>NC_069788.1:57436564-58686564 GCF_027406575.1 Nycticebus coucang
GACCAGAGTGGCAGCTCACACCTGGACTCCTGGCACTCCAAGAGGTCAAACTAGGAGGATCACTTGAACTCGGGGTTTCAGGACCAGGACCAGGACCAACACTGAGACCCCATTTCTACTAAAAATAGAAAACTTAGCTGAGCATTGTAGTAGGTGCCTCTAGTCCTAGCTACATGGTATGCTAAGGCCAGAAGATCACTCGAACTCAGGGGTTTGAGGTTGCAGTGAACTGTGAAGATGCCACAGCACCACTCTAGCCCTGGGCCACAAAGCAAGACTCTGTCTCAAAAAAGAACAAAAAACACCCAAAACAAAAACCAATATGCAAATGATTAAAATGGTAACTTGGTTGAGTGGCCCACTTCCAGAGTTACCATTTTGTATGTTTTAAATTTTATGTCAGCTCTTCCAATAAAGAGGCTGGGCTTCCTCTTTGCCCCTAGACAACCAACTCCAGAAGGATAATTTTTAAAGAGAGAAATTTTCTATTTTTCCTTTTCATGTTTTGACTCTTATACCATTATATTTTAAGAAAGTTTTATTAATGCAAGTTTTTTTAATGCAGTCTGGGTGACAGAGAGTCACCCAGACTAGAGTGCAGTGGCATAATCTTGAACTCCTAGGCCAAAGAGATCCTCCCTCCTGAGCACTTACCACCACACCAGGTTAATATTTTTAATGTTCTGAAGAGTCAGGGTCTCACTATGTTGTCCAGGCTGGTCTCAAATTCCTAGCCTCAAGTGATCCTCCTGCCTTAGCCTTCCAAAGTGCTGAGATTATAGGCATGACCCTGACCTGCTCTTTTGTCTTTTATTGAATTGTTTGACATTTCCCTTCTTTTTTAATACATTGATCTTCAGCATATCTATCATTGTGGTAAATCATACCCTCAAAATATCTTAGATAATGCTTATACTTGGGGTCTATAGCCTGTAGGCAAAACCAGCCTATTGTCTGTTTTTCTAAACCAAGTTTTATTAGAACACAGCCACACTCACTCATTTACGTACTGCCTATGGCTGCTTTCTAGCTATGCCAGCTGAGTCAAGTAGTTCCTACAGAGAGCACATGGTCCTCCAAGGCTAAGTGTTCATTATCTGGCCCTTTACAAAAAAGTTTACTATTCCCCACCCTATACCACTGATAAATCCTGAGATAGAAGACTTCATTTTTCTTCTCTAAACTTTTTCTCCTAGATACCCATAAATTCACACTTTTATTCATTCATTAACCAACTAATGTCTATGAAGAAACTTCTATGCACCTGGCACATAGATGAAGACAGAGTTAGAGAATAGTGGAGAAACAGCCCCACAGGAACACCTGGCTCTAATAAGAAGGATCCTGGAAAGTATCAGGCTGAGGGGATCAGACAAGATCTTAGGATACAGCCAGGGCCCTTAAAGTGCTGTCATGGAAATACTATGAAGACTATTTAGGCTTGGCACCATAGCTAAGTGGTTAGGGCACCAGCCACATACATGGGGGCTGGTGGGTTTGAACCCTGCCTGGGCCTGCTAAACAACAATGACAACTACAACAAAAATAAATAGCCAGGCATTGTGGTGGGCGCCCGTAGTCCCAGCTACTTGGGAGGCTGAGGCAAGAGAATCACTTAAGCCCAAGAGTTTGAGGTTGCTGTGAGCTGTGATGCCACAGCACTCATAGTGAGATTCTGTCTCAAAAAAAAAAAAAAAAAGACTTTAAATGATGAATGATAATCTCAAAAGTCTCTGGGTTACAATGTGCTTTCATGACTTCACAAAAGGCACATTCTGACTTCACGTTAAATTTTTAATATTAAGAGTGTTGTGATAGTTGGGGAGAGATGTAGCTTGTTTGTGAGCTCAGGAGAGCTGATCATCTCCAAGCATCTAGTAGGAAGATCACAACTTTCCCCCCAAGTCATAAGGATTAGGTAATATCAGGAATTGGAAAAAACACAGTCAAGGAAATGGTTTAACTCAAGATCTACCTATGCTTGGTGGCACACAATAACCAAGTGTTACATTCCATTTTATTGTTTACCCAGCAAAGCCAAAACTCACTGGTCTATGTCAGAAACTTATAACTGGAGAAGGTAACTCCTATGTGAGCAGAAACCAAATAGTTACCTAATAAATAAATGACTGATGCAATGAGTGAGTATGATTGCTCCTTTGGCTTTTTGATAAATGGCAATGGATGAAATTAATAATACAGACAGACATTGTCTCAGTGAATACCTAGGAGCTAAGTTTACAATAGCTAAATCAGCAGAAATGATATTTTAAAATATGGTTTTGATCCATGGAATACCTACCTCTCTGGTACTAGATGAAAGCCAAAAAAAAAAAAGAAAGAAAGAAATTCTTAACAACTTAACAACAACCAAATAAGACTTATACTAAACAATTTCAATGTCATCAGTTTATTTTTAATCAAACAATAAATATTTGCATGCGTTGTGGTGGGCGCCTGTAGTTGCAGCTACTTGGGAGGCTGAGGTAAGAGAACTGCCTAAGCCCAAGAATTGGAGGTTGCTGTGAGCTGTGACGCCACAGCACTCTACCAAGGATGATAAAATGAGACTCTGTCTCTAAAAAAAAAAATAAAATAAAATAAATAAATATTTGATTCAACCAGGTACTTGGATATAAGTTGTACTTCACATGTAAAGTCAAAATGTTCACTTATAAAAATAATAAAGACATTGCTTTATTTTGGAAGGAGCAGCACACCAAGGTAATCTTTTATTCAATAAATATAAGTTGACATTTTATTCTATTAAGAAAGATTACTAGTATGTTTGGAAACCTTTACAATAAATGTTATTGTGGGGACTCCCAAAGCTAGTGAGGATATGAGCTATCAGTTACAACATCAGAAAACATACTCCATTTTAGCTCGATAAGCAATATTTATATGCTGAAAAATAAACACTGCTGGGTTAAAGAGAAAGGTGATTGATAGATTTCTTGGCTGTGACACCATTTCAGGATTTTTTTGTCTTTTTTTTGACTGTAGTCTTGGTGTAAATAGAAACAATTGTTTGAAAACATACGTATTTAAACAGTTACAAATATTTTTATAAATCTAAATTAAAAAAAAATACATACCCAAATTTTCTGTTGCCCTTTTTTATGTGGCCAAGCAATCTAATGTTACAAGTTTGTAAGAATCTACCTTGTTCTCCTTTATGTAAGCAAGCCTCTTATTTACTTGTGATACCACAGTATGTTCTTACGAAAATTAATTTCAAATCCAAGAGGCAGGATAATAACTACTTTCAGAAGCAAAAGGTAACAGAAAGAAACTGCAGTTTAAGTACAGATTAAAAAAATCAAAGTATTCTTGAACATAGGTTGTTTTAATTTTTCTCCTGATGGATTTTCAGATTACCTTAGAAAGGTCTATTAAAACTCCTCTCCTCAAAAAGCCACAGACACTGGAGATACAGAGGAAGAAAAAAAAAAATGGGTCATCTTATAAAATTACATGAGTTTTCTACATGCGGTTCCTATGTTAGCAACAAGGAAAAACAATCTCCAGATACATTCTGCAGAGAGACTTTCTTCTGGAGAAAAACCTATGTCTTTCTGTACATTGTGAAGCAAGGGCGTAGAGTAGGAGCAGTTAAGTTTTATCCTTCAGCATAAACATCAGGCTGGTTTTTAAAGACAGCCAAACCCAAAATAGCTCAGAAAATAATATTTTGTAATAACGAAAACGGTATATATATTTTTTTCCTGTCTAAATGTGGAATTCTGACTATCTTATTTTAAACAAGCCAGAGATTGCAAGCCTCAATCTGTTTGGATAGAAAAGAATTTATATAAATGTTTTGTTCAAGCCCAAAAGGGAAAGAGACTTTAAATATACAGTGCGTGAAAGATGCATGCCCAACTTCAAAACAGCTCAGTGCACAGAAGAGGAAAAATAATCCAACCTTCTGCTAGTCCTTCTCAGCAGTCTTTAAGCCTAAATACCTTGCAATCTGTAACTTCATTTTGATGACCCCCGACAGTAAGAGATGAGCCAAAAATGTCACAACTGTCCTGCTCCCCTCCTCTCATGCCTCTTGGGGGACTGAAGAAGGGAGAACAAGAAGGTCAAAGGACAAATGGAAACAAAATCTGTATTTTGCACTCTTTCTCTGCACTTGAGAAAGAAAAGGAGGCAGATAAATCTGTATAATACTAAACCAAATCTCTTTAATTCCAGTCAGCTTTTATCATTCAGTCACTGAATCGGTGTGTGGAAAAATTCATGCTAATTCCCCCTAGCAACAGCCTCAGCCTATCAGGAGACTTTATGTACCATGCAGCTGCCAGCCAGAGAGAATAACTCTAAGTAGGTCAGGCCTGTATTTCTAAAAATGCTACGGTCTAGTAACCCCACTGTCCCGTCTGTCTGCCCTGCCCCATAATAACCTCAATTGCTTGGTGACACAATGACATACTATCCTGTTAGAGTGCAATCACATCATGCTACATTATTCTGCTGGGAGCATGACTGCCGGGGGAAGGACCCTCGGAGGGGCAGCATTAATCAGGCAGCATTCACGTCCACCAGCACTTCGCTCTGGAAATGGGGACTGCATTAATGACCAGCTGTTTGAACTAACACAAACAAAATAATGTCTTCCACCCTGTTGGGTGCACAGAATACACTATTCTGATCTGGCAGGTTCCGCTTCTTGACTAAATCGAAGATGTAAATTAAAGGGGCTCCGACAATGTCAGTTTTGGCAACCTCAAAGTGAGTATATTTAAATTATATTACATGTGATTAAAAAAGCTATTGATTTAATATACACAGCTTTCTCTGCCTACAATTTTCCCTAATCCACATTAAAAAAAGGAAAATGCACACACTAGTAACACAATACATATGCGCACATTACCCAGGAAGCCAAATGCGCAGAGCTGAACTGAAATTGACTTCTCTTCCTGGGCAAAGAAACCAAGTGGGTCGGGAGTAATTGTGCCGCGTGAACACAAATACCAACACAAAATAAATGCGCTGGAGGGGCACGGAAGACAAATGAGAGTAAACAGTGTAAGCCCCCGACCAATCAGATCCTCCCACCGTCGCTTGGTGGGAGCTGTGGTGCCACCAAAATCTCCAAGCGCAGGAGACAGGGAGGGAAGCGAACGTGGCCTTGCGATCTCAACAACAGTGGTGCCCCAACTTCCCACGGGATTACTAACCCACTACTGTTTGAATTTAAGATGACAAAAGCTCCTTCAAGGCTTAAACTACAGCTATCCACAAAAATCAGACCGCCATAGCTGTTTTTTAATTCTAAACTAGGATATTTACAATTTAAACGACCACATTTTCTTGAATGTGACTTGTGACGCACAAAAACAATCCATAGTCATAGTGGATGCAGAGATAGGAGACCGGAAGTGCAGTTTTTTGCTAT
Source organism: Nycticebus coucang (assembly GCF_027406575.1). Taxonomy (NCBI): domain Eukaryota; kingdom Metazoa; phylum Chordata; class Mammalia; order Primates; family Lorisidae; genus Nycticebus; species Nycticebus coucang. The sequence goes on from NC_069788.1 coordinate 57,441,975, forward strand.
TTTGGGAAATATCTTGTAGCGATAGATACTGCGTTGATACTTTCTCACATGATGTATTTACATTCTTCAGCGTTCAGAGTTTCCTTTAATGAACATATTCCCCCCACCCTGACAAACGAAGAGTTCAGCCTTCAATTATGCAGAACTCAGCAAGTTGTAGACATGTAACCCATCAGGATTTGATTTACAAAAACATTGACAAATTTTTAACCCGTGTGCCCTGGTTTGAACTGAGTTTGATAACTTAGTTATGACTACCTTCTCCACTCCGTGGCACACAGCACATAGTTATTTTTGGAGAGATACCGTCTCTGACGCAACCATGAACCGCTAATTACAAGCTGCTGACATTCTGCTTGTCTAGGCAGCTTTGAAGTTCTATGTCTGTTTTTCTCTTGTGTGCTTGCTCAGTTTCTTTCTCTTGCCCTCAGACTCCTCCCACCCTCCCATTCCTTTATCCTTTTTTCCCTTTCAACCCTTTCTGGATTCACTCTAGGACTATCTGGAGACAGGGGTGAGAATCATCAGGTTCTTTAACTGGCTTCCTCTCCTTTCCCCCACTCCTCTCCCTGCACACAGATCTACAGTTTGAAAGTACAGTAATAAGATCCTCGCCCAGCCCCACCCGCAGGAATGCATCAACAGCTGGCCAAACATAATCCAACACACAGAGCTGCCTTTGTAGAATTAGTAACAAACAGTGGAAGGGCCAGACAGGCGTCCCAGAAGAGCTCCCCATGACGACTGGGAAAGCTCTTCACCCCAGGGTTGAGCTGACTCCACCGAGCCCTGGCTGGGAGCACCACAGCTCACTCATCTGAATCTACAACAAGCCTCAAGTGCCTCCCCCAGCCCCATCACAGGCTGTTTGGAGGGCACTCTGCCTCTCCATAACAGCAAGTTAGCTGCAAGCATTCTCCATGTTGACAACAGCCATATTGTGCCTTGTGACGCACACCCTTTGAAAGAAACACTGAGGATTCCCAAATCACATGAACAGCATCGCACCTGTACCTAACCATCTAGCTGTGAGCCGGGAGGACCACCCCTCTTCCTTAGAAAAGGCTTTCTTTTCTTAATTATAGGCTGATCCCTGGCATTCTAAAACATGTAAATATATCACTGTATTCATCTCCACCGAGCCTTTAGCATCTGAAGCCTGTGGTAGCCAGCTGGTCTCAGAGTCATCTGGGATACATTTATTTTGATTAAATTGATCACATTTCTATTTACAGGATAGAATTTTTCGCCGAACTGAATACAGCTGTGTTTATAGGGATTCGCAGAAGAAGAAGAAAACAAAACCCCACAATCAGTCCTAGCAAAAGCACAGAGCACTGAGAACTTCAAGGAGTTAAAACCAAGGGGCCTTGCTTTCACATAAAAAAGAAAATTCTGCATGCAGCTGCTTGGGCCATGCTCTCTCTCACTAGTCAGGAAATGGGTGTTGAGCTGGAGCTGAAAACACAAGCTGCAATCAAGCCCGACCCAGCACAGTGACAGACTTCCTGTGTAAAATGGCCAGAACCCCTCTCCGTGTCTCTACACGCATGCACATGCATTTAAATCCATGCTGCCAGGCTGCTATTTTCTCTGGGGACACTGGTACAGTCACCTAGCCCATCAGTTTCTTCTCTGACAGCACCAGGGACATTCAGACTACAATTTACAGTTCCTCCATCCATGTACTGGGTTATAAATTATGCCATTTTCCCTGGAATGAGACTGCAGAGCCAGCGGCAGACCATCACACGGCATTCGGCCTCTCCTCTTTCTTTTCATGCGCCCTCACTCTGCTTTTCTCCAGCTCTGCCTTCTTAAGCAGATAGATCAGATACCTTGTTTATCCATCTTCAGCTCCACTCTGAGGAGAGATGCCACCACATCGCGCCAAGGGTTGTCCCCCGGACTAATCCCTGGGCACAGCCGAAGCTGGGGGCTCGCGGGAGGGGCGGCTGCAGCCCTTGCACGGCGGAGCGTCGGTGGGCACCGGACGTGTAGTATTCCTAACTGCCCCTGTCCCGGTCCTTGGCATCCTCTCTAGCTGTCCCACCCCAGGTCTTCAGTGGCTTCACTCAGTCCTCCACGTCCCCTCGCCCAGCGCTCCGCCAGCAGGTCCTTCTTCTGCCCGGCGCTGTCGCCTGATTCTGGATCGGGTGCACCTGGGTGAAGCCGGGGCGAGGACGGCAGGAGCAGCTCAGGTAGCCGGGGTAGCCGGAGGTGCCCACAGCGATGCAGCCCCGGAGCTGTGAGGAAGGACGGTCTGGCTTCAGAATTTAAAAAAGAAGAAGAAAGAAAAAAAGAAAAGAAAAGGGAAAAAAATACAAAACAGCGCAGCTCGGCGCCTGTGGGGGTGCAAAAAATACACACAAACCATAAAAAGAAAAACAAGAGTTAAAATCAAATTTAAAAAAAAAAAAAAAGGAATACAGAGATCAGAGTACTTCATGCGACTTTTATTTCTGACGTTTCTCGGTTTATCGGTCTCCCCACCCCCTCAAAACCTCTCCTGTCCCTGAACGCCACTGTCTGTCCATGAGTGCCGAGTCACAAAGGCTCGTGCTCCAAAGTGCTGCAGACCCAGCATCACATGAGAAACCACATGACGAGCCGGAGTCGGCTGCTGATGTGGTCAACTATTTCACCGAGGCAGGGGGGGTAGGAGGCAGACAAATCTCAAGTGAGACATGCCCCTCTCGCGCTGCCAGAAGGAAATTTCCTTAGGAGAACAATGGGAAGCAGACATCTCTGAAGATTGCTCAGGAATACACATACAGTCTTACATATGCACACTTACAGAGACTAGAGAGCCATGGATACTCAAGACAAGCCCAGGATGCTGTACCACAGTCTCTAGCTGGATGGCAGCAAGATTATTTCTAGTTTGTATTAGTCAAAGCTGATTCCCCTAAAGTGGATTCCTGAAAAGCACACACCATGTCTTCATAGCATGATCAGGCTTGGAAAACCAATTCTATTATCTCTCCCTGCAATCTTTATCTGAACCTGCATTCTGAATAATTTATTTTTAGACTAATAAGATGCTTGCCGAGGCTGCTCCCTTTCTTCGGCAAGCAGCGCTGGCAATATTCACCCAAGTGGGAAAACCTGTCCCTTTGTAGGGAGGAAAAAGGAGACAGTGTTCATCATTTAAAAAAAAAAATGCAATTTCTTATTTAAAGGCATACAAACACATAGCAATAAAGTTCTCTCGCAAGTAATCATTAAGAACAAGCGAAATATTTCTGCTTCGTTGAATTGACATGTTTCTTATTTGCAATTTGGCATCTCATGCTGGCAAATGGTGGTGGTATTTTTTTAACACTGTTCATGGCTGGAGCTAGAGCCCTTAACCCACATGGATACTGCTACCTCTCAGCAGGGTGAGAGCAAAGGATCGCTGTCTGGAGCACCTCTTTGACTAGGTGCTGTATGGCCAGGTGCGTTTCATTACTTACATTAAGGCACCTTTAGGAGCGAGATGGCCCCGGGGCCTATAGATTCTGTCACCTGTCCTGAAATCAAATAACGTTGTCTATTTAGAACATCCTTCCAAGAAGTGAAATGTAGGCCTTTTTAGCAAAATTGATTATGCCAACTAACTAGAACCAGAGATTTGTTATACAGGTGGGAGATAATTGCCTACAACTTGTCTTATTTGACTGTTTAGAGATCCAGGTAAATGGCTGTTAACTCATTCAAGGTGTCTTTATCAGCATCCTGCTCTCACTGTGTGCGTGTGCCAAGGACTGACCCAGACACTGGGATCCAGGGGTCGCTATCTGGCCTAGTCTCTGCCATCTTGAAGCTCAAGGCCTAGGGACTTCATCTTTTTTCCTTCAAGGACAACCTCCTCCCAATTTGAATGATCCAAAGTTAACAAAGGAAGAGGCCTACCAGGCACCTTTTTACCCTGCCCTCTCTGTCATCTTCAGGTCTGATGTATTCTTTCTTTAATCAATCCTTGGATTTAAGATTTCTTTTCCACTCCTTCCTACAGTCCAAGCTCAGGTCCTCACACCCACCTACTTAATCTCTTCTCCAATTCCCTCCTGCCCCTTTTTTGTTTCATTCAGTTTGGCAGCCTGCCACCAAATGAATCCTACTAAACCACCACATTCATGATGTCTAGAACTACTGTCCAGATGATCTAGACAACCTTTTGTCCAGAACTGAGAATGGCTTCTTATTTCTTTACATTTTTATGCTACCCGTCCAGACACTCTATTAACTGATTGTACAGTTAATTGTCTATTTAAACAGACCGGTCAATTCACGAACCTCTGATCACATCCTCCATTGAATTGTAAAAAGAATTGGGGGCTTATTTTTGTTAATAACCAGGCACAGAGCACTGTAAGAGAAACAGAGACACATGAAACACTGTCCCTGCCCTCAGAAAATATACCATCTACATAGAGCCTGTGCTACTTTTTCAGTTGGTACTAACCATCTATTATCTTCTGTTGCTGGCTGTTTCTTCGAGTTTTATTTCCTATAAAAATTAATAAGTAGGTCTCAATCTGCCTGCTAAATGTGGGTCAGGTAAGTAGTTCCACAGAAGGGCTGAGAAGGAAAGAATTACTTCCACCTAAATGTCTGGAAAGGTTCTCGGAGGACCCTGGGATTTGCAGCGAGTTATGAAATGTCTGACCAGGGTTGGGGTAGGGTTTAGGTATTAACAGTAGCAATGGCAATAGCTAAAAATTAGCATTTATTAAGTCTTAGGGTCTCCCCTAAGCATTTTAGACATATTAACTCAATTGTAATCCTACGAGAAAAGTAGTTTTTAAATAACTCTTTTCAATGATATGGAAACAGAAGCACAAAAGAGAAATTGAATGTGTTGTCCCAAACAGCATAGCAAGTGACTGGTAAAATGTATGTGGCCCCAGGCACATGGTTTTAACCATCATGTTGCACTGCCCTGGGGTTACATAAAACAGGGCAAGCGAGATCAGAGAGGAGAGAATACATACACGTGCCGGACGGTGTGTGGAGGGATCTCCATGATTCAAGTAGGGTACTGGTTTTGTGGAACTGGGACTGGGTTGTTGAGAGACACAACACAAATCAAAAGTATTACCCCCTTCATAAGCCATGGAAACCACCACCAAACTGGATGGTCTGGTAGCCGTGTCTAAAACGCGAGGGGGAGAGTGATAAAGAAGTCCCTGCAGCAGCCTGACTGAATGAGAATGGACCTGAACTCTGGGAGTGGCAAAAGAAAATTCAAGATAGATTCTGGAGGTGTTACAAAGAAAGAAATGACATTACTGAGGTATTCTTGGGAAATGGGGAACATGATAATGGCAAAGTTGATTCCACACTTTTTTTTAAGCCTGGATAAATAAAGAAAGCAGTTCCTTGAGCTTAGGAGTTGTGTCATTAGTCTGTTTCCACAGTAGCTAGCAAGGTGCATGGTGCACTTTTCTAAAATAATGAATATATCAAAGGGATTGATGTAGAAATGGGAGAATCAGAGGTGATACTGCATAGAAGGAAAAGCTCTACTGTGAATTTAGTATCTCCCAGGATATTTTTAGGATATCCAAGTGGCTTAGGTGGGTTGGCTTCCATCATGGCATTACTTATGTGGAAGTACAATTTCTCTTCTCTGTCTGGTTTTAGCCTGGTTTGGGGCTGCTCTCTGCATCCCCCCTCACACCTCAGATGAATGCTCTTCAGGCTGCTCTCCAGCAGACTGAGCTTGTTCCTCCTGCGTGGGCCACCTCAATCCTCACCCACCAACTGTAGCCCCATCCCATCCACATCTGGCTAGATTTGTCAAGCCAATAAAATTAGGTGGCCTAACATACTTTATACCATTTCTTCACTTTTTTTATTTTAATAGCAAGAGAGAAACCACAGACGTTTATCAGCCTTCTCACACAATCTTAGCTAACCAGCATACTAAATTAATGAACGTACCTCATTTCTTGGGCAGTTAATGAAGGTTAATATGATATACTGCCTCTGGTTCTGGAAGTAAAAAGGGGTGTTATTGCCTCATATTATAGCTGAGGAAAAAAAGTGTTAATAATCTTTCTCATCAGCAGTAAAGAATCGAGCTTTTAATATCCAGATATATTTTAGTAAAAGGCTAGTATATCATCTCTAAGTGGAGTTCAAGAGCAATGTTAGATAACTAGGGCATTTCAAGAGCTGCTTACACTAGAGACCAAAAAAGAAAGAAGAAGAAGAAGGAAAGAAAAAATAAATAAAAAAAAAAAACAATCAAAATACATGTAAAGTTGAATTTATTCCTAAATTCTTGAAGGAAAAAAAGAAAAACATGTGCATTTATGTTAGGAGTATTTTTATTTATATTGCTTTAGATCAATTCTAATAACTAATCTTTAAATATTCTGAAGAAAATTTGGATCTCACAAGTAAGTGATATTGAGTAAAAGGGAGAAAGTATGAGCAAGGTCATTATTTAATACAGTGATGACCCCACAAATGCCCTGTGTGGCTCTGCTAATCTGAGACGGGGGGGTAAGCACTGTGGGAGGGACAATGAATGAGGCACTCTCTAGGCCCTTAACGAGCACATGACATAGTCATCTAGGAAGACACTTCCCTTCCTTTGATAAATGGGATTTGATGGTAGTAAAACATAGCAAGGGTGAGTAAAAAATGGATATGCCCTTTTGACAGGATGTCAACCCACCTAAGCCATTTTGAAGTCTTACTGTAACAGAAATAGATTGGATGATGTGAATATTCAATGAGTGTAACTCTAAATCCTTTAAGTGAATAAGAATGCTGTGCTTTATCTTTGGAATCCTGCGAAATATTAAGGATGTGATGCCAGTGTAGAGAAAGGTAGGGTCAGTGGCTGGGTTTACTTAGCAGTTGTGAGAGGCCTGAGAATCCCATGCCACATTTTCTAACCTCCCCCAAATGGGTGCTGAATTAAGATTAGCTCTTCACAAAGCAGACTGACAGAGTGACTAATTGCTGGCTGCTGGCAGAGGACTGATTTCCCCTCTTTCTGTTACCCAGCATTATTACCCTCGTCCATTTTACAAGGGCCAAATGGCAAGTTGAAGGTGGAAGGACTGTGTTTGTTCACCTGTGAGTGGTTTGACCTTAGACTTTGGAGAGCACTGTCAGGAAGTCGGTTTTTCCATGCTCTTTACAGTAAACAAAGAGAGTGTGGCTGGGCTCCAAATGTTACAGAAGGTCAGGGACCAAACTGCCTCAAAGACAAAGACCGTTTCCAGAAATTGAAACACAAAATAGATGTGAGCGCCATCAACATTCCAAACTGTGCACTCCTGTTCATTCTTGGTGTTTGCTTCAAACAATGTGACACATACCCAGCATAGATGCATAATAGAAATAGAATCATAAAACCCCAGGTGCTGGAAAGCACCTTAAAGGTCATTGGGTCCAACTGCAAATCTAAATTGTGAATGCTGCCCTTTAAAATACCTCCTCTCCTCCGTGTAATCATCCCGGCTCAGAGGGAACACCTCCAGTGACTGAAAACGCAATGCCTGTGGAGGGGTACAAACTGCTCCGTCTTTTGATTGTAAATAGCCCCAGTATTTAAAAGCCTTGAGCCAAAGGGTCTGATTCCACGGTAGTTGGAACTTCACTGTAGCTGCATTGATTAGCACTGATTAGCCCTGCACTGAGAAGTTTAGAGATCAAGTCTGGTATGGTTTCCACATGCTGGTCCCCTCAGTCATTAGAGAGCACCTGCCTTCACCACTGGGATTCTTCCCTCTACACAAAATATTTGCAGTTTCTTTAGCTATTACTCTGTGACTTCAAGTCTACTCAGCATTTCATTTCCCAGCCTAGCAATACACTCCAGCTTACTGGTAGCACGTGGAACAATGTGTCACACAAAACAGAACACAAGATCCCATGGTCACACCAAATGAAATGGTCCTACTGCATTGACTGACCACATCACAGTTAGAGCAGGCCAACCTGCCTCGGCTTTCTCGGTGGGCACGTCGGTGACTCCTGTTCAGCTTACCTGTGCCGCCTTCATTCACACAATTTCCAACTGACTTGCTTTGAAAACATCTTTATCATTGTATATTTACTTGACTGTTTTAGTTGGTCATAGTTATTTTTGGTTACCGCATAGGATCAGATTCTATAGTATAAAAAAATTTTTTTTTAAAGAAAGAAGCAAAAGTAAACTATTCTCAAAGGACTCACAGATATACTTGTACACATGAGAATCTCTGCCACAGATACACTTGTACGCATATGAATCTCTTCCCTGGGAGGATACAGTCCCCATCAGAGCGCGAGTTCTCAGAAGGCAATGAGCAAAACTTCTATCTTTCCTATGTCACCACCACACAGGATAGGGTGAAATAATTCTGATTACATAAAATAGGTTGGCCTATAAACTCTGATCACAGCTTGGCCTATAAAAAGAATACAGGACTAGAAATTCAAGGCTCTGAGTTTTGATATACATTTTGCCACAAACTGTTTATCTGCTATATGATTGCAGGAAGGTTATTTATCTCTTTCCAAGCCTTAACTTCTTCAGCTACAAATGAGAACCTGAACAATATATACCCAGTGCTCAACAGTATTCTAACAGTTTGTGTTTCTGTGGAATTATTAATTAAATTTTAAAAATCTTTTCTTTAATACAATGGTTTACATAAAATATCAACCCCTGGCCCAAGTTTCCTGTAGATGTTCATTGAAATTAGATAAGCTTCACCTTAAATTGTGTCTCAAAATAAGTGAATGTTATATTCATGAATCAAAAGTTCTCCTGTCTAGAATTGTTTGTAAAAGAATATACCAATTAGCTAAATTAGATAAATCTGATTGGGGGTCCTGGCATCTTTACCCTCTGATAAAATAATAGTTTTGAATAGGTGAACCAATTACTGAGATTCTTGGGGTAAGGACTAAATGTCACAATGTGATATCATCACTTTCCTATAATCCAAATGTCTTCTTAAAATGTCTTTAATTAACCATACAGAGAGAACCTTTAGGTTGAAAAGATCTAGTTTCTTTCACATTTTTTAACGAGAGCCGTGACAACAGAGTTGCTTGATGTCAATCAGCAGGTCTTACAATGGGAACACTATTCACATTCTGAGCAAGAAGGGAGAGAATGATGGAGTTGGTCATAACAACAGAAAAGCAGCTCATCTTAGGCTCTTGCCTTGAGTAAAATTAACTCCATAATGAAATTCTAAGACACATATAACCCTCCTCACATTAACCTCACAGAGTACAATAGTTGATCTTTTTACTAAAGTATGTTATTAGACTACGCCGTTTTTCTTTTAGATCGAAAGAACTAAAAATAAAAATTGAAAAGGTGGGATTCATTTTCTCAAGATCTGGGCTCAGTTTTTGCCCAGCCTTTCTTGTGCACGTCCCTTCACTGTTCTGTCTTTAGCATAATCCTCTGTAAGACAAGGAGTGTCCAGGTCCTCTGCTGACCCATCAGAAAGGAGATAAGGAGTATCCAGGTTGTCTGCTGACCTGTCAGAGAGGAGGCATGCATTTCTGGACTGTGCAGATCCTCTGCTCTTGACATATAAACTACACAATCTGTCTGTGATCCTGGAGATCCTTAAGTCGTGCTGTCTCCTAGTTTCTCTGATTGTTAGGAGCCTGGTTGCACAGCCCCTAGTGCAACAATATTGCTTCAGTCTTAAATATCTATGTGGGAGTTGGGCAGAGGGTTATCAAGCTAGGACTCTGGGGTGAGGAGCAATGGATTGCAAGACTCCTGGGAGCCTAAACAGGAAGCTACACCATCCAGTGCACATGCCGTAGACGTAGGTAGTGATGTGGAGATGGACTGATGCTTCTTGATGTTTGCAAAACATACCTATGCAGCAAACTGTTACATAATTAAGTGCCTAAATAGCATTTGATATGAACAAAAGTTATAAACATTAGCTTACTGTCACCAATATAATAGAGACTCTAAAATGCAATTACCACACATGACCACATATCCATTCAAGTAGTAAGACAGATATTCAGAGGAAACTTTAAAAGAATTAAAATAGCCATCTTGAGGATGTCACATGCATACATATACATCACTGGCTGCTAAAGCAGTGAGGCATTTTCAAACAGTAGAGGAGGAAGGCATATGCCCAAGACTTTTAGTTAGACTGAGTATCTTATTGAAGCACACTTCCCCCACTCCCCAATTTGATGGCCTTTTCTGTAGGTCCCCAGGATCAGTGCTACAGTGTTATGATGTCTATAGGAATGTAAAAATATGGAAAGGAAGAAAAGACCACCAGAACCCGAAAAGACGAGATGTTCTTTCTTTACTCTGTTTCCTTCCAATTATTCTTTGTGTAGAATGAATCCCATAAGGCCAAAAGCTTAATAAGGCTTAAAATGAAAATTCTGGAACATAAGAAAAATTATGTGTGAATTTTTTTGCAAGTGAACTGTTTCATGACTTTTTCTTCATGAAAATAATTCAGCTTACATCAGGCACTCATCCTTAACTCTCCCTTTCCAAAACGCACACACACTCACATAGATATTTTATGTGTGAATGAATATATTACATGCATATCACATGCTTTATTAAGATCAGAAACTTGTAAAATTTATATAATTATATAAGTACATGAAATTATACAGATATGGAGGAAAGACTATCAACACATACCACTTACTAATTTAGTAGAGCTGGCCTAACTTCTGATACACCATGTTCAAAAGACAGTGATTTGTTATCACTGAGGGTAAGAATGATGTTTTGTAGAACCCAAAGAAAATTTTAAAGTAATTAATCACATACGTTGACTATGTTGTGAAATTGACATAAGTGTAGCACGTTTTAGTGTGACAACTTTGAAAGGAGCAACTTTTGTCTGTATGAGTATGCTAAGAAAACCAGAGTGATCTTGTCACTCTATGTTACTGAGACTATAAAAGACACATCAGTAAGTGGATTATCTGATGTAGTAAATGCTGCAAAAGCTTTGGAAAAAATAATTCTAATAATGTCGGACACTTGTTTTACTTAATACATGTTAGGTATTGCTCCGAGCACCCACATTTACTGAGTTAGGACCTGTTTTTAATTCCCATTTTTCAGATGAGGAAACTGTAGCAACAGAGCAGTTAGGTAACTTGACCAAGGCCACTGAGTCCTCAAGAAAGGGAGCCAGGCTGCCAGGCTGCAAATTCAGGCAATGGGGGTCCAGAGCTATTACCCAAGGGTCCGTCCCTCTGCCTAGCATCTCTTCTTTCTTTTCCCCTTCTCCCACCTCATCCTTAACACCCCAAAACCAAATCAAAAGCAAATCCCTCTCTTTAATCTGCCCAGGCCTCACAATAAGTGGCCATGATACAGAATTAGGCCTTCCAGAGGCATTATAAATACACTTTATCTGTTTAATAACAATTCTGCAACTGTGCCCTTATTATTCTCATTTTATAGGTGGGGAAACCGAGACCCACAGATATTAAATAACTTCCTCAAGGTGACAAAGTTAACAAATGATCGCAACAAGATTCAGGCATTGTTCTATATGACTCTAAAAGTTTCTGTGCTCTTGAGATTACACTCATAGTACAGTGGATCAAACTCAAATCATCATTTACGTCATGAAACATAAGAGTTCTGGACAGACAAACCAGGTCAAACTCCAGGCAAGTGGGTCAGCAGAAATGGTAGCATTGACACACTAGGGTCTCAGATCAGAAGCCATTTGTTCTCTGGTTGGGGTCATCCGTCCTGTGCCCATGGACAATAAATGCCTGAATCATCTCTCAGAGCCAAACAAATAAAATCAGCTGCTGCAAAGCCTTTTGGGAATTAGTCAGAGTGAAAATAAACACAGAACCTTTGATAAAGTCAGAAAACAAGAGAACTTGGTGTACCTAAGAGAAAAGAATGTAAATGAGAAACCAAATAAACTGGGGTGAACTAGAGCGCAGAGCCACGTCTGCCATGGACGAAGTACGACGAGTCATGGAGAGAAGAGGGCGAGTTCTGGATAATAAGAAATGTCGATGAGATGGAAGAACCACCTGCTTTATGTAAAGCTCCAAATAACCAGATCACAGTGGACAGCCACTCAAATAATGCCTTCATAATACAGAGTATTATTGAGAATAACTCAATTCACAGGGAGCTTAAGGCAGCCAATATTTGATAGCCTGTCAGGGAAAACAGAACGATAATTACAGAAAAGAATCATATCCTCGGAAAAACAAAAATTAATCAAACTAAGTTTGTAAAGTCTATCTTGCAGACATATTGTCTGGGCTCATGCTCTTAAAAATGCAGTTTTTTAATTTTATGCCAATATAGTTAGCTAATTTAATGATTTTGTCCTGTTACTTTTATTTTTGTTTATTCATTTATTTATTTTTGCAGGATTTTTTTTGGCTGGGGCTGGGTTTGAAGCCACCACCTCTGATATATGGGGCTGTTACCCTACTCCTTGAGCCACAGGTGCCTCCCTTGTCCTATTACTTTTAAAACTGGATATAGTCTAAAATTCTCAATATCTTAAAATCTTTCAATTTTCTCTACATTTTGTTAATGTAGTAAATTAAATTGATTGACCTTGGGCTTCTGGGCTAACCTTCATTTGCTCAAACTATGTTATATATTGCTGAATTCTATTTGCTAGTATTTTGTTAGGAATTTTTCTACCTATATTTTTGAGGGATAGTCTGTAGTTTTATTTTTTGTGATGCCTGGTTTCAGTATCCCAGTATGCCAATGTCATAAAATGAATTGGAAATCATTCCTCTATTTTCTGAGTTTGTGTGGTATTGTTTCTTCATTAAAAGTTTGATAAAATTGAAAAAAAAAAGAATCTCAAGAAATTCATAACTACAGAGAATAGAATTATTTTTCAACAATTACATGATGGAACGATTTCTGTATCTGCTGTAGAAAAATCAGCCTTTTGACAACTGCATTAAAAAAATCTGAAGAACCCCAATAAACTTCAGATAATATTTAATCAAGTACAAATAAAACAAATGATAAGCAAATTTCATTAAAGAGCATTGCGATGAAATTGAAACACTTTTAACACATTATAAAAACCTTTAATAATTTTTAAATTTTAGATAGTTTAGATATACAGGAAAATTACAAAGCTAAACAGAGGTCCCAGTTTCTCCTATCACCGGCATCTCACATTTGTCATAATTAATGAATAATCAATATAGTATTAATTAATACTCAATTAATTCATTTCAATTTCCTTCTTTTTTACCTAACGTCCTTTTGTGGTTCCAGGAGCCCATCTGGTTCACCACATTACACTAACTTGTCATGTGCTTGTGGGCACCTCTTGCTGTGAGCTTCCCAGACTTTCCTTGTTTTGAATGAGCTTGAGAGTTTAAGCGAGCATTATTTGTATACATGTAGGATGCTCTTGATATTACACTCATAGTACAATGGATCAAACTCAAATCATCATTTACGTCATGAAACATAAGAGTTCTGTACAGACAAACCAGGTCAAACTCCAGGCAAGTGGGTCAGCAGAAATGGCAGCATTGACACTGTAGGGTCTCAGATCAGAAGCCATTTGTTTGAGTTTGAATTTGAGTTTGACATTTTTCTTAGGGTTTGACTGGAGCAATGGATTGGGGGGTTGGGTGGGGAAGACCACCAAGGTGAAGTACCATTCTCACCAAATTAAAAAGTATACATACCATCAACATGTTTATATTGGTGAACCTTGATCACCTGGCTGTGGAAATGTTTGTTACATTTCTCCATTGTAAAGTTACTCTTCCCCTTGCCCACTCGCCCATACCACACTCTGGAAAGATGTCACTGTGTGCAGCCCACCCTTAAGGAGTGGGAAGTTATACCCCACCCACTCTGGACAAAATAGCTACATAAATTATTTGGAACTCTTCTGCATGAGCAAATTGTCTCTTCTCTCTTATTTATTTATTCAATCAATCATTTTTATAACAGTATGAACTCAAGATTATTTATTTTATATTTTAAATTATTATTCAAACTGTCACAATGAAGAATTTTTAAATAGAGGTATATTCAAATTCATTGCTGAAATGGCCTGACACCTTTTGACTCTGGGCCAAAGAGATTGTAGGTGGGGCAAAGTGCTTGGATATCCATGGATGTTGAAAGTTAAGAAACTGAGGACCATCAAGGAAGGTATTTTTGCTATCCCATCTCATGCAGAGACAATGCAGATATATCCCCTCATCCCAGGGAACTTTCTTCCTACATTTCTGATATACGCAGGATAAAATTCAATATATAGTCAGTGGTTTCAAAGTTAAACAAGATGTGGTTACTGGAACTCTTAACGCAGATGCTGGGTCAATACCTCACTCTATTAGAAATAGCTCTTGTGCTGTAAATAGCTATCACATAATCTGACATACTGACTACATGTATTTAAAGTACAAGTGTAATAACAGTTGCCAGTTTAAAATTTTAATACATAGACAGCATACTACTTGGAGGTATAGCATATAATTAGGACTGAAAGGAAAATGATAAATATTTTAGGCATTTACTGCATATTATTCATTAGCACAAAGTAACTTTAAATGCATGCCAAGACTCCACAATAAAGAACAAGCGCATGAAAGCAGTTGGGCAGAAAGACAGAGACACAGTATAGACTAAAAGGAGATGAAGACAAGAAAAAGTAGATTTTTATTCATTTGTTCAAAAAATATTTGCAGAGCACCTCCTCTTGGTCAGCAACTGCGCTTAGGACGCATGCCAAGGCTTACGTATATTACACTGGATAGTTACAGACTTTGCTCTTGTGTAGTCTGTGGAAAAAGAGATATTAATCAAATAATGGCTTTTCATTTTTTTTTTTTTTTTGAGACACAGTCTCTCTCTGTCACCTGGGCTAGAGTACAGTGGCATCATCGTAGTTCACGGCAACCTCAAACTCCTGAGTTGAAACTATCCTCCTGCAATAGCCTCCAGACTAGCTGGGACTACACACTGATGCATGCCACCGTGCCCAGCTAATTTTTCTATTTTTAGGAGAGATTGGATCTTGCTATTGCTCAGGCTGGTCTTGAACTCTTGAGCTCAAGTGATCCTCCCACCTCAGCCTCCCAGAGTGCTAGGATTACAGGTGTGAGCCATCATAGCCAGCCAAATAATGGCTCTACTAAAATGTGCAGGAAAACGGGTTAACTGCAAAGCCCTGGGCTCCCACCTCCTGCACATTCCCAGGGTCTTTAGGGCTGGTGTCGGCCTAGTTCCTGGCAGATTACTTCTGAACCCTTGGCTAAGATAGAAGTGTCTTTGTGTGCTTGAGACGATGAGCCACACTAGATGGTTTATGCCATCACTGTGATTTACGGCGAACACCTATGTCTGTATGCCGAGGCTTTGGACCATGTCACCTTAGTTTGCTCTTTTGGAAGGAAACTGAAGCTAGGTGCTGCATGCTTATGTGACTGACTTCCAGTAAAAAGCCTGGACACACAATCAAGAGAGCATCTTTGGCTGGCAACACTTTACGTGTGTTGTCACACATTGTTGTTGAGGGAATTAAGTGTCACCCATGTGACTCCACTGGGATGGGGCAATTGGAAGAGGGAGCTAGATTGCTTCTCGGCTCCACACCCTATCCACCTTTTCACTTGTTGGTTTTAATCTATATTCTCTCACTGTAATAAACTTTAACCAGAAGTATAATGAGTCCTTCTAAGAAATCATTGAGCCTGAGCATGGTCATGGGGACCTCAAACACAAAACTCCAGTTAAAAAATGAGGTATATGCTCTAAAGAAGAGAAAACAGTGTGTGGAGCTTAGTAAAGTGGTTACCTGGTCAGGGAAAGTTTCCCTGAAGGAGCAGGATTTGGGCTGAGATCTGATGGATGCATAAGAATTTACCAGGAAGTGGGGCAGAGGAGAGGCAGAGACAGAGAGAGCTTTCCAGCACAGTGAACTGCAGGTACACAGGTCCTCTGGTGAGGGACAGCAGAGTGTGTGTAAGCAACTGAAAGTGAGAATAGTGACAATACCCACCTCCTCCAGCTGTGGTGAGGACGTATTCATACATGTAAAGTGCTCACGGCAATGCCAGTCAAATAGTGAATGCCCCTTGGGTCTGTAGCTGTAGTTATGATTTGTAGATCATAGCTGAATGATGTCAGCACAGCCAGAGCACAGGGAGAAGCAGGAGATAGAAAGGGAGACGGCCGAAGAGGCCTCAGTGGCCAGGCTGGGCAAAGCATGTGAAGGTCTGTGGTCATTATCTTAAGAGTAACGGGAAACCATGGAAAGGTCTGAAGCAAAGGGAAGATCAAGTTGGACTTCTGAAGTGAGCATTCTGACAACAGGGGTACAGTGGGGAGAGGGAGAACTTCCTGGGAGTGACAAGCAGATCTCTTTGTATAGAACTCAGACAAAGATGAGTTGATCACCAAATGATGGCCTCTCTGGCTACTGTGGTGGCAGCAGAAATGTTGAGAAATAGAAGCTTTTAACAGAAATGTAGTGGGCCAAGTTTAAAGGTTGGTAAAACAGAAATGAGAGAGGAGAGGGGTGATGGGGAGAGTATCTTTGTACTTGAGCAAATGACAGAATATTAGGATTCTCTGTAAAGCAGGAAACAATAAAAGACCAGATTACTTTTTCTAGGATGAAGCACCAAAATGATATGCGTTTGGTCTCAGATGCCTTGGGTTTGATTTACCTTTGGGACTGAATATGGAGATGTTTACAGCCTGCTGAATACACAGGTATGTAGCTGGTATCACTCAGGTATTATCCACAAATCATAATAACTACAGCCACACACCCAAGGGGCATCCACTATTTGACTGGCATTGCCGTGAGCACTTTACACATATGAACACGTCCTCACCACAGCTGGAGGAAGTGGGTATTGTCCCTATTCTCATTTAACATACCCTGGAAGTGTGAGAGGTGACTTGCCCACGCCACACAGCTGGGTACAAACCCAGGCGCACTGTCTCCAGCGCTCTCACATGCCAAGCTGTGCCACTTGCACAGTGAGTCAAGAGATGGAACTAAATTTGGAGACAGTAGAGTAAAGCGATGAGGGATTTTGAGGCTACCAATATAAATAACTGATTAATTGCAGAGAAGACTGAGAGTATTAGCAGGAACATGAAACACAGAGGAGACTGGGACACCCTGGAAGCCGAGCCATGCTAGGGCTGCAAAATCAGGCATTTCTTTTTTTAAGAAATGAGGTCTGTTGCTATGTTGCCCGGCCTGAAGGGCAGTGGCTGTTCACGGATGCGGGTACAGTTCACTCCAGGGACTCACCAGAGTAGCTGGGACTACAGGTACATGTCACCACACCTAGGAAGGATATATATATATATATATATTTTTAATGCCGTTAAGTTTACTAAGAAAGGGACTATGGGAGCAACAGCAGAAGGTCACTATAAACTTAGGAAAAGTTGTTTTGATGCAGTGATGAGATGGAAGCTAACTTAGAGAGGGGTGAATGGAAGGTAAGGAGATGAAGACAGGGAAATGCTTTCAATGAATCTGGCCGTGAGGAGGGAAAGCAGGGCCTGCGGGAGCTGGGGAGTGAAGGAAGAGCTGTCTGTGTGCCTGGGAGATGGCAGAGGCAGGATCCATTTGAGAGGGGCTAGCTAGTACACACAAGAGAAACCAGGACACTGAGAGAGTGACCTTCTTCAGCAGGCAGAGTCCAATACATTCAGATATATCCAGCTGGAGCCAGTGAGTGAAATAACAGTCTTCATAACACATGTCACGGAAACTAGCACGAGAGGCGGTGCCCTGCAGGCTTCTCCAGTTTGCTCTGACCCTTGGCTTCCTCACTTCCCTTTGCTGACACTGCCTTTCTACAGAACTTCAGACATTTTGCACTTGCTCTTTTGCCAGTTGAGGATGTTCCCCAGTCTGCCCAGGGCCCTGCCACTTCTCCCGTCTCTAGCTTGCTAATAATGTTCGATAAGAAGTTGTGGGTTGTGGGTTGAATGGACTGTGTTCAAAACGCTTAGAGAAACCAAAACAGCCTCTGAAACAGGATATGGTTTTCAATATTTGCTTCAAAATGTTTCTGCTTTTGGTCACTAATAAATATTTTTTTTGCCAACATAATGTTTAATTGTATTTAAAGAAGATGCTGTGGTGTGATATTTGGCCATATTTTACTATCGCAGCTCATATTAATCACACCTACAAATACAGAAACTTATGCATACGTCATTTCATTATTTTACCAAAAAAATAATATTTTCAATAGACACACACCTGTCAGTTAATTGCCTCCTGTTAAGCAATCAACACTGAAAGCCAAATTCTAACCGGAATGTCAATCCACTAATTTACAATGAGATGTCCAACTGTCAGTTCAACCAGATGTTTTTGTCAACCTGACCAATGCATATTTTTGCCCTGGACAAGTTACAACTACAGACTGGATAAAACCTTGCATAAAAATGTAGATGGGAACATAAAACAGATCAATGATTTCCAGTAGGAATACAGGGGTTGTTTTCAAAATAACAGGAAGGAATTTGAGAGGATCAGAAACTCTTCTATTATCTGACTGTCTTGATGGCTATATGTAGTAAGTGGGTACTTAGAAGATCATAAGGAATTTCTTTGCCTGTAGCAAAATGTCCTGACACAAAAAAAGTCACATAGCTCTGTTGGTAAGACTAGTCCTTAAAACCCCAGAACCCAGGTTCAAATCCCAGTTCTACAATCAGATTGCTTGGTAACAAGCAATGTATTAGGACTAATTCCTGAACCTGTCTGAGCTTCATTCTCCTGATCTGTAAAATACAGATCCTTCAAATACAACAATATTTCAAAAGTCCTGTTGATGGTTTGCAGATAAAGTTTGTAGCACAATTCTGGCACACAATAGATGCTCAATTTATCACCAATTTTGCTGGTAAGATTCAGATATTTTATTGAAGACTTCTTCTCCACCGGACTTTGCTTACATGGGCATCAACAGAATTAGCTTTCTTCACTTTCCTTTGCTACATTTTCTTAGTCACTTACTTGGTTATATTTATAGAGCCTTTTGCAAAACAATTATGTTTCTGATTAGCAAATTATAACCACTTTCCAGTCCTGCCTCTTGGATTTATCCCAGAGACCTCCTTAATTAATTAGTATCTAGGGGCTTTGTAATCTCTTGAGTCATCTAATTATAAAAAATTTAGGGATAACTGTTACTGATAATAAATCAAATCCATTTGGGGGGATTTGTGCAATTTGGCTCTTAACAAGTGATCTTATAGCTAAATCATTAGAGTATATTTTCTCATCATGCCTAAAGACTAATGACATTGTTTAAATATCTTCAAAAAACAAATATGGGACCAGGTGGTAGTACCTTTAGGCTGATTTGTAGGAGTAAAGACCCCAAAGAAAATACTCTGCAGAGATAGTGCTTAGAACAGCAAACTTCAATCTGCAAGCATTGTTAGTGCTGAATTAAGATCCAACAAGGCTGAAAAATGGACAATTAATGAATACAGGGCCCATTCTGGAATGCAATAGAGGGGTTAGGGTTCTATCTGTAATCCACTTGGTAGCCTCATGAGGCAGAGAAGATAAGATACTGAACAGGATCATGAACAGAAACCCAGGAAGTGCCAAAAGTCATAGATAAGAATCAAAGTGGAACCAAGAGAATAGTAACTTAAGCCCAATTTCCAAACATTAGAAGGGGACCCTGACCACTATAATCTGCCTTGTAATGGATCAATGTTAAAATGTGCGTACCCATCAGTTCGTGCTCTCTTACATGCGTCACTCAGCCCTCGCAATGGAGAAAATTAATGAATGGTCAGAAAACAAGCCTTCAGTTATGGCATGTACTGCTTAATAATCACAGATACGCAGAGTTTCCTGGACACAGTCAGATATCCTTACACTCTAACGACCCACCAGGAAATAGGGAAAAATATAGCTTCTCGCCTGATGGCATTTATAAAACTAGGCTCCATTCTTTCACAAAAGAAAATACTTATGGGGTATTTTCTAAAATAACTAAAACTAAAACTAACATAAGTCAAATCTGTCTCAGAAAGTGATGCATAGAACTGTGATGAGACGGAACTGTTGGTGACAAGGGACAGAGACAGAATTTTGATTCAGATGTTTCATAACAGAACTCTTTGTGGGGCGAAAAGAAGGTTGAGCAAAGCTTGCAGGTAAGAGAGCTTCTCAACTCAAACCCAGATATTAAAGCACCTAAAAAGTAAAGATGACTTTAAGCATTCAGAAAAGCTAATAAACAACAACAACAACAAAACTCGGGATGTCCAGCACTCAGTTCGTCTACCTGACACAGTCACAGAATCAATTCCTTTCCTACTCGAAGAACCTTTAGAAAGACGGAACTAGGTATCAGGGAAAAAATTAACTCCTACTACTCCTACTAACTCCCTTTGAAAATGCTTTGTTTCCTTTCTAAATTTTTCATAGAAATATGAATAAGAATCTCTGGGCTCTCTACATTAGAAACAGAGCAATGTAGTAATGTAAGCACCACATTTTTTTTCTAGAAGAAATTTGCTGTAACTTTGAATGATATCACACTTACAGTTCTCTGACAAAAACTCCATGGAAAGTAATTTAATTTCTCTATGACCCAGTTTTCTCATTAGCAAAAAAGTTACTAAGATAAGGATAGGTGAAAAAATATATTTCCCTAGGACACATCTTGTTAATAAATTACCTAACAAATCTAACAAACTCTCAGAAAAGAAGAAAAGATTCATCATTTTTATTAAAGTGTGACTCCGTGAAATTTAAGGCACAGAGATTATCAATTGCTTTGGTCTGACCCTGCGATAGCTGTTGTCAAGAAGCAGAATGAGGGCCCTGGAAGAGGGGATGGTGAGGCGGGATCTCTCCTGGCTCCATATGCAAAATTGCTGCAAAGTTTCACAATACCAAATTACTATGGAAAAGTTAAGGAAGTTACACATCAACTACCCCAGCGCAGTTGTTAACAAAGCCACAATTTACCTTCTTTTTAAAAGGTATATCACAGAAAATACATCAAGTGCTGCTATGTACTGTTCTTCTTGTTTCATAAAATGGATCCAGGCCTTTCTCCTGGTAGGTCAGTAATATCTATTGCAATATACATTACATGTGATGGACGTTTGTGTAGAATGCAAAATTCTGGGAATTTCCAGGATGATAACTATGGTTTTAATCACAGCAAATGGAGTCTTACTCAATATGGGAATCCGAAAATGTTGATTTGTTTGTTTGATCAAAAAAAAAAAAAACAAACAAAAAAAGATGCACAATGTCTTTAATATTTAAATGCCCAATTGAAGTTGAGTGCACGTGGTCCCTCAAGAAGCCCTTCTTGAAGTACTGACAAGACTCAGATAAGAAAAAATGTCTTCAAATTTGCTGGCCTCTCATATTGCTGGGGAGAGAGATGAAAACACAATTAGGACACAGAGTGGTTGTCATGAACAAAAGGGAAACCACGCCCAACTCTACTTGGGATCAGGGAAGACTGAGGGTGTGATGGCTCAGCTGGGTCTTGGAAGATAAACAGCAATCGCCTATGTAGATCCAAGAGGGTTTCATTTCAGGGAGAAAAAAGAGCAGCAAACACATCTGGAGAATTACCAAGGGCCTAATTAGAAGGTTCCCAAGTGGAGGAAGAGTTGATATAAGTAAGGAGAATTCTACTGAAGGCTTTTATAATCCCAGTGACTTCTCACTTGGAATTTCACCTGTATGAGAGGACAGAAAGAATGTACTGAGGACTACCAAGTGAGGGAGCGAGGCAGGAACACATTTTTAAATTTTAGACTATGTCTAAATATTTCTGAAAATACTATGCAGATTGCACCAGGGTGGTAAGAAATAGGTGATAGGGAATCTAATGAAGACAAAATCATGATAGAGACCTATATGCATGAATCACAGCTGAAAGAATTTGGTGAAGGATTGAGGTGGGAGGAGGCACTAGAGATTGTGTTAAGAACCTCCTTGATAGCCGGGCGTTGTGGCGGGCGCCTGTAGTCCCAGCTACTCGGGAGGCTGAGGCAGGAGAATCGCGTAAGCCCGAGAGTTAGAGGTTGCTGTGAGCCGTGTGACGCCACGGCACTCTACCCGAGGGCGGTTCAGTGAGACTCTGTCTCTACAAAAAAAAAAAAAGAAATTCTAACACAGAGGAAGTAAAAAAGAAAACTAAAATTGAAACCCTGAGGAACACCGTCACTGAAAGGTTTAGCACGAAAGGACAACTCAGCATAGGAAACTGAGGATGACTAATCCAAGAGTTATAGGCAGAGCCAGGAGGGAACCCTACCATGGATTCAAAAAAGTTGCAAATTTCCTAGAAGAAAGAAAGAGGCAGAAATACCAAATGTTAGCAAGAGGTTAAGTGGAGTGAGAACTACACATTGGCCACCTTGGTCTACAGACTGGCTGTCCAGAGCCACACTGATGTAGTAAGACAGGAACAGGAGGAACAAAACTCAGGATCTGTGCAGACACACTTTCCAGAAACAAGGAAATCGGAATGAGTAATAAAGGAAAGGCAGCAAATTTTTAAGTTACAGAATTCATTTTTGCTCTCTCCTTTACCTCCATCTTTCTGAATCCTCCGCTCTTTCCCTTCAATCAACAAGTTTTGCCTCATGCCATCCATTAAAAAAATAATAATAAGTAAAAAATGTGTTGTCTTAACTTCTGTTGCTCATTCAGATTTCCTAGGTGCTAGTTTTTATGGATGACAGCTGATACTTTCTATGAGACAGAACATAAAGAAAACACCTATCAGCTGTGAATTGATTAACAGTAGACATGGAATAGAGAGAGAAGATGGAGATTATACTAGAAGGTATTTATCTTCTCTGTAAATTATATAAGGCAAGGTCACAAGTGTTCAAAAGGGATGTTATGTGCTTACTAGTGGAAGTGGGTGAGGCAGGCCTAAGTTTAGATACCAGCACAATATCTTTTTTTCACCTTATGCCCAATACCTTCTACTGTTGGAATGTGTGGCACACAGTGGAAACGTAATAAAATCGCACTGAATCAATGACCGCAGCTGGAAGAATTGAGACTTAGATATATGTGGAACAGCTGGTACATCAAATGAGCATAAATGCTAACTAGGGAAAAGCAAAAGGTGTTCCAAATATTTTTCAGACGTCAATAAGAAGGAAGCCCAGAAGTACTATCATTTATTTAGTGCCTAATAGAGAGCTCAGGATGATCTGCAGCAATCTTAGGAAGAAAGATACACAACCTCCTCTGCAGCTATTCAACCCTGCAATCCTTATACATCCGTAGAAAACAGGTATCCCGTCAATGAATAAGTAATTACTGACAGTTGGCAGATAAGGCATGTAAGTTTCTTATCTAATACCCAATACTCTTAGCAGAGGTGAGCAATGCAGAAAAAATAGTTAATTACCCTGTCAGCTGGTTACCTGGACTTCATGGACCACACAAAAGAAAAAAAGAAAGACAGGTAGGCCTGGCCACCTGCTCCACAGCACGCGTCAGCCTATATAAACAACGGGGTTCACTAATCTGTGCTTCGTATTCTTCCTCATGTCTAAAACCATTCAAACTGAAAAACAAAACTCCCTTTCAAATCCAAAAATAACAGTTGCCAAACAAAAGAAAATGGACGGCATATTATTAAATGTCTCCTGATGAAAGGCTGTTGCACTGGATTCCCAGTGACTTGGGCTACACGATAGGTTACAGATACTGCGTTCAGGTGTCTTTTGAATTCACATTGTATCTACTAAATCACAGTATGTTCACTTGTCCTATTAAAACTGTATTCTACCTTACCAGGTCTGAATAATTTGTGTAAAATTGATTGCTACAGTTCTCACTAGAAGCTCTAATTGCATTCCTGGTATAACTTAAAATGATAACCTTATCTTAATTAGTAGCATGATGCAGAAATGCTTTTGAAAGCCTCTGAGAATTAACCTGCATTTTTAAACAGAAGCCCTGGGGCTTAGGGAAAAAAAGAGATTCCTGTTGAATATTGTTGAATACATGAGTCAATGTTAATTTATCAAAACTACAAAAGAAAATAATCACCCAGCAAGAGAGACCAGGCGACGCGGCGAGCACCCCCTCTGATCAAGCAGTTTGCGTTTCTCATCGCAGAGTCACAAAGGATGTGACTGTAAAGCTGAGACCTCCTCAGCAGCATCCACTGACTATGGGCACCCCCAGAAGGGTCTCTCTCTGGTTTTCCTAATGACAATCAGTGGGGTGCAGCGGTGGTAGAGCGAGTGGACACCCAGATTGGAGGGCAGGTATTGTCTTCACAGGGGATTAATTACCATGCAGATCACCTCTTGGACTCCCACAGGTTCCCATCCCAGCTTCCTCCCACAGTCAATCCCGGCTCAGCTAATCCCAGCCCTGCTCAGCCACCCCAAGCTTTCTAACACCCTTTCTGGTCCACGCCTATTGAGAATGTCTAGAAACTCCAAAAGAAAAAGCTTCCCTGAGGAGGAGGTTCTGTTATGTGTGTGTGTTTCCCATCTTATCACTCTGGTAAAGACACAGATGTACATTGGCTCGCCAGTGATAATTACTGGGTAATAGAGCACACCAGGACATATGAAAATTAGCGCTTCATGCAATCACCTTAAACTATTCTAAGGCAAAATAAAATACTCTGCAGTAAGTCATTATTGTAAACACCCGAAGTAGATGTTAACAATTCTCCAATATGACACCTGTAAATTGGGGTGGGGGGGTGGGGGAGGCTTTCTAATAAACACCGTGCAGCTTGGTGTATCTCCTTAAATATCCACCAAAAAGTAAATATTAGGAAGACTTTTTTATCATCCAAAACTATAACTGTAGCACCTTCCAAAATGTCAAACAGATGCTATTATAAGAGGACTGCTCCTCAGTCATACTCCGGAGTAGTGTCCCAAGCTTGGCTTTTGAAGGCTATGGCGGCCTTTTTCTTAGGGGAGTAATTGCCTTCCCACAATGCAAATTAGCGTTTCCTTGTTTTAAATTTGTATCATTGAAAATAAGAAAGTGTCTTCTCCTTTGCTAGAAGCTCAAGAACATTTTTGCCCAGATGTAAGGCATTGGTGCAAACAGAGAATAGTACCGTACGGTATTATCTTTAGACCTGAATAGAAAAATAGCAGAAAAGAATAAGAGATAAACGCTTCTAGGATTGTATAGCATAGACAGAAGGTCCCTCTAGCTTAATTTGTAAGCACAGAATATAGTAAAATTCAACAGAAGAAAACAGATAATACACAATAATATTAGTTTAAAACACAATGTTTTAAAAAAAAAATTGTGAATGCCCCTCCCAGTAGCATTACAGTAGTATTTTAAAATGTCCACAACACGCAGGGAGCTCTGTATTGTGATTGATATGAAGGTAAACTGCTGTTAGAAGATCACAGAGCATCGTTTTAATTTATGTTAAGCTTTTCAGCAATAAGATATGGCATTTCAGAAAAGTATTATCATGTGTAGTACATATAGGGTGTATTTACATAAGCAAATTATCCATACCGTGAAAGCCCCATGAATGTGTACACGACTGGGCACATCTCCTCTTATTTAAAACTCTATCTCTGTGCCTAAGTAAGGAGATTAAAGTCTAAACATGTATTAGCGCTGTGAAAATTCAGCCTGCAAAACCCTAGTAAAAGAGATGTTTTAATCAACAGATATTTCAAATTGAGTGACCCTCAATCTGTTTAAGACCGTTCTAAAGAAGGAAAGCCCTCATATAATTTAACTTGCTCTTAGTTTCATGGGTGTGACAACCACGTACCGACAGCATCTTCAGTTTGCAAATCCTGTCAACCACTGCATTGATGGTCTCGTTTACAACATTCATGCACTAAACAGTGACTGTGTTTTATTTGCAGAATGCCTATGTTATGTTGCTGCTAATTCCAATGCCCAGAAAGCAGCAGCATCCTAACCTCAGCTATAATCCCAACAAGGATTCTTCCAACTCCTTATTAATCACCCCTATGAAAAAGTCACTGGTTGCTTTTAAAGAAGATAATGTATGTTACTAGGATTATACCACTGTATGCAGAATCATTAAAGAAAGATAGACTGGAATTTATGATTAAGCCTTTGGACAGCAGGGCACTATTTTAACTATAAAAATCACAATCTGCAGGGATAGTGGCCAAAGCAGAAGAACCATTAAAGACTTACAATTAGCATCAATCAAGGTGACACTATTGGCGACATCTTTATTACTTTAAATACACTAATCAAATACTTCTGCATTGAGATGGAAAGACTGACAGGCAGCTGGACACAGAAAACATCCCTGTGGAGAGCAATTGAAGACGATCTGTTGGAAAGGTAACAAAGAAGTGTTGGTATCAGTCAAGCGGGATTCTAACACACAGCTCTGAAACAGACATGCTCAAAATAGACCAACTGGGTCATCAGGGTCCTCACGTGGATGCCTCACCACCACACAGTCCTCCAAGTAAACATATCTTTGCACGTCCCTCCTGTGCAACCTGCTGGACTTGCTTCTTTGGATGCAAAAATAACTCAAGGGAACACAAACTTCAGGCTATTCTGAGCTCGGCTATTTACACACTTTTCTCTCTCCTTGCACAAGCATATGGAAATGAAAGATAAAGGCAGAGCTGAACTTGGCGCTATTTACATGATTACATAGAGGCTGTCAATATTATCTAATTGCATCAGTACTCAATTTCATACCACACAGATTCTGAAATATGCTGTTCTTATTACTGCTTATATAAATATTTCAGTCTTAATGAACAAGAAGCCACTCAGCATCTTTGCCACCCCTTGAGCCCATATGGCATCCTACCTTAATGACTGTAATCTTTAAAAGATGCTCTTCTCCAAACAGTTTCCAGCTATTTCAGTGTTCACTAACCCAATTCTTGAGGTTAAGGGCAAAGACCGACAAGAAAGGATGGGAAGTAGTTTTCAGATAACACAGTCCGGCTTGGAACCATTTCAGAATTATGGATAAAGATTTGGCAAGGCATTTCCCAAGAGTACAACTTCAGCTTTGCCAAATGAGATTATAATAGCAAAGACTTTCATTATGAGGATGACGAGCCCCCAAAGCATTTTTTGTGTGTGTGTGTGTGTTTTTGGCCAGGGCTGGGTTTGAACCCTCCACCTCCAGCATATATGGGGCCAGCACCCTACCCCATTGAGCCACAGGTGCCGCCCACCCTCAAATCATTTTGGCTTCAAAGTTCAACTTTATTTATAAGTTCCTTAATTGGTGTACCCACCACTAGGTTTAAAAAATATAATTTTTTTTAATTAGACATCTGCCTCTTAAAAAAAAGAAAGGTTCGTGGGTATCTATCAAAAATGGGGCAGAGTCAAAGGAAATTGTCCATTGCTTCTTCCAAGCAATGAAGAAAGACTGAGGAAAGATGATGAATGATGGAGCTGAAACAACTGGAAGGAGCAAATTACTCAAAGTGCAATGCCCGTGATTCACTGGAAGAGCAGCTGCTAACTCAAACCCAGTTTCATATTCAATTTTGTGGTCAAAGAAAGATTTTCCAATGAAGTACAATATCCTTACAGAGGAAAAGGTGGAAGAAAAATGCTGCAATCTGACTCCTGAGAATCCCACTACTTTAAGCCAATGTTTAACAGATCACTCCTCAAACATTGCAGGGCAATTTCTAAAAGGTTCCAATAGCAAACTCTTAAAGTACAGTAACCCATGAAATCTGAACTGAGTGTTACACTTTACCTAGTAATTTAATATATATTTAATTTTGCATCAACCTTGTACAGTAGGTAAGATTTCTATTTTACAGAAGAAGTTATGGACTAAGAGAAGTTAATGGTCCTTCCAATGGGCCCTAGGACGGACACTCATCTGCTGCCTCAACAGATTCCACACTACACTATCCTGGCCCTGAGTTGCTTTCAAATGTTCCATAACCTTATTAACTAAGGAGAAAACTGAATTATAGATGATGACTACTTTAGGCAAAGAAAAGTTGTAAAGGGTAGTTTTAACAAGAGAAAGCTCTTCACAAAGACCCAGTAAGATGCATATTAAATGGTCAGTTTGCTTTGTTAGAGATTGGTCATCCTGCTACCCCAGTCCAAGACTTTGCTTTTCACCACTGAGTCATTTGATTACCACTGACGCACAAGGAATGGGAA
Organism: Nycticebus coucang; assembly: GCF_027406575.1. NCBI lineage: Eukaryota > Metazoa > Chordata > Mammalia > Primates > Lorisidae > Nycticebus > Nycticebus coucang. The sequence goes on from NC_069788.1 coordinate 57,470,117, forward strand.
AGGCTGCGAAATACTGTGTGAGGCTGACCTTACCACTTACGGAAAACTGCCAGCCAGACACAAAGTGTCAGCTAAGCATGAGTCAGGGATGGGCTCAGCACTATCAAAGACCTTTATGTTGAATCCTTAACAAAGGAGCTTGCTGTAAACAAGACTTCGGGGCTGGGAAATGACAAAAGAAAGGGACAGTCACTTCCTCCTCAGAGGGCACACTTTTGCCAAAACTCACTGAAATGTACCCAATACTTCCAAGTAGACATGAATTAGAGAATTCATATCAGTAAGTGCTACATTCTAGATTCAGACGTGGAAATAACGGGAAGCCTGGCAGATTCTCTTTCCTTAAATAGCTCAAAGCTTAACTTTATATTTTCCTGTTCATATCATTTTTGTATCAAAAAGTGGAGGAAGAAGATAAAGGGAGAGTCAAAGAGGAAAAATAATAGCATGTGTAAAATATGTAATACATGGAAAAGAAAAAGAGAACCCTCATATAACAATGAAGGTGGGGACAGGCTAATTACAAGCATGTGCATCGCATCACTCCTCGCCCCACTGAATTCTCCTGGACGATGTCCCAGCCCCTCTCTCATCCCGTTGCCCCAGCAATAACTCCAGTTCTATAACATCAGTCCTGAGTTGACTACAAAATACAATCCATGTAAATTAAATAGAGGCTTCTCCATTTTCTAATACAGGTAGGGATATTTTTCATTATGTTTATATGTTGCACAATGGAGTCATTATCAGTAGGAAAAATGAGCTGTGGATATTAAGGACATTGAGTTAATTAACAAATAATATGGAAAACTGTGATAAATCAAATAGGTTTCTTATCAGTAGAAATGTTCTCCCAATCCAGCAATAAATATTCCAACAAGTCATTTTAAATTGTATACATGTGTGCTGTCATTTTGCTAAGGTGATGGATAGGGAGATTTAATTTCTTTAACTTGGACATTTTTTAATTTGCTGGGACAGTATCAGATAACCACCAATATAAAGAGTATAATGAAGAGGCTGGCCATTGTAGGCACACAAAAGACCAGGTTTGCCCATCTCAGACCCTTTCATCAGCGATGATCAGCGGAGAGGGTTTGGGAAAATTCTGCTTGTGTGTGAAGTCTCTACAAATGTGACTATAAAAATAATTCCAAAAGAATTTAAGATGTGAATTTGCAGCACTCGAATGGTGAGGTTCGTCCAACTTTGGAAATAAAAGTTACGTAAAAGGGCCAACGCTATGGTTTAACATCCTAAAGAAAGTCACTTCAATAGTAAGGGACTCAGTGGAGGTACAGGTGAGGCCCACTGCAACCAGAGGGAAAAGAAAAACTGCTAAGGAAGGAGGAAAAACTTGCTTTGGTGTGTACTTCTTAGAGAAACACACAAATTGGATTATCCATAAACCTGGCTGGTTACAAAACACATTAGCCATGAAAAATATCATTGACAGAAAACCTTATTATTTTATTCATTATTTCTATAACCATGACTAATAGCTCAACAAATTCAACTAGAGTGAGTACTGTGAATGGACAGCTTGCAATCAAAGGAAACATACAGGAAGGGGGAGTCCCTGAGCGGCAAACGACACTCTGTCTCCCTGATTGTAACAGCACCCATCTACCCAAGATCTGGTTAGACATAATGCACACTCACTCTCCTAAAACAGAGCAAAGACACAACTCTTCCAGGCTCTAGGGCGTATGCAAGCCATAAATTCACTAATACTAAAGGTGAATGAATAGCCAAAGAGATGAGACAGTCTCTACTGCTTTATATGAAAGTGGTTTGCAATTGTCTCACTATCCTTTGTATCCTATAATACAAAGGATAGTGTATTTTTTTTTTTTTGGTCTATTACATGGGCCAAATCTACTATACATGAAATAAGAGAGGATCATTTCTAATATAATAGTGACATAAATCCTTTGGAACTCCTATACTATTGACATTGACATACAATGTTGACCCTGAATGTATAAAATATTGACTCATTTTTGTTTCTCTGCATTTTTTCCTAGGATGTGACATGTCAGAATACGTTTTCCATTGCTGTTTTTGTCTTCTTTTGCTTTTGTTTTGATGTACTCAGAAACTGTCACCGGGACAAACTCTTTTAATAAGATTTTGACTAAACAAACCAGATTGAAAGAATCAGTTGCATGCTAGATAACAAGAGAATATTTTCATTGTAAAGATATCCCAATAAAGCTTTGTGGCGTTATTTCTTTCAATTAAAAACAAAATGCTTGGGGCCTAACAAATAACTTTACCCATCTACACCACACAAAGTACACATGTGGTTTCCAGAGGGAAACAAACAGAGGCCCAATAGGGTAGCATTTGTGGTGGCCCCTCAGCACGGCAAGAGGCCTTGGGCTGTGAGCTGTTCTCTTTTTTCTTTCTCTCTCATCCAGGCACCTGCCTTGGACATATCTACAATTTCCTCACCTGAAACATAAGCATAGTAATACTGATGTTACCTCACTGTGCTTTGAGAAGGAACAGATAAGCAGGTGTGTGAAAGCATTCTGTATATCACAAAACGTTCCTAACACACAAATTATAAATGAGACCCTCTACATACACATATGTGAGTTCTAACAGAGAGGAAGGCAGACTAGTGTGGTTGATTTGAAATACACACATTATAACACAGATGTTTCAAAAGTTATTATTATTATTTGCAGTTTTTGGCTAGGGCTGGATTTAAACCCACCACCTCCGGCATATGGGGCCAGCGCCCTACTCGTTGAGCCACAGGTGCCGCCCGAAGTGATTATTTTTTTGAAAAAATGTTTTTTTTTCCAGTCATATAAGAAACTTCATGTTGTTCAGAAGTCTTCATTCTCACTTGGTGGTAAAGGTACAACACACAAACTTTAAGCTCTTTCACTTGGTATGACTTAGATGCTTTGAAAAACAGTCATTTCAGGGTAGATTTTCCGTCTTCCGGGATTATTCTCTTCCTTCCCACTTCTCCTGGCATACGAGCACCTCCTCAGAGGCAGGTTATGTCAGACCGTTGTGGCAAGAGAGGACTGCGCTGATTATTGTACTTCTTGGGTGACCAAAGTCTGAGTAGGCACAAGGGTGTCCAACCAGCAGCTTGAGGGCCACATGCTGATTTTGTGAGGACTTTTTTTTGGCCTACATAGGGTGTCAGATATCATGAAAAATATGCATGGAATTTTTTTGTGTGTGTGTGAATCAGATTTTCTTAGTGTTTTTGTACTTAATGTGTGGCTGAAAACAACTCTTGTTCTACCAACGTGTGGCAGAGGAGAAAAAGGCTGGACATCTGTGGAGTAGGCCATAGCCGATCTTGCCTAGTCCTTGGGTACTGGCATCTGTCTTCACTGTGTCTGTCTCTAAAGAGTCTAGGATGGACAATGGTGGCTCTGGACCTCTCCCTCAGCTGACTAGGCTCCTCATTTCAGCTCTCCCTGAACTTAGAGACTCGGCTAGGAACACAGCTTGGCAATGGCACTGTGTAGTAGTCAGTCTCTGCTGTAGATGTCCTTTGCTTTGTGCTGTTGGGTCCTGCACGGAGTGATGACACCTACTTATAAGGTCATTTCATCATCTCCCACCTCCCCAGAGTGTCTCATCTCTCAGTGAGGCAGCAGGAAGAAAAGTGAGTGGAGGGGCTTTTATTCAGCAGGTCACTTCTCAACGCTCCTTCCCAGGCCAACGGGATCGCACTTGCCCAGGGATCTGGAGGGGAGAGGGGACTCAGCCTCATCTGCTCTGGTCTCCCTCCTCAACCTCCGTAAGTGTTTCATTTTGTTTTTTAACCACCTTGCTCTGGAGTCCCACCCTCAATCTCTTCTCAGGGATCATTTTGTACCACTGGAGGGCCCCCCCTTCCTATGAGCTTGAGTCTCACTTTATATAAGCTCTAGTCTCAAATCCTCAGGCTTTCTTCTTAATATTTATGTGAAAACTTTAGAATTTTTAGCACATTTGTTCAGAACCAGTCCTACTTCAAATGCAGTAAAGGCTAACAATCCTATCCATGAGTATGGAACCTGCAGGGCAACAACATTTCCAGCAATTTTTTTTTTTTTTTTTTTTTTTAGGCATCACAAAATGTTTCCAAATTGAATCCTTATTCTATTAGCTAGGTAGTTTAGGATTATCAGAGATGTTAAGAGCTTCTTGAATAAAGAAAGAGAGAAAACTTTGTGAAGTCACAATCATATGGGGTAGATGTTATTAACCCATTTTACAGATGAAGAAATGAAGGCTTGTGGGAAGACAAGAAGCATATGAGAGGTGATGCCAAAATTTAAAATCAAGAATTTGTATTATTACTTCACTGTTCTTTTTGTTACTAATATGGAAGTTACTCAACATTATCAATCAATCAAAAAAAAAGAAAATAAAAAATATGATTTTGTGCCACTTATCTAAGCAAACAAAAAAAAGTGGGGGGGATTGGGTGAGGATAACAAGTGAGACAAATCCTGGTGTTTCATTCACAGTTTTCTTCATTCATCTCTCACTTATTGAATACTTCCAATATAACAAACATTGCATTAGAAATTGGAAATTTAAATTTGTCCCTGCTTTTAATTAAATCGCAACATAGTAGAGGAGCACAGACAAATGTAATTATAATACACCAGGCAGTTTCAGTGCTGTATGATTTTTAAGGGAGTCTCAGGGCTTCCAAATCATCATTTTCACGCCTCACGTGGTTCCTAGGATTACATAGTACTTCTACAAGTAGAAGTTTCATTACACATGTTGGAATGTGAGGAATTACTTAGTCGAAAATGCTTGTCTCCAGAAATCTGCAAATCACAAAGGAAAAGACAGAAATACAGGGTGTACAGCAACCTGGAAGTGAAGAGAGGCACCTGCCCCGGCTTCCTGCTCATTTATCACCAGCCATTTCCTTTTTCAACAATCTCAATGCACTATCAACAGTTCCTGTCTGGAACAACCATTTATTTGCCCCCTTCTGTATCCCATCACAGTGTCTGAAAAATCACTTGCACTTTACATCTGTATTAATCTTCACCAAGGACTCACTGAAGATGCAATGCAAAGGGTGGTGTGTGTGTGTGTGTGTGTGTGTGTGTGTGTGTGTGTGTTAGAGGCCAGAGGCCTTTGGATGTAAACATATGTAGAAAGATACTTAACTTCAGTCATAATGCTCATACATCTGTATTAGGTGAAAGATGTCCAATTAAGTAATATTTCAACCAGTTTATTCTCTGCATGATTTTAATCATTCAACAGACATTCTCTATAGTACGCTCTCTTTTTTATTCAACACACACACAGCATTAAAAAATAAATTTTATAAACATTCAACCTTTTTCTCAAACATGACATTTCCCGGTGATCTCAGAATAGTTAGCGAGAGACTTCCTCCAGAGGTATGCTGTGACTTTTGGGTTAGTTTAGGTGTCTAGCTGTGTGAAGGTTTCCTGAGAACAATGCCAGAAAAAAAAGTTTGATAGGTATAGAGTGCCTGTACGATTCAAACGACACTTGAGGTGAAGGAAAAAAGTAACATGAAAGTGGCAAATGCTATTCTTTCAAATTCTTGAAACATTAAGGTCCTTGACTTAAAAATGGAAGTTTAAATAGACGGCTGCATCACTTAAACTATTAATTCTAATTAAAAAGAAAAAGTTCAGTTACTCTCTAAATGCCACATAGTCTAGAAGTATTTCAGTACAGGGAATAGAAACCCGCACCCATTTCTTCCCTTTGATTAGCAGGGTAGAATTGTATACTTACCCCATTACGGGATTATGTACATGCTAATTAATGCTAAAATAAACATGTAAAATACTCTTATTTTACAGGAACTTGCAAGGTGAGGAACCACCCAAAACATGCAAAGGCAAAAAAAACCAGGTCTGCTTGAAAACAGTTCCTGCCATCTTGCTTATCCGTGCGTAAACATCCAATATGCTCAAGGCTTTGACATCTCTATTCACTTTGGGATTTGAATCAGATATAAATATGTGACCTTTAATTTTGTAATTGATTTGTCCAAAATTCTGAAATCTCTTACGTATGATTAACTTCATATGAACACATGTGTTTTCGTGACAGCTCATTTTAAGGGATTTGAGACCCCCTAGATAAAGAGTCATGTATTTGTTACTTGGCTCATACATTCAACTATTCATCCCTAGAACTGTTTTTTTCACAGTAGAGATCAGATTTCTAATCTTCCTTTTTTTTTTCAAGTTGTTCCCAAAAGTGCTTGACAAGACTATTCTATAAAACTCTGTAGCTCACAGAAAATAAAAGGAAAGCCCATATTTCCATTCATATTCTGTTAGTGAAATTAGACCTCTCCAGGCAAAAATCTCAGCAAAAAAAAAGACATCTCGTGGGTTACATGGCACAAGTTCCAAGCCTTTCCTCAGGCTTCTGTGCCCTCCAGCAACAAACTGGCTTTTGCATCTGGCAAACATATGTAGAAAACTAGGCCAAATATGGTGCTTAGATTTGGCCAAGTTCTTTCACGAGACCCTTTCTTTCATGGTTAACCTAAAGCCACCAATTGCAATTCAATTTTCAAATAAAAACTTTACTGTTTCATTAATTATGTGTTAATATTCAAGATACAGGTATAAATAAAACCACTTCATGTTCTGATTTTTTCTTTTTTCTTTGAGACAGAGTCTCAAGCTGTCACCCTGGGTAGAGTACCATGGTGTCACAGCTCACAGCAACCTCAACCTCTTGGGCTCGAGCGATTCTCTTGCCTCAGCCTCCAAAGCAGCTGGGACTACAGGCGCCTGCCACAATGCCCAGCTTTTTTTTGTGGTAGTTGTTATCATTGTTTGGTAGGCTTGGGCTGGGTTTGAACCTGCCAGCTCTGGTGTATGTGACTGGTGCCCTAACCAGTGAGCTACAGATGCCGAGCCGATATTTTGATTTTTTTAAGAAACAAGGCATTTTTAAAAATAACAAATATGGTGCACTTGTATCAATAGAGTGAGTGAATATGTACACTAAGATGGACGTGATGGGAATGGACCTGGTGATACAATCTCACCCCTGCAGTCAAGGATTTAAAAGTGTGAGGAAGGGATGTTCCCAGTGTCTCTGTCAGGTGCAGATTTTTCTAGACTGACCAAAGCAATTTGCCATCAGGACTGAATCTCTAGAAAGCTGAAACTTCATGGCTGCAGCAGGATTTGTGGAGGCTCTACTAGTTATCAAATACAGAATGAAATTAATTTTAAATATCCATATGCTTTAAACTGTTGATAATCAACTTAAATAAATGCATAATACTCTTCCCATATTTTTGACATTTCGAGGCATCCACTGTACTAGGCCACGGTGATGAAGATGTGAAAGTGTATGTTGTCATTGCCTTCAAAGATACCACCTAAATCCTGAGTACCTAGAGTTTCAACCTGGTTCTTTAGGCTCTTTTTTTCAAGTCATTTTCGATTTTCCGTCAAGAATGATTCCGTCAAGTATGATGGAATGATTGAGATATTGTGTCTGTTACATCTTACTACATGAGAGTGACAGTTGTTTATTGCAGCATTATCGAAACTGTGGTCTGGCAGAGTGCATATCAACACACATCAGCAAAGATGAAACGATATTTTCCTGGCTAGTTCATTCAAAAAAAACTCACACAGGAAGATGCATGTAAGGTTAATATATGTGGCTGTGAGTATAGGCACATTAGGAATATACTGAAACTAAGCAAATTATATATCTTTTAAAATAATATTGTAAGCAACCAGGTGTGGTAGCTCCTGCCTGTAATCCTAGCACTCTGAGAGGCTGAGGTGGGAAGAGCGCTTCAGCTCAGGAGTTTGAGACCAGCCTGAGCGAGAGTGAGACCCCCGTCTCTACTAAAAACAGAAAAAAATAGCAACAACATAGAAAAATTAGCCGGTGTTGTGGTAGCTCCCTGTAGTCCCAGCTACTCGAGAGGCTGAAATGGATTGCTTGAATCCAGGAGCTTGGATTGAGGTTGTTGTGAGCTAGGCAGATGCCACAGCACTCTAGCCCAGGCGACAGAGAGAGACTCTGTCTGCAAACACACAAAAAATAATAACATTGTAAGCAGCTAACAAAACCTAAGCAGATTTGTCTTCCCAGAAAACTCCCACAAAGCATTTCCCAGATACATCCCACACCTCCTTGCACCACCTTCATTCCACTTGTTTTTCTTATTGGTGTAAGACAAACTCTCCCCTCCCATCGGCTTTATCGCCTGTCTCGTAAACAAGTTCAAATCACTTTTACCTTTAAAAACCACTTCTAAAAAAAACCACTTCTGTTTGCATGTCACTCTCTACCTATGTACGCCCCAATTCTCCTCTTCTCCTCCACGTGTAGAGAAAGTGGCTATTTTTACTATCTTCTTCACTCCGTATTCATTTCTGAATCCGGTGGTTTCTGGATCCAATCTTTACAACTCCAGTGAAACTGCTTACTTCTAAAGTTACAAATAATCTTCAAAATTGCTAAATCCAATGGACACTTCATTCCTTGCCTAGTTCAATGGCTCTATTAAAACCGGTCTTATTAATTGCATCCTCTTTTTATTATTTTTCTTTTTAGTTGTTTTTTTTTCTTGAGACGGAGTCTCACTCTGTTGACCAGGTTGTAGTATAGTGGCATCCTAGTAGCGTACTGAAACTAGAACTCCTGGGCTCAAGCCGTCTTCCTGCCTTAGCCTCCTGAGTAGCTGGGACTATGGGCACATGGTACCATATCTGGATAATCTTTCTATTTTGGGGGGGGGTTGGCTTTTTTACTTTATTTCGTTGCTTATTTTTTATTTCTTTACTATTTGTTGTTGTTGAGACAGGGTCCCACCTGTGCCCCTGAGCAGAGTGCAGTGGGCGTGGTAGCTCACTGCAAACTCAGACTCAGGCTGTGGGCACCCCGCTGCCTCAGCCTCCGGAAGCCGCTGGGATTACAGGCGCTCGCCCGGTGCCTGCCAGGCTGGGTTTTTCCATTTTTTTAGAGAAAGGGTCTTGCTCATGCTCAGGCTGCTCTCAACCCCCTGAGGTCAAGTGATCTTCCCTCCTGGGCTTCCCAAAGTGCTGAGATTATAGGTGTGAGCCACCACAATAGGTCAACATCCTCTTTTTAAAAATCACACCCTCCTAGGATGTGATTAACCCTTCTGTTAATTCCAGAACAGCCCACTCTTCTAATCTGCTCAATCCTCTCCACAGCCCTCTTCTCCTGCCTCTGCTGTGTTCATCGTGGTTAGGAGGACTCTGGCTCAAATCTCAGGTTTGAGATTTATGGGCTGTGAGACTGGACATTCCTTTAATATCTCTGTCCTTAGTTTCCACTGGTAAATTGGGGATCAATCTAGTATTAGCCACTTGTCACTTTTCGAGCTGGTGATGGGGGATGTGGGCAGCAATTCTCCGCTGTACTGATTAATTGAGTGGACCCTGGGTCCCAGGTCCTTACCACGGTCCCTGCTCCTTCTCCACCAGTAGGTTTGTGCTCAAGACATATTCCCGTCCCATCCTCAAGGGTAGAGGATTTTTGCTTTGGTTGCTTTGCCTCACGTGGTGGAAGGCTTTTATTCCATAGGAGAGAGTGGGGAGACTGACGCAGACGGGATTTCATACCCACTCTCTCAGGAAACGTTTTCACAGGACTCCTGCCTTATCCTTTTTACGCATGTCCTGTGCATGAGGGACAGCCCCTGAAGAAGTGCAAATCTCCCTCGTGTCTGCAGTCGCCAGGGGATTGATTTTTTTTTCTTGCTAGCCCAATCTTGCTCTTTATCAGTTTGCTAAACATTTTGATGAATTATTCTTCCCGGTGTCCTACACGTCTGTTCCAGGTCAGCAAGGGCTGGCATCTCATCTTTCCTTAGAGGAGCTGTCTTCCTTGTATTTTAGGTTAGTCGGTATCCCTGAGCAGCCAGCTCTCTCATGAATTCAAGAAAAGTCCCATATTTTCATATTTCTAACATTTTGCCATTCTTGGAAAGGTGGGAATATTGCTTTCCTCAGCTTTCTACTTCCTAATTGGAAGCCCCCAAATACTGATTTTTCAACCAAGGCCCAAGGCACTTCAATAAATGAAGGAAAATCCTCTCAACCACCCGTGCCCTAGATGCTGAAACAACTATTTATTTTTGGGAAAGCTATTTATTTGGGGGAAAATGAACCTTTCCCCATATCTCACTCTATACATTAGAATATGTTCTAGATCGTCATAGATCTAAACATAAAATAAGACTATAAACCTTCTGGAGGAAAATGTTAAAGAATACCTGTGTAATCTTGGGGAAGATAAAGATACCTTATATGATATGAGAAAAAATTGACAATAAAAATATATAAAGTAGATTTCGATCTTTGAAAGACACTGTAAGGAAAACAAGTCGCCAAGGCTACACTGGGAGGAAAAGACTTGCAATGTGTATATCTGACAAAGGATTTCTCTCTAGCTCCTCCAACTCAGTAATGAAAAGACAAACAACTCCGTTTCAAATATGGGCAAAAGACTTGAATAAGCACTTCACAAAGGAGTATATGAATAAGCAATGAGCACATGAAGTAGCGCTGGCCATTGTGTCAATGCAAATCAAAACCACAGGGGACCACTGTACACCCACGCGAGGCAGAGAATTAACAGACTGACGACACCAAATGTGGACGAGCACGTGAAAACATCAGAACTCTCTCACATGGCTGGTGGGAGGATAAAATGGTACGACCTCTTGGGAAACTGGTATGAAGTTTCTCAGGAAGTTAAACATCTGCATTTTGATAGTTTACCCAGCAGAAAGGTAAGAACATACACTTAAAATATCCGGTATGAAAACGTTTCTAACAATTTTACTCATAATGGCCAAACACTGGACGCAATCCCCATATGTACCAGTGGGCAAATGGATCAACCAATTGTGGTACAGCCAGAAAACAGGACATGACAAAAAGGAATGATGGCAACAGAGCAACGACATGGTTGACCACCAGAAGCTGACCGTAAGAGGACCAGAAGAAGCCACCCACCGAAGAGTACATACTGTGTGATCCCACTTTTACCACATCCCAGAACAGGTGAACGTAACCTGCGGTGAAAGAATCAGAACAGCAATGGCCTCTGGGGGGAGATGACCATAGGACTGAGGTAAGAAAAAGCAGGAATGGTCTATCTCTGGGGCTGGAAATGTTCTGTATACTGATAGGAGTACAAGTGATATCAGACCATATATATCCATGTATTCATAAAGTTGCATACTTAAGAGCTGTATAGGGCGGCGCCTGTGGCTCAGTCGGTAAGGCGCCGGCCCCATATACCGAGGGTGGCGGGTTCAAACTCGGCCCCGGCCAAACTGCAACCAAAAAATAGCCGGGCGTTGTGGCGGGCGCCTGTAGTCCCAGCTACTCGGGAGGCTGAGGCAAGAGAATCACTTAAGCCCAGGAGTTGGAGGTTGCTGTGAGCTGTGTGAGGCCACGGCACTCTACCGAGGGCCATAAAGTGAGACTCTGTCTCTACAAAAAAAAAAAAAAAAAAAAAAAAGAGCTGTATAATTCACTTGTGAATTTATAAATTATATCTCAATAAAAATGTGAAAACAAATACACACATGCACACACACATCAGAGATACCTCTGACCACCTTCCCTACATAAAATACCCCCTCCCTTTCTTCTCCCCTGCTTTAGTCTTCCCTCATTGCACTTATTAAGATTTGACATTCCACTACATAATTATCTATTTATTGCCTGCTTTGCCCGTTAGAATGTAACCTTCTTAAAGGTAAGGACATTTTTTTTTCTATTTTGCCATTATATAGCCAATGATGATGACTATGAATAAAAGGCAATAATTTAACTGGATGCGAGCTTTGATGTGATTTTTTTGGTTATAGGTTTATTTTCTGCAAGCCTAGTGGAGAGTTTTAAAAAATCATGAGAGATGAAACATGAGTAAAACATTTTATAATCCATAAGCAATATATAAGGATGATCAAACACAAGAAATTAGCTATGTATGGAAGGTGTTTAATTTGAGATCACTTAAATATTTCTGTAGAACAGCTTACTGTTGCCATAACCTCTTCTTCTAAAAGCTGCCTCCCCAAAGCAAGTACAAGACTGGGGGAGGCAGATAACACACTGGTAAAGCAAAGCTTCCATCTAACTGGCTAAGTCACAGGGATTGCTGAATTTCTTTAAGTTCATGACTTTCCCTTCACTCCATGGCTAATAGGAATTCATTATAAGACAGCTTTCTAGGATTAGAGTATTAAAGCAATATCCGTCAGATGGAGAATTTCAAGCTAGCCTCTGCTCAAGCATTTACAGATTTATAACTAATTAGATCCTGTCCACACCTCACCTGAAATCATGTTAGCAAGACCCACATTAAAGTACAGTAATAGCTAACAGGGGTGTCACATAGTCCTTTAGGCCATCCTGGGCAGCACTGTAATAAGATTTTTTTTCTATTTCAAGATTCTTTTAAAAAGGAAATGAGTTGGTTTCAAGGAAGCCACAGATATAACACCAAGATTGTAAAATACAGATATCTTGGCCTGTTATAATACCTGTCAGATATGTAAGATGATGGATAATTATAAACGCAGACAAATGCATACTTCCTATCTCACCTGAGGGTATAAGCACAGTTTTAAAATTGTAACTATCTTAAATTATAAGAGAAGAAAATCGAAAAGATAAAAGTGTGGAATAAGAAATAAAATGTATATTTATTTATAATATACAGAGATTACTCGAGGCTTAGGTGAATGATTACCTCATAATCTTTTATAATCTAGATTTTAAAGTGCCTTGTGGTGGTCAACACTGCAGTTATCTAAATCAAATTGAAGGAATCCCTTGAATTAATGCACACATTTATTGTAGTGTAATGATCTAGTGTTATTCATATAATCAACGTAATTCATTACACATATGTAGAAACAACTTCTGATTTTTAGAACACAAGAAAATATTCAAATGAGAATAATTTACATTAATAAACTGTATAACAATATCATTTACCTGTTATATGAATAGAAATACTATTAACTACTTACTATTTCTATTTAGTTCAGAGCACAGGGAAGAAATGAAGTGTTCTAACGATCCCCTTTGGACTAGGCGAGAAGTTCGTGAAGGCTGTGGTAGAGAGAATATAACCGTTTTCTGTACTTAGTGTCGACATTTGTTTAGAGATGTGTGGACACATATTCCTAATATGAGCTCTCCTGTTATTAATCAAAATTGGACCCTGGATCAGCGGAGGAAATGGCACAATTTGATCTCCGGGAAGCTCCAAGTCTAAAGAAACTAAATAAATGAGAGGGGAAAAAAAACCCAAAGCTGAGCCTCCAATTGGACTCATTGTTGTCATTTATTCATGGTCACTGCCAAGGCTCACCCTCCATTAGGAGGATTTACCCAGCCTCATCTGTTTATTCCAATCTGGTTTCTGCTGAAATGAAGAGTCACTTGTAAAGCAGCAAATTCATGCACACATTTTTAAAAAAGTGTGCTGATAGTTTAGAATAATTTTCTTTTTAAAAAGGGTTCTCTTCCTTCCCCTTGAACACACTAGCAATCACATGAACTGTGTTTGAACACAATGGCAGAGACGGTCGTAGTTACTACTTTTGAAATGTGATCATTAGTCCGTTAGTTTGATTCATACGGCACCTTGATTCCAGAAGAAGACAAATGTCCAACAATTTAGACAAAAACACAAGCCACTGCCTGCCTCAATCTACTTGTCACTCATTGCCACATGTGATTTTGTACAGAAACAAAGGCCTTTGGGGGAACTGAGTTACGCTTTAAAAATAGGAAAATACCTCTATGGCCCCAGTATCTCCTAATTATGCCACTGCAGTCTTAAGAATGTGCTGGCTCTGGAGTCCTGGGGATTCTGCACACAGTAAAAAGCACATTCCCACCAAGTTACTTTACCAACTCACTAGGTGCCCCCACCCTTAATGTTCATCATTAACATTAACTAGTCACAATGACAAATAACTGGTCCAGCTTGGCATCCATTCAGACCCTTGGCTGAGATGCCAAGCACAGCACTGGAGCCCACAAGCTGAGACGACAAACTGACAATCTCTGACAGTTCGTGCCTGGGCCAAGATCTGAACCACGAGGTAGGGCAAAACTCCCATCTGCTGTCCATCTGCCATCTTGCCCCTATCAAAAAAGGTTATACTATGAGCCACAGACAGATGGGCATTACAAAGCTCAATTAGGAGGGAAAAAAGGGGGTCTGAGACGATTAGAATAATGACCTTTGATTCAACACGGAAATCCCAGTAGTAATGAAAGTCATGCATAATTTCAAGGTCTTTTAATTGTGTAAAACTGATATCGTATTTTCTACCAGTGATAAAAATAAATAAAATGATACCTCTAATTCTATGTGCTGAATGTATAGTATGCTAGGTACTATAGACCCTAGGAGAAAGGATCAGTCAAGAATGCGTGTGTATGTGTGTGTGTGTGTGTTATCCTCAATTGAAGTTGTTGTCCTCAATTGAAGTTGTTTTTTCTCAATGACATATCAGTGAATTTTGACAATGTTATTAAACTAATAACACAGAAATCCATTATAAGTTTCTAGAAGTGCGCATTTTCATCAGAAACCTACTCTGAATAGGAACCTAGGATAACTCAGCTCATGTATTAAACTAAAGCCTAAGACATAAGGAAACAGTAAGCTCGTAAGCAAAGCTAAGTGCGTGTTACGTTGCCATAGCAAAAGTAACTCTTGCAAGGCAAGTACATACCCTAGACATAGGGCAGTTATTCAGTTCATTTAACATAAAATGTATACGTACCCTGTACCAGGCCAAGTGCTCAGGACTGAAAGAAAACAAAGGCACAGATGATGCTCTCTGTCTCCAAGGAGCTTACAGTCTCATGGGGAGACCACAGATAGAATGTTTTTTATAGTACAGCAAAATAATGGTGTGGTGATGGAGAAAAGACATCGAATCATGTGGCTGGCCCTTGAAGGGTGAAATGGTCACATAAGTACGTAAGTTGATGGAAAAATAAGAATTTCAGATGCGTGAATGCATGGTACATTCTAATTTTTACATGCTTTTTTTTTTTTTTTTTTTGTAGAGACAGAGTCTCACTTTACCGCCCTCGAGTAGAGTGCCGTGGCGTCACATAGCTCACAGCAACCTCTAACTCTTGGGTTTACGCGATTCTCCTGCCTCAGCCTCCCGAGCAGCTGGGACTACAGGCACCCGCCACAACGCCCGGCTATTTTTTGGATGCAGTTTGGCCGGGACTGGGTTTGAACCCACCACCTTCGGCATATGGGGCCGGCGCCCTACTCACTGAGCCACAGGCGCCGCCTTTACATGCTTTTAATAGACTCACAAACTTTACTTTTTTCTTGAAGTTTACAAAGGAGAATCAAATATGGATAATCCATTTTGTGTTAGAATTCTTTTTTTTTTTAAGATAGGGTCTTGGTCTGTTGCCTGGGATAGAGCACAGTGGCATCATCATAGCTCACTGCAACCTCAACTCTTGGGTTCCAGCAATTCTCCCACTCCAGCCACTCAAGTAGCTGGGACTACTGGTGCATGCCACCACATTTGGCTAATTTTGGGGGGTTTTGTAGAGACAATGTCTTGCTCTTGCTCAGGCTATCTTGGACTCCTAAGCTCACGCGATCCTCCTACCTCAGCCTTCCACAGTGCTAGGATTATAGTTGTGAGCCACTGGGTCTGGCCTAATGTCAGAATGTCTTAGTGTTAATTTTTACATCTTGGTACTGTTATTTTAATAGCAAGACGTCTTCTAAAAGTTGCTGTGAAACAGAAATCCAATAAATAAACTGCTATATTGAAATAGGTAACTCATAACAAATTTATCTAACATAAAATACTAAGAACTAGCTTCACAAAAAGAACTTATATGAGAAAGTTCTAAGAGACTTTATTCATATTAAGTTCAAAATGGAAGAGGGCCAAATGTCCAGCAAGAGAAAAATGGATAATGAAACTAGGGCATATTGATACAATTAAACACTCCTCAGCAATGGAAATGAAAGAACATGTGTGTACACCTGGATGAACACGCAACACGTGCATCAATCTCAAAAACACACTGTAGAAGAGTGCACAGCATAGGATCCCATACACAAACACACCCCAAGGTCAGACAACTAGTCTGTGTTGACAAAGTGTGATTATCTCTAGTTGGAGGTCGAGAGATACTAAAAAGAAAAGGGTAAAAGAGAGATTTCAGAGATGATAGAAATGTTATATATTTTGATCTGTTACCTAGGTAAAAAGTGTGCAGATAGGTGAAAAGCCATTCATTTAAGCCATTTAAGATTTGTGCATTTTACTGAATGCAAATTACATGTCTGCTGTAAAACTACAAAACATTGAAGCCATGTGATACAATAACTATAGAGATTAATTACATAAGTATACTCTAAATGCTTATGGTCACATAACAAAGTGTCTAAGTGTATTATTTCACAAGTAATAATATGTTGCGATAATTGTTGTTTTTATACCCACAATTTCCAGAGGCAAACAAGAATAATAAATGTTTAGAAAATGTCCATTTGAAAATTCTTTCAACTCAGGTGCAATGTGCTCCTTATGTAAGTTGCACTTAAATAACCTGATCCAATTCAGGGTCAGAAAAATCAGCATATGGAAAATTTTATGTTTTATCACATGCTTGTACATCCTTTTTTTTTTTCTTTTTTTTTTTTTGCAGTTTTTGGCCGGGGCTGGGTTTGAACCCGCCACCTCCAGCATATGGGGCCGGCGTCCTACTCCTTTGAGCCACAGGTACCACCTATCCTTTATTTTTTAAAGAACAATTTAACTTTATTGTTACATAAAAATGGCCTTGGTCCCCTTATTCTTCATTTCCAAAAAAGTCACTAATCACTACAAAAAAAAAGAACTACGTAATAGAGGATTCATATCAGCCCCTGATTATTTTAAGAGGAGAAAAAAAATTGTACTACTTCGAAAACGTGCATCAAACATGACTTCTTTGATTTTTATGCTTTATCATTATGTAACCTCAGCTTCATCAGGAAGTCGTCACCTACTCTCTGCACTTGACAATACAAAACGTTGTCACCAATGTTAATTTTAAACATTTTATTCTTAATGAAAACATTTAAGTCATCACAAAGAATCAGTCCAAAGGGGCCTTAACAATATCTAAGGATTAGCTAAGCATTAGAGAAGTAATACCACTAGAACTTACATATAGCTCCAAGCGCTTCATCTACATAATCAATTTTATCTGATAACCCAGTGGGGGAGGCAAATATAGCATTGGCTTTCATGTACCTGAAATAATACAATTGAACACTACATAGAATAGTTGGAATGGGAAATAAAGTACATAGAATAGTTGGAATGGGAAATAAAAAGTATCACAGCAGCTATTTTCTTAAAATGTGTGTGTGTGCGTGTGCGTGTAATAGACACAATATAACAACCACTTTTGCTTTTCTCTCCAAAACTGTTTTGTAAAGAGGGGACTTCATCCATCACCACGGTTTGGCTAATTTTAAAAGACATGTTCTATATCTTGAAATATAATCAATACTTCTGCGGAGAAAAATTAATATGGGTTCTATTTCAATCATGGTGGAGGTAATCCCATTATAGCCCAATCCTCATGCTGATTTACAGCTAAAAACTATAAAGAAAATACATTTAAAATAAAACCAATCAATCACCTGAGCACTCTCCAAAGCAAACATCATGCAAGAGAATCTGAAGTTGGAAAAGTGACCTGCACAGTGATGTTTTCCATTTTGCTTTTACTTATGTGACATACCTCACGGGCAGACCTCAGATGCAAAATGGTGAGGAAATGGCAGATAAATTCTGAGATAAATCCTGTTTTTCTGGCAGTAGGAACCAGAAAGCAGTATTCCTCCAGGCCAGAGAATTTAGGGAGAGTCCCACAGATAAAAGAGAGAGAGAAGAAAAACCTACAATTGGTAAATAAAACCCACACAAGTATCAGCATAATTCTTGAGCTTAGCATATATGAGACAGTCCCAAATGAGAATAAGAAAGGGTTTGGAAGCTAACCAGAGATTTGAGCCTTCTGCACAAGTCTTATTCTAACCCCCGATTGCATATTCACAGGAGAGACACAAACCAATACAGACAAGACGGTAGCGCAAACCTAGGTGGCACAGCCCACGACACACCCAAACTATATGATATAGATGATTTATTCCTAGGCTGTTGTACAAACCTGCACAGCATGTTTTTGTACTGAATACTGAGTGTAGGCAATTGAAACACAATGGTAACTATTTGTGTATCTCAACATATCTAAGAATAGAAAAAATACTATGATGTGCTACGTGTTATGCCTTATTATGTAATAGGAAATTATCATCTCCTGAGACCACTGTCATATACATGGTCTGTCATTGGCCAAAATGTTGTGATGCAACCGTGACTATATTTAAAAGGAAAATTTCATTGGGTGACCTCAAAAGCAGTATGGAAATAAAGCTGAAAAGAATCAGCAAGCTTGGAAATAGATCAATGGAAATGATCAGATCTAAAGAACCGAGAGTGAAAGAGAAGAACAAGGAATAAAACAGGAAACAGAGCCTCAGAGACCTCTGGGGGAATTTCCAGTGATCAAAGTTCTAAAACATGTAGTTGGAGAACCAGAAGTAGAGGAAGGATTAAGAAAGAAATTTTTTTAAAAATAAATAATACCTGAAAAATTTCCAGATTTAGTCAAATATGTAAATATACAGATTCAGCTAAGTGAAACACAAACCTAAATAATAGCACACCTAAACACATCATCGTTAGGCTGGTGAAAACCAAATACAAAGAAGAAATTGTTCTTATTATTATTTTGCAGCTTTTGGCAGGGGCCAGGTTTGAACCTGCCACCTCTGGTATATGGGGCCAGTGCCCTACTCTTTTGAGCCACAGGCACTGCCCCAAGAAGAAATTATTGAAAATAGCTAGCAATATATGTCCATTACACACAGAGGAATGGGTTGAAATACTGAAGATTTCTCATAAGAAGCCACAGAGATGGGATGGCAGTACAACACCGTTTTTACAGCTGAAACAAAGAACTATCAACCAAAAGTCTATACTTAGTGAAAATATTCTTCAAAAGTGTAAGTGAAATACATGAATTTTTACATACAAAGTAAGATAATTCATCAGTAGGAGACTTGATATATAAGATTACTAATGGGAGTTTTCCACACTGAAGGAAAATGATACTGGAGGGAAGCGCAGACCCTTAGGAATGAAGAAGTAGCATTTGAAATGATAAATTTCTGGGTAAAGTGAAGATGAAAGACCACTTTTCTTTTTTCAGTTCTTTAAAACGTATTAACTATTTAAAACAAGAATTATTTTCTTGTCTGGTGGGATTTTCAATGCATCCACATATAACACATATGAAAAATATAACATAAGGGTCAGTGGGAGATAATATGTATTATAATTTTTCCACTTTTTATACAAAATTAACTGTATTAGTATTAACTGTAAATAGACTGTGAAGGGTTTAGTATAAATAATGTAGAATCTAGAGAAAATACTAATAAAAAGAGAGACTTCAAAATACTAAATTAAAATGGAATAAGAAATATTCAAATAATCTAAAAGATGACAGGAAAGGGAGATGGGAAAATAAAAAATATATACAGAGGACAAACAGAAAGTAAATAATTTAATATTGGACTTAAATTCAACCATGGAAGATAAAACAGACAAATCTAAGAGCTACTAATTTGAAAAGATCAATAAGATTGACAAAGCCCGAGAGGGACTGTGGAAGAAAAAGAAAGAGAGGACACGAACCACCAATAGCAGGAATGAAAAGAAAGTTAGTCACACGGAGCCAGCAGACTTCAAAGGGAAAATAAGATAACATTACACTGAAATACGTGACAGCTGCATAAAAATTTGACAAATTTCATTAAAAATATGCCTATCAAAACTCACCCAAGGAAAATGTCAAGTTGGGATATATATAGTTAATAACAAATACATACTTTAATTATGTAAATTTAATGATAATATATAATAGATATAAATAAAATATGTAAATTATATTTAATATAATATATAAATTATATTTAGTGTAATATATAAATTATAATATGCAAATATAATAATTAATAACATAATTGTATATATTTAAATTATAAAACACCCTTCCCAAAAGAAAACTCTAGGCTAAAACTTTTTTACTACTGAAAGCTGGCACAGTTTCAAGAAAGAAATAATACTTAACTTGCATAAATATTTTCTGAAGATAAAGAAGTTGGTATCATAGCTCAAATTTGTTTTGTAAGGCCAGCATAACACTCATATCAAAATCTAACAAAGACAATTATGAAAAAAGGAAATCACTGCCAATATTCCTCAGATAAATATAAAGACACTAACAAAATATGATTAAATATAATCCAAGTACAAACAGGCACGAGCCACACAACAATGGACTGCATATAAGACAGTGGTCCCATAAGATTATAGTGGAACTGAACAGTTCTTATTGCTTATTACTTCATACCCATCCAAATGACATGGCACAACACAATATCTTTTCTATGTTCAGATTCACAAACACAAGGTCTGACAAGTTTGCAAAGTGGCCACCATGCACTTACATAGGCAGCACTATACAAACAACCTGGTAAGGTTTTGTAACCTTGGTGTACCCATGTCTTTCAGATGCGTTCCTGTTCCCGTCAATGTGTGGCAGTATCTTGCTGAGTGGCGTTCATTATGTTTTGTGTGCCGTTGTAGGAATGTCAGAGCTTGAATTAGGGTGACAAACAAACATTCATAAATTCCTTGTTAAACTTGGCAATAGTGGAAGTGAAATCAGGGATATGTTAGTCCAAGTTTACAGGGATAATGCCATGAAGAAAACGGCAGTGCATAAATGGATTAAATGTTTTTCTGAAGAGAAAGAAAGTTGTCACTGATAAAGAGCAGTCAGGGCAGCCAGTAACAAGCAGAACTGATGAAAACATAGCAAACGTTAGGGTGGCACCTGTGGCTCAGTGAGCAGGGCGCCGGCCCCATATACCGAGGGTGGCGGGTTCAAACCCAGCCCCGGCCAAACTGCAATAAAAAAAAAAAATAGCCGGGCATTGTGGTGGGTGCCTGTAGTCCCAGCTACTCGGGAGGCTGAGGCAGGAGAATCGCCTAAGCCCAGGAGTTGGAGGTTGCTGTGAGCTGTGTGACGCCACGGCACTCTACTGAGGGCAATAAAGTGAAACTCTGTCTCTACAAAAAAAAAAAAAAACATAGCAAACATTCATTGAATCGTGTCAAAATAGTCAGCCGATTATGAAGAGCGTAGCAGACAAGTAAATACCTATAGAGAAATAGTTAAGAAAATTTTAACTGAAAATTTTGGCCAACAATTCATGGCTCTTGCATCATGACAATGCACCAGCTCACATAGCTCTGTCTATGAGGGAGTTTTTAGTCAATAAATAAATAACTGTATTGGAACCCCCGCCATACTAACCAGATTTGGCCCTCAGTGACTTTTTTCTTTATGTGAAGATAAAGAAAATATTGAAAGACAGACATTTTGATGACATTCAGGACATCAGGGTAATATGACAATAGCTCTGATGGCCATTCTAGAAAAAGAGTTCCAAAATTGCATTGAAGGGTGGATGAGGTGCTGACCTCAGTGCCTAGCTTTCCAAGGGGAGTACTTTGAAGGTGACTGTAGTGATAGTCAGCAATGAGGTATGTAGCACTTTTTCTAGGATGAGTTTCTGAACTTAATTTTCAGTCCTCCTAGCTACCATTGTGTAACAATTGGCCACGGTCTTCACTACAGTGACATGCTGTATAAGTTTGTAGCTTAGAAGCAGAAAGCTATCTAGCCTAGGTGTGTAGTAGACTACACCACCTATGTTCTGTATGATATTCACATAATGGTGAAACTGCCTAATAGCAAATTTCTCAGAACACAGACCCATCATTAAGTGGTGAAGGACTGTATATAGCAGGATGCGTCATAACCAAAGAAGGCTTTTCCTAGGAATGTAAAGTTGGTTTGACATGCAGAAATCTATGTCATTTACCACAGTAACGGAATAAAGGAGAAAAATCATATAATAAAAAAAAAAAGCATTCAACAAAATGCAAAACTCCTCTATGAACCACCCCTCCCCCCCAAAAAACCTCTTAGCAAATTAAGAATAGTAGAGAACTTCCTTAAATTGATAAAGGAGATCTAGGAAAACCACTTACAAATGAAGGAACAGCCAGGCACAAGGGCTTAGGCCTGTGATCCTAGCACTCTGGGAGGCCAACGCAGGAGGATCACATGAGGTCAGGAGTTAAAGACCAGGTGAGCAAGGGAGAATCTCTACCAAAAAATGACAAAAATAAGCTGGGCATTGTGATGGGCCCCTGTAGTCTCAGCTACTTGGGAGGCTGAGGCAGGAGGACTGCTTGAGCTCAGGAATTTGAGGTTGCTGTGAGCTATGATGATGCAACTGTGCTCTAGTCTGGGTAACAGAGTGAGAATCTGTCTCAAAAAAAACAAAAAAAGAAAAGAACAACAAACAAATTCTATCCCCATCATATGAAGAACAGGGCAAGAACGCCAGTTTACAAGACTCCTACACATCGCCCTGCAAGATCTAGACAATAAATGAATGACATTAAGGCAAGACAAATGAATAACAGCCAAAAAGGAAGAGGTAGAATTGTCAATACTGACACATTATATAATCATTTTCAAAGAAAGTACCAAGGAATCCTTCAAAATCCTTTTTAGTAGAAATTGCCAACCTGATTCCAAAATAGATAATAGAAATGCAAAGGACCTGGATTGTCAAAAGTTAGAGAATTCATTTTAATTTCAAGATTTACTACAAAGCTACAGTTATCAAGAACATGGGTCACTGGCAAAAAGAGACCTAGATCTATGGAACAAAAAAGAATGTCCAGAAATAGACCCACACATACATATGAGCACTCAAGTTTGGACAACTGTGTCAAGGGAATTCAATGGGGAAAAGAAAGTCTTTTCAGTAAAGTATGCTGGATGAACCGGAACTCAAAATTGCAAAAAGAAAAACAAAAAACCCAAAAACAAAAAACAAGTATAGTGATCAATGATGTTTACCTCAGGCTTGACGCAAAATTGGACTCAAAATGATCACAGACCTATATGTACTACTTAAAATGACAAAACTTCTAAAAGAAAACATGGGAGAAAATAGTTGTAATCTTACCGTGTAATCTTACGGCAGGCAAAGTTTTCTTAGATAGAACACACAAAAAATACAAAACATTAAAGCAAAAACTGATCAATCAGACTTCACCAAAATTTAAACTTTGACGCTTGATTAAAAAAAAAAAACCTAAGGAATGGAGACTTTACATCCTTCGTATTAACCTGGATGGAAGTGGAAGACATTATTCTTAGTAAAGCATCACAAAAATGGAGAAGCATGAATCCTATGTACTCAATCTTGATATGAGGACAATTAATGACAATTAAGTTTATGGGGGGAGGAAGCAGAAAGAGGGATGGAGGGAGGAGGGTGGGGCCTTAGTGTGTGTCACACTTTATGGGGGCAAGACATGATTGCAAGAGGGACTTTACCTAACAATTGCAATCAGTGTAACTGGCTTATTGTACCCTCAATGAATCCCCAACAATAAAAAAAAAAAAAAAAACCTAAGGAAACAAAAAGGCAAACCATATGTTAGAAGAAAATTTTCTCAAAAAAATATCAGATGAAAGACTTATATCCAGAATATAAAGAATAATACTTACAATTCAGTAATAAGAAACAATCCAATTTTTTTAGACAAATGCACAAAACATTTGAACAGATACTTCACAGAAGAATAAAAACACCAAAAGCACAAGAAAACATGCAAGCATCATTAGTGTACATTGGAAAGCAACTTAAATCCTCACAGTGATGGGGCATATCATTCGATTGCGAAAATTAAAAAGACTGACCACACCAACACAGACAATAACTTTGAGCAACCAGAACTCTTATTCACTGCGGGTAGGATTGTAAAATGGTAGAACCATTTTGGAAAACAACTGAACAGCTTCATAAAAAATTAAACGTACCCTATAGCCCAGCCATTCTAGTTAGAGATATTTACCCCAAAGAAAGGAAAACGTCCACATGATGCCTTTGCAGACAAAGGATTGTGGCAGCTTTATCTGTAATAGTCATTAATTGGAAACAACCCAAACATCCAAAAAATAGGGTAATGGATAAGCAGAGAATGGTCTATCCATCCATGTACTGGCATACGACTGGGCAAAGGGAAAAAGCAGAGAAAAAGAGACAAAATTCAGACACATACAGTAACATAGACGAATCGGGAAAATACACTAGGGGAAGAAACCAGGCCCTCCTCTCCCCCAAAAAACCAACAATGTGTACATACGGTTCTATTTATATAAAATTCTAGAAGATACTAAATTATAGTGAAAAAAGACAAGTCAGTCGCTTCCTGGGGATGGGGCGAAAGGAGAGAAGGAATGCCACAGGGGAAAGATTTGGGGGATAATGGAAATACTCCTTATCTTGAGTGTGGTGATGGTTTCATAGTGTATAAACATGTCAAAACTGATAAAATTGTATTTAAGTACATATAGTTTATTTTACTTCAATTATATTTCAATAAAGTTGTAAAAAAAAATGGTAACATAAAGTTGACAAAACATAAACACAACCCAAAATGTAAAAAGCTGCCAATGCACATCTGGTTTAAAGAAATTCCACTTAGACTGTTTTACCTCAAAATTATCTTTGGCTTTTTTAAGAAGAAAATAATACATTTGACAAGACGCCATTATATTTAGTTGCAGTGCTGCAAAGTCATATTATTTCAAAATGTAATACTGTGCAAGTATGGCTTTATACACTTTCCCTCAACCAGGTCCCAGGGGAACATCTATAATTGAAATTCTGAATCTCACAATTTATTACATAGATTGAATATTATACTTAAGAATAGTCTATAAAAAGGTTCAGCATAGTGATCAGAATATTAACAAAAGTGATGCATTTTACCCAAAGGGCCACTTCCCTACATATAGATTGTTGTCTATACGGTTATAGATTTAACATAAAGTCTTACATACTATAATCCAAAAGATTTATATTCTTAAAGTAAAAATATGCATATAATATTCACATAATTTTCCCAACATTAATAAGAATTAGGACATCAATATCAACAAACATCAACACTTTGCATTCCTATAGCTCATGTACCCTTGAAGTGTTTCCATAGCTATTAAAAGACAGAAACTGTAATGGAGCAATTAGACTAACTTCTTTTTTTTTTTTTTTGGCCGGGGCTAGGTTTGAACCCACCACCTCCGGCATATGGGACCGGCACCCTACTCCTTGAGCCACAGGGGCCGCCCTAGACTAACTTCTAATTCTAAGTCAGGAAACTATTATTTTAAGGCATAGCTTCACTTCTCTCTAGCTCAATGAGAAGGTTGGGAATTGATTATCTTTTAAGTCTCATTCTACTTGGAAATTTGCTTTTTTTTTATCCTCACAGTAATAAGGGAAGCAGGATCAATGGATGATGCTGAGAGAGGTTAAGAGAATGTGCAAAGTCACAGTTAAGGCCAAACCCGGGATTAGAGTCCCACTGTCTGCACACCAAGCCTCAAACTCCTCCCACTGCAGCCTGCTGCTCAGTAGCTGGCCTGGGGTGGTTCTGTGGACAAGACGCACACTCATCATCTGTAGGAATCCATGAACTCTGCTTCAACAAGGGAAGAGAAAACATACAGACAGGCTTAGGTGTATAATTCTAAGACACTTGATCTTTTATTTTTGCATCTAGAATTCCCAGAGTATAGCTTAAGAAGAAAAATAATTCTGATTTCATCTCACTATCTTTTATGAATATTTAATAAATGGGTGCTTAATACTATGACCACTAGCATTTCTTCCCTTAAGAATAAATTTTGTTTAAGAAAATGTCAGTTTATTAAGAAATTGGAGACTTGTTACGGGAGTTTGAAGCAAAGCTGAGATTTCTTGCTCATTTCCTATTTCAACCCACCAGCTTTGGTGTCTGAGTTTGGGAAGGTGTAGGATTGTAGAATTAACCACAGGAAGGGTGTGGCTTGTAGAATTAATGCCACCTGAATTGTAGAAGTAGCTCTGTTATTTAACAATTTTGGATTTTAAGGAATTGCTTTCAATGCCTTCACCTTATTTTTATGTTCTAATCTCTACCATGCAAGGAAATAACATAAAAATAATTGTTTTTCCAATATTTAATAAGGAAAAATTTCATACCTGATTGAGTTGTAGAAGTCTTTTATGTATTCTAGATATCAACCCTTTGTAAGATTTCTTAATAATATCTTTTGTTCAGCTCAAGTTCACCTTTAAGTCTAATTTATAAATTTTTATGGTTTTTACTTTCCATGCCCCTAAGAAACCTATGCCTACTACCCACCTTTCAAAGGTATTCTCTTGGAAGGTTTATAATTTTAGCTTTTATTTTTAGACCTGTTAACCATTTCCAATTACTTTTTGTAATGGCTGTACAGCAAAGGTTGATGTTCTGGTTATTCCAGCACCATTACCTAAAAATACTTTCTTCTCCCTACTGGACTACTTTGGCACATGTGTTGGAAATTTATCCACTGTACAAGTGTGGACACTCAACTGTGTTCTATTGATCTATTCATCTTTTTATTCAGGAATCACAAAGTTTTGACTACTGTGGCTTTGTAGTAAGTCATAAAGTCAGATAGTGTAATTCTGGACAGTCTAGTTTTAATGCATTTTATATACATTTTTTAATCAGCTCATCTTCCTACAGAAGAAACAAAACAGCCTTGTTGGGCTTCATTTGGGGTTACATTGAATCCAGAGATTCAATCTGGAAATAACTGACATCTCAACATTATTGAGACTTCTAATCAGTAAACATGTCATCTCTTTTTATATATTTAAGTTACTTCAGAAATTTTTTCTAGTGCTCTGCTGTAAAAGTTTTGCATGTGTTTTGCTAAAGTTATTCCTAAGTATTGTATGTTTCATCATGCTATTGTAAGTAGAATTTTAAAAATTATTTTTCACTTTGTACTAGCATGTAAAAATATCTTTAAGTTTGTATCCCGTAACCTAGCTAAATTATTATTCCCTATAGTTGTTTTGTAGACCCTCTGTGCAACCAACCGTGTCATCTGTAAACAGAAAGAGTTTTTGTTACTTTCTTTCCGACCCACTTATCTTTCTGCCTTTTCTTCTCTTATTGTACTGGCTATGATTGCCAGCACAATAACAATTAGAAGAGGTGAAAGTGGGCATCCCTGCCTAATTATCAGTCTTAAGGTATTATAAAAACTTTCAGTATTTCACCATTAAGTATGATGTTAGCTGTAGATTTTCCTAAATGTGAGCAGCGCCTGTGGCTCAGTGGGTAGGGCACCAATATGTCAAGGGTGCTGGGTTCAAACCCACCCCCGGCCACACTGCAACAAAAAATTAGCCAGGCGTTGTGGCGGGCGTCTGTAGTCTCAGCTACTCGGGAGGCTGAGGCAAGAGAATCAACTAAGCCCAGGAATTGGAGGTTGCTATGAGCTGTGAGAGGCCACAGCACTCTACCAAGGGCAATAAAGTGAGACTGTCTCTACAAAAACCAAAAAGAAATTAATTAATTAATTAATTAATTAAATTAAAAATAGATTTTCCTAAATACACTTTATTAAATTTCTTAATCATTTCTACTTTCTTCAAACTTGTATCACAAATGAATATTCCATTTTGTCAAATGATTTGTCTACATTTTTTAAACTATCATATTTTTTTTATCCTCCATTGTGTGGTTGTGATGAATTATATACATTCATTTTCAAATATTTTACTTTCTATTTCAGGGATGAACCCAACTCATTATATGTTATCACATTTATGCCTTGCTAAATTCTATGTCATATATTAGTTCAGGTATTTATTTTCATATTTTTTTATTAATATTAAATCACAGCTGTGTACATTAATGAGATCATGGGGCACCATACATTGGTTTTATAAACAGTTTGACACATTTTCATTAGACTGGTTAACATAGCCTTCCTGGCATTTTCTTAGTTATTGTGTTAAGACAATTATATTCTACATTTACTAAGTTTCACATGTACCCTTGTAAGAAGCACGGCAGGTGTAATCCCATCTATCACCTTCCCTCCGTCCATCCTCCACCCTCCCTCCCCTCCCTCTCCCCCTTCCCCATATTCTTAGGTTATACCTGGGTTATAGCTTTCATATGAAAGCCAAAAATTAGTTTCATAGTAGGGCTGAGTACATTGGATGCTTCTTCTTCCATTCTTGAGATACTTTACTAAGAAGAATATGTTCCAGCTCCATCCATGTAAATATGAAAGAGGTAAAGTCTCCATCTTTCTTTAAGGCTGCATAATATTCCATGGTGTACATATACCACAATTTATTAATCCATTCGTGGATCGATGGGCACTTGGGCTTTTTCCATGACTTAGCAATTGTGAATAGGGCTGCAATAAACATTCTGGTACAAATACCTTTCTTATAACGTGATTTTTGGTCTTCTGGGTATATACCTAGTAGAGGAATTATAGGATTGAATGGCAAATCTATTTTTAGATCTCTAAGTGTTCTCCAAACGTCTTCCAAAAGGAATGTATTAATTTGCATTCCCACCAGCAGTGCAGGAGTGTTCCCTTTTCTCCACATCCACGCCAACATCTCTGGTCTTGGGATTTTGTTATATGGGCTAATCTTACTGGAGTAAATGGTATCTCAAGGTAGTAGATTTGCATTTCTCTGATGATTAAAGATGCTGAGCATTTCTTCATATGTCTGTAGGCCGTGCGCCTGTCTTCTTCAGAGAAGTTTCTTTTCAAGTCCCTTGCCCAGCCTGCGACGGGATCATTGGTTCTTTTCTTGCTTATACGTTTGAGTTCTCTGTGGATTCTAGTTATTAAACCTTTGTTAGAGACATAACCTGCAAATACCTTCTCCCATTCTGAGGGCTGTCTTCTTGTTTTACTTACGATGTTCTTGGCTGTGCAGAAGCTTTTTAGTTTGATCAGGTCCCAGTAGTGTATTTTTGAAGCTGCTTCAATTGCCCAGGGGGTCCTCCTTAGAAAATACTCACCCAGACCAATTTCTTCAAGGGTTTTCACTGCACTCTCTTCTAGTATTTTTTTTTTCTTCTAGTATTTTTATAGTCTCATGTCTTAAGTTTAAATCTTTTATCCAGTGAGAGACTATGTTAATTAATGGTGAAAGGTGTGGGTCCAGTTTCATTCTTCTACAGGTTGCCAGCCAGTTCACCCAGCACCATTTGTAAATAGGGAATCTTTTCCCCCACTGAATGTTTTTAATTGGCCTGTCAAAGATCAGGTAAGTAGCTGGATTCATCTCTTGGTTCTCTATTCTGTTCCAGACATCTATTTCTCTGTTTTGTGCCAGTACCATGCTGTTTTGATCACTATCGATTTATAGTATAGTCTGAGGTCTGATAGTGTAATTCCTCCTGCTTTGTTTTTATTTCTGAGTAATGTCTTGGCTATTCAAAGTTTTTTTTTATTCCATATAAAACTAAGTATTATTATTTCAAGACATTTAAATTATGACAGTGGGGCTTTAATAGGGATTGCATTAAAATTGTATATTGCTTTGGGTAGTATGGACATTTTAACAATGTTGATTCTTCCCAGCCATGAGCATGGTATGTTTTTCCATTTGTTAATGTTTTCAGCTGTTTCTTTTCTTAGAGTTTCATAGTTCTCTTTATAGAGATCTTTCATGTCTTTTGTTAGATAAACTCCCAAATATTTCATCTTCTTTGGCACTATTGTGAATGGAATAGAGTCCTTAACTGTTTTTTCAGCTTGATTATTGTTGGTATATATAAAGGCTACCAATTTATGAGTGTTGATTTTGTAACGAGACACTACTGTATTCCTTGATCACTTCTAAGAGTTTTGTAGTAGAATCCCTGGTGTTTTCCAGATATACAATAGTATCGTCTGCGAAGAGTGAAAGTTTGATCTCTTCTGACCCTATATGGATACCCTTGATCACCTTTTCTTCCCTAATTGCAATGGCTAAAACTTCCATCACAATGTTAAAGAGCAGTGGAGACAATGGGCAGCCTTCTCTAGTACCTGATCTGAGTGGAAATGATTTCAGTTTAACTCCATTCAATATGATATTGGCTGTGGGTTTGCTGTAGATAGACTCTATCGGTTTAAGAAATGCCCAGGAGTTGGAGGTTGCTGTGAGCTGTGTGAGGCCACGGCACTCTACCGAGGGCCATAAAAGTGAGACCCTGTCTCTACAAAAAAAAAAAAAAAAAAAGAAATGTCCCTTCTATACAAATTATCTTAAGTGTTCTGATCAGGAAGGGATGCTCAATATTATCAAAAGATTTTTCTGCATCAATTGAGAGAATCATATGGTCTTTGTTTTTTGATTTGTTTATGTGCTGAATTATACTTATGGATTTACGTATATTAAACCAGCCTTGAGAAAACCGACTTGGTCGTGATGTATAATTTGTTTGATATGTTGCTGGATTCTGTTTTTTAGGATCTTGTTGAATATTTTTGCATCTATATTCATTATTGATATTGGTCTATAATTTTCTTTTCTTGTTGGGTCTTTCCCTGGTTTGGGGATCAGGGTGATGTTTGCTTCATAGAATGTGTTGGGTAGTATTCCTTCTTTTTATACATTTTGGAACAGGTTGAGTAATATAGGTACTAGTTCCTCTTTAAAGGTTTGATAGAATTCTGACGTGAAGCCATCTGGTCCTGGGCTTTTCTTTTTAGGGAGATCTCGTATGTTTGATGCTATTTCAGAATTTCATATTGGCATGTTCAACATTTCCACTTGATTCTGGCTAAGTCTTGGAAGGTGACATGCTTCCAAGCATTGGTCAATTTCCTTCAGATTTTCATATTTCTGAGAATAAAGTTTCTTATAATATTCATTAAGGATTTTTTGAATTTCTGAGGAGTCTGTTGTTATTTCATCTTTGTCTTTTCTGATTGATGAAATTAGAGGTTTTACTCTTTTTTTCCTGGTTAGCTTAGCCAAAGGTTTATCTATTTTATTGACCTTTTCAAAAAACCAACTTTTTGAATTATTGATCTGTGTATAATTCTTTCGTTTTCAATTTCATTTAATTCTGCTCTAATTTCGGTTACTTCTTTTCTTCTGCTGGGTTTGGTGTTGGAAAGTTCTTCCTTTTCCGTTGCTTGAGATGTCCCATTAAGTTGTTAACTTCCTCTCTTTCCATTCTCTTGAGGAAGGGTTGCAGTGCTATAAATTTCCCTCTTAGGACTGCCTTTGCAGTATCCCAAAGGTTCTGATAATTCGTGTCTTCATTGTCATTTTGTTCCAAAAGTTTGGCCATTCCCTTCTTAATCTCATCTCTGACCCAGCTATCATTCAGCATAAGGTTATTTAACTTCCATGTTTTTGTATGACTGGGCAGATTCCTATTGTTACTGAGTTCAACTTTTATTTCACGGTGGTCTGAGAGGATGCAAGGATTAATTTCTATTCCTTTAAATATACTGAGGTTAGACTTGTGACGTAAGATGTGATAGATTTTGGAGTATGTTCCGTGGGCTGAGGAAGTATGTGTATTCAGTTTTGTTGGGATGAAATGTTCTGTAGATGTCTGCTAAGTCCAAATGTTGGGTGGTTAAGTTTAAATCTAAGATTTCTTTGCTCAGCTTCTTATTGGAGGATCTATCCAGCACTGCCAAAGGAGTGTTGAAATCTCCGACTATTATGGAGCTGGAGGAAATCAAGTTGCTCTTGTCTGTTAGAGTTTCTCTTGTAAATTGAGGCTCATTCTAGTTGGCTGCATAAATATTCATAATTGAAATCTCATCATATTTATTACCCTTAACAACTATGTAGTGACCATTCTTATCTTTCTTTACTTTTGTTGGTTTAAAGCCTATTGTGTCAGCAAAAAGAATTGCAACACCTGCTTTTTTCTGATTACCATTTGCATGAAATATAGATGACCATCCCTTCAGCCTGAGTCTATATTTATCTTTTAAGGTAAGATGTGACTCTTGTATGCAACAAATATCTGGCCTGAGTTTTTGTATCCAGTCAGCTAACCTATGTCTCTTTAGAGGACAGTTTAAGCCATTCACATTAATGGAGAATATTGATAGGTCTGGTAAAATTTTGGGTATCGAGTTTTTTGAAAGTCCAGTAGACAATTTTTATCCTTTCGCCATTGTGGAAGTTGGAGTTTGATCAAAAGTTTCTGAGTGAGTTAATTTTTGTGGTAGAGGATTGGGGTGATGATTATGGAGGATAGGTCTGAGAATAGCCTGGAGAATTGGTTTGGTTATGGCAAATTTCTTCAACATATGAATGTCATTAAAGTATTTAATTTCTCCATCATAAATGAAACTCAGTTTAGCTGGGTACAGGATCCGGAGTTGAAAGTTATTTTGCTTTAAGAGATTAAAAGTCGATGACCACCCTCTTCTGGCTTGAAAGGTTTCAGCAGAGAGATCTGCAGGCATTCTAATATTTTTCCCTTTGTAGGTAACAGATTTCTTTCATCTAGCTGCTTTCAGAATTTTCTCCTTCATATTGACACTAGTGAAGTTAATTATGATATGCCTGGGGGATGTCTTGTTTGGATTGAGTCGTGCTGGCGTTCTGAAACTGTCTGCTATCTGGATTTCAGAATCTCTTGACATATCTGGAAAATTTTCTTTCATAATTTCATGGAGAAGGGCCTCTGTGCCTTGAGAGGCCACTTCATCACTTTCAGGGATTCCAATGCGGCGGATATTAGACTTCTTCGAATTATCCCAGAGCTCTCTGAGAGAATAATCCATTTTTGCTCTCCATTTTTCTTCTTCTTTGAGAGTTTGGGAGTGTTCAAATGCCTTGTGTTCAATGTCAGAAATTCTTTCTTCTGCCTGTTCCACTCTGTTACTGAGGTATTCTACTGTATTTTTCAGATCTTTGAGGGCTGCAAATTCTTGCTTCAGTGCATCAAAATCTTTGGTGGTTTTGTCTTTAAATTCATTAAATTCTTGAGCAATTTTTGAATTTCTCCTCAAATTTCTCATTCTGACTTTTGAATTGCTCTTCAGATTTCTAATTCCATATTTTCCTCCATTTTATTAATCTTGTTGGCAATCCAAATCCTGAATTCGATTTCTGATATCTCGGCCAGCTGTTTATGAATGGGATCTTCAGTTACATCTGCCATACCTTTCCTTGGCGGGGGGGGGGGGCGGGTTGATCTATTCTGGTTATTCATGTTACCAGAGTTTTTCCACTGATTGCACCCCATGATTACTTTACACCATTTGATTTTTCCCCTGGAGTCTTCTCAAGGACCCACGCAGTGCTTCGGCCTGAGATAATTGGGGTCCTATTTGATGTGGTGGGGCTAAGTGGTTCTGGCTTGTTTTCTCTGTTCACTCCTAGTGAAACAGTTACTCTGGGTTGAAGTATCAGCTGTGGAGAAATACCAGCAATTAAGTCACCCCGCCCCCTACAGGCAACAATTGAAAAAGGAAAATCAAACCTTCCTACAACCACACACTCAGGGCACCACTTGAATAGTCCTCAGGTGATTGGCTCAGTTCAAAAGGTCCAAATCAATTGTCTCAGTTAGCACATGTCTCAGGTGGGATAGTTTAAAAGGTCTCTGGCAACTGGAACGCAGGAGTCTGGTGACAACTCAAACATGACTTGCTCCAGTGCTCTGTAAAGTCTGGAGGACCCACCCAGCAAATAGATTAGTCTAGGAAGCTTGATGTCTTCTTCCCCACCTTGCAGCTTTGTCACACTCAGTCACTGCTAGCCCCACAGCGCTGTGACCCAGTCAGTTGTCTCCAGTGAGCAGATACTGGAGAGGTTTGCACCTGCCTAAATCACAAGGAAGTATATGTCTGCTCAGCCAGGCCGCTGCTCTCTGCCTCTATCTAGCAGGGGGCGGTGAGGCCTGTCAATCTTGGGTGCTTGATGGAGGCTGGGGGTGTTCACTCAATTCCAGCCCCGCCCTTGATTGATGTTACTGGCAGAACAGAACAACCTTGTGGGAGTTTGTTTCTGTCCCGGATAAATTCCTCTGCAGAAGAGGGGCTGATTTGAGTTCCCAGAACCTGTGCCTTAGGCCCTGTCTTTACTCCTACAGGTTTGTATTCGCAGCATGGTTAGCTGTCAGCTCTAGCCTCCTGTCCTCCTTTGTCTATAGGCTGATGATCTGAGGGCTGGGTGTGTCTTAGGTTCAGTAGAGTGGTCCTCTGTGTCAGCCCCGCCCTGGGAGTTTCCCGGCTCTGTGCATGCATTTTCTAGTCCCCGCGTTCCACCCAGGCCAGTACCACCTCAGGCAGACCCTTTACTCACACGGGGCCTGTGTTTCAGTCCAAGATCTGTTCTGTGGTGGTGCCATCTGAGAAGATGCCCGGTCTCCTCTGGTTGCCCAGGGATACAGGGGGTGTGGCTTCGGGATATCCGGGGGTGGGCCTTGTTGTTGCTAAAGACGGCTGCTGCTGTGCACGTTGGGGCACTGCCGCTCCGGCATGATTCCCTCTCAGCCGACCATTGTTGCCTCACTCCCGTGCCCCCGAATCAGCACTGACCAGCTGCAGTCCAGGTCCTGTCCACACCCCTCGAGAAATCACCCAAGAATCTGGACTCTTTGGGGACAGGCCTCCAGACCTCAGAGTGAAGAGTGGAGGGGAGTGCTGGGAGCTCAGAATTGCAGGTCATAACACCAAACTCATTGAGACCAAATGAGCAAATAAACAGATACCAAGGCTACCAGACACACGAGCCTATAGATGCACAAACAGAGACACATAGACATACAGACAACACCCACGACAACAACAAAAAAATAACTACAATAAAAATTGTGATAATTGTAAAATAATTGAAAAAAAAGAAAAAAGTGGTGTTCATAAAAATGTTAAAAAAGAAGAAAGGAGAAATTAAAAATAGAAAAAAAAGAAATAAAAATATATCTATAAAAAAATAATAATAAATTAACAATAACTCTTCCAAGAAAATGGTGAGGAAAAACAGAACAAAAAAAAGAGAGAAAAGAAAAAAAAAGGCACCAATCACAAAAATATTATTCTTGTATATATGTAGAAATATACATCTATATGTATGATGTAGGGATCAACTTTTGTTGGTATATATTTATAATGCAATATACTTTCTTGACAGCAGGTGGTGCTGTGAGTGGTTCCCAGGCTTATACCTGATTTGCAGTTTATACTGTTACCACAGTAACCACCATACCTGGCCAATCACCATTTTGGAGTTTCTGTAAAAGTTTGTCACTTAACTATTGTGCAACCTCAGCTGCTCTGTTCCAGACGGCACTCCTATCTGACCTCCCAAGTCAGTGTAGGAGTCCATGCTTCACAAATCTTTCCACTCTTTCCGCTCCCACATTCTCCTGCAAACTGGCAACTGCAATCAGCTGTGGGGGAGGGTGTTGGCTGCTGCAGGCTCACATGGCTGCTGATGGGTCCCACAGCTGCAGCCAGTTCCCGTGGATGGAGTGCTCAGGGACCTTATTCTCAGTTTTGTGGTTCAGAGTCTCCCTTTTGAATTGGGACTTTTGAGTCCAGGCACCCGCCAGTTCGCCACACAGCCTGAACTGCCAGCCCCCTCCAAAATTCCCCACCAGGAATGCTCCGGTCTATTTAATCACTCCTGTTGTTCTGAAGGAAGGAAGGTGTCCGCCATTTCAGATAGTTCAAAATGTCTGTTTCCCAAGCAGGATCCCTTCCCTTCAATTTTCCATCTGGTTGCCCAGCTCCCTGTGGTTTTGAGTGGCTCTCCTTTCGGGTGCCACCCTCAGCTCAGGAATAAATTTACATCAGTTGGGTTTTGCCAGTAATTGCAACCTGCTGTCCTCTGTGAGGAAGGGGCCTACTGGCCAGCATGGCCAAGCAGAGAAAAATCTCTATAACAGAGTCTGTGGTTTTAAATTACCCCTCATATACAGCAATCCACCAATTCGCTGAGCGTCTCCAACTGTCCGTCCATACCAATAATCCATGCGTGGGAAAGGTCCAGACCCCTCTTCCTCTCACCTGATGACTTGGGAGAGGTGGACTACACATCCATCCCATCCACCATCATGCTCCACCTCCCAGGTATTTATTTTCAAATTTTAATTTCTTTTTTCTTTTGTTTTGCATCCATTATAATGGCTATATAAAATATCTTCCCACCTCTTCTACTTTATGTAAAATTTAGATAATATTGGTATTATTTCTTCCTTAAATGCTCACTAGAACTCATTAGTGATGCCATCTGGGCCATGACTACCTTTCCGTAAGCATTGCATCTCAAGCACTGTAAGCTATTTTATTGCGTTATGGCTTCTATTTATAACACTTCAGTTATATAAAACCCTCTTTAGGCTCTTAGCTAAAATTTACGATTTGCAGAAATTAAGGATACTGAAAGACACGCAGCTAATATATCAGATACAAGCATCCAGGTAAGTTTAGCTCTGAAGTTTTCAATATATAGGGTAAGTCACAGTAGACTGTAAGTTGTACAGATGGATATCACTTACAAAACCCCCTTTTAATATATAAAATGACTAATATAAAATATATTAGTCATCAGTTGCTTTTCCAAGCCAAGAAAGAGACTATTTCTCTAAAATGTATTACATTCAAAGTCCAATTTTAGATATGCAACTAGTCTAGTTCTTAAAAGGAACAGTAGACAGTGAGGCTAGTTACATTTACTATCAACCACAGATCAGAACACATGCACTCCAGCTCCTTTGTGTGTCAGTATTTTATTTAAGCAACTGCGTTTACCCACGGCCTGCAGATATGTTAGTTATTGGCTGTGTTTTATTTCTTCTCTGGTCGTTCTCCATCACACACAAGGAAGGAGAAGTTTGTTTATAATAAATTATTCAGTGGAGTACCGATTAAGAAGTAAAAAGAATTCTATAAATAAAATCACAATTGTCCAGCATGAATTACCAACATTTTTTACTTAATCTTAAGCTAAAAACAAACATTATATGAAGTGAGTGTATGATGCCCCATAATCATATCATTGTATACAGTTATGATTTAATAAAAAAATTAAAAAAAAATAAATAAAAACAAACATTATAGATCTCTAGTTTCTTATAGTTCCCTGGTAACCTAAAAGATGTAGATCAAATTTGTTTCTCAAGATGAGATATTTTATTGTGTAATGTTTAGATCATGACTTAAAAATAAAATGAAACAAACTCCAATGGTTTCAGGCTCAAACTGTGCATTGATTTTGTTATGTATGAGCACAGTGTGAGAAAGAGGATGCAAGGAATGATCTCAACATACATGTTCTAAAGCTATTTCCTTTATTTGAAATTGCCAAGTGAGCAAAGAGCTCTCCAGTTTTTCTTTTAGCATATAAAGTCTATCCACCCTTTTTCTCAATCATTTTATAAGTGTGAATTAAGCATGCTCCAAGTTCTCAGTAAACAGGGTTGGGGAAAAAATGAGGTTGACAGGGTTCAATTTTGACAGTGTATCCAGCTGTTTATAGCTTTTCATTTTTTCCACAAACCTAACTGGTATCAGTGTACGTAAAGTTTCTAACACTTCCAGCTAGGGAATACTTCACAGAAGAAAAATGCTTTCCTTGGAGTTTACAGATGCCATTTGGTCTAATTTTTCAGCAAAGGCTTGTCTAGTTAGATTATGAGATTTTTCCTGGAGAGCAACAGCAAGAGAATGTCTCCCATGCTGTCAGGGGGGGAAAAAAAGAGTTATATTTTTGTTCCTTGGAAGAAACATATAATGTAATGGGCAAAATGTCAAGTGGGTGAGGAGCCAACAGCCCATATGAACTTCCAGAGGGATCGCTGAGTAAAAGGCACTCTGAACAAGACACTCCACTTGCATATTTGCTTTAAAAAACTAATCCACAAAAAGTAGATGGGGTATAATGGGACAGGACTCACAGTCATGGTTCCCACCTAGACATGTTGACCCCTGATGATCTGACAGCCTGAGGGTGCACCACAGCCAGGAGTGACTTGGGGGGAACTGAGTTTCAAACATTGAGAAGACTAAGGGCAAAAATCGAGCCCGGAGAGTCACAGGCAAGATGAACACCAGAATGGCAAGGTCATGAGTTACAAACTGGTTCGGTGAGAGAGAACAGGAGCAAAGAAAGAGCATCTGGGAAAACGTCTGCAAGTCTTCCTCAGCCTGAATTTCTCATTTATCAAAGGGGCAGTGCCAGAATGCCTTAAAAACCTTTCCAGAAGCAGTTTCCTTCACTGTACAATGAAGAAAAGAACAATGCTTACCTCACGTGGCTTGAGATATATGTGGAAAAGGAATTCAGCATAAAACGTTTCAAATAGCGCCTGGCCATAGGAGGTCATACCTACAAGTTACTTGTTGCTGTGATGTTATGTGGCTATAAATAATACCATTTTCTTCCTTTTTACTGGATTCAAAATTATTCTATTTCAAGAGATTTCAAAAAATCAGGTTTTCCCTTCTATCTTAGTATCTGCCATACTTTCTCCTCAAGGAAATTGAAATTGCCTATGGTCAAACAAGACATAGGTCAAAATTCAATTGTTGATCATGAACTCTATATCAGACCAAGAACACAGTCATATCATATTCCATTCCTTTATTAATTTACTCAGTACATATTTCTTGAGTGGCTTAACAGAAGTTTTGGGGCTTCTTTCCCTATACAAACTCCATTTTAGGCTGATATTTTAAAAACCTGTATTTTTTAAAAACAACTCAGTTTTAAGCTAATAATATCCCATCGTGTGTCATTTTCGCAAGGATTCACTACAGAAGTACATTATGTTTCAAACTCATGAAGTGTTTAATATGACTTGGTCTGTAAAATTCTTTTTAGGTATCCATTCATCATGCACATGGTTATTT
Source organism: Nycticebus coucang (assembly GCF_027406575.1). Taxonomy (NCBI): domain Eukaryota; kingdom Metazoa; phylum Chordata; class Mammalia; order Primates; family Lorisidae; genus Nycticebus; species Nycticebus coucang. Next base: position 57,509,095 of record NC_069788.1, read on the forward strand.
ACTTAGAGTGGTGATTAAGAGAAGGAACTCGGGAGTCAGGTTGCCTGGGCTCAAATCCCAGCTTCACCCATTATTAGCTGTATGACCTTGGGCAAGTTATAAAACCTTTTTGGAATCAGTTTCCTTCACTGTACAAGGAGGAAAAGAGCAATACTCACCTCATATGGTTGTGAGAATTAAATAAGTTCCACATAAAACATTTTAAATAGTGCCCTAGCCAGAGAGGGTCAGATCTTTGAGTTATTTGTTGTTGCTATAATGCTATATGACTATAAATAACACTGATTTTTTTCTTTTTTACTGGATTCAAAATGTTCTATTTCAAGGAATTCCATAAAATCAGTTTTTCCCTTCTTCTTAACATCTGCCAAACTCTGTGCTTAAGGAAATTGAAATTATTTGGCTTATGGTCAATTTCAATGGCAAAGACTGTATCTATAAATCTACAGACTTAGAAAGAAAATGGCCCTTTTATAACTGTTATTATTCCAATTGACTGGTTGTGCCTGAAAGTAATTAACTGAGGCAAGAACTAACTGCATCTGTGTGTATCTCAAAGACACTCATGCCTGATCCCCTTGTGGGATGAGATGTAGTCCCAGAAACTGTGATAACTCAGCTTTGACTAGCTCTGGTCATCACCTCCGTCATCAGATTCCACGCCCAATTTTCTGTGTGCACATGTCCATGTACCCAGACATTATGGACCATTCCCACAATGACGTGAGAACATTCAAGGTGAGAAAGCCAAAGTGTCCGGCAGAGTGAGGAAGGATCTGCTTTTCCCGGGGTGACCAGCCCTAGCACAGCCCTGCCATGTTTCAAGTTTCCTGGAATTTTCAGTCCAACAGCTTTGTAGGATTTTATTTATCGTCCTGCTGTTTCCCAGCTCTAATTCTATGTTCTCCTTTGTTCTTGAAAAATTTTGAAAAATTGAAAAAATTTGAAAATTTAGTTGTTTTTACAGATTATAGAAAGTCTTTGTTTCTTATGTAAATTCCAGATGATTTCATCATGGAGGATCCAGTTATAGATAAGTATGTGCACATGTATTTCAACTAAGCAGAGTGACTATTATAAAGCTGTATTTATAGGTTGGGCAAATAGTGGCCACCACCTCCAAGTTCTGTTTCATATTGAAAAAGTGATGGAGTGCATGAGAGATTACCCTTGAAGGAGGAAAAGCTGCAACTCACATAATTTAAATCTTGCCAAATGACTCTAGAACCAGTTGTCAGGTTAGGGTAGGGATGGAAGGGTTGCTGAGTAAGCTGATTTTGCTATTTTTATATATGCAACCAGTTACCTAGTGAGCACATGAGAAATGTAAACGAAGCAAATAAAATTCAGAAAAAGAAAAACCTACTAAGTATTAGAAATCCTTACTGTTCATTGCTGCTGACTAACTGAAGGACAGCAATACGGAGTTGGATCTCAGCACTTCTCAAAACATCCCTATCTATAATTTCTTTCAAAGAGAAAGCAAATTAATTTCATAGATTAACTTAAAAATTATTGCTGGGTTATCGGTGTTGCTAGTGCTTTTAGAGAAGGCCATTTATCAGCTAGAAAGGCTGAATTCTGAGCTCTCTTCATATAGCCTTGTGCCATGGCTATGAGTGAGTACGTGACATGTGCCCAGTCTAAATTGCAAAACATACACTGGAATTTGAAGACTTCAGACTTCCTAAGAGATAAAGAATATAAAATATCCTAGTAATTTTTACGTTGATGACATACTGAAATGATAGTATTTTGAACATACTGGGTTAAAACATTATTATAACTAATTACCCTTGTTTCTGTTTACATTTTTTATGTGGCTCCGAGAAGTTTTAAACGTCCTGCTATGCTTTGCATTTGAGGCCCATGTAATATTTCTCTTGGACAGCACTGGGCTGAACCAAAGAAAAGAGATGAGAAGAAACATCACGGAGCACCAGGGTTCAGAACAGTTACGGTCCTCGATTTCTCCTTCACCCAAATGAAGTAGAAATCTTGATGCACAGAACCTGTGAACTGCTAACTTTGCTTTTAACAGACAAGTCTCTTAAAATCATCAATAAACAAATGTATCTATGGCTCTGAGGTGATAACATATGAGTTGTGCAGATAAGACCAGGCATAAAAAATTATCAATAGATGACAGCCTATGATAAGTGTAGGAAGTTTATTGTGATTCTAAGTGCATATGAGACAGAAAAAATGTGGGTATGGAGTCCCTGCCCTCTGTGGTAAGAAATACAGTCAAATAATTTTAAAATACATGGTTGGACATAGAGGAACAGACAAATGAGAGTAAATGTCTGCCCTCCTTTCCTTCCTTACTGCATCTATTCTTATGGCTCCATCCGTCAATCCAACCTCCTACCTACCCAGTAACAGAAACAGTTATAATATTGGGAGAAACATAATGGTCAGCTCCAGCCATAACTAATGTTGAAATGTTGGCAACAAAGCAACTGTCCATGCTGGGATACTGAAGGAAGGAAGATGTTTTAGAATTTATGATTATCTAGACTACACCAGTGGTTTTTAATCTTTGTGCAGAAGATGATTCTTTTTCTACAAGGAATCTTATAGAACTTCCTTCCACAGGGTGGCCTTAAAGTTTGTGTGCGATTTAAGATAGTTGTTTATTTATAGTTGTCTATTAAGTTGCACAAAAACTGTAAGGCCACCCTAGGGAAGGCTTCCTTGAAGTTGCCTCTTTCTGAGAAGCCCAGAGAGACGCTCCTTCCCATTCCTTTGACCTCAATCCTGCGAGGCATCAGAGGCAACTTTGTACTGAAGGCTCCTTAGAACACAATTTGAAAATAAACAACTTTTAGGAATGAGACCTTGGGGTCTTCTGAGTTTTACAATTTCAAAACCATTATTAAAAGTTAGAAAAAGTTAGGAAAGCAAAAAGTGGGATCTATTTTGGTAAAATTAAAAGATGTTGCCCAGTCATAGATGTCCACAGGAGATAAAATAAGATTCATATACTAATAATGAGAAATCCTTTCTCAGATGCACTCCGAGCCCTGCCTTAATCATTTGGGATTTTATCATTATTATTATTAAACAGCAGCCTGCGTAAATGACAATAGCCATCTGCAGAAGCAACCTAAGAAAGAATCGCAATGCCAGTGCTGCTGACTGAGCGGACCCACAGCCAGGCAGGAAAGGAACTTTTTGCCACTCTGACTGTATGGAAGGTTCCCAGAACAATCCTTAATTTTCCTTTCCTGCCTTCGTATCCCACTGCTAATATCTGGACATATGCTTCGGGGCAAACAGAAAGGTGTACTTTTCTGTTCAAAAGTTTAGTTGCTGATCATCATTTGAGCCCATCTGAAAAGTTAAGTGATAAAGTGCTGTCATTTGTTACTATCCATCAAAAAACAAAAAAAAGTAGTCTCGCCATTTATCAACATCATCCGACAAATACTGAGATACAATGTTTCGTGTAGTCCAGGAACATGTTTGCATGAAGTGTTGTACTGATTGCTTTAATCCAAGAAATCCTACCTAGTGCATTACTGTGAGAGTGTATGCGAATGTAAGTATTTATGGTGACTCTACATTTATACTATATCTGAACAAATAATTGTTTTTCTTTTTGTAAAAAAAGTCAAGCTAAATTAAATTTATCTCCATGACTTTTATTATCTGAACCAGACAACTCCTACCCCTAAGAGACAATATCTTACATTCTAGACAGACCCTTCACCTTGGGCTTTGAATATCAGCAAAGTGTGTTCGAAGGCTAATTACCTGGAAACTTAAGTTAATTTTATTCAATTAAATAGGGAAATGTATTTTTACCTCTTACATGTAAATTTTAAGCCTGACAACAACATAAATACTATGGGACAGCATCCAGCTACTAACACTCCGCCACACGGAAGGGCTCGTCCTGCTTCTCCACCTGCAGCCGACTTGCTAACCCTGAAAACTCTATTCAAATAGCTTTATTCTAAATAGCAAGTACTCAGTCTTTATATTTTCAGGATTAATTCACACAAGAAAGAAAACTTTTTATTGATGAGAACTGACCGACATAACACTCAATGGTACAATATTTCTTATTAAGTTTCCTTGAGCCAAAATATACTGACAGTTACGTTTCAAAGAAGAATCTTAGGATGGAAACAGATCCAGTGAGTAGGGGCAATTATATTCTTGTTAAATGAAACTGTCAAACTTTGCATATTTCACAGACAGCTTTTAAAACAGAAGTAACATCACGATGAGTTGAATCAATTAAAGGCCACCTCTGCTGCTAAGTTAAGAATCCAAAGTCCTCAGGCATGGTTCTCTTATTCTACATCCAGATGGCCTTTAAACCAGTCATAGACACTAGCATTCAGGAAAAAGTTCAGTAGAATAAACAGATGCCCTCTGCTCTCCAATTCTCCAATTCAAGCACTACCCCAACAAATGACACATTTACATTTCCTACCATCTAAGAACAGGTGGTCTTAATTAACTAATTAATTAATTAATAAAACCAATACCATTTTGCCTATAACCAATGGTATACATAGTATACATCAAACCACACTCTAGAAATTAATCATAATAATGAGTATACATATATAGAAAATATTCAGACACAAGTTGGACTGGGTATGTTCATGTACCTGTATTATCAGAGATTAAGACTAAAGAAAGTACAGAGGGAGAAGAAGAGGGAAGAAGGAAGGGAAGAAGGAGGAAAGCGATACCTTTTTCACATAGGAATACTATTATTTATACCTAAATGTCAACCATTGATAAAAGGCAAAGTAATATTAATTAAATAATCCCAGGTAAAATAGTGAAATGCCACTTTTCACATATAATAAGTTATTCAAGGAGGATTTTTTTTCTAAATTACAACACCTATTGCTAATTAAATTTTGGTGAATTTGATCTCAGGATAGATGGTGGGTGGCACTATTAAAGGAGTATGGCCAGGTACAGTGGCTCCTGCCTGTAATCCTAGCACTTTGAGAGGCCAAAACGGGAGGATGGCTTGATTGAGCTCAAGAGTTCAAGAGCAGCCTGATCAAGAGCAAGATCCATCTCCACTAAAAACAGAAAAAATTAGCCAGGCATGATGGCAGGTGCCAGTAGTTCACACACTCTCACAGAGGCTAAGGAAGGAGGCTTACTCAAAACCAGGAGTTTGAGGTTGCAGTGATCTATGATGATACCACTGTACTATAGCCTAAGTGATAGAGGGAGACTCTATCTCAAAACCACCACACCCCAAAAAACCCAACAGGAATATAGACATATAAATCAACAGTAATAGTCTCCATCCAATACTGTGACTTTCTATATCTGTCAATAAATAAAAAAACCAAAACATGGAAAAAGGTATTGTACCAAGGAGTCCATCTTATTTAAAAATAATTATAACAACAACAACATCAATTCTTTGACTCAAGACTTCATAATGTATAATTTTGCATGTGTTATTCTTAAGATGTTTCTGATTTTGTCTTTCTTACAACGAGACCCTCCTTTAGGGCAGCAACTGTATGCTTTTTATTTCTCTGTATCTTGTCCTTATTCAGCATTCATTATTTGTAAGGTAAAAGTCAAATCAAATGACCAATTAGCAACTGTGATTGTTTTCCTAAGTGGTCAGATGATGAAACCAGAGGGTCATTCTAGATGTCTCCTCAAATACCCATCAGAAATTCTGAATTTATAACATAGTAGATCTTTATAATAGATGACTTCTTGACAAAGTGCTCTATACCAGTATTTAAATGTACTTTAACAGACATGCTAAAAAAGAGAAGGGAATCAAGAATGAGTTCCTAGAAATGAAAAATTTGCTGGAAAAGATTAATGGAAGGATTTAGACGGTAGAGTTCAAATCTTCCAGAACATATGGATAAAGACAGAAGGAGGAAATACACAAAGGAAAGATGAGAGATACAGAGGATCAAGTCAGGGGATCCACATCTGCCTGTCAGAGGAGTCCTGTTAGGAAAAGACAGAGGTGCAGTTTCCAGGTTATTTCAAGTAGCACTCAGGCTGGAGAAGACCCAAACAACAAAGTAAAGATTAAATGAGATCTCAAAAGCTTAATGACAGAAAACAACATTGAACCTGGATAGAAAATTCAATTAAAAAAAAAAAGCTTGTATTTCTTCTCCCAGCGAGGAAAAACAAAGATCAAAAACTTCAGGGTTAAGGAATTCTACAAGAAGGTTACAGGTCAAGTTTGAAGCTAAATGAATGTTATATGGTTTCAATCAAAGATAAAATTAAATAAGGAGTCTCCATTCGACATCTTGCATTTGACCCCTTTCATAGAGAGACATGGGGGTCATGACATCGGAAAAGAAAAGAGTGAAATCAGAGCACTTGAATTGGCCCTGGAGTGAGCAGTATTTGCATAGATAGAGCATCAACACTGGTTACTGGTTTTCAATTTTCAGTATCGAACATTACAGGACATGGAGACATTTCTATCAACTGGGGTTATTGTTGACATTATTTTTACCTTTGATTCAAATCACTCTATTAGTAATTGACAATGAAAAATCAGGGAAAAAATCATCTAGTTTATAGAAGGCCTTTCTAGAAGCACACATGAAACACCACTTGGGGCACATTGTGCAAGAGACAGAAAATGTGCCGTTTAATTTACAGGCCAGATAAGATCATCTTCATCCTGATAACGTATCCCACAGTGAGTTTGGGGCTCATGAAGGCCCATTTTGGCCTGTGTTCATCTTCAGAGTGCCTCTGCACTTAAGCTGTACTTTCTCATTTCAGATTAAGAGAGAATGAGCTGACTCAATGACTCTGCCAGATTGGCTTCCTCAGAATTCTGGATTTCATGGAATGTGAACAATTCTCAAATGCTTAGTACTTGTCTGGTCAACTGAGAGAGCCTGTAATACCATTTCTTTTCATATTCTTTTTTTCTTCAATATAGAACATTCTTCCTCTACTTCCATCTACCTAGACTTTTGTAAGACTTTTCTTCCAAGGACTCAGGTCACTTTATACATATTATTTTTATGGTTCTCATGTGAAGAAATCATTTTGCAACTACATGAAAAGTAGAGAGGTGGGTATCATTAATCTTATTTTTTAAAGCAAACAGGTATAGAGGCTAAATTGTGATTATTATCATGATGAACTAGGGTCAAAATTCCTGTCTTCTGGCAGGATACAGTGACTCATGCCTATAATCCTAGCACTCTGGGAGGCCAAGGCATTTGAATCGCCTGAGTTAGGGGTTTGAGACCAGCCTGAGCAAGAGCAAGAGCCCTTCTCTAAAAATAGCCACGGCGGGCGTCTGTAGTCCCAGCTACTTAGGAGGCTGAGGCAAGAGGATCACTTGAGCCCAAGAGTTTGAGGTTGCTGTGAAATATGACACACCATGGCCCTCTACCCAGATAATTGAGTTAGATTCTTTCTCAAAAAAAAAAAAAAAAAATTCCTATCTTCTGACTTCCTAGACAGCTACCTTTTGAACAATAATAAAGTTATCTCATGAAACTGTAGTAGTATAATGGTAGAAATTTATAAATTCAAACTGGAACAATTATGGATTTCCAGTCCTTACTTATTTTAATTCAACCTATTTGAAAAACAGAATGAAAAACTTCAGGTCCAAATGTCTATGGGGAGTGAAATCTCTTTCACACACTTCAGCAGGACTCGGGTGAACGCCACACGGCACAACTAGGTTTCTTAATCTTTTTTTAAATAAACTTCCTAAATATTTCATGAACTCCTGAGCAGAGGGGGAAAGTAAACTTACATGGGATAAGAAAAAGAGAAAAGTCCTTCAATAGAATTTTAGCCATAAATGTACAAATAATGGAAACCATGTATTCCCCTTTCAGGATTTACTGGCCCTTTGCCCTTCTAAAGAGTCTAAGGGTTACAAAAATGTCTTTCCAGGGAAAACAACGAAATCCAAATGAATACTGGGTTTTTCATTTGGAAAAATGTGGGGGGAGTTTATTGTAAACAGCATCATAAGGGAGGGAAGGAACTTCAAGCAAGGCTGTGGTCCTCAGGAGAGCTGCAGCCACCTTCCGAGCAATCTCAGGGCTGGGCTCCTCCATCCAGAGTCAAATAAGAGCGCCCGGGAGGAGGCTCGGCGTGGCTGCTTGCCACAGGAGCCACGTTGCCCAGATAGACAGCAAAGCCTGGGAACTCTTCCCCCAGAGCCCTCGGCTTTGGTCACATTTCCTACCAGGGAGCAGACGGGAAGCATTTCAGCCTGACAAAGAGGCAGGCAAAAGCCAAAGCTAAAAGTGGACTGCATTTCTGAGGTTCTAACTTTGAAAGAACGGAAACCATATGGGAATTACTTTATTATTCAACTGAAGCCTTCAGGTAGCTTTAAATTAAAAGGGATATTGTCAACCACATCTCCCAGGCCTTTTCTGTCCCCTTCTCCAACCCTCCCCCACCCTTTTCTTTTTAAATTTTACAAGCTCTATGATTTAGCAGTGGAAATTCCCTAAATATAAATTAAGCATTATGTCCACCCAAGAAATTCTTTCTGGCACTCAACCAGTTGTTTGGCATTAAAATCTCTCATGTAACTCTTGGGAGAGTAAGTTACAGGCTGTGTGTGTGTGTGTGTGTGTGTATGTGTGTATACCTTATTTTTTCCTTCTTTAGACTCATTCTCCATCATGTAAAGATATTTGTTAACAATTAGACAACAGTGTCAGAAAGGGTGCAATTTCCCTGAAGATATTTAACAACATATTGAAATGTTGGTCACACTCTAAAAAATGATGCCTGGTTTTTGTGCAGCAGTAACTACCATGTACACAGGCTTTTCTGCTGCTGTCGTCATCATCAACTGTCTACATCCCCTCTACGGCTCAAATGTTTACTCCTTCATTCCCGCAACCCAAAAGAGATAATAATGCTGACCACATTTCTGCATTACTGCATTACAGGACAGACCGGATAATGCCACAGCAACACACCAGCCCCCGGTCCTTGTGACTTGTAAGAACTGAAGCTTACTTTGTGGTCACATGATATATTCAGCTCAGGTTGAATATAGATGAGATGGTTCCCTCACAGTTCCCAGAGAGCAGACTGTGCACACTTTCTCTGGGCCTTATTTCATCCAAGGTAGGTAGAAGGGGACGAAGCTGATGGTGGGGTAACTCCTAAACCTTCATCTGGGAAGTGACACATGTGATTTATATCATATGTCATGAGCCAAAGCCAGTTTCACGGTCCTGCTTAGCCTCAAACGGGGCAAGAAAGTGCAATGGTACTGAGTGTTCCCAACAAGGGCCATCAATACACCTGTGAGCATCCTGATGACCACAGGAGTCTTACAAAGGATTGAAAGAACCAAACCCCCTCCTGGAGCACATAAAGACTACCAATTGGTTCCTCGGGTACATAGATCCTATCTTCTCCATATCCATATTCCCAGACCACAAAAGCATAAGAGAATGAGGGGGCAGGATTAGAACCCCAGGGTTAATATGGCAGGTTAGGCACAAAATTTCTTTCTGGTGTTTAAAAAAAAATAACAGAAAAAATGAATGAACAACATCATCTATGTTGTCTAAGTGTGTCCCTGATCCTTTTACAGTGTTTGCAGGAGAGTGAAGGGGTACTCAGGCTCTAGTAAGCTTATTGAGACAGAAAGTCATAAAAATATATGGAAAGAATTTCCTTGCTAGTCATCACCTACCCCTTAAAGCAAATGCAAATCCCACCCCCCCCACCCAGGGCACTCAGGGACAGAGTATTCCATTTTAATGTGCATAAGTCTCTCTCCACTTAGTACATACAGAACAGCAAAAGAATGTCTGCATAAATCTTGCTTTCCCAAGAAACAGTCCAAGAAATGTGTTATCTTAGAGAGAAACTGAAGGTCAAATGGGAAAGGAGACATAAAAGAAGAAACCTTATTTTCTCTAGCTCAGAAATACTTTCCTAGCATTCCTTCTCTGGTACATTAACCTTGCCCTACACCCTAAACTTTTAAATGGGGAAGAGTGAAGGAAATTTATTGGAAGGAGACTTGGGAGGCTTTTAGTAATTTTAGAATACTGCTTACTGTTTACTAGATACATGGAGAGACTTAAATAAAAAATTCATGCCAACAGTATCTGTACAAGAGACCAGCTGTTCTTATTTATTCCAAGAGACATGGTTACACAGAACTCCAAGCTCTATTATCTAGGCTCAGCGAGCTACTCTGGCAACAACTGCACAAGCTTTGAAGCATTTCAGGTCCCAGAACAAGGCCCTCATTTTGTAGAGAAGTGCTGAAGATAGTTTATTCTAATAAGAAGTTGAAGTTTGACCTAAAAGCTACCAAACCTGACCCCCCCCCCAAAAAAAAAATCTTATCAATTTGCAGGCTCAACTGGTAAAATACTTTCCTGCCCCCCTCATGCCCGAGCTTAGCCAGGACCCCTCCCCTCCATCTCTGTCCTCAATGACTGTCTCTATCTCATGAAATAGGACCAGAGGCTGATGACCCCAGTTTGCAGGGGCTTTCAGTGGCAAAGCTGGAGTGAATTCATAGCCTTCCATCCTAGAGCACTGAAGGGTACAGGAGTCTCCTTGGAAAGGTGTGTGGGCACTCTTATCTTTTATGTTTACTTTTTAATCAATATCAATAAATGGCCGGGGATTGTACAACTACAAAGCAGCAGCGCTAAAGGGTTTGGTTTTTATGCTGAAAGGTGCTAGTACAGAAGCAACCATTGCACTAAATCTGATGTGTCGACAATGGTGCTTTACCTCTGTGTCTTCCTCTCAAAAACCCATAAGCCAGTTTAATCATGAGAAAAACACCAGACAAATCCCAAGCAAGGGACATTCTACAAAATCCCTCATCAGTATTCTCAAAACCATCAAGGTCATCAAAAATAATGAAAGATTGATAAATCCTCCCACCTCAGAGTCTAAAGAGACATGACCCTCAGATGTGACCATAGAGTGCCAGATGAGATGCTGGAACAGAAAAGGATATTAAGGAAAAAGTAGTGAAATCAAAGTAAATTGTGGAGTGTAGTTAATAGGAAAGCAGCAGTGTTGATTTTTTTAGTTTTGACAAGCATACATTATTAGGTTACGTAACAATAAGGGGTATACAGATACACTCTTCAAATCCTTGCAACATGTCTGTAAATCTAAAACTATTTCAAAATTGAAAGTTTATTTGAAAAAAAAAAATCCCTCTGAGGTTCATGCTCTCAGCTCCATTCCAGAGATAGAAAATTGCGTGTTAAATAACTTCACAAAGTTACAAGCTACAGAGCAAAAGCACCTGGTCAGATATGCCTACTTCACATTAAAGCAAACGAGGCTAGAGGGCTGAGAGACAGGCCCTTGCCTTACATTTATGAAAACTGTTTTATGCCAGATACATTGCAGAGAAAATTAAATTGAAGGAATTTACTTTGCTTACATTCCCCATAATGATGTACTTTTATTTCAGCACACCCTTTTAAGTAAAGGAGACATAACACGACTTTCTAAATATTTCATCTTTATTTCCATCACAAGTTTCAATTAGTCATCACCACGTGACAATCACATTTAAACAAAATTAGCTTACAATTTTGTCAAAATGTTGATGCTTAAACATTCCTTAGCAGAAGCAAACATCAGCCAATGGGCCTCTCACTCCATAAGGCCTTATCTTTTGACCATTCTCGCTGCGACACTCACATTTTTCTCTCCTGATGCACTAATTGGATCTTTTCGTGCTGGTGAGCCCAGTCTCCAGCTACATCAAAGGATGAATGGATTACGAGCCAGGGTGCCCTTTAAAAGGAAATGGCTACCTTAATACAAGGACAGGCCGGCATATACCTTGGGTTTCTTTGAACCCTGAGACACACGAGATCAGCTGTGGCTGCTCCAAACCCCCAAAGGCAACTACATGCCCTCTGAAATATAAATCCTAATAGCGTTATCTACCAAACCCGCGTTTCCCACAGTGTGAAGCCAGCCACTCTGGGAAAACTCCAGTATCCTCCCAGAAAGGCTCACACAGTCCAAGACATATTCTTTTTTTCCTTGGGACTTGCCAAAATCAGACAGTAAGATTCAACAAATATTTCTAAATACTGTACTTAATATATTGTTCCCTTTGAGAATATAAAGTGGAAGTGATCCAGCAAGTAAGAAAACAGGCCGCCCCTGCATGTGATTAGATTAGCTTGCCTAAAGACATGTTTTTCTCAGTCTTGTTCTATTTACAAGTCTTTTTTTTTTTTTAAAGGGCAAGTGATTTCTTGATTTATTGATTTTACTACTTTGTATTTGTCCCAGAAAGAGCTAAAACCCTTTTCCTCCCATGTATACTTCAAACTATCCCAAGGCAACTAATTAATGGCACTGTATCTGTTTTAACTAGAGGGAAGAATGGAGCGGGGAAAGGGGGAAGTGAACATGACCGATTTTTTTCACAAAATCACAGCAAACAGCAGTACAGTAACATGTGGGCCAACCCCCGATTCATTGGACAATGGAAATAATGGAAGTAGAACCAGCTCTAAAGTGCAATTTCTCCTTTTCACCAACAGAAAAGAAAGAAAACCAAGTTCAAGAAGCCATAATCACACACACAGACACACAGGCACACGCTTCACACACATGCACACACGCATGCACACACACACAGCAACCTGGCAAATTGGCACTGATCCAAAATAAAACCCTTCCTTTCAAGAATCTTTGCTATTTTTATAAGTGAGGAAAATTTTTTGTGAGTTCGTCTCTTCTTTTGGAGCCCTTGGTGGTTCAGGCTGGAATATTAAAATTTCTAATCTCACACTGGTACGAGAGGCTGTACTGAGAGATCCCTTGCAGGGTTATACGTCTCAGATCATTTTGGTGAGAAAGAGGCTGGAGATTAGGAAAACACTGTCTTTTGGGTAGATTCTTGGGGCCTCGGAGAAGCATTAAATTGCATCTTTATGACAGCCTGAACCCTGACCCTCCTCCAGTCAGATCCCTCCAGTCTAACCCTCCTGTTTCTATCCCCACAGGCTGAGCAGGCCAGATGGGTGGACTCTGAATTCATCACACTAATCTCCTCCCCTTCAAATCCTGTTCTAACTCCCCCAAGGACACCTGCTGCACATTAAGCCTGGATTGGGTTTCAAAGCCAGAAACTCACAAAATAAGAAGTCAGATTTTTCAAAGCAACTTCCAATAAGCTTTTTAGTGTCCTTCAAAGTTTTCATTACTATGTCAAGTCTTTCCAATGATTCATATTTGCTTTTGGCTTTCCAGACAACTGATGTTGTCAACTATCTACATGATGGGAAAAGTTTAACCATATGAGACGGCACAGAATAGAGAAAACCCATATGTAAAAACACAAAGCAAAATGCCGGTGTTAATTCTCAATGTTTACATGCCCATATGGGAGTATTTTCATATTAGTATTATTAGCTCTCCAGTAGTAAAGCTGCACTGACGCAGAATGTCAAAGGAACTGTTCGGCAACTTACCGTGAAAAGCAGCATGACTAGAGCTTTACCTGGTACCCAGCACGGAGAGGCACACAAGTATTTGTTAAGCAAATTAATCAGAAGTATTTACCGGTATTTAAGCAGTCATCTAAGGGAAAAAAGGAAAGAAAAGAAAAATCCTTTCTTTTCCCTGTCTCCACAAGTATCTTTAGGTAATTTATGAGTATACTCTGAAAATGCTATTTCCACGTTTGCCATTTTCTGTATTTAATATGCAGGTGATACCTAAGAACACTAGAAAATTATTAAGAACAGACAGGCAGGCTGGGCATGGTGGCTCACACCTGTAATCTTAGCACCCTGGGAGGCTGAGGTGAGTACCCTGTTTCCCTGAAAATAAGACAGTGTCTTATTTTAAGGTGTGCTCCCAAAGATGCGCTAGGTCTTATTTTCAGGGGATGTCTTATCTTTCCTGTAAGTAGGTCTTATTTTTGGAGGATGTCTTATTTTCGGGGAAACGGGGTAGATTATCTGAACTCAGGAGTTTGATACAAGCCTGAGCAAAAGCAAGATCCTGTCTCTACTAAAAATAGAAAAACTAGCTGAGCATTGTGGCAGGTGCCTATAGTCCCAGATATACTGGAGGATGAGGCAAGAAGATCACTACAGCCCAGGAGGTTGTTGTGAACTATGATGCCACAGCACTCTACTCAGAGCAACTGATAGACCAAAAAAATAAAAATAAAAAACAGATAGGCAAAATAAAGACCTCTAATTATTCTCAAATCACTTAGCCATAGCAACTATTATGTTTATCTATGATTTTGCAAATTATTTCCAATGCAGGCCATACATAAATGCATGATACACTGGTTTGCTGGATTTTTAAAGAAAATAGAATCGTAGAAGAAGCTACACACTGTTTAGTGCCTCATTTGGTATTATATTGTATATTTCTTTTTTTTTAACAGAGGATATTTAATATAAGGAATTGGTTACACAGGTGTTGGAAAACTAAAAGAGGAAAAACTGAGAAGCTCAGGTACCCAGAGACTCCTAACTGCAGGAAGAAGTTAACATAAGTTATCACCTTAGGGATGTGAGAGCAAAAGAAAGAAAAGTTACTGGAATCTAGGAGTTCAGAGGAGACGTTCTGCAGCACTGGAGTTCTGCCATAATTTATCTGACTGCTATAATAGTTTAGACACTTCTAACAAAACACAACAAAAATCAATAAGTTGGTGAGAAAGCATTCTTTTAGCTAAGATTTTTTTTACATGTTTCATCATAGTCTGAGGAAAAATTTGCCTGGAAGCTGAGTTGTTAGAACTATGCATAAGCACATTTTGTGGCTTTTGATTCTATATATTGCAAAATAATCTCCAGAGAATATATAAAAAATTTTCCCCCAAATGGTATGTTTTTCCCATACCCAGAGTAACACTAGTTTTCACAATTGTTCTCCAATTTACTCTGCTTGATAGTAAAAACTGTGGCTTGTTTCACTTTGCGTTGCTTAAAGAGTGATTGTTTCATGTATTTAAATATAAATAATGTACATAATATTTTGAAGCATCAGCTTGAAATGGATACTCATACCCAAGAGCAGGCAACGGTAGCTTTGAGGGCCTGAAAACTTCTTAAAAGCTACAATACATATTGAAGTCTTAGCACTGTTTCCATAATTTCTTAATTAAGATCATTCAAAACTTTTGTGGAAGTTTTTTAAAGCTTAATATATGATACATTAGGAGAGTTCAACTTAAGGTGAGATATGCATGTTCTTTTTACTAGCACCTTCGCCTTATCAGCAGATATTTCTAAATGGCTTAGAGATTTATATTCTCTCTTTACTTCACGGTGCACTTGAGTTTCCCTTAAACTGGTCTGTGTGAGTGTATGTGTATGTGCACACCTGTCTGTGTAGAGGTCCATGTTTGTACACCAACATGTGTCTACCATACACGTGTAAATATGCATGTGTACATATATCCAAAATACCCATATTTTACAAATATCGATGGCTATGTATGCACCTATATCCATGTACACACACGCACACACACCGATTCTCGACCTGGCCTTTTCTCCCCCCTCTCAGAGTCTCAGCAAATCAGCTAAGGCAGGTGTTTCTTCTTTATTCTTTCAAAGAAGTACTCCAAGGATATTCTTAATGCAAGGCACCACAGGAAAAAAACATATTACACCATTCCTTTCAGATCCTTCTCCTCACCGTTTAACAAATGAGTGAGTAAATGGCAAACAAGAAGGTTTGAGAAATGTCTGACCCGCTCACTCCATGAGCAGCCGTGAGCCGTGCTTGCTCTGAGCCCCGAGAATGACAGGCTCAGCTCTATAAGGAGCGGGCACAGCCCCACGCAGGCTTCATAACTGACACCTGTGGCAAGGCAGCGAGGTACACCTCAATCGCGTGCTCCTGTCACCCAAGGCGCGCTCACGCACCTGCTCCAACGGTGTGAGTTCAGCCTGTGGGTTTTCCTTGATTGATGTTGGTATAACTGCTTCACGCTCTCTGTGGGTGAAAGGAAGTGGGTTGCGCTCAGAGCAGTTTGTGGTGCTTCGCACTTCCACTTGATACCAGGCAAGGAATAGCACAGTACAAAGGCAGGCCCCCGCCTGCAGGCTCTCCCTGCCCTCACCGATGGACTGAAAAGGCATTGGATCTTAAAATAAAACAACAACAAAAAGAAAAAGCTCCGAAAACCAGGAAACAAGCAAGCTAAGGAAGCATCTGTCTCTTTCACTCTGAACCAACCCTCCATGAGTCACCCTGAACTAACCCCGGCCGTGTCACACACACACACACACACGTCTACCACCACCACCAGAGGACCAACAATTTTAAGAATTTCAGGGCTTTTTAGGGACTTTAAATTTATTTTTTTTTGACTAAGCAAATGTTTTCCTTGCCTACACTACAGCAGTATTCATAAAATCATTCTAACCCAGGAAAAAAGGGGAAGGAAATGTTCCTCTTTGAGCAGATTTCAGAACTTTCAACAAGATTCAACCAACTCTAAACGAAGACCAGGTTGCAATAAATCATGCCCACATGTATAACTTTTCATCTTTTTACATTTGTTTCTTCTTTTCAAAATAAGTCAGCTGACGCAAAGATCCTATTTTGGATCTTTGGAACCCCACAGGCAAACCCCAAGTTCCCAGATGAATGATATGAAAAGACTCCACTGGCTTCATTCACCCCCACGCTGGGCTCTCCCCTCACTGGGCTCTCTGCTCCTGTACCATGAGATTTGAGGCAATAATCACAGTTTAAGAAACAAATAGGGAAAACCAACGACAAGGAAAATTAAAGCAGAAAATATCTGTAGATTCTAGTGAAGTACATGTAAAAAATTCACCAACTGATGTCAAAACGTGTGGCTTTTTAAGCCACTTTGTGTACCTCGTCTGGGGACCTGGAGAAGTTCTAGCAAAAAATATAATAGTTTTACTCACATAAACGATGTGACTTTGCCTTTTTTTGTCCAAGTGAAATTCCAACAATTTAAAGGGCTCAGCCTAAATATTTACTGAAATTTAAACAGGTCACAATATTTTTGGTGATTTGGCCAAAAGGTTTATAAAAGACAGAGCATCTTCATTTTCACTGAAATTCTTCCCTCTTTTGTTATTTGCCGCCTTCACAGAAGGGGCAGAGTCGGATGGAGGCAGGAACGGGAAGAGACCCTGAACAGAACTGGGTGTGGGCTCCGTGTTAAGGTCCAGGGGTAGATTTGTCCCTCCACTCACAAAGTGATACGAAGCAGGACTCTCCCAACATTTCTCCTCTTGCATCTTCGTTTCTGGGGCCTCCAACTCTCTTGGCGAGGTTCACACGTTCAGAGTGGGTTTCAGACAGTATTTGAAAACATATTGGTTCCCTACACCACTTGGTTTGATGTTTGAACTCCACCACTGAGCTGAGCACAAGTCACTCTTTACCTTTTACATCTATCTTCCCCCACTGGGCCCAGAGCTGCCTTCACATTTTCTAGCCACTTTGCCTTCTCCAGAAAAGCTTTTTGCTAAAACATACAAGAACTTGGCAGTAATCATCAGAAGCAAGAAGAAAAATGCTGGGACGTTGCCTATCCTTTACTATTTTGAGACAGGAATACGTATGCATTTAAGTGCAATATCCACATCTACAGGAAACCACGTATGCAGGAAGTAGAAAAATACACTCTGTATATAATGGCCAGGAAGTCCCTGCCCCCACTGCTGTGGCACCCCAGTGTGTCCTGGAACCTTCCCATAGACAGCAAAGGTCGGACATTAGAGAGAGAAAAGATGCCAATGGAAGCAATAAGGTAGGAAAACACCTTTGAGATTTTAAAGAATCTGTGTGCACCAAGTGCTGACACACCTTTCATCAGCATCGCAAGCCTAACAAAACTACATTTAAGATCTTAGATTACTCAAGAACTTAAATTATGTAGTGCTCTCATTCTTTTTTTTTTATTATTATTATAAAATGTTTCCTTTTCCTTTCTAAATTTTTTTATTTCAGATTATTACGAAGGTAGGAAAGATTAGGTGACAACGTTTGCGTTTGTTAGGTGAAGTCCCTGTTGTGCTTGTGCCCCCCACCAGGAGGGGTGGCATGTACCCTGACATTGTGCCCATTGGGTGGGAGCACACCGATCCCCCTTCCGCCTTCCCTCTCCCTTCTCCCCCTCACCCCTACTTGAAATAAATTAAGTTTTTCTCTTGTGTGGGTGTATATTAAATGGTCTCCTGGCTTCATATTAGTATTGAGCACACTGCATACTTGCTTTTCCATTCTTGTGATGCTTTACTAAAGAGAATTTCTCCAACTCTATCCATGTTAATATGAAAGAGGTGAAGTCTCCTTCTTTTTATGACTTAATAGCATCCCATGGTATGCAGTTTATTAATCCATTCATAAAAACAGGGACTGCTTCCCAAAGTCGCGTGCCGTGCTAATCTGTGCGTGCTTCCAATGTTAGCACGTGTGCTCCTGGAGTGAGCATGAGGTCTCATGTCTGTTCCCCTCCTTCCATGACCTTTCAGCCCACAGGGTTATCGTGTGGTCGGGGTGAGAAGGAGGTTGCAGGGATAGAAACTTCTGGTGTTTGGATTCAAAATTACCAAGACTTGACCCAGTCAAAAAGAAAACTTAAGGTATACCTAATAGGAACTAAATGAAAAGATTTCTCTCATTCTTCAAATAGTGCAATTCTAACGATATCAGTTTCTACTGGGTTATTCTTGTAGAGACATTATATATTTTATATTTAAAAAAAAAAGAAATACGGGAGACCAAGACACAAGTCTCTTCTACAGACTGGAGTAACAGTTTATCAAATTTTGTAACTTGGTCAACATGACAGTAAAGGATTTGTATCAGCTCGCCTAGGATACATACAGCATCGGAAAATTGTATCAGCAAATATGTGTACAGATCCTCCTAGGTATGAACACAACTCCATCTTGGAAACTTAATATACTATCACACTTCATACTCTTCCATGTAACCATATGAGGTGTAGAGAAGTATATTCCCATTGTATACAAGAGGAAACTGAGACTTGGAAAGGGAAGCAAATAGCCCAGATTGATAAAGATGGCTGTGAAGCTAATATTCAAACTCAGTTCTTCCAACTCCCAAAGCCTGTATGTGTTCTTTCCTGAACTTCTGCAAAGACGAGTCTGGTGTAGTAACTGGGACCGGGAGGGATGCGAACTCCCAGGAGCTGTAAAGCTCCTGCCCTGCCCACCCTGGAGAGTGACCGTGGCAGCCTGCAGTTCCAGTGAAACGAGACCTTCTAACTTCTTTGGAAAATTTGACCACATTTTTATATAAAATTGATAGATATTGGCAGCAAGCTATTTAATACACAGGCACCCATGTGCGTGCCTATGCACACACATACACAAACTTCCTCGTATGGACAAACACGGTATTTCCAAGGCTGGATTGAGCTCTCTGAACCACCAATTTATGATGTCTGCCTGACGCCGCCTGTTTTCCATTTTTTATATTCACCAGGAAGCCACACTACAGCCCAAAAGTTCCAGCAGAGATATCATTAATATCATATAGTGGTATTATATACACTTTGCAAATCAAAATTCTCCTTAAAACTACAAATAGTTCCAAAGAATTGAAAAGAGCCCCAAGTTTTAACAATAAAAGCATCTATCACATCACATGTCCAGTGCCTGCAAATGAACAATAAAATACCATCACAGCCATAAGTGGTTTACTCAACAGTAGCGATAGACGCTCCGGGTTCAATTAGTCCATGCTCATTCAACTTAGGTGTTCAGTTATTAAAATCTTCCCTGAGCCTCATTTGAGTCTTTCTCCAACCCCAATAAACTAGCCTTGTGGAAGTGTCCAGGGATCAGTCTAGTAAATTTTTACAGTCTAGTAAAAATTTCAAAAAGGTAGATCACAAAAGCAAAAAGCACCTGCAGGAACCACTCTCTCTCTAACCTTTCTTATTCCTCTTTCCCCTTCAAGTCTGATGATTTGGCAGTTCTGGAACTCTTCCGAGAGAAGTCAAGACGCACTCTGCCAGCCCCAGCTGTTCGAAGCTCAGCCCAATCTGTTCCATGGAGTTGGCTGTGTTCTAACAATAATGTGGCTACAGTTCACCTTCATTTACTGCAAAGATCATTAACTATCCCTCAGAGAGATACAGTATTAAAGAAAGAGTGTGCCCCAGGCATAATAAATGGAAGTTCTCTTGGGAACAAAGTTCAAAAGAGGTAAGACGATGCCAGCAAGTCCACCTGACAGTTTCTACAGCCAGAGAAAAAGGAAGAAAATAAGGGCAGGAAGGAGGGAAAATTAGAGAGAGAGAAAAGAAAAGCCAGAACATGCCTGGCAAGCATGTCTGTTCATGTTGGGAGAGACCGGGGGGTGGGGAGAAGATTTGAAATAAAGACAACAGGACATTTAATGTTGAGTCACAGTAGGGACATGATCCTACTTGTCTGGAAGCTCAAACATTCTAGCACAGAGGTACAAGTAAATTTGGAAAGAGTGAGAACAGAGAAAGTGAATTATAATCCTATACAGGAAGAATGCAGGATTCCAGACCATTTTTAGTACCATAAGAGACAGTGAGCTTAATGAAACCTGTATTTAAATCATTTATCTGACCTCCCATTCATAAAAGTGCTGGCTGAATTACACTGTGCAGTGGGTGTGTTTCTTCATTCAACTCAGGTGTTCAGTTATTAAAATCTTCCCTGAGCCTCATTTGAGTCTTTCTCCAACCCCAATAAACTAGCCTTGTGGAAGTGTCCAGGGATCAGGTAGCCCCTTCCCAGGAAGCTCTGTGCATTCTAGAAACTGGGAGTTCTTCAGTTGATAACAGCATCACAATCAATACTTGTTCTGAGTTGCAACTGTCATATTAATTAATCTAAACCAAATTCCAATCAATAATGGATAGAGAATTGGTGGGCATTTGGGAATCCTCCTGGAAGACTGTGTCTCTTCAGGATAATATAATAACAAAAACAACAGCTCCATAATCTGCATCTTCCTTACAGTCTTCTTGATAGTTAAATCAACACCCTGAGAAGTGGTTCTCAACTGGGGGTGATTTTGTCCCCCACAGCACTCTCCTTGTTGCCAGAACTGAGAAAGGGGTGTATCTTACTGGCATCAACCATCAAGCCAGAGGTGCTACTAAACTTCAGCACAGGACAGCCCTCCTCCCACCGCAATGCTGAATTACACAGCCCCAAGTGTCAATAGTGCAAAGATGGGGAAGCCCTGCCAGAAGTTGTTTCAGGGATTGATTAATCTCCCTTTTTTGGTGTACAATATGGATTTTAGAGGTAGTAGAAGAGTTTCTAAATGACATCTTGCTATCATTAAAATACCTTCTCTCCGCATAGTAATAACATTTAACGTACATGGAAAGGAAGGCAAGAGGAAAAAAAATTAAAACTAATTTTGAATCACAATGGAAACTTGATAAATTCTATGATAGCACCAAAGTCTGCATGAGGCTGTTCAACCAGTAATTGATTTAATTACTAAAGTGTCAAAAAAAAAAGTCTGATTCAATTCACCTAGGAGGATGCTTCAAGATAGATGTGCATATAGACCCAAAGACTGCAACATGAAATTTGTATTTATAAGGAAGAGAAAAAGCCTTGGCCACCCCTAAATGGGACACCCCCAAGCCCCCAAGAACACCCACACATACCCAAACCAGAAGACCCTATGTTAAAGTATATTGACTCTGTGTCCAAAGTCTCTATGTATGTAAACCTAAATGGGCTTGGAACAAAAGAAATTCACCTGAGTGGGGTGGGGTGGGGGGGTGAGCTGGGATTTAACTCTTTCCTGAAAGAAGAGAGCTAATCCTCCAGCCACACCTGGAGCCTTTGATGTAGTCATCTGTCCTTAGCCCAAGAGCTCTGTGGAGTCATCCCAACGTTTACAGTGTTGGTAAAAGGTAATTTGCTGTGAGGTAATTTAGTATAAGCTCAGGTCATGTCCTGATCTTGCCAAATAAACAGCCAGCCAAGGATCCTCTCCTGTTGCTTGAGCCTTCAGACTGAAGTGGAGGCTCACCTGCCGGCTCCCTTCATGTCCCCTGGGTTTTCAGTGTGTGTGGCGGGCTGCAGGAAGGGCTACCCACTCGGACTCTCTGGCTTTCCTGGATTCCTCTTGGCAGTCACACTTGGACTCAACAGCTCCTGGGAACCTGTGAAGGAAAACAGAAAAAAAAAAAAAAAAAAAGAGAGAGACGCAGTCTTGAATGGGAATGGAGCTGTGACCTCCCAGCCAGGGGAGGACAAGTTCTGCCCTGTCAAAATTGGGAAATGACTTTTGAAGACCTGCCCAGGCCTCCCTGGTGCAGACCATGAACCACTATTGTTCAGTACACATTTCCACTCCACATAATAGAGACACGATGACAAAGGGATTCATTCACAGACTATTTACTGAACGCTCCCAGACACCAGGCACTGGGAGCAGCGGGAAACGGGCTGGTGAAACGCAGAGATGTATCCTCAGACTAGAAAAAAAATATCTAAAAAGAATTTTTATTTGAACAGACTTGTTTTGGCTAAATCTTCCCTCTTATGTGAATAGCATATAAAATATGAATTTGGTTAATTCATGAAACTGGCCATGTGTAATTTCAAAGAAAAACACAGATCTAGTTTTGTTAGAATCCTAGCTACTCTCCAGACCTAACCCCAAAACTGTTTTTGTAAACCACCACTGGCAGAATTTTTTACCAGGGTGATAGAGATAACACCAGGCTACTAATCTGTGGTTTTAAGAAGGAAGAAAAAATAGGGGTAAAGAGACTGGATTATTTTTATTATAACCAGTTCAACTAAGGGAACATTTAGTAGCCAATAGATTGACACCCACTGGAATGTGTTAAAAAGCCCAAATCCCGTCCAGTTCAATCCCAGAAAAAAAAAGCTATGCAGAGAATAGCAAAATTCAGCAACGGGCACCGAAAGCATTTTCAAGCCAGGACGGAGTTCTAGAAATTACTAAATTAGCCTATGGTGCTATGTGGAACTACTCATCCTGAACGCAATTATGTTAAAACTCTTGAAAACGTCTCCCCTCAACATGCAATCTTTGGTTTATAGGAGGTTAAGGTAAGAAGGAAGGATGAAACAGGGAGGAAGGGGAAAAAAGGTAAGAATCACATCCACAACTCAGTTCATTGTGTACAATGACAAATAAATCATCAACATAACTTTTTTTTCAAAAACTCAGGAAACTAAATTCATTCATTATGCAACACTACCTTGTTTATTAGGTTCATTGAATAAATTATAAAAATGTAAATCCCCAAATAAATTATATAACAAAATGTGGATTTTTATTATGAGGAAAGAACAATATATTTTCTTGTCATGTGAATTTTCCTAGAATAAATACAAAGTTGATAATAATAATATCACCTATTGATAATTGAATAATACTTCTAAATTATCTTCCAGTTTTCCTAAACCGGAAACACTATGAACAATGTATTTGATTGTATCTCTGCATATGCATCTGTGTGTATTTATTTATTTTTGGCATCATGCTCATATGTTTTGGCACCACGCTCTTTTATCTTACAAAATCATGCTTTGTTCTTCATTTACTGTATTAAGTTGGCAATCAGAATTCAGTTGTTTATCTACAGTAACCAGGGTCAGGAAATCTTTTTTTTTTTTTTGCAATTTTTGGCCCAGGCTGGGTTTGAACCCACCGCCTCCGGCGCCCTACCCCTTTGAGCCACAGGCGCTGCCCAGGAAATGTTTTTTCATTTAAAAATATATTTCTGGTAGACACTACATTTCTGTGGGTCCTCCTGGAGAATGTAAATAAACTCCACCTGAGTTGACACCTGTCAATTGTAGTCCTCATATATTTTGTGGCACATAAAGAAACCTTGTAAGTTACAACAGGAAAGTCATTCATTTCCCTACTGATCATGGATAAGTTTGCTGAATGTTTATCATGTAATTGAAACACATAAACCACCCTTCATACTTATCTAAGCCATCTACAAAGTTTCTTATAGGCATAAACTATTTAACATCATCTCAGATAGTTTTATGAACTTTCCAGGACTTGTAAGTTTCTTAAACATGGAGTATTTTGCTATCCAAATACAAAAGCCCAAATGAGCCATTTAAGGTACTAAACAGAGGAAGTCCCCAAGTGATGGGTTATGCTCACTGAAGATAAGAGTACAAAAAACAGAGAGTCAGGGATCAAATATTTTCACATATGTATTTATTTCTAAGCTTATTATACTTTTTTCATTTATTATAAGTACTGTACATTTTTAAAGACTGCAGTTGTAAAATATAACATAGTTAGAAGGTGGAAGAGAATTTCAGTCATTCGTAATGGTTGGGAATAGCTCTCAGGGCACCCTTCCAAGAAACCAGAGTGTTAAATGGGCATAGTGAAGATATTTGATCACATTGGTAGTGATCAAGGAGACATATTCTGGTGCAATAGCAAAAAAAAAGAAAAAAAAGAAAAAGAAAGAAAGAAAAGAAAATAAATATGAAAATGATACAGAAGCAAATGGTAGAAAATCTTACATCTCTACTGGGTTGTAGTGGGTTGGCAGCTTAGTTTTTTCCTACTCTTTCAGTAGGGATGATTAAAGCCTGATGTGGAAAATGCCTACATCTAATCCAAATCTATCAAGGTAACTGGGAAAAGAAGGAAGAAGGGGAAAAAAAAGAAGAAGGAAAAAGGAGGAGGAAGCTAAGAGCTGCCCCCTCGGCTGCCTATGTTACCCAGTGATAAATGAGGACTGGCCTGGGGAACCCTGAGAACTGGTGGCATTTCCTTCCGTAAACCAACCTGGCTGGAGCAATCAGCTTTCCCAGCTGTGAGATGACAGTTATTCCTATCCAGACAGCATTCCAGGCTTTTGAGCATCTCCCCAGGCCCTCCTTACCCACTTGGTCTACTCAACCCTTCTATTCATTCTTTAAAAGACTTAGCTCAACCCTCTGTTCCTAACTGCAGATTGACATCTTCCCTCCTCTGTGCTCTTACAGAACTGTTCACTCGGCTAGCATAGCACTTCTTCAACTGCTTTGGTACTAACATGAAACATGACAGTTTCTCCCACCAAAATCCAAATGCCTGAGGACAGATTCAGCAGCTTCTCCGTCTTTTACCCCCAGGGTCTCGCAGTCTGGCATAAAGTAGGTGGTCAATAAACACTTGTTGAATAAATGTATGAGTGAACATAGACATCTAAATTATCCTGAAGACTACAAGAAAAAGGCAAGAATGAAAAGAATCTGGTTTGCCTTTTTCCTCCCTTCAGTCATTGCACTTAAAAGGACTCTCATGACGGATATTTTTAAATATTAAAAATAGATATTCCCAAGGAGAAAAAGAGAAATAACCCCAGTGATTTATCATGAGAACATGGACGTTACAAATTATACCCATAACACTATAGTTCTTTGTAACCTATGTGGTATTTCCTTTAGTTCTACTGTGTAATCTCTACCAAGATTTGTTTCTCCACCATGAGTGCTTCAAGTTGAAGACAAAGACAACACAAGAATACCTATGTACATGGACACAAAAGCTCTCGCTTTCTCCAAACATTGAGGGTCACTCTGCCCTTCTAAAACTCTGGATTCCTGGCAAGGTGTCCGGGGAACTGTTCTAACCATTCCAAATGACTAAAATCCTCTCCAACCCTCTAACTATACCTGGAGTTGTATTTCACAACTATAGTGCAAAATATATACAGTACTTACAATAAATGAAAACATTATGGCTTAGAAATAAATACACACATGTGAAAATTTTTCCTAAGTCAACTAAGTCAAAGTCAAGCTTGTCCAGGAGCCACGAGTCATTAACTCATCAGGTTCAGAAGCAGCTTTGCAGAGTGGCCAGGGCCTGGATTTGAACCCACGCCACCTTGGCAAGCTATGAATTCTCATGTGCCTCAGCCTCTTCATCTGTAAATGTTAAAATAAACAGTCCTGTACAGAGGGAAAAGGTTAATGCAGGTAAAACAAATAGAAGCATATATGGCATACATTAAGAATTTAGTAAAGGCTAGGTATAGGATTATCTTCATATATCCTTGTCTTTTAAATTATACTTTAGTAGAACATTCTAGGAGATGAAAAAATGTTTCTCTTGAGCAAGTCTCTACCATAAAGACATAGGTATTAGGGACACGTGGCATAGAAGGTAGTATAAAAACCTGATCCTGGACCATTATGCTCCTATAGGACATGAAATGATCATAGGTATGAGAAATCATATTTACACTCACTTAACTTTATGTGAAGTTGCGGACACACACAAAAACACACACACACATCTGATTGAAGATACACACACACCCTCCTGCCTTTTTGAGCCTCATATAACACAGTGATCAAGGAACGCGCTATGATGCTTCCTGGCGTTCCAGGTCGCTCTGAGCCTGCCTCCCTATCTGAGCAATGGGAGGAGTCTGCGACAGTCATCTTCACAATTCCTAATGTTTTGGTAAAACTTAAATGAAATAACATGTATGGATGCACCTAATAGATAATTCACGTTATTTTTAAATTTTTATTCCTCCCCATTTCCATCTAAATCTGTGAGCTGTCTGCGATCCACTTCAGTTTTCCAGACGTATCTGACTCCTTTCTCTCACGCCGATATTGGATCAGGTCTGAAGGACAAAACAATGTAAAAAAGAAGCAAAACAATTTTTTGCTTCAGAAGAAACCAAACATTTCTGGTGAACAGATTCCCTATTTCAGTAAACCAGGAAAGTTTATTGTAACAAATACAAGGGGCAAAGTAAGGGCGTACAATTACCACAAAACTATACAAAGAAGACAGACTATGAAATATGCGATGTTAATGCCAAGTTTGCAGCAAAGAGAATAAATAGTGACCTCTTCCCTGAGTTTAGAAATAAAGGTATAATATGATGCTCATTTTCCAGTTTGGAAACAGATGGTGAGCAGTATCTGAAAACAATGAATTTTATATTCGCCTAGATATTTCTGCAGGATTAGATAAGACCAAAAAGCGTAATACTGAGCATATAAGTAATCCAATAAAACTCAGAGTTTATGTTCTCTCTCCTCTTCATAACTGAGCAACAAACTTCAAAAAGATTTGTATGTAGGCTTTTTATGTATCAATTTTAAAAGAACTTAATTATTTGTGCCCCAAATCTATTATTAAAATTATCTCTGTGGCCAAAGTGTTTTGATATTAGATAACAGGAAAAGAAGAATTTACCGCCGTACGAGATGACAAGAAAAGGGAGTACTACTTAAATTCCAAGTACCCTATGTTTATACACTGCAAATTCAAATTAGCCATTATAATTAGTTCAAGGATCTAGATGTAAATTTTTGATCCTGAAAGATATCTGCTCACAGGGTATCACGGATGAAAACAAAAAGTCAATCTATTTATGGCACTTTTTACCCTTTGAGAGACTAAGGTTCAGTGGGCAATGTGATTTGACAAAGCTCACATTGCTAATAAAAGAAGCACTTGGATTTGAACTTTGAGCTTTCTCAATCTAGTGTCTCCCTGCCCTTCTATACTATGCCTCCTCTGAGAGCAGACATCCCACAAAAAAGATTTGTGAAGGCCGTTCTTGGAAAGACAGATGAGAGTCAATCAGTAGGGGCTGTTGAGTCTCTGCCACTCGATAGCCATATGGAGCCATTAAAAGTGTTTATGAGGAAAATAACATGTCAAAGAACAGAAATACTATTCTGTTAGAGACAGACCAAATTTAGGCAAAGTATAAACCCTTTCTCCATCTTACAATGCTTTCTGGTCAGACAGGTTGTCACTAAGTCACTCTTCTAACGTCCCACAATTATTAGCATAGGATGAAGATCTCCTATATGAAGATGCCACCCCCACAAAAAAAAAAAAAACCACTTGTCTAGATTGTGAAAATTCACAATCAACTTTTATAAAATCTATTAAATGCACAAAAGAAGTGAAATATAATCAAAGTGATATTTACAACTGTAATCTCAGAAAAAATGCAGGGTGCTCCGATCCTCTTAAATACAGTCAATAACAACAATAAAAACATTCACAGATAACCAAACTCCATGAGATCCCAGAGAGGTCAGCTGTTTCAGGTGGGTTGAGGATAAGAAGCAGGGAAAACACTTCCTGGTAACCCGATACAAACATTCATTCAAAGGGTATACCTGGATATGTAGGTTGAAAGTTGTAAGTTGACATAACTTTAAAAAAATACGATAGCCTTGATTATGCTGCAGTAGTAAGAACTATCCTTTGATGAGTGTAAAATTAGCAAAATACTAATATATCAAATACTAACACCAAAAAGCATAATACTAAGCATATAAGTAATCCAATTAAACTCAGATTTTATGTTCTATACATATAATTACTCTGGCATATGCCAGTATAGACTATAAAGGAACAACCTAGAACACTACCTTAGAAAAATATAAATAACCAGCTAACAATCAGGATCAGACAAAATATAAAGAAAAAGCTCCCATGTGATGTTCTGTATAAACTAATATAAAAATGATTGACTCCAGAGATGGTGTTTATGTCAGAAGGAATACAAGGTTATAAACGGCTTTTACTCAGATGGTCCCATTACTTTCAACCAATGTAAAGCCCATGCTTTACAAGGCTCCGTGAAAGCTTCACCAGAGCCAGTCGCAAGCCTACGACGTGTTTATGCTGAAACAGGTACAAGGACAGTCTGGTCCATTGTTCATCCTTCTGAGGAACAGACTTCCAGATAAATCTTTCTAATGCAAACACTTCTACCTCCCAATTGTGGTTAGTTTGCTTTCAAAAGCACCTACATATTTTTTCTACATTTCTTCTGAAAAGAATGCATAAACTATCAACATGTTAAGAAAAGGCAATTGAGCACTTGCTAAGTTTCAGAGATAGAAATCCATTCTGGTCTCATGATTCCACTTTTACAGCCTCTAAAGAGCAATATCTAGTCTTAAATTCAGCTTACATTTTTTAGTGATATGTAGTTTCCTCCAGATGACATGGTCCTCACCACTATCCTTTACTGAGCAGGGCAGGCTAGTTAGAGTTGCGAATGTTAATGAGAATGACCAATCTTGAATAGCATGTGGTATTCGTCAGGTAGTAGTAGACACAAATAGTACGACCCTTAATTATACAACTCAACTATAGACAGAAACATCAGACTTAAAAGACACAAAGTGACAATGTGAAAGAAGTCTTCATAATTCACTCCAAAATCTTATTTTGTAAATAAGAATATGAAGTCTACAGAAATCAAGTAACTCCACCATATTTAAATTCTACTTAGTAGCAATGCCAAGATTGTACCTCCAGTCTTGACTCCTGACTGAATTTTTTATTATGTCGCTGGAATATATTTTTACTCTGACCATTCATCACTTTCTCGTAGCTGGCTATTAACAACTTGCCTTCAGAATTCATCAAAACCCCCGATGGTGCAGAGTACGTGTGCAGAGCAAGGCCAGGGACGAGGCCCAGAAGAGATGAGGGCACCGGCTGTGGTGGTGGAGTGTGGGCCTAGGGAGAGCCGCCGGGCGCACTGCACCACTCCAATGCTGCGCTGAACAGATTCCAGCTGAGAGCACAGTGAGATGTTCACCTCACTCTTTAATAAAGAGAATCAAGAAAGAAAAAGTTAGGAAACACTATTAGGAACAAGCTACTCCTACAAGATTAGAATAAGGCAAGGATGATGGAAGATAAGAGATTTTCTTTATATGAGTCCCAACCAAGTAGAGCTGGAGAGAACAGAAATCTGGAGCAAAGCTATTGCAAAAGCCTTGTACTCCTCAGGTTAAAGGGGGACTATCACAGTTCCATTCCTCCCTCCAGGGTTGCAAATTTTGTTTCCCAATGTGTCATTGTAAAAGAGGCCAGTACTGGGGAGAAAGAAATCCCCAGCTCTCATAACTTACAAAGACTGAAACTGGTGATGTAGGATTCCCAGAAAGGATTTTTTTAAAATTCACTCTGTCAAAGTTAGGTTATTATCCCCAATTGGCCATCAATGAAAAAGGTTAAGCAAGAAAGATATGAATATGGATTCTGTTTTTATCAATTTTTGCCATACCAATTGTTGGACCTTGGGACAATTAAACTCAATGGAGGTTAAACAATAAAGATCGTTGGTTTACAGCCTACTCTGTTATTTTTTTTTTTTTTTTTTGGTAGAGACAGAGTCTCACTTTATGGCCCTTGGTAGAGTGCCGTGGCCTCACACAGCTCACAGCAACCTCCAACTCATGGGCTTAAGCGATTCTCTTGCCTCAGGCCTCCCAAGTAGCTGGGACTACAGGTGCCCGCCACAACGCCCGGCTATTTTTTTTTGGTTGCAGTTTGGCCGGGGCCGGGTTTGAACCCGCCACCCTCAGCATATGGGACCGGCGCCTTACTGACTGAGCCACAGGCGCCGCCCTATTTTTTTTTTTTTTTTTAAACAAGGTCTCACTCTGTTGCCCTGCCTAGAGTGCTGTGGCATCTTCATAGCTCACTGCAACCACAAATTCCTGGCTCAAGGGATCCTCCTGCCTCAGCCTCCTGAGTATCTGGGACTACAGATGCCCACCACCACACATGACTAATTTTTCTGTCTTCTGTAGAAATGGGATCTTCCTCTTGCTCAGACTAGTCTCAAACTCCTGGCCTCAAACAATTCCCCCATCTCAGCCTCCCAGATTGCTACAATTATAGGTATCAGCCACTGCAACCAGCCTTATAGACTATTCTTGATAATTAGGGAATGAATGATAACAAATATTTACTCAGGTTACCAGTTGTATATGCTTCCTCCTCCTCTCCATCAGGTGATCACCACATGGAGAGTGCCCACCAGATTACGAATTGTCACCGATACCATATCTCACCTAATACAACAACCACAAGACACAGTATAGTTTCATCATTTGACAAATGAGGAAGAGGGAGCTCAAGTAATTTCTCAGTGCTCACTAGGTAATCGGAAGAGGCTAGATTCTAAGCTGGAGTCACCAACACCAAGGGCCCTGAGCCAGGGGTGCTCATTTAAGTTCATATCTTAACTTTTCTTTCTCTCACTTTTCTTTCTTTTGTTTACATTTAAAGAGCTGAGCAAAAGAGGTTTTTGAAATGTTGAGTTTTAGGAGAATTTATACATTTCAATTCTCTATGTTCTTTCTACACACAAATTGTTCTTAATAACATAGAGTTGGATTTATATCATCTTCTGGGTATCTGTGAGGCAAAAACCAATCCTATTTTTAGAAATGAAACAAATACAGCTTTAGCAATGCCCTTTTAGAAGGGCAATGAAAGGTCTGATAGGATAGATACTTTTATCTATCTTTGCTCTGGAATTAAGAGGGCCAGATCTCCAGTGGTAAAGTCAATACTAGCTTCCAATCAAATAAATTAAGTCTTCCATGATGATCC
Source organism: Nycticebus coucang (assembly GCF_027406575.1). Taxonomy (NCBI): domain Eukaryota; kingdom Metazoa; phylum Chordata; class Mammalia; order Primates; family Lorisidae; genus Nycticebus; species Nycticebus coucang. The sequence continues at coordinate 57,540,493 of NC_069788.1, forward strand.
CTATACAAGAGCTACAACCACAGTGTACACTGTGATCATTCTGTAGACATTAGAAAAGACAGCAATTGTTCATTGGATGGTAATTTTTTTTACTAGACTTGGGTTTTCTTTGAATATAAATCTTTTTTTTTTTGAAAGGTTTTTTTTTTTTCAAATCCAGAATAATATTATTTCTCTTCCCAGGAAAAACAATTCGTAGATAATTGAGATTTGAGAAGAGTGGTAGAGTTTTCCAGATTTGGTGCCCTTGTGATCCTGTGATAATTACCATTCAGACTGTTAAATTTACAAAGCCATCCCTTTGCTAAGTGATTCAGAAGCCTTGGCTCCCTATTTTCAGATTAAAATGAAGACTGAGAGACTAAACTTCAACCATGTCTGAATGTCTGTGGGCTGTTTTCCCCATAACCAACAACCTTACTTAAACTCCTGACTTTTAAACTGCTAAAACCATGGAAACATTCATAATGACCCTCCTTCATTAAACCTCAACTTCCCCTCCCACTTGTACTTGGGACCAATTTGCTCACTTCAAAGCAAGCAGGAGCATCCTGTTCAGTTATTCAGCAGGACTCTGTATCTTCACCAACACTTTCAACCGAAAGAACACCAAAACCCACAAAAAACTTCAAGATCTCTACACTCCTCCTAAGCTATTGATGGCAATTATATAACCTCAAATTTTTGGCTTGTATTTTTTATTTTTCCAGTTGCTATGGGAAAAACTGCTTGGGCAATTCCAACTGTACAGGGTAATTACTGGCCTCCCCAAACTCTCTCTCTCTCTCAAACATATACACACAAACTCATGCTACAAGGAAAAAAAATACATAATTAAAGAAATTTTTAAGGAGGTCAAGTATTAAACAGTCAGTGTATTATTTTGCCTCTAGCAGAAATAAACAAAACAGCCGTTTATTGCCAATAAAACAATACTTTCAACTTAAGTAATAATAGTAGCAACTAACATTTCCTCAGGATTTAATATTTGTCAGGACTAGGTACTTTATACGGATCATCTTATATAATCTTCACAAATACATATTTGCAATTCCCTTTTTGCAGAAGACAAATGAGGCTAAGACTATCTGAGTAACTTACACAGGACTAACAAGTACTGAAGGCAGGATTCTAACCCAGAGTGTACAATCTTGCTGTATGGACCATCACTCATGGTGCCCACTTGACCACAGCCTGTGTTATAACAGTAGCTAGCTTCTGGTCTCAACTACTGACTTACTGGAGAAACTCAGATTATCACTCAACCCATCTACCGATTTCTTTGGGAAGTCTATACACTTTCCACCCTGAGAAATCAGATCCAAGATGTAAACATTGCAAGAATCTCAATAATTAGCCAAATTAAAGAAAAGGTCGAAGTAAGAATATTCTTCTAGTAAAACTAAGCAAAATACAAAATTGTTTGGTGCCAAAAATGTATGTGACCATAGGTTGCAACAGTGACAACAATCCTTTTTCATTTTCTGTAGCACTAAATCAATATGCACAGATCACAAAGTGTACAGCCTTTTCCATTTCCTTAATCAGACTCAATTTCCTAGTGATAACTACTTAATTTAACATTTCTTGTCAATAAAAATACTATCTGCTAATGCACATTGTAAGAGCAATTTTGAATTTTAGATTTGTGAGGGTGGGATAATGGGAAGAACTATTCAGCTTTCTTTTTTTTTTTTTTTTTTTAGACAGAATCTCACTTTTTTGCCCTCAGTAGAGTACTTTGGTGTCACAGCTTACAGCAACCTCAAACTCTAGGGCTTAAGTGATTCTCTTGCCTCAGCCTCCCAAGTGGCTGGGACTACAGGTGCCCGCCACAATGCCTGGCTATTTTTGGTTGTAGTTGTCATTGTTGTTTAGCAGGCCCAGGCTGAGTTCAAACCTGCCAGCCTCGGTGTATATGTCCGGCACCCTAACCACTGAGCTACAAGCACCAAACCTATACGAGAAGAATATTCTAACTTTGACCTCTTAATTTGGGTAATTATTGAGATTCTTGCAATCTTTAAACCCTGGACCTAATTCCTCAAGGTGAAAAATGCATACAATTCCCAAAGAAATCACTATTAATAACATAGACTTTAAGAATGATTAAAAAAGCAGAGCATTAGACCAGGCCAGCAAAATCAATTAGTTGATCATTTAATGTGACAACATATGCCAGTAGAATCTTCTTTTTATTTATTTATTTATTTATTTTTTACTGTTGGGGATTCATTGAGGGTGCAATAAGCCAGGTTACACTGATTGCATTTTTTAGGTAAAGTCCCTCTTGCAATTGTGTCTTGCCCCCAGAAGGTGTGGCACACACCAAGGCCCCAAACCCCTCCCTCCTTCCCTCTCTCTGAGAAGCATGAATCCTATGTATTCTTTTTTTATTTTTTATTTTTTTTGCAGTTTTGGCCAGGGCTGGGCTTGAACCCGCAACCCCTGGTATGTGGAACCAGGGCCCCACTGCTTGAGCCACAGGCGCCACCCTAGAATCTTCCAAAGACCCAGACTTCTCCTCACCTCCCAGAAAGTCTTCCCTACCCATGTTGACTCCATCTATGAATGGAGGAATGGCAGCAGCCTGCTCTCTCCCTCAGCACAGTGAGCCACAATCACAATGCTGCCGGCAAGTGTTTGGCAAGATTCTGGCTCCAATCCCTTGACCTCATCTGACCCTCTTGTTTTTCCGTATCATTCATCTCCTGGAAAGGAACATGTTTCCAGACGTCTTCCACATCAGCAGTAGGAAAGGAATTCACCGTCCCTGAGTGCTAAGTGACCTGGGTAGAAAGTCTTGGGAGGGAGGTAAGACTGACGGATGGGGAAGTACAATGAGATACTTTCACTCTGCCAAATTCTCATCCCTCTTCTGGCCCAAGGCAATGCCAGAAGAGAAAGCCAAAAGGAGGTGGGAGGATAAATGGAAACAACTCCTCCTCTTCCCCTGCGCTTCCTGGCTGGGTATCTATAAACATCTCTGCACTACCCTTCCCCACACAGGGAGCCCAGGGAGATGCATGGGCGTGCCTAACTGTTGGAGCCGCGTCATCCACATCAGCTACTTCTGTAAGTCCTGAGAAGCTGGGCATGGACAGAGGCCAGACAGGGTTCAGGGCAGGTCCACAGAAGCCCATCTAATGACCTTTCCACTAACAACCAGAGCTCTTGGTGCTCTCTCAGAGATGAATGTAGGGTATCTAAATAAGAAAGAAAATAACAATGTTTTAGCCTTTCCTTCCCTTAGCACTAACCACACTTTCAACTTCCCCCCGGGTGCTACAACAAAAAAGAAGCAAGGTGGTGCACTTGGCTGGAGGGCGGTCTCCAGGAGGACAAGTGAGCAGTTCTGTTTGTGGGAATGAAAAGCACGCCAGAATGGGAACCAGTGAGCTTGTGACACTGAAATCCCAGCTCCCAGACCTGTGGCCAGAGAAGGCTGCAGTTAAATGTGAACTTGCCAGTGGCTCTCCTAACACACAAGGCAAAAAGTTAATGTCGGATAGAATGAAGCCCATGCCAAACTCCAGCTCATTAACTTCCCCATAAGGGAACAGCTTGGAGAAATGAGATCTAGTGGCAGAACTACGTGAGGCAGTTGCAGGGAGGCCCTGGCTCGCATATCTGACTTTGGAGTTCCTCTTTTGGGCTTCTGGAAAACTCTCTGCATAGCTCCTCCCGAAATACTTACCACCATCATTAGTCTTTTATTGATCTGTCTTGTCTACCAGGCAAAGTTAAGAGCTGACCTTTTCTGAACTTCATGTACTTGGCACCAAATAAGCTAGGTCTGCACTTTGAATATGATAGTCACCAGACGCATGTGGCTCTTGAGCACTTGAAATATGGCCAGTCCAAACTGAGATGTACCAAAAGTTTAAAAAGCACAGTGCATTTCACAGACTTCACGTGAAAAATGGAGCAAAATCGCTCATTGGTTTGTTAATTAAATATTGAAATGATAATATTTTGGTATATTATTAAAGTTATTTCAACTATTTCCCTTTTTTAATATAGCTACTAGAAAATTTAAGATTATACTTTGTATTATAGTATTTCTATTGAACAGCATTGTTCTGGGTATTCCACAAATGTTGAAGAAAGAAAAGGAAGGGAGGGTGGGAGAGAGGGAGGGATAGAAGGAAGAAGAGAAGGAAGGAAGGAGGAAGAAAGGAGGGAGGAAGAGAAGGACAATGAAAGTTGACTTGAAATCAGCACTAATGTTTTTAAATCAACATAGAAATGGTTCAAAAGTTGTGAGGCATCACTGTTTTCTAAAATAACTTTTGTATCTGAAGCAATATTTTTCATTCTGAGTCATCTGTTGTGAGAAAAAGCTTTCTAATCACCCTGGGCTCCTGAAGGATGACAGAGTAACAAACTGTCAGGCAGGCCACACCACCAAGGCCAAACTCACCCTTCAGTCCTGGGGTAGAGACTCAGGAGAACAGAAGACCAAGCCCACACAATGCAAGAAATTGTCAGATGGAGAGAAAACAACCCATCTGGAAACTCCACAGTTTTCCAAGTTTTTCTTTACCCTAAATATAATTCCTGCAGTCCAACTAATTGTTTTTAATATATTCTTTAAAACTTTTTAAAAATGCATTGCCTTCTACCATACTTTTAAGGAAGAATTAACACTATCCTTCTCAAACTTTTCCAAAAAGTTTAAGAGGATGAAACACTTTCTAACTCATTCTATCATTTCAATACCAAAGCCAAACAAAGATACCATAAGAAAAAGAAAACTATGGATGAATATATCTTACAAACACAAATGCAAAAATACTAGCAATCCAGGTTCAGCAACATATTAAAACCATAACCAAGTAGGATTTATACCTGGAATGCAAGGATGGATCAACATACAAAAATCAATACAATATATAACATTAATAGAATGAAGGATAAAAATCACATGACGGAATCACTTAATGCAGAAAAAATGCTTGACAAATTTCAACACCGTTTCATGTTGAAAACTATCTCAATAGGCTAAATGCTGTATTTGGGAAACCCACAGTGAACATTATAATTAATGGTTAAAGACTGAAAGCTTTCCTCTAAGACCAGGAATAAGGCAGGGATGCCTGTTTTACCACTTCTATTCAACATAGTACTAGAAGTTATAGCCAGAGCAATTAGGCAAGAAAAAGAAATAAAAACCATCCAAATAAGAAAGGAAGAAGTACAATTATTTGCTTGCAGATAATATCTTATGTAGAAAACTCTAAAAAATCACCCCCCAAAAAACTGTTCATGCTAATTAAATGAATTCAGCAAAGTAGCAGGATACAAGTCAACACACTCAAATCAGTTTCATTTCTATATACTAACAATGAAAAATTCCAAAAGGAGAATATAAAAAAAATCAACTTACAATAGCACCAAACAGAATGAAATGCTTAGTATTTAATTAAGCAGGTGAAAGATTTGTACAATGAAAACTATAGAACATTGCTGAAAGAAATTAAAGAAGACATAGATGAACAAAAACATATACCACTTTCATGAACTGGAAAACACTTAACACTTTTAAGATGCCAAACAACCCAAAGTAATGTATAGATTCAGTGAAAACCCTATCAAAATTCCAGCGATGACTTTTGCAGAAATAGAAAACTGCATTCTAAAATTTATATGGCATCTCAAAGGACCCTAAATAGTCAAAACTGCCTTGAAATAGAACAAAGCCAGAGGACTCAAACTTCCTGACTTCAAAACTTACTATAAAGTTACAATAATTAAAACATCATGGTATTGGCTACCCACTAATGAAATAGAATAGAAAGTCCAGAAGCAAGCCTTTACATACACGGTCAAATGATTTTTTACAGGGGTCTAACCTTTTCAACAAATGGTGCTGGGAAAACTGGATATATACATACCAAAAAATGAAGTCAGACCCTTACCTAACACCATATATAAAAATTAATTCAAAAAGGATTAAAGCCTTAAGTGTAAAACCAAAAATTACAAAAGTCTTAGGAAAAAAAGCATAAGGCAAAAGCTTCATGACATCAGATCTGGCAGTTACTGGATATGACACCAAAGACATAGACAATAAAAGAAAAAAAGAAGATACATTTAACTTCGTAAAAATTTGTGCATCAAAAGACATTAGCACCAGAGTAAAAAAGCATCTCACAGAATGGGAGAAAATATTTTCAAGTAATATATCTGATTCATATATAAGGGATTAATATTCAGAATATATAAGGGACACCTAAAAACTCAACAACAAAACAAACAACCCTGCTAAGAAAATGGGCAACACACATGAGCAAAACACTATTAAACTCGAGTGAAGAGGACCCTCTGGAGGGGTTGGGGTGGGGGTTGGTGTGCTCTCACCTAACAGGAACAGGCACAGTGTAAGGGTATATGGCACACCTCCCAGAAGAGAAGCACAACTACAACTTGAACTTTACCCAACAATGCAAGCAATGTGACCTAATTGTCTGTACTTTCATATTAACCTGAAATCAACAACAACGACAAAAGAAATGGACAAAAGATTGGAATAGATATTTTGCCAAAGAAGACATACAAATGCTCAATAAGTACATGCCAAAAAGTTCAACTCATCCTTAGGGAAATACAAATCAAAACTATGAGCTGGCAAGGTGGCTCACACCTATAATTTTAGCACTCTAGGAGGCAAACATGGGATGATCCCTTGAGCTCAGGAGTTGGATACCAGCCTGAGCAAGAGCAAGAACCCATCTCTATTAAAAATAGAAAAAACAAATAACTGGACATGGTGGTGTGTGCCTGTAGTCCCAGCCACTTGGGAGACTGAGGCAGGAAGATGTCTTAAGCCCCGGGGATCTGAGGTTGCAGTGAGCTTTGATGATGCCACTGTACTTTAGCCAGGGCGACAGAATAAGATTCTGTTTCCAAAACAAAAAAAAGACAAAACAAAACTATAATGAGAAAAGTTTCTGTTCATGTCTCTTGCCCAATTTTTAATGGAGTTGTTTTCTCTTTCCTTGTTAATTTTCTTCTTTGTAGATTCTGGTCGTTAGCCCTTTGTCAGATGTGTAGTATGCAAAGATCTTCTCCCATTCTGGTTGTCTTTTTGCTTTGTTGATTATATCCTTATCTGAGCAGAAACTTTTTAACTTGATCAGCTCCCATTTACTTACCTTAGTTGCTATTGTGTTTGCCAGTGCAGTTATATACACCACAGAATACTATTCAGCTTTAAAAAAAAAGACAGAGATTTTGTGTCTTTTATAACCACCTGGATGGCTTTGGAGAATATTTTCCTTAGCAAAGTTTCACAAGAAGGAAAAATAAGCATCGCATGTACTCAGTTCCAATTTGAAACTAGAAGATTAACAAATACAGGCTCACATGAGAGAAACATTAAATTAAATACAAATGGGGGTGGGGGAAGAGTGGATGGTAGGTTCCCACCAACAAGGGGTACATTCCAAGGATATAGGGCACACTTCCTGCATGAAGAACACAACTGCAATGTGACTTTCACCTTACAAAATCAATTTACAGAACCTAACTGCAGGTGCTCTCATATAAACCTGGAATTAAGAAAAAAATTACAACCAGATACTATAGTCATTATTATGGCTATTATAAAAGAAATCAGAATATAAGTATTGGTGAGAATATGGAAAAATCGGAGCCTTTGTTCAATGTTGGTGAAAACATAACATGGCACAGCCACTGTGGAAAATGGGATGGCAGTTGCTCAAAAAATTAGAACTAAAATTACCACATAATCTACAATTACACTCCTGGGTATAGATCCAGAAGAGTGAAAGCAGATCTTGAAGAAATATTTGTATACCCATGTTCACATTAGTATTATTCACAAACACTAAGCGTGGAAGCCACACAGTGTCCATGGACAGACAAATGGGTAAGCAAAATGTGGTACAATCAGTTATCATTCGTCCTTACAAAGGGGATACCAGGAAGACACCATGTTAAGTGAAATAAGCAAGTCACAAAAAGACAAATGTTATACAATTCTAATTACAGGAGGCCCCTTACAGTAGTCAAACTCAGAGAGACAGAAAAGAGAGTGGTGGTCTCCAGCTGATGGGGGCCGGTGGGAATAAACAGTTAATGTTTAATAGATATAGAATTTCTGCCTGGCAAGAGGAAAATCGCGAGAGATGGGTGGTGGTGATGGTTGCACAGTTTTATTGCACAACCATGTGAAATAATGCTGCAGAACTGTACACATAAAAATAGCTGTGATGGCAAGTATTAGGTTACATATATTTGAACACAGTGAAAGAAGAGGACAAGAAGGGAGGAGGGGAAGGAGGAGGAAAGAGAAGAAGAAAACGTGAACAGAATGAGAGGAAGGACACGGAGGTGAGAAGCCAAAGGGAGCAGGGCAATCGGAGGGCCTTGGAGCACCAGAATGGGAATTCACACACGCCCCTCCACGCCTGCTTGGAGACGGGACAGACACCACTGCTCTCACACAAGACCATCTCCACAACAACATTTTGTCTTCTCCTACGTGTGCAACCTTTTTATTTTGCCACTTGAACTTGCACAGTGAGATTCACAAATTAGACCATGTTGGTATACAAATGAGAGAGAGGGAACATGTGCAGATGGTATATTTTTTGTAAGAATTATCTGTTTCTTTCAACCCACCATCCATATTCTCAATCTCCACCTAGGCTTACCTATGCCCAAATCAGGGACAACAGCAAAAATTAGGAATAGCAGCAGCAAGCATATTCTTTCAGATGCTATAAATGTTATTTCTAAACTGATCTAACAGGATAATAGTAACAATAAACAATGATGAAAGCACTTTAAAAATTGTAATAATTTTTACAGCCACCTTTTATTATTAATGTCATTTCACAGATGAGGAAACGGAGGTTAATAAAATTACTTGCCATATAAGGGAGATGAGATTTTTAACCCAAATCTGGTGGACGGCTGATCATGAGGGCATACGTTTTATACTGAGGCTATCTAAATAGGAAGAATATTAACAATTTAGAGGAAACAGCAGCGTCAGTAGAGATAAGAAGGAGCAGGAAGGCACTAGCTAATTCCATTGCCATGATATGATGTTAATTTAACTATACTGCACATAACGTTTGAAACCGAAGGTTTTTGTAGGCCTGAATGCCATGCCCCATGTGCCTTTGAAAGTTTTTTTTTTTTAATCTTTAAATCTCAGCCTTATAAAAAAACATCAAAAGAGAATGACTCAACCTATGGAAGAAGGGTTCTGGTAAGGAAGAAAGTTAATAATCTGCTTTCCTACAGTGTCCGTTCCTCTGAGTTATATATTAAAGAAGTTACACAAGGGAAAAGATGGAAAATTACTCCAGCAAATGTATGACGCTTAGTCTCAATATTATTTATGCTTTCTAAAATATTATGCTTTATATAAAAATAAAGCCATGGTAGCGGGAACATCATCAGAGAGCTTGCTGCTTAATATACAGCTGCCATCGGTGGTCCACGGAAACCCACGTTGTATTCCTAAAGTGTGAGAGCAACTCGGGAAAAGGGGACAGAAAACCATCTAAGGAGCCAGGAATTCTGGAATCTGTTATACTCATTTCCAGGCTCACCTAGAAGTTCAGAAAATCACTTTCACACACATCATAGGATTAAAACTTGGCCTTATTATGAGATGCTTAAAACTACGCATGGCCTTTTCCATTTGCTCTGATCTTCCGTTTACAGTTACAATTTTTTTTTGCCTTGAAACTCACAAACTTCTACCACTGACAGTGAATCTTTCTTCTTCACACACACACACTGCCCACCCCCTCATCTTCTACAATCACTTTTAAGTGCCTGGAAAACACAAGAAGGGGAAACAAAGGGCAAATGCCAGTCTGCGACCTCTGTCTGGACTTAGCCAGGCGTGATGTGTGAATCAGGTGTGTGGAATGGAAGTTTCCATGGCAACGAGACTGCCAGGCAGGCAGTCACATGCTCTTTCCACCAAAGTAACAGAAACAATGAGGCCACCTGAGGGACCTCGGCAAAAGGGGAGGTGGAAAAGTTCAGAGATCTCCGGTGATTTTAAGGGCCCAGGCCTGCCCAGCTCTCTCCTCACTCTGCCTTTGCATTTGAGTCTTTCCACGGGCTCCTTGAGATAATCTATCATCTCTCTTCTGGGGGCGGGGGACGGGAGAAAGGAAGGGGTAATGTAAAGAAGAAGAATTCTCTAAATGGAGTTGCTTATGATAAAAGCATAGAAAGGTCTACATGAGAAAAGTGTTTTCCTTAAGTAGAAGAAAGCAGCTCTAGTAGCCTAGCCACGGTGCCCAGTTTGACGCCCACTGCCTGGCTGACGGAGGCACTTCACATTTTCCCCAAGCGTATTTGCTTTGCCTTGCAATGTACTCTTTATTTGCAGACCGCGTTCATACTCTCTACTACATTTTGTAGTTTATGAATTTTTAAAATTATATTTGCTATAGCTAGATACTTTAAAATTACTTTAAACTTTTAGAAAAATACATTTTAGAAATAGCTTGCTTTTTTGTCCCATGACTTGGAGGCAAAAAGAAATGTATACATATTTAATAAAATTAAGATTTGTCTTGGTTATCTAGCTGGGAAAAAAAGGTCATTTGAATGCCAACTCCATGTTAACTTGATGGCTTTTTAAGTCATCTTCCTGACTCAAGGCTTACAGATGTTAAAAATAAACAGGCAAGGCTTGTACATTTGGAACCAAATCATAGAAGACAGCAAATTCTCCTTCTCCACTCCCCACCTCCTTTATCTTTGCACTGGAGAAGGCTTTTCAACCCCTCAGTTTACTACTCCAGAGACTGGAGAAGAGAGAAGTACCTTCTGCTATCTCTACTAATGGCTCTGAGTTCAGGAGACTGCAACAACCCTTGCAATGATCAGCCACCACCTCCACCAGCACCAGAGAAGATCCCTCCACCTGCACTAGAGAAGTCTTTCTGTACTTGGGATCCTCAGGTTACCAGGCTGAGGGCTAGTAACATGCAAGGTCTGTTAGGAACCAGGCCACATACCAGTTGGTGAGTGGCAAACTTCATCTGCATTTACAGCCACTCCCCATTACTCGCATCACTGCCCAAGCTCCCCTCCTGTCAGATGAGAGACAGCAATAGATTCTCATAGGAGCATGAACCCTGCTGTAAAGTGTGCATGCAAGGGATCTAGGTTTCATGCTCACACCTGCGGTGCATCTTACAAAGGTACATGTGAAACTTAGTAAATGTAGAATACAAATGTCTTAACACAATAACTAAGAAAATGCCAGGAAGGCTATGTTAACCAGTGTGATGAAAATGTGTCAAACGGTCTATAAAACCAGTGTATGGTGCCCCATGATTACATTAATGTACACAGCTATGATTTAATAATAAAAAACATTAAAAATTAAAAAAGGTAAAAAATAAATAAATAAATAAAGATGAGCTTCAGAGAGTTAAAAAAAAAAAAAAAAACCTAATGCCTGATGATCTGAGATAACCAGAATGCCCTAGAATCACACACCACCAGTCCATGGAAAAGTTCTCCAAGAAACCAGTCCCTGGTGCCAAAAAGGCTAGGGACTGCTGTTCTGCACCACAAATTTGATTGTGTCATTCTCGGGCTACTAATCTTCTAAATGGTTCCTCACTGTGTTCTGACCACAGTTTTTAAAACCACACATAATCTGACCTCTGTCTACTTCCTTAGCTTCATCTTCCACCATTCCCCAATTTGTACTTCACACTCTAGGCAAATCCAATTATTTTCAATTTCCCCCAATAAACTATTGCTCTCTCTTTCACCTCTGGCCTTTTATGATACTGACTCCTCCATAGAATTCTTAACCCTTTCCCAGTTTCTCAGTTTTAAGATCCCTTCCTCCAAACAGCCCCATCCCTCTTCCTAATTTCAGCCTGGAAGCCTTGCTAGGTACAGCCATAGCTGGGCCCACCTTACAGACCTCACCATGCTAGACTATAACTGCTCACTTCACCTCTGTGACTTCATCCAACTGGACAGGGAATGGGGAAGGTGCCTTGTCACCTTTGCCTTAATTTGGGGCCCAGCATGTAGTAGATGGTCAATGAAGATTTACCGAAACTGAATGAGTGAAGAAATACACGAGTGAACAGAACCATAGATAAACGGCTGCTGGTGTGGCACAGGTTTCCTCAGATAGCACTGACCACATCTGGGCCTGAGCCTCACAGTCCAGTTCTGCCACTTACTAGTCTCATGGCTTCTGGAGCATTACTCAGATTCCTGCTTTTCAAATGGCATAGCAACAGCTGGCCAGGATTATTAAAACATCAAATGAGACAGTGCTGGAGAAATTCTTCATGAAATTTTTAATAAGTCTCTACATGATGGCACTTCCTACCAGGAGGCCAAATAGGAGGGAGAGGAAAGGAACTGGCATGGTCACTGTGGGGCAGCCGGAGTCAAGAGGAAAACCATGTAAGGGGATCCTACAAATCCATGGTAGACTGTCACATATAGCAGAGACTTTTTTTCTTAGAAATAACTATATTCCCCTCTTGCTCATCTTGAACCTAGACATCCTTATTACTCACAATTTCTGATTTATATACTGTGTTCTCTTCTATCAAATACTACTAAAAATAATAATAGTTCTTGGACCTTTGTCTGTTCTCATTCCAATTGTGAAATGCCCTCTCTTTCTTCAGTCCCCAGCTAAATCGGACCTATCATCCCATATCCGTAATGAATATTACCCACACCTAGACAGCCGTTCTTGAGTAAACTAGCTCACATCCATCTCTCTCCTCCTAATCTCCTATTGCATTAGGGACCATATTTCACTGCACAGGGCTTCAGTCTTTAAATGCTTCATATATGCCAGGTACCCTTTCCTAAAAGTCTTCACACAATCAGAGGCAAAGTCCAGGCATGAAGTATACGGTTCGCAGACAAGTTTAGGTTATATAACATAGGGACTTGGCAGAGAAAATAAGAGCTAAGTCAGAAAATTACATTGACAAGGCCACCTAGAAAACAACGACATAAGATGAGACAATTACCTACCTACTCAATGCCTGATGACTTCAAGATTCTCTGGTAGTTCCACGTGGCATGTTACGAAGAAGACACAGGATAATGTTTCAAAAGGCAAAAGCTAAGCAGGGAATGTAGCTTCTAGTATGAGTGTACCAAGTGATTCTTTATCCTGAGTAAGAAAACAGTGATGTAGAAGAGATGGAAAAGCAAAAAGATACAGAGAAACAAGATAAAAAAAAATATTGCCACCACTCAATAGCACATTGCTGAGTGTCATGTCCTCCCATGCACACAGCACTGCCTGAGGATGGTGTCTGGGGTGCCCAAGGTAGGGTCCAGCTCGGTAGAACAGCAAGAGATGACACCTGTGCTTACAAGGACCTGGTAATCTACAGGGGATGACAAAACATACACAAATGAAGGTGTAACTTAAGATACAAATCAGTACACGAAAAAGTGCAGAATGAACACTTAAGACAGAACAAGGACAGACCACGTGCTGAAGTTGTCACAGTAGGTTTCATGAAAGAGGTGATGTAGCTGCACTGCCTTCAAAAAGAAAGGACCTTGCAGAACATGTCAAATGAGGGGAACAAATTTACAGGGTACAGTAGTCCCCTCTTGGCTGCTACACTCCAAGACCTCCAATGGATTTCCGAACCTGCAGAGAGCACCCTATACTAGACATGCTAATTTTTTTTGATCTGGTAAACTACATGGCTCCTAAGTGACTAATTGGTGGGAAGGTGTGAGGTTTCATCACACTACTCAGAATGGTGTGCAATTTGAACCTTATGAATTGTTTGTTTCTGGAATTTTCCATTTAGTATTTTCAGTTCTCGGTTGACCATAGGTAACAGAAACCATGCAAAGTGAAACTACACATAAAGAGCGACTTAGGCAGATGAGAAAAGCAGAGAAATATCACTGAAGCCAGACCTGGTCGGGATAGTGGCAGAATACAAGTCTGGAAAAGTAGGCTGGGGGCAGATCATGGAGGAGTGGAGAAATCAGATTACAGAAAGGAGGACAGAGAACTTGAAAAGCATTTCAGTAGAGACAGAAGAAAAAGAACGTAAAAAAACTAAAGAAAATGATGTCACAAAGTATTTATCACCAGGTAAAATTAGATTTCAAATGTCTGTATGAGCCAGGCACAGTGGCTCACATCTATAATCACAGTGCATGCACTGTGTCTGGGGTGCTCAAAGTAGTCAAGCTTTGCACAACAGTAAGAGATGGTACCTGTGTTTATAAGGACCTGGCAGTCTATAGGGACAAAATGATACCCATGTGAAGGTATAACTTAAGATATCAATCAGTGCATGAAAAGGAGGCTGAGGAGGGAGGATAGTGAGGGTGCAGCAAGTCGAGTATAGAGAGAGCTGAGATCATGCCACTGCGTGCCTGGGCAACAGAGCAAGAACCCGTCTTTAAAAGATGAATAAGTATCTGTGTGTGAAGAAGAAAATAATTCAAACAACAAACAAGGTTAATATCATGAATAAAAGAGACTTTATAAAAAAATCAATAAAGTCATCAAAATTCCAGCAGGAAAACAGAAAGGGGGTTTACAATATCCAATAAGCAAATGACAAATAAAATATAAGAATGAAAGTGCCCAGCTGGGTGCCTACAGCTCAGTGGGTGGAGGACTGGCGCTGTGCTCCAGGGGTGGAAGGTTTAAACCTGCCTGGGTCTGCCTAACAAACAAAAAAAAAAGAAAGAAAGCTCCACCCAAATAAATAATTCACAAAGAAATAAAAATTAAAGTAGCAAATAAGGTAACATTTTCTTGTTAGATAAGGGGAGTCTGTTTAAAAATGTTGCGGGGGTGGTGGTGGGGGGCAGTATCATCTGAAGTATGCAAGATGGGCAATCTGAAATGTTGGAGCTGAGAGCATACGGCTTTCCTGGGAAGCAATTTAGCAATATGTACTGAGGCTCTTAGAAATCATAGTTATTCTCATATAGAAATCTAACTTGATAAAATAATCAAGAATTAAGAAAAGCTATTCATGTCCAGAGATGCTATTTACAGTATTACTTAACCTAACACAGTTAACCATGGCCAACACCACCAATAACACAATTAAAAAAGTAGAAAACCCCCTGAAAATGGTGAAGTAAACTGTGAAAAGTCATACCAAGAATTACAAGACTATCATTAAATATCATATTTATTTTATTTGTAGAGGAAGAATTCAGAATCCAAAATGGGTATATAGTATGATCCCTATAGAAAAAACACACATAGATGTAAGCACATGGACCCCAATTTTAAAAAGAAATACATCCAAATTCTCTCTAGGGTATGTAATCGGAGGTTATTTTTATTTTCCTCTGGAGGTCTTTCTGTATTTTCCTAATTTTCGATAATAAACCTGGGTTTCTATACAGTTAAAAATTATATATGAATATTAAAATGAAATAACCATATCTATTACAAATAATATTTGGTGATAATTCTTCATGGAAAGTAAAAATAATCCACACTCGCTGCTTCCTAGTGATAGAGCCTTAATTCCCCAGATAGGAGCCCAATTCCCCCTCTAAACCCTGTGACAGTGTGTCACAACAAGGACGACATTTAGGCTCCTCCTTCTACATTTGGTTCCATAAGAAATGACTTTTGAAGGATCTTTCATTATTTTTTCTCTCCGTAAGAAGGTATTTACAAAAAGAGTAACTTTTGATTCTATTTTTTGGTCTTGATTTTTCCAAAAGGCCTCAACTCCGAGGACTATACAACCATTCTCTTCCAGTCTGTGTCTCTGTTGTGTGGGACTCTCGGCCTCCATCTGCCTCGGTCTCTCTTTTATGCCCCTTAAATATTGCTTTCAGGTCAAGATGGTGGCATTTTCTTTTGATTTTCTCTATACTTTATGTAATGTTCAGAATAGCACTCTCTGTTCAAAGATAATTTAAAAGCTTCAAAAATACAACTCAATTTTAATTGTACTTCTTGGATATTTACAAGCACCATAGGAAACAACTGCATGTGTGGTATCACAAAAAAATGTAAACCAGGATGTCAGAAGTCAACATGACATTCATTTCAGATGACATGAGAGGGGTGGCTTTCTCAGCGCAAACGCTCAGGCCATGCTGGGACCAAGGCAGGAAATAGAAGCTGGCAACAGCCCATCACTGTAAAGAGAGGGAAAAAAGTGGTGGTAACTCTAAATGAAAGAGAGAAGCTTAAAATTTTTTTATTACCAAACCAGGCAATTAAAACATTCAATGTGAAATCTGAGGCACTGTAATTTCCTAATATGGTATAAGTGCTGAGTTTCCCAAATGATGTTTTCTCATCTTTCAACATATCAAAGAGCATGCCAAAACCCCAAAGAAACATTTCCATTTTGAAAACAAAAATAAACCACACACATCCACATTCTATTAATAGTCCTGTCTTGCCTTAAAGACCCTGTGTCCTTAGTGAAAAATCCCACGCAGTTTACATAAATTTTAACATTATTGAAAAACCCTGTCCAAAGTAAACTGGACATGTGTAGGTGACTTAGGTGGGACTGAGGCAAAAGTAATCAAATCCCTTCTTTATTTTCCTTACTAGAGACTAAATGCTACGTTCCCCATCGGCACACCTAAGGACTTTGTAAATATGTTCTACATCTTTAGCAGCATTTCTTAAGAAAGGAAAGTTGGCGCAAGATAAACAGGTTCAAGCCAGCTCCACACATTTGGAGGGACCACAGGATGGAGGGACATGGGTTAGAACTGAAAATCCCAGCAGAAATTGCCAGAGGAAGTAAAGTACATGTCAAGATCCCCAAATCCAGACTGTACTCTTGATCCTGCCACCGTGAAAAGGAAAAAAGCTGTCCCACTGCATCTTACGTTAAAAGACAGGAAAAAGGCATTACATATGATGCTCTCTCTCTTCTTCCAGATACCCAGGAGCTGCTACCCAGGGAGTCAACTGCTTGGAGTGAGGATAACAGCAAGTATCTGACATAAAGTCTGTTCACAAGATGCTTTTATTTGGGGAGAGGAAAAGAACTCACACATAAAATCACTATAAGAAAGAATAAAAGATCCATTTATTCCTTCCTAAAAGATGGACCATGCAACTAACATGGTCAGTTCAACCCCAAAGTGCTTTGGGGAAAGGAATCACAACCATCTGCCCTCTGATATCTCAACAAGGGCAAGGACAATCAGAGTCCTACAGGGACCACCAAACCCACCCGTGAATCAGGTAAGGTAGAGAGGAATGCAAAGAGTTGACTTGGAAGAAAATAAAGGAAGCACAGTGGTGAAAAGACCATCTCTTTTAAGCCAACAGCTCCAAGTTCGAATCCTGTCCCAGCTACCAGCTACTTAATAGTTGAACTTGACAAGTTGATTAACCTCTGTTTCTATTCCTTTTATTTAGCAAGCCCTTATCGGACATTATGGGGCAAGCACTATTCTAAGTACTTTACAATTCTTACTTTATTTAATCCCACCAATACACAGTCGGGCTGGTTTTGTCATGGTCCCCAATTTACAAGTGGGGAAACTGAGGCACCAAGAGGCCATGCTAGCATTAGAATCCCAACGATCTGGCTCCAAAGCCTGCTCTCTGAATCTCTGCCTTGCCTGATTTATAACAGACTTACTTTTCAGGGAGATGTACAGTGCAGCACCTAGCACAGTGCCTGACATTTAGCAGAGTTGAGTAACTTATCTCCCTTTCCCCACTTCTGCCTGTTCTCCCTCACCACACTGTGGGAGGCTGGAGGCAAGATTCTGCACACACAGAAAGGCAGCTACGTCAATCTACAAAGGCTCAGGGGCTCCAGGGCAGGCTAGAAAACAACCCTCTGTCTTCATTCCCAGAGGCCTGGAACAAGGGCTCTAACTCAAGCAGAGACGTCCGGCATTTCCAGACAGAGGCTGCCTCTATGTATTATAATCTGCATTCAAGGCACAACCGCTATATAGACAAGCCTTAGGGAAATGAAAGGCTTGTGATTTTTGCAGTAGGAGCTACATGCGTATATGCCCCAGAAAGACACAACACACACCCCCACATCTACAACTTATATTATTCCAAGCACAAGGGAAAATAATCTATTTTCCAGAACCTTCCACTGCCTAGAAATTTTATCAGGCTGCAGCATGCTTTTCAGATAGTGCAGACATTACTGGAAAGCTAAAGGACAGAGTCTCTTTTGAAAATTATTAAGAACAAATTAGGCCCAGGGGCCCAGGGGAGCTGTGTTGTAAAACATGAGAAAAATTTGTTTTCCAGCCCTTTGGCAGTTTTTTTCATGAACTAATGACAATAAAAGAGAGGACAGACTATTTTTATACATTGATATTAATCTAAAATATCATGGAGAAAGGTGCAAATGCTATCGTTTAAGTGATTTATTTAGTCAGGCAAGTGGTGACCTGCACAAAATAGAAGATTCGGTATCACTGGAATTTTCCAAGTGCACAGCAAGTACATGTTGCTAATTATAGGAAGTTTGCATATGCTACCATGTAGGAATGCTGCCTACACCCTCACTCCATTTTTTATTAATCAATAAAAAGCCCTATTTTATGCTAACACAGAACATTATTTTACTACAAGTAAAAATATCTACCTGTAATCCTAGCACTCTGGGAGGCCGAGGCAGGTGGATCGCCTGAGCTTAGGAGTTCAAAACCACCCTGAGCAAGAGGGAGACCCCGTCTCTAAAAACTAGCAGGGCCTTGTGGCAGGCGCCTGTAGTCCCAACTACTCAGGAGGTTGAGACAAGAGGATCTCTTGAGCCTAAGAGTTTGAGGTTGCTCTGAGCCAGGACACTATGGCACTCTACCGAGGGCAACAAAGTAAGACTCTTTCTCAACAATAAAAAAAAAACAACATATATATCACTATAACTGAGTATTGAAATTATCTCTCCATCCCTGAGAATTCGCTCACATAGTTTAGAAGTTATTAAAAAGGAAAACTGACCTTCTACAATTTCAGTCTTGGTCACTGTGGCCACTGGGTTCATTGGTACCTGTTAAAACTTGCAAAACTACAAACCCCTATCCATGTGGTTTTTAAAACTATAAGCCTCTATTTTGAATAAGCTTGATTTTCAGCTTTAGAAATCCATCAACTGCCAGGGTGTTCTCACGGCATATTGCTAAGAGAGGCTAACAAAGAGCCAGGTGCACACACCACGAATCAAGTTCTTCATACATTTTAATTACAGTTTAGCACAAGGGAGAGAAGTCAGTGAAGTCTTCTTCAGAAACTGTTCATTAGAACAGGCACTTTTCTACTGGGGGAAGCAAAAGTGGCAGCCTTCAACTCGCGACTCTGAGGAAGTCCCCAGATGTGAAGGATGCCTCTGTAAAATCATATGCAAACCACATTTAGGTTTGTGGTTCAGCCCAGAACTTTTGAAAAGAGGAGGGAGGGATGAGGAAGGACGTGGAGTTAGCAGCGAAAGAGGAAGATGAAGTGTCTCGGACTTTGTGGGCCTGGAATAAAACAGTTCTTTCTACTTACTACGGAAGCTGTTACCCCTGAGCAGGGGGAAGGTCTGTATCTCCTTAGCCCTTTTAAGAGCCATTAAACTGGGGAGGCAGCAAGCCGGTAGGGGAGTCTATGCGTGTGTGTGTGTGCGTGTGTGTGTGTGTGTGTGTGTGTGTGTGTGAGTCAGCAGAAGCCGGAAGCCTTACAAAACGACTTCAAACAACAAGCTGGGAAGGCAGACAATAGCTCCCACCTCCAGACAGTGAGAAATTGCATTATCCTAAGGGATCATGGCCACCCATGTTCAATGTAGATAAGTGAGAACATTCTCTGCTCTAGCCAATGGGAGACCTGCCGCTACAGCTGCTCATAGAAGCTCTGGGTGGCCTCCGTCCCAGCAGCTCCAAATGGTTTCAAGGCACAAAAACACTCTGGCGGGTGGTATTTTCAAGTGCAGGGGGTTGGGGGGAGGCTGACATAGTGGAAGGAGAGTGGCAAGTTGCTTCTCCCCATCAGGTGCTCAGAATCCCTTCTCCGGGCTTAGGGAAATCACAAAACAGTCTCGAGGCTGATTGCATTAAGGCAGCCTATGTCACAGTCTGCCTAACCACCATCCACAGCAATAAATTAACACAGTGCCTCAGAGACTCCAGAAACTGGGGGAAGTTTCCCTGCTAGGCAGTTCTTAGCATTCTAGGAGCAATGACATAATTAATGCCACTTGGTGAAAGAAAGGGGCATTCCAAATTCAGTTATAAGGACGAAAGGAGCCCTACCACATACCCCACACAGCAGACATGTGGTTCTCTTTGAAGATTCAGGCAAATCTGATAAAGAATTCCGACATTTGCAACAAAATTTTAAATTTACAAAAATGTATTAACTGTCCTCTTGGGGAAAGAAAAACAAAATCTTCACACCAGAGGAAAAGTATGTAAAAGTTATAGTATGAATACACTTTGGGGGATACCATCATTTGTATAGAAGAATTACTTAAATAAAAACATGCATTTCATTTATTCATAGTGCCTCATCCATTTTTCCAGTATTTTTTTACTGTCCTATATTTCACATTGCCATAGGTTATATTTTTAAAGTATTTCATGTCTATAATGAATATCTATATAGTATGTTCGATGGACTAAAAAAAAATCCAAGTATGAGCTATACCAATGCTGAAATTTCATATATTTGCATACAACCCCCAGAACAAGTAACCCTTCTACAGAACTTAATAGTGTTTATCAATTATTTGAAAGGATATGTTTTTTAATTTTATATATATACAAATAATACACACACAAAGACACATTTATGAGTGAGTTGGGTGTGTGTGTGAGACACAGAGACAGGGGAATTATAGGAGGATACGGAAGATAAAAAATCAATACTAAAATTGGAGTACTGGCTACCACAGGAATGCTGACAATAACATTTCATGAAACCCAAAATGTTAAAAATGAAAAGTAAGTCATCTGGCATCTAGATCCGTGAGACAGAAATTGAAAGACCAAGGAGACCTTTTCCACTTGGCCCTTGATTGGCTGTGGGGCCTACCTCAAGTTGTGCTATGCCTCTGCTATAACATCTGCAAAATGGAGATAACACTTCCCACTACCTACTTCAGACGGCTGTTAGAAGATTAGATATTAAGAATAAAATCCTCTCCTCAAAGCCCATTGCATTTCTCATAAATATAAGACGTGCAACGTAGTAAAATACTAGCACTCACTTCCTGAGAGACTCATGGCTCCAGAAATAGGAGACAGATGTCAATCGTACAGCACGGCAGACTCCTCCCAGGGCACAGCAGTCACAGCCAGGAAGAGAGTGGGCAGTTCTGTCCCCAGCTTCCAGGGACAAGGTGAGGAAAATAACTCTGAAATCCACCTCTACTCAGACAAAACAGAATAGCAGGAAAAAGGGGGGGGAGGGGAATACCCCATCTCAGCAGACCACTAATAAGTCAAAAGAATCAACCTCCTTGATCAGTCTAATCAAGTTAGATAAAATTCCTAACTTATGCTTAAAACTCTGAAACTGCATGTTGCCAGTCAAGTGACCAGCTTTACACTGGTAGTTTCCAGGCTTAGAAAAGTCTTGTATATGAAACCAGCACATTGTACCCCTTGATTGCACTAATGTACACAGCTATGATTTAACAATTAAAAAAAAAACACTACTGGGACCTGATCAAACTAAAAAGCTTCTGCACAGCCAAGAACACAGTAAGTAAAGCAAGCAAACAGCCCTCAGAATGGTAGAAGATATTTGCAGGTTATGTCTCCGACAAAGGTTTAATAACTAGAATCCACAGAGAATTCAAATGTATAAGCAAAAAAAGAACAAGTGATCCCATCGCAGGCTGGGCAAGGGACTTGAAGAGAAACTTCTCTTCAGAAGACAGGCTCACGGCCTACAGACATATGAAAAAAATGCTCATCATCTTTAATCATCAGAGCAATGCAAATCAAAACTACTTTGAGATATCATCTAACTCCAGTAAGATTAGCCCATATCACAAAATCCCAAAACCAGAGATGTTGGCATGGATGTGGAGAAAAGAGAACACTTCTACACTGCTGGTGGGAATGCAAATTAATACATTCCTTTTGGGAAAATGTTTGGAGAACACTTAGAGATCTAAAAATAGATCTGTCATTCAATCCTATAATTCCTCTACTAGGTATATACTCAGAAGACCAAAAATCACATCATAACAAAGATATTTGTACCAGAATGTTTATTGCAGCCCAATTCATAATTCTAAGTCATGGAAAAAGCCCAAGTGCCCATTGATCCACGAATGGATTAATAAATTGTGGTATATGTACACCATGGAATATTATGCAGCCTTAAAGAAAGATGGAGACTTTACCTCTTTCGTGTTTACATGGATGGAGCTGGAACATATTCTTCTTAGTAAAGTATCTCAAGAATGGAAGAAAAAGTATCCAATGTACTCAGCCCTACTATGAAATTAATTTATGGCTTTCACATGAAAGCTATAACCCAGTTATAACCTAAGAATAGGGGGAAGGGAGAGAGAGATGGGGGGGAGGGGAGCGGAGGGAGGGTGATGGGTGGGATTACACCTGCAGTGCATCTTACAAGGGTACATGTGAAACTTAGTAAATGTAGAATGTAAATGTCTTAACACAATAACTAAGAAAATGCCAGGAAGGCTATGTTAACCAGTATGATGAAAATGTGTCAAATGGTCTATAAAACCAATGTATGGTGCCCCATGATCGCATTAATGTACACAGCTATGATTTAATAATAATAAAAAAAGAAACGTCTTGTATTAAAGACAATCATAGCCCTAGAGGAGGAAAGGTAATAACCCCCCACCATGAACAAAATGTAAAGTAGAGACCACATAAGAGTACCCAAATTCATTTGTACTAGAAACAAAAACCGTAAAGGATTATACAGAGTCATCTAAAGATAATAATTAGTTTGGGCTTCATAAGGAAATTGGGAGAAGAGTATTAAATATTCATTGGATTCTAAACTATTCTGAGTTATGGCAGGTTTAAAATTTGATCAATTAACTAAACACATATCTATACTATATCAAGTACTTGCTGGGGTCATGTGTCAGGTTAAAATAATTATAAATCCCACTTCTCATGAACCTCAAAGGCTGGCAAGGGGAGACAGAGACAAAATAAAGGATATACAGTGAGGTAAGGGTTTGAGTCAAGTATAAACAGAGTGCTAAGGAAGAACAGAGGGAAGAAATTGATTCTGCATGGAAGGGAGAGGAGGAGGGGTTCCGAACGTTTCAGAGAATTTGACATTTGACAGGGGATCTTGCAAAAGTGAACGCTATTTTACCAAACACAAAACAAGGGAAAGGAACATTCCAGATAAATGAAAGACAGTCTGCATCTCGGGACACGTCTAGGCATGTCCTAGTGAAGGGAAACAGAGTGGAGGCATTCCGGAAGGCCTGAAGTGCAAAGTTTCTGTGGGGAAGGGAATATCAAAAGATGACATTTTAAAAAAGACACTGTAACTCAATATACAAGATGGAGCCAAATGAACGGGAGGAGAAGTGTCAGGAGCAGGGAGGTGGCACCGGCTCCTGGCCTGAGACAGCCCTCGGGGAGATTCACAGCATTGGTGTGGGCAGAGGTGAAGGGGGTCAGGAAACAGAGAAGCTGGAGAACACAGCAAGGTGAACTATGAATCAGGAGCAGTTGAGAACAGGGCTTCTAGGAGAAGCAGCAGGGCCAACCAATACAGGGGAATAAATACAGTGTGGTGAGCAAAGAATGACCCCAAAGACGTCAGATCCTAATCCCTGGAACCTGTGATTGTTACCAATCTATGGCAAAGATGTTACTGATAAGTTAAAAACCTTGACATGGGGAATCTACTCTGGATTATCCAGTTGGGCTTTTAATGCCATCACAAATATGCTTATAGAAAGTCCCTCTGGACACTGGACCACAGATGGAAGAGCAACAGCAGGATGACCACAGAGGAGGCAGATTAGAGTGAGGCAGCCACAGGCCTGGGAATGTACACAACCAGCCACCAGAAGCTGGAGGAGACGAAGTATAGACTTTCCCCCAGAACCTCTGGGGGAGCTTGGCTCTGTCAACACCTAAATTTCTGTTGTGTTAAGCCACCAGGTGGGTGGTAATCTACCGCGGCCAGAGAAAATTAATACATACAGTGAACAAAGAGCCACCTCTGTGCTGTCCTTGAGTGCCACAATCACGACTCTCGTTAAGAATAATTTGGACTTTGAATGGAAGTCACCCTAATGGTTAAGAAGAAGCCAAATTTCTGGTCTACATTAGTCATTTCATTTTAAGTGCCCATTGGATAGTGGACAGGGTGAGGGGAGAAAGGGGAACATTTACATCTCCCCTATGTTACTAAGTCCTGACTCGGGAACTGGACCAGGACCAGACCATCAAGTCAGAGACATCACTGGACACAGGTGTGGGAAGATTGTAGAAATGAGACAGACGGGGAGATGGGGTATAAAATGCTAAAAAGCTTGAAACGTGCTCTCTCATCTAAGAGAAGTGACACAATGAGATCCATTTCAGAACAGTGAGAGCAGAATTGGGTTTCCAAGGCAGACTAGATAGCCCAGTAAGAAAGTGATGGAATCGGCCAAGGCTATCAGGCCAGGTAGGAGAAGGGGAAAATGGGGATGAATTAGAAAAGTCTTTGGAGGACACGGCTATTATTTAAATAGGGAACAAATGATCAGTAGGGGTTTGGGGCAGCAGCAAAATGAGAATGACAATCTTTGAAATACACAACTCAAAAGAAAAGGTGATGGAGCAGAAAAGAAAAGGTGATGGAGCAGACAGAATGAGTCTGTCTCTGGCTAGATTATGTGGGTGGGTCACACCAGGAGTGACAGGCAGCAGTCAATGGAACTCTGGGATCTGAAACTCCTGAGAACATCGTAAATGCTCGAATGTTTGGAAAAGTCATCCATTCTGTGCTCCTCATCCTCTTTTTCCTGATGGGTCAAACTCAAAAAATTGCCTAAAATTTTCATGTCCTAAAAATGTTTAAACTGCATTCACACCACCCACTCCCAAGGGAAACCCCCATCTACAGCGCCAAAATGTTCTAAGAGGTGGTAAAATTTTTTTTACCATTTTCCTTTTCTGTCTGTCAGTGTTGAGGACCTCTGGTGGAACAGACAACAGAGAACAGCCATCTGTGGGTGAGGGCAAAATTGAGAAGGACATTCATTCAGGGGTGATTCCAGAGATCACCCAAGGGTGGAAAAGAAGGCACTTCTTACATTCGCAGAGGACCTCGAGGTGGATGTGGCTGGAACAGTAAATGCACATCCTACAAAGAGGGAAAAAATAGCAGTACCTTTGCTAATACGGAACACCAAGGATGAAGGGATCAGAAAAAGATTAATAAAGATACAGATTTGTCTTTGGACAAAAATGAATATTAACCAGATGTAGAAAAGACTCATTTGTGCTCTGCAGATTCTACGTGGCCCTTCATGGCAAAGCTCAGTGTGCAGTGCTGCTGCGGTGGAGAACACAGGCAGCTGGCCCCGTGGCCCATGGTTTTTCATGGCTGGTACTAGCTAATGTGTGGAAATGGCTTAGAGAGAGCAGTCTATGAAATTCCAGATTAGACAGTTGGTGGGCGTGACAATGTGGGAAGGCAGCACAGTGTAATTCAAAGATGCAAAGGACTATGTAATACAATCCCTTGTCCTCAAGCAATTGTGTGTGTTAAGGAAATGTACTGCAGAGAGGACAAAAACAAACAAACAACAACAATAAAAACACTCTATCTTAGTCAGCTTTTGGATAAGAAAAAAAAACCAATGAATGTTCTTAGGGAGTAAATAAAAGACCTGGGAAAATGCATGTAAATAAACACACAAACAGGGTCTTACTTTTAAGGCCTGTTTTTAGAAACACACCTCACTGTCACCAAACTCTGAATCTCAAGAGAAGTCCTGGCAGAGGAATAGACGACAGACAGGATCAGCAAAAACCCTAAACATGCCCCCAAATTAATCACACCACCCTGCGCTCACATAGGATTTCCATAAATGTTGCCTCACGTACGTACGTAACATCTCATTGGCTCTCACGTGGGGCACTGCAGATGGTGACTTCTCTAAGTTTGACCAAGGATCATTCCCCAAACTTCTGTCTAGTGCCTCTTGCTATACATAATTCATACCGAGGAGACACAGAAACGTAAGTAATACCTGCTCTTAGGGAGATACAAAAATGGACAGGTAACAGTTAAATATTCACGCAAGGCAAGAAATGAGAGACACAGAAATTGCGGGTTCTGAATCTCTTGGTCCAGAGGTACATGGGAGGAGAATGAGAAGACTCCAGCCAGAGCTTGAGGGATGGCTGAGAGATCCCTGAGTAGCCATAGGAATGAAGGAGATTCCAAAGAATTCAAATAAAGAATCAGCCCGGTGGGACGGAGGTGACAACGCAAAGCACAAGAGAAGAAATTCTTGTCATAGAATAGAAGATGCTAAAGACAAATGTTGATGAGCTGATGGGGGAATCTCAGCTTCACTCAGAACCACTGTGAAGTTATATGTCAGGAGGGAAGGACCACATAGAGCTGGAGAAAGTTAATTAGGAAGCTACCTAGGGAAGACCAAAGGACAAAATAACCGTATCTGATATTAGCCAGATATAAGGGCAGGGGCCTGTAGTACCAGCTACTCAGGAGGCTGACCTAAGAGGATCACTTGAGTCCAGGAGTTTGAGGTTGCTATGAGCTACCATGATGCCATTGTACTTTAACCCTCACCCTAAAAAAACTGAATCTGAGAGACAAGTTTGGGGGCTGTTATGCTAACATAGGCGTAAAGCCATGAGTTCCAATGGCTGTGTGAATAAGGAGGAGAAAGGATAGGAAAGAGTTAACAATGGCTGGAGATTCTACCTCAGTGAGCCGCAAAATGAGAATATCACCAATAAACCACTGGGAAGGAAAGAGGAGGGGACAGTTTGGGAAATGATTCTCTTTTGAAGATACTTCAATTTGAGATGAGGATGAAATATCTTCTAGACAGGCTAGAGCAAATGTGAGCAGTCTAGATGGAAGATGGACTAGAAGTCATCGTTCAGGAAGGAAGCAGAAATAGCCTTCCACTTCCTTGTAGAGAAAGAACCCACCGGCTAAGGGCTGGGAGGATTGTGGAATGTCTCAAATACACATCAAAACTTCTTATTTTAGTGGCAAATCATCAGGAAAAATTCTCAAAGAACTTAGAAATACTTCAGAGATGAGATTGGACTTACACAGTTCCCATAATTTTCCAAATATTGCAAAGACAAACATCTCATAAGCAAAATTCGTCCTAAAATATCAAACCATCAACTTCATATCAGTAATGACATTAAACAGAGTTCCATGGAATTTGACTACACAAATAAATTATGGTTCACTAATAATCTGATTTTAATCACTTAACACCATGACAAAAAAGCAACCAAAGTCATCAACAGGTATGTAGGGTCTGGTATTTTTAGCCCTTCTATTGACAACCATGAAAAGAACCATTGACATACATGTTTGTAGTTTTCCAGGACCCTAAACAGCTTCTGTGTCAAAGAGCCACACAGGTTTCTAAAATGAGGAAGGTAACGCCAAATGTCCTCTGGGGCTGTTTTCAAGCTTCTGGTTGAGAACATGAAGGTATTAGAGAGCCTATTTCCAAGGTTGCATAGACAGAGTGCTCTGAAGCTTAGCATCATTCAGGCCGCAATGAAGTGGCATCCGCATAGTATATACACAAACATATGTAATAATCAAGTCCTAACTTCTAGTTGAATATGTCCCAGTGATCATATTAGAAACAAAAATTTACAATGCCGCCCTGCCTCCCTTCCTCCCCCTCCTCCAAGAACCCATCAAAAGTAAGAGAGAGAGGGTGGCACCTGTGGCTCAAAGGAGTACAGTGCCGGCCCCATATGCCAGAGGTGGCGGGTTCAAACCCAGCCCTGGCCAAAACAAACAAACAAACAACAACAACAAAAAAAAAAAGAGAGAGGCCACTTTTTAAAACAACGCAATCTAAAACCAATAGTTAATATTGGTTACTAATTTATTAACAATGGCTAACATTTATTTCATTATGTACCCAATATTGTGGTAAGCTCTGAATTATTCACAAAAATCTCTTGCGATAGCTATGGACTCCATTTTCCATAAGACTCGGAGGCCCAGAGAGACTTGAGGAAGTGAGCTGCTCGAGGTCACCTCCTCCGTGAGCAGGGGAGCCAGGACTGAATCCAGGCAAGATGACTGCAGCGTCTCACACTCACTTACCCTTCTGTCCATACTCTCTCTCCAACACGTGCTCCCACATATCACCTGTTCAAAGAAAAGTAAACTGTTTAAAGACAGTAAACACTGTCTATGACATAAGTGTTCTTTGATTATTTCAAAAATCTCCAAGAGTACCAGACACAAACAAGCTGAAAGGGAACAGAAACACACACACAGAGAAAATGTTCAGAGAATAGTTTACATAGAAAAGACTCGATGTGAGTATGGATAAACTTTTTTTTTCTTTTTTGTAGAGACAGAGTCTCACTTTATGGCTCTCGGTAGAGTGCCGTGGCCTCACACAGCTCACAGCAACCTCCAACTCCTGGGCTTAAGCAATTCTCTTGCCTCAGCCTCCCGAGTAGCTGAGACTACAGGCACCCGCCACAACGCCCGGCTATTTTTTGGTTGCAGTTCAGCCAGGGCTGGGTTTGAACCCGCCACCCTCGGTATATGGGGCCTGCGCCTTACCGACTGAGCCACAGGCGCCGCCCTGGATAAACTTTTAACAATTTAATCAGAGTGACAAAAAAAGTGGAGTGAATTACTAAAAGACAAGTTGGGAGAATCCACCCCTGAACAACTTTTTTTTTCTTTTTTTTAAAGTAAGTCTCCTTAAAGACACATATTTATCTCCCATAGAGTTTGGGCTGGGCACAGTGACTCATGCCTGTAATACTAGCACTCTGGGAGGCCAAGGCAGGAGGTCCCAAGCTCAAGAGTTCAAGATTAGCCTGAGCAAGAGCAAGTCCCTGTCTCTACTAAAAATAGAAAACATTAGCTGGGTGTGGTGGTAGTGTGTGCCTGTAGTCCCAGCTACTTGGGAGACTAAGGCAGGAAGATCACCAAGCCCAGGAGTTTGAGGTTGCTGTGTTCTAGGCTGATGTCACAGCGCTCTAGCCCGGGAAACAGAGTGAGATTCTGTCTTTAAAAAAAAAATGAAAAAGTATAATTTGTAGTAAATACAGAATTGGTTTTATGATAACTCCAGGATTTATTTTGTACCTTTTCTTGTTCTAAGTTTCCCCTTACTTCCCCTTATTTCAACCTAAATTTGATTTTTAAAAACACTTATACAAACGTCTGGCACATGACCCGTGGTAAGCATGACAACTTTCAGTAAAAATTGATGTTTCAACCTATATTTGTGAAGAGTAGATTTTAAATGAAGGCCTTCACAACTAATAATCCAGTTAATTGTATTATTGATTCTCCTAACATTGCTCTGGATCCAGTGTTCTTATTTGCCTAATTTTATCTAAGACATACTCGCCACCTTATTTCAAAACTTAGAGGTGAAGAAAATGCTTCTAAATATAACTATTAAAAGGCAGAGAAGAAAGCAACCAAGGATTTATTGAGGGAATTAGACTTTCCACATGATTCTCTTTCAAATAAGGATAGAAGAAGAAATAATCTTGGGAGTTGCTCCCCCGTGATCCTGTGATAATCCAGAGGTTGACAACATAGAACCCAAGTATTAGGTTTGTCACATGCTTCTACCAGACCAAATCGTCAGAGTGGGGTTTTTAGGAGCAGAGTACTAGAAATAGCATTAAAAGCTTTAGCAACAGCTGCTGGAGAGACTGAACTCTGACGCATCCCTGCCACGTCCTTATCACAACATGCGGTCTTAATGAATCCTTCCTTCAACACCATGTGGTGTGGAGATTAAGGGAATACGGGTGGCCACGCTGCTTTCCCCCCAGCAGACACCCCTAACAGTACTAATGTTGAAAAAGAGTTACCACCAAGATGGGCAGGGTACCCAGGGAGTTGGACAAGTAAGATCAACAAGGAAAGACTTTTCAACTCAGCGTCAATGAGACACACAGAAGCTAGAAGCTCAGCATTCAAATAATAAGCCTTTACATCAGTTGCTATCAATGACTTTGGGATGGCATGAAATTTTGAGACTTCATTGTACTTTTTAATATATTAAGCTGCTTAGATCTATGCTTATGGGAATAAGAAGAAGAAACAGATCTGTAGGCAGACTTAAGTAGTATAAGATTTTTTTTTTTAATCATACATTCTTATTATTGTCTTTTCCCAAAAAGTTTCTTAATGCCTCATTGTACACAGAACAGTGTGAGCCAGGATTTTTCAAACAGCAGTACACAAAAAACCAGCATCTGGGCAATGGAATCCTGATTCGCCCCACCACATCCTTCCTTCCACACCATGGTGGTGTGGAGAATGTTACTGGAAACACTGCGGTGGCCACACCATTCTCTCCCCGGCATACCCCTCTAACAGTAATGCTCCAAAGGGTGTTCTGGGAAGCAAAGACTCTGTGCTCAAAGTGAGAGAGACAGAGCACACCTGGGAATGCATGGGAAATACCAGCTAAATCAAGATTCTGAGAGGCCCGTAGGAACATTATGGACTATCATGTTGCCTACAATGATGTGACTGTGGAATGCGTTTTCACAAATTACTCCATGGGATACCCGGGCCACACAGAATACAGTAGGGGAAATGTTGCTCTGCTCCTGGACTTAGCGTTCAAGAGACTTAACAACCTGACCCCAAATTACCCTTAATCATTCAACAACATACTGTCACCATTCTGATGTGCATGACCAATCTTACTTTCCAGTTTCTTCTATGGAAAACCTCTCCTCTGGTCAAGTTCATCTCTTCCTCATGTCTTAAACCAGGCATCCTCAAACTTTTTAAACAGAGGGCCAATTCACTGTCCCTCAGACGGTTGGAGGGCCGGACTATAGTTAAAAAAACTATGAGCAAATTCCTATGCACATTGCACACAGCTTATTTTGAAGTAAAAAACAAAATGGGAACAAATACAATTCACATCGTTCATGTGGCCCGCGGGCCGCAGTTTGAGGACGCCTGTCCTAAACAAACATTCACTCCACTGTTTTATTCACACAACTCCCCACACTAGAACTTCTAATTTCATTCTGTTCAGTTTAATCCCCCAATGCTTGATATGAACATCCCGCTTCCTATGAGGCGCTTTCACATGATGTCATCTTTCCTTTCCCATGAATAGGCCACCACAAATAAAACGATACTCGTTTGGGTCTCCCCTGTTACCTGCGTTATTGGTCCATATATGCTGATGTATGTCTGGTCACCGAGGACTAGCTGAGAACTGGCTCTAAGCTCAGTTTTTACTATAATATCTAATACACATCATTCAATATCCAACCAATGCTAGAATGACTAGAAAACATAAGAATAGAGTACACATTTTTCTTCTCTGGAAAATTGTCTGGGCTGGTTTAGTAGCATCTAAAGAATACGATCCACTCAGATCTCCAAATTGAAATCTCAAAGGAGACCCTGAAGAATGGGTTAAGGTACCTGGACGTGGCCAGCAACACGTGCAGACATGTAAAAAGCCTTGGAACTCTCATACCTTTGTAATCACAAGGTTCAGTTCCTTACCAGCTGCTCTGTTAAAAATTGTAACTTTATATCTATTTATGCAATATACAGGGTGGCCAGGAAGTCTGTGTACAATTTAAATAGTTAACTAGCTTTAGGGCCACCCTGAATATACCAGTCTTATTTTATTCCCTCTCCAGGATATCCATATGAAATTCTCCCTTTGAGGGAGCTGCAGATGACATTTGCCTACATGATAACTGTATAACAGGATGTACATTTCTTATGGGGGAAATAAGTTCATATTTAGCAGTATCTGGTATTGACTAAATTAAACCAAGACAGACATCCTATGTCTGAAGATACAGAGTATTCACGTTGAATTCTGGCCTTCAAAGTAAGTGAACAATACAAGGGATAGAATACAATACATGTTTACAGATATGACATCTGAAAAGCTGTTCAGATATAATGGTAATGGCTAGCACAATGGTGAAGTTTTAGATCGAAACAACCAATATTCCATGAGCATAGAAAATGGAAATACTTTAAAAGTTCATTTATGTACATCCATAACCAGAATTATTGTTCTGAGGCAGAGATTCTGGAGAATCCCAATCTCTCCTTGTGAAGCAGTATGGAGGAGTGATTAAAAGTCTAGGTTCAAATCCCGGCTCCATTTCTTACGAGGTGTGTGACTTGGGGAAAATTTCGTCTCTGAGCTTTACTCAGTTTCCTCATCTGACAAATGAGGATAAGGCAACGCCCCCTCCATCGGGTTGCTGCAGAGCTCAGATGCCCATGATGTTCTTTCAACATGGCTGAGCACACAGAAGGCACAGAATATGTGTTAACATCATTACATTCCTGCGACCTCAGCAGGACAGATCCTAACACTGTGGCTACACACCGTAAATTAGTACAGGTACAATCCTCCATCAGGCCCCTTGCAATGCTATTGTGTGCTGCTGGGTAAATCTCTCAACACAAGAGGAACAGAAAAGCTGGCTGTGAAGAGTTCCTAACTAACAAACACCAGCAGGCCTTGCATGCCGCCTCTTGCCTGCAGCGGAGGTAAAATTACAGCTGAAGACAAGGGATCATCATCACTAGGAAATCCGGGAAGCAGTCTAAATTGTAATTCTGATATCGGCATATCCATGGACGTTCTGGGTGGGTGTTACGTTGTCACTCACTGCTGCGTCTTCACATTGCACCTGCACGTGAATTTTACCAATATGCACCATACAAACAGGTCATTCCAGGCAGAATTACTTTGAACATGAAAAACATCATTTTCTTCTCTTTCCTGGATCAAGGGGAAAAGTTACAAAAGAAAAATCTAGGTTTTAATTGTTCCTTCATTTCCTTTGACACATTAATGAATGCTTTATGGGGAAAAGAGGGGAGCACACATTTTTATCTTATTATAGCTAAAAAAAAAAAAACTCTTCAAATAACTACACATCCAGAAGTTCTTTCGTTATCAAATAAATGCCAATTCAATTGTCAAGGTCTTTAATGGTGTCATTTAAGGGAAGATCTGAAGCGCAGTCCTACCTGCTAACATTTCCAGCTATTATTTTTTTCCTTCCTTCCAGTTTCTTAAGCCTTTTCCCACACGTCACATCCAACACCTCTGTCTGTCTTTTGGATCTCCACCTTCTTTTATGCCTTCTAAAATACCTTTCCTTTTTACTTTTTCATTAGGCTGACTTAATTTTATGGCAGCTAATTTAACATACGAATTGTGTTACTTTCTAAAATCAGGTCTCATTTTCTCTTTTTTCTTTTTCCTCCCATCCTACTCTTGTGCTTTGGGAAGGATTCGGTTTTAGTGTTTGATGATGACACAAAGTGGAAGTGACAGAGTATTAACTGCAAACTAAATCCTGCTTCAAATCAGTCTGTTGAAATCAATACTCAACATGAGAGCCTGATCTCCTTCCTTTCTGAAGGTGGAAAGATGGAACTCCCACTCATTTTGGTTCTCCCACCACTGATATAGAAACACAATGGATTACTTGGTAAATACGCAAAATGAAGATAGTTTTGTATTATAGCATATACTGAAAATTTTCTCAATGCATGTATATATAATAACATAAAATATGTAAAGATGTTTTTCATTACATATGTAATGGCACATTTAAGGAACCGTAGATGTTTATACACATATACAGAAACACCATAATTTCACCTCTTCTAAAATGAAATCTAGTGGCAATTTTATTATTTAAGAAAGTGAGATTCTGAGGGTTTATTTTGATTAGCACATATTTATTATCATAAAAATGCTTTCATTTTGCAGGGTATGTGTTTGCCCAATGAAGTACATCTTGGAACAGTGTTGTTTTGCTCAATGTTGTTTCATTAAAATGATGAGGAAAAACAATTGATTCCTGCTGGGAACACCCTTAGCTTGGAGTTTGCACATACTCCCCAGGTGTACATGAGTTTTCTCTGAGTTTCTGGTTTCCTCCCATATCCAGAGAAGCTCTGGAGTTGGTGTGTTGGCTTGGCCCCCGTGGGAGCTAGCGTGGCATGTGTGAGTCCGCCCTGCGATGGGATAGGGTCCCGGCCAGAGCTTGTTTTCACCCTGTACCGTAAGCTGCTGGGGCAGGCTCCAGCCGTGCCCAACCCTGAACTGGAATAAGCAGGTAAATAATTCTCTTGTCCATAGTAATCTTTCTTGAATAAATGTATAGCTCACATTTATTTCAATGTTTAAGATTAGAAGTATTTTAGTCTTCATTTAGAATAGTGGTTCCCAACCTGCCTAATGCTGCAGCCCTTTAATACAGTTCCTGTGGGTCGCGACTCATAGGTTGAGAAGAGCTGATTCAGAAGTTTGGGATGTTCTATGGCCAGAAATACGTTATAGGCGTTTAACTTACACATATCAATTAGCCTACAGTCAAACTAGTTTCATTACAGACCTTTTGTTTTAAGTGCCAGTTTTCAAGAACCTACTGGGACATTAAGTGGAGACTTACTGTATATGAACATGGCCGAATGCCCAGATATCATAAATCCATGCTTTCCTTTATCCTGTCCTGATTATCTCTACGTAGTAATGTTTCATAGAGATAAGTACCAATATGCTAACTTTCCAATCTGTGTTTATTTTTAAAAGACCTTGGCATTTTTATTTAGACTTAGGGTTATATTTCCATTAAATTGAAATCTCTTAAAAAGAGATTTGTAAGGTCATTTAGCTCAAGCTTCTTTCCTGCAAATAGATGTCAACCACAGAAGAACTTTGGGGACATAATTCCCTTTCTCTGAATTTGATATAAAGCTAGTTCATCTTTGAATGTATCTACAAGTGGAATTGGTTAATAAATATCTGTAGAGGACACAAAAATAGTTTTATCTCAATAGCATTTAAGCACATGAATTAAGCATTAGCATGAGGCCTCACCAAATACCCAGGGAGTGAGGGTCAGCCCTCTCTGACCACCTGCCTCTCCCTGCACCTTCCTGTCCAGCTATTGCACACTCCATTTGCTCACTGTACAAGCGAGAGACCTCACAGTTGACCCGCGGACCCACTAGTGGCTAAATGAAAAGGGTCTGACACCACTTCACCTTGCTCTGTAGAGGTTACTGACCTCAATTTTCATAATGAATCACTTTAGAAATGCATTTGTGTTAGAAAGTAATCAAGAAAAGAGATGTCACGTAGTTTCTCAATTATTTAACAACTTATTGAGAGAGCCAGCTTGATGCTAAATTGTGAAGTGGCTCACATTTGGGGTGGGGGGCTTTCTGAAATTCGTTTCTATGTCTCCTTTATTCATCACAGACACCTACCTGCCCCCCCCCAAAAAAAACACCACCCAAGCACCCAACACTGCCGTCCTGACCTTCCCTTCCGTCCCTTTCTCAGGATCCTCGTCGCCCAGGCCTGACATTCTCTGCTGCATACCAGACCATCATTTCTTAAATTGTGTAATCTACAAAAGTTTATTCACACTCCTACTAATGGCTTAAATCATTTTATTACGTTTTGAAAATTTGTATACAAACACAACTAAGAATAAACTCCCGGGTGGTGCCTGTGGCTCAAGGAGTAGGGCGCCGGTCCCATATGCCGGAGGTGGCGGGTTCAAACCCAGCCCCGGCCAAAAAAAAAAAAAAAAAAGAATAAACTCCCTAAGCTCGAAACTTTTATACTATAAAATCAAGATAACTTTCTAAGACAAATTCAAGAAAAGTTATAAAACCAATACAATTGAACAGTATCAACTGAATGTGACAGAAGAGGTTTTCCTACAACTAGTTTGTCAGTTACAGCATGATGACTTCGCTGAGACACAGGCCAAAATTCTTGTGAGCCAGGAGAGTTTGCCTGGCTCTGAGCACCAGGATGGCTCAGTTCTTCTGCTACTTTTTCTGGTAGGCCTGTATCAGAAATGATGTCCTCCAGCCTACTCCTGGTGGAAATCCATCATTTATAAATCAATCATTACCTAGAAACAAAGATTGAGGTGCAGATGCAAATGTAAACACAGGTGCTGAAGTTTCATGGGATAACTTTGTTATGAAATTATCATTCAGATGACTCAGTGTGTTTATAGCAGTTTATTACTGTTATCAAAATATAAATGTGAAGTTAAGATGCTCTCATAGATAAGTGAAGTCCTTGAGAGTAGTGCTATGGAATGAGGACCACAGAGCCCCAATAATGGACACTTCTCTCCCCTCTCTATGACCATATGCAAAAGCAATTTAAGGCTTCAGTCTCTCCCAGGAAGAACCATTTCTTGCCTTCCAAGAACATCCATTATTTAAAAGGAAATCCTTAGAAGGGGCCACAGTTTCTTTAACCTAAGGAGCCACTCAGGACCACAAAGTTAGGTCTAAGTAGCTCCAGCGCACCAGCCTCTCCCTTCTATCTTCCTCTGGAAAAAGCACAGATGTTGTCCTAAAAGCAGAAGTAGCCCTGGAATGAGAAATTTCTCTCTCATTATCTGTTGCTACTGCTGCCCAATCCCACAAGACAGAGTGCAGTGTTCCAGCTGGAGGCAGAACAGAGACGCGTCTGTCCCCACGAGGACGCTCACAATCTCACTCTAAAATGCTTTAACCTCAGGCCAGTGGGAGCCAGCTATATTCTCAACAAATTAAACTCACCATCCTTTCCCCCAAGTCCATTATGTGAGATTCATTTCACAGCCTCTACTTTTCAAGAAAAGTAAACTGCCATGAAATAAGAACAATAAATGATGTACTAGTAATAGTAACAGCAAACTCATATTGCACCGGGCACATGTTATAAGGGCTTTATCTAGGTTTTTCTCATTTAACCTCCAACTATGAGGTATAAAATTGCAAGTGAGAGTACTTTCTGTCACATTTTAAATATTTATGCACAGTGATTGCCGTAGTTTAAACATGAAAACTGAAGTCCTGAAAATGTCATTAACATGCTCTGACACAGAAGGGCATCACTTTGGCTCCTTATGACATTATCCATTCATTATTCATTTGCTACTGACTTATAAAACAGGGAATAGATACAAAAATATTTATTAACAACATGTGCAATGATAAAGATCTTCTTTTAATTTATAAATACTAGTTTGCTAGGGCTGCCATAAGAAAATGCCACAGACTGCATGGCTTAAAGAACAGAAATATATTCTCACAGTTCTGGAGGCTGGAAGTCCAAGATCAAGGTGTCGGCAGGGTGAGCTTCTTGTGAGGCCTCTCTCCCAGTCTTACAGATGCCACCCTCTTACTACCTGTCCACGGGGTGATCCTGCTGTGCACAGGAATCCCTGGTCTTTTTCTCTTTTATGGGGAACATTAATCAGACTGGATTAGGGCCCCCCAATAGCTTCATTTTATCTTAATCACCTCTTTATAGTCCATATCTCCAAACACAGTCACATTCTGAGGTATTGGTGGTTGAGACTTCAACATATAAATTTTAGAGGGGCCACAATTCAGCCCATAACAAACACCAATATAACACATCAGTTAAAGAAATTTAACATATGTAGCCCCTCTGTGGGTTCCTCCCAAATCACATTCTCTTTTCCCTCAGGAGCAACCAGTCTCCTTACTTTCATCTAGCATTTCTTGATAATTTTACCAAATACATTTGTATGTTTTTAACATGTTGGTGTTTTAAATTTTTCTGTTGTTGTTAATTTCTTTTGAGACCAAGTCTCACTCCTTTGCCCAGACTAGAGTGCCCTGGCCTCAGCCTAGCTCACAGCAACCTCAAACTCCTGGGCTCAAGCAATCCTCCTGCCTTACTTGGTCTCCCGAGTAGCTCAGACTACAAGTGCATGCCACAAAGCCCTACCAATTTTTCTATTTTTTGGTAGAGATAGAGATCTTGCCCTTGTTCAGGCTAGCCTCAAACCCCTGACCTCAAAGGATCCTCACACCTCAGCCTCCCAGAGTGCTAGGATTATAGGCATGAGCCACTTTGCCAACCTACATTTTTATTTTTTAACAAAACCATTTAAAGAACCAATAAACTTCCCTCTAAGCAGTGTTTAGGCTGCACCTCCCACAGATTCTGATACATTTGGGTATACACTATCATCTATTCAAAACATATTCTAATTTCCCTTTTGATTTCTTCTCTGCCCTATGGGTTATTCGGTAGTGTGTTGTTTAATTTCCAAATGTGGAGGATTTTCTAAACGACTTTCTGTTATTAAATTCTAATTTAATTTTGCTATTGTCAGAAAACAAACTTAGTATGATTTCAATCCCTTGTAAAGGATAAGAGACTTGTTTAATGGTCAGCTTATGGTTTTACATTTGGAATTAAAATAGGTAAACCAATAATAGCATAAATTAGCATAGCTGTATTCACTATAGCTAACTTGATTCAAAATATCAAAGCCAGGCACACACTTGT
This sequence comes from Nycticebus coucang, assembly GCF_027406575.1. Classification (NCBI taxonomy): domain Eukaryota; kingdom Metazoa; phylum Chordata; class Mammalia; order Primates; family Lorisidae; genus Nycticebus; species Nycticebus coucang. The sequence continues at coordinate 57,579,033 of NC_069788.1, forward strand.
AGTCTCAGCCTCTTGGGAGGCTGAGGCAGGAGGATCACTTAACCCCAGTTGTCTAAGGCTACATGACCCTGTCTCAAGAAAAAAAAAAAAAAAAATCACTCATTCATGGAATTTCTCCAGTAAGTAGAAAAAAGCTAAAGAAAGTTTAAAAATTAGCTCAAAGTTCGATTACTACTCATGGAAAATGAACAAAAATTTTATGACCATAAGAAAATAAAATGAACACACACAAAAATTTTTTTTACCCAACTGTGGACTAAATTTTATACTATAAATAGTATAATCATATCTTATCATTTTCTTACAATCCTAAAACACTAATCATTTACTTTACTTCTAGGAATCAAGTAGGGATTATCACGAGATCAAAAAAAGAGTTTAAAACTTATCCTATAGTAAATGAACTGAACTGGTATTTAATATTTCTTTCAGAAATGTCCAGAAAAAGATATTGTCCAAGGTTTCTTTTATTGTATATAAATGCAACATGTATACCTTTTTCCCTAAAGGTTTTCAAATATACTACAGGAAAAACAAGCATACAAAACTAATTTTATATTTCTAAAAAGGATAATAACTTAAAATACTAAAAAAGTTTTTTTTAAATGAGAAAACAAACAATGCTTACTGCTTCACATTAAGAAAAACCATTTAGTTAAGCACATTTTCCCTAAAGCTATTTAAACACCAAGATTCAGACATAAACCTTATTTAGATGAATTTCTAGTCAAGGAATTGACCTACATAATCTAAGTACTATAAATCAAAAAGCTAGGCAGTATCCTCGAAGGAAGGGGCTAAAAATGGTTGAAAATTATTCAGCCTGGGGATAAACATGAAATAGAAGAAGCATAAATTTTCCTGAAAACCTTGTATCACACAGCTATGTAGAGGGGATATTCAATGTTTAATTTTTTAACATTTTAAAAATGAATTTCCATTAAGTGTTATGGAAATAGCGTGCACTAATTTTGGCCATCATCAGGGTAAGTGTTCAGATGTTAGCAATCATTTTTTCAACATAAGACTCTATGCACGCAGCATCTGAGGTTGCTGCCCTCCAACCACATGCTGTTCCTAATACTGTGTGCACAGGGCTGTTGGTCTGATTGTGCTCCTACTGGTTCAAACATTCCTTTGACCAGGCTGGGTTAATGAAAATTCTCCTTTCCAAAGATTCTTTTGGACCTTTCTTACAGAAATGCTGTACCAGAGCCAGGGAGCAGCCTCATGCATCAGATCTGCAACTGTACATTTTTCAGGCATTACATGAGATTTTCTTATACAGTTCCTTATTAAAATGGTTTGAATTCCAAACCAAGCCTTGGGAAACAGAGCACACACTATCTTGAGCCTTTCTGCAGCATCTGGCAATGGGACTAGAGTGTTGCAATGAAAAGACAAAAGCAATTTTAAACTCTTACACTGCAAAGGCAAATGAATCCTTACTACAGAATGAGAGACAAACCCTTTGGTTATTACAGACTGTGAAATATTCCTAGGACAATTTTGATTTGACAAAATTAGGTTTTGGCCTTAGCCTTGCCAGTACGTCCCGTCTTGTTACTATGTCCCTGTGGTATTCTGGAATAATTTACCTTTATAGCTAATTCCTGCCAAAATGACAAAGAGAAATTGATTGCCTTTGGTGAGGTAGCCTTATCCATGGAAACTTCTGTGTGTTGACTGATGCATCACACAGAGAAAAGGACCATTAACTGATCTGTAATAAACAAAGCAAAAATCTCCACTTATGACCAGAAATTGGTAAAGACAGCTTTTTTTATTAGTAAAGTTCTTTAATCTAAATTTTTTTAAATAGTCCAACTCCATAATCACTCAACTTCCTGATAAAACCCAGCTTTATTAAAGCAATTCTTACTGACATGGCCCAAGTTAAAGGTCACTCAGCATGGTCATCATAATACTAACCAGAGAATTTAAAAGTCAAGTGCAAAACATCACTTAAAGTTACATTGTGGTATAATGGAAAAAACCCTGAGGCTCTTCAATCAGATAATCTAAATTCAAATTCCAGCTTGGCACTTAGTAAGCATTTTACTAAAGCTGTCTGAGTATCAGTTTTCTCAGTTCCAAAATTTGCAAACCCTTACCTTGCAGAGTAATTACACTATAAAACATAACATGTGTAAAACTCTGATATACAGCATAGAATAGTTCTTCACTAAATAGCCATTTTTATTAGTGCTATTGTTTGGAAGAAAACTGCAAGAGCAAATCATTTTAAATGATCTTATTTGTTCATATCCACAGTAAACTAAGCAGGCAAAGTAAAAAAATTATTGAATGGGCTTTCTCCTGCTCTTTAGCACAACCCCACTCCCCAAACATCCAGCTTTTCTTCAACAATAAAATTGTATTATTATGATGTCCCTAATGACATACGGCTTGCTGTGAACTGAAAGCAACAATGCATTTGTTTCAAATGCATTTATAATACACAGGAATACATTGCTAAGGTCTTCCCATTACATGGATTATAACTCTTAAACATTTTGTCTAACTATTATGTCATATATAACTACTACGAATTATGAACCTACACAGAGCGTTCAAGTTCAATAGGGATGAGACAAACCTCATTTCCTTCTTTGACCAGGCCAGTGGCTGGCAGATCAGTGAAATACTGTGGATATAATATATTTAGACTTGAGTAAGGAATTAGAGGGGCTCTCAGGACGACTTAAAGAACAAGATGCAAAAATATGAGCTAACTAAGGTTTTTGGATTAAAGCAGATCAACCAAAATGTGGTCACCATCCAATCAACACCCTTCTGTGGAAGGTCCCTCGAGTCTGGGTTTTGTCCTTAGTTCTTTTGTTTCACTATTTTTAACCAATGACCTGGATGAAGCCAAAGAAAGAATATTTATTTACATTTTCAGATTGATTCATAGAAGCTAGTATTTGTGTGGTGCTTTTTTTCTTCCCAAACACTTCTACATGAACAGTTACTCTTTACCTTCACAGTATTCAAAGAGGGAGTTAGAACTCCATTTTACATTTTACACATGAGAACACTGAGACTTACTGCTGTTAAATTAATCATTGGATATGACACAGCCAGAAAATAATAGAGCTGTGTTTAACCTCAAGTTTTCTGATTTTATACTTAGACCCAGACCTGGGACTGGCAATATCTACAGATGCAAGATTCAAAAAGATCTGGAGAAGTGGGAGCACAGGACAGTGTCTGAGAAGTAACTCCAAAGAGTCCTCACGTGCCCATTTTGGTATCATTTTGTTCACAAGGATGTCCTGAAACACTCAGCTCATTATGATTTGTGAGATGGTAAATTCACAATCAAGCTGCATTATACATCTAGAATAAAAAAGATCACTGTCTCTCTCACTGCTGGTCACAATCCACCTGGGAAAAGAAATTCACCTATCAGATGTGCTTGCAAGGCCCTTTTCCACCACGTGGTTACATGAGCCTATTTGGGGAGTAAATGCTCACAGCTTAGCCATTAACCATGGTAACATTGCACAAGAAAACAGCTCAAGGAATCCGAAATCCAGAATTTTGAATTTTAGAGTTTAATCAGCACTCACTTGTAAACTTAAAAAAAAAAAAAAAATAGTTCACAGTAGCCATAAAAGATGCATTTGTTTTCTTCCTAGCGCTATGCTAGGCCAGACTCCCCAGCCACAGGGGTAGTGTCTGTAAAAGGTGAATCATTGCTTGGAATTCAACATGGGTAACCCAAGGACATTTCTGATAAGGAGCAGGCAGAGTGGTGGTTCCTCCCCCCAGGCTTTCTGCTGGCCGCAGCCAGGCCTTCCCCCTCCACATTTGCTCACTTCCAGTGAAGCTCCTTCAAACAGCATCTCATCTCTTGTCTCCCATCAGCCCCTGTCGCCTGCCCAAGTTAGACGCACGGGAAGGAGTGTGGGGCAACACCAGGAGGGAGACTCACGGAGGCAGCTTGCTTCTGGATGCATAAACCCCCTAAAGGGGCCTCTTCCTTGTTCTCATCCCTATCGCCTGCCAGTCAAGCTGGGATTCCCAAGACCCAAGGCAGGAGAGGCTCCATCCAAGAGAACCAAATGTAGGGTTATGGCAGCCTACCAAAACAGCTACAAAGAAATAGAAAGATTTCTCCAAATAGCAAAGTAAACCCATGTTTAAGCATATGCTCAATTTCCTATGCCAATAACATCTAATCGTGTAAAATCATACTTGCCCTTTGGCATCTAAGTATCATATTCTTGATTCTACTTTGATATTGAAGTTTCATCTTTCCAGTTACATTCACAGCTACTGAAGTTTCTGCCTCACAATGCCTTATCTTTAGAACTTTTAACACCACTTTACATGTCAGCCTTCTTTGGCTTTTCTCCTTTAAACTATACCTTCATCTTCTATTTCTGTGTCTTCCCAGGACTTTTCTTTTTCCCACCTTCCTGTGATCAACACCAAAGGCAAAACTCCTTAGGTAAATAGGCCGCCCCAGAAGTGAAGGAGGAGGAACTAGCTTAAATCAATACCACACAACTGTGGTAGTCAAGGGTTTACCGTATTTTTCCAGGCGATGCAGTCCTAGCAGCTTACACTGGAGCAGTTCACATACCTCCTGCTGGGGCATTGCAGCGGCTCAGGCCACATGCACCGGAGTCACCAGCCAACATATCTGATGCCAGTGAGTATCTGCAGATTAATGAATGTCCCCACCAGGGCTGCAGACACGCCTACAGCTTTATTTCTGTTAATATTATATTAATGCATTTCAGGGCCTGAGTTTATGGCCTGTGCTGATTTTTTTTTTTGATGGCTGAGTGACGCCCACCAAGACAACATAACATCCAGACAGCAACCCCAAGGGCAATGTGAGGAGGATTTTCTGATTATGTCATCAAACAGGAAACCTCATGGAGACTCTGGGATTAATGTATTTTCCACTGGAGCTGAAAACAGGCAGGATATAGTCACTGGAAAGGAGAGAGGGAGGGAAAAATGTTGGTAGAGGTAGTGTCTTTCTTATGACATTTAAAGAAATCACTCCTATTTATTCACAGCCTTAAGCCTCTAAGCAAATAAAGATTTTAAGTTTCAGCTGAATGTGGCAATAAGCAAGCTGTAGATGCAGTAGATGTGAATGCACCCCACAAAGAGTTTCTCTAAGCCATGGCACCGTTCTTGCTCCAGATGGCATGGAAAATAATTTATAAATGACAAAAGTTCAATGGGTGTGCGGCAGCTGTTCAGTTCCAGCTCTTTGGCCACCCACTTCAGCAGAACTGAGAGCTTTCAATCAACTCCTGCCTCTCAGAGGGCCTTCAAACAGCATCAGAACATGTGTACAATATGTTCTCAGAAAGTAGCTGGCCAAATATGAAAGACTGAAAAATCAAGTGAAACAGAAAATAGAAATATATACCAGTTTTTACAAAATCCCTAACAACAGGGCCTAAGAACAAAGAAAACCAAACTTTGCATAACCTCCTTTTTTTGTGTTCATCCATACAGCTTCCTTTTCCACAGAAAAAGAAGGATCTAGAACTTTGATGGTGTTATTTTAATAACATTTACCCAGTATTTTTCTTGTCCCCCTTCATTTGCTTTTGTAAGCCTTTGCATTAAGAAAGCATTTCAGATGATGAACCAAATGCTACTTTGAAACCCAGCATCTCTCATTTTACATTTGTTCTGTTCTAAGCTTCCAAGCAAAATAAACAAGACCACCATATTGCAAAATAAACATTTTCTTCTCCTTTACTCAGGGAGAGTTTCTTGGTTGCTATTCAAGCCTTGGTAAAGCATTCACAAAAAGAGGGAGGTGAACAGAGACGGCTGTACTGACTAAATCCTTTGAGTTATTTAAAATTAAACTGATCTATAAATTAAATGCAACTTAAATAATTTGCCAATTTCAAGAGAGCCAATTTCAAGATGGCAAATGCAGTAGGTAAGGTTATAATTTAAGCAGAGCAAGGTTTTAGGATAAAAGTTGTTGTGAAGCTCCATCTGCTAGCTTGACTCTTTGGCATGCACTCATGATTGACTACAGAAGCTTCCTAAGTCTTAGCCCAACCAGCTTTGGATTGGATAGAATGTGGAAGGGTGATAAACAGCTGTCATCCTTTGTAAGTTCCCAAACACAGGAAGGCAAGATTATATCACTGAAGGCACCAACCCACCCTCTCACTCCTGTTTCTGTCTTTGCTATAAATAGATCTATTCAAGGAAGGGGCAAGCTGGGGCCTATGAGGTGAGTGACAATTTCTTCTATGCATGAGTTCTGGTTATAGAGAAAAAAAAAAAAAGAACACAATCAGAACATCTTAACTAAGAAAAAGTTCATATTAAAATTTATACACAGAGCAAACAGTTTTAAATGAAGAAATGTATGGAACAGAAGATTTTAGAGAACCGGAGCTGATGGAAAACAAAATTGTTCCCCACGTTCACGTTTGATTTCGCATATGCCCTGGGAAGTGTGCCTCGTCCGGGCATTTATTACTGCTGAGCTAATGGTGCCATCTGTAAATGGTCTTTTCAACATGGCTCTCCTTGTTCATCAGTGAAGGAGAAACATAAAAATTAGGAGAGAAAACTGGAGAAGTATTGAACGCTTGCTGGTAGCAGGATCAAGAGAAATACTAAAACCAACCCTCTTTCACATCTTTTTTTAAACACACGTACTCTCTATATTTCCTAGTTGTTACCAGGGATAACAAATCAGCAATGCAGAGTAGAGTTTTTTTTCCAACAAATGAAGGCATTTGGACACCTACCCAGAGCTGGGCTGTAGAGAGAGAGATCTGGCAACTGTTAAAATTATTCTGAAGATACTATGAGGATTAAATTTCCTATCAAAGAAATTTTATTCACTGTGCAAAATATCTCCAGTTAAGCAAATTATTCAAAACTTGGGACTGAATACATTCAATAAAGCTGTCAAAAAACAAGGATCCATTGTCTCTTTTCTTTGCCTCAAGGAACTTAGACAGACAGCCACACCAGACAGGCTGCTGAACTCCCGGAGGCCTTCAAGGGTGAATTTCTGAAGGACAATCTCCTGACTTACAAAACGAACTCAAACAAGTGGTTCTGTAACTTAAGATTCCTTGTGTTGGAATTTTATGTTAAATTAGTTTAAGTAGTGGCTGTTCCTTGCCTGACCCACTCACCAAAGATACAAACAATCAAAACCAGTGGCACACAAAGAGTATTTAATACAATGACAATTATTTAGAATACAGATTCTGAAACAAGGTGAAATTACAGTGGCCAATGCTGTCATGTGTATGTACTAGAGCAAATAACATTGTCAGTAAGTCTCCCAGAGTTTCCAAAGCAGTCTAAGCATACCAGGACCTCTTCTAGCTATCAGGTCTGCCTTTTATGGTAATAATTCAATTCATATTGTTTTAACTCAAATAAACAGATCATTATTAAAAGCAGATCATTAAAATGATCCTAGATCATCGCTACTCAACAGAACTTTCGGCGGCAGTGGAAATGCTCTAGATTTAGGCTTTCCAGCCTGGTTGTCCCTAGCAACATATGGTTACTAAACATTTAAAATGGGGCTATTATGACTGAGGAGCTGAACTTTTACTTTTATCTATTGTCAATCTACTTTATTTTATATTTAAACAGATTCCTTCAGTGACTACCGTATTGGACAGCATGGCTCTAGGAAGATAAACCAACAAAGAAAGAAAAAAAAAATCACCATTTGAACTCCATTTCAAAATTATTTTAAAATTTAGAGTGAGAGAAACATTTTGAAACTGGAATTATAATCCAGATAATAGCCCCAACACCTGCTGAGCTCTCAACACCTCTGAGGTAGTAATATGTGGCAGCAATCTAAAGATGTCTGTATCTTAAAATGCTGCACCATTTGATTTTCCGCAAATTAGAATATTTTGCACACAATATTACAATCTTTAAAAGATGCATTATTGGAAAAAAATCTTTAAAATAGTTTAAGATTCTAAGATTGCATACAATATTACCACATTAGAATCTTTGAAAGAAGGTATTATTGAAAAGATGGCAATCATGATGCTCTATGAGTATTTAAGGAAAGAAAAGTCCAATTGAAAAATATTCATTTCATTCTATTGGTAATTCTCATGCCTAATTTAAAGAATGAAAAGAAGAAGGAAAATGCCTTTGTCTAGCACCTTACAATTCGCATTCTTGTACCTTGATAGACATAACAGTAAGTTGATTTTGTAGGTGTAAACAGTGTTTTCACACTTCCTATAGAAGTGTGCCTGCATTATTATTCAACATTTAATTAAGTCATAACACCAGAAAAGGTCTGGTAGTGAGTTTCAGCACCCACCCTATACACAGCTAACGAAAGAAACAGAATGCTAGATTTTGAACATGTAAATAAAAATTTTCAGGCAGAAATTGGGTTTAAAGAAGAGCACAACAAATGTAAAGCCCAGGATTAGTGGTCAACCAGATACAACTGGATCACAGATCCACAGCTCCCTCTTCACTCTGACTGTGGGGAAGTCACATCTCACTAAACCTCAGTTTTCCTACCTGAAAAAATGGGGATAACACTACACTGCAGGGCTGTGTGCACTGAGTCAGTCCGGCCTAGAATGTCCTGCATATAGAAAACGTACAATAAATGTGCACTTTACTAGTCATACTATGGTAATAAGATTGTTTTCAGTTATTCCAAGTTACAAAAACTCTGGGCCATCCACCACCCCAATTTTAACTTGCCCTTGATCATGAAGAACATGATGCATCATGAAGGAAAAACCCACTTCATTCCAACAGCCTTTCCCATTCTTCCAACATGTTGTTTCTATTTGCTGACATGTTGCCAGACATTAAGGTTCCTTTTGCAGGAGAGATTAATGAGGCAACAAGTAGACATACAGTCAGAGATTCTGAAGAATTTTAAGCTGAAAGAACCTTAAAAATCATCTAGTATAATCCCCTAATTTTATTTCTTGGAACTCAGGCCCTGGGAGAGTAAAAGTGATTGTCCCTCATTTCTGAGAATTCTGCCCTGGTGTGTTTCCTGTCATACAACATTACATCAGAAGTTGAAATCAAGATAAACTTAGGGCTCAGTGGTTCTGGGACCCTGGTATCTGCTTATTAGGGCTTTTTAGGTCATAATACCAATAATTAGATTATAGCAAATTATAATGTGAACAAAAAATGAATACTGAGCATTGACTGTTGTTAAACTTATATAGAATTTTTTACTTAAGACATAAGTGAATGGCCCAGGTCAATAATTTAGATAACAAAGAAGAATGTAAACCTTTGTAAAAAACATGAACGAATATAGAAGTGTGTGTGTGTGTGAGGGGAGGGGGACAGTGTATAACCTGTTGGATGTTGAAGACAAATGTAAAGGTTGGGATTTTATTGCGTCAGTTTTCCAACAAACTTTTCAGAAATTACACTCATGTCTTTCATCTTGCAGTCAATATAAAGCTAAAACCACATCTCTCAAACCACATTGCCCTAAAGCCAATGTTCCTTCCACTTAAACAACTGACTCCTACGACAGTATAGAAAGAAAAAAACAAGAATTCAAACCACAATAGTTTTCTTTTTTTTAATTTCAAAATATTAGAGGGGTATAAATGTTTTTGTTACATGGATACTGTGTATAATGCTCAGGTCAGGATCGTGGTGTCCCCAAAAGTCATTGTACCCAGTCATTTTTTAACCCCTCCATCCCCTCATCCTCCTGGTCCTGTGTCCTTTAAATCTCTTTGTGCCCATGTGAACTCATTATTTAAGCTCCCAATTATAGAGTACATATGGTGTTGATGGTTATTATTTTTCCATTCCTGAGATACTTTGCTTAGGATAATGGCCTCCAGTTTCATCAAGTTGCTACAAAAGACATTATTTCATTCCTTTTTCTGGTTGAATAGTACTCCACGGTGTATATACACACATTTGCTTAATCCACTCATGTATTGATGGGCACTTAAGTTGGTTCCACATCTTTGCAATTGTGACTTGTGCTACGATACACATTTGAGTGCAAGTGTCTTTTTCATAAAATGACTTATTCTGTTGTGAGTAGATACCCAGTGGTGGGATTGGAAACACAATAGTTTTCTTCCTTGTAAACATCTCTAATCAAAAAAGTTAAAGAGAATTTTGAAAAACATTGGCTAAAATACAATTACGATATTATCAATGACGTCTTATCTATCTGCCAATGTTTCTTATTACCTGTTTCAACTCAATGCCCCACCATCTTCTCATGGGAAAATAAAAATTAAGAGCAGTTTTAGATACAAAAGAAGTTCATGTGTGTGCTAGTTTCGCTGACAGACTTTCAGCCTTTCCCCTCCTTTACTACACTCTTTCTTTGATAACCAGTTCCAGAGTATTCAGATAATATTAGAAATCTCGTTCTCCTTTTCTGATATCTATTCCCCATTTTCAAATGCATTCTACTTTGGGCCATCATCAGAGAGCAGTGGGAAGGGCACAAGCTTTAAAATCCAACAGACCTTTTGAAAGCAGACTTCCCCAACTATTACAAGGAAAGTGAAATACACATTTTATGTCACAGAATGATAGGAGAAACAATGAGATGATACATGTAAAACACTCAGTATAACAGATAGAAGCTAATACCCAGAGAAACAGCAAATATCATCTTCTTCAGCAATAACTAACAACAGCTGCAATATGTCCAACACTAAAATGTTTTAAAGGGAAGAAAACAAAATCCCTTTCCTTCAGGAACTTTCATGCCCAGTGTTGAGGCTGAAAAAATTCACCTAGAGATGAGCAACACGAGAAGAGGCAGAAGCCACCCCAAGTGCAGGGAACTGCAGAAGAGAGGAGTCCAGGGAGGAGGGTAAGCGACAACGGGGACAGCTAGGAAGCCCCCTACAGCAGGCAGACTTCAATCCTGGGCTCAAGTGCAGCTTGGATGTGAATACCCAGGAAGCAGCAGGAGAGGCACTCCGGACTGGGATGTGGCTGGGGCACGAGCTGGAAGATGCATCTGGCTGAGGCCTGGGTACCGGAGGTCAAAGTGTTTCCTTAGGAATCATGAGCCGCAACTAAGCACAGTTGAGGTGGGACAAGCCTTGAATGTCAGACGAAGAAGTTTAAGCTTATCCAATGGTGGCTGGGGAAGCACTGAACATTTCTCATCAGCAACATGCCACTCAAGACACGGGGGCAGACCAGGAGAGGCCGGCGGCAGGGAGGCCTGAAGAGCGAGGGTGGAGCCGAGGTAACGCAGACATGGAGGCCACAGCTCTCGCTCCTGCAGTGGGTTGGATCCGTGTGCTATTTCACTCTGACTTAATACACGAGGCTTGAAATGAAAAGAGTCTCACGCAGTGCACAGTGCAAGTGTTTACTCTTTGTCCAGTGAATGGGAGAAAAAAAAATGGCAAAGTGACAGTTCAAGCCTTCGGAGGGTTACACTGACAGGAAGGGTGGCGTGACCTGAGGGAGCAGGAGAGATAGAGGCCAGGAGGTCAAGCCTTTAGAAGGCAGAATCTGTGGTCAATCCCAAAATCGTAGATGGCCAGAAGCAGCATTATAAACAGGGACTAGGGTCCTAGTAATGGTAAAGGCAGGCTGAGGTCTGAGCCTTGAATGGGGTGGTCATAAGAAATCAGATCTGGCCCAACAAAAAGAAAAAATTAATTGTATTAAGTTACTCGGGCCTTTTGTTATATAACTCCTAGGATGACTCTGCTAGGGATAATACACAAAAGTCTATCAGGGTAGGTTCTCATCTCCCTATCTTTAGAAGACCCATCTCCACATACTTCCTGCTACAGGGCTGTATATTCTAAATGGCTTAAGAGTCTGGCATCTCTGTGTGTTGAAACCTTAGTGCTGATTCATAAGCCTTAAAGAGGTAGCTAAGGCTCACTCATTCTTCCTGAGCTACAGCAGTAAAGAGAGCTTACATTCTACTGCAGAAATGGCAAAAGGAACACACAAAAAGGCAGTTAGACTAATAAATGAAAGACAACATCAAAGAGACAAAGAGATTAAAAAGGCAAAAATACAAATGTGATGTGGGGACACAGGCGGATAAGGCTGTTTCGGATTGTGTAAACAGAGAAGGTAAAATCTGAGCTGAAAGCAAAAGGAGCTCTGGGGACAAACACCAAGAAGCAGCCTGATGTACTGCTACAAAAGAAAGAATCCACGTGGAAAGAAATCAAGGTGGAAGGTGATAGGGCGTGAATACCTACCATACACCAGGTGGGGTGCTCAGCACTTAGCATTCATTATCTCCTTAATCCCCGAAACAAGACTCCAAGATATTCGTTAATGTTTATAACTAATGGATGAGAGTGTGCTCCCCAAGGCGATCAGATAACAAATGGTCACACCAGACTCCAGGGAAGCTTTGGGCCTGGATCTTGGAATGTGGTTTGGTACAGAGACAGGAGGAAAGCCCAGGCCTTGCGTGTGCGGGTGGCCAGCTCTGCGCTGCGGGACTGTGGTGGGACCAGAAGAAAGGTACAAACCTGAGTGATGCTGCAGGGCGGCTATCACTAGGACGTGGTAGACTAGACCCAGGGAAGAATTAGCCCATAAACCTGGGAGAATGTTGCTAACATTTAGAGGAATAGAGAGCTCCAAGGAGCTTGAGTTTCAGCCAGAGACCATGAACTTGGTTTTAGATGCGTGCAGCTGATGGGGAGTGGTGAGGCAGGGGACAGCTGGGTAAAGTCCTGAGAGGTGGGTGAAGATATGAAACCAAAATTCAGAAGAAAGGTGGAGCTTTAAAATGTGGATCAGGAGTACCTTGTCCATAAGGTGCGTGGTTCAGTAGTGGCATTTCCTGGTTTTCAGGTAAGACAGAGTTTTTGTAACCATGTTGGCTACAAAAGCATCTACCCTTCAGGAAACATGCAAGAATTCTCTCTGCCACCAGTCAGCATGACTAGCCCCAGAAACATACACAAACATACACGCTAAATTTAGTTTTATGGTAATGGCCCTACTACATAGACATACAGCAAAATGAGATGTTATTTCAATTCAAATGCACAGAGTTAAAATGCTATGAAATCATGTGGGCTTTGACTTTTTAATGTTATTCAATTGATGTCATTAAAACAGAGGAATTAGTCTTGTAATTATTCCCTTCTGAGTTCTGCTGTCTGTCTAAAAAAAGAAAGAGCATTCATTTCTGTCCCCAAACCAACTTATTTGGTGGAAAATTAGATGGGTTAAAAGACAGCAAAAACCAAGTTTCCACATGCGTGTGAAAGAGGAAGAAGATGTGTGTCAACAGTGAACGGTGCCCCGCCAGGCAATGTGAGGGAGCCTTCCATCTAGGGTGTAGTCTGGCTGAAGAGCGCCCCACAGGGCAGTGTGAGCCAGCCTTCCATCTGGGGGTGTAGTCTGGCTGTGCGGGATGCGCGCGGAGGATACATCTTCTCTCTCCTGTTTTAGCAGGCTTGCAGTACTTAGCGCTCTCACACTTCATTAACATGCTAATGTGTGACGATTATTTTATGCAAGTACCACTGTGTATGTATGCATATTTTATTTTTCACTATCAACCACAGCCAGAATGTAAGGAACATAATTGCCGAAAATGAAGCCAAATGCTAACTCACATCATTATTAATAATAACAAAAAAAACAATAAGCTACTTGAAAGGTTGGGGTTTTTTTGTTTGTTTCCATTTTTATCTTATGGCTATGGCAGGTCAATCATTCTATGCATGATCATCAGTGAGAAAAGCATCTGGTTTTCTCAAACCTCAACATTAACTCTATCCGAGCACTTGGGAGGCTGAGGTGGGTGGATTGCCTGAGCTCACAAGTTCAAAACCAACCTAAGCAAAAGCGAGACCCCCGTCTTAAAAAAAAAAAAACATAGCCGGGTGCTGTGACAAGCACCTATAGTTCCAGCTACCTGGGGAGGCTGAGGCAAGATAATGGCTTGAACCAAAGAGTTTGAGGTTGCTGTCAGCAAAGATGCCACGGCATTCTACCAAGGGTGACCAAGTGAGACTCTGTCTCTAAAAAAAAAAATACCTTACAAAATACCAAGGCATCAGAAGTATACAGTTATTGCAGGCACTGTTTGTTGGCAATGGACTAGGAGTTAGAAAACCTGGTTCCAATTTGAAAGTCTCCCACTGTCTAACTCCATAATCTTGAATGAGTCATTTCTTACACTCACTGAGGATTAATTTTCTTATTTATACAGGTTGAGTATCCCTGATCAAAGATTCTAGAGATAAGAAGTGTTTTAGATTTCTTCAGATTTTGGAATATTTATATTATATATACTTAGTGGTTAAGCATCCCTAATCCGAATATCTGAAATCAGAAGTGCTCTAATAAGCCCTTCCTTTGAGTGCCATGAGAGTGCTCAAAGAACTCTGGATTTGGGAGCAATTCGGGTTTCTGATTTTTAGATTAGGGGTACTAAACCCATAGCATGTTGGAGTATCTGACACTGTAAGATTTCTTCTAATAAAATAATCCATGATCAAAAGACAACACCACCTGAACAACTGCAAAACCCTCCATTTCTCTAACTATTTTGGAATCATTTTATGAATGATACGTGTTATTGATCCTTACCTTTTGGCTCCAAAAGACACCTGCATCCCATGGAGAATAATTTAAACTATAATAAGGTTCAAAGAAGTATGAAACACCAAAGAAGTATGAAAAAACCTTTCAAGTAGCTTTTTTTTTGTTTGTTATTATTAATAATAGTGTGAGTTCGCACTTGGGTTCATTTTCAGTAACTGTAGCAAGGCTCATCTCATAGAAGATGATGAGATAAACAAAGATATAGTGACTGCTCCTGAAGGGAATTACTTATTTTAAAAATATTAATTCTTCTATTTTATTAATTCAATACCATCCAAATTAAAATTCAGTTGTAGTTTGAGGAACTTAAGAGATTTGTATTCATTCCAAACTTCATATAGAAGTCACAGACACCTAAATCCACATTGAAAAAGAAGAATAAGTAATTTTACAGATATTAAAACATACCACTAATCTATAGCAACAAAACAGCATGAACTTTGCTTAAAGAACAAAAAGACCAATTAAGCACATTAGAGAACTCACAAGTGACAACAACATAAAGAAACAGAATCAACACAAGTAAAAATAAAAAGAGGGTAGTGCCCGTAGCTCAGTGGTTAGGGCACTGGCCCATACACTGAGGCTGGAGGGTTCAAACCCAACCCAGGCCTGCTAAACAACGACAACTACAACACAAAAGCAGCTGGGCGATGTGGCTGGTGACCGTAGTCTCAGTTACTTGGGAAACTAAGGAAAAGAATCACTTAAGCCCAAGAATTGGAGGTTGCTGTGAGCTATGATGTCATAGCACCCTAACCAAGAGTGATAAATAGAGACTCTGACTCAAAAAAAAAAAAAAAGAGAGAGAGAGAGAGAAGAAAAGGAAAGAAAAAATAAAACTAAATTCCTAACTACTACCATATACACATAAGGGCTACAGATGGATTAAAGAGCTAAATGTAAAAGATAAAACTATAAAGCTGATATAATGGGTAATAGAATTTTGTTTATTTGATTTATTTTTTGTTTAAATTAATTTATTTTTATTGTTAAATCATAGCTGTGTACATTAGGGCAATAAAGGGGTACAATGTGCGGGTTTCATATACAATCTGAAATATATTCTCATCAAACTGTTCAACGTAGCCTTCATGGCATTTTCTTAGTTACTGTATGTAGGCATTTGTATTCTGCATTTCGCCTGTACCCATTCTAAGATGCAATGTAGATGTAGCCCTACTCCATTACCCTCCCTCTACCAAAACCTCTCCCCTCCATTCCCCTTCCTTGGCCCCTCCCCCATAGTCTTGTGCTATAGTTGGAGTATAGCCTTCAAGTGAATGCTATAATTTAGCTTCATAGTAGAGCTGAGTACATTGGATACTTTTTCTTCCATTCCTGAGATACTTTGCTAAGAAGAATATGTTCCAGCTCCATCCATGTGAACATGAAAGAGGTAAAGTCTCCATCTTTCTTTAAGGCTGCATAATATTCCATGGTATACATGTACCACAATTTGCTAGTCCATTCGTGGGTCGATGGACACTTGGGCTTCTTCCATGACTTAGCAATTATGAATTGGGCTGCAATAAACATTCTGGTACAGATGTCTTTGTTATATTGTGACTTTTGGTCTTCTGGGTATAAACCTAGTAAAGGAATTATAGGATTGAATGGCAGGTCTATTTTTAGGTCTCTAAGTAGTCTCCAAACATCCTTCCAGAAGGAACATGTTAGTGTGCATTCCCACCAGCAGTGTAGAAGTGTGCCCTTTTCTCCACATCCACGCCAACATCTCTGGTTTTGGGATTTTGTTATGTGGGTTAGGTGATATCTAACTCTTACTGGGGTTAGGTGATATCTCAAGTAGTTTTGATTTGCACTTCTCTGATGATTAAGGATGATGAGTTTTTTTTCATGTGTTTGTAGATCATGCGTCTGTCTTCTTTAGAGAAGTTTCTCTTCAAGTCCCTTGCCCACCCTGAGATGGGATCACTTGTTCTTTTCTTGCTAATAGGTTTGAGTTCTCTGTGGATTCTGGTTATTAAACCTTTATCGGAGGTATAACCTACAAATATTTTCTCCCATTCTGAGGGTTGTCTGCTTGCTTTACTTACTATGTTCCTGGCTGTGCAGAAGCTTTTTAGTTTGATCAGGTCCCAGTAGTGTATTTTTGATACTTCTTCAATTGCCTGGGGAGTCCTCCTCATAAAATATTCACCTAGGCGATTCCTTCAAGAGTTTTCCCTGCACATTCTTCAAGTATTTTTATAGTTTCATGTAGTAAGTTTAAATCCTTTATTGAGTGAGAGTCTATCTTAGTTAATGGTGAAAACTGTGGGTCCAGTTTCAGTCTTCTACAGGTTGCCAGCCAGTTCACCCAGCACCATTTGTTAAATAGAGAATCTTTTCCCCACTGAATGTTTTTAATTGGCTTGTCAAAGATCAAATAACGGTAAGTAGCTGGATTGCTCTCTTGGTTCTCTATTCTGTTCCAGACATCTACTTCTCTGTGTTTGTGCCAATACCAAGCTGTTTTGATCACTATCGATTTATAGTACAGTCTCAGCTCTGGTAGCGTGATTCCTCCTGCTGTGTTTTTATTGCTAAGTAATGTTTTGGCTATTCGAGGTTTTTTTCTGATTCCATATAAAACGAAGTATTACTTTTTCAAGATCTTTAAAATATGACAATGGAGCTTTAATAGGAATTGCATTAAAATTATATATTGCTTTGGGTAGTATATACGTTTTAACAATGTTGATTCTTCCCAGCCATGAGCATGGTATGTTTTTCAATTTGTTGACATCTTCAGATATTTCTTTTCTTAAAGTGTCATAGTTCTCTTTGTAGAGATATTTCACATCCTTTGTTAGGAAATATTTGTTGTCCTAAATATTTCATCTTCTTTGGCACTACTGTGAAAGGAATAGAGTCCTTGACTGTTTTTTCGGCTTGGTTATTGTTGGTATATATAAAGGCTACAGATTTATGGGTGTTGATTTTGTAGCCTGAGACATTGCTGTATTCCTTGATCACTTCTAAAAGTTTTGTAGTAGAATCCCTAGTGTTTTCCAGATACACGATCATATCATCTGCGAAGAGTGAAAGTTTGATCTCTTCTGACCCTATGTGGATACCCTTGATTGCCTTTTCTTCCCTAATTGCAATGGCTAAAACTTCCATTACAATGTTAAAGAGCAATGGAGACAATGGGCAACCTTGCCTGGTTCCTGATCTGAGTGGAAATGATTTCAATTTAACTCCATTCAATACGATATTCCTGTAGATGGTCTCCATTAGTTTAAGAAATGTCCCTTCTATACCAATTTTCTAAAGTGTTCTGATCATGAAGGGATGCTGGATATTATCAAAAGCTTTTTCTGCATCAATTGAAAGAATCATATGGTCCTTATTTTTTAGTTTGTTTATGTGCTGAATTACATTTATA
Organism: Nycticebus coucang; assembly: GCF_027406575.1. Lineage (NCBI taxonomy): Eukaryota > Metazoa > Chordata > Mammalia > Primates > Lorisidae > Nycticebus > Nycticebus coucang. Next base: position 57,597,010 of record NC_069788.1, read on the forward strand.
GATTTACGTATATTGAACCAGCCTTAAGACCCTGGGATAAATCCCACTTGGTCGTGGTGTATAATTTTTTTGATGTGTTGTTGGATTTTGTTTGTTAGGATCTTATTGAGTATTTTATCATCAATATTCATTAGTGATACTGGTCTATAATTTTCTTTTCTTGTTGGGTCTTTCCCTAGTTTGGGGATCAAGGTGATGTTTGCTTCGTAGAATGTGTTGGGTAATATTCCTTCTTTTTCTATATTTTGGAAGAGGTTTAGTAACATAGGTACTAGTTCTTCTTTAAAGGTTTGGTAGAATTCTGATGTAAAGCCATCTGCTCCTGGGCTTTTCTTTTTAGGGAGATTTTGTATAGTTGATGCTATTTCAGAACTTGATATAGGCCTGTTCAATATTTCCACTTCATTCTGGCTAAGTCTTGTTAGGTGGCATACTTCCAGGTATTGGTCAATTTCTTTCAGATTTTCATATTTCTGAGAGTAGAGTTTCTTGTAGTATTTGTTAAGGATTTTTGGAATTTCTGAGGGGTCTGTTGTTATTTCATCGTTACCATTTCTGATTGATGAAATTAGAGACTTTACTCTTTTTTCCTGGTTAGGTTGGCCAAAGGTTTATCTATTTTATTGATCTTTTCAAAGAACCAACTTTCGGATTTATTGATCAGTTGTATAATTCTTTTGTTTTCAATTTCATTTAATTCTGCTCTGATTTTGGTTATTTCTTTTCTTCTGCTGGGTTTGGGGTTGGAGTGTTCTTCCTTCTCCAGTTGCTTGAGATGTCCCATTAAGTTATTAACTTCCTCTCTTTCCATTTTCTTGAGGAAGGCTTGCAGTGCTATAAATTTCCCTCTTAGGACTGCCTTTGCAGTATCCCAGAGGTTTTGATAATTTGTGTCTTCATTGTTGTTATGTTCCAAAAATTTGGTGATTTCCTTCTTAATCTTGGCTATAACTTATCTATCCTTCAGCATAAGGTTATTTAGCTTCCATGTCTTTGTATGGATACGCAGATACCTGTTGTTATTGAGTTCAACTTTTATTCCATGATGGTCTGAGAAGATGCAAGGAATCATTTCTGTTTTTTAAAAATTTGCTGAGAGTGGATTTTTGGCCTAGGATGTGGTCAATTTTGGAGTATGTTCCGTCGGCTGATGAGAAGAATGTATATTCAGTTATGTTGAGATGAAATGTTCTGCAGATGTCTGTTAAGTCCAGATGCTGAATGGTTAAGTTTAAATCTAAAATTTCTTTGCTTAGCTTCTTTTTGGAGGATCTATTCAGCACTGCTAGAGGGCTGTTAAAATCTCCAACTGCTATGGAACTGGAGGAAATCAAGTTGCTCATGTCTGTTAGAGTTTCTTTTATAAATTGAGGTGTATTCACGTTGGGTGCATAAATATTAATAATTGAAATCTTATCATATTTAGTATTGCCTTTAACAAGTATGAAGTGTCCATTCTTATCCTTCCTTATTTTGGTTGGTTTAAAGCCTATTGCATCTGTGAATAGGATGGCAACACCTGCTTTTTTCTGCTTTCCATTTGCCTAGAGTATAAATGACCATCCCTTCACCTTGAGTCTATATTTGTCTTTTAATGTAAGATAAGATTCTTCTATGCAGCAGATATCGGGCTTGAGTTTTTGTATCCAGTCAGCCAACCTGTGCCTCTTTAGAGGACAATTTAAACCATTCACATTAATTGAGAATATTGGTAAGCCTTTCAAGGGTCCAGTGGACATTTTTAATCCTTTTGCGACTGTGGAAGTTGGAATTTGATCAAAATTTTCTGGATTTACTTTTGTGGTGGAGGATTACGCTGGTCTTTATGAAGGATGGGTTTGGCAATATCCTGGAGCGCTGGTTTAGTTATGGCAAATTTCTTCAACATGTGAATGTCATTGAAGTATTTAATTTCTCCATCATAAATGAAACTCAGTTTAGCTGGGTACAGGATCCTGGGTTGAAAGTTATTTTGTTTTAGGAGATTAAAAGTCAATGACCATCCTCTTCTACCTTGAAAGGTTTCAGCAGAGAGATCTGCAGTTATTCTAATATTCTTGCCCTTGTAGGTGATGGTTTTCTTTCGTCTGGCTGCTTTCAGAATTTTCTCCTTCATATTAACTTTAGTGAAATTGATTATAATGTATCTGGGGAATGTCTTATTTGGGTTGACTTGTGCTGGAATTCTGAAACTGTCTGCTATCTGAATTTCAGAATCTCTTGGCATGTCTGGAAAGTGCTCTTTCATAATCTCATGGAGAAGAGACTCTGTGCCTTATGAAGCCACTTTGTCATTTTTAGGGATCCCTATAAGACAAATATTAGTTTTCTTCGAATTATCCCAGAGGTCTCTGAGAGAGTATCTGTTTTTGCCCTCCACTTCTCTTCCTCTTTGAGAGTTTGGGAGCGTTCAAAAGCTTTGTCTTCAATGTCAGAAATCCTTTCTTCTGCTTGCTACATTCTGTTATTGAGGGATTCAAGTGTGTTTCTCAGATCTTTGAGGGCTGCAACTTCTTGTCTCAATGTTTTCAAAATCTTTGGTCATTTTGTCTTTGAATTCGTTGAATTCTTGAGACATCTTTTGGGTTACTGCTTGGAATTCTAGTTCGATCTTATTGCTATCCAGATTCTGAATTCAATTTCTGACATCTCGGCTATTTGTTTGTGCATGGGATCTTGTGCTGTGTCTGCCCCATTGATCCTTGGGGGAGTTGATCTACTCTGATTATTCATATTGCCAGAGTTTTTCTGTTGATTTCACCTCATGGTTGTTTTTCACCGTTGCCTCTCGCAGTCCTCAGAGTTGAGGAGGTTTCTCTCCAGGATTAGACCCCAGTGGGATCACTCTATTGTTGCTCTTTGTTGTGGATCTTTGTAGGGATTGACCCTGTGTAGTTCCTCTGGGGCTGCCCCAGCCAGGGAGTTCTGACTGTGGAAGCAGCTCCAGAGTGTGACACACCCGGATCCAGCAACAGGGCAGGGAGTGGTGTACACGGTTCTTGGAGTACCTGGTGCCCAATGACTTTGGACAGAGAGCCCAAGGCTCCAGCAGTCTCTGGCCAGGAGAAGGGCTCCGTGCAGAGGCAGGGAGGGCTCCAGAGGGCAGACAGCTACCAGAATCCCTGGCCAGACAAGCGGGCTGGTATGGAGGCAGGGAGGGTACAGGAGGGAGGACACAGGGTTGCCCGGCTCCTGGAGTTCCTGGTCAGGGTGTGCAGAGGTCCGGGCAGGCACCAATTGCTGTTGCGGCACAGGTCTTATGGAGGTCTAGGCGGGCGCCTGTGGTGGTCGCAGTGCAGCTCTTACAGAGGTCCGGGCGGGGGGGATAACAGAATTTTTATAACAGAGAAATATGAAATAATTTATTTCATAGAGCCCACACAGTAAAATATTGGTGAACCAAATTACACCAGAATTAAAGATTTCTGTTTAGTGAAGAATATAATGGACAAAGTTAATAGATAAATGACAGGCTAGAATATGTGTAAAGCCTGCAACCAGCCAGGGACTATCTGGAATAGACAAAGGATGTCTATCAAACAATAGGAAAAATGCAGAAACTTCCTGTGGAAAAATGTGCAATGAATTTAAAGGGGAATTTTCAGAAGAGAAAAATCTAAAAAACAAGCATATGAGGAGATAATCAGATGTACCATTAATAAGATAAAACAAAACACAACAGAAAGATACCACTTTACATTTTATCATTTACGTTAGAAAGCTTAATGGTGCTAACTATTGGCAGGAATATGGGTATACTAAAAATGCATACTCCTGGGGGGAGCTCCTAATGGTAAATCATTCCAAAGGTAATCTGAGAGTACTTTACGAAATTACACTATACACTGTCTCTGAGCTACTACAAGTGTCCTATGGCCTAGCAATTCTACTATTGGTTTAGAAGCCAAGTAAATTCTCTTGGTGTTTCCCAGTAAAGTATATCTGAGGCTTTTCACAATAGCGTTCTTGGTGAGGCAAGACAGAAACAATCTGAGTGTCCATCCCTGAGAGAGAACAGAAGTAGAATGTATTCTAGGCACTCTGGAATACACAGTAAGCAGTTAAATGGAATGGGCGAGATGTACACACAGCAATATTCAGGGACCTTAAAGCATAATACTGAGTGAAGAAGATGCAGAGAAACAAAATGGAATCTATCACTCACATTTACCTAAGTTAAAATGCAGTTACAATAAACTCCAAGTTTGAAACTCTGGATATTTTATAAGAACACATCCACTTAGAATGACTAGGTTCTCCTATGAGTAGGATGAAGAAGAATGCCTGTACACCAGTGCACACAGACACCAGCAAGTAGGGACCTGTGAAAATGTATGCACACACACACGTATACACGGGCCTTCAAACACAACACTTACAGCACAACACATATTCTTACTGCACACAATGTACTCTTTATGTTTTCTATTTCCTTTTCTATTTTTTAACACTGATCTCTGCCTACTCAATCGATTGCATTATCTACCGATGGGTTATGACTTTTTATTTTAAAATTGTGATGTGAACAACAATAACGGCATTATAGTGAGTTCCCGGAATAATAGTAACAGGACCATAAAACTATAAAAGGAAGAATCGTAAACAACAGCTCCGGCACAGACAGCAGAATTGAGAAAAAGCTCTCTCTTGTGCTGCCTTCTCCCGAAGACTCACATCCACAGGGAATTACCAGGAGTCTGGGGCTGCTCCTTGCCACGTGATCCTGACCTCAACAGCACTTCCGGAGGGTGAACTTTTCACCCCTGCCTCAGCGCTGGCTGGTCGGACCAAGGCCAGAACTAAAGCAGGAAATGATATGCCACTTGCTAAAGCATACGGGATATTTTAAAACATAAAGGAACATTTCTAAGCATTCCTTAATAAGATGTAAATATATAAAAATATGATCCTTCTCTTGGAAATGGAAAAGTTGGAAAATGTAAAAAGGGCAAAAGTGCTCAGGACCAAAATAATAAAATGGGAAAAACTTAAAACACACAACAGTAGGTCACACAGACTTCAAAAGAGCAGGAAGCTAAGTCAGAGAAGGAACAGACTCTGAGAGACTAGAGAAGCCAATGGCTGTTTCCAATTTTCAGTGCAATAAATAAAAATTAAAAGAAAACAACATTTCTATTCCAAATTAGCTCAATATTATTTTTTAAGGGCAGCTTTAGGTCCTCCTCATACCAGAAGGTCTTGCCAGAAAACATATTTATTGGGCCAATACAGAAAACAGTAATGTTTTTTGAGACAGGATCTTACTCTACTGCTAGGCTGGAGTGTCATGGCACCATCACAGCTCACTACAGCCTCAAACTCATGGGCTCAAGCAATTCTCCTACCTCAGCCTCCAAAGTACCTGGGACTACAGTGGGTGTCACTTCTCCCAGCCAATCTTTGTTTTCCTTTTTTTTTTTTTTTTCTTTTTAGAGTCAGGAGAAAATAGTAAACTTTAAATATTTAAATAATACTAAGTACCCAGGAGGCTGAAGCGAGAGATTGCTTGAACCCAGGAGTTTGAGCAACATATGTCTAGGCAACATAGGGAGACCTCATTTCTATAAAAAAATGAAAATAAAAAGATGGTGCACACCTATAGTCCCTGCTACTCAGGAGACTGAGGGAGGAGGATCACTTGAGGCCAGAAGTTGGAGGCTGCCAGTGAGCTATGATCATGCCACTGCACCCCAGCCTAAGTGACAGAGCAAGATCTGATCTCTGAAATAAAACATTAATAAATTATATATGGCTGGACATTTTTAATAGAAATAGACACTTCTGATTAAATGAGGTATAATTTTTATCTTTACAGGTACGTCCAACTGGAGATACGAGAAGGTGTGTGGCTGGTTTCAGACAGCGAGCACTATTACCCTCTCTGTGCAGCCACAGAGCCAGGAGATAGGGAGAGGCAGTGGCATTTGTCTAAAGCCCCACCACAGCCTTGGAAACATTCCCTGGAGGGCAACTTTTGTGCAGTGTTACCCAAGAGCCAGCTGTATAGCTTTGAAATAGGCATCTACCTATGGCTATGATCACTAATTGTAAAAAAAAATTAAGTTAGAAGAGGTGTTATTTAAAACCAAACTAAACTAAAATCAAAAAGACCTACATTCCATAGAATCCATATACCAAAAGGCACTGACAGAAGAAATATGACCAATATATGGAGAAGAGTGCTTCTGGTGCTATCAGGTAAATCAAGGGTGCAGGTAAGGTGGAGGGGAGAGAGAGAAGTGAGCAGACCATGATAAGAGAGGGAAGGCACGGAGGAATCAATGAAGTTGTTTCGGTATATTTACCAGTTTCTGGTCCTTAAAAGATAGCTGCTCACAATGTACACAGACCACATTGAAGATAATAACCAGGTATTTTCAACTCTGATGAAAACATAGCAAGAAAATCAGCGAGTACTAAAAGCTACCATTTACTAAAAGTTCTTGACAATATGCAATTGCTAATCTATACAACACCTATAAAGGTAAATTATATCCACATTTATTTTTTAAGACAGAGTCTCACTCTGTTGCCAGGCTAGAGTACCATGGCCTCAGCCAGCCTAACTCACATCAACCTCAAACTCCTGGGCTCAAGCAATCTTTCAGTCTCAGCCTCTCAAATAGCTGGGACTCGGGTGAGTGCCACCACATCTGGCTAATTTTTCTATATTTAGTAAAGGCAGGATCTCACTTTTCTCAGGCTAGTCTCAAACTTCTGACCTGAAACAATCCTCCTACCCAGCCTTCCAGAGCATTAGGATTACAGGTGTGAGCCACTTCGGCACCTATTCCATATCCACTTTTACAAATCAAAAAAGAGACCATCACAGCTGCTAAGAAAAGTCCTCAGGGTTACACAGGAGTATGGCAAACCCAATATTTAAGCCTAAGCATTTCTGATTTCAAAATGTCTTTTCACTAAGCATACTGATTTTCAAAAAGTATACTTACCTGGAAAAAAAAAAGAAAAAGAATTTCCTGCATCTAAGAGCACTAGAATGGCTTAAACTAGAAGTATAAATGACCAATGCCAATTTCCTAGTTTGGGTAATTGCACTGTGATTGTTAAAGATAGTATCACTGCTTCGTGAAGGGTACGTGGAAGCTCCATATAATATTTGAATCTCCTTGTGACCTAAAATTACTCAAAATTAAAAGGCTTCCTTTTAAAAAACTTAAAAGTTTCCTTTTTAAATAATTGGTGGACTTTTTTTGAAAGTTATATAGCGTCTTTTTCCTGTGGATATGTGTATTTTTTAAAAGGCCAATTCTCAATTGTTTGCAATAACCTAAATATCACAAGAAATAAAATGATACTATATTGTTTTCTATCCTTACTCAATTTTTGTAAACTTTTATAAGCACATATTAATGAAGTACATGGCAGTTCACTATCCCATCTATACAAATGTATGTGCTCCCATACCCCACAATCAAGGTCTGTTGATTCTGTTGTTGTTGCTTTATTCTACCATGCTGACATAAAGGAACAAAGCAAACACAGTTATCAATCATATCTAAACTACATATCACAAGAATGAAATGCCTGCTCTACATTAAAAGAATATCTGATAAGAAAATGTACTTTTTATCCTAAGAATGATTAAACTGCTTTTTTTCAGTAAATATGACCATGTTGAAACAGGTACCGTTTACTGAATGCCTTCTGCCAATAAATTCACTTGCTATCAACAGTATAATGTAAAAATCAATCTACCCATTTTACATACAAGGAAAGCTAGACTCTTAAAGATTAGTTTGCTGAAACTATGCAACTATTAAATGGCCAAATGAGGATTCAAACTCAGGTCTCTAAAAAGGACCTTCCTTCCACTGTCTCTGCCCCTCCAGGCTTTCATTCCTGTGCTTAAAAGACATCTACTGTATCCTCTACCAACCAAACCTCAAGGACAAAATACCCATTTACACATTTTTTTTTAGATTTCTCAATATTCATTCCTGACTCCTATTTAAAGTCAAAAGTTTGTTACTGAAGCTGAAGAAAAATCGTAAAAAAATGAAAGAAATGCAAGTGGTATTCCAAGTAACAATATGTGCATGCTCAAGTGGGAAACCCGAGAAGAGCATCTGCCAAGTTCATTCTGGCCTCACATGATACTGTCTCACTGATCTCAGGCCAACTTACATTTGTTTCTCCTTCTTTACCTCCCCCATTTCCTCTTGGTTCCAGAAGCATATAAAATTTGTTGCAAAGAAGCTGGATCGAGTTTCCAAGAATACACTGAGAATACTGTCAAATAAGGGAATGGCTATCTAGTCCAAGCATAACCTTATTTCCATTAAGAAAATTCTAAAATGCTGAAATAAATCTTTATGGAGTCAGAAAAAAAAAAAAAGAAGAAACAAAATTATCTAAATATTGATGATCAAAATCCAATAGATTTGGAGGGAAGAATGTTCAAAAGAACTGATTAAATGTGCCTTTTAATCTGCACTCAGGCACAGGGCATTATAATTTTGTGTGAGTTAACTTCCAAGCTGGATATACTTTATAATTCAAACTTCTGCTTGAAGTCTTTAGTTACGCCTAATTCTATTTCCAGTTTTTATTCCCCAGCACGGATCCCTATCTTTTCAACCCTGATGCTGATGAATTTCAGATTTCTGATACACTCATAACCAAACACCAACAAAACTGAGCATTATTCTTCAAGATCCACAGACTCCCATGTCTTGCTTTCTATCTACATTTGGAATTTTTAAAATATGATATATGTAACCGGTACTATCATTTAACAGGAACAGACAGTTTTCAAGCAGTCATGCCTTTAAAAGGGCCAAAGTAAAACAGCTCAACGACATATATATATGTTTTAATCACCTAGCCACTTTCCCCTTACGGTGATATCGTTGGCATTCCAAGTTCTTTCTTCCCAACTTCTTGGTGAATTAGAGAACCATACAGTATTATTATAATAGTTAAGAAAAATAAACTTTTTATAAAGTCAAGCTCGCAGACCTACAAATCTTAGTTTTCTCTCCCTAACTTTGTATCCACTAACAAATAATACTAATAAATATTTCTATTCTTATGTTCAGGGGATCAGGTAATAATGCTATGAAGTCTAATTTACAAGGTCCCTATTTTCCCCTCCTTCCCCAAACACACGCAAAAAGATGACATTACACAGTGTCAGGCATTGTGTTAACCTCGGATATACCAAGAAATATTTTAGGACCCTCTCTCACAGGTTCACACTCTAATGAAGGAGATAAAGTTAACAATTACAATTCAGTGCAATGAGGGATGTTGCAAAGATAAGCACGAGGTGCTTAGGCAAGATAGAGGAGGGACCTTTTACACAATCTGAAAGGATAAGATTTCAGGGTGTTCAGAGAGTTCCCCAGAGAAAGCATGTCCAAAAGAGACTAGGGAATAAGTAACCACTTCACATCCCTGGGATGGCAATAACGAATAAGACTGATAATAACAAACGTTAGGAAGAACAGAGAGAAATTGGACCCTTCATACCTTGCTGGTGAGAATGCAAAAGGGTGAGGCCACTTTGGAAAACAGTTTGGCATTCCTCAAAATTTTAAGTGTAGAATTACCTTGTGACCCAGAAAATTCACTCCTAAATAGACAGGGTGGACATGAAGTCCGCATGCAATTCACTGTGTTAAACTATTTTAAATTGCATCTCAACTTCGTGTCCACCCTGTGTAACCAAAAGAACTGAGATGTGCATACACAAGAACTTGTGTGCAAATGCTCGCTAGCAGCATTATTCAAGATAGCCAAAATGTAGAAACAATTCAAATGTAGTGATGAATGAATAAAGGAAAATGTAGTATATTCCTAATGGAATATTGTTCAGTCATAAAAAAGAATGGAGGAGCAATACATGCCACAGCACGTGTGAACATGGACAAAACTTCAAAACTTTATGCCAATATGTTACAACTGCATAACTCCATTCACGTGAAAGGTCCAAAATAGGCAAATTCTTAGATATAGAAAGTAGATTAGTAGTTTCCTGAGACTGGCAGAAGAGGAAAATGAGGGATGATTACTAATCAGTATGGGGTTTCTCTTTAGGGCGATGAAAATATTCTAGAATAAGATCATGGTAACAATAGCTGTGCAATTTTGTGGTTATACTAAAAACTACTAAATTCTACACTTTAAAATAGTGGATTGTAAAGCACATGAGTTCTCGCTTAAAAAAAAAAAGGAAAAAAAATACAAGCAAGTGAAAACAGCAAATTATACGGTAAGAAAGGAGAAAGTGGTAAGAATAAATAGTGAAACATGAGAAATTGAAGTGGGTTCCAGAGTAGAAAGGAAGAGGCGAATCCCAGAGCAGGAAGCAGAAAGTGGGTTCCTGCACAGGAAGCAGAAAGTGGGTTCCTTCAGAGTGAAGGAACGTCACTCCGAAGTGACGTTCAGAGACGGAAGGAAGAGGCAAGTTCCAGACCAGGAAGGAGGAAGTGGGTTCTAGAATAGGAATGAGAAGGAAAGTTCCAAATCAGGAAGGAGGAAATGGGTTCAAGAGCAGAAAGGAAGAGGTAAGTGCCAGACCAGGACGGAGGAAGTAGGTCAAAGCAGAAAAGAAGAGGGAAGTTCAGAGCAGAAAGGAGGAGATGGCTTCCAGGGCAGAAAGGAGAAGGTAAATTCCAGATCAGGAAGAGAAATGAATTTCAGAGCAGAAAGAAAGAGGTAAGTTCCAGAGCAGGAAGGAAGAGCTGGTTCCACAGTATAGGAAGAAGGGAACTGAGTGGAACTGGTGTGGTCAGCTTCTTTTCTGACTTTTCTGACTTTTTAGGGTAGGAAGTTTGCAGTAAATAAAGGAAGTTAATAATAAACTCTGTGAATTATAGAAGAGACAGCAAAAAAGTCCGTTATTGGAAGTTTCCCACACCCATCTAATAAAAACAACAACAACAATTTCCATGTTTGACACTATAAAAGAATTTACTTAAGCACAACATGAACATGGGCATCTCAGGAGAAATTCTTTCCCGTCGAGTCTCCTGAGTCCTCCAGGCTTGCTCCTGCCGCTTTTACAGAAATGTTTGTATCCTTTACAAGGCTGTCCTATTCCATTCACCAATTGCTTCAATCCTGCAGTAGGCTGCTTCTTCATTTACTTGTTTTTCCCATATTTTGTGATATTTCGACTACTGACACTAACATCAAAAATGGATATGAAGATGCTTACCATGAAGGTTTTTATGATATTAACATCCCCTAATTCACTACATCTTGTTTTTCTCTCTTTCTATTGGTATTTCATTATTATTTTTTTCAACATTAAGAAACTAGAATTCTACTTGATGGGCTCAAGATGCATTAATAATTTTTATTTTTCATGCTTCAATAACTAATAATTCATGTTTAGTGAATAAAATTAGCTTTTTACCTTTAGCTGGTAAAAGTTGACATCAAGTCTGAGGATGAAGATTTTTGTCAGAAACTTATAAATCAAGTCCTAGATATCTAAGGATAAGTATAATGGAATAACTCCAGCAGATGATTTTACCTATGGACAAAAGTCAAGGATGTATTAGAATTTTGTGTTTAGGAAAATCATGCATAGTTACTAATAAATCACATAAATATACCTAGTCTCCAAGAAGTGCTAAAGTTTCTGATTTCTAATCATTAAAGAAATGCATACTAGCCTAACATTTTTTGAAAGGTTTCTATGTAGCAGGTGCTTTTCACATATGACCACATTTGTTTCTTATCCCCATGCCGTTTTACAAATAAAGAAAATGAAGCACATCTAGCAAATGGCAGAGCCAGGATTTATACCCAAGGATTCTCGCTCTAGGTTCTGAGCTCTTAATCACTACATGTACTATCCTGACATAGGTCTGTATACCCTACTCTAGGAAAGAATCTCAAAGCTGAAATGGTATGAGGAATCTTAGGTGGTTTATTCCAATTTGATTGCAGTGTTTCCCGAAATATGTAAAGGTGGTCCAAGATTAAAAAATTCTATAATCAAGTATAATCTCTATGGAAAAAAGTATGGAGTTCCTCCAAGAACTAAAAGTAGACTATCATTCAATCCAGCAATTCCACCACTGGGTATCTACCCAAAGGAAAAGAGTCATTATCTCAAAAAGACACCTGCACTCAAATGTTTATTGAAGCACAACTCACAATTGCAAACTTGTGGAATCAACCTAACAAGTACCCATCAACTGATGAATAGATAAAGAAAATGTGTATACATTTATATATGTAAAATATACATATATATATGTAAAATATGGAATACTGTTCAGCCATAACAAAGAATGAAATAATGTCTTTTGGAGTAATGGGTGGAACTGAAAACCATTACTCTAATAGGTACAGTGTACACTATTTGGGTGACGGTACACTAAAATCCCTGACTTCACCAGTGTACAATTCATCCATGCAATAAAAAAAACAGTTGTACCCTCTAAAGCAGTGGTTCTCAACCTTCCTAATGCTGCAACCCTTTTGTAGCAGTAGCAACGAAAATAATTTTATGGTTGGGGTTACCACAACATGAGAAACTGTATTAAAGGGTCATGGCATTAGGAAGGTTGAGAACCACTGCTCTAAAGCCACTGAAATAAAAAATACTAGAGTCAGGATGATATAGTGGAAAAAAAATAGAATCAAGGGAAGGCAATCGGGGGGTTTTTTAGGCAGAGGGCCAACTAATGAGCTGTGTGGTGGGGGTGTATCTGAAACTCTCCCATGCCTGAGTTTGCTCAAGTAGAAGACCACTAACACACTTACAGTTCTAATATTCTGTATCACTGAAAAAAGAAAAAATATACTCTATGAAACCCTTCACCTCTTCCACTGCCAATGTTTATTTCCTTCTCTCCAATCAGTCATTCATTACCATTCTTCTAGGCTATGGCTGAAATCTGGACCATGCTGCCAACTGGTCTCTTCTTTCATTTCACATTTTGTTAATACAGATGTCTCCTGAAAAATTTAGTATTTAAGGATAACAGACATTTCAATTTGCTCCTTCAAATTCTTTTAGGAAAGAAATAGAGCATAAAGAAATAAAAATGTGTAATGCTTGGTGCTAAGTATAATATATTATGAGCTCAACTGGAAGCTCTTTGGGGACAGGGAACAGGCTAGAGAGCCTGGAGCAAGTGGCAGATGCTGGGTGCACGTCGGACAGCATGATTAGCAGTACATCGCCCTCCCCTAGGGACATTCCACATTTGCTAACTCAGTTTGGTGCATACATTTACTTACACTTGCAAATCCGTAAACATGTTGAGACTCAATATGGGAACTTGAAACAAGGCCTGCAGTCGCTACATTTTCTAGATTTTTCTGCCAAAGTAAACATTTTTTCCTTAGATCTCTATTCTCTGGTTCTGCAGTCTTGTTTTCTTTGTATTTTGCTCTGATAGTGTCTTCATTTCCTCTGTTCATCCTGAACATTTAAAATGTGTGCCTTTGCCCATAATAAAGCAGTAAAGAAACTCTAAGGTGTGCTTGTGGGTGGGGACTGGCTTTGAGAATGAGAGCACATCCTAAAGGATCAGTACCCCGTGTTGGTATCCAAAATCCATGGCATTACTGCCTTTCCGTCATCAGCGTGAGCGGAGATTAAACTTCCAACAAACTACCAAATGCAATTTCTCTTAATCAATGTCTTTAGCCTTTACACTATATAACATATATATTGCAATAGTAGCAGTGGTAGTTAATAATAGCAGCAGCAAAAATATATGACAATGGTAACTGGAACATAGTATTTACTCCATGCCTGGTACCCTTCTCAGCACTTTACTGGTATTTATCCTTGGTCTTCAGAATAAATCCGCAGGCACTACTGTTATCTACACTTTACAGATGAGATGAGAAACAGAGAGATTAGTTCACCTGTTCAATAACCCATCAGTAAGTGGTAGAGGCATGATTTGAGCCCAGGTAGTTTGATGCTGACTCATAATCCCATTAATTTAAAACGCCTCCTAAATACCACGATGAGAGAGCCAGGTGCGGTGAACTGCTTGAGCTCATGGGTTCGAGACCAGCCTCAGCAAGAGTGAAGATCCCCATCTCTGAAAAGCCAGGAGTTATGGCAGGCACCTGTAGTCCCAGCTACTCAGGAGACTGAGACAAGAGAATCACTTGAGCCCAGGAGTTTGAGGTTGCTATGAACTGTGATGCCAAGGTATTCTACCAGAGGTGATAAAGTGAGACTCTATCTCAAAAATAAAGAAAGAAAGAAATACCTCAATGAGGGCCCTAAGACACTCCAAGGTTCTAAGTGTTTTGTCAGTCAACTTGAGTGAATTTGTGTAAGCCCACAAACTATATCTCATGTCCAGAAAAGTCCCAGTTTCATGAAACAAGATTCTTCCCCATCAAACAATTTCACAAAAATCCCAAACTAAAAATCTAACTTAATGATTATTGCTTGTCAGATTCTTACATGGATTAAAAACCAAAATAAAATAGAATTCAGAAGCTATTCCTTTTAACTTCATACAATAAAGACTAAATGCTAAGCTTCCCTGCACTAAAAATTTTTTACTTTTTATTTCAAAAGAATTTCAAACGTGCAGAAATGTTGTATGTAGTATTGCAAGGACCCCCACCTACCCTTCTCCCAGAGACCCCATTCAAGCTGAGCCACCTCCCCTGAGAATGTTCTTTCCAGCCAAAGGATCCATTCCAGGATCACACTTCATACTTAGAGTTGTCATGTCTCCTCAGTCTGCTTTGATCTGGAACAGTATCTTTGACCTTCATGACCTTGACTTCCTGGTATACTGCAGGTTAATTATTTTGTGAAATGTCCCAGAAATGGATTTAGTGACATTTCCTCTAGAAGATTCAGACATTACATTTTCCTGTGATGCAGGACATCAGTGTGTCCCATCACTAGTGATGGCACATTTGATCCCTGAGTAAGGCTGTATCTTCTCAGGTTCTCCACTAAAGCTATTATGTTACTGAGTAAGGATCTGTGTACACAGATAGTTCAGGTTATGTCAATATCCTGATGCTCACCCAACTTTTACTCACTGGTTTTAGTGAATGATTCCTTGTTGGTTAATGGGAGATCATTTGTAACTATCGTTATTATTCTGGTGCTCAAATTGCACCAGAATTTGAATTCCTAGGTTTCACGAAGGACTGTAGACATCCCTTCAAGCTGACTGCTATGTCCTCTGGCTTCTCCCCCACCGTTCTTTGAGAATTCCTGTGTCTTCTGGCACAATAAGACATTCAGGGCTCATCCTATACATTTCCTGCCCCACCCCCAGAACCAGACATTTTTATTCAAAGACCCACAGTTCCTTTAAGCAAAGACTAGAATTTGGAAACTAACACCCAGGAGGCAGATGGCTCCTATTGACTGGGCTGTCCTCTGTATCCTGGCCTTTTCAATGACCAAAGCTGGGAAAAAAAAGAAAACTGAGTGTGTGTGTGAACAAATTTTTTCATAGACATGTATATACTTTAACATAGTTTATTTTTTTAATAGGGATCTCTATATATGTGGGTCATTGTGAAAGTTTTGAGATACACAAAAATGAAATGTAAAATCCACACCCACGGAAATAAATGCAGCCCTCCCAGCAGCACAGATAAGCCGAGTGTTGAAACTTGCATGATTGAATTAGGAAGGATGCTGCTGCTGCTGCCTGTACTCCTTTGAAAGTGAAATAATGGACTGTAACACAGCCTGTCTCAAAACTTTCATAGTGACCTACATATCTCCCAGGCTGGTCTCATACTCCCCAGGCTGAACAGATTTCACACCTCAGCTTCTCAAGTAGCTGGGATTAACATTTATATTATTTCTGTATTGTAATTTATATACACATAAAATTTCTACACATCAAAATCCATGCTTTCGCATTGGTATCTCAAATTCTAATCCACAGCACAGGGTTCCTTCCAGCTCTCCCCTTTATTGTCTGCAACTCTGGTCCCTGACAGTAAGAAGTCTGGCTCCCATTACTTCCAATATATTTGCTCATTTGCCCTGCAGGGCCTCCTTGCCCAGACCTGCCTAATAAATTTTTGACTAAATTATTAAGAAAGGAAGGAAGGAAACACAGAAGGAAGGAAGAAAGGCAGGCAGCTTACACCAATTTTTTTGAGATTCAGTAATCTACTTAGGATAAAAACATAATCCAGGACAAAAGACTAAATATATCAACACGGCAGCTCATTCCCTGGCCAGAGCAGATAACAGAGTTTAAAGTTGTCCCCAACAGCTTGTCAACTTCCAATATGTGTAGGACTCGCCATTGTTCATCTATTTACTACAAAAGGAACTTTGATGTATGTAAGTATATTACTGGGTAATAAAACTTCATGAACCAGATGTGACTTTTCCACAACAGATGAAAGAAATTCTAGTACATCCTGACTGAACGCACTTCCCTTCCCCATGACAGTGACTTCGGGAATAGTGGGACCCAGAAAAATCACAATTCTCACTCAAGGTCACAGAACTCATTAGTAGCAAAGCACAATCCAACTTTGAGTCCCTGACTTGCCAGATCATTACGCGATGTTACCTTTGAGAAAGTTTCCAATATAATAAAATAACATAAAATTTTTAAATGTGTCCACCAAGAGATATATGCAATGCCATAGGCTCCTATAAGACAAATGCACGAGCGTGAATACAGGAATCCTGTTTTAAGTATCTAGAACAAAACAATCTCCTCCTTGAGAACATTAATGAAAACACTTATTCAAATGCTTAGCTATAAAAATAGTTCATATAACCAGAAACTCTCCCTTACTTTGGTATTCTGTAATTTTTCCAAGTCTTCATAATTAGCATCAGTCAACAGAATAGGCCAGATATGAAGAAATGCAAAATTAGGACGATCAGACCACATACTTCACACGTGTGGGGGGGAGATGGGTGCTTGTGAAAGTATTCTGTCAATGGGATGTGCTGTACAGTTACAAGTGGCTCTTTTTCCTGTGAGGTAAACAGAGAGTTTCTGTTTTAAAGCTGATTGAACAATCAACTTTCTGCAACACAGTACCCACTCTGGCACCAAGCTGACATTAAGCGTGGCACTGAGCGGGTCCTTCAAGCCTTTGGGGTCCTAGTTCTCCCTAAAGGAGAAATTAAAGCCTTGTCCTGCCTACCCTGACACAGACAAGCACCCCCAAAGTGGGACCTGTGGGATTGTGCTTTGTCATCAGGCAATGTAACTGGTCCTCCTGATCCACCATTTCACGCTGGGTGGCCTTGGGCAGTTCACGTGCCTTCTCTAAGCCTCCGTCCCTTATCTGTAAAATGAAGAGGATGACACCTAGTTGCCAGAGCCAGCCTGCAAGTCGAAAGAGGAAAAAGTGTGCATGCAACAGGAAGCCTGGCACCGTCTGTGATAAATGAAACTCCCCTATCACCTCCACCCTCCTCACACCACCACCATCACCATCCCCATGATCGGAGTCACCAGTGCCACTATCAGGCCTTCAGGTCACTCGTAAAGCACACTGCCCGTGGGACAGGAAAGCTGTGTGGACTCTGCCATGGGATTGTTATGGATGGAGTGTTTTTGTGTCCCCCTACAATTCAGATGTTGAAATTCTAATCTCCATATGGTATTTTAAGAGTCAAGTTAGGGCCTGGCTGAGGGTGATGGCTCACACCTATAATCCCAACACCGTGGGAGGCTGAGGCAGGAAGAGGGCTTGAAGTCAGGAGCTCAAGAGCAACCTGAGCAAGAGCTAGACCCCTTCTCTACTCACCCCAAAGAAAAACGACTGGGTGTGGTGGTGCTTAACTGTACTCCCAGCTACTCAGGTGGTGGAGGCAGGAGGATCCTTGAGCCTAAGAATTTGAGGTTGCAGTGAGCTATGATGATGCCATTATTTTTTACTCTAGCCGGGATGACAGAGTGAAATTCTGTCTTTAAAAAAAAAAAAGAGTTGGGGCCTCTGGGAAGAGAGTAGGTCATATGAGGGAGGGGGAAACCTCTTGGATGGGATGCCCTAACAAAAAAGACCCCCAAAGCTCACTCATTCGCTTTCCACCATGGAAGGACCTAACAAGTAGGCAGCCTGCCAGCTATACTAGCACCCTGACCTCAGATGTTCAGCCTCTAGAATTGTCAGAAATAAATTGGTTTATAAGCAGTCCAAATAACAGAGCTCGTTTCATATCTGCAAGAAAGCCAGGTGGGGTGGCTCACACCTGTAATCCTAGTACTCTAGGAGGCTGAGGCAGGTGCTAATTCTGAGTTCACGGGTTCGAGACCAGCCTGAGCCAGAGCAAGACCTCGTCTCTAAAAATAGCCCGGCATTGTGGTGGGCGCCTGTAGTCCCAGCTACTCAGGAGGCTGAGGGAAGAGAATCTCTTAAACCCAAGAGTTTGAGGTTGTTTTGAACTGTGACACCACAGCACTCTATCCAGGGTCCAGGGTGACAAAGTAAGACTCTGTCTCCAAAAAAAGAGCGAGAGAGAGAACATTAAGCAACTCTGCTGTTTTTCCAGATTGGCCTCACACAATCCGTAAGGATGATTCCAGTTTCCAGCTTGCGTGCCTTGTCACCCCCCACCCCACCAGCCCCCACCCAAAGAGCTTGAGTATGACAGACAAAATATATAAGATGCGATCATTTGAAATGTTGCCACACAGGAGCTAATTAAGGATGAAATTTCAGACTAGAGTAAAAAATAAAGCAATGAGTTAATTTTACGGGAAGAGGGAAAATGATAAAACTCTTAAAAGATTTAAAACGGGTTAAAGACACAAACAGTCTTCAGGCAGGCCAAAAATGGTGGATTTCTTTCCTTAAAGCACAACTCCCAGCAAATTAAACCATGTTTTATTACATAAAGCTTAGCTTTTTTAACTGTTTTTTTTTCCTGTCCATACACATGTGCACGCACACATACATGTATGTTTAATGTCAATGAAATACCAGGTGCACTGCAGCTTTTACTCTTGTTTAAAAAAAATAATAAAAGCCATTGTCACTCATGGGCTTCAGCCTAGCCTGTCAAGCAGGAATTAAAATCTCTTTAAAAAGAAGCTTTGCATGGTTCATGTGTCATGCCGACATGAGCTGGATCAGCTTACAGAAGGGGCCAGAGATAAGGCATCCAAAGGAGGTTAGAAAGAAGCAGTCCCCAGAAAAATCTGATTTCTTTGCTCATCCACCTCCCTCACCTCCCCATTTCTAAGAAGTGGGACAACGGGAAACACAGAGCAATGACTGATTTCTTTCCTTTATTAATGATAACACTAGGTTCTGAAATTACTCTATCAGGAACAAATATCTATTTCCAATTTCTGAAGATCTCTTCCTTTTCCCTTAAAAGTCATGAAACAAAACCCACACAATTTTATCCTACTATCAGGCTCATGATTTTATTAAATTCAAAAAATACAAAGCCTAGAGGGTGGGTACTGTTTGCTTTATTTTAAAAGAATGCATCAAATATTAGCTAAAAATTGGTTGTAAATGGGGCCGCATAAGCCTCCACAGAAAGGAATTGTGAGGGCTTGGGATTAAAATTGCTGGAAGCCAAAAAGAAAATTGAAGAGGAGGAAATGATGACGGATGGGTTTGGTACTATTATCTCTGAGAATACCAAGAGCAGTGAGGCTTTGAAAAAAAAATCTACAAGGTGACCTTGAGAACAAGTTCAGACTGAGAAGTCAGCTTGGTGCAGATCCCTGCAAGGGCTGAAGCAAAGCAGGCTGAATCCTCCTTTCCAAATGGATGATGAAGATGTTTCAGATAAGCAGTTCTGATTTCCTTTCAACATGCAGAGCTGCAAGCTGCACTCCCAAGAAGAAAAAATGTCATGCACACCTTGCAAAATGCTAGCTGTGGTTTAAAACCCAGAAATGATCCTGGAGGGTTTCGCGACTTTGGAGCAAACAAGATTGGAAATGTGAAATGGACTTTGTGGACAACTGCCTTTCTGTCTTTGTCCCCTGTCACTGCACACAGAACAGGAAGCCCTGAGCCATTAAGGAGATCCAACCTAAACTTCCTTCCGGAAGCCCAGAATAAGATCCTGGACTCCAGGGAATGTAATCAGTGCAAATTCTCACCCTCTGCCTCAAATTCCTGCAAGATCTATTCAATAACACATTACTTCAGGCCAGTGCTTCTTAAATTGGTTAAACTCAGGATGCCTTTATGAATCTTAGAAATTACTGAGGACTCCAAAAAGCTTTTGTTTATGTGGCTTATATCTCAATATTTACCATGTTACAAATTAAAACTAAGAAATATTTAACATGTATTTCTCTTTAAAAATCATTTATAATGCACTGTTAACATAAATAATATATTTTTATAAACACTAATTAGATTTTCCCAAAACATTTAGGAAGACTGGTGTTGTTTTACATTGTTGCAAATTTTTTAATGTCTGTAATAATATAACACATTTGAAGTCTCCTATCTGTTGTATTTAACCTGCTGTGATCTCTTGTTTGGTTGAAACAAAGAAAACCCATTCTCACACAAACGAGTCGTTGGCAAATATAAGAATAACGGAATAGCCCCTTCAGATAAATGTAGATATTCTTTGATACTACACCAAAACTCAACACCCAGTAATTTCTGTAGGAATCTCCACACGAGTGAACTTTTCATACTCCTGATATATTAAAATCCATTGATCTATCTATGAATCTACCCACACATAATTTTATAATATCAATCATTGATTATTTAGAAAAATAATTTTGTAACATCAATCATTGGTTATTTAGAGGGATCAGCCAGGCACAGTGGCTCACTCCTGTAATAACAGCACTCTGGGAGGCCGAGGCCAGTGGATTGCTTGAGCTCAGGTGTTGGAGACCAGCCTGACCAAAGGTGAGACCCATCTCTAAAGATAGCTGGGTGTGATGGTGGGCACCTGCAGTCCCATCTACTTGGAAGGCTGAGGCAAGACAATCACCTGAGCCCAAAAGTTTGCGGTTACTGTGAGCTATGATGCCATAGTACTCTACCCAAGACGACAAAGTAAGATTCTGTCTCCAAAAACAAACAAAAAAAAAAGAGTGGTCACTAAGTATAAAGGTTCCAAATGTACAGTAGAAAACTTCCATGTATGTTTGTGAAAGAAAGAGGATAAGAAAGGGCAAATGACATCTTAGCATTATTCTGAAAATAGATTCAACCTGTGGATCCACCAAGGTCACACAGTCTATGATTCAAACTTCGAGATCTACTATTTAGGTTCTCACGACACCTGAAAATGGTGACTTAAATTGAGATAGGGGCAGTGGTTTGATAGGGTCTTTTTAGGAGCCAGAAGATATAAAACTAAAATGTGCCCCCAAGTTGACTTGGGAGTTCTGCATGGTTTCCCAGTTTTCTATCAGGAATTAGAAAGGATGCATCTCACTGTATTTGACAATGTTCTCCAGTACAAAAGTGCACAAGTTTAGGCACTCACAACTGTGTCTCCAGCCAAAATCCAGATCTGAAAATAATGTTTTACAATGAATAAGCCAGAATCATTTACTGTTGATGTTTTTCCTCTTTGCTTAATTCTGTGGCTTAGTGTTTCCTCTGTGATCATAATCATAGTCATCGTAGCAGTGGCCCAACTAGCTGCTAAAAGAATTTCAGATTTCTAGTCATTAGAGCCTGACTATGAACCTACATCTTCAAATGACATCTCCAAAGGCAGGGACCTTACCTGCTTCACCCAATACTGTATCCCCAGCATCAACACCTAAAATCTGTGTTTTTCACTTGGTCAAAGCTTAAAATATATTTGTGGAATGAATTAATAACTCAGTTTGTATCTGAATACCACTGAATAGTGTGCTGGCAAATATGACCCTGTACGTATCATTGAAGAAATGAATGCAAAACTCAACGCCACTAACCCTGCAGTACAAAGGCCTTTTAATGGATGAGAGAAAACAGATGAACTGTTCACAATAAGTTGTTGGCTTTAATCAAAAGCCTTTAATTTACAGGGATAGCTTCAGTGAAGACCTTATGCCCTTCAGAAAATCAGGTTTCAAATGCAAACCCTGTCTTTTAATTCAATGAGATGCAGAACACAGCTAAAGAAGAAGGAACTCTTACTGTGGGTTGAAGAAACAAATAATATTATATTAAGGAGAAAAATAAAATAAATTTTCTCCTAGTTCTTTAAAGATCAAAATTCTGACAAAGAGTGGACAAAAACCAATCCTTTGACTAAAAAATAGGCTCTTCTGAAATTGTGTGTGTGCTTCCGTGTGTGTCTAAGTGTGTCAGGGACGCCTCCGCTGATCTTTGTTACAACAGCATCACTGTGTCCACTGTTCATTCACTGACGATGGGAAAGAAAAGCCAGGTGCAGACAGAAGGCACAAGGTGCAGAAGGCCAGCTGTATGAGCGCCTCGATAGCTCAGAAGTTTTGATCATTTGGATTACATAGTTTGTTTGTTTGTTTTGTTTTTTTAAGTCCTGCTTGGGGAGAGAAAGTGGGCCTCCCTGGTGAACAGAAGTGACTGTTTGTGCAATAGAATTGATTATCTGTTCAGGATGGCTTATGCTGCAGGACTATAAAAAATTGCAGGTGGCTTGGATTACAAGGGAGCTATCAGTCATCCTGAACTATTGACACATTTTTATGTACTCTAGTCTCAAATCACTCACTCAGGTTACTTATTCAGCCATGAAATCTAAAATTCGGAGTCCTACCTAAGGGAAAAGGAGGGATTTAAACTGGAAAGTCTACTCTCCCTAGTCCCATAACAACATCACATTTTAAAGCTAGCAGGAAGGGCGAGGCTAAATTCCCTTAAGCTTCCCATCCCAGGGTATCACTGGCGTCCAGCCACCACCTTTTCCAAACGATAAGCAATAGAGCTATGAATCCCAGGGATTGAGAAAAGCTACTTAAACTATTTCACATTTTTGATTTACGATTGGTCATGAACTAATACAAATTATAGTGAATATTTATTTGTCTTCAACAGCATGCTTGTCACCAAACTGCAAATGAAATCAATTCCAGTCTGGTCCCAGGCGCTTAAAAATTACCAAGGACATGCTAACACTTCTGCATTAAAGGAGATAGTCCAATAACCACACACAAAGCCAAGAGTGCAAATCTCCTTCCAGAAATGGATAGAAACGCTGCCGTCGCTGGCTGTGTGATTTCTCTACCATGAGATGAACCTCCGGGGAAGGCTTGCCTGCTGGTTAATAACCACAGCACGATAATTTTTAGACATGTAATGCTGGATTTGAGATGATGCAGCAGATTGTTTTCATTGGCTTTTTTTCCTTAATATAAAAATTCTCAATCTAGATCTAAATTAATGAATTTTGTTAAACCTTTATTTCCACAGTTCCGGGCTTTTAAATTCTAAGCTCTATGCAATCCTATTTTTTATCCGCTTTCCAAAACCAGCAATCATGCCCTAGGACTCTATTCAACCCCATGCAGCAAATGAATCATTTGGTAAAGTGTTTCCTCTTTTTACCTCCCTTCTCCTGTCCAATATTTGGGTTCTCAACAGAATCTTTATCAAGCAAAAATGTGAACAGGAAGTGGTAAAATCAATTCAACGAAATAGAAGTTACCCTAGGTAATAATACCACACGCACGGCATGTTCTGTTGATTTTCTTTTTCTTGGTTATTATTGTCTCAAATACACATAGCTTGCAGAATGGACAGTTAACCTATGGAGCCATCAGAGGAGAAATATACAGAAATTCATGTGGAAATTTTTTTTGCAAAAGAGAAAAAGGAAGACCACCACTTGACAATAAAATCAATAACAACTGGCATCTCTTCTATGTCGCTGGGACCTTTGCTCCTTTAAACTTATTTCTGGCACTAGCCCCGTGGTTTCCATTCATCCACAGATTCAGCATGTGATCCATGTCAGACAAGGTATTAGATAAAAGAAATAAAGGCCTAAAGAAATCACAGCCCCCGCACCCAGAAAGTTCAATGTAATACTAAGTTTATATGTTTAAAAAACTTCAAATTAAAAAAAAAAGAAGAAGAAAGAGAAGTAAGCAAGGACAGGAAGGCTCAGGGAAAGAAGGAGAGGGGAAAAAGGGGGACTCACAGTACCATATTGCAAATACACATTTAACAGAAGCGAACACAGGAGGGAAGAGCTGAGAACATTCTAGGGCAGGAGGCTGGCAGAGAAGCGGCAGTCCAGGTGTGGCTGAGAGCAGCATTTCAAAGGAGTCTTGGATGGAAGACCGTATGACCTTCTAGATGACCTTCCCCTCCTTTGCCTTTCACCTCCTCCCAGTCACCAAGGCCTGACCTCTCAACATCAGCCCTCTTCTCTCTTCCTGTAGGTTCTGCAGCAGTATAAGCACTGTGCACTGCTGCAGCCCCCAAGGGCCCCCTGCCTGCCCACACCACCTTCTGAAAAATGCACTTGGCCCAGCCAGTTATCACGGGGTGAAAATTCTAATGGGCTCTCTCAGATTCAGTTCTAGGACTTTTATGATCTTTATCAATCTCATAATCAACATCACACTTCAGCGCTTTGCTCTATTTCAGGCAGTGACTTCTGACAAATAGAGGAAGTCTATAAAATAGAGACCATTAGGGTAACTATCTTACAGGGCTGATAACAAGGATGTACACACAAACACAGAGCAGTGCCCAGCACTTAGTGAGCTCTGAATGAACAGGGGGAGGAGGGGCACGGAGGCAGTTTCCACTTTCAAGCTCTCCCCTAAGATTGCCCTGTCTCCTTCTCTTTTCCTCTCCTCCTCCTTAAAATGTTCATAACAATCTCAATTCTGCCACAAAGCCCCCCCCC
Source organism: Nycticebus coucang (assembly GCF_027406575.1). Classification (NCBI taxonomy): domain Eukaryota; kingdom Metazoa; phylum Chordata; class Mammalia; order Primates; family Lorisidae; genus Nycticebus; species Nycticebus coucang. Next base: position 57,621,758 of record NC_069788.1, read on the forward strand.
CTTTTTTTTATCCAAACAATAGCTCTCCCTCTTGGGAGCATAATTCAGTACTGATTTTCTCTATTCGCTATTAGCCCTCCCAAAGTTTAATTCTCCTCCTAATATAATCCTTTTATGTAAAGAGAGAATCACTATCCTCAATTTACCCAAGCAAAGATCACTTAGTCTTCATTCCACAATCAGTTGGTTATCAAGTCCTTTAGCCTGATCTGGGGGGTCCAACCTGTGGTCCATGGACTGCATACTGATTTTATGAGAGGTTTGTTTTGCTGGTATAACAAAAACTGTCCAAGGACCTCTGTTTGCTAATCAGCTGTCGTTAACGTTTGTGTATTTAATGTGTGGCCCAAGATAACTCTTATTATTCCAATGGGCAAGAGAGAAAAAGAAAAAGGTTGGACACCCCTGATCTAAATTCTGATCTGTTAAATTGCTTTCAAATTCTCCCTTCTCTTCATTTCCATTTTCCAGAACATCCATTTTACCAACTAGAGATAAATTAATACAAACTCAATTTATTCACTAATTAAAATTGCAGACAAGTCTCCATGGAGAACCTAATTGTGATATTTGACATTACAGGGCTGTTGTGAAGATTAAACTCAATAATGTAAGTAAAATTTATAAACTCGATCTTTAAATGCAAACATATGACATGAAATTGAGGCATTTTATTAAGGCTATAGAAAAGTGTTTCCAATGGCTTGATCACACACTTCCAAATGGCAACCAGGTTAATAGAAAGTTGATATGTGAAATTATTTAAGGTAGTATCAAAGTATCAAAACATGTAGGATCTGAGTGCCTTAAAGGAGTACTTCAACTTCTACCTGAATATAATGCTAGATTAGGTCAGACCAACGTTCTCAGCACAGAACTACAATAACCAGAAAAACAAAACTATTAAAATAGCCACTGCCTGAGGACATTAGAGGACCATCAAGGCACAACAATCTGAAGGGTCATGACTGTGGGGAGAAGGAAGCTTGACACGTGCCTTCTTTATAACTCATTTGCTGGTTCTACTGCAGACAGAGGAAAAAACTAAGTTGAGTCGGCTTATTTCAGTTTCACAGGGCTGGAGAGGCAAAATTCAGAGTTCTGGGCCTACTAATGAGAAAAAGTCCTGGTAACAACCCAGACTTTCAGCTGGGATTCCTACGTGCTAAACCAAAGGAGGAAGCATGAACCAGAAACTGACCAGTCCTCACAAAGACTAACACCCACCTTTGGAACAAATTTAATCCCTGCATGGATTCCTCCTGGAATAAAAGTAAATCCTCTACAGAAGAAAATAGCATCACACACAACACTATATTATCTCTACACCTTTAATGTATAAGGTCCAGCATTCATCAGAAATAACCATGCTTACAAAAATAAGAATTAGCTAAGAAGCAAGAAAAAAGTATGAAACAACAAAAACAGAACCATGGGGAATTGAGATATTGTAGTTAATATGGGGGGACTTAAGAATAAACTTGATTAATATGTTTAGTCAATCAAACAGCAAACTAAGGAATTCAATGTGAAATGAATCAAAAGGACCTTTTATAATCTGAAATATAATCACTGGTAGGAAAATACTCAGGCCAGGCACAGTGGTTCACACCTGTAATCCTGGCACTCTAGGAGGCCAAGGGGTGGATTGCTTGAGTTTAGGAGTTGGAGATCAGCCTGAGACCCATTTCTAAAAAATAGCTAGGTGTTGTGGTAGATGCCTACAGTCCCAGCTACTCAGGAGGCTGAGGCAGGAGAATCACTAGAGCCCAAGAGTTTGAGGTTGCTGTGAGCTATGATCCCATGGCACTCTACCCACGGCAACAAAGTGAGACTCTGTCTCCAAAAAAAAAAAAAAAAAAGAATAAAAAAGCTTGGAAAGAAAAAAGAAAACAACATATGAAACAGTTTTGTACACATGTAATTGGAATCCCAGGAGAAGACAGGAAGGAATAAGGCAAAAGCAATGTCCAAAGAAATTAGTCCTAAGAATTAGTCCAAAACTCATGAAAAAATCAAGACACAGATTGAAGAAGTACTATAAATTTTGAGTAAGGTAAATACATTAGAACTTCCATAGCTGACCACCTTCCTACATTGACCATCTCTTTAAGTTGACCTAGTTTTCATAGACCAGGCATGTACAGAAGGGCTTGTTCCTTATGTTGACCACCTCTATAGGTTGACTAGTTTGTTATAGTCCCTTGGGTGGTCAACCTCCAGAGGTTCTATTAAACAAGGAAATTCAGACCTAGAACATTGTAGAAAAACTCTAAAAACCAAAGGCAAATTGAATTTTAAAACTGCTATAAATCAGAATATTTTTAAGGCTGCCAGGGATGGAGGTGCTTATGGGAGGAGAGAGAGTACTTTCAAATGATGTTAACAGAACTGACAGACTCTCAATAGAAACGTGATAGCCCAAAAGTTTCAAATCAGAAATGCTACTTTTAATCCACTGAAAGAAAATAATTTCTAAGAATTCTATACCCAGTGAAACTATCCTGCAAAAAATAAAAGCAAAGTCCTTTAAATAAAACCTGAGTATCACATAGACAGAAAACACAAACTGAAGACATTCTATTTTTTTTTATTAAATCATAGCTGTGTACATTAATGCGATCATGGGGCACCATATACTGGTTTTATATAACATTTGACATATTTTCATCACACTGGTTAACACAGCCTTCTGGCATTTTCTTAGTTGTATGTTAAGACATTTATATTCTATATTTACTAAGTTTCACATGTACCCTTGTAAAATGCACCATAGTTGTGATCCCACCAATCACCCTCCCTCTGCCCATCCTCCCCCCTCCCTCCCCTCCCTCTCCCCCTTCCCCATATTCTTAGGTTATAACTGGGTTATAGCCTTCATATGAAAGCCATAAATTAGTTTCATAGTAGGGCTGAGTACATTAGATACTTTTTCTTCAATTCTTGAGATACTTTACTAAGAAGAATATGTTCTAGCTCCATCCATGTAAACATGAAAGAGGTAAAGTCTACATCTTTCTTTAAGGCTGCATAATATTCCATGGTGTACATATACCACATATTTCAATCCTATAATTCCTCTACTAGGTATATACCCAAAAGACCAAAAATCACATTATAACAAAGATATTTGTACCAGAATGTTTATTGCAGCCCAATTCATAATTGCTAAGTCATGGAAAAAGCCCAAGTACCCATCGATCCATGAATGGATTAATAAATTGTGGTATATGTACACCATGGAATATTAAACTGAAGACATTCTAAATGAAGCTTTTAGCAGAATAAGAAAAATCCCAGATGAAAATATGTATGATTCTTCCCAATGAGTATTTTAAGTAAATATGAAAATAGAAAATTGAAGCTCTAAAGAATGAAGACCATCTTTAGGCTTCTGCTTGTTGTATCCTGTTCAACATTGGTTTAAATTATTTGAATGGCATTCAACAGTAAATAAACACAGAAAACATGGAATTATAAATGGTAAATAATATTTAAGATTGAAAAATATGTCCTTATATATCATAAAAACTAAATGACTGACTTTTACTGAAAAATTCTTTAGGAATTAGACCTATGTATTTATCTATAGCCATCCTCAGACTCCTTTGCTTTTTAATCCCATCATTCCAAACCATCAAATTTCTGTCCTTTCTTTAAGACCCATTTAAGTTCCTCTAACAAACAGGTATTTTTTCATTTATTATATGTGCCTATTTTTGTCTATTGTGTACCAAGCTCTGTGTTCAATTTCTAGGGCACAAGGATTTATGTCATCTTCCCAATGTAAAGATTGTCTGGTTGTCCCTTCTGGCACACAACTGAATGTATTCTATTCCTCTCTTTTAACAGGAAAACTCTTGGAATACCAAGAATGGTTGTTTGCTTTGTTTGCTGGTTTGTTAATCTCATCACTATACCATAATCTCCCTGAGACCCATGTGTCAATCTGTCTACATCACTTAGCACAACATTTTGCACATCAAAACCTTTACATAAACATCCACTGAATCAAATCTTGAGGGGAACAATGGTCCCCAATGCACATGCTGAGAGTTTAATACAGACAAATAGAGAACCCTTTACCTAAGTATTCGAGAAGAAACTACATAAGCATTGGGTGGAAAGCTCTGGCTTGTGATGAAAAAAAAATCCAAAATATCTTGACATAAAGAGCTTGATACATTTCAAATGTATATTTGAGCTAGAACAGAGTTAGCACATATGAAGCCATCTTCTCATCCAAAAACCCACAGACACTAGTTTTCCCGGTGCAGTTTGGACATGGTCAAAAGACTTCTCAAAGGAGCACTGGCTGCACCCAGTGAGAACAGACACTTGGAAGAAAATCCTAGCCATTCGGCATCCGAAGTACAAACTATGCTATCCTGATTCTTCTTTCTTTTCGTTGTGATCTTTCACGCAATATTACTGAATTTTCTGTATTTGTTAAACTTGGTGCTCTTGTTTCTTGGTTATCTACTTAACTTTCTGGGGATGAAATGGCTCAAAAGGCAAGTCTGAATTTTACCACATGCTGTTTTTAACAGAAACAGAGCTTCAGTGCTATGATCTGGACATCGGAAGTCTCACCTCCTTAGTCTCATTTCCCTTGTAACTCGAACTTTTAAAAATATCAGACATAAACAACTCCGTTAGACTTGGCATTGTGGCACATTACCATGGCAATGTCATTTCTTTCTCTCGCCTTTTTATTTCTCCCCAGATGCCTTTCTTGGTGCTTCTACGTTCAGATTTATATATATATTTACTATTTAAATGTTGGTGTATGCCTCCTTCATAAATAAAAGAAAGTCATTGTAAAAGAAGGAATTTTGGTGTTTAAAAATTCAACAGCGTTAGGTCTTATCCCCAGTTCTACTGTTAAATGTCTGTTTAAATACATTGGCAAGATACTTAAACTTTCCCAGTCTCAATTTCCTTATCTGTAAAGTAGGGTGAGAATAATACAGAGCTCTCCAGGATTGTTTTCAGAAAAGACCTAAACAAAACAATAATTGGAAATCTCTGAACATGGTACCTGAGATGGTAGAAAGATACACACACACACACACACACACATATATGTGCACCCCTCTATATGTTTTCTTTATCACACACAAGAACGAGTACATTTCTATTTCAGGTCTTTCTATGCAACTGAGTTTCCTCTGCACATTAAATTCAAATTTCTTTATTCTAAAAGCCATCCCCTACACTGGAGTTAGACACCTGAGTCAAAAGTACTCATCTCTTTCCATTGACATTTCTTCTAGAAATTTTGGGCGTGTCCTTCCTTGTGCTGGTTCCGCACAGATCATTTTTGTTACCTTTTCCACTCTCCCAGGTCCCTTATGGCCATCCTTCACTCGAATACACACAATGGCAGGCTTTTAACTTTGAAAATTAAATTGAGACTCCCGGCTCAGCACCCATAGCACAGTGGTTATGGTGCAGGCCACATGTACCGAGGGTGGTGGGTTCAAACCTAGCCCAGGCCTGCTAAAACAACAATGACGACTGCAACAAAAAAGACAGCTGGGTGTTGTAGCAGGTGCCTGTAGTCCCAGCTTGTGAGGCTGAGGCAGGAGAATCATTTAAGCCCAAGAGTTTGAGGTTGCTGTGAGCTGTGACGCCACAGCTCGCTACCAGGGGCGACATAGTGAGACTGTCTCAAAAAAATTGATAGTCCCACCCAGCACCTGCACGCTTCTTGTCTCTTCCTGAGATGTATCCCCTCCCTGTCCATAACTCTCACTTTTATATACAAAGTCTTGGTGTAGAAAATCACATCCTCTTAGTATCCTTTACAAAGGCAGTTGTTTCCTTCACACATCCTTTTTTCCTCTACAATATTGACTGTCCTACCTTCTTAAAAAAAACAATCCTACCAAAGGGCCGAACACAGCACTGCGATGTTCATGCAGCACCAGTCACAGGGTAGGGACGTGGCAAGTGTGGATCATCAGTCTCTCACAAATACATACACGCCCCAGGACTTGGCCATCAACACAGAACAGGCTTAACGTTGTCTCGAGTCAGAAGATCACAGAAGTCTTGAAATGATATGGCAAACGCAATTAAGCTGCGATCATGTGTCTAAGAAAACTGTTCACTGAATTCAGCAGCTAGCAAAACAAGAGCTACAATCAATTCAAAGAGCAGCACATCAAGATATATTTCCAAATTATTCCCTCAGATTTCAATGCTTCAGTAAAAGCCACATAGTAAGTATTTTAAAATAGTATATTAAGTGTTTTTCTATCTATCCTTCTCACATTGTACAGGGGGAAATGGAGAAAGTGAATCTTAAATAAGGAAAACTTTACAGTTTGCCCTATCATGAAATCCCAACTTTGCAAATACTGTAAGGTGGATACACTGGCCCTCAGCCATTCATGAGTAAAGCCCCACAATCTATTTCAGTAGGAAACTACCTTATTATATCAAAAATTCTCCCTCTCTCAAAAGTCCACATTACTTTGGTCGCCTATTCTAAATACACACGTTTATAAGGCAAAAACAAGGTCTTTTCAAATAGAGAGCCTTTCTTTTTATTAGAGTGCTTACTCTTTGCTAGGCCATATAGTAAGCACTTTACATCTACGAATGCATCAAATCCTCACAATAACTACATAAGGAGGGCTCTACTATTATCCCCATGCAATAGAGAAAGTGCTATACAGAGGAACTAACTAAAAATGACTAGAAGACACACAGCTAACGAGCGACAGAACAGACAGGCAGTCCCAAATGCTCCAGCACCATCATATATGTGATCCCAATGTTGCTCTTGAACTTGGTTAAGTCATCAGTGCGCCCTGCACAATACTGGGGTGACGAGATCTAAACTCAGCCCCTTGCTCTATAGCAGTGAGGCAGTGTCCCTGGTGAGGATACAGAAAGGGTTTAATGTTCCTTTGAAAACACTCCCCCTGTGTCCTTCTGCAGCTCACTCTCCCTACACACTCCAGCCCTTCCTGGGGATGGATGAGGGCTAGATGGGGTTATGTTTCTCTTCTACCACTTTGTCAAGCTGGTGAGTGATCCTAGAAGCATTTGGAGGCTAACTTATATGAGAATCCCTTTCCTCTGTTCTCCAGAAAGCTTGAACTGTCTTAGAGTCTGGTCAAGAATCTCTGCCTCACCCACTTCCCTTTTAGATATAGTACACACGGTGACTTTTACAATTCAGGCTCTAAGAATGATACCTATTTCCTACCTTGCCTGAAAGTTCAACATATGTTTGCCTTGTGAAAATTCACCTACCTGTACAATATGTATTGTCTATTTTTCTGTATGTATGTTATATGTTAATCACGTTTTTTACAAGTATATCAGTTCTAAAACCATATGCCCCCCAAAATCTTTTAAACATCTTAATACTTTATCTATAAATTAAACCCTTGCTACTGATAATATAATAGTCAAGAGATAGATTTTTGAAATGTCTCTTAATATTCAAACATCTTAGATCTTCCAAGTTTCTTCAATGGCTTCATCTTCAGCCTCCCCCCAATTCACTTACCCCAAGAATCAGCATCATACGTGCAGTTGTCTGAACACACAATGTATTTTCACACCTGGAACACCTTTCATTTAATTCATTCAACAAATGTTTATTTGAACACAAAGAGGCAGGCTCTCATTCAAATAATCATGCAAATAATGTACAAGTACAGCTGTGATAACTGCTCTAAAGGAGAGGGACTTGCTGAGTGAACATTTATAAAAGAAGGGATTTGACTTATACAAGTCAGATATCCCTAAGGAAGAAGTCACAATGGGGATGTGGTTTCTAAAGGGATTGGACCAGGAAAGAGAGGTGGGAGAAGGTGTCTATGCAGAGGGCCCTGGGCTAGTAAATCAGAGGAACCAAAGCTAAATAGGAATGTGCAAAGACCCTGGGGTATAAATCAGAAGGCTGGTGAATGAGGAGCCAAAAGAAGACAACATCTTTCTTTCAAAATCCCTCCTCCTCCTCACATAATGCTCAAGCCTAACTTCCTCTGTGATGCTCTGCTCTCCTCTCCGTTTGCGCTGTAAATTGATACCCTACATACCATTATGGCATTTCTTCTATCCTTCTGTTAGCACTTAGCTCACTGTATTGCAATTATCTGTTTATACATCTGTCTCCCCCACTAGACTAAGAACCTATGCAAGATAAGAGCAATAAAGTCTTATCTTTGTATCTCTGCACACAGGGATAAGCATATTTTAAATGCTCGCTAAGTGTCATGAGTGAAATAGCGCACCCTAGACATAAGCATTTTACCTTGAAAATGCATTACCTACTTTGTGAGTTGTCTAAATTTTTTGTAAAGACTCAGCTATAAAGTTGCAACTTTTAAAAATGCCTTTTCCTCCCCTCTAACCTTAATGAATCATAAGGTGTTATTTACTTCAGCATCAGAACCATCTGCCCAGACTTTGTTAGCACAACGTTAAGTCATTTTATAAATATCACACAATTATCTAATTTCTAAAAGTCTCTGCATGCTTTGAAAGGTGTTATTTTGGAAACAAGTCCCGACCCATCCTAGGGAAATTCCCAACCCGGCACTGTAATTGCCAAGTATATCTACAGAGGCACTGAAAGGCCAGAGAGGAAATGTAAATCCCCTGTGCTGTCCTGGACATTCCCAGTGCTGACAGCTGGCAGGGGCGGGGTCCACAACCCCCTGTCACAACTGCAGTCACCTGGCCTGCTTGCACTTGCAGGTAATAACTCCAGACTACAGCAAAGCCAGCACTCAGCTCCCCTTCCTCGGGAAGGTTGAGGGGCTGCTGCAGCTGCTGCCTGCCCTCCGCCTGCCTGTGTGTGTGATTCGCCAGCAAAAGCAAGGATTACTGAACAGTGGCGGGCTTGTTTGCCGGCCCTTCTGCTGATCCCTCCAAATGGGAAAAGCCTCCTCCAAGGTTTTCCTTACATGGTGTCAGCAACTCCATTGCAGATTCTCCTCCCACCTCCAAATCCAATCCCACCCTTTTAGGGAAAGGAAAAACAATGAAATCAAGATTAGGGTATTCCTGTTGCAATCCAATCCTCCAGGCTCTCTGGCTATTTGATCTGGGGCTGTCAGATAGGACTCTGCCCCTCCAAGGTCTATCTGTACCTAACATCTTTACAGGATTACGGGGGAGGTTTAGCAGTGGTGGGGGTAGTAATTTAAAACCGCACCTCCTGGAGCTGTTTATGAATACAAGCAGATGTGAGCTTATCATTCCCATGCTCGCAGGCACACTCCTGCAGCCCCGGAACCAAGACCATATCCCTGAGAGCTACACCCTCGCTGCACTGCACACCACTTCCTCCCAGCCCGTCTCATCTGTGAAGGGGCAGGATGTGGACTGCCTGGGAAAAGAGCCCCTCTGCCAGCCCAGTCACACGGCTGCCCTTTGATCTCTTCCCACCAGACTGTGTCACTCTGCCAGCTGCTGCGTGTGTGTGTGTGTGTGCGTGTGTTGGATCTGGCATACGTGGAAGTTAGTACTTTATTACAGATTTCCTGCCTTTATTTATCTCTATTAATTATAAAATCTCCTGAGAAAAAGAAAAGAATTCCATGACATGCCAGAAGGAGGAACAGAGCCCATCGTGGAGAGCCAGGCCAGGTTCTGAGGAAGGAGGGGCGTGAGCTGCACCCCCACCTCAGTGGTCCGTCTGGCCCACGGGTGACCTGGCCACATTCGGGTTTGTGTCACAGTCCCACAGGACTTCATCTGTCTCGCTGTTGGGACTGAAGCAGCTTCTCTTACTCAGACAGGACTGAGTTTAGGAATAAAATGTGCAGTGGGTGAAGTTAGACTGGTGAGTGACATGTTCCCAGCCCCCTCCTCTGAACGTGTGCTCCCGGGCCCACCCTTGGAGGCCTGAACACATGCTTTCCGCAGAATCTCCTTGTAGAGAAAAGGACCTGTCCAGTGTCTCAGTGCATCCCTGCTACTGTAACAAAATACCTAGCCTGGGTAATTTATAAACCACAGAAAGTGATTTCTCATCGTTCTTGAGGCTGGGAAGTCCAAGAGAAAGGCACAGCAGATTCGGTGTTGGGGAAGGGCTCGCTCTCCACCTCACACATCGTGCCTCCTGGAGGATCCTCACGTGGAGAAAGGGCATGGCAGCTCCCTCACCCTCTTTGGTAAGGGCAGTCACGTCACTCATAACTTAATCACTCCTCAAAAGGCCCCATCTCTCTCTTTTTCTTTTTTTTTTTTTTTTTTGAGACAGAGTCTTACTCCGGCACCCTGAGTAGAGTGCCATGGCATCATAGCTCATAGCAACCTCAAGCTCTTAGGCTTAAGCAATTACCTTGCCTCAGTTTTTCTATTTTTAGTACAGATGGGGTCTCACTCTTACTCAGCCTGGTCTCGAAATCCTAAACTCAAGCAATCCACCCACCTCGGCCTCCCGGAGTGCTAGGATTACATGTGTGAGCCACCACGCTGTCCTCTATCTCTTAATAGTAGTACACTGTCACACTGGCTATTCGGTTCTGATAGAGGACTTCTGGAGGGACATAGTCAGACCCTAGCACCAAAAGATAGGGCAGATTAAAATCATTCTTCTCCTACAAACACCCTTTGTGAACAGCCCCATCCCCATTCTCCTCCTCCAAATAAGTGTTCCTCCTGGCCATGCTCTCATGGTCTGCTGTGCAGGCTTTATACAGGGCACTTATGACCTGTTTAGGAAAGAGGCAGCCACTACTCATACTGTGTGAGCCCCTAGAGGGCAGGGACATGCCTTCTTCACTCTATTCCCCCTGCCTTTAGCCCAATATCTAGCCTATGGTAAGCATTCCCTGTGTGGATAAACAGAATTTCTGGCCATTTGGCTGTAAGCATGAAGCCTCAAGTCAAAAACATAAATTTTTCACTTCACTTCAAATGCCAAACAGCTTATACTTAAATAAGCTGGTATTTATTCAGAAATTATTATGTGCTAGGACTACTAACAATATGCAAATTTGAACCCACAAACATAGCCCTGCTTGTTCCTAAAACTTATTTCCCCCGAATTTAATGTAATTGATTGTAGCAAATATTTACTGAGCAGCTAGCTATATTCCTCGCCTTTAAACCCCTTTATAATAAAATTGACCCACTTATGCCAACCCATTGTGACCCCCTAAGAAAATTCTACAGGGAAAACTCCCCACATTCTCTACACCTCTTTCACTTGCCACTGTGATACTCGCTGTCCTCAGATTTCTTTGTTCTGTAATGAAACACATAAGCTCACTACCTTGGTAGTAGCTCCCTGGACAGACGGCCAGAACTTAAGACTGACTCCAGCTTTCTCTAACCTTCACATCAACACTCCTTTAGGCACAACCCATCAGCCCTAAATCTCCACATACTGCAAACATAGGAAACCAGCAGGGAAAGGTTATAAATATGTCTCCAAGGCTTATACACATCTGCCCCTGAAACTTTGTCAAATCTCTCCTCATCGCTGACATGTGAAGAAAGCTAGGACCTCAGGCTCCATAGAAGCAATTATTTAATGGAATAATAATGCTTTACCAAAAATTCAGGGTTTCCCAGTCCATTTAGGAATCCAATCCACAGAAACTAAAACTCTCCTAAAAGAGTAAAATCTGTGAGGTGCATAGTTATCAAATTCTGCTATCTCAATAGCATGGAATCAAAAAAGGTTACAAATTAATAAGGCTCATTTCTCAGGTGTATATTGCAAAAAAGGCAAACTATCTTTCCTGAGGGAAAAAATATGTTACGATTCCATACATATTGAAATCTAGAGTTAGGGAGCCAGCACAGTGGCTCATGCCTATAATTCTAGCATTCTGAGAAGCCTAGGAGGGTGGATTGCTCAAGATCAGGAGTTCAAGACTAGCCTAAGCAACAGCAAGACCCTGTCTCTACTAAAAATAGACAAACTAGCTGGGTGTTGTGGCAGGTTTCTGTAATTCCAGCTACTCAGGAGACTGAGGCAAGATGGCTGTTTGAGAGGTTCAGAGGAGTTGTTAACTGGGGATTGGCTAGAGTAAGTAAGATGGGGCATAAGGTGATTGGTTGGCTAGTTGCCAGGTAAAGTTACCGGGAAAAGGTAAAACTGTTTTTTACTTAAAAAGGAAGTAAGGCCAAGCTGTGAGCTATGACCTTATATGGCTTCCGACACCCAAGTGTTTGAAGTTGCTGTGAGCTATGACTCTCAGGCACTCTACCCAGGACAACAGAGTGAGACTAGAAAAAAAAAAAAAAAATCTAGAAAGCTAGAGTTAGGGGCTTTAGTTTATCCTATCACCCAGCAAACTTTTTTTGCTAAGGGTATGTGATGACAAATATTTTCACCTTTGTGAGCCATACAGTCTCTGTCCCAATTACTCAGTTGTGCCCTGTAGCTCAAAAGCAGCCATAGACAGTATGTAAATGGCTGGACCTGGGTGTGTTCCAATAAAACTTTATTTACAAAAACAGATGACATAAGCAGGGGTTGAATTCATCAATATTACCAATACTATTAAACTGTAGAAGATCCAGGTTTCAATAATCCTATCTCAAGCATGGTTTTGTCTTCTAGCACTGAAGTTAAGCTAAAAACAACTCAATTGCCCTGGGCTAGTAGTGTCTCGGGAAAGGAGCACAAGTAACAATGATCTTTTGTGTTCAAAGACTGAAAAGTTTCTGGCATCAGTGGAAATCCCTGCTTTCTCTTTAAAGTAACCTCGAGTCTTAGGAAACTGCCTACCGATGGGAGCCAGACAAACAGGTTGGGGATAAGCAGGTGGTATAAAGTCAGGAAAGGTAACTAGTTCACTTAGAAGTCAAAGCAATGAGTCTCTGCAAATGATATCCAAGCTAATCTACTCAGTTCTCCCATATGGAGTCACTCCCTAAGAATAAGCGAAGCCATGGACATAAAAATACTTAACAACAGGCTCGGCGCCCATAGCACAGTGGTTACAGCACCAGCCACATACACGGAGACTGGCGGGTTTGAACCCTGCCTGGGTCAGATAAACAACTGCAACCAAAAAATAGCCAGGCATTGGGCAGCGCCTGTGGCTCAAGGAGTAGGGCACCAGCCCCATATACCAGGGGTGGCGGGTTCAAACCTGGCCCCAGCCAAAAACTGCAAGAAAAAAAAATATATAGCCATGCGTTGTGGTGGGCACCTGTAGTCCCAGCTACTTGGGAGGCTGAGGCAAGAGAATCGCTTAAGCCCAAGAGTTTGAGGTTGCTGTGAGCTGTGACGCCACAGCACTCTACCTAGGGCGACATAGTGAGACTATGTCTCAAAAATAAATAAATAAATAAATACAAATATTTAACAACAAAAGTTTATATTGTCTAGAAGATATCACCAATGAACAGGATCTTACCGTTACTTTGCATAAGTCAGAGTCAAAAGTTAAAATTTATTTATTTATTTTGACTTATAATCAAAGTCAAAATAAATAAATACAAATATTTAACAGCAAAAGTTTATATTGTCTAGAATATATCACCTGGGGTGGTGGTGGACTCTCTGACTTACACAAAGTAACTGAGGTACAGGAATTTCCACTTGCCCAAGATCACAGAGCTAGGGTGGAGGGATGCCATGACCACAGGACAGTAAACTATGAGTTCTAAGAAGTAGGGACAGCTCCTGGCAAATATCAGGCAAATAAGAAACATTTGCTGAATGAACAAGTAAATAATCAATGAATAAAAGACAAAAGAGCCAGAACTCTTTTCCATCAAAACTTAAGTGAACTAATAACATGATTTGTTCACAAAGAATCTCCTATGTGTAACTTTCTTCCTGATGTTGAAGTGTGCATTCAGTTCTTCAGAGACCATGATCAACTGCTGAATTAATGCAGATGGCCTGAAGGGGTGGGAAACACCACTCAAGGTAACCACCATAATTCTGTCTTAAGGAATTATTTATGCGTAATGAGAATCTGTCTGGACCGTCAGTGATGTCTTTAACTACTACTCACAGAGGAATGAGCCTAAGTGTACTTACTAATACTGTCTGCCCTGGGTTTCCCAGACCTGGCAAAACATAAGCCTGATTGCTTAGAGGGGTTATGGCTCATTTCATGTTATCTACACCCATTCATCCATCACCGGGTGGTTTCATGGTATACAAAGTGAGCTCCTCAGGGCAAAGCTCAGGAGGCCCAATCTAACTATTCCTGACAGCGGCCATGTTTTCTCTTCCTGACAACAGAGAGGACAGGTGCTGTCCCAGGAGACAGGAAACAGAGACAGAGACCAGCACAACGTCTGAAGGACCTAGCCCAGCTCCACAGTTGAAGGTCAAGTGGAAACAACTCGCATTCCTTCCACAGGTGTTGGCCTTTTAGAAGGAATGCAGACTTTGAGCTCCATTTATGTTTTCAAAATATTGCTTTTTCTTTGAACTAACATGGAATGTGTAACTTTATCCACAGACTATGCACTTTTATAGCCACCCAATTTCTGTGATGTGACTCTTCAATATCTCAACTATTAAAAAAATGCCCTGAGAGAATTCCACTATAAAGATCTAGAAACTAAATTTTCCTCTTACTTTGTTTGGAAAAGCATATGTGTATGTTGGTGTATCATTAGGGTTGGGCATTTTTTTTTTTTTTTAGAATAACAGCCTTATTTAAAATAAAAGAATCAGATTATTCTAGGTGTGTAATAATGACTATTTAGTGCAAGGAATCAAAGAACCCAAAGTAATTACGATAGAAAAAGGTCCTCCTCCCTAATCGATTAGTCTCTAAAAAAAAAAGCTTCCAAATATGTTTGGTTAACTTACAAAAATTCTGCAAGTTTTTCCAACTTAGCAAAACAATAAAAAATGATGTTATTACATTAATAGCTACAGAATAGTTAAAAGTTTAAAATATATGATCTCTAGAAATAAATGTTTCATGTAGCATTTTCTTGGTTCTTTGTGCTTTACAGATATAACACTCTTCTGGAACTATTAATAATACTGAACTCACAAAAAAATTTGAAATGCTGAAAAGAAACAAAAACATAAGTACTTTTCATTCTATTTCACACATATAATTTTCCAGGGTGAAATACACACACCACACCCGTTTACAGAATTGAAATGCCAGATCCAAAACATTTACAAGATAAATCCAGACATCTGAAGGGGTTTTCCCACAATTAAAATTGCAATGCTATCAGCAAAATCGGTTTATTTTAAGATTGCCTGCCCAATATATAAATTTCCCTTTGTGTTTGAAATACTTTTATCAGATAAGATAGCTTTTGTTTAAACTGCTATTTTCAGAATTTGCTTTGGGGGTTTTGAATGCACACAGTGGAGTAACTTGAGATTTCCTACCCTGCTTTAAAATGTGTTTCTTCTGTCTGTTTGTATTTAGTAATTTCCTGTCAAATAACCTCACGTAATTAACTTTCCTTGCTCCAACCAACTTTTTTTTCCCCTATTCCTACTTCCTGAGGACGGTAATAAAATGCTGATTACATTGGCTATTATCTGCCTTTCCCCTTCTCCATCCCTCTTCCCTCCCTTTGGGGAAGCCCACCCTCAGGTTTCAAGAGTTCAGGGACAGGGAAAGACCTGGAACAAGAAAGGAAGTAAATCAGACTGCAAGAATTCTGGAGTATCTATATTTATTGGGTAGCCCTATTGATGAGTTGAAGCCAGCAAGTAGTGGGGAGGTATGTCCCACTTTTTCCCAAAATTGCATGAAATCCATAGACCAATTCCCCACTCTGCTACTCCTGGAGTGTGTGGGAATGCTGCCCTTCTCATTCCAGGTCAAGGAAGGTTTGAAATGACTGGAAAGAGGAGACGCCCAAGGAATCTCAGGACGGAAAGAATATTGACCAACACTTACAGGATTCTATTTACAGTTATAAATAGAAATGAAACATAGCTGTTTTTCATAGAATAGAGCGTATCAGCCCATGTTATTTCTCGCTAATTCATCTTACATTTTATACTAATTAAACACCTGATAGAAACTATGCAAGTAATTCAGTTTGGAACTCCAAACACACACGTGGCACGGGGAGGAAAGCAAAACATATTGCGACTCAATCAAATGTCAGTGGGGCTACTTGGAGAACACAGCGACTAACCACCCTCATGAGCATCAGGTTACTCCAGCACTACTGACATACTGGACCCCAGAATTCTTTGCCACACAACGCTGTCCTATATGTCATAGTGCTTTTTTTGTTTTTGTTCTACCCTAACACTATGAACATACCGGACTCTAAAATTTTTTGTTGTGAGCAGCCATCCTATTCCTTTCCCTGTAGAAGGCTGAACCACATCCATGGCCTCTATCTGCTAGATACCAGAGGTATCTTTACTTCTCCTGTTTATGACAACAAAACTTATCTCCAGACAGAGGAGAATGGCTCTTGGGTGAAAAAAAAAACACCCTCAATTGAAAAACATGGATATATATTAAGCTCAAATCAATAAAGCTGTTTCTCTTAGTTCTGTAGATAGACAGACAGACACACACACACAAATGAAGGTATAAAAACATCCAGCTACTTCATCATATAAACCATATGCCTCCAGAAAGGGACTCTTTAAAAAAAAAAAAAAAGACAGAGTCTTACTCTGTCACTCTGTTGCCCAGGCTAGAGTGTGGTGGCATCATAGCTCACAACAACCTCAAACTCCTGAGTTCAGGCGATTCTCCTGCCTCAACCTCCCAAGTAGGTAGGACTATTGGCAATTGCCACATGCCTGGATAATTTTTCTATGTTTTGTAGAGACAGGGTCTTACTCTTGCTCAGGCTGGTCTTAAACTCCTGAGCTTCAGCAATCCACCTGCCTCGGCCTCCCTGATGGCTGGGATTATAGGTGTGAGCCACCATGCCCAGCATCAGAAAGAGATTCTGACTACTAAACATTTGAAGAAGAAAATGATGGTGACTTGGTACCATGACAATGGCTTGAGAACACAAGGGACAAACCACATTGTTCCAAGCCCCTTACAAAGGCTAAAACAGAAATCTCGAGGGATGAAATTATGAACATCTTCATGGACCAGGAACAGACCAGAAATGCCAACTGGCAGAAGGAGCTAAGCCACAGGCTACAGGAATCCAGTGGCGGCAGCATTGAGCCAATGGCGGTTCACGTTTGATAGCTGATGTGGGCCCCTGAGAACAGTACAGTCCACCCCACCAAACAGATTCACTTCAAAACGTGTGCCCTCAAGACACTCTTGAATACATGCATCAGCCAGCACATACAAGAGCATTCAAAACAGCACTGCTATAGATAGCAACTGGAAGCAAGCAAAGTCTACTGATAGGGCAATGGATAGATATGCAGTTACACAAACCAAGTAACACCATCCATAGCTACAGTAGGAAACTGCTCCTTCTAAGACACAGATGAGTCTTAGAAACATAATTTTGAATAAAGGGCAAGTCACGATGTGATAATATTTTTATGAAGTTCAAATATAAGCAAATCTTAAACCTATTAAATTTATTTTGAAAACTACTGAAACCTATCTTTAAAAACCCAGTATGTAAGTTTTTAAAGACAAAAAATGAGAATCACTAAACTCAGACTAGTGATTACCTCTGGGAAGGAAGTAGGGGATTTTTACACAGGTAGATTAAATTATATTGGAAAAGTCTATAGGAAATTAATTAGTTTTCATTTAATATTATGGTTCATAATATACCTATGTAATATGCAGGTTGAGTTCATGGGTATGAACATAGCTCACTGCAACCTCAAAGTCCTGGGCTCAATTGATCCTCCTGCCTCAGCCTCCCAAACAGCTGGGACTACAGGCACATGGCACCATGCCCTGCTTCTTTTAAATTTTTTGTAGAGACAAAGTCTAACTATGTTGCCCAGACGGCAGTGCAGTGGCCAGTCACAGGTGCGATGATAGCACAGCACATCCTCAAACTCCCAGTCTCAAGCAATCTTCCTACCTGGAACTCTCAAAGTGCTGGAATTACAGGCATGAGCCACTGTATCCAGCCAGTTATCTCTATTGTTATAAAGGATAAAAACAGGTGAAAATTACTATGCATATAAAGATTCTGTTTATTTTGCAAATGTTGCAGAATGTGTATGTATAGGAAGGCATATTGCTATAAGAACACTGAAGAAAGAAATAACATATACTTAATGGTAATTACCATTAAAGGCTGAAAATGTCATAAGAAAAGGTGAATTTATAATTTATTTAATAAATTTATTTATTTATAAAGTAAAAGGCATAAAAGCACTTACCACCTTTAAGTAAGTGCTGTTATGCCTTTTACTGTATAATTTAGTTTATTTAGTTTACAATTTAGTTAAAAATTTCAAGTTTACAATTTTAACATGAAAAACTTATAATAAATAATTATCAATAAAACACTAAAGTCAGGAAAAGGACAAAAATGTCTCCCATAACTGCTTT
This sequence comes from Nycticebus coucang, assembly GCF_027406575.1. Classification (NCBI taxonomy): domain Eukaryota; kingdom Metazoa; phylum Chordata; class Mammalia; order Primates; family Lorisidae; genus Nycticebus; species Nycticebus coucang. Next base: position 57,640,150 of record NC_069788.1, read on the forward strand.
AATTCAACATTGTACTTAAGGTCCTAACTATTGAAATAAATAAATGATAATAATAGTTACAGGTAAAGAATTAGAAATGTGTGCAGCGCCTGGGGCTCAGTCGGTAAGGCGCCGGCCCCATATACCAAGGGTGGTGGGTTCAAACCCGGCCCTTGCTGAACTGCAACCAAAAAATAGCTGGGCATTGTGGCAGGCGCCTGTAGTCCCAGCTACTGGGGAGGCTGAGGCAAGAGAATCGCTTAAGCCCAGGAGTTGGAGGTTGCTGTGAACTGTGTGATGCCATGGCACTCTACTGAGGGCCATAAAGTGAGACTCTGTCTCTACCAAAAAAAAAAAAATTAGAAATGAAAAAATTTAAACTGTCCATATTGGTATAAGTTATCTACATAGAAAATCCAACAGAATCTTAAAAATTAATTAAAAAAAACAATTTTAACAAGGTGTACAGGTACAAATTGAACATAAAAAATTCAGATTAGGGGCGGCGCCTGTGGCTCAGTTGGAAATGGCGCCAGCCCCATATACCGAGGGTGGCGGGTTCAAACCTGGCCCCGGCCAAACTGCAACCAAAAAATAGCCGGGCATTGTGGCAGGCACCTGTAGTCCCAGCTACTCGGGAGGCTGAGGCAAGAGAATCGCTTAAGCCCAGGAGTTGGTGGTTGCTGTGAGCTGTGTGATGCCACGGCACTCTACCGAGGGCAATAAAGTGAAACTCTGTGTCTACAAATAAAAAAAAAAAAAATTCAGATTAAAATCACTAGGACAATAGAATAGAAAAATAAATCCATTCATGACAGCTATAAATAGTATTAATATAAGGTTCCTAGAAAGAAATTTAACAAAAAGTGTATAACAACAGGTGTATCACTGCTTTAAGAAACTTGTAACAACTGAAGACAGATATACTCATGTATAGGTAGATTCAAAATTGAAAAATAATCTTAATGCCCCTTAACTTACAAATTAAATACAATACCAAGAAAAATCACAACATTGTTTTGAAAAATTATGACAAGCCAATTATAAAATGCATATAGAGAATCAAAAAGCCAAAAGTAATTAAGAACATTTTAAAGAAAAAAAAAAAATAGGGGAGAACATACCCCCTTTGAGGGAACAAGACCCTTTAAAAAGTCACTAGAAGAAGCGAGTACAATTCAAAGACAAACAATCGGACCATGAGTTACAGACTCATAAACACGATGAAAGCCAAGGACATAAAGTTGTTGCTGCACGGCCTGAAATCGATGGTGTAACAACACAACACCATCCACACGTATCAGCCACAGAGAACACAGAAGCTGAAGGAGAATTCCATGTGAAAATGTCCCAGGAGAACAACGAATTTTGTAGCAGTGAGAAAGACAATGACTGTCACAGGTAGGATCTAAGGTGCACCCTTCCAGACGGATGGACTGGGAGGGGAGAGCACTGAGGAAGGAGCAGGGCCACCCACACAGCAGAGGGGAGACAGCAATCACGTGACTGCATGGGCACAGCGGAAACAGACTGGGGAGGGGAACAGACCTGCATGTGAATGAAAATTAACTCAAGGGACCTTTCAATCCCCTCCATTACGTTAACTCACTGACTAGAAAACACAGCAATTCAGGACCCAAGACTGAACAGGGGGCTCTCTCAAACCGTAGACATCACCAGGAGCTACATTATCATGCAGCCCTGTTGCAAAGTAGCCAGGGTCCAGAACTTCAAGTCAGAAACGTGGGCTGATGGCCTCTTAGCACAGCACCGCAGGAGGGGCCAAGCTCTGAGCACATCTGGGCTCCGCACTTACTAGGATCTTCAGTGTTATTTCATTTCATTGTGCCTCAGTGTCCTCATGGGTAAAATGAAGATAATAATAGTACTTTCCTTACAGGACTAATGTGAAGATTTAAAAATTTAATATGTATAAGCACTTAGAAAAGTTCCCAGAAAACACTAAGCACTCAATAAACTGCAGCTGTTATTCTTACCGGCTTTCTAGTTGAATGCCTCTGGGCCCAAGTCCTTGAAATCCCTGAGTCTCTGCTTCCTTCTTTTTAAAACATAATTCTCCTCTCTTCATAACAGGGCTATATGGTTTGGAAGAAAACAAAAGGAAAAACAGCTTTGTAAATCACCAGTGTTATACCAATAGTAGTTAGAGAACGAAGTTCCACTGCGTTTCAAAGAATCAAGAGCTCTGTTTTCTTGCATAAATTGATATTTTTAATTCCCTGGGTTGTCAAGAACTTCATACAGCAATTTTCTTTCACAAAACTGGCTATTCTTAGTTCATAATAAGAAATTAAAGGAATTTTCTCCAGAAATCTAGTGTATTAATCAGCTGGGCACAGCAGACGGATGTCCAGCCATTAGAAATGTCTAAACAATTTAGTTAACCTTTAGCAAAAATATGCACACACGTGCACACACACACACACACACGCACACGCACACACACTGACCAGTGCAGAGTTAAGAGATGTTAATGCTTCTTTCAAGCATTATGTACATTGTTTATCCTTCTTTCTTTTTATTGTTTCTAATTATTTTTCAAATGCAGCATACTCGAGACAATGTTTTGATGAAGCTTTATTTTCTGCAAGTTCATGTCAGGATATGAGAAGAAATGAAACATTAATGCTTGCTGTGAGAGAGGCCATCTGAAGGTTTCCAAAAGCAAAATTAGACGATACAAATATAGCAAAGGAAAATGGATCATTTTAAAGTCAATTTCCTAAAATAAACACATCCTTCGCATTCTAATCCACTCTCAAAGCTGGCTCTCTATTACTTAAGAAGAGGTTAATTACTTTGTGGATTATTCAAATCATCAGCTCCTTATACCCACCAGCTCTTCACAGCTTTCCCCATCTCTTCCACTTTCAATAACTTTATTGACCATAAACCTCCTAGACCAAACAAATAGTAAAAAGAGGCGAAGGGAAGGCAAAATCATATTAATCTTTCTTTTTAAATGTTTTGTTAATTTTTTTTTTTTTTTAGAGACAGGGTCTGGCTCTGTAGCCCAGGCTAGAGTACAGTGGTGTAATCACACGTCACTACACCTTCAAACTCCTGGGTTCAAGCAACCCTCTTGCCTCGGCTTCCCACGTATCTGTGACTACAGATGTGCACCAGCACACCCAGCTAATTTAAAAAAAAAAAAAAAAATTTTTTTTTTTTTTTTTTGACAGACAGGATCTCACTATGCTGCCCAGGTTAGTCTGAAATTCCTGGGCTCAAGCAATCCTGCCACCTTGGCCTCCCAAAGTGCTGGAATTACGATATGAACCACCACACCCAGCGCTAAATTAGTCTATCTTTGAACTACCATGCCCAGCCCTAAATCAATCTATCTTTTTACTTTCAGGCAGCTCTGATGAAAGATTAGGAATGAATCACCAATAGCTAAAAACAGAGGCTTGAAATATTTGTGAATCAATATATGTATAGTGACTAATGAAAACAAATCACAACATACAAGCTTTTTAGAAATGCTAAAGAAGTCTGCCATGTTAGTCATTTCTGACATATGGGACCACAATCTGAATTCTTAATTCCCCCCCCACCCCAAAAACATGTAGAAGTGGTAACATGGCATATTTTTGGTCTGAGAAGCACTTATGGGTGTTCCAACTATAATCTTATAATAAAAGGGTGCGAGGACAGTCAGTGCCTACAGCCCACCCCGAGGGGAGGAGAGGCCACGGAAATCATCCCCCTACAACGAAGTTACAAACAGGGATCTGTGCTCTGTGGTGAAATGCTAAAAATGTTGAAACGGAGCCCATATACATAGGGACCTGATTTAAAAAGAAGGTGGCCCTGCCGGGCATTTGGGAAAGGATGGTATTTTCAACAAATGGTTGATTCAATTTTCATATATGTCTGGAAAAAAAAGTAAAATAGTCCTTTACTTGACAGAATACATAAAAAATCAATTCTGGGTGAACTGCAGATCTACATGGGAAAGATAAAACAATAAAACTTCCAGAAAATAACAGGAGACTATCTCCATGATTTGGAGATTAAAAAGAAATTCTTAACACAAATGACATAAATCATAGAGAGAAAGACTGACGAATTTGACTGCATGGATACTATTTTCTTCTTCTTCTTCTTTTTTTTTGACAGAGTCTCACTATGTCGCCCTCAGTAGAGTGCCATGGCATCACAGGTTGCAGCAACCTCAAACTTTTGGGCTTAAGTGATTCTCTTGCCTCAGCCTCCCAAGTAGCTGGGACTACATGTGCCCACCACAATGCTCAGCTATTTTTTGTTGCAGTTGTCATTGTTGGTTAGCTAGCCCAGGTCAGGTTTGAACCCACCACCTTCGATGTATGTGGCTGGCACTGTATCCACTGTGCTATGGGCGCGGAGCCGATGCTATTATCTTCTGTTCATTAAAAGCACCAGCCTGAGAGCAAAACGACAAACCATCAAGTGGCCAAAGATATTTGTTACTAACGTAAGTGTCAAAGGACTCATTTCTGAAGTATACAAAAATTTAGATGTCAAAAAGAAAAATTAAATCCAATTAAAAAATGGGCAGAAAACTTGAAAAGGTTCTTAAAAAAGAGGATATCCACCTCGATTTAATTTTATGAATGAATCAAATTATGGGCCAGGCACAATGGCTCATGCCTGTGATCCTTGCATTCTGGGGGCCAAGGCAGGAGGACTGCTTGAGCTCAGAAGTTTGAAACCTGAATGGGTGAAAGGGAAACCTCATCTCTACCAAAAATAGAAAAATTAGCCAGATGTCATGGTGGATACCTGTGGTCCCAGCTATTTGAGAGACTGAGGCAGGAAGACAGCTTAAACCCAAGAGTTTGAGGCTGCTGTGAAGTAGGCTGAAGCCATGGCAGTCTAGCCTGGGTGACAGAGACATCTACACACACACACACACACGAATGTATCAAATTATCATATATACATCTGTTATGTAGTAATTAAAAATAAATATTAAAAAGAGAGACTATCCAAACGTCCATCTGCTAAGCATAAGAAAAAGCTGCCAATTTCACAAGAGGGAAATAAAAATTAAAACTATGATGCGATACTACTACACACCCACCAAGATGGCTTAACTGAAAAAGACTGGCAATGCCAAGTGCTGGCAAGGATGTACAGCAATGAAAAACTTCATATACTTACTCAGTGGTGGTACAAAAAGGTACGACTACCTTTCAAGATCTGTTTGGCCATTATCCCAAGTGAAGTAACTCATGAACAGTGAATTACATGCCACGCATTCTCACTCGTAAGTGGTAGTTTACTTGTGGCTACAAAAGAGCACACAGAGTGGTATGATGGGGGTAAGGTGGGAGGGCGTGAGGGACGAAAAATCACCTGTGGGTACACTGAAAGCCCAGACTTCATCACTATGCAATATATGTGTGTACTGGAATTAAACTTATACCCCTCAATCTATTAAAATTAAAAAGGAAGAAAGAAAAGATTGAATAGATGATTACCTCATGACCCAGCAATTTTGCTCCTAGACAACACGTATTTGCATCACAGTGTGTATATTTAACAAAACTACGTGTACACATGCATCAGAAGATGTGCACCAACATGTTCATAGCATCCCCGTTCGTAATAGCAAAAGTTGGAAACAATCTATGACCGTTTACAGTGGCGTGGATAAAGTATCTACATTCATATTACAAAATTTTATATAGTGATTAAAATAACTACAGTGGTATCTTTGAACCTCTCAAACATGATGTTGAGTGAAAAAAAAATGCCTAACTCAAAAAAATATATACCATAATATTCCATTTATATAGACTTCAAAATCTGGCAAATTACTAATTCAAAGGTAAGTGTGACAATGGTTTCTGAGGTGCTGGGAATGATTTGATTGCTGTCAGAGAATTTATAAATATCCACTGAGGTGTACAGTTGCAATATATGCCTTTCTGCATCTATGTTACTCTTTAAAGAAAAGTTATTTAAAATACAAAGAAAAACAAATGCTTTATTTACATGATCCCCCAAACTCTGGTCCTAAACTTTGTCTTAAAGAAAATAATCAGAAATAGGAAACGTTTTTTGTTTGTTTTTGCAGTTTTTGGCGGGGGCCGGGTTTGAACCTACCACCTCTGGTATATGGGGCCAGTGTCCTACTCCCTGAGCCACAGGTGCCACCCACAAATAGGAAAAGTTTTAAACACACTATACCATACAACATTATTTGGAACAGCAAAAAGGAAGTGTTCAACAATAAGTAAATGTAAATTATGATATATCTAATTAGTGAAATGTTATATAGCAATAAAAAGTACACTCATGAAGATGCAATCATCTATGTAAAACCACACAAAAAAGATAAAGACTGACTGAAAACAGACCATGTGAAAATATGCCCAAATCTCCACATATTTAAGTCACTGAGTTTTATGTGACTTTTTCTCTTTTTCTTTAAAAAAGAAACTTTTTCACTATGTTATCTTTAGACAAGAAAAAACAAGAGTATTATTATTGTTATAGAATGCTTTGATCTTTTTTCACTAATCTGGGAGGGTGAGTCAGAAATTTCTCCTGTTTCATTAAATAAAAAATGCACCACACCACCACAAAAAAGTTCCCCTGGCCTGTAGATATGAGATCACTTGGGTACCTAAGAAATGAGCTTCCTACATAAATTGTGCCTCTAAACTCCTCATCTTGTGAAAACTCTAATATTCTTTAGAAAGTAGATAAATGTGATATACTGATGAGCCAGCTCTGGAATCTTGTAAAATACAGTCTAAAGTTTCCTTAGCTTTTGCTTCAGGGACTAAAGAGAGAGCCCCACATTCTTTAACTGATGGCTTTGGAACTAAGTAGGAGTTAGGCATGCTTGCTGTTTTAGTCATGATTCTATGAAGACAAACCAAGCACAAGGCTCTGTGCTATGCTTTGTAGGGTAATAAAAGAATATAAAACCTATTCCTAGACTCTTGTTTACCAGACAGCACCTTATATAATACACACCAAATAAAAAGATGTCAAAGAACTAAACATTTACGTTAATTAGCACATACCTATTTTTCTAAGATGTGACACTTAGTACAGGGGGTTGAAGCCTGGACAATGTATTTCTTAGATTTCTTGGCTAGCAAGGTTGTTTGTTTGGGGAGGGGTATTTGTTTTGTTTTTTGTTTTGGCTTTTTTTTTTTTTTTTTTTTGAGACAGAGTCTCACTTTGTCACCCTCAGTAGAGTGTCATGGTGTTATAGCTCACAGCAAACTCAAACTCTTAAGCTCAAGAGATTCTCTTGCCTCAACCTCCCAAGTAGCTGGGACTATGGGTGCCTGCCACTACGCCCCGCTATCTTTTAGAGATGGAGTCTCGCACCTGCTCAGGCTGGTCTCAAACCTGTGAGCTCAGACAATCCACCTGCCTCAGCCTCCCAGAGTGCTACAATTACAGGCATCAACCACAACACCCAGCCTAGTGTAGGTTTGATGAAAAGCACTTTCATGAAACTGGAAGACGCAGAATCCACTTGTTTTGACTCCAGCAGCAATAGTTGGAGCAGATTTTGTGCAGTTTTACAACCAAGCTCCCAGAGAGGCAACAGCACAGGCAAGACTTTGGTCCCCTGTAATGACCAAGTAAGCCCTGCTGGGGCAGATGGTACACAGGTTGGCATTCAAGGTCATTTTCCCTCCCCTGGTCTAAGTAAACTCACCACCTCTACCATTCCCCCAGGCCCTTTAATAACTGTAACATAATTCTTTATATCAACACCTTCTCCATTTAAAATACCTAAATAGGTTCCATTTCCTTGACTGACCCATGACTCAGAATCACCCAGCAGTGAAGTCTCTTCTTCTGGAAACAGGCTATATCTTACCACAGAACATGGGTAGCCTTCTAACTCTACCATCAACTCCTTTTAGCTATTTTTTGACCATCATTATGAGTTTCCTCTCTGTTAATTGCCAAGAGTATAAAACAGGGTGCCATGAAAAATTTAAGTTTTTAATCTCAAACATTTGGCAGAAATTCACACCATCTTGAATTAGGTCTATCCTTCACAACAGGAATAACATATATTTGTGGGGGAGGGGTCTTCCAGTGAGGACTGGAATACCTGCTAGACAAATTCTGAAAGAGCTCTCACACTAGGAATAACATACCTAGTGCAGCATGATGCTTCTTGAGCTGAGAACAATGATATGATCAATGGAGAATTAGACTGGTATTAAGTTTATTAAAATCACCATTACATGTTCATGTGAGTGTGTATGCACCCTCCATCTCCACGTCCTTAGAGAAGGAGACTGCATAGTTGTCTTCTGATTTTTCTGATGCTATTTACTTTTACTCTCCACTTCCTTGGAGAAGGAGGGTGCATACACAATCACATAAACATATGCCTTCTCCAATTTTTGTCATCTTACCTAGATTTCCACCCAGATGCCATATAGGACTCATGAATAGGTATGGAAGTGACTACAGTTCCCACTTACATACACAACTGCTTTAGTGTTGGGGAGGGAGGAAGCCTTCTCCTACATGCAAAATCAGTGAAGATTAGCTCAGACTGCTGGTTCTTCTGGATAAGATGGCGTAAACACACTTCACCCATTTCTCTGCCACTGAAGAGAACTAAAAGCCTGAACAGATGACAAAAATTTGAAAAGTAAATAGCATCAGAAAAATCAGAAGACAATATAATCAAAATTGCAATCAACACAGTGCTGGATTTGCCACTTATTTTCTAGCAATATCCTCTGGCTTGAACAACTTAACACGGCTAGAAATCTAGAAATGAGCCTTGTGGTAAAGAGCTCCAGCTAGTTCTGACTCAGAGAACAAAGGAGGGCACTGCTAACATTCATTCAAAATCTTTGATTTTGTTGTTTGTTTTGTCCCTTTTTTGTCAGTGTAGTCCCAGGCAACTCCATAACAGTCAGGGCAGTGACCAGCAACAGGGGTGGACAAGAGTGAAAACTCCGGGGGAGGGGAATTTCTCTCTCCATTTGGCGGAAGTACATATATGATAAGGCCAATCCATGTTGCTTTCTTTTTTTAACTTTTTTTTTTCCTGATGCTTGAATCCAGAGAAAGGCCCCAAAGGAAAAACACAGGAGAGCCTAGGAAACCAAAAAAGGAGAGCCTTAAAGAGGTAAAAAGTACCAAGTACAATACAGAGAAGGAGGAGGTCAGGAAAGTGACCCCACAAAGTTCCATTCCAGGGATCATCACTGCACCGTAAATGTATGGATCAGATCATAATTATTACAAGTATACCAAAGACTTTTGAGAGGTGAACTCACAGATGGATCACTGCACAGGCCAGGCCACAGACTGACCAGTAGGGGGCAAACACCCAGAACGGAACCCAAGAGTACTTACTACAAGGAGTTTGAAAGGTAAATTGAGACTCAAAGACCCTACTGAGGAAGAGTTACAACTTGCAGCCTGAACCTAACCAGGTCAATTGCCTGCTTTAAAAAAATAAATAAATAAAAAGAAATCAACATTTTCTATGGGATGAAATCTCATTTTCACTGAGATTCAAAACATAATCTTCAAAATATCTAGGAGAAATTCTAACATTACTCAGCATACCAAGAACCATGAGATTTTCAACTCAAACTAGAAGATGATCAATAGATACCAATGTAACATGATAAAGACGCTGAAATTATGTGGCAAAAACTTTAAGGCAGTTATTATATTATAAAGCAGTTCCATGTTATAAATGTTTGAATCAGCAATCATAAACACTCTTGAAACAAATAATAAAATAAAAAGTCTTATCAAAGAAATAGAAAGTACAAAGAAGAAACAAATGGAAATCCTAGAAATGAAAATGGCAAAATTCACATTTAAAAATTTACTGGATAAACTTAAGAGCAGAATGGAGATAACAGAGGAAAAAGTCATTGAACTTGAAGTCAAATCAATCAATATTGTCTAATCTGAATAACAGAGAGGAAAGGTTGAGAATTAAATAAACATAGCTTCAAAAACTTGTCATTCAATAACAGAAGGTCTAACTAACATCAATGTTACTGAAGTCCTTGAAGGAAATAGGAAAGAATGTGTGCTAAAATTATATTGAAGAATAGTGGAATATTTGCCAAATTTGGCAAAAAGACATAAACCTACAGTTTCAAGAATCTGAACAAACCTTAAGCAGGGTAAATCCAAAGAAATTCATGCTAAGAAAAACTGCTAAAAACTAAGAACACTTTGTTAATAGAGATGTGTTAGGTATATTTTACCATCATTTTTAAAAAAATTAAGACAAAGAAATAATCTTCAAGGCAACCAGAGTAAAATGATACTACATATAAGGAAATAATAACTAAAATGATTGCGGATCTCTCATTCCAGAATAAAGAGAGTAACATAAAATTTCTGAAGTAAAAATCTGTCATCCTAGATTGTACATCTAGTAAAAATATCCTTCAGAAATAAAGGTGAAATAAAGGCATTCTTGGATAAAGGGAAACTTTCAAAAATGGTAGGTAATCTTTAAACCTGCTCTAAAAGAATTACTAAAGGGAGTTTTCAGGCAGAAGAAAAATGATATGAGAAGGAAACATGAATAACACACAAAAAGAATGGTAGAAATGTAAGTATCTGGATAAGTACAGTAGAATATTCTCATTTTTAGTTGTTTAAAACATGTTGGATGGTCAAAAGCAAAGAAGTACCTAATGGGAATGTAGATGTTCTGTGTGAAACAATAATGATATAAAGGGGAGAGTGTTAAGGAACGTATAACATGATGAGGAGTCTGTACCCAAAAGGAAGTTATTATATATTAACTATAAAAAGATGCCAAAAAGTCAAAAGTGTATTTTATAATCCATGAAGCAACCATTTAAAAAAACTACACAAAGGGTGGCGCCTGTGGCTCAAGGGGGAGGGCGCCAGCCCCATGTACGAGTGTGGCACGTTTGATCCTAGCCCCCGCCAGCTAAAACAGCAATGAGAATTGCAACAAAAAATAGCCTGGCATTGTGGCTGGTGCCTGTAGTCCCAGCTACTTGGGAGTCTGAGGCAAGAGAATTGCTTAAGCCCAAGTCCCCTTGTTTTATTCTCTGTGAGTGCTACACTAGAGGGCACAGCTGGTAGTTATAAAGATTCTTAACTTTTCTCTGGAGAAAACATCACCTGTTTGGAACATAGGGGTGATTTTTGAGATATCTTCCAGGCCCTGCATTCTAGTAGGCTGACTGCCCACCCAGACCAAGGAACTGACTCAACTGGTCTGGGACCCCCACCCAAGAAACTGCTACACCACCACCCCCACAGACGGTGGCCCACACCAAATGACAGAGGGTTCCACCCCTAAACCAGCCTGTTAGTGAACCCTGACTGCCTAACCCTCTGCCCACCAACTGTCTTTAAGAAGCCCATTCCCCCCAATTCTCTGGGAGGTGGATTTGAGAAATTTCTCCCTTCTGAGCACTATGCGAAATAAAGTATGGAAAGAAAAGAGAGAGGAGAAGAGAGGAAGAGGAGAGGGAGAAGAGAGGGAGAGAGAAAGAAAGAGAGAGAAAGAAAAAAAGAAAGAAAGAAAGGTTAGAGGTTTCCATAGTTCAGGGATTAGGGTAGAGATGACTGTGGTTATAAACGGGCAAAATAAGAGATCCTTGAGGCAAAAAAACTGTGCTGTACCTTCACTGTAATGTTAGATAGACAAACTTAAATGTATGACAAAGTCATAATTAACTGAACACACAGACACACACAAGTAAACAAGCAGAACTAGGGAAATCTGAGTAAGACCAATCAGTACATCAATATGTCAATGTTAATTTCCTGACGGTGATACTGCACTCCATTTTGTGAGATGTCACCTCTCTGTATTACTGCTACAACTGCATGTAAATCTACAATTATCTCAAAATAAAGATTATTTTTATTTTTAAAGAAAAAAAAGAAAAGTGGAGTAAGTAGCTATATAAATAACTGACAAAGTGGATTTCAGAACAAAGAAAATTACAGGTTAAAAAAGGGATAACATATAATGATAAAAGAATTGATTCACAGTCAATAAGAAGATATGACAGTCATATATGTATTTGTATGAGAACAAAGCTTAAAATACACCAAACAAAACTGATTTAAAAAATAAAAGAAGAAATAAATAAACCGGTAATTATGGTCGGAGACTTTACCATTCTATTCTCAGTAACAAATAAAACTAACATACACAGTGCTCGCTTCGGCAGCACATATACTAAAATTGGAACGATACAGAGAAGATTAGCATGGCCCCTGCGCAAGGATGACACGCAAATTTGTGAAGCGTTCCATATTTTTTCAAATTGAAAAAAAAAACTAACATACACAAAAGTGATAAAGATAGCAAAGAAGTGAACATCATCATCAACTAATCGATTTAGTTGAACATTCCACCCAAAACCAGCAAAATGCTCATTCTTTTTAAAAGTAAATGAACCATTCAACAAACAGACTATAACCTAAGTCATTTACAAAAGAAAACAAGAACAAAACAAAAATTTCAACTAATCTTGAAAGATTGTAGTTTAGAATACATGTTCTCAGACTATAACCCAACTAAACTAGCAATCAATAATAGGAAAATCTCCAAAGACAGTAGAACATCTGTAAGTTGGCCACCCAAGGGACTATAACAAACTTGTCAACATATGGAGGGGGTCAACACAGTCTACTGTACTGTTATGTACATGTGGTGCATGTCTGGTCTACAAAAATAAGGTCAATTTAAGGAGGTAGTCAGTGTCAGGAGGTGGTCAACTATGGAGGTTCTACAGTATTTGGAAATTAAAAATCAATATATAAACTTTTAAAATAGTTGCAACAATATGTATTATTATAATATTTGAAATTTTAGCAATTATATGTAAGTAATTCCATGTATATTAAAAAGGATAGAGTTAAGTTTATGGAATTACTCAAGTTATTCAGAAATCACAAGTCAGAGCAATCCCATGCTCATTGTGACTCTGCCAATGTTGGTGTGGAACATTTAGGAACTACTCAGTTCATATTCTATAACTGAGACCTCATGCTAAAGAAATGGCTATTTCTTAACTAACTGTTCATAGTTACTTAAAAATGACTATTTTTAAAAGGGCATCTTTCTCCTGTTTTTTTGTTAAGCAGCTTGCAATCTGTTATTAACAGCAACATTCATTTAAGTATTTAATGCTATAAAACATCACTACAATCTCCCCAATGCCGAGATTCCATATTCCTTGATTTGACCTAGGTTTTCTAGCCTCTTACCCTTGAACACTTCAACACCCTTTAGATACTCTATGATTGAAAGACTCTTGGTTTCTGAAATGTGAGTAACTATTAGACACTTGAGACAGGAGACTTTCTGATCATGAGAAAATAAGGTCTGACTTAATAAGGGCATAGGTCAGGATTAACACTTATTAAACATGTCAAACAAAGGAGTTGTTTATTATATAAGTTAATATTTTTAATGTTAATATGAAAATATGCCAGTGTCTCTGAATTTTCTAACTTCAAATTCCATTCTCATCTCCAATAGGTACCATTGTATTTTTTTTTTAAGAGACAGAGTCTCACTTTATCACCCTCAGGAGAGTGGCATGGTGTCACACAGCTCACAGCAACCTCCAACTCCTGGGCTTAGGCAATTCTCTTGCCTCAGCCTCCCAAGTAGCTGGGACCACAGGTGCCCACCACAATGTCCAGCTATTTTGTTGTTGTTGCAGTTTAGCCGGGGCTGGGTTTGAACCCACCACCCTCAGTACATGGGGCCAGCGCCCTACCCACTGAGCAATAGGCACCACCCCCAATGTAGTTATTTTAAAGGCGAAATAAAAATATGCCAAGAACTAAATAGTGTGAACATTAACAATGGACATAAAGAATGCATTTTCACCATGATCCACACAAAAAGAAAAAAATATGTAACAATCATATCCTCCATCTTAAACTGACATTCATTCAACAAATATTTATTGATGGTCTACTTGGTGCCAGACATTACACAGTCATCACTCTTGAGAAAAACCCAGTTCAGTATTCACATAAACAACAGTAACAATTTAATAATTTTGCTATAACAAAACGGCAATAACAATTTAATAATTTTGCTATAACAAAGTGGCCACAGACAGAGTCTTCCCAGAAAAGACATTGGGGCCGGGCTTGTGAGTGGGTAGGATGATCTTCAGGAGGAAGTGATGAGACAAGAGAAGGAATCCATTCATTGAGGATGAAAGAACATGATTTCTTAATAACACTAGAACTAGGGCACCTTAGACTAAAGAGGAGAAAGATGGGAGAAGAACTTAATAAAGCAAATTTGGGAAGGGTTTTAGACACCCTGGAGACTTTGAGGTCGGGGAAAGAAGCATTCAGAAATTTCCTCAAAAATCCTAATTCTGGAGCCAGGTAGCATCTACTGCTGTTGCCTAGCAAGACATGAAAAGGGGCTAAACGAAAACAACAGTCACAGAAATAGGGAAGGACTGATTCTAGGGATATTTAGGGATAAGTTGGAGAAGACTTGGTGATCCAATTGGCTGTGAGGGAGAAGGTAGGTCCCATCTTCCCTCTTGGATGATAATCTAAGGTTAGGGAAGACAAGAGGAAAAAGTTGGGTAAGGAAGAAACTAGATAAGCTTTGACTGTGCCCATGTTTAATGTGGTGCACCTCTTGCATAGGTAGGTGGAGACTTAAAGCAGCACTGCATCATGGAAACAGGAATATAGATTTTAGGAGAGCAGAGAGACTGCAGGTAAAGGTTTAGGAGTGTTGAAGTCCCTGGAGGTGGACGAGAGCAAACATGGAGAATTGATTCTTATCATCCTTACTATATTATAAAAAACACTTCCTTAGCAAGAAGCACTAATCTAAAACTGACTTAAGGTTTCACTGTGTCTAAAGTTTTCTTTGGTTTCAAAACATTTGCACACCACTGTTCTAAAGTGATCATCACCAAAGCCAACAATTATGCAACATTCTACCATCTACTTTTGACTCCACTTCTAGAAGGAGAAATGAGAAACAGGCCTGCCTCCTGCCCACTCCAGCCTGGATAGGATTCCAACAACGGATGAAATAGAACCCCAGTGTGGCGCACACTGCTTGGCCGAGGTTCTCACCAAAACCCTCAGCACATTTCTCCTCTGTTTCTCACTCACATCCTTTTCCTTCCTCTATGCTTTTCTGGGAATATATCTGCCAAAAATCAGTTATTAACTCTTCCTGGAGGAGACAGGACAAGGATAAAACATGGTAAATTAATTAAGAAATTAATATGGTAAGAACAAATTACACTGGTTTTTAGTATCCGTAGAAGGCAACAGAAGAGATAGAATTAGAGGAGGCGGCAAGAATTACAAGCCCCTCACTTGTGATTATAGGTGGACATGCAGGTCCAGTCAGTTCACCTTGAAGTGCGTAAAACTCCTGGTAGAAGGACGGACATGAGGAAGGGGGAAGCACGGGAGAACTCTGCCAAATTTTAGCTGCTTCACAGCCAATATAAGGTGTGAGAGGGACCAGACCAAAGCTCCAGAAAAGTACCTGACCACTGCCAGTCTCCAGAAAAACAAATGCTATTAAGCATCTGAAATTGTAGCTTTTAGGGGCCTTTTTAGAAGAAATCTTTGATAACAAAGTGTTATAAAAATCCTGAGGAGAAAGAAAATGGGGAAATCAAATTCTGGGAGTCCCCCAATACCTGAGGCCGACCTGATCCTTCCCTCTGTTTCTGCATTAAGCAAAAGGGTCTTATACTACACCAGTGGCATGTCAAGACAGAGGCACTCAGATGGAAAGTGACAGCTGGTGACTTTTGCTCACTTTACCTAACAAAAATTCTAAATACAATGTTTTACTCTTCTGTGAAGGCTTTCATTATCACTGAAGAAATCTCTGCGAATCCAGAAATATGAACCTCCATATCTGGTTGGGCCTGTCTTTCAGGGGCTGAGAAGCTGCTTTGGATAGGGGGGCTTTCCCGACTTGCCCTAAAGGTTTCTCAGACTGCTCTGTAACAAAGATAATTGAAAAGCATATTGTGTCAACAGACACTTCCTTGGAAGGAGGGAAACATGAGGACAATACCTCCCTCATCAGAAACAGCCAGACATACCTATAGGGTATGCAATGCAAGCCAAAATTCTCTTTGTTTTGTGTCTTGAAAGGGAAAAATAATTTAGTCCAGATCTACTGAGAAAAGAAAAAATGTGCCAGCAACACCCAAGATGATGTCATATCAGCTGCTGGTTTCAGGTCAACTACAGTACAACAGGAAGCTTGGGACTGGACACAAGCAGGCCAGCCCACTGTACCCTTCTCCAGGCCAACCTATAACACAAACTTGCTCATGACCTACAGAAATAACATTTTCTGCTATGAATAGTGAGACAGTAATTTGTGTATCCAATTCTGCCAGTTTAAAAACTAGTCTCTGTATACACATAGAAATAGCCATCTGCCAAGTATTCTGTAGCTCAGGGGTACCATAAAACATCATTTAAGCATTTTCTACCCAAACTGATTTCATCATTGGAGTCTCTACTCCTACCAAACAATGAAAACTGAAGCCAGCGATGACTGTACCCTGCCCGAAAACCAAGGAGCAGTCAAGGTAAGTATCAAGCAACAGCAAAGAACAGAAATCTGGTCAGAAAACATTGAAAAGGTGGGAGATTTGGGGTGTTGGTCTTAATTCTTACTCTTGGCCAAAGCAATTAACATTTAATTCCATGCACAAAGCTGTTCTGTAAGTTGTGCGGAGAGAGAGAGAAATCACCACCTCCACCACAATAACAAAAAGTACACCTTTCTGCCCTCCCAAAGGCCAGAGAATCCCCCTTTCCTGAGAAATCTGATGTATGTGCTGTTCTCCTTTGTCCTCCTAACACTATCAACACATAATAAGCATCCTTTCAATAAAAGGAAAACAGGAGGAGGTCAAGGCTATTCCAGACTTCCTAAGACCCAGGTGATAGAAGACAGAGCAAATTTATGGCCCTGGTCAAGTGTTTTTATCTTTCCATGGGAGAAAGATACTTGTGACTACAGGAGTGAGATACTACAAAGAATGCAGCCTCTCTAACTCCTTATCGTTTCTAAATTCCCTGCCTGATTTGATAACAAATATCACTTTTCCTTCAGTGCCACTGGGGGGGGAAAAGTCTCTGTGATAACAAAGGTGCCATTATTTCTGGTAGCATTTTCCTGGGTCCTGTTAATAATCACACTTGCAGTCAACGAATGCCCTAGGTTCTCATATCACTAAATAAATATTACCTGGTGGCAAATATTAGTATCCTCAACTTTGCATTCCAAAGAAGTCAAGAAACCTATCAGAAAGGTCAAATCTCAGTAAATACAGCCAAAGCCGCCTCCCCCCCCTCCCTGGGGGTGGGGGGGTGGGCAACATATCCATTATTTCCTAGTTGCAACACAAATTCCTTTGTCTCTGGATCTTATCAAAATTTCCTATCAGACGCGACAGTGGTCCTCACAAGCCCATCCTGCTTTTAACATGATGTATTTGATAAGTAGAAGTTTATGAAAACAAGAGTCCTAGAAGGAAAATTGTTGGATCACTCTTACCCCAAGAGCTGCTAAATACAAGCATGTGTGAATATCTTTATGTTACAATTTCAAGAATTGTATACATATACAGTTGTCTCCCCAAAAATTCCAGAACTTTCCTAAATTCTCAGGAACTCATGCTGTTTTTTTTGTTTTGTTTTTTATTTTTGAAACAGAGTCTCACTCTGTCACCCAAGTTACCGTGCCATGGTGTCAGCCTTGCTCACAGTAACCTCCAACTCCTGGGTTCAAGAGATCCTCCTGCATCAGCCTCTGGAGTAGCTGGGACTACAGGCACCCTCCACGACGCTCAGCTAATTTTTTCTATTTTTAGCAGAGATGGTGCTTCACTCTTGCTCAGACTGGTCTCGAACTCCTGAGCTCAAATGATCCTCCTGTCTCAGCCTCCCAGAGTGCAGGGATTCCCGGCATGAGCCACTGCGGCCTGCTGTTCTCCTAATTGTAGAGACACTGACACAAATGGGTCATTCTCCATTCTTCCTGTGCATCAGAAGAATTTCTGGGGACTTTTACTAAAAAATACACTTCCTGAGGCCAAACTAAATCAGAATACTGATAGATAGGACGAGGCATATCAATCTTTAAAATGAGTTTAAAAAGCAACTTTTAAGGGCTTTTGGTTGTTATAGCCAGTGTTAAAAGAAATACCATGTAGCTCCAATTGGTCCGTCTTTTTATTTTATTTAATCACTGGACTTTGAATGTGGAAGAAATCCTAGATATCAAAAAAAAAACAGCACACTACTTGCATGAAAAAGAGCCAAATCTGTCAAGTAACTTGCCCAGGGTCATACAACTAGTTAGAAACAGAACCAAAATAGTCTGCTTTAAAAGTGTTTTTAAAACCACATTCACTTTTTTAAAAAAAAAAATCATAGAATTGGGTTTACCAGTCTTTCTACTCAGTCCTCTGCAACTACCTCCAGAACTTCTTCTTTAGGAGAGAAAAGTTCACCAACTTTTGTGGCTTATATGCAAAAAATTTATCTGCATCTGCATGAAGGTTATAATCAATGTAGCAAAATAAGCACACTTAAAGAGGTAAACCATAGTGGGTATCAGATGATGATGATCAATACACAGTAAGACTGTCTGACCGTTTGATCAACTGAGTGAGAAGTTTCCAGTAATCAAAATTCTGGGTCACCACAATTTGCTGTAGTTTTCCTTCGAGCTGTTTTATTTTTAGTTACCAAACAAAGAATGAGAGCGTGATTGCCCCACAAAAGGGTGTAAACAGCAAAGGTACCTCGTGTGCTTCAGGAAGGTATTTTCACATCCCAAACCAGGAAGGCTAGACCCTTTAAGAGAACATGAGATACTAAGAAAATACCAGGAAGGCTATGTTAAAAAAAATAAATAAATAAAAATAAATTATCCAGACGATATAAAAAAAAATAGTACCTGAAATACCATATATTTATCCTAATCCAAAAACTTTTAAAAACGCACTTTCAGTTAAAGAGAAGAAAGGGAAAGAAGGAGGTGACTTTTCCTTTGTTAAATTTCACAGTAAATTCGCATCCAGATTCAGTGAGTGCTTTTCAGCAGCTTCACGGTAGCTGTGATAATTATACTACTATCCTCTTGATGTATGAGTCCCCATTGAGAGAAGTGGCTGAATCCCAAGGACAGCATTCCAGAGCACTGAAAGAATTCCTTCAGTACACACCCACTGGGCAACTTGGTTTAGACACGATTTCTCCCTGCCTCACTGCAGGAGACAGAGCAGAAGAGGAAAGGAGGGGAACCAGGCTAACTTCACTGACAGGGACCCAGGCAGGTAAGTAGGAAAATACAGCTGAATTCAAGTGCTTAGGATGTGCCAAAATGCTGGAAAGCTGGTAAATACACAGTCATGGGCTGCCTAACAATGTTCTAGTCCGTGGAGTGCATATGCTTACCGTCCCACAGATAACGATGGGGCTGAAAACTCCTCTTGCCTAACAACATCTTGACGATCTGACCCTGTGTAGGCTGATGTGTGTGTTAGTGTCCTGGGTTTTAACAGAAAAGTTTTCTGGGGTATTTTGTGGGGCTTTTTTTCTTTTTGAGACAGAGTCTATGTCGCCCTCGGTAGAGGGCCATGGCATCACAGCTCACAGCAACCTCAAACTCCTGGGCCCAAGCAATTCTCTTGCCTCAGCCTCCCAAGTAGCTGGGACTGCAGGTGCCCGCCACAATCCCCAGCTATTTTGCAGTTGTCATTGTTGTTTAGCTGACCCAGGCTGAGCTTGAACCCGCTAGCCTTGGTGTACATGGCCAGCGCCATAACCACTATGCTAGCGTGCTGAGCCAACAAAAAAGTTTAAAAGTAAAATAACCTAATTTATTCCATTTATTTGAATAGAAAAGTAAAATAACCTAATTTATTCTATTTATTTGAATAGAAAAAAAACTTATAGGAGACTGGGGGCAGTGCCTCATGCCTGTAAACTTAGTACTCTGGGAGGACAAGGCAGGTGAATCACTTGAACTCAGGAGTTTGAGACCAGCCTGAGCAAGAACAAGACCCGTCTTTACTAAAAATAGAAAAACTAAGCCAGGCATAATGGTGGGTGCTTGTAGTCCCAGCTACTCAGGAGGTAGAGGCAGGAGGATCACTGGAGTCCAGGAGTTGGAGGTTGCTCTGAGCTAGGGTGATGCCATGGCACTCTAGCCTGGGCAAAAGAGTAAGACTCTTGCCTCAAAAAAAGAAAAAATAAAACGTTTGTATTTTAAGCTAAGTGTGATTACAAAAGTAAAAAGTCTAAAAAATTGAAGCTTTTAGGGCCTGTAGGCTCAAAGGAGTAGGGCGCCGGCCCCATTTGCTGGAGGTGGCGGGTTCAAACCCAGCCCTGGCCAAAAAAAACTGCAAAAAAAAAAAAAAATTAAAGTGTTTATAAAGTAAAAAAAACTATAGCAAGCTAAGGTTAATTTATTATTGAAGAAAAAGATCTGTTTATAAATTTTGTATAGCCTAAGTATACACTGCTCACGTCTACTATAGTATGAGATAATGCCTTGGCCCTCATACTCACTCGCCACTCACTCACCGACGTACCCAGAGCAACTTTTGGTCCCCTAAGTTCCATTCACAGTAAATCCTATCCAGAGGTACCATATTTTGTCTTCTGTACTGTACCTTTCTAGGATTAGATGCAGAAATACTTACCATTCCTTTACAATTGCTTATAGCATCCCACAACTAACATGCTATACAGGTGTGCAGCCTGGAAGCGACAGGCTATGCCACGTAGCCTCGGTGTATAGTAGGCAGGCTACACCATCGAGAGTTGTGTGAATACACTCAGTGATGTTCACACATGATGACAAAATCACCTCTGAACACATTTCTCAGACATATCCTCAATGTAAAGCAAGGGATGACTGTACTACCTCCTGTCAAAGCCCAGGACAATGCCTTAAATGGAGCAGAGATGGAATAAACATTGGATAGATTGAAATGAAAAGGAAAGTATAACAAACATTAAGTTCAAAGAGCACATTTCCTGCAGTTAACAGTGCTTCACACACACCCCACATAAAGCTATACTCTCGCCTTCAAGAAGCATCACACTTCTTTTCATATCTACGTACATCTCTGGTGGAGGCAGAGAGTCTAGTCCTTGGCCTGGATACAAAATCTGTATTTGTGGAGTAAATGAATGAAGAAAGAGGAAGCCATCTTCAGGGAAAGTACACATTTTGTGTATATATCCTTTTTATATTGTTTCCTCCTACGAAAGTGTTAGTTCCATGAAGATAGGAAGAGGCATCTATTTGCTCACTGCTATCATGAACATACCTAGGACAATGCTGAAGAAAGAACAGTCAATAAATACTTACTAAATGAGTGCTATTGAATGAATGAATTAAATGCTAAGAGAAAACGGTGTGCTGTGCTCAGTGCTGGAGCTAGAAGAAGAAAGATACAGAATCACCCAGTGTGGTAGAAAACATCTCATTCCCACCACTCCTAAATATGGATGTTATCTGAAGACTAAAGCTTTTCTGCTAGAAAAAAAATTATTTTCATGTATGTGATAGTAACACTTCACAAAAGCACAGCCAGGTGTATTTTAAAATGAAAATTTTAGAATGATGGTAGCTGTACTCAGTACCATCCTGAGTCCTAGGCAAGATGCTGGCACGGCCCCTTCCCACAGGTAAGGACTTCACAGGGCAAAGGCATATGCCCACCAGAAGCACAAAAGCCTTTTCTGGATCATGTGCCAAGGGCTAGCACTCTGAAACGCCTGGTCAATCACAGAACCTGCACAGGTTTCTCCCTCCCACACCCCCTCCCAAGAGAGACCTAGTCCTCAATGCGCAATCCTGAGGCCCTCGGGTGGAGTGTGGACCAAACGGACGTGCAGACTCAGCTGTCCACGTGAACACTCCCCATTTCTGGTTCGACATGGAACTCTGCCAAGAGTCTGAAAACTCACAATTCAAACCTGGCCTTTAACATGGACATGATGGTGACTTGTCAGAGTATGGAAATTTCCAAACCTACCTTATTCTTAGTCTGATTTATAACTTTAAAATTTTTAGAAATAGAGTATGTGGCACTCCATTCACATTCTAGCCCTGGGCACCACCGATGTTAGGGGCAAGGCTGCCCATCAGAGAAACTGAGGCTCAGGGCAGATAACCAACTTGCCTGAGGGCACAGGGCCAGTCACTGGAAGAGCCAGAACCCAAATCCAGTTCTTCACAGTCTAACTGTCAGACCGGGCAGACCTCTCACTCAACTTGACCCCTGGGAGTGCTTTGTGTGTGTTCCTTCACATCACGGCACACAGCAATTCTGGAGCTTCCGCAGAGGGGAGGCGAGGAAGCAGCAGCACACAGCCCATCCTCTCTCCTAGCACTCTGTGCTTTCTTCTTAATACCACAGCAGCCAAATGTGGGCAATCCTGTCCAAATGGTCGCTCTGCGTGTGCACACTTGTAAATACCTGCAGTGCAGATGGTATCTATGCAAGAGGGAAGCAAGCAGTGGCACATGCCTCGGAAACCTCACAAGATGAAGCCCGAGGCTTCTGAACGCACATCTTTGTACAACTCTAAACCCAGGGGTGCATTAGCGTTCTTGCAAAACAGGCTGTGCGGCAATTTTAAAAGCCCACATATAATACCTTGGTAAGACCTGTACTTACAGGGACCCTTTCATCCAAGAAATTCAAAGCACTTTACCAGCTCAGAGCCATTCATCCAAACACTCCAGGGAAGTATGCAGGTGGCCTGCGTTATACTCATTGAGGAAGAAACTGAGGCAGGCTGACAGCTTTAAGTACCATTCTTTAAAATAGTCTTTGCTTTTTGAAAATGAATAGCTTTAAGCATGCACCAAAAAAAAAAAAAAAAGAAAAGAAAAGAAAAGAAACATGCCACTGGTAAAGAGGGGAAAGGAGATTTGCACTATTTTTATAGAAATTAAATTGAATGTAACAAAACTAAATACTATGTCACAGAAATCTATGCCTTGTTGTAGTTCTTTCAACAAAATGGGCCATGAAAAATTTATGCTCATTCACTGCAAATGGCTTACTGTCAGATGAGATACTACTGCCTTTCAGAAAGCAAATTCCATAATCAGAAACTTTAAGATAGAAGTTTCAAGATGTTTTTCCCTCAACTGTAATTAAGCAGTTTACACCTTTGGCCAAACAGCACTTAGCAAAGGTGATCAGCATATTCTCTTGGGACTAGACGGAATCAATATCAAGCCATGGAGATCAGCCTCATTTGCTTTTTAGTGGGAGGTAAATGGGAAGTGTGTCTAAGAATAATGGAGAAAGAGTCTTTTCATAAATATGGGAGGCAAGGAGTTCAGAAAGAATAAAATATTTTACCTTAATATAATCAAAACAATACATTTGTACTGAATACACACACCCGAAAGTTATGTTCGTAACAATGACCAACACTCAGTGAGTAGTTTTGTGTTCTGACCACTGTTCTTTCTGCTTATAGGTAACCCAATTTACAGACAAAGAAACAGAGGCTCATAACAATTAATCCGAGCTTACAGTAGAGTTAGAAAAACATTCATTCATTCATTCAATAACCCAAACTATATAGAATCTGAAATCTGAAAATGTATATAAATTTCTCCTAGGGAGTTCACAACCTAATAGAGGAATACCCAGATAAAATGATTTTCAAAAAAGGCATATACAAGGCTTCATGGCAATGTGATGGAAGCTGAACTGACTGAAGGGCAGGGACAGAGACTAAGAAAGACTTTGCAGAGATGTCCATTTCAACAGGCAGACCAAAGAAGAAGAAATTCCAGACTGATGGAAATAGCTTACGTGAACACATGAAGATGTAAGAGAATCTATTCTGGGTCTCTGGGGTTGTCTGGCATGGCTACAGAGGACCAGGATGCAAAAGAAGAGCTAGTAGGCTCAGCGCCCATAGCTGAGTGATTAGGGCACCGGCCACATACACCGGGGCTGGCAGGTTGGAACCCGGCCTGGGCCAGCTAAACAACAATGACAACTGCAACACAAAAATAGCCAGGCATTGTGGTGGGCACCTATAAGTCCCAGCTACTTGGGAGGCTGAGGCAAAAGAATCGCTTAAGCCCAAGAGTTGGAGGTTGCTGTGAGCTGTGATGCCACAGCATTCTACCGAGGGCAACATACTGAGACCCAGTCTCAAAAAAAAATAAAAAAGAAAGCTGGTAAAACACAGTCCTAGTTCTGCACTGCTAAGGATACCACAACCAAAGCTAACAAACAGCCTTTGGAATGGGAGAAGACTTTCACATGTTATGAATCTGACAAAAGCCTTATAACTAGAATCTTTGGAGAACTCAAATTGAACAAGAAGAAAGCAAAGAACCCCATTTCTATGTGGGCAAGAGATTTGAACAGAAACTTCTCTGAAGATGACAGGTGAATGGCCAACAAACACATGAAAAAATGCTCATTGTCTTTAATCATCAGAGAAACAAATCAAAACCACTCTAAGGTATCGCCTGACCCCAGTAAGATTAGTCCACATTGTAAAGTCCCCAAAGTGGGCGTGTATGTGGATGTTCCATTACAAACTAACACAACCTTTATGGAAAGAAGTATGGAGAATCCTCAAAGAACTACAAGTTGCCCTTCCATTGGATCCCACAATTCCATTACTAGGTATCTACGCAAAAGAACAAAATGCATTTTACCACAAAGACATTTACACTACAATGTATGTCTACTGCAACTCAATTCATAACTGCCCCGTTGTGGAAGCAACCCAAATGCCCATCAACACATGAATGGATTAAGAAATTGTGGGATATGTATACCATGGAATACTGTTCAACCATAAGAAATGATGGAGACTTTATATCTTTTATGTTTACCTGGATGGAGTTGAAACACACTCTTCTTAGTAAAGTATCTCTGAGAATGGAAAAACAATATTCAATGTACCCAATACTAATATGAAACCAATAAATAAATAATTGCATGCCCATAAGAATGATAAAATACAAAAATAGTAGAGCAAGGGGGATTAGTGAGCTGGGAGAGAGGACAGGGAGGGTGACTGGCGGGATCCCACCTAATGTGTACATTGCGAGGGTATTCACCACGGCCCTTGGGTGAAGAGCTCTTCTACAACTTGAACTTTACCTTGGAAGTGAGAACATTATAACCCTAAAATTTGTACCCTCATATTGATTTGAAATAAAAAAAAAATTAAATGTAAAATAAAAAATGTAGGGTGGCGCCTGTGGCTCAGTCGGCAAGGCACCGGCCCCATATACCAAGGGTGGCGGGTTCAAACCCGGCCCTGGCCAAACTGCAACCAAAAAATAGCCGGGCGTTGTGGCGGGCGCCTGTAGTCCCAGCTACTCGGGAGGCTGAGGCAAGAGAATCACTTAAGCCCAGGAGTTGGAGGTTGCTGTGAGCTGTTTGAGGCCACGGCACTCTACTGAGGGCCATAAAGTGAGACTCTGTCTCTCCAAAAAAAAAAATAAATAAAAAATAAAAAATGTAGATGTAAAAAATGTAAAGTATCACAAAAAAAAAAAAACCTCTTTGAGGGGAAAATAACCCCTCCTGGATTCTAGTAGAGTAATTTATGCCTGAAATTGCTTAATCAAAATCACTGATTACTATTATTTCTTCATCACCATCATCAGAGCTATCCCTTAAGATAATGGCTATAGGCACCACTATTACCTCTTGGTTTACATTAGCCTATTTAAATCTTAAGCAATCTCAGTGAGGTAAATTCTATAACTAGCACCCTATTACAGAGGAGCCTAGATACAGGAGTGTGCCCAGAACTTACATCTACTAAATAACCCTGTATGGACTCGATGTCCCTAAAACCACTACCAAATTTAAGTATAAAATTATGTTGCTGGGGCCCTGCTGCCTCCGCCGTGATTGTCAATGCTCTTCCCTCTCACCTCATGCACCCCCGCCACCATAAGCAAATGTCATGGAGTCCCCAGGAGATGACTGATAAGCTCATAAACACTGTTTCTCTGCCATCAGATGGCATCTGCCACTTTCCTCTTCTCCTGCTTGGTCCCATCCAGTGACATCTACCCATGCAAACAAATGTCAAAAGTGCTAATGGCCAAGATAGTAATTAAGTTGCTAAGACACCAAACATGTCCCTTCCCATGGTTGTTCTAGCCACCGTCTCTGTTGCTGCCAACCCCCATTCCTGATGTAGTTACTGATGCTGCTTAACACACTCAATGTAGCACACAGATTTTAGTGAATAAAGTCTCTTGAGATTTTGCTTTTATTTATTTATTTTTTTTTTTTGCAGTTTTTGGCAGGAGCCGGGTTTGAACCCTCCACCTCCAGTATATGGGGCCAGCGCCCTATTCCCTTGAGTCACAGGCACCACCCATTTTGCTTTTACTTTTAACACAGCCCAATCTCCCTAGGTTTCCAACATGATTCCAGAAGTAGTTCAATTGAAAGATAATCCAAGAGATTGTCAGCATGCTCGCCTTGGAATCCTCCTCCCCTCTATTAACACATTCTGAAGTTGGGTTTACATAAACATTCCTCCATTCTATTGTGAGCTCCTTTGGGCAAGCATTAAAAAGGAACATAAACTTCAATAAATTCAAGTTGCTGGTAGGCATTCAGCTTGTCGAATGAAGTATTAATTTTCTAGCCACACCATAAGCTCTTTGAGAATGTACACATCTCCATTCACTTCTCTGTTCCTCGGATTCTTGTCTGTATAACAGGTTAATAATAGCCCAAACCCCATAGGGTTGCTGTGAAGATTTTTAAAGCACTTAAAATGGAACACAGCATACAATAAGCACTCAATAGCTGTTAGTTGTCATTATGAACATTATTCCAGTATCTTTATACTTAACATATACCATTTCTTTCGGGATTTTTGTTTTGTTTTGTTTTGTTTTTTTGAGACAGTCTTACTATGTCGCCTTCAGTAGTGGTGTCACAGCTCACAACAACCTCCAACTCTTGGGCTTAAGCAATTCTCTTGCCTCAGCCTCCCAAGTAGCTGGGACTACAGGCACCCGCTACAACGCCCGGCTATTTTTTTGTTGTAGTTATCATTGTTGTTTAGCTGGCCTGGGCTGGGTTCGAACCCACCAACCTCAGTGTATGTGGCTGGCGCCGTAACCACTGTGCTATAGGCACTGAGCCATACCTTTTGTTTTCTATAAGGCATAAGCAACGGCTATTTGTGCTCTGTATATCTCTTGTCCAATTCAACCACACCTTCCTGTGATCTAGATCTTTCCCAGAGGTACTTTAATCATGAAAACAAACTCCTGGAAACCACACCAACAGACCTCCAGACATGTTCAGACAAATCTGAATTCAAAAGTATAAGTGAACACAGATAAGGCCAAAGCCATAATACCAGTTACAACTGAAGTCACGTTTTCCACATGAATGTGGAGCTGGAATATATCCTACTTAGTGAAGTAGCTCAAGAATGGAAGAAAAAATATCCAACGTACTCAGTTCTATTATGAAACCAATTTACAATCACTCATACTTTCATATGAAGAATAGATCACAACTATGGCCATGGATGAAGGAGGTGGGGGGGGAGGGGATGATGGGGGGAGGTCAGATTGAGGGAGGGTAAATGGTGGGATCACACCTATGGTGCTTATTGCAAGGGTACATGTCGGATCTATTAAGTATAGAGTATAAATGTCTTAACTCAATAAGTAAATGAGATGAGGTATATATTAACCAGTGTGATGTAAGTGTTCCTAATTCTGTATGAAATCAGCACATTGTACCCCATAAATGCATTAATGTATACATGATCTATGTATTTATGATTTAATAAAAAAAATACTGCACAGGAAATAATGGAAACAGAAATCTACAGGTTAAAAAAAGAAAAGAAAAGAAAAGAAAAAAGATAAAAAAGAGAAGACACACAGATACCCAACCATGTGCTATGCTTGCGACTGACCCAAGAGCCACTCCTACCACCCTAACAAAGAGCTGTAAAGACATCATGGCAGCATGTATTTGGTCAATACCAACATAAATCCAAGTAATATCCGACTATGTGACTTCACCCTGGGATATGAGCCAGGGGTTTCACTTGAGATTTCAGAAGTTATCAGATGTGGAAAGCAATCCGCCTGCTTTCTCTTTCAGCCCATTTTTAGCAAAACAAAAAGCAGCACAGACCAAAAGAGGCAAGAAGGTAAAAGCAGAAATTGTCCATAGTCCATTACCCTAAATTACCTGATGAGGAATAAACATTCATTGTTCTATGGTTTCAACAGAAAGTAAACATCTATTTTAAAAAGATCTTTGTCATGCTTTTAGTCTCTTTTCTCTGATATCAAAGAAAGAACATTCATGCTTCCTCACCCAAAGACATCCTTCTGAGACAACCTCAAACAAACCCTGTCCCAAACCCTGATTCTTCTTCTGTCTTCTTATTCTGCAGTCCTGTAAGCATGGCACAGCCTGGCACACTAACTGCATACTTAATGCCTTGGTGGAAAAGCTGAAATCACACTGGTTGTTAGGTGTCCTGACATTTGTTGGCTGAATGATGTTAAGTAAATTCCTTCACCTCTCTGGGCCTCTGTTTCTGCACCTGCAAAATAAATCCGATCTCCACAGTGCCCTCATCACCCAAATTCTCACAAGGTCATCAACCCAGAGGTTTCCAGATGTGCAGCTCAACATGGAGTCCTGGAGGCCAGATTCCACTCTTAGCACATGGGTATAAAAGCTCCACAGAAGCACACAAGTTTAGTGGGGAGGGCCACCTAGGTGAAAAATATTAAGACAACAGAATATGGGAGAAAACACGTCTCTCATCCCCATGTAAAATTGAAACGTGCCCACTAGCATAAAAGAGAATGGCTGGAGGGGAGCCACCTGGTGTGAAAAAGACTAAAGAGACCTAAAATTGTCCCCCTTCACCAGTGCAGGGCACTTCTGTAAGGGCTGTGACTAGAGAAGGAGAATTAGGCAGATGAGGTATTTTTAAAGGACAGGACAATTTATTAGGTACTGTAAAGCAAAGGTGATCAATAAATAATATTTCAATTGAAGGCAACATCTTTCCATGGTTTCTCTTAAGGAAATTTCAAGCAGATGCCAAAAACGTTCCACTCTGCTCTCCATTGCTCATTTAGTGAATTCCCATGTGTCAATACACAAATTTAGAAGCTCAGAACAGCAGAGGCCACTAGTATGACTGCATAGCATTCAAGAATGTAATCAGTTAATGTTTCAGGATCTACCCATCAAACATTGACAGCTCACGATCAATGTAAAAAGTTACTCTGTAAAATGGATTATTTTTCCCTTTGAATTTGAGGACCTAGAAGCTTGTATTGCTTGACTTCCTTGGAACATTTCCAGATTCGCACTTGAGTTTCAACTTTGTGGATTAGACTTTGTTTCTTATAGACAATAGTGAATAGTTTAGCTGCTGGCTATTAAGTCTGCTATTAAGAATAGTTCAGGAATTCTTTCAAAGAGCCTTCTGTTATTTGATTTTCAATTTTTCTTTTTTCCCTGCCATTTAAAATCCCCTTTCTCGGTGGGTACTCAGGTAAAATAGATACAGACGCTGCAGCAGACAGATGGGTAAGCCCCATCTCATGATGCCCATACATCTTAGTGGAAAAAGTGCCCCAAACAGAGCACTATAATTCCAGCCCCTCATGTGCCATAATAATCCCTGCAGAGAGTAGTTCTGCAGCTAAAGCTGAACAATGAATAAACAAATTAGGGCTGCCGATAATGCTTGACAATACAATAGAGTAAGTACTCTAATATTCCCGTTTCTAATATCCACATTACATAAAACCAGAAAAAATTACTTTACAACCCGTAGTGAGATAAAACTGGCTAAATGATTTTGCAAAATCAGTGCCTATAGTCTCATCTTTTTTAGTATATGATTTCCATGTAACTGAGTACACATTCCAAACAGAAGAATTTCTTAAACTGTAGGTCTTACCAATTTTGCAAGTTAGTCTCTAGGGGCACAAGGTACCAGAAATCTCGTTAACAAGTAACATTTAAGAAATATTTACTTGGCTCAAGGAGTAGGGTGCCGGTCCCATATGCCAGAGGTGGCAGGTTCAAACCTAGCCCCGGCCAAAAACCACACACACACACACACAAAAAGAAATATTTACTGAAGTGCTAATCCCAATTAATCTCATTTAATTTTTTTAGAGGAAAGGAAAGGTTAAGTATTATTATTATCCCCATTTCATGGCTGAGGAAATTGAGGCTGAGAGAGGCTATAAAATTTGCCTAAGGTCATATGGCTAATAAATGGTAGAAATTTGAAATTGGGAACTTTGCTCCCGATTTTACCTGACGGACAAGGTCTGGCCCCTGTCACTAGCAGCCAATATGTAGGCTTTTTGTCAGAGGGCCAGGATTCTGGCCAACAGTGAGAATAGCCTCCCTAAGACTGTTCTCTTCTTCCATTTTCAAAATTATAGTTTTATATATTTAAGTTTAAAGACCACACCAACCTGTTTTAAATAATAATCAGCATACCTTAGTGACCTATTGTAACATTTTAATTTAAAAGTTAATCTCCTGAATCAATCCACCTAACCTACTCAAGATAGGCATCTTTAGGGTGGGAATTAAATGTATAAAACATTAAGAATGGGAGACAGGGGTGAAGGTCAGGCTGGACCTAAACTGACCAGACCAGCTATGTCATGTCTGCCCTAGCCTGACAGACTCCACCTTATTCTCACTATCTGTGCTTTTACCAGGCTCTTAGCTACTACACAGTATTACCTGGTAGTGGTGTCCTTAATTTCAAATGTAGAGCTGGAAGGACTCATTTTCTTACTATTTACCCTAGAAAACATCAGATAGGCCTCTCTGATTTCTTACACTGGCAATGGGGGCCCATTTTCTGTCTATGGTGAATGTATCTTGCTCTGTAAGCCTACCTTTGTCTTCCTCAATAACCTTTGTTTCATGCTTGCCTTAAAAAAAAAGAGAAAGAAAGAAAGAAAACATTTTATACTGCCAGATTGACACAGGTCCAATCCAGTGAGATTTGCCCTTAGAAAATCTAAAGGACATGAACTTGTAGATTCCTTTGCCTATGAGACATTCTCCCTGCACAAATCCAGAAACAGGATTATGGCAGGGGCCGTCTGAATTACAGGGATCAGTGAGAGCCCATGGCTGTCCACCCACTCACCCACCTGCTTTCAGTTATCTGGAGACAATGTGCCTCCTCAACTGTGCACATACCAAAAAATGTCAAGGCCATCAATATTTACATTTCATGAACCTGAAGGTCAGTTCAAAAGGGTACCCGTTATTTATGGCAATGTTTTAGTCACCTAGGATAGATGGGAGAAAAGGAAGAGCTTAGAACTTATTCACATTTTATCTTGCTATCTAATATGAGAAGTCTACTGCCAACTACTAAGACATTCCAAAGTCAAAGGTGAAATTGATCTTTTTAACGTAAAATTACCCCTTATTAGTGGTACTCAATTTTCTTTTTTTTTTTTTTTTTGTAGAGATAGAGTCTCACTGTACCGCCCTCGCGTAGAGTGCGGTGGCGTCACACGGCTCACAGAAACCTCTAATTCCTGGGCTTACGCCATTCTCCTGCCTCAGCCTCCCGAGCAGCTGGGACTACAGGCGCCCACCACAACGCCCGGCTATTCTTTTGTTGTTGTTGCAGTTTGGCCGGGGCTGGGTTTGAACCCGCCACCCTCGGCATATGGGGCCGGCGCCCCACTCATGAGCCACAGGTGCCGCCCCAGTGGTACTCAATTTTCACGAACTGAATGTGACCAAGTCAGAAGACCATCACATTAGACAGTGCCATGATACCTTTGAAAAATAAGTAATTCCAAAGTGATGATGTGCCTTAAGTTAGGATGATTCTTATTTGAAATGAAGTATTTGGCATTTTGTTTTTAAGTATAAAAATAAACAAAGCACAGAAGGTGGTATCTAGAACCACTGGTGATGAAGCAAACTCCTGAACATTATCAAATGCCCTGCTCAACTCTCCTATATGTTGGCTTACAATAATTAAAAAACAAACAACAACAACAACAACAAAAAAAAAAAAAAAAAATGGGGGCGGCGCCTGTGGCTCAGTGAGTAGGGCGCCGGCCCCATATGCCGAGGGTGGCGGGTTCAAACCCAGCCCCGGCCAAACTGCAACAAAAAAAAAAAAAAAATAGCCGGGCGTTGTGGCGGGCGCCTGTAGTCCCAGCTGCTCGGGAGGCTGAGGCAAGAGAATCGCGTAAGCCCAAGAGTTAGAGGTTGCTGTGAGCTGTGTGACGCCACGGTACTCTACCGAGGGCCATAAAGTGAGACTCTGTCTCTACAAAAAAAAAAAAAAAATGAAAAAAGCCTTCTCCAAGTCCAGTAAGCCCTTTTGGCCTACATACATGTACATAAATACACACACGTACCCACACACACAGAGTTAGGAAAGAAGCTACAGTCCACCCCACCCTGGTTTAACCCAAAGCTGGAGTGAAATATATGTAAGTGAGAGTAAAAGACTAAGAAACATAGGCTAATCATTTTCGATAAGCTCCACCTCACCCCTCAAAATGTTGTTGTATTTTTCATCACACTCTTAACGCTTGCTAATCCTCTGACTTTGTAAGAAGAACCTGAGTTCTATAATTAGGCCAGTGAGTTTCCTTGATGTCGCAACAACATAAGAATACCAAAAACAAAAGGAATGGAAGAAAGATGTATAAAATTTAACAGAGTGATAATGATGTATCCAGGATTGGACATACTAACCTTTTTAATGAGCGTTTATCTCCTTGAAAAGATAAAACAGGAAAAAATTCTGAAGACTCTCCTGCTTGCAATTAAGAGGTATATCCAGAGAGTATCAAAAGTTGCATTCTCCCAGTTGAAATCTTCTGAGTTTTATCATCCTGTTTTGACTAGTGGTCTCTTGACAACGGGCCTGTGGTGTTATAAATTATCCCATTACTCACTCCCCTCAGGTGACCCTGCTGGAACAGGAAGGAAGTAAATCTTGGGAATCCTGCACTTATATCCCTTAATCATACACATGCATGCCCTCCAAAGCCGTGAATCACCATCTTTCACCGTATCACCATGATTCACACCTGAAATAGAGCAGAAAAGACAGGTATTCAGAAACGCCATGCACACAATAAAAGGTATCTCAATACGTTAAAATTAACAGGTAATTATTATTAATTAGAAAATAATTAATAGTAATGTTATCAATGTATTAATAACATTAAAAACAATAATACTTAGACACACTAATATTGTTTCTTCTCAAGTAGACACCACACCAGCAAGTACAATGTCTCATTCTAATTAAGGGTCATCAGCTATGTTAAAGGCAAATTATTTATAGGGCAAAGCTTTCCAAACAGAACATTTCAGGACTCGGTACACTTTCTAAACTCTATTAAAGCCAAACATCTATACGTGTTAACCCATGTGGGCATGACTTTAATCAGACTGACTTTTCCCTCATAAACTCTTCAGGGCAGGAACCTGGCCAATCATATGTTTTAAGATGCTATCAAATTACACAAGAGTTCATCTAACTTTTCACAGAAGTGGTTAAGACGCAAAACATACCATCAATCCTGAGGAAGAAATATTTAAGGTTATCCTATTTTCTAAGATTGATGTGTTCCTTTACTATGCCTTGAACCAGACAGAGGGAAAGAGACTTTCAATAGTCCAAGAGCCTTCTTTAAATCTGATAACCAAAAAATGCAAATTGTTTTTGGATTTACATAAATTTTAACAGTTTGGGTGCATTTTTCTCCTCAATATGCAACTGCTGGGCTTGTCAGAGTGAGGCAGTGATAGAAGTGCACACTCAGTATTTTTAAGCACAGTTAAAATCTCTTTAGCTGGGGAGAAAAGAACACCTCTCTCTTGCCAAGCAAATGCCAGCAACCAACAGAACAAGGCCAAATGATAGAAAACACCTCCTGCAGATTTTACTAAACTTTTTTGTTGAATTTGCACCATTATTATCAGCTGCCCTTCACAGCTGCCAGGAAGTTCCATTAAATTTGCTATCAGCTCAATATCAGTAGGATAAGAGTACAATGGGCTCCCAGCTCCTACATTTGGGAGATGGGTGAGTGGATGCTAATGAGGGCCCTGCCTGCAAGATTTATTTTTTACATTTGACTCTCTGACCTTAATTTTACATCATTCAAAAATTTGGAACTAAAGCTCACACTGGGAGGGGAAAAATGATGCTTTTTCAGCAAGACCAGGCTGACAGACTGTTTCTTTAACTGCTTTTCAGCAAAATGGCCGCCTCAAGGATTAGACTCTGAAATGGCTGAGAACAGGGATTTGTAAGACAAAGAGTGACACATATTTTTGACAGCTGTGAATACAGACATAGAATAGAAGTTATCTTTTAAATAAAAACCATTGGGGTACATGCGAATAGAGTAAGGTAGTGGAAAATAGACCTTTTTTTATAAGAAAAAAGAAGAAACTCAATGCTACCACACTTTTGTTTTGTTTTTTGAAATTGATTCTACAGGGTTTTGTAATAAGATTATATGCCCTGCCTTATAGGGCCAAAAGCTCTTTGACTGCATATAATTGTGGTCTGCTCCACTTTCAATACAGGACTCTCTTACCCAGACTCTATCAACATTATATTGATATCAACAGAGCATTTTCTTTGACCTTTGAGTTGTGCTGTGAAAGCACACTAATAATAATGCCTTAGCCCACACAGATAGCTACACAAAAATACATTTTCCCCCATAAACCTATGCTAATTAATACCTGGCATCTGTATTCAAGCACATGGATATAAGACATTCCTAACAAAAAGAATACACCTTGATGGACATTCCACCGCAAAACATGAGCCTGGGGTGACTTCAACCTTCCCAGTGCCATGAATTACCTTTTGGATGACAAGGGTTTTTTCCCTTTTTTTAAGTTATGTTTGTGCTATGTTTTACCTCCAGCTTTAAAACTATGCAAATGGAAGGAAATTGATTTTAGTAAACATTCCCTTGACTATCATCAGGTTTAGGGGAATTTTATTTCTAGATCTAAAGAACAACGCCATCTAAACCACAGATGCTGGTGCCTATCAGTCATGAAGTGTCCAAAGATTAACCCACAGCAACCTATCCCTGCCTTACATTCCAGGGTCACTTAAATACAAATGTGGGGAAGACGCCTCTCAGCTAAAAATGTAGATGTGAGGCAGCTGCACGTCAGATTTTAAAAATGATCTTTGGGAAATTGCAAGGGTTTACGCTATCCTAAAACAGCAAATACTGTCATCCTTTAAAAAAAAAAAAATGTAATACCAGTAAACCACATTCAAGGTCAGAAAAAGTCTACTTGGCCACCTGAATAACTATGGCATATTTGGTATTCAAAATTAAAAGGCAGAGAGTTAAAAGCAGTGGTTAAATGCTAGATTTCAATTTGAAAACTTTAAATTGGGACAAGATGCAAACCAAAATAAGGACAATTCATTTAATGGCATTTAGTCAGCTCACTTGTTAAATATACACTGGTTCATACGCGCAGTCAAAAAATAGCACTAAAATTAACAAAATGGCTAATGCCATCATCAGACACGTGTACGAGCCATGATGCACATAGGAAACAGTCACAGAGTCGCGAGACCTCCCTCAAGTAGGCTACAAGATAACTGAATACTGGCAGAATAGTAAAATATACGAAGAGACAGGATCATAGTGAGGAGTGCAGTCAGCAAAATGTCACTAAATTATATCCTTGAACCGTCTTGCCTTTAAAATGCATCCCCATCAGACAGGCATTCAGCCATCACCCAGAACACAACCAGAAAGGGAGCTCTGCATCTGCAACCCCAAATGACAGCCCAGGAGTTTGTGGGTTTTATAAATGGTGGTTTGAGATTTAGGTTTCATTTTTCTGTATAAGTAAAATATCCACGGAAATGTTCTCCTGACACTACGAAATCACAGGAAAAAAGATTTATAGACCAAGCGGTGTACCAATTTCTTTTGATCAAAAGCAGTTAGAGGACCCACTTGTTCAGAGGTCCCTTCTACCTGCCACTTGTTTATTTGTAGCAACATATAAGGCAGGTTTTATTGATTTACCAGGAAATGTTTGCCATATCAAGTTCAGTACTGCATAATGAACCATAGATATTCAATCCTGATTAGAAGGCAACAATCCTCCAAAGCATGAAACCAGATTCCTAGCACCATAATTTTAAAGTGGAAGTTTTGGGGGAAAGAGTAAAAGAAAAACCCTATAAATACAAAAAAAGGATGGGGGGGGGTTGCAGACGAGAAACTGAATTTTTTTCATTACCCTGAGGGTTTTGCTTATTAAGCTCAGACTGCAAAAACAAACCCAGCTCTTGGAGTTTCATGTTCCAGGGACCAATATGAATAGAATGTACCAGTTGAAGGGAGAAGCTTCTAAAAATTACTACCATATTACTGATGAGTAATCTGTATCAACACTCAATACACACACACGTATCTATCTTGGAGATTTGTTTATTTAGCCCACCACTCATGTTGTGAAATGACTCAAGAGTTACATAGGGGAAGCATAGATATGTCTCTTTATCTCTGTCTGTTTGAATAACAAGAAGTTCCTGAAACTGAAAAGTTCCAAGAGGCACCATGTTATCCCAGAGCCCTAAATCTATAAATCTTATAGCTGCCATTTCCCAACCTGGGCAGTAACAGATTAGAGGATGAGGAGGGGGGTTTCTGTCCTTAAGGATATAACTGGCAGCTGCTGTCCTCATTCAGAATCCCTGGCTCATGCAAACTTGTTTGTGCATTTGGTATATTGGTATAATTTGCCAATTTGCTAGGCTTAACACCAATAAGATGCTGAACATTTGTTGTTGTCCATTTGTTGACTCACAACTTGAGGCTTAAATGCCACGTGAAAGGAGCCTGACCAGCTATGAGAAGCCAGAAAGTAGTTGATGAAACAGAACCACATCCTGTCTTGATTTTTCTATGGAAAAACTAAAAAAGAAAATATTGTTTTCTAATTATTCTAATAGCCCCTTTATTTATCCTCTCATAAAAGCTAGCTATATATCTAGCATGTTTCAATAGATAGTCACGATTGTTAACTCAAAAATCAGCAGCTGTAGGTAAAGAGCCAATGTTGAATCTCAAGTTCAAGTAAGATGCTGTTTTGCACACTTTTTTGGTAAACTTCTTTCTTTTTGGTTGCAGTCGTCATTGTTGTTTAGCTGGCCTGGGCTGGGTTCGAACCCACCAGCCTCTGTGTATGTGGCCGGTGCCATAACCACTGTGCTACGGGGCGCTGAGCCACTTTTTCAGTAAACTTGATATGCTTCTATGTGGTAAATACAGTCTCTGAAAACAAACTAACAAATAAATCTCATACCAAAGGACAGAAAATAGTTTATTTTCACAATCAAAAATAGTTTATTTTCTTCTAACATTAAAATAAGACTTCATGCATTTACTAGAAAAATGCCTCAATCTGGTACTCTTAAGATAGGGACAGAAAAGTCTAAGTGATTCTAATAAAACTTTTCTCAAATATGTCTTATTTTATTATTAATTGGCAAAAAACAATTACATACCTTCCACAACTGTCATGCAAATAAATGTCTTAATTACATTTTACCTATTTTATATTTTATTTGGCAGATACACGAGTATTCTGCCGAAACAAAATAAAAGAGTTAGGAAATTGATCAATTATAACTTGAAAATTTCCTTCCAAAAGACATTTTGTCCTTATCTTATATACCACAGACCATAATGTCTTAAAACATTACTTTATTCCAAGTATCTTATTCCCACTAATATGGCTAATTAGAAAGCTGGATTTCTTCAAACATATTTGTTTTTATTAAACAAATGTCCAACAACTTTCAGAATTAACAAATGGACTAGCAGCACCAAATGAATGCCAGCTAACTAAGCAATTAACCTGACTACACAAACAGGTCACCAATCTACTAAGTTCATAACATTCTCAGATAATAGCCAGTTGCCAAACTCATTCATCTTAACAAGTCACTGGGCTGATCCTTTCCAGCCAAAGAGAAGCGATCTAGGAGTTGCTGGGGGGTTTTGTTTATTTGTTTTAGTTTGCTTTTTTCTTAACCTTCTCTCTCTAAAAGATAACAAAATCATACATATATCAATTCACATAAAACTACTTTAGGATGTGACTAATCTTGGTCTTTTCCAGCTCTAAATTTTAATTAAAACTTCTAAAGTTGAGTTGTATAAAACTGAATTTTTAAAAGTATTCTGCCCTGGCATGATGGCTAACACCTGTAATCATAACCCTTTGGGAGGACGAGGTGGGAGGATTGCTTGAGGCCAGGAGTTGGAGACCAGCCTGAACAACACAGTGAGACCCTGTCTCTACAGAAGAAAATTGAAAAATTAACTGGATAGGGTGGCTCATGATTGTAGTCCCCACTATTCAGGAGGCTGAGGCATGAGGAATTGTGTGAGCCCAGGAGTTTGAGGGTGCAGTGCTGCTGCTGCACTCTAGCCAGAGGCAACAGAAGGAGATTCAAAAAACTTATTCTTACTACACTGAATGTATTAAGTACGGCCAAAGCCACAAATCTGGCTCACAAGGTAAGGATCTACAAAATAGATCCTTATATGAGCAGGCACCCAGGGGTCCTAATGCCCCCAAACAATGTTTTCCTGGGTCACTCGTCAAAGGGCCTAAATCCCCTTTGGGCCCTAAGATACCCTTTGGTGTCTTAGGTATCAAGTCCCCTGGAGAAAACCCCTAGCTAGGAAGCCCTTAGCATATATTCATAAAGGGATCTGTGGGCCAGTGCTCAAAGGGCATGATCAGTTGAACAGGTAAGCTACACTTGCAGTAGATATTGCAATTAAAGTTCTATTTAGGAGAAGAGCCTACAACCGGTGGGAAGATTGAGAAAATGGGAGATAAAAGTCCGGGAAAACTTCGGAGCAGACAGAATTTTAGCCTTTTTTGAAGTGGAAAATGTTTGAGATTTGGCTTCCAGTAGCAAGTAGATAGTATCTCAAGATTTATTTGTTCATAATCTACACTTCCAGTTAGGTAAAACCAACACATTTGCTGGAGGAGACAGCAAAGTCCTGCTTCCTTGTCTTGTTTGGAATCGTGCCCTCCCCCACCCCTGCCCTGGGCACCTGCCAACCCCCTACCACCCGCTTCTCTACCAGTCCCGCCTTCTTTCTACTTGCTCCGGGTCGGGGTTCCTTCTATTCTTTTCTCCCATCCTGTCTTAAAATTTCAGAAATAGGAATTAAAATCCTCTAAGTAAAGGCATGGACAATCTTTTCTAAAACTCCATCCATGGAAAATATTTACATTTAGGGAAAGTGTTGCTCTTTTTCCCTCCGAGAGTGCACAGGTATTTGAACAAGGATGGGGGAAAAAAAATCCTGGTCTGTTGATTCTTAGTCTAGGCTTTATCCATCAGGGCCAGCTGTTTCTCAGAAGTTATTTTTCTGAAAACGCCACTTCTATTTAGGTTTTTAGACCAACATTTAAAAGCCGACCAAGAACATTTAACCTTTTAATATGAAAATGACAAAAGCAGGGGCCACAGTTGAATAGAATCCTGCCTAACAGAAAATGAGCCACCTGAGGAGCGGTTCAGCAGTTGAGGAAGTGTCTCTGAAGAGTCCCTCCTTTTCACACAAAGCAATTTACCTTCAGCACCCTGAGTTCCAGTTTTCCCCAGAGGATGGGATCAAAGACCATAGGAGGGCCCAGCGTGGTGGCTCACGCCAGGAATCCCTGCACTGTGGGAGGCCAAGGAGTCTGAAACCAGCCTGAGCAAGAGGGAGATCCCATCTTCTAAAATTAGCCAGGCGTTCTGGTGGGTGCCAGTAGTCCCACATTCTCGGGAGGCTGAGGCAAGAGGATTGCTTGAGCCCAGGAGCTGGACTTTGCTGGGAGTTATGACACCAGAGCACTCTACAGAGAGCAACAAAATGACTATCTCAAAAAAAAAAAAAAAAAACTTTAGGAGGCTGAGCTTTAGAGCCGCTGGGAGAAGTCATGCCCAACATCCTCTGTATGATTCAGCAGATGGGCGCTTTTTCTGCACCTAACGCTATGTCTGGGTCAAACAAAGTTCAAAGGAGTTGGGATGAGGCATAGGACAGAGACAGTCACAAAGGTGTCTGGAAGTGGTGGAAGACCCTCAGAAACCAGTGGAGAACATGAGGGTGCTCTCAAAACATGAGTGAAGGAGGCAACCATAAAACTAGCAATGAGTTGGCGGAAACATCTACTGTGACTGTGAAGTAGGCCACAGAGAAAGCTGGTTTTAAAGTCTTTCCTCATCCCCACCTCTTCATCCACAGCAGCTAGTTCCATCTACCATGCGCACAGCTCTGCAGCTGCTCAGGAGAAATCAAAGACAATATGCTCACAGGGCCTGAGGAGAACCGAGGAGCAATTCTGACATTGGCGCACTCCGGCAGTGCCACACTTCTGGGGCTGAAAGAACTCGTGGGCCATCAGCTCTATCTGGCTAACAGTGCTCTACCTTGGATCAGGTAAAGAACTCCCCTCTCTGGAGATTATTGGCGGAGGAAATGTAGTTTCTTCTCCAACAGGTTTACAAACAGCCGCATTTTTAAAAGTTAAGTAGAGACAAGCATAAAACAGCAGGAACTTTTTGCTCTTTCTTACTGGGAAAAGGAATAAGAATTAAATAGGACAAAGGCTGGACAGCACCAGGAAGTAACCAAGCACAGTGGGGGTGGGAGGGGTGGGGAATCTAGCTGGTGGATGAATACTAGCTTTGCAGTTAAGTCACAGCAGGGCTTCTGCAATGTGCTGGGTTACCTATCTGGAAGCTTCCCTGTTCCTCCTTATCACTGATCTTTACAAGAACAACTAAATTGCACAGTAAAGAAAAATACTTTTACAGCCCAAAATAATGGGAGACACACCTGAGGTCTTCTAGCAACCAAATGAAGATGGGCCCTTCTTCCTTTAATGGAAAATACCACCACAAGCATAGCACCAATTGTCATTTAGGTAGAGATGCTCTTCTGTCTCTGCTTCCTCCTACTAAGGATCTTCTGGGTTTCTCCTGAAAGCCTCTACCTCCCCCTCCTCCAACCAGCCATGACTCACCTCACACTCATGCACCAGAAGAGGAAATATCACTTGTTTGAGAAAAAAATATGGCTCATGCCTGTGGATTGCTTGAGCTCAGGAGTTCAAGACCAGCCTGAGCAAGAACAAGACTGTGTTTCGACTAAAAATATTAAAAAAAAAAAAAAAAGAAAAGAAAACTAGCCATAGTGGTGGGCGCCTATAGTCCCAGCTACTTGAGAAGCTGAGGCAAAAGGATCACTTGAGCCCAAGAGTTTAAGGTCTTGTTGTGAGCTATGCCACAACACTCTACCGGGGGCTCTGTCTCTCAAAAAAAAAGAGAGAGAGAGAGAAATAGATACATGTTAGTTGAACATTCTTATTCATAGAGCATTATTCACAATGGCCAAAGGATGGAAGCATCATTGGATGAACAGAAAAAAATAAAATGTGACCTATATATGCAATGGAATACTATTAAGCCTCTAAAAAAGGAAGGAAATTTCTGACACGCTACAGCATGGATGAACCTTGAGGATATTATACTTTGTGAAACAAGCCCATCACAAAAGGACAAATATTGTATGATCCCACTCCCATGAGGCATCCAGAATAGTCAAATTCAGAAACAGAAAGTAGAGACAGGGGTTGCCAGGAGCTGAGGGGAAGAGGAAAATGATGAGCTGTTATTTAGTGGGTATAGAACTTCAGTTTTGCACTATGGAAGTTTCTAGAGACTCGGTTGCCCTTCGATGTGGATATAGACTTAACACGACTGAACTGTGCATTTAGAAATAGTAAAAATGGTTTAGTTTTGTGTTGTATATTTTTTTAATCACAATTAAAAATAAAGAAAAAATAGAGAAATATATTTAGCCCATAAACTGGAAGTAATTGCTCTGTCTTCTAAATTATTACTGCATTTTTATTGTTTTCTCATAAAGTATCGATCTAATGAGAATCTACTTAATAGAATGGTATTTTACTCATCTGATTCTCTAAAATAATAGCTACTAGTATCAGCCCTTGTTTTACAAACAAGGAAATGGAGGCCCAGACTGAGCAAGCAATTTTGGCCAAGTCACACGATTACAAATTGAGGCCTTCTGTCCCATGTTTCACCTTCCTTTCATACATACTGCTTCTCTTTCAGGAGACTCATCCTCTAGAAGTCAGCTCGACTTCCTACCTTCCCTCATCATCCTTCTGCGAGCCTCCTTTCCCCCACACCACTCCCAGAGGTCACCAATTACCTCCCTCTATCATCTCTGCTCAGTTTTGTGAGTTTATCTTCACCAGGCTTCTCTGTGGTAAGTGATACAGCGGACCCACCCTTTCCTTCTGGAAATTATCTCTTCCCTCTGTCTTCTGGATGCCACGTTTTTTCTTCCTGGGAATCCTCCTCCTTGTCTGACCACTCCTTCCTTATCAGGGTCTTAAGAAAGAGATATTTTCTTTCCCAATTTCTACCCAAACAATACCTAACAAAGGACTAAATAGGTGGTTAAGTAATATTTACTTTAAATTTATTTCACACATTCACATGGTTCTTCTGTAGTAGGTTCCAGAGCCTTCTGGGTGTGGGTTCTCCCAAGTTAATGCCTAGCACGATATTTGGCACATAGCAAACCTTAACTTTAAAAGGCTTCTTAAATTTAACCTTTAAATAGAACTAAGACTTCACATTCAAACACACTTCTTCTTCCAGTTTGTGAGTAAAGTTCCCCAACTATTCAACTGTCACCTTCATTCCAAGGCCACTTAAAAGTTTAGCATGGGCTGCAGATAATAGCTGAAGAAAGACGGTACAAAGGTTTTTCCATTTTGCTTATTGTGTAATTCTCAGATCCTGGCCATGCCTTACTGTCTCAGAGCGACCCCAACCTATCTTATGAGAGCTGTCACTGTCCAGCAACTGTGTCACAAGTAGTATTTCTACCTTCAGCGTCTCATTCCAATATGAAAGTATTAAGTAAGATTAGAACAGACAATTTTCCTGTGTTTTCTAATTATAAAGCTAAATACTTGAAACCCTAATAAGAAAAAAATCAGAGGAAACTAAAAAGGTGTGTGCATGTTCAGGTCAGTTAAATTTTGGTGAAGAGTAAATTGAATTAGCTATAGATTAAATTCAACATAACAGCTCACTGACTAGGAAGTTACGCGGTGGCATCTTTGGTCCTTTGTGTCACCTCTCAAAGACTTGATGTTACGTGCAGGCTTCTGTAAATGTTTTCCATTTCATCCTTTTTTTGAATAGTACATTCTGAAGTCAACTTCAGTCACACTCTGACCTCACAGACATGCTCGTATAAGTTCTATGCTCAGCCTAATGGAATGTTAATAGGCTGTTATGACTTACTTTAGAGAAATCAATGATCCTACAGGGTAAATAAGCCACTTTAGTGGGTCCAGCTATCCACACAGCATTAGGTACCAACGGATAAGTCATTGCCTGAAGAAACAAAAATTCATCCTAGAGAATTGAGAGCTTTCTTAGACTGAGTTGTAGTTTGCTTTCAGTAGGGAGACTAACTTTCCACCTAGGTCCACATACCTGGAAAACCACAAGGCAGCAGATCCTCGCTAGCCTGCAATATGGACAATGGCCACAATATTGTCCAATACTTTACAAGACGAAATTTCAACAGAGAATGGTGAGTGCTGCGTTATGAATTTGAGGAGGCAGTTGACTGGTACAAGGAAGAGTTTATTTTTCTTTCTTCAGTCTGGGGGGCGGGGAGTGGAAAGTATATAACCACAACACACTGGTAGATCAAAATAGCACATTTAAAAGGCACATGGTAGGATTCAACATCAGTTTTTGATAAAAATAATTTGTCAACAAATGAAAGGTCGTTCTTTGATAACAGAAATGCAATAGTGCATGAGGCTGACCCAAGAAAGTGTCAATTTTTAAGATGGAGATTTTTTTAAAGATCATCCTGCCTTGAAAGAATCAGAAAAGAAAAAAACCTTCTACACTTCTGAGAGTTACAGAAAACGTATTTTCTTTTTTCCTGGAGTTATCTGGATGGTATGTGTATTTAGAGTTAAGACTTTCTAGGTATTTTGTTTTGTTTTATAGAACACATCTGTAAAATTATTACCAAGCGAGAAGGTTCTACTTTTGGAGAGACAATGGTCTCTGAAGTTCAGCATCTCAAAGAGACACACTCCACCCTGAGAGAGCAGAGAGCTCACCAGGGGGCAGTGCGGCTGGGGGGCGGGCAGGCCTGGAAGCAGCCTCAAGGAAAGGAGTACTTTATCACAGTCTAACTTCAGAATTACCTACACCCCCCTCCACCACAGGAATAATAAAACAACGGACCGCCTTTTATAGTCAGTTTTATTATTGCTTTTCAGTCCCCTACAAACAACGAACTCTCTTTTTGCCTAGAAAGAGAGCCAAGAGGCCCCACTCTCAAAGAAAGACCCGTGCCCTAGAACACAACTGCACAACTGTCACCACCTCCATGAAGTCTTCCTATCTGAAGTCTTCCATCTTCCCCACATCGTCCCACATCCCCTCTGTGTTCCTCTATTTCAGCACTTGGTCCAAAATTCTCATTGGTCATTTATTTTTCTTTCTTCCTACTAGACTATGAGGTTCTCAAGGTCACAGACCCTTAATTTACTTTCCAAATATTTCCACATGCCTTGCAGCGTACTTAGACACAACAGGCCCTCAAGACAGTCATAATTTAAGAAAAGTCCATTG
The DNA here is from genome assembly GCF_027406575.1 of Nycticebus coucang. Classification (NCBI taxonomy): domain Eukaryota; kingdom Metazoa; phylum Chordata; class Mammalia; order Primates; family Lorisidae; genus Nycticebus; species Nycticebus coucang. Next base: position 57,684,997 of record NC_069788.1, read on the forward strand.
AGCATCTGTTATTGACCCAGACCTGCACAAAGTGCTGAGGTTACAGCAGCAAATAAAATATATAAAAATGCCTGCTTTCGCTGAGCTAACCTCAGGTGATATTTGACAGGATAAAAGAATGAACATTCGAGGGCAGTGCCTGTGGCTCGAGGAGTAGGGTGCCGGTCCCATATGCCGGAGGTGGCAGGTTCAAACCCAGCCCCGGCCAAAAAAAAAAAAGAATGAACCTTTGAGAACCAACAACATTTCTCTCTCTCTTTTTTTTAAAGACAGAGTTTTGCTCTGTTGCCCTGGGTAGGATGCAGTGGTGTCATCATAGCTCACAGCAACCTTGAACTCCTAGGCTGAAGCAATCCTCCTGCCTCAGCCTTCTGAGTAGCTGGGACTACAAGCACACAGCATGACGCACGCTAACACTTCTATTTTTAGTAGAGATGGGGTCTTGCTGTTGGTCAGGCTGGTCTCAAACTCCTGAGCTCAAGGGATCCCTCAGCCTCCCAAAGTCCTAGGATTATAGGTGAGAGCCACTGGGCCTAGCCCCTTCTCCCTAGCTTGGAAATTTTACTCATGGAAAAAAAAAAAAACAGAAAAACATGCCTATGGACTGCTTTTACATAAGTCTTTCAAATTGTGAAAGTTAAGTCCAAGCCTGATTTGCAAGTGAAATTTAGAGTCCTGGAATTATCAGTTGACACAGTAATTTCCCTTTATCAGTAATCAAACTGAAAGGACATGAGACAGGGCCCTTATAATTCCATCATCCCCACAGACTTAATAGTAGCCACAATTATCTTCAAAAACTAAAAACCAGGCTGGGTGCGGTGACTCACACCTGTAATCCCAGCACTCTGGGAGGCCAAGGTGGGTGGATTGCCTGAGCTCACAGGTTTGAGACCAGCCTGACCCAAAGTGCAACTCCCATCTCTAAATGACAGTCAGGCATTGTGGTGGGTACCCGTTATTCCACCTACCTGGGAGGCTGAGGCAAGAGAATCAATTGAGCCCAAGAGTGTGAGGTTGCTGTGAGCTGTGATGCCAGAGCACTCTAGCAGGGGCAACAAAGTGAGACTATCTCAAAAAAAAAAAAAAAAAAAAAAAAACTAAACTAAAAGCCATATTGGGAAAAGGAGTTTAATAAGAACCAATCTTCCAAAAGCATCCGAATACTAATAATTAATATCTGTAGAATATAATTTTCAAAATCCTTTCATTTCACATGTACCATGTCCTTTAAACCTCACATAACACATGCTGTGTATAGGTCAGGGTGTCCCCACCATCTTTTGCGCTATAGCCGTATAAGTAGAGGTTCAAGGAATTTGTGTTACTTGCCTAATTTCACACAGCTAGTGAGCTGCAAAGTCAAACTTAAAACGAGAACTACAATCTCCAAAGTCAGCAGTCACGCTCTTCCTAACCACATTAAACCATCTATGAGAAAAAGTCAAGGTGAAAATAGACTTGGAAATATACAAAACTTCCACATCCAACATGATTGTCTGGAAACATTGTCCTATTTTCTTTCTCTCTCTCCTTCCCCGCCCCCACTCCACGTGCCCATGCACGCGCGCTCTCTCTCTCTTTCTCTCTCACACACACACACACATACACACAAATACCTCCAAAGGCAAAATTCACTAATAGCAATGAAGAATATTCTTCCTGTCATAGTCAGATATTAGAATTTGCAAACAATTTACCCAGAAGTAGTCTATATAATGACTCACTTCTGGATTACGGAAGATGATCATTTCATTTTACTGACTACAAAGTCAATGACTAAAAAACTCTCTTCTGTAGACTCCTGGAGGACCAGGACTATGTCACAGTCCCACACATCCCCAGCCCTCAGCCACCTCTGATCAGTAGCAGGAAACTCAGTGACTCCTCAATAAATGAATGAATGATAATACCATCACTGTGGAAAGTGGTTTCAGAGTTTTCATTAAAATTTTCTTCTTTTTCTCTATAGTCTCCTAAGTAAATGTTGAGCCTTTAAAGGCAAGACACTATCTTCCTGTATAAATCATGTACAGAACCCCAGATGGTGTCAAGCTCATGTGGAATGTGTGTTGCATCAATATTTGCGCATTGATTTGTTGCTCAAATGACACTACTGAGTTGTGTTTATCTGGCAAATTGTATGATTTTAATAATTAGTGCCTGAGGTGGAAAAGTACTTTTTATAAAAAAAAAAAAAAAATAGGGGCTAATGTGAAGTATTAAGAATGATATTGGATTACAGGAAGTATGCTAGATGGAAATACATTATTTCCATAGCAAAATAAATAAAATGGAAAAAATACATGCAGATAAAAATCTCCAAGAGTAACATCACATTTATTGCTTTTAACACACACACACACACGCAATAAAGGAAGCATGCCAAGTAACAAAAGCAAACTCAACACCATTGGGACTATGTTTACTATGTTTATTTGCAATGTAGAAGCATCAACTATTGCTCAAGGAAATTAAAAAGACTCATTCTCGTGTCTATAATCGCTGTATTTTTATAAAGAGTCTTCCTACAAACGTACATGCACTGAACATACTATTAGTTACACTCCTAGACCAAATGAGATGTTTTGATAAACTGAATTTCTGACTCACTAAAGGTTAACCAGAAACCCATTTGTGATTGGAACAGGGGAAAAATCAGAGAAATCAAGAGTTAGCAGTGACAGTCCAAATCCTCCAATTAAATCTGCCACCCGATAAAAAGGAAGCCTCTTTGTAGTTATCACTGAGATCTTTAGGAAATGCATTAATTAGCCCCATGTTTAATCTTTATCTCGTGACAAAGAATTTTCAAATTGTTCAAGGTCATGTTTTGAATCAGAATCTTTAATGTACTATAAAGGATGCTGTCATAGAATCCCAGGCCAAATGGACCCAGATCCCAGGATATCTTTGGGAAAGGTCACATCAAAACATTAAAAATCCAGGCAGTGCCTGTGGCTCAGAGGAGTAGGGCACCGGCCCCATATACGGGAGATGGTGGGTTCAAACCCAGCCCGGCCAAAAAAAATTGCAACAGAAAAGACTTTTAATCCTTGATATATTTTACTGTTATGTATCTCTTTCTTCTAAGAGATCTGCTCAAAGAAAGAGCATATGTTGGTTAGAGTTGGGATTTTTGAGTTCTGGTTATCTGGGGTTTAATTTTATCTTCATTGAGAAAAATAATTTGATATTACTATGAGTTCAAGCAGTTAAATCATAGCCAAAGGCAATGATATTGTTAAAGCTTAATTGAAAACTCTTCTGAATTATTAATGATAACAGCATAATCTCTGCCTTCAGATAAATACGTATTTATTTCAATTGGAAGTTTGGCAGATGACAAGAGCAACACTGCAATGACAAACTAGAACAACCTTAAAAAGCATAATAGCTTTACGTTGTCTCAGATGCTGAAAGTCGGGGTACACAGAAGGTCGTCTTTTTGGTCAGTCTTCTTACATGTAAAATGCTTTATGTGAATTCACCAATCTGAGAGTCACAAAATAATCAGTCCATAATATCAGTTACTGCCTTCATTTATATTTTACTACCAATTTTACATCTTTGAATCTGAATTTTTCCCAAAGAAAAGCAGTTTCCAGTATAACCTCTCCAAAAACAACATCCAAAACCTCTGAAGACACACAATCAGATAGCACACTAATGGTGTGCAGTCCTTACCTTCCCAGAGCTCACATCCTTGTGAGAGATGCAGAAAAAAAAGAAGAAGACTGAATGCATTTGGAATGCCATAGGAATATGTTTCATGAAGAAAGGGATACAGTTGGAAAGCAGGCTCTTCTATTAGAGAGGCCCCTATAAAAGGTGGCGCTCAAACAGAGCAGGACGGAGGGGCCAGTTGATCAGAAAGCAAGTACAGACACCCTGAAACAGAAGCACATGTGCTTGAACGCACTCAAGCAATATTTACAAGAAGAACCGTGAGGCTGCAGCAGAGGAGGCAAAGGGAAAATAGTAGGAATGAGAACCCAGAAGTGGTGGGAGTAAATAATTGGACCACACACAGTCTCACAGGTCACAGGCAGTGGCTGCTGCTGTCTAGCGTCCAGACAGGACCAACACCCTTCTTCCTGCAGCTGCTGGCAGTGTGGCCAGCTGAAGGCCAAGATGTTCCATTGCATAATAACGGAAACTGCAGCTTTCATCCTCCAAGATGCATCCATCCTCCTCAATGTTGGTAGAGTAACCTACTAACAGAAATGCAGCACCAACCACACACATGACCCCAGCTCAGAACCTGACCTTGGCTTGCTCTGTAGCCTTGTCTTCCACCACTCAACCCTTCCCTGCTTATGACCCATCAACACCAAACAACTGTAGTGATCGCCCTATCCCATGGTGTTTAAAATCCAGATCACCTCGGGACTAGGGAACAGGCCCCCTTCCTACATGAGACTGATTCCACCTCATCCTTTAACAGCCAGCCAGAGTATTTTACCCAAAGCAGACCCTAATTCTATCTTCTGCCAAAAACAGTTTAGTTATCCCCCAACCCTGCCATAAGGTACAAAAAGCACCTATTGATGTCTGAACCCCACCACCACCACCACCACCATTAGACTCCAAGTTCCTTGAAGGCAGAGACCACTTCTTACTTATCTTTTGAATTCCAGAAAGTAGCACAGTCCCCAGTGGGGGGTGGGCATCAAACTTAACTATTTATCACTGCCTAATACTTATATAGATGACATTGTAGAGCAATATTTTTAAAAGAAAATTTTAAAACCACTGACTGGGAAAAAAATACAAAACAAACTCAAAAGCAACAGAATAGAGTTTTTAAACAACAACAAAACTTCAACAAATGCCAGAAGTATCTCCAACTGCAAATGTTTAGGATAAGTTGGTCTCAACGAATAACACCCTTTCCTAATGAGTAACACCAACAACAGGAGGCCACAATGCATTAACAACTTACAGATATCTCCTCCCAGAGAGCCAGACAAGCAACCCCCAAGCTGCGGATGAAAATGAAAGAACCTCCTGGATGCTCGTACTGGGATTATGGATAGTGGAGATACACCGAGGAAAAAGCACTGAGTTCTTTTTGGGGATTCATTTCCCTAAAGTTTTAGAGAATATTTTCTTCCTATGTCATTACCAGAGCTAGCACTCTGAAAATAAAATGATGGCAAATGTGGATGTCAAACAGAATTCTATCCAAGGGAAGTTCCAGCATTAATGGGCCCTCACCACTAGTTGTAAGCTTTGCCATGAAATTTCTATAGACTCGAGTCAGTGATATATTATTCATCCCCAAAGTATCAAGAGAAGAAAAGTATGAGGTGGGGTAAGAGAAAAAATAATAGAAAGAGAAAGACAAGGCTCTGGTCAAGTCCACGTGTGCTGGTCCCACCGGGCAGTCACGTGGTTTCTGCTGGGCTCCCCAGAAGGTCATGTCCTCGCAAACCTTCCATGAGCTCAGGCGGGAGGAGGAGACAGGCAGGGGCTACGTGAAGCAGCCGGGCCAGGAGTGTTACAGTGGAGTCAGCAAACACAGCGTGGAGCACAGACGCAGGAAAAACCACCAAGGGCAAAAGTGGCCCAACTGCTGGGAGACCCGGTAGTTAGAGGAAAGCCTTTTTTAAACTCAGTGGAAAAGGCACACATACAGCAGGCACCAGTATAATTACCAAAGCCACCAGGCCTGTCTGCCAAGCTGGCTGGATGTGGCCTCCTGACCAGGTTTTATTCCTGGCTGCTGTGACACTCTTCTCCCTCTGCTCTTCCTGCTCCCTCTCCCAAATAAACCAGCAGATGCCTGCTTCATGGACTGCAGACCCTCGGCTATCTATCTTCTAGTTTGTTTTGGCATCTACTTCAAATGGTAGAGCATCTGTGAAATGGACCAAGGCACTCCAAAATGCTACTTCAGGGTTATTTTCAAGAATTTATTTCTACAATTCCAAAGACCATTGGGAATTTTCCTAGCAAAAACAGAACGAGCATGATCCCTACACAGCCAATCACAAAAGTAACGTTGGTTATTCATCTTCTCTATTCGTCTTCTCTAAGGCAAGTATGTGCCATTGTTCAAATACCAGAATGGGAGGGAAATCACAGGGTCCTCTCAGTTCTGCACTGAGTTTTACTTGTTCCATTTCTCTTCATTCTCTACAGCCCCAGTCCCCAACCCCTACCCCAAGCCCCCAGGCTGTGGAGCAGTACTAGCCTGTGGCCAGTTAGGAACCAGGCCACACAGCAGGATGTGAGCAGCGGTGACATCCTGTTTGTATTTACAGCCCCTCCCCATCACTAGCTTCACCTCCCGAGCTCCACCTCCTGTCAGATAAACGGTGGCATTAGATTCTTCTAAGAGTACAAACTCTACTATAAGCTGTGGATGTGAGAGACCTGGGTGTCAGGCTCCTTATTAGAGTCTAATGCCCCCTGCCACCCCACTCTGTGGAAAACTTGTCCTCCATGAAACCAGCCTCTGGGTGCCAAAATGGTTGGGGACAGCTGCTCTATACCATCTCATTCAACTCCAACCAGCTGTATGTCAATAACTCCCAAATTATTCTCTCTATCCCAGATCTCATTGCTCAAACCCAAACCTAATAGACATTTCAAAAACAAACTGCTTGAAAATATCCCCCTCATCCGCCTCTTGCCAGTGCAGGTCATCATCTACCAGTTTCTCCTCCCTCACCCCAGGAGTCAGCCTCAACTTCCCTCCCTCCTTCACCCTCGCGTCTGGTCAATAAAGCTATCGCGCCTGAGCTAGGCTCCGTTAACCAAGAAGAGCTACATTTCCTTCAGACTCTAGTATGCTTCCTGAGTCTCTCTCTCTTCCCGACTGCAGCAAGACACCTGCAGGGGCCTGCACCCACCAAGTGAGGTTGGCACGTGCCCCATTCATTCTCTGGATGCTCCCTCTAGGCTGTGCTCCCCCAGCCAGATTTCAAAAACACTGGAGTGCACCAAGCAGGATCTGTTTCTTTACATCTTTGGGGGTGACGAGATGAATTATTCACTTTATGAAACCACTGCAAACCATTCTGAAGTTAGAGCATGAAAGAGCAGCTCACAGTTCACAACAGCGGCCTCTCCAAGGCAAATTCTTCCACAATGAAACAACAACGCATTTCACAGAACAACCCAAAAGGAATCAAACAAGTTCAGTTAAACAGTAACAAGTTACAAAGCCAGAACTAACCTGGATGGAGACTTGAAAGACAAAGTTGTGGCAGGAAGAATACCAAAAACGTTAGAGATGGTGAAAGTCCACCAATTGATCTAGCGACTTTCTGCAATTACGGAAACCCACAACATCTTCCATTCAGTGTAATGTTTTCAGCCTATGTTTAGCCTGCTAAAAGGCAGCTCCGATGGAGGCATTTTAGAAGGATGCATTTCCTTAACTTTTACTTTTTTTTTTTGAGACAGAATCTCACCCTGTTGCCTAGGCTAGAATACTGTGGCATCAGTCTAGTTCACAGTAACCTCAAACTCCTGGGTTCAAGAGATTGATCCTTGACAAGGCCCAGCTAATTTTTCTATTTTCAGCAGAGACAGGGGTCTTGCTCTTGCTCAGGCTAGTCTCAAACTCCTTAACTCAAGTGATCCTCCCACCTAGGATTACAGCAGTGCTCACTCCTGGCCACCACGTCTGGCCCAATTTTGGACATTCAAAACTCTAAGCAAAATTTTAAAACTAAAAAAGTCTACTTAGGAAGCGATGGTTTAGACATTTAGCTCAATTCAACTTTGTTGGGAGAATATTTCAGTAAATTGCTAAATGTTAATGAGGTTCTTTTCTTTCCTATCCTAGGGGAGCAGAGTCACCGTTTTCTAGGACTGACCCCACACAAGGAGTGTGGACTACAGACTCTCAGGGTATCATTCAGCAACCCAGAAACTGATGGCAGCTGGAAAGACAGAGGTTGTTGTGTGCTGCTTTCTATAATAAAATTCTTTTCACCCCTGGGTTAAGTTGATTACTCAAACTCTAAAGACTCCTCCTCCCCCCATTCCAGCCTACTCGCGTTTTCCTTAGGCTGATTGACTCTAGGAAAACAAGTATTGCATTATGCTTGACTCTCTGGAATGAGATCAGGTCTAGTTTCAAATTCCCTTTCAGAACAACCCCAAGGCCACAGACCATGTAAAAATCCCAGATGCCCAACAGCAGGGAAGACAGGCCTAAGGTATGATAAGAAAGCATTACTTAAGTAAGAATCAGTAAATGCATCTCAACCCAGTCTGGCATCCTCTGAGGTCTCTTCCACAGTGTTCAGCAAGAACACGTCTGTAAACAACCCAGTTTCAGTCTTGGCTCCTCCTCTTCCAAGGTTGAATGGCCAAGGCAGAGGCTTTAGTGCGCTCTTCAGCAGTGATTTTCTCCAACTGGCACCATCTGTACACGCCTTGCCAGACTTGCTGACAGAGCAGGCTGCGTAGACCATTACTAATCTACCAGGGTCGGCAAGGTCAGGCCTGCAACAGGACGCCTATAGATTTCAAAGGCCAGTGTTCCTTCCATGCCAGCTAATCGATCTATGTTGGAAAGCAAGCACGTTTTTATGCTTTCTTTTGAATTTCAAAGAAAAAAAAAAAATCTCATTTTGAAAGCTCTTAGTGTGGGAACTGCTTGTATATAATCAGTGTCCTGATACCAGTTATGTCACATGAGATCCTCGGAGCATGAGGCTTACCCATTGATCCTTTGCCAAGACTGGGTAAGGAGGCCAGGAGGACAATCTCCTTAGACAACAAAAGCCTTCAAAATAGCGACACCAGGAATGGACAATGTGGCTCAGGATTTGTACTCAACTGCCAAGTCCTCTTAGTTAAGTCTGCTTGAGAAGGGTAAACACCAACAGTTATCCTCCCAGGTTCATTCCATGTGAGCCTGGCCAGTGTCATTGGAACCAACCAATAAAAGCTTGGCAGCACTCCCCATCGACTTTAGAATTCAGCCACGAATGCTGCCACCCCTATCAACTGCCTACCGAGTGTTTATCAATTGTGTGCCAAGAATTTGACATCCCTTTGAACTTCTGTAGTTTCTTTTACTAAGGAATAGGGAAACACCTGAGTCTAGTACTCTGCCAGGCAGTAGGCAAGACAAGCCCAAGAGTCCTGTGAAGGCAGGAGTGTGTTAATCTTGTGTTTAAGGTGCCACCACTTAGCACAGACTTATTTAAGGCCTGTTGCAGTCATCAAATTAAAAGCCCTTTTAGATAATTCGGTAAATACAATTGGGGGGAAGGGGGTTCAAGACCGATCACTATAATTATTTCTTAGTAGATGATTATTCTAGTTATTCTAGATTTTCCAGTCAAACTATGACTCAATCTGATAAGAGTCAAAAAACTAACAGCCACAAAACTAAGACATTACTACAAGCTCCAAAGAAACTAGATCTTTTGTTTACAATAATTAAAGGTTTAATGAAATTTCCAGATAAGTGACTTCATCTTCTTCCCCTTGCTTAGATATCAGTTTCTACACTTAACAAAACCCTAACAGAGTCTAAACTGATGGTAGTAAAGAGGAATTTGTGAACTCAACTATAATCAATAATTCTTCCAACCCAGGTCATCTTCCATATAAAACTATGAGGTTGTTAAGAAGGGAGCTGTGAGGTTCAAAGATCTGACACGGCCACTTTGGCATAATTGGACAGGCAGGTTTGTGTGAGTTCATATTGAGTAATTTCTTCTTTCAGTTTTTCCAAGCTTTAGGCAGCTACAGATAACTCCAGGCTCACCTGGCTCCTAACATGTCTATGCTTCAACTCCTCCCCTTGCAAGGGTGGCTCTATGTTGTCTAAAAGTAAGGCTTGCAAACACTCAGATCCTCTCAAACTACTCCATATCAAAGAAGCACTCCGTCTCTACAGCCGACATTTTCTCCGCTTTCAGATTTCATATCTAGAAATCACAAAATAAATCAAACACATAAAACAAATGGGAACATTTATAATGAGATCATGTTACACATCTCCTCTGCCTTTCTCACTCATCCTGGGATGTGAGGTACATTAAAGATCTCATTCCAATTAACTTATCAAAGGAACACGTTCATGTTCCAGGATGGCTTGTTTTGGTCTCTCTGAAATAGTAACATTTTATTAGGCTTAACTTCATACATTAGGCTTTTAAGGTAAAAGGCTTTATATGTCTTTTCCTACTTGTTGTTCTAGAAACTAGCATTTCCTTTTCCAAATAAAGACTGCCCAGCATTCAACTTCATATCTCTCCATCGATACTGCTACAGAGAGAAAGATAAGAATCTAGACAGAAGCTGTTCTAGTATTTTACCTGCAACTTGTCTAAACCACCAACTGACGAACGCAGGCTCTGCCTTAAGCACCACAGCTACCCAGGCCATAGAAAGAACTGCACAGACCTGTGCCTCTACCATCACTTCCAGCATAGAGGGAGCTAGTAGAGTGATCAGAAGACAGGACGTCTAGACAGTAGAATGAGGAATCCTTGAGATGAATTCAGCAAGTCCAAGCAAAAGCCTCATGAGGGAAACATCATGTTTTGCAAAAATGGTGGCAAAAATATGCCTACTGAACTCACAGAAAAAGATTTAAGGCCGGGGGTGGTGCCTCACACCTGTAATCCTAACACTCTCACATGCCAACATCGGAGGATCACTTGAGCTCAGGAGTTTAGGAGCAGGCTAGGGAAGAGCCAGACTCTGTCTCTACTAAAAAAAAAAAAAAATCAGCCAGGCCTTGTGGCACCCGCCTGTAATCTCAGCTACTTGGGAGGTTGAGGTTCAAAAAGATCTCTTGAACCCAGGAGTTTGAGGTTGCTGTGAGCTAGGCTGATGCCATGGCACTCTAGCCCAGGTGACAGGGGGAGACTCTGTCTCCGAAAAAAAAAAAAAAAAGATTTAAACAATCAAGGATCTAAATGGAGATGGTAACAAACCCATATTTATTAAACAGGTCGATATCCCCAAAGAGAAAATCAGGATAGATATGGGGAGACAGAAGTCCCTAACAGTTACATCAACTCATTATCTAATAAGGCCTTATAATATCTTAAATTTTGCTTTTTTTTCATTTCTAAGTATTTATACTTCACCAGCCTATTACTGAGAGATAGGGTTCATATGTTTTTAATTCTCTTATCAATTCTCTATTATTAAGTAATGAATAGTAAAGCACACAGTTTAATGTTAATTCTGCATTTACAGAGTTTTAAAAAAATACATGATTACATTTGCTGTAAGGGAAAAACAACCCTCATTTTTTAAGAATATATATAAACATATATTTTTATATAAATATATATATACATTTTTTCATATATAAAATATTTCATATTTTCACATGAAAGTATATATCTATAGATATATTTATATATATTTAAATATAGAGATATATATTTTCATATGTAATTTAATATCATAAACTTTATGGCCACCCTGAATATTAACAGACAAAAAGAGCATGGTTCATTTTATTCTCTAGCTTCCCTCACCAATTAGAGTCTGTCTGGTTTAAAGATTCCCAAGGAAGATTCCCACAGAAGCCTCTGAAACCAAATCTAACAGGAAGCCGCACTAAAAAGATAGGCACTATATAGGGTCCTGACACACTAACAAGATATCATTCCTGTCTTCTCCTGGCTTCCTGCGATAAATGGGAAAAACATTTCTTAAGTCCTGACCACTATATCTATTTAAGAAAGAGTTGCTTACAGAAGATACAGACAAAACAGCCAATCTTCCACTATGGGGAGGATGATTCCCAGAGTTAAGAGTACTGAGAAACATTTTGGTTTCTGATAGAATATTAGTATAATATTAAAAACCATTTCAGAGTGATCAAAGGAACCTACATGAAAGCTGTAGCCACTCTTTCTTCATATGCCATTAGCACCTGCCCAAGGGCAGCCTCTGTGACAAATCAAGATGGCTTGCCCCGGGCTCTGCTCGCAGGAACCAGACTTAAATAACAGTCAATGTCTGATTTTGAAAACACGTATGTCAAGGTGCCGATTTTCTTTAACATTTAATATTATTTTTGTTCTGTATTATCAGCCCCCTCTATACTGGTTTTATGACCTCATCCTAATTCTAAGGCAAGAAAACCAGTTAAGAACCCTCAATGGGCTGACAACTAATCACCCCAAAGAAACTCCTACTGTACTAAGAGGAAATGGATCCCAGAGAAGAACAAAGATGATCATAAAAAGACCCAAAGAGAAACAGAAACAAAATGGAAAAGGACTGCTGTCTGTACTGGGAATCTATATGCAAAATCCAACCTCTAAGAGTGAAAGAGTCAATCCAGGCACTGCAACTTCTAACCCACAACCCAAACCACCAAGATGCCATTGGACCAAATCCAAAATTATTCTAGCAGGGCTGGGCCATGTGGCTGGCTTGTAACACGGTATCATGGCGCAATGCTTAACTATATATTTAAGGTACTGAGGCATTGTCTCTGCCTGTAAAGAAAAACATTTTTCCAGATGTTCCATCTGTTTTCCCAAATACAGGGACAGCTCTTTATAAACAAGGACCAACTTACTTTTCTTTTTTTTGAAACAGAGTCTCAAAGCGGTCACCCTCAGTAGAGTGCTATGACATCATAGCTCACAGCAACCTCAAACTCTTGGGCTTAAGCGATTCTCTCACCTCTTGCCTGTAGTCCCAAGTAGCTGGGACTACAGGCACCTGCCACAATGCCCGGCTACTTTTTGGTTGCGATTGTCATTGTTGCTTAGCAGGCCCAGGCCGGGTTCGAACCCACCACCCCAGGTGTATGTGGCTGGCACCCTGCTGACTGAGCTATGGGTACCACGAGGACCGACTGACTTTTTAAAAGAAGGCTCAGCATTGTGTGCTATTTCTAACTGTTTTCTGATCACTCCAAAACTTACCATCCCCCCATTTCTGAATAGTTAAATTCACAGAATTGCAGAATCCTGACATTTCAAAAGAGAGAGAGGATCTGGAAAGAAACTAGGAAATCTTCCCTGTCACAGATGAAGGCAGCAAAGTCCAGAGACTTAAGTGACTTGCCCAAAGTCACACAGCTGGAGACCAAACAACCAGCCAGACCTAAATGCAGAGACTAAGCACCTTTTCTGCTAAAGTTACTTTACCTTCTCAGCTAACTTGTATAGAAAAATGTTACAAATAAATCCGGGCTTCTTTTTTAAAATATCTGAACTCAGACATTAAAAAAAAATTTTTTAGTGTCTTCCAATCATTTAATGGGGTGGTTGAATGGAGTGTTTTTATAACCACCTTTCAAAGCTAAGCACATGTTGAAACTAACTGGACCACCCAAGTCAAAAATCTAGTTATGCCATTTAATGTTTATTTGGTTTGTTTCTAAATGTGTTTAAGTGGCAAAACATAAAGGGAAGAATTAATGATAATCGATACCAGATCTGCAACCATGGGGCTCTTCTTGGGTTTATAGTATTTATTGAAGTCAGCCAAAAATAAAAAAACAAAAAAGGCATTCTAAAAAGAGAAAACTCTGCATAGTACTTTAAAAGCAAGTCCCCAGCCATATGCTGTATTCAGAAAGCAGAATTATCCAAAGACCAAAACATGATCCTCTAAGACAGCAGTTCTGAACCTGTGGGTTGCAACCCACAGGAAGTGTATTAAAGGGTCGTGGCATTAGGAAGGCTGAGAACCACTGCCCTAAGAGACACTTGCTCAAAGGAAACTATAGCGATCTTACAAGTGTGGGGAGGTAGCCCATGAGATTTAATTCTTGAAAAGAATATGCTTTGTGCCTGTCCGATATCTTCAAAACCATGTGCCACAACTCTAGGTTCCAAGATGAAGTGCAAATTAGAAAGATCCAGAAACAATGGACCCATTTACTTACTTAAACTTACAGATGGTTCATATTCCTAAGGAATGTTTGTAATGTATTTAGAATCACAATATAGCTTCTCATAAAAAACACTATCATAAATAGCAATTAGGTTTCCGGACCAGCCTAAAGAATCGTTGCTTTTTAATTCCACATATACCTGAAGTAAGAAATACTATACAGTCCAGAACCTAAATGAGAAAGAAGAACTAAGGGCCTGGGGTGGTAGAGAGGAGGAAAGAGAGTCTGCAGGGACAGAAGGGAATCCTGTCTCTCTTTATCCTTCTCCCAGTGCCGTCTTACCATGCAGCTAAGTCAGCCCCCTCTGTCCCTCTCCCTCCCATTCTCCTCTTTAAAACAAGCCCTCCTGGGAAAGAACTAAAAAACAGAGGTGAATGTGTTGCAATTCCCACCTGCCCACACCTCTGATAGGCAATAAAGCCAAATGAGCAAGCGGGACCTGGCACAGAGGGAGCTGCCTGGGAAATGAGGAGCTGCAAAAAACCCTGCAGCACCTACGCCCCAGGCTCCAGTGCCACAGGCAGCCCCACTGAGTGTCTTGTTCCCATGCAGAAGGCTTTAGGGAACCAGGCACACATGCTGAAGAGCAATGAAAGTAAACTTGGGTTGGCCCCTTGAGGACTTAGAAATTGCTTCTAGGAAACAGAACATTTATTCTCTAAAATGAGTCAGGGTACAAAATTAGGCAGGGCTGTTAATGAGGCTAACATAACTCAAGTGCTAGGGCCCAGTACACATCACACAAAAAGAAATAATTTTCCATAATAGCACTCTGGACAGCTAAATCCAGTTAATTATCTTGATATATTTTGCATTGTGTACTAGAGCAAGAATATCTTGAGGGTGACCCATCACAACAGAAAAGCTCCAAGTTTTCAAAGTAAACAAGTTGAGCAGAGCACATAGGTTGAGCAGGGCCTGGGATTTATTTGCTTGGAGTCCTGGCCTTAATAAAGCAATGAAAGTCCCTTTAAGTGACCACATTTTATATAATTGCAAGTTTTAAATTCAGTTCCTTATAGATAAAATCCATTGTACAAAACCTGCCCACCAACTGAGAGAGGGGTCAAAGCCAATTCAGAAGAGAGGTTCTAGCTTGGAGGAGACACAGGGGAGATCTCCTGACCAGTCCCAGACAGCCTCGAACCAACGTTCTTAAAACAGAACTAAATCCACCTTAAAACTACACCCTGCATTTTCAAAAACAAATTAAGTCAAAATTAATACCACTCAATGGGCTCAAATTAGGCGCAGCCTGAGGCTTGCAAGCCCTTACAGGTGCACCACCAGGCTCTGCCCTTGCAGTCCCACCCTCAAAGAGGGAAAGATTCCAGGCAAGTTGAGGCAGAAGAGAAGTGTGCACCAGGCAGCAACAGAAAAAAACTCTCCTGGGTGATTATGATGTCCTCCAGGCGCCCAGTTCTGAGACCACAAGGAGTGATGATTTACCATGTGTTGTGGGAACGGGCTCAGAACTCAGACTGACATGAGTTAATTCAACTGTAGCACTGAAATCCACATATGCACAGCCATTATACAGTCCTGTGGCTCCAGCAAATCTCCAGATAATGAGGGAAACAGTGTGACATACAGGGAAAGGCACTGGGCTGAATCAGAAGACCTAGATATTTCGTATTGATTCTGCTGGCTAATCTCAAGGGAAACGGCAAATCGCTCTCTCTCTGGGACCAAATTTCCTCATCTGTAAAATAAAGAGCAGATGCTCACTTACGTAGAAACTGAAATTCAAAGCCATTTATATGCCCCCACCATGTCTGGGAGCCTGCAGGACTTTCGAGCCAGCACATTCACGGGCTTCTAATACAATGACTTAGTGCAGTGTGGTACTGGCAAGGGGCCAACATAGGAAGCACTGTCCTAAGGTCCCACCAAATATCATCTAAAGCAAAATGAATGGGAAAAAAAAAAAAGGGAAAAAAACACTTCGCAGCAAAGCACATGCAGGTGAGACCCATGAGAGCTCCCCACGTCTGCTAAGAATCAAGTCTCTCTCAACATGCAGTACAGTGAGTGCTACCCAAAAACGTCACTACTGATGCAACGTGGTTGCATCAGATTTCAAGTTTATCATCCCACTGAACCCTCTGGCAGAGGACACCCAGGAAGATAACTTCATTGCAACTGGCAAGCCACTTAATGGAATGCCAGCAGCCCCATTCTTACAGAGTGCTGCTACCTGTATGTGTTTTGCGTCTTCCTGATGTAGCTTTGGGGCAAGGAATAAGTCCATCTCTATATTAGGCACAGCATTTAACAAGGTGACTCAGTACCTGTTAAGCAACAAAAACATTAGTCTGCACAGAGCCTGAGGTGTGGCGTACTGAGGTGTTCCAGTTCTTCCATGGAGTCCTTTAATCTCCTGAGTCACTGACGACTGTCCCGGAATGCCCTCCCTAAAAACCTTCCACCCTACTTCCGCTCTTCCTCCCTCTCTCTTCCCCCTATTCTGCCTGTATCTAGATTTGAACTTTCTTCTCAGGAGGAAGCACAGATGAGACAGTTATTCTTTCCTCCTTTTCCACCCTCAGACCAATATGTTTGCTTCTGTGTTAATCTGGATTCTGAGTCATTCACTGGGTACAGGACCTCTCAGAGTGGAAGGCAGAGAAGGGGGAAAGAGTCACTGCAGATACTTTATTTTTTTACAAGTCCTAAACCTATACAATTCAATTCAAATTTAACTATTCTTTTTGGATCCAAAGGAAAGGGGCAGTTGGCCAAGAGGATGCCACAGCCCTAGCAATCTGGGCACAAAGAGATGGACGCTCTGTGAGACGGTACCAGGGCTTTACCACACCTCAGAAAATGCACTCAGTGGAAAATTGAGCTCCCTCTGGAGAACCACTTGGTCCTGCAAAGAACTATTACCGTAAGAGCCTTCACAAGAGTATTAGCTCCTTGCTCCCTTATTTTCTAAACCTGAAGCAACTTTCCCCTTCTTGTTCACCAACCTATTATCCTCTCTCAGCTTCAAAAGCTAACTGCCCAAAAGCTACATTTTCTCCATGAAGCCAATTCCTAATAGCATTCCCTAGGAGTGCTCTGCTTCCAAAACTTAAAAGGAGCCAAGAAATTTCAAGCCTCTGAGACTTAACAACTTTGTGTGGTATGCCTGAATTGCCTACTCTCTTTAAGTCAAACCATAATCCCCCTTTAAAATCTTGACAGTAACAGAAAAAGGGGATTATATACATGATAAGACCTATGGTGCTGATACGTGAACTCCTGGATCCACTTCTCAATTCATTCACTGACTCTCTGGAAAACATTAGGAAAGATATTTGGTATCCACTTCTCCTTTTGTAAAGTAGCTTTTTATTAAGCCGTGTTGACGTGGTGTCAGATAATGCTCACAGGCTTCCTTAAGCAAATAAAGACTGTGGAAGCTCCTTCAACTCAGCAATTGCGTCCACCTCTCTGTATTGCATTGCCTATTATGTGTCTTATGTGTCTCAGGGAGGGAGCTGCCCTGCACGCTATGAGAATGGAAACCCACCTCTTAAAATAAAGACATTTCCATTCGTGTCTGAAGAAGCTAGGCAATTATCACAAATAATTCGTGCAAACAAATATCTAGTACCCTGGGTCTTTCCACCTCCATGTACACTTCACATCACACACGAAGCAAAGAAGAGCCACAAATCTCACAACAGTACACTCCTAGAAGCCGATCACTTAACACCAGCACTTCAGGGATGAATGTGGACAGAGGAAGAATATTTGATATCACAAAGACATAAAAAAGAGAATCTGTGAGACCAGGTTTACTGAGTGCTACCATTTCACTGGGCAATTAACTTGAAATGGTTTTATTTACTCACATCAGAGCTATCAAATTGCTGTTTTTAAGCCCTTTCCCCATCTTTAATGACATCTTGGGCAGACTCCATAATTTGGGGGTCAGTCTTGGCCAATTTGAATTTTTATTCTCAAATTCAATTTGGCTTTTATCCAAGCCCTGGCCTTGCAAAGCTGTACCTTGGATTCTAAACAGGAAGGGCTGGGCTCTGTTCTTCTACTCCAGCGATTCTCAACCTGTGGGTTGTGACCTACAGGAACTATATTAAAGTGTTGCGGCATTAGAAAGGTTGAGAACCTCTGTTCTATTCTCTCCTCCCTCATTCCCCGGGGCTCCAGTGCACACTCTGCCCACCGAGAGAAAGACAAATGTCCCCTTGCATGAGGGCCACAATTGCTGCTCTGAATAATGGTGGTTGGTGGTGAGTTCTTCTGAGCGTCCTGTGGGACCCCTCACTGCACAGCTCCTTGCCCCCAGGACTGCCTCAGACTCTTCCATTCACTCCTTGGCTCCCATTACTACAGTCAGCCCATAGGGTTGGTACCAAGAAGATGGCTCAGGACCAGTTACCACCACCAAAGGTCACCTCTGGAGACCCTGCATTTCCTTGCCAAGCGCCACCGGCAACCCTTCTTCCCGCCCTTGCTCTCCATTCTCTCCTCCCCAATCCAGAGAGGCACAGGGGCGGGACAAGTCTACGTGCACAGACACCAACAACGAAGTCCAATGCCAGTCCTCCAGCTCAGAAGCACCCTCAGTGCTCGTGGATGAGGCTCTGGAGAATCTCCCTTTCACATCCCCTACAAAGCTAATGAAACGTCCTCCTCTCTCACCCTTCCCCAAAGTTCTACAAAGACTGGAAAAGGATGGCAGTGGGGGTCAGGGGTGGTAACTGGTGGTAAAGGAGCAAGTTTTGCATTCTTTGGGGAGATATGGGACCCCAGATGGTCATGGCTCACATCAAACTGAAGTTCTCAAAGTCTCATGTTTAGCAGAAACCCTAAGCAGTTACTCTAAGACAGCTGAACAATCTAACTCAACCAGCAGGAACTTAATGGTATAGAATCACCAATTTATCCCGACATTTAAAAAATCGTAGAAATAACAATAGCATGAGCTCTTGGAGATAAGTCTTGTGCATACAAAAATTTCATTCTCAGTGACAAACAAGATACACTATATTCCTGAATTCTGCATGTTAATTACCCTGATCAAATCCTTAGCATTCTTATTAATCTGTCCATTTGACCTGTCGGACGCTGACATGTATTTATTTAACTACACCAAAAACTGCATTTTTGTTGAATTCTTTATGTTTCTGATTGAGATTTTATAAGTCGTGCTACTAGGTTATTCAATAAATAAAATTTCAATATAAAAGCTTATGTTTCTGTTATTAGAAAGATTATTTTAACTCTATCATATTATTTTGAAACATGAAATCTTACCTTAATGAAAAAAAAACTTTTAACCAGAAAAAATTTTAAAATAATGAATTATTCTGATTCATTTTAGTTTTTTTTTTTTTTTCCTTTCAGCATTTTAATCCTATCAGAAACAAAGTACTTCTGGGGAAAAGCTTTTATGTTTGTTTCAAAACATATTTAAGAACAGGCAATATATTTGTTAGTTTTCAGATTTTGAAAATCTATCCTTAAATTATCTCACCTTGCCTTTACAATTATCCCACCTAGTATTTTTAGCTCCTTTTGAAGATGCAAACATTCATTAAGATACCACAGGGTTTAAAAATTCTATCCTAGGTATTCAATTAGGTTAATCTCATGAAGGGATTAAACAGAAAGTTTTTCCTTTATCTCAAGATCCTAAAAAACAGAAGAATGCATTTAATTAATCAAGTGAACTACTATTTATGTGGAAGCTAAAGAAACTTGGCAGATGTCCTTCCATTAATATCTAGATTCCAAAATAGGCCCTTTACAGGCCAAGCACAGTGGCTCGTGCCTGTAATCCTTGCACTCCGGGAGGCCGAGGCAGGAGGATCCTTTGAGCTCAGGTGTTGGAGACCAGCCTGAGCAAGAACAAGAATGGTCTCTACTAAAAATAGAAAAGCATTAGCTGAGTGTTGTGATGGGCACCTATAGTCCCAGCTATTTGGGAGGCTGAGGCAGAAGGGATTGCTTGAACCCAAGAGTTTGAGTAGCTGGGAGCAAGGTTGACACCAGGGCTCTCTAGCCTGGGCAACAGAGTGAGACTCAGTCAAAGGAAAGGAGGGAGGGAAGGAGGAGGGAAGGGAGGGGGGAAAAGATGGTCCTTCACATGGGCTGCAACCTGGATCACAAGAAATATTCCTTCCTGGGGCAGTGCCTGTGGCTCAGTGAGTAGGGTGCCAGCCCCATATGCCGAGGGTGGCAGGTTCAAACCCAGCCCCAGCCAAACTACAACAAAAAAATAGCCGGGTGTTGTGGTGGGCACCTGTAGTCCCAGCTGCTTGGGAGGCTGAGTCAAGAGAATCGCGTAAGCCCAAGAGTTAAGAGGTTGCTGTAAGCGATGTGACGTCATGGCACTCTACCCGAGGGCGGTACAGTGAGACTATGTCTCTACAAAAAAAAAAAAAAGAAAAGAAATATTCCCTCCTTTCCCAGGATTCCAACAGTATGATATTTTTAGATACATCCAAAAGTTATTCTTTGAATCACAACACTAAACAATTTTGGAGAATAATGAAATCGCTAACATTTGTACCTCACATGGCAATTTTTAACATATAACAATATGTCATTGCATTTTGACTCCCATTATTATCCCTATTTTGAAAATAATGAAAATAAACTTCTACAAGGTGAAGTAACTTAACAGCATTCCCACAGCTAGGAAGGGCCACATTTGGGACGCACACCCATGTCTTCCCACTTTAAATCCTGTACTGTTTTTATACTCCTTCTTGGCACTCAGCATCTTGCCTTGGACAGGTCCCTTCACAGCTGACAAATTCTTAACATGTACCTTATCCCATTTGATTTTCCCAGTGGCCCTATAGGTAAGATAGATATTATGTCTATTTTAAACATGAAGAAACTGAAGTTCAAAACAGGTTAACTCACCTGTCAAAGTCTTTTACTAAAATAACAGCAGAGGGGGCCCTGGAGGCCAGTCTTCCAATTTCTCCTCTTATGGAAATTCATCCCTACTGCCTGACAAGCCCCTAACTTTTTACAGTTTGAGTTCTTACCTTTTGATGCAAGAACACAAAGAAGTCAATGGGAAGGAAGAGACGTGAGTTAGGCTAGGCCTGGTCTTCAAAACTCCATGAAGTGACAATCTGCAGGAAAGTACCAACCTTTCCTGCTGCCTGGCCAGTGACAGATGGGAGCTGGGAGGAGGGGCAAGAAAGGACCAGAGCGGCTTAAACACAATACCAGGCAACACTGGGAAAGGGAGACCACTAGGGGCGGCACCTGTGGCTCAAAGGAGTAGGGTGCCGGCCCCATATGCGGGAGGTGGCGGGTTCAAACCCAGCCCCAGTGGCCAGAAACCGCAAAAAAAAAGAAAAAGAAAAAAAGGGAGACCATGAGTGCGCTAAGCCCAGGAAGAGCCCGCACGCATCTGGAAGGAAAAGAGAAGAAACGGACAAGCCTTGGCTGGGAGCAAAGCGTGACCTGAAGCAAAGTGAAACAGTGTTGGAAGAAGGTATGTGTCCTTCCAAAATTCCTAATTTGGAACTTCAAAGTGATGGAATTAATAGGTGGGGCTCTTCCGAGGTGATTAGGCTGTAAGGGCTTCCCTTAAGAATACGATTAATGCCCTCGTTTTATAAAAGAGTTTTCAGAGAGCCGCCTCCTTCTTTCACCTCTCCCACTGTGGGAGGACACAGCCCCAGCGTTCATCCCCTTCTGCCTTCTGCCACGTTGAGGACACAGCAACAAGGTGCCACTTGGAAAGCAGAGAACGAACCTTCACCAGATACTCAATCTGCTGATGTCTTGATCTTGGCCTCTCCTGCTTCTAGAACAGTGACGAATTTTGTTGTTTATAAATAACCCAGTCTGAGGTATTTCATTATAGCAGCAGAAGCAGACGAAGACAGGGAGGAGTAGGCTGCAGGAGCTCTCAGACTCCTCTGAAGACATCCAAGAGGCCCCTGTATGTGCGCCAGCAGCACCGAGATCCCGGGAGCTCCTGTCAGGCCCAGGAGGGCCAAAGGCAGAGGATGGAAGCTTATGTCACCACAGCAACCCTGACCTCAACAATTCTCCCTAGGCTGGGCACAGGACTCACATCTGTAATCCTAGGACTCTGGGAGGCAAGGGTAGGTGGACTGCTTGAGCTCAAGAGTTTGACACCAGCCTGAGCCAGAGTGAGACTTCATCTCTACTAAAAGTAGAAAAATAAACCAGACTTTGTGGCCGGCACCTGCAGTCCCAACTATTTGGGAGGCCGAGGCAGAAGGATCACCAGAGCCCAGGGTTTTCAGATGGTGGTGAACTACGCTGATGCCAGGACACTCTAGCCTGGAAGAACAGAATGAGACTCTGTCTCGAAAACAAACAGAAAAACCCAAAGATGCTCCCTAAGTGGCCACCAGCAACCAGACTCCACATTTTATTTATTTTTTTTGTTGTTGGTGGTAGTGGTGCAGTCTGGCCGGGGCTTGAACCTCCCACCCTCGGCATATGGGGCGGCATCCTACTCCCTGAGCCACAGGCACCACCTGAGACACCACATTTTAAATGTATCGTTTCCCTTTTAAAGGGGTGGGGGAGGGAACGTGTTGATATTTTCATGCACTGCATCGCATGTGGCTTTGAACCTCAAGCAGTAGCCAAGGAAGTTGGGACTCTAGCTTGCCTGAAGGACACACTCACCCTCCTACTGAGATTGAGAAGGTGCCCAATGAGAAATGTCTGGAGCACATTTTCACCCCAAGCTCCCTTGTGGTCATATATTTCTTCTTTTCAGATTAATATTAGGAAGGGGGGAAGAATAGGATATATTCTCCAGGTATTCATTTTTATAGAACTTTGGTTAGTAAAGCTAGATTTCCACTCTTCATTTAATATGCATCTACTCTGACTCTTATCTCTCCTCTAATCCCCTTCCTCAGCCTTTACTCTTGTGTTAATGTCATTTTTAAGTCATATTTGTCTCCTGCACAATTTGAGAGTGAAGATCAGACTTTATTTATCACTGCTTCCCACACAGAATCTTGTACATTCAACAAAGTCAAACTCAGAATCATTATACAATGGAGAGAAAGCAAGTTCTCTCCCCAATCTTTATCCTATTGTAAATTAGCTTCAGGTGAAAACATCAAATGGCAGTGAGAGGAGAGGGTGCCAAAGACCATGGTGCCCAACCACTGTCTATGGAATGGAGGCATCAAGAGGTTATGTTGGCAAGAGCAAAAATTATCAGAAATTCTGCAGAGTTAAATACATAGGCATTCTAGGCTGGGTGCCATGGCTCACAGTTGTAATCCCAGCACTCTGGGAGGCCGAGGTGGGTGGTTCACCTGAGCTCAGGAGTTTGAGACCAGCCTGAGAAAGAGTGAGACCTCATCTCTACTAAAAACAGAAAAACGAGCTGAGCATTGCGGCAGGCAGCGATAGTCCCAGTTACTTGGGAGACTGAGGCAAGAGGATCACTTGAGCCCAAGAGTCCGAGGTTGCTGTGAGCTACAACACCACGGCACTCTACCAAGAGCAACAAAGTGAGACTAACTCAAAGAAAAAGGCAGGGGGGAGCAAAGAAAAAACTAAGTAAGATAAATACATAGGTGGGGTGGCACCTGTGGCTCAGTGAGTAGGGCACCATCCCAGCCCTGGCCAAACTGCAACAGAAAAATAGCTGGGCACCTGTAATCCCAGCTACTAGGGAAGCTGAGGCAAGAGAATCACCTAAGCCCAAGAGCTGGAGGTTGTTGTGAGCTGGGATGCCGTGGCACTCTACCGAGGGTGACAAAAGTGAGACTCTGTCGCTAAATAAATAAATAAATAAATAAAACCATCGGCATCCTAAGACCAAACCACTTTTGCTAACCCTGTGTTCCCCTCCTCCATGTCCTAAAACGTAGATATGAAGAATAAGAAAATTAAGGGTAAGCTATAAATGCTCAGTGAAATCATAAGAATGACTGAAGCGTAATTTGTCTGATGCTTCACCATGAGCAAAGCGATTGCCAAACTCCAGATCCAAAAACGGATTTGTACCAGCACAGAGCACTGCATCAGTTTCACTAGATAGAAGGAAAGTAACAGGTAATACCTGTCACCGAGCACTTTCATTCACGAGGCAGGATTCTCAAAACCAAGGCAGACTCTGACAAAACTGAGGTTTTAGTCCCTGAATGAATGTCAAAACTTATGTCACTTGTACTGATGGTAAAGAACAGTAAAGGAAGAAAAACAAGACTGCTCTTCCCAGGACACCACACTGTTGGCTCCTTCTCCAAAACAGGCGTCTGCTGGTCTGGGAGTTGTGATTCCCCTTCCCCTTCCCCTCCACCACTGTTGTCTCATATTGTCAAAAATGACAGGTGAGCCAAAAGCCAGCCCCACAAAAGTCATTCTCACAAGCCAAATGTCAAGTGAGAACTGGCAAGTTTGGGGCCAGTTCTACAAGGACGGCAAGACATGTTGGCTCCAATGGGCAGATTTGTGCAGCCGAGGTGATGCCCCTGTGTGCACAGAAGGTCTTTGTCAATGTCCACAATGGAGCCAGGAGAAATTTCTACCTCTGGCCTTTTTAAAGATGTGTTTTAAAATATCCAAGAGCAACTCAGAGATTACTGTAAAATATATGCATGTGGACAACTTCTTTTTCCACGTTCAAAGCCCAGGTTGGCTGACATTACTGGGGGCTCCATGCTTGCTGGCAGGTGGGTGAGACAGTCCTTTTTTCCCTTTGGAATGACTGACAGATACTTTCCATCATCTTCCTGGGGGTTGAGCTGCTGGGTGTTTTCCACCTCTTAACAGTCCAATTTATGAAAATCAGCAGCAAGTTGACAGCAAGGAAAGAAGCTCCAGGTGCTGGGGGAAAGAAAGCTCTCATAATTAACATTTTCCCTTTGAAATAGCATCATATTCCCAAAATATTACAACTCAAGTGTCCTTAATTTTCTACAGATTTTTATTTTGCAATGTGAACAAGATCCTTAAGCTCAGAGAAGAATCATCTCATAGGTAAAAGATGAGCAATGCAGAGTACTCCATGCAACCACTTCTGTTAGAACACCAGCACTCAGACACACAGACAGACACAAATATCACCCTACATTCAGCAGACCCGCTTCTGCACAGTGGCCCGCAAGAAAGGGTTACCAACCCACTCCCAAATGCTGCAGAAATCCACTAAGAAAGAGTTCTGATGAGCAGGAGTTCCAGGCAGAGAAACACTTTCAGTATTTCAAAAATAGGTTTTAAAGATCAATTTCTAGGTGCATATTTTAAACATACAAAAAGGGAATCTCAGGATTTTAAGAATATGAAAACCAGCCATTGACGTTACATTGTTTTCAGACCTAGAATAAAGCTTAGACATTACTTTTTCCAATTAATATGCTGTCTTGTATCTTTTTGGTGCAAACATCAGATTATGTGTAGTGAGAATAAGATTTTGGATTCATTCTGAAAAGAAACCCAGAAAATTTCTAGCTGCTTTTTAAAAAACTAGCCCCAAAATATGCAGCAGACAACCCTTATGCTATACCTAATGGGTCAGGGCTAGGCTGGATTAAAAGAACGTAAGGAAATGAACTGAGTGCATTGCTAAATAAAACCTGTGGTTACATTGTGACGAGATGCATCTGGTCAACCCCTTTGTAGTAGGAATGAGATTCAAGGGAGTGAGTGACTTTCCCCATAAGAGAGTCAACACTTACTCAAGTTTCTGCTCTCTAAATCTCTGCTCTTTCCACTGTTTGAGACTTCCTGTGTATTAGCGACACTTTTTATTTCCATCATGTGTAAGGTGGCTGGACTTTCTTTTTGCAGCTGACCAAGTAACATGCAGTTGTTCTTTCACTGCCGAGTCACGTGTGGACTCTCCTTCAGATGCATAGGCACACCAATATGTCTATTAATTTTCTATCCATGAATAATAAACTACCACAAACTCAGTGGCTTAAGCAACAGGCATGTGTTAGCTCACAGTCCTTTAGGTGTGAAGTCTAGTACATCATGACTGGGTTCTCAGCTCAGCATGTCACAAGCCTGTAAGTACAACGTGTTGGTCAAACTGAGTTCTCATCAAGAGGCTCTGGAGGGAAAAACCCTCCCAAACTCATTCCTATCAATAGCAGAATCTCAGTTCCCTGCAGTTGTATGACTGACATTTCCACTTCCTTGTTGGGTGTCAGCTCCCTGGGACCACCCACACCCCTTGCCATGTAGCCTGCTCCATCCTCAAGCCAACTAACATGCATCAAATCCTTAATCATGCTAAGAATCTCTACCTTGTCATCCTTCAAGCAGCAAGCAAACTATCTACTTTTCTTTTCTTTTTTTTTTGAAAGAGAGTCTCACTTTGTTGCCCTCGGTAGAATGCCATGGCGTAATAGCTCACAACAACCTCAAACTCTCTGGCTCAAGTGATTCTCTTGCCTCAGCCTCCCAGGCACCTGCCACAATGCCCGGCTATCTTAAGGGGTCTCACTCTTGCTCAAGCTGGTCTCAAATTGTGAACTCAGGTAATCCACCCACTTCTGCAACTTAGAGTGCTAGGATTATAGGTGTGAGCCACCAAACCCAGCCAACTCTCTACTTTTAAAGGGGTGATGTGATTAGGTCAAGCTCACCTACATAACCTCCCTAGCAGAAGGTCAACTACACCATATGACGTAACTGATCAAGGGAGGAAACCCATCATGTTGGCAGCCCAGGGATCATTCAGGGTATGTACGCAACAGGGCCCTAGCAGTGCACCTTGGGGGTCATATTAGAATTCTGCCTTCCATACAAGCTAAAAGGGCATGCCCCTTTTCCCCCTAGCACTGCCAAATTAAAAAAAAAATCTGTCTGAAATAGGAATGATGAAGTAGCACAGACACCTTTAGAAAGACCTTTCACAGAGACCAGCACATTCTATCTTTAGAAACTGGGAAAGATAGAGGGATTCTTTCCACTTTAATCATGATAGTAAGAGGGGTGGAAAACACAAAAACAGATTAAGGAAGGCACGTGGGATGAAACTGAAGTGAGAGTGTGGCACAGTGGTGGTGGGCTCTGAGGAAGCAGCTGTCACATCTGGGACGTAAGACAGACAATAAGAACACGCCTGGTCAAGCGTGTCACCTGCATGCCCCTCCCTCCACCTTTCGGTCAAGGCACATTCGTGTCTTTATAGTAGTTCCCCATCTATCCACTCTGAAAGCAAACACAATGCCTAGAATATACTGAGTGCTCAATAAACATTTAGATGGCCTGGTACGTAATTCTGGAAGAGAGAGAGGCTGAGGTGGGTGGGTTGCTTGAGCTCAGGAGTTTGAGACCAGCCTGAGGAAGAGTGAGACCTCCTCTCTACTACAAATAGAAAAAGTAGCCAGGTGGGGTGGCAGGCACCTGTAGTCCCAGTACTCAGGAAGCTGAGATAGGAGGATCATTTGAACACAGGTTTTTGAGGTTGTTGTGAGCTATGACTGCACAGCACTCTAGGCAGGGGCAACAGAGTGAGACTTGGCCTAAATAAAAAAAATAAGCAAATAAAAATAAATATTTAGTCACAGGAAGCTGAAGTTGGAGGGGAATGCTGATAATTCTGCTACATTAGTCATCTTCCCCACTCCCAACAGTAAGTATGTAGCCACAAAAGTCAGAAAGGGGACTGGGAACTCTCTGTTCATGATGTGTACTACCTCTCTCATTTTACCCCATCAAAATAGCCCCAATAAAGGGGTTTTCAGAATGCAGAAATCTGTAAGGACACAATGGCTTAATGACAACAGCAAGCGCATCGCAGAAGCCAGAAAGCAGATCTGAGGTGGTATTAGCACGACTCAGGCACAGACCCTAAATGAGCAGTGGAGAAAGGAGGACCATCTAAAGGCTTCTCCAAGGACCTCTGCAGTGGGGATTCTGATGGAGTTTGCTAGAAATGCAGAATTTCAGGCCCCACTCCCGATCCACAAATGAGAACATGCGCTTACAAATCCCCAGATGCTCCACATGCACGTTAACTCTGAGTAGCACTCATTTTGTTCAACCGTTTTTGTTCTGGAACAAGTATCAATTTTCGTGTATTCCAGGAATTCCAAATTCAAAGAAAGTGGAGAACAATAATAGCAATTTTATTTTTCCAACTGTTACGGATCCAAATGAGAAAATGTTGGTACAGGAGACACACACATACCATGAATTAGCAGATCTAATTGGGCTTGTTTTCTGTGGACTTTTTCTGACATTAAGTGCAATAATTTTACTTATCATAAAGTTTGTGTACATCTTTATGTTGTGTGTTAATGGCATACATATTTGTACATTATAATGCATATATAAATATTGTAAATCGTCTCAAATAACGAAATTATTTTACATGATTATACCTGTGACGTGTGAGTTTTTAAAACCAAAATTAGTAGTTTTTCCTTTCATTGTAGTTTTCTATAAAATTTTGATTATGGTAGATATATATATATATAACACAAAATTTACCCTTTTTACCCTTTTTTAAGCATACAGTTCAGTGGCATTAAGTACATCCATGTTGTTTTATTACCATCATCACTATCCATCCACAAAACTCTTCATTTTAAAAACTGAAATTCTGTGCCCATTCAACACTAACACTAACTCTCCATTCCTCCACCCCCCTCGCCAGGCAACCTCTAACCTACTTTTTGTCTCTGTAACTTTGCCCTTTCTAGACATTTCATATTATTGGAATCATACAATATTTGTTCTTTCCTGTCTGGTTTATTCTGCTCAGCATACTGTCCTCAAAGTCCATCCATGTTACATAGCATATGTCACAATTTCCTTTCTTTCTGAATAATATTCCATTTTGTGTCTATACCACATTTCATTTACCCATTCATCTATGGTTGGACATTTGTGCTGCTTCCACCCTTTGGCTATTTTATGAATTTGTTCTAAAATTCTTTTTCTCCGTTTCTTAAAAAACTGTCTTGCAGTTTTTTTGTTTTTGTTTTTATTTTGTTTTTTTTTCTTGGCCAGGGCCAGGTTTGAACCTGCCACCTCTGGTATATGGGGCCAACGCCCTACTCCTTGAGCCACGGGCGCCACCCTTAAAAAGCTGTCTTATTAAAATGATAGAAATTTATGTTTTGGCTTCAGGAAAAACTACATATTCTTCTTATAAACATGGGGATAGGGTTGACTGCAGGAACTAGGAGGGAGGGAATAGCCTGGCTTTGAAACTATATGTCCTTCAAGATCAAGGCAATAAAAATAATCACCTTTGCCTTCCAAGACAATCCATATCTTCCTTTGCCTCATATGGCTGGACTACCCTCCTATTCTCAGAGGTACTGAAAAAAAAAAAAAACAATCCTCTCATGACCTACTAGGGAAAAGTACAGAGAAAGCCCATGTGAATTAGTGAAAGTACTGAATTACAGATTTTTACAGCAAAGCAATTTTATTACTTTCAACCTATGGGAAACTAACAAATTATCATAGAAGCCTTAGGCTCATATTTTAATGAACACAGGAAAGTCATTTATAATTACCATATGAAGTGCTACTATAAAAATGGAGACTTCTGGAGTACTTGAAGATGCTTGAGAACCATTTAGGGTCTAGGATACTTAACACTCCCCTACCACCACCACTAGAACAGTATTACCTAGCTAGTTAACTGGCAGCACTGACAAAAGTGGACCAAGTAAAGATAAACTTTAGCCCAGCATTTGGGATTAATGGCTCTCGTTATATTTTAATTTACAATTAAAATTCTTTGCTATGAACGAATTTTAAAAGAAGATTGAAACCACTTGAAGGGAAAATAAAAGCAGATTTACAACCGACTGGCATATTTAAACTATCTAGGTCTAGAAGAACACTGCGTTTATTTTCAATCAACAAAATTAGTAAGAGAAAGGAAAGAAGCCAGAAATAATTCCATGACACAATACAAGCGTAGGGGAAGGAAAAAAGCAGTAACATGACCAAATTTTTGTCACAGAATAAGTGATCAAAGACAAAGGCAAAACTGAAAACAATTGAAATATCAAAAACCCCAATAAAATCCCTCAAGCTTGATGATGTTGCATGTTGGAAGGTGGTCTATTATTCAGTTCCAATCCTTAACTTCAAAAGTATAGTAAGAAAGGAACGTCTGCAGCTTTGAATCAATGAATGATAGCGCATAAACAAATCCGTCCTTCCTCTTTCATTTGTTTTCCCTGAACATTTTCAAATTGACAAGTGCTGAATTCATCAAGATCATTACTTCCCTCCTGGATTTGGTGTCCTTAAAAGAGAAAGGGGGGTGGGGGGCCACCTGTTCTGTTTCATGAATATTCTGCAATGATGCAAACAAACCAGCAATAAAAATAAGCACAAAGAAAGCTCTCAGTGACACCACCTCCGGTTTATGGATATGGGCCACTTTACACCTTAAGACGACCGTGAAGGACTCACAGGGCTAAAGATGCAGTGGGCACAGGACACAAATGTTTAAAATCCATCAATTCCTGTATCTTTGTGGCTCCATCTTGGGCTCTGTGTGAAGAAAAACTGGCTAATTCTAAACCCGCCTGGTTCCAGGAGCTCTAACTTTGATGTTATCAAAGGAGGATTGGGTCATGGAGAAAATGAGATAGGTGAGATAGGAAAAAAAAAAGAAAAGAGAATCAACAGGGAGAAAATAACAAGAGAGAGCTAACAGGTTGATTGCTCTTAATTATTTTTTATCCCCCTAATTTTTGTTTTTATTAAAAGGAGAAAAATTAAGTACACAAGCAACTCTTAGAAAAACTGATTATTCTGCTTAATGAGGCACATATTAAACATCTTTTAATTAACCAAAGAGGAGCATTTGTGCTTTCTACACGCTAGAGAGAGTAAGAATAACCTTTGGAAGTCACATCGTGCACCCTCAGAGGGCTTGGATTCTGTTGGGGACAAAACCCACACACCTCTTCCTCCCCAAAGAACCTCCTCTCAGATGACAGCCTCCCCACTTCTTTACTCTCCAGAGTGGCAACACTCATTCCCAAAAGCATATCAGTTCATCCTCTGGGGTGAACCGTGTTGGTCATACAGTCGACCCTTGAACGATGCAGGGATTTAAGGGCACCAACGTCCCCATACAGTAAAAACCCCATGCTTAATTTTTGACTCCTATGATATTTCACTATTATTAGCCTACTGTTGACCAGAAGACTTACAGATAACAGTCAATTCGCACAAGTATTATATATGTACTATATGCAGGGGTCCTCAAACTTCTTAAACAGGGGCCCAATTCACCATCCCTCAGACCGTTGGAGGGCTGGACTATAGTTTAAAAAAAAAAAAAAAACTATGAACAAATTCCTATGCACACTGCACATATCTTATTTTGAAGTAAAAAAACAAAACGGAAACAAATACAATCGCACTGCCGCATGTGGCCCATGGGCTGTAGTTTGAGGACCCCTGAATACCGTATTCTTACAATAAAGTAAGCTAGAGAAAAGAAAGTCATAGGAAAAAGAAGTATTTGGGAGGTGTCTGTGGCTCAGTGAGTAGGGCGCTGGCCCCATATACCAAGGGTGGTGGGTTCAAACCCGGCCCCAGCCAAACTGCATAAAAATAGCTGGGCGTTGTGGCAGACCCCATACTCCCAGCTACTCAGGAGGCTGAGGCAAGAGAATCGCCTAAGCCCAGGAGTTGGAGGTTGCCGTGAGCTGTGACGTCATAGCACTCTACCCAGGGCAATGAAGTGAGACTGTGTCTCTTAAAAAAAAAAAAAAGAAGAAGAGAAGCAGAGGAAGTATTTATTAAGTGGAAGTGGATTGTCATAAGCACTTTCTTCCTGTTGAGCAGGAAGAGGAGGAGGAAGACGAGGGTTTGCTCTTGCTGGTTCAGGGATGGCACAGGAGGAAGAAAATCCACCTGTAAGTGGGCTCACAAAGCTCAACCTTGCATTGTTCAAGAGTTAACCACAGTATTAAATCCAGAGGCCTCAGTCCACCAAACGCACTGGCAATGGACCTGGCTCTCACCTCCAACCACCCTTTGCCTTCTTCGCCATTCCCCCCGTGCACCATGCTTTTACTTCCTGCTCTTTGTACACATTTTTTCATCTCCCTAATCTCCCCTCTGGCCTTCCTATCCCTATCTGCCCTTCAGCACACCAATTTAAATGTCACCTCCCCTTGAAGGCTCTTCAAACCTGGCTCTGGGTTCCTATAATAAGCATGCTCAGAGGTCCACAATACATTGAACCAGTGGCACTGTAATTCTGTTCAAGATAAATCTGTCTGTGAGCCCCTCAGCAGACATGAGTTTTGTTTTATATACTTCCATCACAATATGTGATGCAATGTGTTGTGCTCAATAAATACTGCTGAATCGATTCAAAAACAAACCCCGCAAATGGCATCATTCCTCTGCTCTGTGATGGCAGGGCCCTGCCAGCTCCCTGGCTTGTCCCTCCCTGAACTGTCCTCTCTATTCCAGATCCCTTCTCATCCTCAGCATTTCTGACCTACGGGCAAGGGCAGGGTCCCTGGCTGTGTACGACAGCTTCTGGAGGCTAACTGGGGAATGGGTGTTGTTTATTTTTATTTTTATCTCTTAAAAGCTCACAAGATGACTGTGATGAGTAGCCTGGTTTGGAAGCCACTGGACTTTCCATCCCTTCCACTTCCACAGTTCTAGAAGCCTGGCCCAGCAGTACCTACTTCTGGATATTCTATGCCCATTTCATAAGGAGTGTTTACTACCAGGATAAGTCTACAGCTTCCTGATTCACGTTACATTCTGATTAACCAGTGAAAGGTTGAGAATTCTTCCTGTGTTTATGTTATTTCCTCAACAACAAGTATTTATTTAATCTCCTTCCACCAAGTAAGTGATACTCGGCTTCATATAAAAGATTCCCACTGGCGGCGCCTGTGGCTCAGTGAGCAAGGCGCCGGCCCCATATACCAAGGGTGGCGGGTTCAAGCCCAGCCCCGGCCAAACTGCAACAAAAAAAATAGCCGGGCGTTGTGGTGGGCGCCTGTAGTCCCAGCTACTCAGGAGGCTGAGGCAGGAGAATCGCCTAAGCCCAGGAGTTGGAGGTTGCTGTGAGCTGTGTGACGCCACGGCACTCTACCAAGGGCAATAAAGTGAAACTCTGTCTCTACAAAAAAAAAAAAAAAAAAAAAGATTCCCACTAACAACATGATCCTGAACACTTTCCTCAAAGGAAGATTTTTAAAGCACAGAGCAATTATGTATGATTCCAATTCAAGACAAAGTAGGTGGTAACTTACATTTTTAGCTCTTAAGTGGGTGCTCATGGCCATATGTAGCCCCTGAGTGTGGAGATTATATACTAAATATAGAACAGGGCTCATCTATACGGTATAATTGTGGATTTCTGAGTTTCAGTCTCCAAGCCCACAAGAAAGGAGGGAGCTATTCAGAGAAGTGGATTCGTTTAAGCAAATATTCTCTACTCTCCCTCAAATCACCATTTTTTTCCAATAAATTATGCTGCAGCTGAGAAAATGCTAGACTTACATTTTCTCCCTTCAAATGTATAGATTTGATACTTTCTGTTTGTTTTTTTGGAAGTTTCTTTCCCCTAGATAGGGCAACTACTGATCACCTCTTACTGAACTACTGTCCTGGTTTTCCAGAGTATCCAAACCCTTGCGTGTGGCATGCTTGTGCACCTGGAATCTCAATTAGTTCCAAGCACTATAAAAAGGAAAACCAGCCATTAGTAATAGACATAAAACAAAATGGCAGAGGGACAGCTTTTAAGGCAGTGGAAAAGGAGCTGTGACAATGAACACAGTGAGTCCTAACACCCAGCAGGGTCTCCAAGGGTCTGTGCAGAGGAAAGCGTGGTCTGTGAACTCCAGACGTATCTAACGCACAGCACTTGTTCAGAAGCCTCGTGCAGTATCCGGCTTTTGTTCATGTCCATAGAGTCTTTTAGAAAAAAACAACAACAACAAAGACCAAAGCACATAAAGAGGAAGCTGCTAAAACACTGACTTCTAATTAGATTGCTAACATCACTGGAGAAAGAGGAAAATGGATCTGTCTACTGTTTCCTTAAAATCCGCTACTGCTTTTTCTAAAACCTATAAACAACAAACATCCTAAATACTGTAGTTGGGTTCAAAAGTTCAGCAGTATCTGGAGAAGTGGTAGCAACCTATTCTCCAGGAAGGACTGAGCTGGGGGGCTGCTGAAGGGTTACTGAACCGTGCTCCTCCCACTCAGACCATCTGCAAAAGCTTAGGTCTCTGCAACCACTCTGACCTTCAGGTCCACAGTCGTTACTCAAACTGCACCTGCCCAGGATTAGGTTTCCTGCTAGTGAGTGATTGTTTTTTTCCTTTAGTCTGCAAACAGCGGTCACGTGACCGAGTGGCAGCTGAGGAGAGGAGGCCAGCCCCTTGTAAAAGGGCTGAGCAGGACACCCACTCTGGTGATTCATCTCCTTCAAAAAACCTGTTCCTGAAATGCTTTTTCGTGTTTATATCACTCCTTGTTTCAGCTCACAGATAATTAAAGCCTGTCAGAGACAGAGCTCTAACCTGGAAAACAGACTATCTCTGTGACTCATTAGAACTCCCATGGATGAATGGGACGCATTGTCTTTCCCTTTTCCCTTTGACCCCAAGAGTTGCTAACTCTATGGTTTATAACCTTGTGAAAATGAGGGGAAACTTGAAATGGAAGGCAGCATCTCCCTGTAACAGGAGACACAGCTGCCTGGCAGGAATCAGCTACACCTGCTTGCTAGAGATTTTGCTAATCCAAATGATAATGTCCACGGCAGGGCAGAATAACTTTGGACAGCCATTTCATCAGTGATGGAATAAACTCTTAGAGGCGTTTTCACTTCAGAAACAGTTTAGGGGTGAGGCGTTTACATAACATTTGGACATATTATTAGGAGAGTCTACCCAAGAGTTCATGGGCAGTACAAAGAAGCATATTATTATCGCCCATGCACAAGCAAAGTTAAATATTACAAGAAAGAGGAAATGGTGATACTAGTCAAACTTTCCAAAAGATAAAAAAAAATCATGGCTTTCTCTCAAAAGGACAATTTAAATTATTATTTAATTTAAGGAAAATACACAGACCCCTATCTCTACAAAATGTTTCCCAATGGTTCATGGAAGCACAGTATTCCTTCTTGGATCAGAGTGAACAGTAGGAAGAGAGGATTGTCAAACCTTCCAGAACTCCATGCATCAAAAATCAGTGCTGGGGTCAGAGCGTTGCTGGGCAGCGGCTTTCCTCCTGAGAATTGCACTGATGCGTATCAAGAATGCTACTGGAGTTTTTAAACACACATACACAGGAGCCCGGACATGCCACACGTGTGTCCTCCTACTGAAACACAATCATGAGGTTAACAGATCAGATGAGCATACATAGAGTAAAAAAGCAGGCCAGCTTGGATGAGACTGAAGAGTTATCAGAGGTAGAAAAACATTCTTAGGATTTAAGAAAATAATAAAGAAAGGACTTCTCTTTACTCATCCACAACTTTCACATCCCCCAAAGTGCCACCCTTGGCGCCAAAGATATCAGGAGGTTTAAAGGTTGACAGGAAGAAATTCTCATCTGCAGCATTAGTGCTTAATGTGGCTAAATGGCAACTGCTGGTGTCCAGGTGTTACCCAGCTTCTGCCTTACTTTGAAGCAATAAGACAAGACAGGCCTCATACTTGTGGGTGATTACTGCTTTGCTCAAGTGAACGCCAAAATAACTCTGAACACAGGAGAAATATAGTAATTCTTCCAAAATGTCCTGACTACAGTGCTTCATTTTAGATTACAAAATGGATTTCACACATTTCAGCTTAAAGAAAAAAAGACAGAAAGAAAAGAAAAGAAAGAAAGAAAGAAACAGGCGGATCAGTTTATTTTCTGAGCACAGTATTAATGACATGATGACATCACCAATAGCCAATCAGAAAGCTCGCTGGTGTCTGGTGTTCTAACACCATTTCATATTTATGGATAAGCACCAGAAGGGTGTCAACCCTAAGCTGCATTTCCCTCCCTACTCACTTCTAAATAAAGTGCCTGCTTTCATTCAGCAGCCAAACTGCCAAGGGGGGGACAAATCCTCACAGAAGCTCTTCCTTCTCATCCCAGCCTGTTTTCTGACAATCCTGAAACAATAACTGGAAGGGGGTGGGGGGATGGCTGGAACCTTGTGTCACCGCTTCCTCCAGAGCTGGTGAAGGCACTCTGAAGCTTCTGAACAGTCTTTCAGCGACAAGCCAAAGCCAAGCCTTCATCTGCAAAATCTCTAAGAGCAGCCAAAAGGGAGACTGTGCAAAAAGCAGGTCGGCGCCCTCTACTCAAAAATGGATGCAATCACTTTCCCCTCCCAAACATTTTCTTCTCCCACCCCAACCCTCACCTCCCCACCCCACTACTTCCTTGCCCTCTAAAGCCCTTCTGAAGAAGAGAGTGAGAAAGTTAACCTTGTCCTGGTTAATCCCAGGCCAGTGCAGACAAAACAGTTCAGGAGTTCAATTTTCCACTCGCCGGACCAATGGCACTCAAGCATCACCAATACACCCCAGGGAACAAAGGGCAGCAGGGACAAAACCCACACCGATGGCGGCACTCTCTTCTCAAGGCTGTTGCTAATTGCTGAGCTGCTGGGAGAGGTGATGGGAAGAGCCGGAGTAGGGCCCAAATTTATTTTCAGTCTAAAATCAACAATCTGTGTTGACAGAAATGGATACTGCCTTTCAAATTCTAGGTGGCACAAAGGAGGTGTTTGCAGCTTTCATGAAAAATCCCTACCCTAGGCAACTGTTCCACATTCCCCACTCTCACACTTCTCCCCAAACCTCATCTAGAGACAAATATAGCCCTTTTCTTTTTCCACATCCCTAACCATCTGATGTAGCAAGATCTCTGGATTGAGCTCAAAAAACAGAATTATAACATGTAATAAAGATGCTTGGCCATACAGCAATGATGACAGAATTTGGCATGCTGGCCTGGAGCCAGAGTGACAGATCTGGAACTGATGTTCCTTTTCTACAGATTTAACAATGTACAAGTAGGAAAAAAAAATTAATAATCCGCTCAGAGCAAATTCAGTGTCTACAAGCTCCTTTTGTTGTGCCTCCGATGAGCCCCTCCTACCCCCATATGTTCCCAGATGCCAAAAACATCTAAATAAAATGACCGGAGCCTGCCCCTTTTCATAATTAACTTGGTTCAAAGGTAAACTGCTAAGTAGATTCAAAGGGGGAAGGAGAAGAGGAATTGGGATCCTCACTGTTTTGAGGCTATATAATTAGAATCATCTAATTTCTTTCACATGCACTCATCCGAACCAAAGCGTAAAGATTCCCCTACCACATCTTAGCAAATACATACTTTAAACACAGCCCACATACATTCTTCAACCTGCAAAGTCCCCATACAAATCAGAAGGATCATGATATAAAGAAGAAACAGTTGTGTGTGAAGCAAAGAAGAAAGAAATCTAACCTTGGACCTCTAAATCCTGAGGTCATCTGGGGCTTAGCAGGGGGGTGGGGGAAGGACCACTTTTTTGTTAGATGCCTTATTTGAACAAGGCACAAGAAAGAAAGAGAAGGGGGGCAGAGTTCTGTGTGTCCCATATGCTAAGCAATGGGTGTTGTCATTTTAAAAATTATACAAATTCACAAGACAAAATAAAAAGCCAAATATAAAAATATGAGTACTGAACAAAAAAGAACAAATTAAAATGCAGTATGCTGGTATCATAAATCCAAAAATAAATATGTAGGCAAATGTTTCTAAAGGGCATCCTTCCCAGTGCTCTTTCCTAATGCACACAGAATCTATTCCGAAACCTACCTGTTAGAAGGCCTCCTTATTAGTCTCTAATCTCGGTGCTCCATGTTAGCTGGCAGAAGGGAAGACTAATTTGGATCACCCGAAAATCATTTACATTTGGTTTTAGTTGCAGTATACAAGGGTAGTAAGTTGGCTACAAATTTCCCTCCCTAATTAAGTTTACTTTAGAATAATTTTAAATTTTATATTGCATCAGCACAAGCCAACTAACAACTGCAGACAGTGGCTGGCTGGCAGCAAGGACAAGCTAATCTTTTCTTGTTTTTCGTTTTTGTTTTTGTTTTTTGGAATTGTCATATATAAGTTATTCACACCCTAATCATGTGACAGAATTTAAGCTTCAGCTCAGTGTGTAAGTGCTAGAAGCATCCAGAGGCCTAGATTTGCCCGTGAATTCATGTCTGTGCAAGCACAGGTGTGACCAGACGTGGCCAGGTGTGAGATCTGTTGAGTGAAACACCATTAATTAAAGACATGGATTTCGCTCATTATGTTCACACCCCCTTATTCAATCTTCCATGCACACAAGCCAGAACCTTCCCCCAGTTCATCAAAGATGGGGCTTTCGCTTATATTTCTTCAGCTATCCATCTCCCACCTAAAATACACATTCACAACACACTCATAAAAGTCAGAAATGGCATATAGAATCTGGACTCTGATTCTGATTCCAGTGACTATCCACTTAGACTCTATCGTAAGTTACAAGGCTATTTGGAGAATAAGTGCCCAGTGATTAGATCCAGTTGACACAAGTGAACCAGACCTAGAGTCTACTATTTACAAAATCACAGAAAGTCCTTGTTGTCTTTGTGTATGTATCTCCTCTTCTTTTACCATCTTTACTACAGATTCTCCTTTCTCAAGACAGGTTGAGTATCTCTTCTGGACGGGAGCCTCTGTGGAAAGCTGGCTTCAGTCAGCCACCTTGCCTCCGCCCCCCCAGGTCGAGTATCCCTTACCTGAAATGCTTGGGACCAGCAACATTTGCATTTCAAACATTTGCATTATTTACTGACTGGGTAACCATCCCAAACCAGAAAATCAGAAATCCAAAATGGATGCTCCAATGAGCTTTTCTTTTGAGCATCACGTCCATGCTCAAAAAGTTTCAGATTTTGAAACATTACAGATTTTCAGATTTTCTGACTTGGGATGCCCAACCTATATTACCAATGAGTTGGTATGTTACCTATCTCACCTCCTATCTTTTTACTCTTCATCTCACTCAGGCTTTTGTATTTTCATTCAAATCGATCCAATTTTATGTTTTCTTTTTATATTAGTGTGCAATTTTTAATTGCATATGAACTCTATGGACACCCTGTATAATCCTTTATGAGGAATGCAGAAACATCATGTCTACTTCTGAAATTCATGAGGGAAATTTTAGAAAAGTATGTATGTGGAAAGGATATTCCCAAGATATGAGAACAGCACTATAAATAATAACCATCTCTTTTTAACCTACCCTCACCCCAAGTGAAATTTCCTATAGTCCCCACCATCAGGAAAAGAATATCATTACAAATTTGAGGTACATGACAAAAACGAAAATAGGTTTGAGATTTTAGCAAAGAAAGTCTTTAACTTTCATTTAAAGGACCCATTTTTGATGTCTTCACAATTTTTTTTTTCTTTTTTTGGAGACACAGTCTCACTTATGTCACCCTTGGTAGAGTGCCATGGCATCACAGCTCACAGCAACCTCAAACTTTTGGGCTTAAAGAGATTCTCTTGCCTCAGCCTCCCAAGTAGCTGGGACTACACGCATCCTCCAACAACACCCACTATTTTTTGTTGCATTCTTTTAGCTAGCCTGGGCTGGGTTTGAACCAGCCAGTTTGAACCAGCCTCAGTGTATGTGGCTGGCACCATAACCACTGTGCTACAGGCGCTGAGCCTTCACAGTATTGGCAGGGCAGGAACAGAGGAGATTCTTATGTGTGCATATATATGTGTGTGTGTGTGTGTGTATATTTAAGATACTATGAATCGCTCCCTTTGTTACAGGGAGCATACGATCAATTGTTAGTCATCATTACATATACAGAAGACAGACTAAAAGGCAAAATTATAAAAACAAAGTAAGACCAAGGTCACAAAATTTTAAAAAATGAATAAAAATACCACTAAAGCATCAGGTCATACTTCTAAGAAGCTCCCCCTGGTTTGACAAGAAGGACCTCTACTCAAGTTCCTTGAATAAACGGTGTAACCTTAATCCATTATAAAGCCAGTAGAATAGATGTGCATGGGCCTTACCATCTATCTCACATCCTACCCCCAAAATGGGAAGTGACTCACATAGCTACGGAACTAGCCCATCATTTTCAAAGGAAAAAGACACAGAACTCTAGAGTTAACTTCTTATTCTGAAACAATACTCTCCAAGATAATCAAGTTGTTCATTCTGTCTGTAACGATCTAAGTCACTTCTTATGAACATTTCATGTATTTTGCATCTCATTTGACACAGTTTTGCTTCCATGTAGAAATATAATCTCAGAACAGGATCAGCAGATCCATAATTATGTATTCCTATTCTCTCTCTTATACTCCCAGTTAATAGTTTGTGTCAGTAGAGAGTGTTCATGACATCAAAATCATTGATATTAAAGGTCATGGTTGTATCAGCATCATGATCATGTTTTTCACACAGGAAAGAAAAGGGAAAATAAGTGAACAGGAATGAAATATTATTCAACCTTAAAAAATAGGAATATCCTGCCCTTTGCAATGACACCAATAGAGCTGAAAGACTTTATGCTAAGTGAGATTAGCCAGACACAGAAGGGCAGATGTGTGTGCTGCATGATCCCATGTTTATGAGTAATCTAAAACAGTCAGACTCACAGAACCAGAGAAGAGAACAGTGGTGAGGAAAACAGGAGCTGGGAAGGAGTCAAAGGGTGCACATTTTGTTACTCAAGATGAATTAATTCTGGACAAAACAGGGCCTATAGCTAACAAGATGCATTGCATCCAGCAAATGTTGCTAACATCTTATACTAAATGCTCTTACCACAAAAGAAAATATTTTTAAAAATTAAAAATAAATAAATAAAAGGATATGGTGAAGGTAGGTTTATAAACCCATTTCTTAATATGCACACACTGGTCAATAAATTCCAGGTTCTAAAGCAAACCTGGTCTCCCTGTTCCCTGGGCTCTATAGTTCTCACTTTTTCTCTAATTCTAATTAAGCCTAAATTTGGAGAGAAGACTAGAATATGAATTTCATAAAAACACAAAACAATTACTGGGATACTTATTTTATCCAGGCATATAATCCCAATTGACAATCATCATATTTTGAGAATCCCAGGGGTCTAGTTAGGGTACTCCTACAACTTAACTCTTTAGTTCAAAACAAGGTATCTATGCTTGAAGCTTATCTTCCAAATTATTGAGGAGGGAAAAATAACCACAGGTCCTATTCACAGACCTAGCTAATCACTGCCTAGAAATCATCATGCTGTAATATAGCCAGTTTTCTGCACAAACGATTCCTCCTACCATTTGTCAATTCTGATAGTCTAGTAATTCAGCAATATCCTCATATGTAAAATGAAAACAGTTTACACCATACTGACAGGATTTTGTTACCCATTGAGTACTTGTGATACTTTTCTTAAAACCGAAGTCACCTTTTGAGTAAGAAAGGAAAATTTTACAACATTGAAAAAATATGAATGCCAACCCATGCCATTCTCAGGGCCACCTCATAGGACTGTGCAAGATCCCTTCACACAGCCAGCCTCACCTGCTTGCCAAACCACACCTTTCTCTAATTCATTACAGATTTTTACAACATTGTAACCCAAGCAGCATAGCTCAGCGTTTATTTAGGCACCCCAGTCTCTGCAGTGTGTACATACATATGTACATGTTTTCTATATACACACAGACATCTATGTGTGTATGTAAATAATACATTATTTCAACAATTTTGAGTTCGTCCGCTCAATTTTGTAAGATTAAGATGAAAATTCAGCTCATCACCTAGTAAGAACCCTACAAATAGTTCCTGAGTCTGAATTATCTGGAGTAAGGAAGAGAGAAGAAAATACACTCAGAAGAGGTGATGAAGAGGAAGGGAATAAAGTGGGGATAAGGAGAGGAAGGATGGAATGAACACCCTGGAATAAAGTCACAGGGAAAGGACATGCCTGGCTGGCTCGACTCTCCCAAGGTTATCCAGAAGCTTTCATTCCATTAACCCATGAGCTGAGTCATCCAGGTGATTTAAGCCTGGAGTTCTGCAGAGGCCAGAGCCATGGGTTCATCCATATGTGAATCATGCTGTTTCTGTTTCAGGGCCATAGTTTTGGTGCTTAACTCAAATTAGCATCTTGCATATGCTTTCTACAGTCACAGGGAGGCTGGAGCCAGAGAATAGGGATGTATCCGCAGAAATTTATCATCATTACTGCAAGAAAAAACAAATCCCCAGGTATCTGCTCTTCCTGCAGTGGTCCTTCAGGATCCCTTCCTTTACATGGGAATGAAAGAACATTATTAAATCAGGACAGTGCCAATGCTGTGACAGATCCGCACAGCCCAGCAAGCTCATGGATATGCGTCTCATTTCTCTTGCTCTGAGGTTGGAGGAAAGGGACATGCTCCAGGTTTTATGCATTTGCATCTTCTTTATTGAGTTCATTATCGTGGGCCCCCAAACATTTTTGTTTCTCTGGGGGACATTTAGATAAACAAGACTTGAAAATTATCCTAAAATTGAGAAGAAATTTTTTCTAGTGTTCAAACGGACACCCTTCAGAATTAAATATCACTCACATCCATATTCTTTTTTTTTTTCCTCCTCAACTCCTGGAGTGATTGGTTTACATTTCAGCCTAAGGTCCCTGCAGTATTAAGGAAAGCAAGAGTGTGGGTACTGCAACAACAATAATCACTAGCTTTGCTTCTTTATTAGTGGCTTTACAGAGAAAAACTACATTTTTTTTAAATGAAAAAGTTTGCTCCAGGCTCAACTCCTGCATACCAAGCTTCAGTTTGTGGTGAAATTTTAACAGTCTTGTTATAAACCCTCGAATGTGGGGAGTTACGATGATGGAAGTGCTGACACATTAGCCACAGCTGGCATTGCAAAAATGCTTTTAAATACGTTGACTCTCCCCATGCAGTCAGTCCCCAGAGCCTAGAACTTTGTGATTTTAAACCATAAAAGTGAAATCACCAGCAGTGAAAGCCATAGTGAAGGCTGGAATCGAAGACGCCTAATGAAAGGCATTGAGTGTTGACTAAGAAACATTCTAGAAAGCACCTGACAAATCTGTTACTGAATTATGAGAATAAGGGGAGAAATAGGAAGAGTTCACGTAAGGAGAAACAAAATAGTTCCACTTCTCCTAATCACGGAGAGAAAGACAAAAACAGAAAGATGCGGTGTGATTTTTGACAGGCAGAGGTCTATGACTCCAGTGTATTCGTGTTTAGTTTAACGTACTATGAGTAAGTTCAAAGGTGAATGAGTGCGAAGGAAGGACTTGCCTGGATAATGGCTATTAGACAACAAAGCTAGAATCTCATTATTGGAGATACCTCAACCCAAACAAATGATGAACATTTCAAAGGTTAGAGGACGGAAACACTTCAAGGAAAGAAAACGCAAAGGCAAGTAAAAAAACCCATTGGTCTGGGGTCTTTTTTTTTTTTTTTTTTTGTAGAGACAGAGTCTCACTGTACTGCCCTCGGGTAGAGTGCCGTGGCGTCACACGGCTCACAGCAACCTCTAATTCTTGGGCTTAAGCGATTCTCCTGCCTCAGCCTCCCGAGCAGCTGGGACTACAGGCGCCCGCCACAATGCCCGGCTATTTTTTTGTTGCAGTTTGGCCGGGGCTGGGCCTGAACCCGCCACTCTCCGCGTATGGGACCGGCGCCCTACTCACTGAGCCACAGGTGCCGCCCTATTTGGTCTCTACTTCTTAATCCTCTCTTCTCTTGACTTGTGCAGCAACAGGCCCTCCTGATGTCCTTGCCGTCTATCTCCCTCCTTACTCTTGGTGTCCTTTGCAAGCTCATCCCTCTATATGTGACAATGAAGTGCTGGGGCAGGGAGCCTGGCTCAGGGGCCTTCTTCCTTTCTTAGCCTTTGTTCTTTCCTGAGTCGGTCTCACCCACAGCTTCAACCACCACCTATATGCTGTCATATC
Source organism: Nycticebus coucang (assembly GCF_027406575.1). Taxonomy (NCBI): domain Eukaryota; kingdom Metazoa; phylum Chordata; class Mammalia; order Primates; family Lorisidae; genus Nycticebus; species Nycticebus coucang. The sequence continues at coordinate 57,728,815 of NC_069788.1, forward strand.
CTCAAACTTGTATCTCCCACCCAGACCTCTGCTTTGAACACCAAAGATGAAATGCAACCACCCATTAGAGATATCTAATGTTAGAGATGTTAGAGATATCTAACATCTCTTTTAGATATCGCAAAGGGGATTACTCACAGCATCCCATCCTTGTTCCTGCTCAAAGCTGGGTCTCTTCCTTGCTCTGTATATAGACTACTGTCTATCGAGTTGTTCATGCCAGCTGCCTTGAGACCTCTGACATGAGACACCCAATCCATCACAAAATGCTACTGAATATCTGACTTGTTCACCAGTTGTATATCCAGGTGCCATACACAGTGCTTAAAACAAAGTAAATGCTTAATAAATTTGTATTAACTGGAGGAGTGAATGACTTTTACAGAAATACTGAACTATTTTGTATGTCCATAAATAAGACATTCCCCTGTACCATTTTATATGATATTCCTTCCACATGAATACCCTACTTTCACTCTAGAACCTTATAAACGTACAGTTACTCTCTAATTCTCAGACAAAATACCACTTCCTCAACAGCATCCCTTGACCTTCCCAGGACACACACTGGTTCCTTCCTTTCTGTTGCCATAGCACCATGTACACAACAGGATGGCAATGCCACCAGGGCCTTGCAATAACTAGGCATGTTACCATTCTTCCCTCCTTTGGGTCTTAGCACATGGCAAACAACAGATAGGCTTAGCAAGTATCTCTGAATGATTTGTTTAATAAGTTCTGTCTCCATCCATCTCCTGCTATCTCCCCTGAAGAAGAACACAGAGCAACAGATAATTCAGAGAAGGCAGAACGGCCAATCCTGGTGTGTACTCGGGGCTCTATGGGCCCAGACGCCACCATCTTTCTTCATTCTCCCGTGAGTAACAGGAGCTTTGTTCCTTCCACTCCCCAAATATGGTGAAAACTGGGAGAGGAGGTAAGGAAGGAAGAGGAAGTGGCATGTACACAAGTTGGCCACTTCCTGTAAGATGGTGGCCAGTGACTTCCAGGTAAGGATCAACAGCACAGAGGTAGGCTTTCCCAACTGTGGGAAAAGTTGTTAGCAAAAGGCTATATACACAAAGGCATTCAACCACAAGGCTGGAAGAGAATCAAAACAAGCCAAGGCTTAATTGGAGTTGAAGATTTCCTGGCTGTGAACCATATCAGGGGTTGAGTCCCAAAAGCCATCACTGAGGAGGCAATTCCTTCCCAAGCAGGCCAGGCCTCTGAGACCACAGCGACAGTGCTGGGTTTTGTTTGTTTGTTTGTTTGTTTTTTTAATATCTTTTATGTAATTCAGCATTCTCAGATTTTGAGCTTTTTTTTTTTTTTATCTTAACTCCAGGCACTGTTGAAACCCCATGCTTCCAGCTCCTTGCTCCTCACCTCCCTCCCCTTCCATAAATTAAGTTAATGAGGAGTTTTCTAAAAGAGTACATTCTCTTAAAGGCTCTGTTATTCTGAAGTTAATGGCTCTGACATGTAGCCAGGCCAAACAGTCACAAGCAGCAATAACTCTTGCAACAGCTCCACAGCTTACCCTCAAATGTCACCGAGTCCTACCCTGATCTTTCGTCCCCTTTGATTATTGCTGGTTGCCTTCCTTCCTCCCCTAACATTTTAGAGCAAACTCAAAACTGCATCAAAGACACCGATTAAGGATGTGAAGATTGAGAAAGACATTCAATCTTCATGTTATGATCTTGTCTCTTCCTTCCCACAACTTGTCTCTAAGAGAAAAGGACAAGTATAAATTTGATGCTACACAGAACAAAACAACAAAATACGCTTAAAGAAACGAGGTGGGGGAGTGTTCCTCCATGCAAGCACACCAATCTCATACTTAGCACACACTTACTGCAAGGATTGTGTCATGCATGATGGCTTAGGATCATTACAAGGCGGGTCTGCAGTGGATGAGTCATCCAGTCACCCAGCAAACTCAACAGAAGCAATTGCTTCAAATAACCTTCCTCCACGAACTCCCAGAGAGGTGATGATCAAAGAGATGTAAACATACAAACAAAACGGCAGGAGAACCGATTTCAACATCCATAATGAATGGGCGCACCGGTCAGAGTAAACACAGTGCTATTTATTCAACTTCCTGAGCCTCAAATGCCAAAAATGATTAGAGACATGTTTATAAATCAGCTCATCTATCAAGAACATAAAATGGGAGATACTGTTTTCTGGACAAAATGGATACAGATGCCTGTAACCACAATTTGACTTAAAAATCCGGTCAATATACAAAATTTAAGAATATATGCTCAAAAAAAGCAGGGGAAGAGAAAAAGGGTGAAACATAAGGAATGGGGAAAGAAAGCTGTATTTGCGTCCACTAACTGACCCTGGCTTACCATAGCCTGCAATAATTTCCAAACAGTTCGTCAGTATACCCCGTAAAACAGTGAATCTGTCACCTAATCTCCTAAGGTTCCAAATAAATAGATGCGCTGGTAAGATGAACAAAGAGAGACTAACATGAGACATGAGTCCCTAAAGAAGGAAACGTCTCTTAACAAGTATTTATTTGAAGGATCGATGGTTGGGCTTGGGAAAAGCAGCAGATAGACTATTCTGTTTAGTCTAGGCTGCCTTTTCTCTCTCTGTGCATAATTATAGAATCCTACTTACAAAGGACTTTTGTGTTTCAAAGCATTTCCACATACTTGTATCTCATTTAACCCCACAGCAGCCCATGATGCCAGCATATCCACTTTACAGATGGGAAAATTGAGGCTCAGAAAAATTAAATGACTTGCCCAAAGTGACACCAATAGCAAGGTGTCCAGAAAAACACAGTATGTATCTTCTCATTCCTTAGTAGTATCAGATAACATTTTTATATTATCTTCAAGTTTATAGAAACAAAGGGAACAGGTAAGTAGGTAATAAACTTGCTTCAGGATTGGTGGTATACATTCATTTTCACTTAATAATTATCTTTTGAGTCTATCTCCATAGGCTACCTAATTTCCTAACATCACAAATATTTGTCTAATCCATGGTGGAGAGTTGATTCTGACCATGAATTGATGATGTTACTGGCTGTTACCGAAAATATACTTAGCAGAGTACAGTGTGTTCCTTACCCCTCCATCTTTTCATGAGGTGAAAATGCCCGGGCACCCAACAAGAAGAATAGTCTGGTGATATTTAATATGAACACAGACCTTTCTCTTCTAGCGTAATTCATCCTGCACACATCATTAAGGATCAAAGCGCAACCAATCAAAGAATGGGAAAGGAAATTCTACAACATCAAAGTTAATTATATTTGGTTGCCCCAATAGCTATTACTCTCCTTCAATTAAGATGTTGCTTTGGCTAATCTTAGTCAAGCTGCGCCTCTCAAAACATCTGAAAACCCAGCAATAAGACCTAAAGTCAAAACATTGAAAACTGGAGGATTTTTTCCCCCTATGGAGTACAGATTTCTCCATAGTTCCCATCAGCATGCAGCTGCCTGATCATCATTCTTCCCACCAGGCTGAGAAAGGTTAGTTCTCTAACACTCAGCACCCAGAGAGAGACTCAAGTAGGTGTTTCCAAAATACCTCTACAACTGGGCTCTTTACCCATCCTAGAAACAAACCAAAAAAAAAAAAAAAATAGAAACAAAAAACACAGAGTAAGGGGATGCAAAAACCATGGGCCTGTTCTGTTAAAATATCTAAGGTTGTACAGAGCTTTTTATTTCTTGGTTTACAAGGAATAAGCACTTCAACCATTTTTCATGATATAGCCATCTGTCTGTATCAAAATAAATTAATTCTCCATACTGTACATTGAAATGTTAATCTCCCCCAAACTGACAATGGTTAAGGGCAAGAACACAGAAAGTTTGCCCTGTGAACTTAATCCCTCTCTCCATCACATCATACAGGCAACCTGATTTGCAAAGTCCACACACACACACACACACACACACACACGGCTCTTCATGAATGATGCGATGGAAGCTGTGCATATGAACCTTCTCTTCTGAATTAAATAAACCAATGAAACTGCTTTTGCTTTCTTTCATCACAGGTGCCCAACCTCAGACAACAAACTCAGTTTTTCCGTCATTAGTTGAAGCCTCCAAAATTCCTTACTAATGAGTTTGAAAACATTTCCCTGTTGAAAGCTGACCCTATTCCTGAAAGGCTCAGGCAGATCATCGTCTTGCATTGGAAGGACAACATCTAACACACTGGGACCAGGACGCCTATAAAGTTTCTTCATTACCATACTGACTGCCATACTAGATAGTAAAAACATTTTTTTCCCTTGGGGTCCTGGCGTTTTATTAGGTCAAAATAGGTCAAGAGACATGTGAGTTATATATGCTTCACAAAGTCCTGGGCTCAAAACTCACGTGGCAGTTAATGTGCTAAACAACCATCACAGAGGTTTGACCACATATATTCCATATTAGAACCTTTACCATATTTCTACTCAACTGTCTTCTGAGATCCACCACATACTTCTGCGTGGGAGAAGTCAGTCAGTGACTTTCAAAGCCCTCAGTGTCACCTAATACTGAAATTCAGCCCCAGCTTACCCTGAATGTTACATGCATCTGTCTTGGTCACCCAGAGAACAGCCTCACCATTTGGTAATGTGCCCAGTGATGTGACCTTGCTGAGCTCACAGAATTTCTCACTGGTGTCTAGAGGATTTCCTTGCTTATGTAACATCAATATATTAAAATCTAGTAGTTTGGGATAACCCACTAAAAAGCAGGTGCATTGAAGAAATGAGTATGCAGGTTCTCTGCTCCTCCTACAAACTTCATTAAGAAACAGGAAGATCCTTCTGCATATTTGGGTTTTCTGCCCTTCATTCACAGCATAAGAAAAAGATACGAAATCAACTGCCACCTTAAAAGACGGGACAGCTCTAAACTAAGAATATACCAGAAGTTCTCAGACTTTAATGTGCCTAAGCATCACCTGAAAGGCGATTGTTAGAAATAAAGATTCCAACACTCTTCCCTAGTGGTTTCTGATTCAGCAGGTCTAGGGTAGAAGCCAGGAACGAGTGGTTTTATCAAGTGCCACCAGTGATCAGATGCCGGTGGTCCTAGGACCACACCTTGAGAAAGCCCAGCAGACAGATGAGAGCAGAGAAAGAGCCCAAAGAGCTGCAGGTGAGTCAGGCCTCTGGAATTCGGAAGTGGTTTTAGCTGTTGTTTACAGTCTGCTCCACTGCTCCAAGTGTAAAGCCTGTTCAGTTAAAAATTCACCAAACACACCACAGACCGAAAGAAGTTTGACATAAAAGCCCTGATAACACTAATGGTGGTAACGGAGTTTCTTTAAACAGGCGCCTTGTTCGTGCCTCACTGCCTTTCCAGGATTTATTGGGGTCCAGCTCCTCTGCTTTCCAGAAGGAGGCTCTCATCTCTGGTTTCTCTCATTTGAAAGAAACTTACCCATCAAAATCTGCCTAGCTGGTCTTTGTTTTTGTGCTTTGTAAATTACATTCGCTACATTAGGTACAGTTATACTATTTAATAGTTTAAGTACCACACTAGTTTGTTTTTTCAGGTGAACCTTATACAAATGTGAGGTAAAAAAATGAACTGATGTGGCACCGATGAGAAAATGGAATTAAAGTCTCCACAAATGCACACGTCACACTCATAGCACACACCACACATGCACCCACACACATCCACACACTTAATAGGGTTTAAAGAAAAAGAAAGAAAAACTTGAAGAACAGGCTAATGAAATATCAATAATGGTTGAGCAACTGAAGCACAAAAAAAATCTAGGGCTATTATTTTTAGAAGGATTAATACTGTCTTATTAAACATTTATTAAACATAGAAATTTTGTGGAGTGCTGTCAAAAGCAGGAACGGAAATAGAACCCCGGACTCTAAATTTCTAGCTCTCATCAATAAATCAGGCAATTTCCCTCCACAATCCAAAATAACTGCAAAAGCTCCAGTTATTTTTTAACATATGGCTTAAATATTTATGTTTTAAGTGCTTTCAGCTTACTGAATTATAAACATTCATTAACATTTAGGCAACTTCCTAAGCAATTCTAACTGCAAGGTCAGACCGAATACACATTTCAACAAAATAAACATTCCCATTCATAGGCTATAAATTGTCCCGATATTTACTTGATAACCTGACACCCATACTCAAATTTGCCTCTGTTCCTCCCAAAATAATGTTCTTTGGGAGTTTCTCCTCTCAAGCAACAAAAGACAGTGATACTAACAAAGAAGCATGGTTCCAAAGATACAAAGTTTAGATCCTGAAATAAGCTTGACAATTTAGCCTATTAGGAGAACCTTCTCACTGGCTGGTTGTGTTTCATAGAATCCTAAGTTAATTAATCTGATAAATACTTAAGTACACGACAGGCACAGTTCTCATCTGAATACACCGAGCCAAAGTCCTTGCCATATACAATGTTTACATTCTAGTAGAAAGTCAGCAAATAAATATTTAGTATAATATCAGAAAGTTTTGAGTCTCATGGAGAAAAATACAGGAGGGATAATACTGCTATTTTATTTTTTGTGTGTGTGGAGACAGAGTTCTCACTCTTGCTCATGCTGGTCTTGATCTCCTGAGCTGAAGCACCTCAGCCTCCCAGAGTGCTAGGATTACAGGCATGAGCCCCTGCGCCCAGCTAATCTTGTTATTTTAAATAGGGTGGACAGAGAAGGCTTCTATGAAGATTTTCAGTCAAATTATAGACTGAATCCAAAAATGCAACTAATATTAACTTCACTCCCCAAAGTTCCCAACGCTCAATGGTCTGTATAAAAAGCTGTAGGGTGGTGCCTGTGGCTCAAAGGGATAGGGTGCCAGTCCCATACGCTGGAGGTGGTGGGTTCAAACCCAGCCTCGGCCAAAAAAAAAACACAAAAAAGAAAAAAAAAAAGATTCAAAAAGCTGTAGGCTGCTTTTACACACGTGAATTAGGACTATGCAGGAATTTTAAGAAAAGAAACTCACAGAGACAAAACTAGCCACCAAGCAAGCAGAAGAAAGAACGAGTGGTGTGCATTCCATATAGCCACACTCACTAGAGCTGGCCAAGGTCATTTACAAGCCTGACTTAAATGTGGAGCTACATGAAATTAGTCACAGAAGGAAGAATAAGGTATCTTATTTAATAAATCCCTTAGAGTTCTCATTTTGGGTAATTACTGAATATAGTAATTGGTAATACCATCAGATGTATGTAAAATAAATGTAAGTAATAAGGTTTTTGCAAAGGTTATGTATTTTTGTAATTATGATCAGATACAATTTTTTTTATTCCCAATAAAAGGACAGACTTCCAACATTAAATTTCTAATGTAATTCTCATTTAAAACATGCACATTTGAAAAAACACTAATATATTTAAAGGGCAGGAAGCAACCACTTTAGAAGTTTGCAAAGAGAATGAAACAAGCCATTGGTATTTTGGAGGTAATAAACATTTGAAGAGGCCAAAGCTATAGGAAAGCTATAATCTACTTCAGATTAAAAGACATAAGAAAGTCACTTCTTTCTAGTAGCTGGGATCAGAGTTTGGTTAGAACTTCAATCATTCATGCTTTTACTCTGAAACTGGCCCTTGAAAGCTGTAATGAATTAAAGAACATACCACCCACAGAATCAATTGTAAAAATATACTGTAACTAAAAGCATAATGACTCAATCCACTTCCTTCCTCATTTTTCCATAATCCATTTGACCTTCTTCCTGTCACCTAATCTAATCATTGGCTGTGTTTCCATTAAGATTCTCATTGTGCTAGCTGAAGTCATTGCATTGGTTCTCCCAGATTTAAGGAACAATTTTTAATGTCCTATATACAAATGAATTGCTGCAATGTAAGGTACACGGTGATTCAATTCATGGCTGTGTGTTCCAAGAGTATGGCGGTCATATACGTGGCATCTAGAATGAAAGTTTAAAAAAATTTTTCCAATGCTGTCCAGTGACTAACTGAAAATATTCCTAAAGACAGGCTTTCAAACTTGACAAACCCACCTTCTTCCTTCTGTTACTACCACCTCACCATCACCATAAAAACTGACAACAGAGTTTGCATAGTACATTACAATTTCTAAAGCACGTTCTCATGTGTTAATCTCACCAGATACTCCCGGCAGCCTTGAGATTTATAATTAATCTAAATCACAAAAAGTACATTGCCCAAACTAAGTTCTAAGGCAACGAACTACATGTAGGCACACTGGCTTTTGGTTTCATTGGATCCTAAACTGGTTGTTAGCAATGGCATGTTTTAGAACAAACTAATTTCACTGGTGAGCAGACCCTCATTGACTTTTTCTATGAACTTCTCAACTTACAGAGACATCCGTATCCTGTGTCTACCGTATGAAGTTACAGGTTACCAGGAGATATGCAAATATAGTAGAACCTCGGTAAATTGACCACAATGCAGGCAACAAACTGGTCAACATTCGGAGGTGGTCAACATAAGGAACTTCCATTAAGTACATGTGGTGCATGTCCGGTCTATGAAAATTAGATCAACTTAAGGAGGTGGGTGGTCAGTGCGAGGAGGTGGGTGGTCAGTGCAAGGAGGTGAGTGGTCAGTGTGAGGAGGTGGGTGGTCAGTGCAGGGAGGTGGCCAACCATGGAAGCTCCACAATTTCATTTGAATTTATTTTGCAGACAAAAAAAACAGATCCACACTTTGGTCCAAGGTCAGACACAGTTAATGGCACTCCTTGTAGAAACCTAAGTCTGTCTGGCTTCTGTGCTAGACAAGGAGCCTACTCTAGCTGATGATTAAAGACAAGAGTGGGGAGAAACATGACTCCAGGCCAGGCTTTGACTGGCAAGGTGATTCATAACCCACGCTTAACACTAGAATTTAAATGGATAAGATTGGAATACTCCTAAAGCAACTGAATTTAAAGTCTCTTAGAAGCTTTGCTCAGCAGCCACATTGCAGCCAAACTGAAGTGCAATTATTACTAGTTGATTAATTCTTTCGGCAGTGTCATGCCTACCAAACAAAATTAAAATCACATCTCAGAAAACAATGCTTAAGGCTTGTTCTCTCCTTCAGGAAACTTACTGTGATCATTTGACCTCATTCTAGAAAAATGAGTGTTTTTCTTCCAGGTTGTGTTTGCTTGAGTCCTGGGGAAGAAGAGTATAATTATTGTAAACACACTAGCAGCTCATATCCCTGTAGAGCTTTATCACTGACAATCGCATTACATGATCCCATTTGATCTTTGTAACAACCCACTGTGGAAGGTAATATGGGAATTCTGACCTCGATTTCACAAATAATTAAGTGGAGACTCAAAGAGGTTAAGTAATCTGCCCCCATTTCACTAAATTAGTAAAGGCAGAACAAGGACGCAAAACCATGTTCTTCTGTTTTTAAACCTCGGGCTTTTGGCTATCCTACCATTGGTCAGAAGTGGCATCCTCTAAGGCAGCGAAAGGTTCTCAACCTTCCTACTACTGCAAAAGGGGTCGCAAGCCACAGGTTGAGAACCGCTGCTCTAAGGAACCGTTCTGATAAAGCTCTGCAGTCTGCAGTAACTTCATTATCAAGTATAGTAGAAATTAGAAAGAAGCTCTGCCTCTGGACTGCTTCTTTCTTATCCTTCCATCAAGATAACTCTGAGGCTTAGTCTTACTCTTAGCGTGACAGAGTAAGCACTACAGAACTGTGCACAGACAGATGATCTCAAATTCCCAAGTGCTAATCTACGGAAAAACAAAACAATTGGGTCCACAAAGACTATTTAAGCAGAGGCACCCGTAGCTCAGTGGGTCACACACCCACTGGCCCAAGTCTGCTAAAACAACAATGACAACTGCCACCAAAAAATAGCCGGGCATTGTGGTGGGCGCCTGTAGTCCCAGCTACTTGGTAGGCTGAGGCAAGAGAATCACTTTAAGCCCAAAAGTTTGAGGTTACTGTGAGCTGTGACACCACAGCACTCTACCGAGAGTGACATAATAAGACTATCTCAAGAAAAAACTAAAACCTGTTTAAGGACTCCGTTGATATGCTTTAGAATTAAAGTAGTCAAGGGAATGGACCTGTCACCCACACAGGCTTGTTGTAAAGAAAAGGAATAGAAAGAATAGGGAGGGTCTAGGACAGAAGTGAGAGACGAGGAACCTGCAGAACCTGAGAGAGTGGGAGCCGCTGGAAGCCTAAGATAGTTTCTTTATGCCTGTTACTTATATTTTATTAAACTTCCACTGTATAAAATAGATGAGGCCATTTAAGTATAGTCCATAAAATACAGTAGAAATTTCAGTGCAAAATATCAGATAAATTTTTAAGAGGAAAAGTAAGAGTAAAATCAGGTGTACAAGCTAAATGTGGACTCACTGTGAAGCCACAGGGAAGTCTGGAACACATCTGTCACAGAGCAGACACATGCTGGACTAAGCAGAACTGACACAGTAGCCAAGTGCAAATCAGGCCCACGTGCAAAACTAGGAGGCCCAAGTTACTGGCAAGAGAATTGGGAGAACCCCCCAAAGCTGACATTTCCTCTTCTCACCCCTTTGTTTCAAAGCACCCATTTACATCCATCAGTTGACTCTATTCATTTATCTAATATTATCTCAATTTAATATTTCTTAAGTCTAAGGAGATCCTTCTTGGGATATTTCTCGATAGTTTTGGGGTTGTGCTTTGCAAAATTGGTCTTTTAAACACAGATTTAAAAAAAACTTATAGAAAACGAGAAAAAGACACAAACATTTCACCCCAGAGGATTTATGTATGGCAAATAAACCTGTGAAAATATGTTCAACATCATTAGCTATCAGAGAAACACAAGTTCAGTCTACAATGAGATATTATTGCTTCACACGTATCAAAATAGTTAAAATGAAAAATAGTGAGAACATCAAATGCTGGCAAAGATGCAGAAAAATGAAGCACTCATACATTGCTAGTGGGAGTGTAAAAACAATACAGTTTGGTTAGCTGGGCACAGTGGCTCACACCTATAATCTTAGCACTGTGGGAGGCCAAGGCAAGTGGATCACCTGAGCTCATGAGTTTGAGACCAACCTGAGCAAGAGCAAGACCTCATCTCTAAAAATAGCTGGGCATTGTGGCAGGCACCTATAGTCCCAGCTACTCGGGAGGCTGAGACAAGAGGATTACTTGAGCCCAAGAGTTTTGCTGTGAGCTATGACTCTATGGCATTCTGAGGGCAACAAAGTGAAACTCTGTCTCAAAAAAAAAAAGAAAAGAAAAGAAAACAGTTTGGCAATTTCTTACAAAACTAAGCATGAAATTACTGTATAATCCAGCAATTTCATTCTTGGGCATTTATCCCCAGGGAAATGAAAACTTATGTATGTTCAAACAAAAATCTACATGGAACCGTTCACAGCAGCCTTGGTCACAGCAGCTCTGATATCCTTCAACAGGTTAATAGTTCAACAAACTGTGATGTGTACAAACCATGGATTATTACTCCATGATAAAAAGGCATAACTGTTGATGCAACCAACAATTTGGATGAATCTCCAGGGAATTAGGGTACATTTAGAAAGCCAGTTCCAAAAGATTATGAACCATATGATACTATTTATGTATATAAAGTTTATTAGAAATGGAGGCCCAAGTAGTGGTTTCTAAAGGTTAGAGGAGGAATGTGGTGGGAAGTGAGTATAGCTATAAAAGAGCTATAGGAGGGATCCTCGTATTTGTGGAACGGTGTCTTTATTGTGGCAGGTACAAAAAACCTACATAAGATAAAATTATTATATAGAACAGAATAAACACACACACAAATAAGCACAGGTAAAACTGTGAAAAATCTAAATAAAATTTGCGGACTATATCAATGTCAATATCTGGCTATGATATTATATTACAGTTTTGCAAAATGTTGCCATTGGGGGGGACTGCGTAAAGGCTGTATTATTTCTTACAGTAGCATCTACAATTATCACAATTAAAATTTTGACTGAGCACAGTAGCTCACACCTATAGTCCCTGCACTTTGGGAGGCATGACAGGAGAACTGCCTGAGGTCAATAGTTCAAAACCAGCCTAGGCAACATAGTGAGACCTATCTCTACAAAAAAATAAGAAAAATTAGCCAGGCATGGTGGTGCAGGCCTGTAGTCTTGGCTACTTGGGAGACTGAGGCAGAAAGATTGCTTGAGCCTAAGAGTTGGAGGCTGCAGTGACATACCACTGCACTCTAAACCACATGACAGAGCCAGAACCTATGGCAAAGAATTAAAATTTTATGTAGTAGAGAGATCAATAAGTATTTGCTACTTTAGCCGTTTTGAAATAATTGATTAATTCTGCCTCTTCCTTCTTTGAAACAGAAACATTCTGGTTTTTTCTTTTCCAATGTGACTGTTTATCATGTAATTTCCATTATATATACTGCAAAGACTATTAAAATTAAGTTTAGGAGTGAAAGCAGCCTTAAACAAAAGAGTACATATTATGAGCCTTCATTTGCATGAAGCTCTAGGACAGGCAAATCTAATCTACGATGAGGATCAAACAGCACAAAAGAAAACAGAACAACAGTTGCTGGTGGATACAGTGAGTCAGGGATTGCCGGGAAACAGCAAGAAAGAACTAGTTGGCCGGAAGGCAATGTTGTGCATCTTGACAGAAGTCCTGGTTACATAGCGTGTGTGTTCGTCAAAACTCAAGAAACGTACCAGTAAGATTCATGTATTTCATTGTATGTAAATTTTACTATTAAAAATTATAAACAAAATGAAAATTAAGCTTAAATTACTGATGTTATGTCTGTTACATTCTTCCAATTGAAGATGTTGTGTAGTAAGATAGGGGACCACTGCTTTGCCTATATGCAGAGGCACAAACTAAATGGCTTGAAAAGAAAGTTCACAATTATCCCATCTCTTATACATTCTTCTCAGGGAAAGGAAGTTGCAATCAACAGAGTAACCATGAAGCAAATTCATACAAAAAGTATCATTAAATCAGACTAAATTAAATTAAAACAGATGTAATTAGGACGCTCTGAAAGTAATTTTGGCTAATACTTTGTTTACATGCAATATGGATGTAGCAACTACTGACCTCATGCACTTTTAGCTGCTGTTATAGTAATTATTACATATGCTTTTTAGATTCCTGCTCAAAATGTCCTTTATAGGTCTGAGTAATTAATGTTCTTCTGCCAAGGTTACTTCAAGTGAGCCTCCGATTCTATGAAATCTATATTGCTATAGATGTAACATCATTTGGCCTGTAGTAAGTTTCATGGTTCCTTTGCTTAAATTAACCATGATTTTGTTCTTCTTAAGATTTTTATTTATTTTGGTAAATTAAAAGAGGGATGGTGGACTGTTCTTAATTATGATTATAGCCAGTAGGACCCAACCCTTTCCATTTAACAGGCTTACACTGCAAAGACATGTCTGCTTAATTGGTCAGGCGAGTCAAGACACTGAAACTTATCCCTTGACCCTACCAAGGATTCACAGAGAAGGTAACAACATTATGAGTATCTGGTGCCTACTGCTCCTGGGTAGGTGATGTAGGCCTCATCTTTAGTTATGTTTTAGGTTAAAGCATACTCAGATTGCTGGCTAGGGCTCACCTGGGAGATGTAAGGGATTACTTCTCTCCCTTTGTTAAGTAAGGTTATTTTCACCCAGTTTGCTTGCAGATGTCACTACCAGCTTGAAACTTCACCCTTATTCATTCCTTCTCCTGACATTATTGAGTACTTCAGTACCACAAGCCATTTTTTCATAAATCTAGCACTCCTTGCTGCTGAAGCACAGGCCAAAGAATAACTTTATTCATGAAGAAGGCTTCAAACTCTTCTGCTTTAACATTGATTTTTTTTTTTTTGGCAAAGTCTCACTCTATTGCCCCAGGCTAGAGTGCCATGGTACTATCATAGCTCACAGCAATCTCAAACTCCTAGGTTCAAGCAATCCTTCTGCCTTAGCCTCCAAAGTAGCTAGGATGACAGGCACCCACCGTAACACTTGGCTAGTTTTTTTCTATTTTTAGTAGAGATGGGGTCTTGCTTTTGCTCAGGCTGGTCTCAAACTCCTGAGCTCAAGTGATCCTCCTTCCTCAGCCTCCCAGAGTCCTAGAATTATAGACATGAACCACCACACCCCAGTCTGATTAATTGTTAAGGCTGTATAAGTCTTGGAATAATTTGAGCAATTATTTCCAAATAAAAACTTTATATATAGTAAGAATTGGGCGATATTCAGGGCAGAACCTGTGGCTCAAGGAATAGGGCGCCAGCCCCATATACCAAGGGTGGTGGGTTTGAGCCCAGCCCCAGCCAGAACTGTGGAAAAAAAAAAAAGAATTGGGATATTCAAATAATACTGTGTCATGGTCACAAACTCAGATGAGAAACAAAAGAACCTCTCTTTTTCTATCTCTATCTCCCCTTGCCCTTTAGCAAATACCTCTAAATGCCCTTGACTGAAACTCCATCTCTGGAAAGCATATGCCCGTTCACAGGAGGTAAAAGAGCACATTTCATCATGAATGTTTATTTTTAAAACTCAGCATTTTTTTAATGCTGAAAATCTATTCAGAAATTCCTTCCTCCTTAGGCTACCAAGCTTTATTCAGCCAGGAAGACAACAAATGCTGATATTTCAGGAAATCTAATCTCTTAATGACTGGTGTCAGGGAAAGGAGAAGGCCCGTGAAAGAGTCATCTTGAAATAAGCTTCATCTCAGGCACATGTGAGCCCATAAATGCTAGCAAGGAGTCAGGATTGCCACCAACGTGGCATCAATCTACTGTCATCATTTACCAGGGTATTCTGTCCAAGAGGATGAACTTTCCCTTCAATCACATTCTCAAATTCCACACTTCCAATTCTCCCATCATAGAAAAGTACATTCAGGGCCAGGCGATATGGCTCAGGCCTGTAATCTCAGCATTCTGGGAGGCCGAGGCAGGTGAAGCCTGAGCCCAGGAGTCTGATATCAGCCTGACTGAGCAAGAGTGAGACCCCGACTCTAAAAATAGCCGGGCGTTGTGGCAGGTGCCTGTAGTCCCAGCTACTCAGGAGGCTGAGGCAAGAGAATTGCTTGAGCCCCAAGTTGGGAGGTTGCTGTGAGCTATGTAGCCACTGCACACTAGCAAGGGTGACAAAGTGAGACTCCGTCTCAAAAAAAGAAGAAAAAGAAGAAAAAGAAAGGAAGAAAAGAAAAGCATATTCAGTATCCAGGATAAACCCTGGCTTCTGGATGCTCCGAATACAGCCAGTTAGTTGATCCTGAAAGGGTGGCACTCGACCGGCAGAGATCTCACAGATCACCAAGGCTTATACTAAATGTTTTTATTGGTGAGGGAGAGATGCTGCAGAGCAGCACCAAGGAGGAACGAAAAGAAGAGGGGGGGCAGTGAAGACAGGGAGAGGAAAGAGGTGGGGAGAGCAGAGACCGAGAGGGGCCGGTGGAGAGCGTGCCCCTTTATATAAGTTCAGTTAGGGGAAGTCTTAGAATGGTGATGGGAAGGTAGAATAGACAATAAGGAGTTACTGCTCTGGTGGGAAGAGTCGTTAGGGGCAGGCCATAAGTTTGAAATTTTCAGCGGGTAGCTGTAACTTTAAGAGTGAGACAGCTAATCTTGGTCTATAGAAAGTAGAAGGGGCTTTTCTGGGGGGAGGGGCTTTCTCTGGGGCAATTACCTAACAGGTCCACTGCCTGTTAACAAGGAAGGTAAAAAATAGAGAGAGACACCAAGTGGGTAGAAGGGGCCACTCAACTTCAACTTCGGACTACAGATTTGCAGCTAGATTTGTCAACAACAGCAACTGTGAATGATTCGATGTGGGGTGAGGGGGCAACCTGAGTAGAAGGAAGAATTTGTGCTAAGTGACAAAGTGAAAACAAATATATTGGTGTACAAAAGATAGTAAGTAGGTGCCCTTGGCTTTAGCAGAGATTTTTCAAGATCTGTGGTGATGGCAAAGAATATAACAGAGGAGGAGACAAAGTTTAAGGCAAGTGTTCATTTATTCTTTCATTCAACACATGTATTGAGCATCAATACATGTGTTGCACTCCTCACTGTGGTAAGGTACAAGAGTAGAAAAAAACTGAGGAGGAAAAAAAACAGAACCTCCCTTTTCAAAGCAAAACCAGCCCTTGAATAAAGAGTTCATTCAAACTCTTTCAAAGAAGAAGATTCTGAACATAAAATGATGTCACTAAATTCCTTCCCAAAATCTACAATAGAGGTTTTCAATATTTTTATTGCAACATTGTTTTGAAGACAGGTTTTCAATTCTTTTAATTATAAAATCCAATAGATTTTCGGTGAATTGAGGAAATCCTCCTCCCACTTAAGTCCTTTATCTTGTCACTGGCAAGTCAAGGAATTACATGAGAATGAAGTGAACGGAACTATCAAGACCAACTTCGTAGATACAAAACAAAAATTGTTTTGCTTTTTTATGTTTATGAACAGTGACCTTCCTTAAAATCTAAATGCAGCTCAACAAGAAGCTCAGAGGCCAGTGGCATTGCCACAGGGCTGCCCTTTGGGCTCAGAAAGTGGGCATAGACTGAGCTTTGTTCCCTGCCTTGCCAGAGTCACAGATGCAGTAAAAATCACCATCACTGGTTTTCAAGTCCCACCCGGGGGAGTCTGAAGGAAGAAAAAGTCCAAGGGCCCCACAAGGGACTGGAAAGAATGCCATGGAAGGCAGCTAGGTTTTCCTGCTATTAAACAAGCACAAATAGCCATCTGGAGCACCCTTTTTATTTTTTTGATGTTACAATGGATTCTTTTTCCTCCAGAAATCTCTTGTGTTTTATGGCGAGTGGTAAAATCGCATAGGTAAGGTGTAAGAAGGAAGATGGCTGGAACTAGAAACTTAGGGTACTGCCACTTCTGTCTCGCTGGTGGCAGTAAGAAGGCCGCGCACTTCACACTCTACACAGCAGAGACACACAGAGTGTCCTCGTCTCTCAGCCTCCCTCGTTCAAAAAGGCTGTTCCTATACAAAGTGGGACCTAACCTGGACATACGGTTTGGCCCAAATTTTAAGGGAAAGGCTCACACAGCACCACGATCTCCTTTCACAAGGGACATCCCTTAAGTCAGACAGGTTAAAATGATTTGGCCAAGACAGCTGAGAGCCAGGCCCAGATCTGGAGAGAGGAGCAGCCTCTGTGCATTCCCTCCAGCTGGACGGGGCCCTGCTAAGATTCCCAAGTTCAATCAGGCAGGGCTTACCTAGATCACAATCAGAGTAGAGATTTACGATCTATATGAGGTATGACCGTTGTACAGATGAGGCAACTACGGTACAGAAAGGTTAAGTGACTCGCAAGGACAAGGGCTGAATTAGAGAGTGTGCAGCAACCTTCCTAGGAGCCAGAGGTCCCAGTGTTCTCATTCCTAGAGATAACAAAGGAAGCGCCTTCTTGGTCTTAAAAGGTCTCCTGCTTACCTTACATATCATTTCAGACAGATAGCATTACATCCCCCACACACCAAAGAAACATACATCCATCCTGTTTATGCGCCACAAACCAGCTACAGAAAGAAGGCAGAGTGACCTTCCAAAACTCACTCCCCAAATTAGCTACTTCTGTCACAAGGTTTCAGAGGATAGTTAGCTACGCAATTCATCTGGTTAACAATTCACTGGTCCTTAAATTCCCTTCTAGGAATAAAATACTGTAGTTTTTCCCCAGAATATCTTTATTCAGTCCCAAACATTCAAAGATTATCCACTAAGGAAGAACACCCAGTTTAGGTAGTGATGATCACTGTCTAAGAATTGGGCCTCACAAAGTATTACCCAAAATGAAGGGCATTACCAATAGGCAATATTATCAGAAACTTACTGACACATGCCCCCTAAGAGGATTTAGGAATGAAGTGGAGGAGAGAGTATAATACCAAAAAAGATGAGGAAGGAGGCTCGGCGCCCGAAGCACAGTGGTTACAGCGCCAGCCACATACACCGAGGCTGGGGGATTCAAACCTGGCCCGGGCCAGCTAAACAACAATGACAACTGTAACAAAAAATAGCCAGGCATTGTGGCCAGTGCCTGTAATCCCAGCTGCTTGGGAGGCTGAGGCAAGAGAATTGTTTAAGCCCAAGAGTTTGAGGTTGCTGTGAGCTGTGACACTACAGCGCTCTACCAGGGTGACATAGTAAGACTCTGTCTCAAAAAAAAAAAAAAAAGATGAGGAAGGAGATAAGAAGTGCAAATACAGTCAAGAAATAAAAATATCTACATGAAACACACACTGTAGCACCTGTTCTCATTAGAGAAATCAGGAAACCCTGCTTTCTTACTCCTTCACCTTTGGAAATTGGGAAAACTTGAGGGAGAGATTGGAAATTTTAATTTCTAATATGTATGCTTTTAGGAATTTTTTTTTTTTTAAGTGAGGAGCCAAGGAGAGTTAAATAGTTTTCAGTTGATTTTCCTTACGTGGCACATGAAGAGTAGGTCCAGGGCTAAAAGGCATCAATACCCGAAAGGCCGATTCAATTGGCCCACCTGGGCGGTACGACTTTCAGTTCAAATGTTCTCTCCAACAAGAAGAAACAGGTGCCCCTGCACCCAGTGTCAAGTGCAGTTTAATCATTTCAGATCGTGAACGCTCAAGCCAGTGACCGTGTGTCACTGAGAGAGAGAGAGAGAGAGAACTGCTTTCTAGGGAGGACCTTTTTTAGTAAGAAAAATCTCAGCAGTTCATGAGCAATGTTAATTTGCCATACTGTATTTTATAGACATCACTGAACAATTAAAACCCTGTATTGCAAATTGAAATTCCTCATGCCTAGCTGCAAATTTTATGGCCACAAATGGGGTCCCTGAGAAGTACTATTAACTTTAATGGTGACCTATTGCTCCCTACTTCTGAGTCATCCTCAATAAAGTAATTCCAGGGACCATCTCCTCTCCTCCCAAGTAGAAAGGAACACACAGCAGCAGGGGAGGGCAAGATCCCAGAAGGAAAAAAAAAAAAAAAAGAGCATGTCCTTGAAGTCCAAGAAAGGAATCGCTGAGCAATGCAAAGATGGAAACAATCATTTAAAAGGAAGGGGATGGACATCTGGGAGGAAACCCACCGGGCTGGCCCCAAAGACCTAGCATTACATGTTAGATTGAAAGCCTTGCAAATATGAATAGACTTAAAACAAGAATGACTTTTTGAAGTTTTATAATTCCTATACTCATCTGATCCACGTCAGAAAAATCAAGTAGAACAAAGAGAAAAGCCAGTCTCCTACTTAAGTATTTTAATAAGGGTCAAATGTTCTAATTCTAAAACATTTGCTTGCTCATTGTGGAAAGAGAATGTGAAAAGAAAACAATTTTAAATGGTCATAATCCATATTCGACTACTGTGAAGTCTCTGATACAGTTCCTTCGAAACACTCAAAAGTGCATTTTTTGCATAATTAATATTGCACATGTGGTCTTCTATTTTCTTACTAGTTTCCAGTGTGAATTAAATTTAGATGTAAAATCCTGCCTAACCAGTTTTAATGTCGAATATTTTCTCATACACTTTCACTTATATAATTATTTCTCTATTAGTGGACAATAGGGATGTTGCCTTCCCCTCATTTAAGGAGATTTTTGGAGAGAAATTTCATGTGTCTCTCAATGACAAAAAGGTAAGAAGTGTGTGTACCTTTTGAGGTATACATGATATGAATTCCTAAAAAAGTAATGTGTTGATGTGAAAAATGAAGTTTATTCTGTAATCTTAATCATTTAAGTAACTTATTAATGATTAATTCATGAATTATTGATGTTAACTTTGGCCCTTTTAATTCTGCACTTTTTTTTTTTTTTGAAACAAAGTTTCATCTTGTTACCCTGGTAGAGTGCCCTGGTGTCCTAACTCACAGCAACCTCTGACTCTTGGACTCAAGTGATTCTCTTGCCTCAGCCTGAGAAGTAGCTGAGACTACAGGCACCCGCCACCACAACACCCAGCTAGGTTTAGAAACCAGGTCTTGCTCTTGCTCAGGCTGGTCTTGAACTCCTGAGCTCAGGCAATCCACCTGCCTCAGCCTCCCAGAGTGCTAGGTTTACACCGGTCCTAATTCTGCAATTTCATGTAGATCCCAGACTCTGCATCATGACTTTAATGGTATTCTTCAGAGAGTATGACTTCACTTTCTTTTTTTTTTTTTTTTTTTTGGTAGAGACAGAGTCTCACTTTATGGCCCTCTGTAGAGTGCTGTGGCCTCACAGAGCTTACAGCAACCTCCAACTCCTAGGCGATTCTCTTGCCTCAGCCTCCCGAGTAGCTGGGACTACAGGCACCCACCACAACACCCGGCTATTTTTTGTTGCAGTTTGGCCGGGGCCGGGTTTGAACCCGCCACCCTCGGTATGGGGCCGGCACCCTACCGACTGAGCCACAGGCACCACCCCAACTTTACTTTCTTAAATACATCTAAGTATGCCTTGTTATTAGTTCCCTATAAAAGCAAATGTAAGTGGAAGGATAAAAAATAAAGAAAATTAGGAAGGAAGGAAGGGAAGAAGGAAAGGGAAGGAAGGAGGGAAGGAAAGAAAGAAGAATTTGTTAAGCATAAACTAAAAACAAAGATAATTGGGAAGGGAAGGGAAGAAGGGTTGATTAACCAATTAACCATACCCCAATGCCCGAGGACCATACCATCAGTGAACTTTAGATACATTTTAATTCATCTCTCATAATATTCCCAAAAAATATATATTCTCACATGTTAAGTGGAATAAAAAACCAAGTTGAGATTTAACAGAGTACACAGGGAAGGCTGAGAGTGGGTCCAGGAGTTCCCAGGAAGGCGGGGAGAGCAGGCCAAGCGTGCAGTTTATGAGCAAGAAAGAGAACAGAGGGAACAGTCTCCCCTGGTCACGTCCTCGTGTCTCTGTTCCTCAGCTCCAGGTTTGCAGCGTGGGACCAACCCCAGAGTCAGCAGAGCTTAAAAAGACCTTCCCACCAGGTTCGGATCTGCCCTGTGCCGGCGGCTGTGCAGACGCAAGGTCACGGCTGGGTTTGGCACAAAATGCTCAGGCTCTGAGTGAAAATAGGCCTCTGAAGAAGGATGAAGCAACGGCCAGAAAAGAACCACTTTGCAAACAGACTTCCAAGGAGAATTAGCCTCTTGAAATCCTCTGTGCAAAAGTTCACACCATAAAACAGCTGCTGCTTAATGTCTGGGGCTCCTAATGAGCCCGGAGCTCCTGCTCTGCACACAACTTCTGTCCAATGACATCCAAGCGTCTTTGCTCTTGCCCACGTTGTTCAATCCCGTAAGTGCTTTTGGTCAAAAACTAGGTCATAAACTTATCCACTGAGAAGCATTTGCTGCGAATTCAAACGGAGAATTCTGTTCAAGAGGTTATGATAATAAAGGAAGAACAGCAAACGCGCTTTCAAGTTCTGGCTTGTGCTCTGCCCGTTTGGAAAACTGGCTCAGTGCCTTATCTCACTTCGGCTCTTTCAGATTCAAACCACTGAACTCTGACCCTTTTCTGGACCAATACAAATCATTTCTAGAATGACTATATCAAATTTTATTTATCTTATTTTTTTCCCTCAACTTTAAACTAACAGTTTCATGCCAAAAATAAAAAGAAAATGCTGTTTCAAGAAGTATTCACACGCTTCACCCCTGCCAAAGTTGACAGCATAGCTCTCTCCTGCCCCAGCAAGAAGGAGGAGGTGGGCTGGGGGGAGGGGAGGGAGGAAAACGGAGGAGGGCAGCTGTTTTTTTCAATAAACTGCAGCAGAAAACCTCCCACGTCCGCACTATTTCTTCCACACCCCCAGCAGAGAAGCAGGAGGCGGCAGCAGCATGAGAAGTCTAATTCCTCCAAAGCTCATCAGGCTGGCTGGCTCGCTTTCTGCCCTCCCACACAACCGACCACGGGCCTTTCTGATTCACCCACAGAGCACGAGGCCAGAAGCCAAAGGGTTTGTCTCCACTTCCTGGGATGTTGATTCTCCCTCTGATGGAGCCCAGGAGGCCTACACCTCCTCCTCCCTACCATCCTCACCCGAATATTCACCCACACCATCCTCCCACCCCAGCACTCCGGAGGCACACAGGGCTAGGACGCAAGAGCAGTGAACTGAACTGTCTGTGTCTGCCATCCCACTCCCAGCAAGATGCAGGACCTCTTCTCCGCAAGGAGGCACAGCTGTTGTCAACAGTCCCAGGACTCCCCAAACCAGCACGTCCTCCAAACCCAGCAAACTCCGGAGGGGGAAGGAAGGAAGGGAGCAGGAGAAGGCAGGGCAGAGCAGCTGCAGCCTACCCCAACTCAGCAGGCTGGAAAGCTCCAGTTTGTTAACCTAGAAAACCCTGGGGCATTGCAATCAAAGAGCAGCTCCTCCCAGGCAGTACCTCTGAAGATTTTTTTCCCTACTAGTGGGCAAGAAGAGAAAAGGGGAAATAAGGACAAATGTGTTCAAAACAGAAATACTGCATAACATTAACTTGGCTTTGGACAAGAACCAGATTATAGCCCCAACACCTCCATTTCTGTCCAAATGGAAAGAGAAACTGCAGGGTGCAACCTTGGTCCAGCTGCATGGACTCCACTGCCCAGAAACGCTGCCAGCCTCACATGGTCAACATAACCCCAAATTGCTCCCCAGTCCCCAGTTGGCCTCTTTTTTGTTTGTTTTTTTTTTTTTTTAGTTCTTCCGGGTTTTTAGTTCTTTTTGGTAAACTGATTCTTTTTAATGTGCTGCCTTAATTATCACTAACATGGAACAATCATTTAACTTCAAAACTTAAGAGTGGAATAGCTCAGTGTTAGGGAACACCATGCATAGGATGAATGTTTCTTTTCAAGCCTCTCAAACCTTTCTCAGATGACTAAACTGAAAGACCAAAGACTGTGAATAGATGTTGATGTCACAGTTTGGTTAATTGTTAAAAGAAAAAAAGATCTGGGTTTTGGTAACATACGTTTAAGACCATTTTAAAATGGAAACATGAGTTGACACTCTCCGAAGTCATTATTTATCTCTAAAGGCAGGCTCAGTATGACCTAACTCCCATTAATTGCCTTGAAGGCTCATCTGAATTCCATGATTTAAACCAAAAAAGTTCAATTGTTTTGAAAGGCATAAAATACCAAAAGACGGTTGCAGTTTTAGCCTAGTTAAAAATATGAAATGACTTTAATAATTATGGCTATAAAAATGGTATTTCTAAAGTATACCCAGTCTCCAATACACATCACACTCCTTGCTACAATTTAGGCCCCGCTGTTTTTTGTTGCTGTTGCTGTTGTGTACCACTCCCATATACCCACTGTTTGTCTTCCGATTAGGAGAAAGGAAGGTCTAATCGAACCAACTCCTAATTCCAAATCAGTAAAATCTAACTGGAAATCTGTTTCTTTCCTCTGACTTCTCCTTTTCCACTTCCAGGATCATCTAAGCAGAAAAGGGGGATGGGGGCAGGAAAGAATCAAAACTGCAGGCACTTTAATTTCCCTATTTAAGACCTGGGCACTGGAATTTAATAACTAAGGTGAGGGCTTGTCAATCAAATGAGCCATGCCAGGAAGAAAAATGATTAACTTCTTTTTAGGTTTAAAGCTACAACTTAACCAAGTGTGGGAACAGGTGAATGTGTCTACATTAATTGCCTTGAATTCTTCCAGATCACTGTCCTCCCCTCCTGGATCAGTGTTCTCTCACCTCCATCATTACCCCATAAGGAATTATTTGCAAGCAGGCAGGAATGTTTATGAGCCTCATTTGAACTCTGCTGTCTTTCTACAAAGAAACCAGAATCTGAAACTGTCACGTATCTTGCCAGGCACAGAGGCTCCTGCCTGGAACACTAGCACTCTGGGAGGCCAAGGCGGGAGGATCGCTAGAGCTCAGGAGTTCAAGACCGGCTTAAGCAAGACTGAGATCCCATCTTACTAAAAACAGAAAAATTAGCCAGGTATAGCAGCTACTCAGGAGACTGAGGCAGGAGAATCTGTTAAAACCAGGAGTTTGATGCTGTTGTAAGCTAGGCTGACACCCGGGCATTCTAGCCTGGGCAACAGAGTGAGACTGTGTCTAAAAACAAATAAAACTCTCATATCTCAAGGAGCCCCCTGAGCCACCAGGAGAAACGAATCCTCTCCAAAAGGAAAATAATACAGATTCAAAAAGAGATGACTATCGTGTGTTTCTAGGTCTTACTACGGTGAGAGTCACAAGGCCTTTATGTGCCAAGCTCCACAGGATTTCATCTTGGAACATCCAACATTGCTCACCAATATGATTAGAGGCATAAATATAAATATTTCTAGTTCATATTGTCTAAAAATTATTGGCATAGCCTTTGCTGCCTATCAGAAAGCTCCACTTAAAGTTAATATTCTTGCTAGTCTAAAATAATGGCTCACTCTGCCTGTCTAACAACGAAACCATTTACAATATCTGCAATATCTATAAATCCAAACTGCAACAACCATGCAATTCATCAACTGAGCAACATTACATATTCTACGAACATGCAAAGAACCTCTTACCTGTCTGGAAGGATAATGAAATGTATGTCCTAAGCCCAGAAAAGATACGAGTTTTTCTATGAACAAGGTACCACTCAAAATGCTTTGGGAGGGGAAGGTAAAACAAAACACAAGTTCAAGAGATACAAAGGTAAATGAGATCATCCAAAGACCACGGAGCACATGCTCCTCATATACATTGAGCTTGTGGTTGGCTGTGGCTCAGTAACCTAAGAATTTACTACGTTCAAATGTAGTTTTGTGTTTGCAAAAAACGTTCAGCTACACATTTTCACTTTCCACATATAGGGCTGCCCCCCATTCCCTTGGTCTTCTGACATGAAAAAACCTGAAAAAGGAGACCTATAAAGGGCTGGCATATCTGCATCTCTGGGCCTGTTCAGTCAGAGAGAGATGTGTGGTACTTAAAAAAAAAAAAAAAAATCCAGGCCCAGTGTCACAGGCCTGTAGTCCCACCTATTCCAGAGGCTGGGGTAGGAGGTTGCCTGGACCCAGTAGTTCAAGGCCATGGTGCATTATGATCACACCTGTCAACAGAAAACTGCACGGGAGCCCGTGCAACATACTGAGACCCCATGTCTTTAAAAAAAATAGTCTATCTCCAAATGTCCAAAGACAGAAACAAATTTATGATTGGAATAACCAAGGGGGAGAGACAGAAATAGGTATTGGCTTACTAGATCCAGTATTAACAGAAGTCATCACATTCTCAAGTATAATTTTAATATTACTTTTTAAAAACTGTGTCAAGGTACATCACGATACATCGTTTCTCAACTGCTTCCATTTCAGATGGAGTCTAGTCACTCCTTAATCTCTCCACTAGGCCAGAATACGCCCTTAGTTCTTCACATTACAATGAAAAAAATCTTAAAATATTGTCTTATGCCATCTTTCATAGTGTTAAAAATTAAAATAAAATAAAAAGAGCAGTCTTACATTAAATAAAAATGCTTACACTATAAGAAACGCTAGTAGGAAATGACAAATTTTAAATCCCCTATAATGTGAGTATGGCTCCTAGCATGAAAAGGGATTATTCATAACTGAAATAGAAAATTAAGGAGCAACACTCTAGGTAAGGCAAAATACGAAGCAAGCTGGCAGTATTTCCCTACCTGAGGAGCATTCATCAATCATTCTGACTGTCTCGTGATAATGCTTCGGCAAACCCACCAGTGAAATGAGATTGTTGCCAATTCCTATGCATTTAAAAAAGGACAGACATGTCACACTATGCAAAACATGGCATCATGTGATCAGAAATACATTTATTAATTTGAAGCAGGAAGATAACTGTCAGAGAATACTTTGGAATTTAGTGCCTCTGCAACAGACCCGTTAGGATGTTAGTAAAATAAACTGTCAACCAATTTTTGTTTCTTCTATAGTTTCCACATGCAAAAGGACCTGGGATGTACTGAAGACATGGGTAATATCATCCTTGGATATGAAGCTCACAGAAGAAAAGACACGTGCAATTGAGAAAAAAATGCCACAGTGCACTTTCTAGGGCTTCCCTAGAAAGACGGTAACAGCGTCACATAAAACCAAAGCTCTAACCTATAGGAATGCTTATTACAGCTCCTATCAAAATAACAGGGGAGGAAAAAACTTTCTGTTTTTCACAGGGAAAAAAAAATGATCTCCCAATAATTACTTTTGAGAGGGAAAGAGAGGGAAGGACTTATATGTAGCAAATGAGAAACACATGGTTTTCTCAGAGGGTTTCTGTCCACCCTACACAGTTATTTCTCTTATATGAAAGGGACAATTATTAAGATTTAAACACAATACCCCTTAGAATGTGCCATACGTTTCTGTTTAAAGCCTGGGACTCAAGGGAGGCTTTAAATAATGATTCCATGGGGAACCTGGCCACTCCTCACTCTGGAGCCAAGCAGAGAAGCAACAGCCCACACACCACACATGAATTAGCAGTCAACAGGACGTCTGCTCAATAGACCCATTTTCAGAATGTGAAGAAAGAAATTTCAGGCAACTTAAAAGGCCAGTGGCCTCATTGGAAAAGATGTATACGGGACCCATCTACCCAATGTAGGTTTTTAGAGGGTCTTAATATTTTTTTGCTTCTGTTGGAGATGTGTTCTGGTGTTTTTCCACGTGCTTTCTCTTTATCCCAGTGGCTATTTTATATTTTTTATTTATTTATTTATTTATTGCAGTTTTTGACTGGGGGCCAGTTTGAACCTGCCACCTCCGGCATATGGGGCCGGCGCCCTACTCACTGAGCCACAGGCGCCACCCCTATTATTTTATTTTTTTTTTTTTCAAGACAGGGTCTTGCTCTGTCACCTAGAGTGCAGTGGCATCATCATAGCTCACAGCAACCTTAAACTGCTGGGCTCAAGTGATCATCCCCCTCAGCCTCCCAAGTAGCTGAGACTACAGGCATAGACCCCTCAACATCTGACTAATTTTCCTTATTTTTTGTAGGAGGGGAGTGGTCTTGCTATGTTGCCCAGGCTACATGGCAAGCCTTGAACTCCTGGCCTCAAGTAATCCTTCAACTTCAGTCTCCCCAAGTGCTGGGATTACAGGCCTGAGACACCACACCTTAGACCCCCAGTGGCTGTTAAAGTAGAAGGCACAGTAGAATCATCTGGGAATTTAAAAACAATGCCTTTCGATGGGCCTCCAGGGATTCTAACCTGCACCTATAGTTGAGATTCACTGTTCTATCCCCACCTGACTCCACTGATTCAGCATGAAACTTTCAGCACTAAACTACACCATTTAGGCTTTGGACGAGAGCTGTCAAGCAAATCTATCCATCTTTCTTCCTCTTTCTTCCTTTCTTATTTTGAGAATTCCAAGAGGCCCTCAAGAAAGTATCAGTCCATTTTCCATGCTAATAAGGATGCTCTAGATTGCTGCGGGCAGACTGCCTCTAAGAATAGAGGGCACTACACAACGTAAGGGAAACACGGCTCACTCTCACAGGGCCTGTGGCTCTACCGACCCCCAACACTGTTTCAATGTATGTCTCAGGCTTGTCTAGAGGGAAGGCGTGGGATAGAATATCTCAGAAGGTCCTAGCTGATTTCCTAGCAATCTGTAACACAGGAAAGAGCACTCTGCAGTCTGTCACTGATACAAACGCTCCTCACAAATACCGCACCCATCATTCTCACCCTAAACAAACAAACATCCCAGCAGGCAGAGCTGAGCACCATTCCTTGCACAATCAGGTGATGTGACTGCAATTGCAATTATCTTTGAACATAAAGGAAATCTGTGTGCCGAGAGCACCCCTCCCTCCCCACCGCACACATACAAAGATGCATCAGCTGCCCACCTCTCCATCTGACCATATCTCAGGGACTGAATATGCCTAGGGAGCCGCTGGATAAGGTCACCGGAACCTTAGTAAGATCTAATACAAATTCTTCACTTCTGGACCAAAAATCAGGAACTCTGAAAAAAGTGACACTCTTAAGATTTGAAAATGTAATAATTGGTAAATAATAATAAAAAGAAATTCTGAGTGGGGCACAGTGGCTCACGGCTGTAATCCTAGCACTCTGGGAGGCTGAGGGGGGTGGATTGCTTGAGGGAAGAAGTTCGAGACCACCATGAGCAAGAGTGAGACCCCCATCTCTACTAAAAACAGAAAAAGTAGTCAGGCATAGTGGCAGGTGTCTGTAGTCCCAGCTACTCAGGAGGCTGAGGAAAGAGGATTGCTTAAGCCCAAAAGTATGAGGTTGCTGTGAGCTATGATGACCCCAGGGCACTCACCGCCAGGGCAACAGAGTGAGATTCTTGGCTCAAAAAAAAAAAAAAAGCTGTCATCTTATTACCCTTGATGTCCTAAATTTCATCAAAATGTCTTCTTTTCAGTATTTCCTTTATCTTCAGGTAGAGAAAAAAATCACTAGGGCCAGATCAGATGAGTAGGAGGGTGTTCCAATACAGCTGTTTATTTACTGGCTAAAAAGTCCCTCACAGACAGTGCCACATGGGCTGATGCCCTGCCGTGACACAAGAGCCATGAGTTGTTCATCAAGATTTTCAGTTAAGATTTTCCTGTTTCTCTATCAATGTATTTGGTCTGCTATGCTTCTCACAGTCAACCAATAATTATGACGCACAATTTGACAAATTTTTGCAATGTTTTCGTCAGGGCTGCTGGTTACTAGCTACTCCGACCTCTCTTCATCAGTGACAGTTTCTCTCCCCTCGGAAGAACATTTAATCCATTTGTACAACTGCCATTTTCTTCATGGCATTATCTGCATAAACTTGGACTAACATGTCCCTGATTTAACTTCCACTCTTGCCAAGTTTAACAAGAAATTTCATGTTTGTTCATTGCTCTAATTCAAGCTCCGACATTCTCCCAATAATACACAAAAACACACAACAAAAATAATGAACACCACTCACCCAAGATACCAACATGTCAACGCCAACACAGCGGTGAGACACTGATATACCAAGGTTATGAAACCTTTAGTGGCTGAATAGTATTCCATGGTATAGAATCTTAAACTATGTAAAAAATTAAAACTCTATGTACTATGTACTATTACCGTAAGTTCTTGGGCATCTTAAACTACATATTTTTGGGGGTTCATTGATGGTACAAAGAATTAGGTCACAGTAATTGCATGTGTTAGGTAAATTCTTTCTTATAATTGTGTCCCACCCCTAAGAAGTGTGCCATACACCATGACCCCCATCCTCTCCTCCCCCTCCCTGTTCCCTTATTCCCCTATCCCCTACCTTGTATTAGATCATCTACTGCCTTCATATTACAATTGAGTACATTAGATTCTTGCGTCTCCATTCTTGTGATGCTTTACTAAAGAAGAGAATGAGCTCCACCTCAATCCAGGTTAATACAAAAGATGTAAAGTCTCCATCTTTTTTAATGGCTGAATAATATTCTATGGTATGCAGGGGTCTTCAAACTGTGGCCCACGGGCCACATGAGGCAGTGTGATTGTATTTGTTCCCATTTTGGTTTTTTACTTCAAAATAAGATACATGCAGTGTGCATAGGAATTTGATCATATTTTTTTTTTGAACTATAGTCCAGCCCTCCAACGGTCTGAGGGACAGTGAATTGTCCTGTTTAAAAAGTTTGAGGATGCCTGGACAGAGTCTTAAACCATATAAAAAATTAAAAGTTGTCCTTAAAAAAAGGATAAGGAAGCTCCTTATAAACTAATACGGGAAGATTTCTAAAACGTGTAAGTGAAAAACCGAAGGAAGGGATTAAAGAATGTGAATAACATGCTACCTTTGATGTAAAAGCAGGAAATGCGGAAGTGATCCTCCCATTCCTGCAGAGTTTCGAGGGGCCACGGAGGCTAACAAGAGGGCCTACCTGTGGAGCACAAGAGGGAAAGACTTGATAGATGAAGTACAAAGATGGAAGGGAGATTTTTAAACTTTTTGGGTTTTAAGCCATATACCTGTAAATACAATGTTATCTGAAAACTAAAAGAAAAAAATAATAGCAGCATAATGATAACATCGGTGTAGCACTCTGGATGTCAGGTCCTTCTACTGAACAACTGAAATGCATTCTTTCTAATCCTCAAAACAGAGACCAAAGTGACTATTATCTCTTTTCACAGGGGGTAAAACTAAGACTCGGTAATTTTAAAACTTCTCCCTAACCCCAAGCTCTTTCCACTGTACTCAACTCTCTCTACTTAAAGGTGGCTGACCACTCTGTACTACATCTCAGCACCTGCCACATGGTTTTTCTCTGCCTGAAACCCCTCTCACCCCACACCTTACTTTGCCTAGAAAACTCCTACTCAAACTGAATAAAGCTGAAATAATTCGAAGGAAAATCTTTTAAAACCTTTTTAAAAAATCCTTCCTTATTGGGCGGCACCTGTGGCTCAGTAGGTAGGGCACCAGCCCCATATACCGAGGGTGGTGGGTTCAAACCCGGCCCCAGCCAAACTGCAACAAAAAAAATATCTGGGTGTTGTGGCGGGCGCCTGTAGTCCCAGCTACTCGGGAGGCTGAGGCAAGAGAATCGCTTAAGCCCAGGAGTTGGAGGTTGCTGTGAGCTGTGTGAGGCCACGGCACTCTACCGAGGGCCATAAAGTGAGACTCTGTCTCTACAAAAAAAAGCAAAAAAAAAAAAAAAAAAAAATCCTTCCTTATTATAAATGGACAACTCTTTAATAGCAACTTTATGAGCGAGGCCAATTCCTAACACTTCTAGTAAATTCTTTGCCAAATATGAATTCATAAAGAAGTAATAAGACCTTTTATAAAAATATATTAAATCCTTAAAAAAAATTCTTAAGCATGGCTTTTTGAATTTCCTTTCCTATGAAGAGTATTTACCTTTAAAGGTAAAATAAAGGGCACTGTGTTCAGAAGAAAAATTGGTCCATTGGTGCTGAACTTCCAATCTACTTTGTGACCATTTAATACAGCATGAGTTCCTAGACACACAGAACTTCTGCATTTCAAAGCTCTGTTATTTCCCTCAAAAGGAATTCATCCTCTAGAGAACATTGTCCACATGACTTCACAGTTCATAGGGTGAAGTGCTGTGTCAGCGTAACACAACGCACAAAGACACAGAGTCTTAAGTTGGACTCCTCAGTTTAAGTTCTCTGCCAATTCCTGCGTCCTTGCATGAGTTAACGTCTCTGCATCCCATTTTAACCATTTATAAGATGAAGGTATGCTGGTCTAAACCACAGTGAGGGGTTGGGTAATTCTAGAATTAAATAAGTCGGGACATATATAATAGTCTTAGAACAATGTCTACCATGCCCAATATAGAATAAACATCAGCCAATAGTACTATCACATAGCTCGGACACACAGTACCTGCCCAAGAAACAGTATTCCCTCAAGAAGCACCTAGGCTCTGTCTAGTGAAGCTTAAGGTATAGGAAAGATTTAGTAACTTCAAGGTTGTTCTAGGAGATAGATGAGACATTAAAAACCCCCAGAGTGTGAGGATGGGCTGGACATGACTGGTTATTCTACTTTCCAAGAGACAAGCCTGACTCTCAGGGAAGGGGAAACACATCCAAGCGCCAGATCACCCTGTGCTTTGAGGGTTTGAATCAACCAGACAATGTTAATTTTGTAAGTCACTTTACCATTTAATTTTTCCAGATGTCATGCAACAATACTTCTTTTTTAATAAGGATTCCAAAACATAAATCATGATATCTAGTTGAGTGTATTCTATAAGGGTTTTCACTGCCATGTCTTTACCTGTCCCCATAGGCTTCTGGGGGTCTTCATAACTCATATCCAACATACTTATTCCAATTATGCTACATAAAAGGCTCTCCTTATAAGTTAATAATTATTAATATTATAATATTTTAAGTCACTAAAATCAGTATCTAAATCAGCATCAGGGTGTTTTAGATAATCATTAAGACACTTTTTCACAGGGAAGTAATTCAAAAATACTATCAAAGGAACAGGCTTAGTGGTTCACACCTGTAATCCCAGCACTTTGGGAGGCTGAGGCAGGAGGATCACTTGAGGCCAGCAGTTCAAGACCAGCCTGGGCAACAGCAAGACCCTGTCTCTACAAAAAATACAAAAATTAGCCAGGTGTGGTGACATGCACCTATAGTCCCAACTGGAGGCTGAGGCAAGAGGATGGCTTAAGCTCCAGCACTTTGAGGTTGTAGTGAGCTATTATGATACCGCTGCATTCTAGCTAGAGTAATAGAGCAAGACCTTGTCTCAAAAAAACCAAAATAATAATAATCAAGGGACTTGAACTGAAATACCCATGTTCATAGCAGTACTGTTCATAATAGCCAAAAGGTAGAAGCAACTGGGGAGTCCATTGATGGATAAATAAACAAAATATCGGTATATGCATATAATGAAATAGCATTCAGTCTTACAAAGGAAGGAAATTCTGGCACATGTCACAACATGATGAACCTCGTTGAACATTATGCTAAGTGAAATAAGCCAGTCACAAAAGGACAAATTCTGTACACTTCCACTTACATGAGGTACACAGAGTAGCCAGATTCACAGAGACAGAGAAGAATGGTGTTGACAGGAATTGGGAAGAGGAATGAAGAGTGGGTATTTAATGGGTACCGAGTTTCGATCTGGGAAGATGGAAACATTCTGAAGGTGGGTAGTGGTGATGTTTGCACAACAAAATGAGTATGTTTATTGCTACTTAACTATACACTTCACAGGGCATAAATGGCACATTTATACTATATTTTACCACCATTATAAAAACCACATCACTGAGCTCCTACAACACACACAGGAAGCGGAGGAGCAGTAGTTATCAATGAAGTCACACCAGACACAGCTCATCTAGACCATTCTGAGCAAGACAAACCCCAAGGAACTGGCAGTCAGCACTGCCGTATTTCTCTAAAGAAGTACACACAGAAAGAAGAAAGGGGAAAGAAAGGCCCCCTTTTGTTTTAGCTAAAGAGACTTCACTTTGGTATAAAAATAGAGCGAGTTAGTCCTCTTAAAAAATTAAAGAGAAAAATACTCGAACTCTGCTTGTATTTCAATCTCAGTCATACAACTGACAAGCTTTGTCTGCTAACTTTAGTACCTTCAGTGGACTAGAGGTAGGAATGGGAGGTAGCCAAAAACACAGATCTGAAACTACAACCTCAAAAGGGAACGTGGGCCATCCATAATCTTTACTGTGAAAGAAAGCCTCCTAAATTACAGTGAGGATTATTAATCCCATTGGAGCAGCGCCTGTGGTTCAAAGGAGTAGGGTGCCAGCCCCATATACGGGAGGTGGTGGGTTCAAACCCACCCCTGGCCAAAAACTGCAAAAATAATAATAATAATAATAAATAAAAATAAAAAAAGATCTAACATTGTTATTCTTTTTAAGTAAAAATGCATTTTAAGTAGCTCATAGGAATGAAGAGACACAGTCCATCTGATACTTCAAGATCTGTTTCTCAGGCCAGGCCCAGTGGCTCACGCCCCTGAGCACTTGAGAGGTCAAGAGGTCAAGGCAGGTGGATCGCCTGAGCTCACAGGTCTGAGACCAGCCTGAGCCAGAGTGAGACTTCGTCTCTAAAAAAATAGCCTGGCGTTTTGGAGGGCCCCTATAGTCCCACCTACTTAGAAGGCTGAAGCAAGAGACTAGCTTAAGCCCAGGAGTTTGAGGTTACTGTGAGCTATTACGCCATGGCACTCTAACAATTTTCTTTTTCTTTTTTTTTTTTTTGAGGTAGAGTCTCACTTTGTCGCCTTCATTAGAGTGCCATGGCATCATAGTTCACAGCAACCTCAAACTCCGGCTCGAGTGATTCTCTTGCCTCAGCCTCCTGAGTAGCTAGGACTACAGGCACCCGCCGCAACACCCAGCTATTTTTAGAGATGGGGTCTGGCTCTTGCTCAGGCCGGTTTCAAACTCCTGAGCTCAGGCAATCCAGTGACCGCGGCCTCCCAGAGTGCTGGGATGAGACGTGAGCCACCACTCCCGGCCTCCTTTCAGCCACTTTCATTGAAATTTGTTAGTACCTAGCCACCAAAGATCTTGCAAACGCTGCCCTTTGGAAGTACGGAAAATGTAAAATATTTTCCATTGCCATGATCACATCCCTTGCACCTTCAGCAAGAGAAGTCTTCACAGAATGGAGCCTTTGGCAGTGAATCCTGAAAAGTCAGCCTGCTGCCAGGACCATCTATTTCATATGAAATACTAAATTACACTAAATTAAACACAGGCAGATTATCTTTGTGTCCCTAGAAAATGGTAGGACTAGGCATTGTAAATCTCATCTCACTATTAAAGAGGAACAGAAAATGAATGGTTTCATGGGCAAAAGCTGGGACAACAGGGGCGAGCCCTGCCCTGATCATGATTAAGCAATTGCTTTACTATGGCAGGTTATCAGTTGCCATTTTTGTAAAATAAATAAATACACACACACACAAGGTAATATGACATACAATTAGTGATATATAACGGGGGGTGGGGGGGGTTGCTAAGACCCAGAATGACCAAAATCAGCTTGTGTAAAGACTCTAACACCAGTTAACTCAACTCATGTGTCTACATGAAAGATAATCTTTACTTTGTATAGTCGACCCCGTGGCATTTCTGTACTCATCTAATTTAGTAGGATCTAGAAGGATAAACACAAAAAGTTCCAATAAATGCGAATTACTTTTCTGGTTCTTCAAAGGTAAGGTATGTTTTATTCATTCTGATTACCGGTTTTGCTGGAATTAGAAACAGGTGGTATATGAATATTTGGTATTGCTGGCGGCAAGTCTGCATATCAACAGCAAACAGAAATGTTCCAATCACATAAACTGCATATTGTAATAGCAAGAAAAAAATAGCTCTTTCAATTTCTCATAGGCAGAAACATTTTTTAAAAGGTTTAACAATCAGAAAGCCCCAAGGCCAAGACCTCTTCACTAACCTGTTGTGTAGCGAAATGGTGTGGGAAGTATATAGATGTGTGTTTATTTTCCTAAGAGGCACATTAAATAGTTGACTGTAATCAATCAGGTTTAACTGTCTGCTATCAATTAAGAATAAATAAATGCTTGAATGGATTAAATTTTTCCCCATTTTGGAAAATGAATTTGGGTATTTATTTCTGTCACATCTGCCATCAGCAAAAGGGAAAGGGCATAAAATAAAATAAGCACTGGCATCCAAAAAAAGCATACCTCTTCTCCATATTTTTTATTGGAAAAATAAAATTTGTTTTCCAGTAAGATATTTTATTTTTTAAAAAATCTGCTTCTACTCAAGGTTAGACTTCTATTTATTTTTAAACGAGTCACAAGAAACCTCCCAAGTGCAACTCAGATTTGCATCTGGCTAATCCCCCAAATGTGACTGACCAAACTCATGCTGTTTCTTCCTAATGAGTTCTGTGATTTTTGGATAGTGCATATGAGAGATAGTAAATTAACTACTGCTAGTCAGCAGCAAGCAAGCACGCAAAAACTGTCTTGGGAAGCCAGTGTGAGCAAATTCTACAAGTCAATTTCTAATCACACTTGCCAGAAACTTGAGGGGGAAAGGTGATAAACCTGCCAAGAAAATCAGTGGTAGAATTTGTTTCCCTTTGCTTTGTCTATGGACTGTGTCAACCCTTGACCAACAAATACAGCCCAACCTTTCCTTTCCATAACTTTGGAGACTGCAAGGAAGCCTCTGGTCTCATTGATAGTCTTAGAAAAATGAAAAAATGCCTCACACTACAAAATATATTATCAGTCTCTCTGAGTTCCTTTCCTGGAGCTAAACTCTTGAGTTCCTTTCCTGGAGCTATATTCACTTACAAGAAAGAGGAGGAAGGTGAAAAGGAGTGTCATTTGCATGCTAAGAAATGCATTTTCTGCCTAAGACACCTAAGGTAAGTAGACAAACTATAGCAAAATCCCCTTACAAATTGGCCAGAAATAATGAAGAAAGAGTTAGCATCAGTTCAAACCAAAACAACAAACAAAAAAAAGCTAGAAGATGCAGAAAAAAAAAAAAAACTCCTCCAAATCAGGTCACTATTGGTTTAAGAAACAGTTTGCAAAGCATTTTCTTGTTTGAAGGGTAAGACTCCCTGACAGTGCACTCTTGCAAGATTATTTCCCAACTGAATCCTAAACTAAACGCAAGTCTTCACCAGTGGTTCTCAACCGTAACTACATTGAGAATCCCCTGAAGAGCCTTTAAAACCTGCTGGTGCTGTGACCATCTTCCCTCAAAAACGCAAGTGAAACCAGAATCTCTTGGGTCAGGCCAGGGCACCAGTGTCTTTCAAAATGCTCCCTGGTGGTTTGACTATATCGCCACCAGTTGAAAACCACAGCTTTAGAAGTATGCTCTTTAAAAAAAAAAAAAAAAAAAAAACTCATTTCCCTATCAAATACATCCAGATCTCTAATTTCACTCAGTCTGTCCTGTCCAAGAAAATTCACAGCCCTCACTTCCATGCCCCACCCTCACGCACACTTCATGGTTCAGGAGCAGGCTGAGTGGCTGCACTCCACAGCCAGAGACAGAGGCTGGCTTGGTGCAGACTGCAGAGGGCCGGTCTGGGTGATCCAGGTGTGTGAGCACATCGTCTTATGTATTTTGAGTGTCTCAGGATATGTTGCGGTGTTAAATACAAAGGAAAATGCACAATCGATGTGTAAAGAGCATAAACTTTTGATCTTCTCTAGACCAGTGGTTCTCAGAACTCTACCGTGCATTAGAATCAGAAAACTTGTTAAATAAAATGCTATGCTCCCAGAATCACCCAGTTAGTCTGCTACAGGGTTGAATTGTTTGCATTGCCAGCAAATTCTCAGGTAATGCTGATGTGTTGGTCTCAAGATCACAGAAAGAGTGCTCTGTACTAAACTTCTGGCACCTCCAAATACTTGAAATACCAAATAAAAATTTATTTTTACAGTATCTCTCTCTGAATTTGTCATAGCGAACACCATCCAGATATTGAATATGAAAGACTGCTATAAGTGCAAAAATTGTACCGTATGTTTTAAAAAACGAGTTATTCTTCTCCTTAACAGATACATATTGAAAAAAGGTTAAAAACAATGCAGGTAGAAATGGCATTGGCCACATTCCCCCCAGCCTGCCTCATCAGAGGTAACTCTTATTAGGGCTTAGCACTCCACGTTTGCCTCATATGATTACAAGGTGCATGTATGAATGCATAAAAATAAAGCCAAGTATCTGGTAGAAAAATAGCATAGATAAGAAACCAAAAAGTAAACAAGTAAATGCGAAAAGGAGAACAAAGGTAGTAGTGGCCACAACTTTCCAGGACTGGAAGGAAGAGCAGCCCAACTCTCCTTAGGTTATAGCCACAAAGGGTATCAGTATGATCCTTCATCTGGAAAACTTTCCCAATCAGATACTCTCTTACCTGGATACAGTGAGTGTTAATGCTTCTGCAATGACCTGAGATTACCAGGACAGAAAGCAAAATAGAATCAAAAGTTGTAAAAGTAGAGTGGAGGTGGACATGAGAGGGTAAGGCCTAAGCACACATTTCTGCATACTCCGGAGGTTCTCAGACAAACATCTGGAAAGTTGGTTGTTTACTGAACTCTATTCTTAAGACTGTCATTTGGGGCGGCGCCTGTGGCTCAGTGAGCAGGGCGCCGGCCCCATATGCCAAGGGTGGCGGGTTCAAACCCGTCCCCGGCCAAACTGCAACAAAAAAATAGCCGGGCATTGTGACGGGCGCCTGTAGTCCCAGCTACTCGGGAGGCTGAGGCAAGAGAATCGCCTAAGCCCTGGAGTTAGAGGTTGCGTGAGCTGTGTGATGCCACGGCACTCTACCGAGGGCAATAAAGTGAAACTCTGTCTCTACAAAAAAAAAAAAAAAAAAAAAAACTTCTAAATAAAAAAAAAAAAAAAAGACTGTCATTTGTCATTGCACTTGGCAGTTTTAGCACCACACCATGAACCCAGTGCAGGGTGCTCTGTCCTCCTCACTCCTGGAGAAAAGCTGGAGGCGTTCACTGAGGCAAGGTTAGGCACCAGCTCTGCTCCTCCTGCCCTAAGGCACTGTAAGTGATTCATGAAGCCTTTCTGGGCCCAGGCTTTCCTATCTGGAAAATGAAAGATTATACATGTTCTCCAGAGTGACTCCCAAAGCTAACCATACATTACTATACTTGGGAAATAACTAGTCCTGAGATATAATCAGAAGAAAAGAAAGGGAACTAACAGGAACATATACAAGGTTGGACAATTATATTCAAAGACTCATGCTAGAAAAAATGCTCCATACCTCATTGCTGAATATCACTACAGTCACCTCGAGGAACTCACCGCCTTGGGAAGCTCTGCACCAGTGCCAGCATCTAGGCCACCCTTTAAACCCTTTTTCTAGGATGAGTTTGCAAACCTAACTGTCAGGCCTCATATGACAACTGTTCTCATGGCAATTGCAGAAAAAGAATTCCAAAGTTGCAGCGGGTGGGCGAGGCACCGGCAGCGGTACACGACTTCCCAAGCAGAGCACTTGTCAACCAGTGTGCTCTGTGCCGTGAGAGGATCTTAGGTGAGCTGCGAAAATTTTTAAAGATCATTAATTAAATTATTTTCAAAAGAAGTTCAAATCACAGTAAGTCTATTCTTTTTCTTACTCTTTTTTTCTTTTTGATCAACATAATTTAAGTATGCCAGGGAAATTTAACTATAGGTTCAAGTGTGCCGTGAGATTTAAAAAAGGTTGAAAAACACTGCTGTATATAGTTACTCT
Organism: Nycticebus coucang; assembly: GCF_027406575.1. NCBI lineage: Eukaryota > Metazoa > Chordata > Mammalia > Primates > Lorisidae > Nycticebus > Nycticebus coucang. Next base: position 57,767,534 of record NC_069788.1, read on the forward strand.
ATGTAGTTTATTTTATTTAACCACTGAAACAACTTTGTAAAGCTGGTACTGTTGATGGCCACAGAAAGCAGAAGGTGAAGACTGGTCTTCAGGGTGTGCAGTAGCCCAAGACTGCAGAACTAGCAGAAACACAGCCCCAGGTCAAAACCGGGAGCTGGCTGACCCCCAAGGAGAGGGTCTTCCCACCACACCACAGAGCACATGCGCAGTGCTATCCTGTGGCTGACAGAGTGGCATGGAAGCCACAGTGAACTTTGACTCCCGGAGTTAAAAAGAAGCTCAAGATTATATCAAAAGTCAAGTTTCTTTTCTGTGCCCAGACTTACCTTTTTAAAAAATCTGCCATTTTTTTCTCTGGGCTTGGGCCTGGTTCGTGGAGACAAGGCTAAACATACCAAGAAGGTCGGGATCGTGGGTAAAGACAGGACCCGCCACGGTGCCTCCCTCCGGAAAATGGTGAAGAAGATTGAAATCAGCCAGCATGGGCGGCGCCTGTGGCTCAGTGAGTAGGGCGCCGGCCTCATATACCGAGGGTGGCGGGTTCAAACCCAGCCCCGGCTCAACTGCAACCAAAAAATAGCCGGGCGTTGTGGCGGATGCCTGTAATCCCAGCTGCTCGGGAGGCTGAAGCAGGAGAATCGTGGAAGCCCAAGAGCTACAGGTTGCTGTGAGTCCTGTGACATCATGGCACTCTACTGAAGGCGGTAAAGTGAGACTCTGTCTCTACAAAAAAAAAAAGAAATCAGCCAGCACGCCCAGTACACTTGCTCCTTCTGTGGCAAAACCAAGAAGAAAAGACGAGCCGTGGGGATCTGGCACTGTGGTTCCTGCGTGAAAACAGTAGCTGGTGTTGCCTGGACCTACAACACCACTTCTGCTGTTACAGTAAAGTCTACAATTAAAAGACTGAAGGAACTGAAAGGCCAATAGAAGCTCTACCTTTTCAGATAACACAAGCCACTAATAAAGGGTTAATTTATGTAAAAAAAAAAAATCTGCCACTTTGTGAAAATGTATTTGTTTATAAAATAATTGCCCTAAAGAAGACCCAACAAAATTAGCTTCTAACATTCCCAACTCTTTGCTTTAAAACTAGTATTTTTCTTTCTCCAATACTCCTCTTTAATGAAACAAACACATTTTACAACAGCAGGTTATACCTTGATACAAGAAGCAAAGTTGGAAGTTTTGCTCTCCCTTAAAGATTTTAGAGCTATACCCCAAAGTACTTATTTTCTAAGCACCTGCTTCCAAAAGCAAATTTCTTGGCAAGCCTTGAAAGATTTTGACCATTTCACACAGAACGACTATTTTTTTCAAGGGAGAAATAATTGTCTAGGGATTAGAAATACATTACATTCCTATCGGGCCAAGGAGGTGAAGCAGCTTCAGTAGGTGCACACATTGCATAAAGCAACGGCCTGGCTCTCCAGGGCTCAAGGTCATTTTTCTGTCCATATAGGGACTCATCTAATTGGCGAGGCACATTCATCCAGTGATCAGGTGGCAAGACAACCTATTAGATAGATCAGTGGCTTGATCTAGGACACAGCTGCTCGGCTCCCTCCAGGCTTAAAATAATTCAGCATTATCAACCTCCCCTATTAAGTACAATTAATTTTATGAAATGGAGAAAATAAGCATGGGTAAATAAAATGACTGACATACACCATGCACAGCACAAAATACCAACTGTGCACACGGAGCTAGCTTCCCCGAGTTCCCACTGACCTCAAGGTGCTAATGAGGGAGTTGTGCAGAAGACTGCGTTAAAAAGCATCCTCCACTTAGCCAGCTCTAACCCCAGCCCAAACTCTCCTCCCACACTGCAGCAGGAGGGCCTTGCTAATTGAGATCTGCAGAACAAGGGGCCTGAGAGGGGTTGCTGCAGCACACACCTCCAGTGCGTCCTGATTCCCCTCCCCAAACCCCCCTCCACTCAAGATATCTTAGTTCTTTTAAAAAAAATCTAAGTATGCACAATAAATGGTTTTTGAAATTAAAGTATAAAAATAAAGAAATGAATAAAATAAAAGGACATATTTGTTCGTGATTGGAATTTTTTAAAAGCTAGGTGGAGATGGTTTTTGCAAGCCCACAGCTCCCCATAAGACAGATGGTAATGGCCAGAGATAGCAGCAACAAAGATGGCCTGCGAAATAGACCCTCTAATCACATTAGCTGGTAGTTCTAAAGGAAGATGGTTGCTCTGAATTTCCCTTTATACATAGCAACTTCAAAAAAAAAAAAAAATCCCCATTTTCTTAGAACATCTTTGTGTAGGAAAGCCTGTATGCCTTTGAAGCCTCAACACAAAACAAACAAGAATCTTTACAAGTCCTGTCTGACCACCCAGGGAGAATCAAATAGTGTTTTATTTCTTTTCTCCAGTAAGCCACCCAGGATACCACAAATAAAAAAGAAAAAGAGGAATTCATCCTGTAACCGGGATGTATTTTGCTAGCATCGCTATTACACCATTTTAATCTAATATTATAGTGTATGTTTCACTAGCAAAGTGCAATAAGACCTAATTACTCGTTTATTGAACAGAAAAAGTTTTGAAACAGCAGAAAATAGGTTGAAAGCAAGAAAATACCAGACAGGAGTAAGATTAAGGAGTTTTCTTCTCAGAATCCCAAGAATTGAGCAGGATCTTTTTAAAGGTGCTGGTCTTTGGAATGGCAGGATGGCAGTGGATCCAGGGCCCCGTGTTCTTTAGTGCTGAAGCCCGGAGATGAAAGTGCTCAAGGGCTTAGACTGCAGGAGACAACTGGGAAGGAGAGCTTCCTGGCATCACGTGGAAGAGCTTAGGAGCATGAAAGTATAATAGAATCATAAGAAGGTCTAAGAGTCATAAACATCCGGAAAGGTACTCCTCTGATCACGTCCCGTCAATGCACAAAATTTCCATTTGGGCCCAACAAAGCCCAGATCCTGTAACCAGACAATAAGGAGCCTCTTCTATCTCTAGCCCTAAACGGTCCTCCCAGGCTCGGTTTCCACGGCTACCATTTGGGGACACCATGCTCCAGCCCCCCGAGGTCCTTGCTGTTTCTCAGATGTGCAGGGCATTTGCGCCCAGTCATCCCACTGCACTGACGACCTCCTACTCACCTCCATGTCCTACTGTCCTCATCTCCCTACTGATTTAGACCAAAGGACAAGTGGGGTTGAAAGACCTCCTCCTGATCACGGCTCTGCCACTAAACAGCTGGGTGGCTGCAGCCCAGGTATTTAATCTCATTTCCACCTTCAGCTTCTTCATCTGCTAAATGTGGGTGATAAAGTGAACACTGTCCACTGTGGTGAGCATTAAATAAAATGAGGGTGCTAAATGACTGAAAATGTTAATAAATGTTAATTCATTCTTCTCAGAGATAAATGCCACCTGCCCCTTGAACATCTGCAGCCAAAAATAATCTCCCCCTTCTCAAAATTCCCATTGCGCTTGGCACTAAACTGTTTGAAACTGTGGTTGGTTCCTGGTCAGGTTCTCCCTACGTTGTTATCATGTCTCTACACATCCGCACACCTTCCAGACTGTGTGCTCTTGGGGACAGGATCCACGTTCAAATCATGTTTGTGTTCTCTCCAATGTCTGACACACACTGTAATCAAACTTTAAGAATTTCTGGACTCTAAAACTAAAGGATCCCTTAAATAACCCAGAGGAACCTCATCATTCTGCAAAGAAAACTGTGTCCAAGTGAGGAGAAGAAAAATAATTGCACTACTTGTTTGTCTGTTTGTTTGGTTGTTTTTTTAACACAGAGTCTCACTTTGTTGCCTCTCATAGAGTGCCGTGGCGTCACAACTCACAGAAACCTCAAACTCTTGAGCACAAGTGATTCTCTTGCCTCAGTCTCTTGAGCTACAGGTGCCCACCACAACGCCTGGCTATTTTTTAGAGACGAGGTCTGGCTCTTGCTCAGGCTGGTCTTGAACCTGTGAACTCAGGCAATCCAGTGGCCTCAGCCTCCCAGAGTGCTTGGATTACAGGCATGAGCCACCATGCCTGGCCTGCACTACTCGTAAGTAATAGTATCTTTTCCTACATGAATGAATGGATGGATAAATAGACCCAGCGACAGACCAACCAGCAATCAAGTAAAGCACCCAAGACGTTATCAGTAATTCACACCTTGGAGATAGGGAGATGACCTGCCACATAAGGGCCACCTCACCACTTCCTCTACTAAAAAATTTTAAATGTCATTTTTTAAAAAATTCTCTAGAAAATCCAGATAGAGAAAATCCATCATGCAAGAGGAACTGAAACAGTATTCCTCTACAGTAGCAGGGTTTCTTAATTAACTCAAAACAGAACTGGTCTCAAAACCTTCGCCTCGTGCGGCTCACTCATGCCACAGGTGTTCCGAAGCGGCAATCCCATGTGCCAATCACATGCTTGCTCCACCCCCAAAGCCCACAGATGGACCATTCCTGAGAAGAGCTCCAGGCTCAATGTCATCTCCTGCTCTTCTCCTCCAGTCTGCCACCTCCATCTGTCCCTACATTTATTCTGTAGAGTGTAGTACCAGCATGATAAATCCCATCACAGAGATAAGGAGAGAAATTATGGAAAGGCAGATTGCAGAGCACTTGGAAACACATTTGAAGGTTTTGGATATAGGAGCTCATTTCCCTTTACTCTCTAAGATTCAGGAAATGCTGTAAACCTCTCAGATGGAGGGAAGCTCCAAACTAGAACCTGGAGCACAGGAAGGATCTCCCAGAATGTCTCCCTGCAGGGCCACAGGCCTGGCAGGGAGTGGCCCCAGGAAGCATTCGGCAGCTGTGCTTGTACTGTGTTCAAAACATCCACCTCTCTCCATGCCTCTGAGAACTTCTACACTGACTGCAAAGGTAATACACCACACAGAAAATGTATGTTGTAAGACTTTGTATGATGTAGAAAATGTATGGAGATAAGATATGGAAAGCCAAGTTCACAGAGATTGAAGACAAAGCACAGAAAACAAATGGCCATCTTTGCATAATGCTAACTACTGTCCTTTCCCTAAGATGAATCTTTCTCCACAGATTCATCACTGGTATCCGGACCTTCCATGAGCATTAGAGGGAATTGGAGGAGACCTTCCCTGTTGTACTGATCTATCTATTATAGATGACTATGTCCACGGGTCAAATGGCCCTTCTTCAGAAGTCATCCCCAGCCACCCCATCTAAAACAGCCCTTCCAGCAACATCTCTGTCTCCACACGGCTTTATTTCTTTATGACATTCCTTATCACCTGACATTAAATTATAAATTATTATCATTATTATTATTGCCAGTCTGCCTTGCCAAAACATACACTTCCTTAGGGATCTGGCTCTGTTTTCTTCACTTCTGTATTCCCAGCACCTAGAGCTGTGTCTGACACAAAAATAGATAGTGAATGATATCCACAAAATGAATAATGAATATCTACTCCCCATATCAAAACTCTGTTAAGGTAGGCCCATTGTTACTAAGTTACTAGACAAGGGCTTCTCTTCCCCAATACAAGAGTACTGGGTTTAAAGTTACACTCAAGCTGAACCTGGCCCCCTCTCTCTACTCCTACCTGACGATACCTCAGGAATAAACCTAGAGAATAAAAGGGGGTGCTTTAAATAATTAGGCTGGGGCAACAGGGTTACAGGGGAAATGTCCTGGGGAAGGCAGACTGTGGAGCCACTTTTACCACAAAGCAAAACCAACATTGACTATGGTCACTGGACAAGCTCAAACACAAAAAACATGACCCATTCCTGAGAACGAACAGGCCTGGAACTGAAGCTGTGGCAGTGAGGAAGCTTCCACCTGTGACACCGCTGCCTTCCACAGGGTAGGAGAAGGCTAAAAGAGAACACTGGGGGCAGGGACAAAATTCAGGTTGGAGGCCTTCATGTTGGAAGAAAATAGGCATGGATTGGGCGGTGCCTGTGGCTCAAGGAGTAGGGCGCCGGTCCCATATGCCGGAGGTGGTGGGTTCAAACCCAGCCTCGGCCAAAAAAAAAAAGAAAATAGGCATGGACATGTGTGCTGATTATCACACAGAATAAAAAATTCTCATTGAATGGAACACTAGGGAGCAAATAAAAAAGACAAATGTTTCTACAGCGAAGATACCTAAAATCATGTAGCTTTTGCATGAGACATTTTTTCAAAAGTATAACAAAGCGTTATCCTTTCTTCCTTCTATTATTAACCATCTTCTCTGCAAAAATTAGAATTAGGTTAACCATGAACTTAGAAGCATACAGGTTTTTCAATCCTAAATTATTTTCACTTTTCACATTTATGCAAAGTGGAATTGCAGTTCACTTGCAAAAGACCATGTAGAGAAATATTTCATTTTTCTTTCCTCTTCAACAATTCCTCAGCAATATAACTACTGCATACTGGATTCCACTCTCCATCTTTCCCCCCACACTGAGAAATGTTCTCAACCAACAGGCTTCAAATAAATATATTTTAAGTAATTATAATAAACCATGATTCTTCTAAAGGTTATATTCGTCCTATAGACAGGATGTTCTGTTTACATGATAGTACATTATACATGTAAGAAAATATAACATGCATATTAAAAAATGTCATAGGTCTCCCCACCCCGCGGACATAAGCTAGCCTCAACTTTGTTCACATGTGAAAATTCTGACTATATTTTTTTTAGATGAGTGGGGTCTTGCTATGTTACCCAAGCTTGTCTGGAACTTCTATGCTCAAGCTATCCTCCCACCTCAGCCATCCAAATAGCTGAGACTACAGGGGTATACTTCTACCTTTCCTGAATGGTCTCCAGCTACAAGAAGGAAAAATAATGGTATCTTTACAGCCTAGAAGAAAAACTGGAAGTAGTTGAGGAAGGAAGAAAGGAAGAGATGGAGAAAAAGAAGTGGGGAGTGAGGGAAGAAGGGAAAAGAGGAGGACTGAAATAAAAGATTAGGCAGGGTGGCAGACAGCCAAGCTGAGACAGAATCCTGCCACCGATGACCTTTTGCACTCTTACTCAGTGTGAACGTCTCAGACACCTTCAAATCATAAACCAGTTTCCTAGCAGAGGACTAGGACACTGTAGGAAGGTAATTTGAGTCATTTTTCCTATTTCTTATAGAATAGCAGTAGCGTCTGCCAAAATATGTCCTTGACCCACCCATCTATCTTGTTCCTCCCCATCTGCGAGCTCGCCTCCCATCTATCCCGGAAAACAAACCCCAGAGCTCCCGTGCTGGTCCCGGTTTGGATCCGTCATTCATCACCAGCAACAAAGACATTTATGAGGCCTTGTCAACGTGTGGCCCTGTGTTAGACATTGTACAGACCCAAGTTAACAGACTCGGGCTCGCCTTTGAGATGCTTCCCTAAGAGGTTATTGTTTGGCTTTATAAATTTGACCACCAGAAAAACTCAGGGCACATGCCCTATTCACAGCAGGTCTGTGGCTTTGGGTACAAAGAGCAGCACATTTTATAAGCCCCTATAAATCAAAGAGAGCCCTCGCACACTCAAGCACAGTCTGCCAGTGCAAATAAGAAATGGATTTCTAAACCATGAAACCAACTCTTTTTGAGGAATGTCCTCTTTTCTTCCTTTTCCAATACATTGGACTTCTTTTTGCAAACCTGAAATAGCACAGTCCTATTAGCACACAGCCAACTAGAGCTCAATAAATATCTGAACCATATCTCACTGACACACATGAAATAATTATATCCCGGGATAATGATGCCATGCACATCACTTCATCCAGGGAAACGTCCAGGTGCACAAAAACACAAAATGAAAAATAAAAATGGGGCACTATGATTTCTGCTTATCAAGGGTGGGGGAGAGGGTGTCTGCTTTTCAGCAACTAAATACAAAAAGAGTTAATTCTTCTTCAAAACACATCTATGTCCTCACATTTTAAAATACAATAAGCTCTGAATTATTGTATTCCAGAAAATAAAAATATCTGGGATTCTCTCGTAGGGAAGTTCAAATGGTAAAGGAACATTTGATATTTTCTGTTTTCCTAAGATCAAAAAGGCTTTCAGAATAATGCATTTTTCCTTCGACAATGAGCATGTGCAAGGCTTAATCTGCTGAAAAGAATCATTCTGACAGTCTTAATGTATTCTTTTCAGGAAAGCCCTGTTCAGAGAATTCCACAGGAAAAAAAAATCAGGACCCCAGGAAAGCACCAATCTAAACCACTCTAGCTTCTTGTAAATAGATGAGACCAAAGTATTTTCAATATATTCTAGATATTAGATTGAGGAAGGAAATAGTAATGACAATCCTGAATATTACCTATTTTTCAAATCCCCTCCATAGACCAATATTAAAACAAATATTGGAAAGATTTGCCAGCCTTTCAAAGAACATGTCCCAGGAAAGCCACTTTCAGAATCTTGCTCCAAGACAAAAATATCCCTAAGGCAGGAAATATTAAATTGTCTCAATGCAGCAACCAAGAACAATAACCCCAATAACAAGAATAATTAGAGTGTGATATTATTATAACAAGGTACCTTTCATCCAGGACTCAGAATGTTTTGCAAACATTCTTTCATGCTGGGATAATACTACTAGGGAATTAGAATATAAGGAATTTTAATGACTTGTCTCAGCCCACTGGTCAGCTTCACTCCTACAGCAAGACGTAAACCCTGATTGTGGTCTGCGGATCTAATGAATTGACCACACAGCCTTCTGTTTATTTTTTGAGACAGAGACCCACTCTGTTGGTGCTCAGGCTAGAGTGCCATGCGTCAACCTAACTCAGAGAAACCTCACACTCCTGGCTTCAAGCAATCCTCCTGCCTCAGCCTCCAGAGTAGCTGGGACTATCGGTGCCTGCCACAACGCCTGGCTTATTTTTCTATTTTTAATAAAGATAGTCTCACTTTTGCTCTGGGTAGTCTTGAATTCCTGACCTCCAGGGATCTTCCCTCCTCAGGTTCCCAGAGGGCTAAGATTACAAGCATGAATGCCCTGTCCAGGGTAATTTTCAAGAAAACCCCTATTAGCACTTCCAATAAATTCTGACTTGCCGTTTGTTCTCTGTTCCCATTACCCCACTCTGGTACAGCACAGTGAAGGGGATAACTGGGGAAAGTTAAGAAAGAGGATAATTGGGGAAAGTTCCTAAAGTGGTCTCCTTTCCTTAAAATATGTCTCCATCTCTCTCCCCTACATTTCTCTGGCAGAAGAGAAAAGTAAAGCTTCCTCAAATACTGGTTTTATCATATCCTGCCCCAGGACAGGAGACGAGACGGCTCCCCATGGTCCAGCAGAACATCTGAAGTTCTCCATCACAGACACCACGTTTTTGTCATTCCTCAACACGCTCCCGGCATACAAACATCTCTTCTTCTCCTTGTTACCCTGGCAGGTGTTCACACTGAAATAGCCTCTTTGAGTCTCCATCATTTCTGCTTGCCTAAGTTCCCTAAATACTTACTCAGTGATCAAGCTATTAGTGTTGAAGCTGGTGTAATGCCCGATGCCTATAATCCCAACACTTTGGGAAGCTGAGACAGGAAGATCACTTGAGGCCACGAGTTCAAGACCAGCCTAGGCAATATAGTGAGACCCATCTCTACCAAAAGGGTGGCATGTGTGGCCACAGTCCTAACTACTTGGGAGGCTGAGGCAGGAGGATTGCTTGAACCCAGGAGCTAGAGATTGTAAAGTGTGATGACTGCTCCAACACACTTGCTCCATCCAGCCTGGGCAACACAGCAAAACTCTGACTCTAAAAATAAATAAATAATGAAAATAAACATATTAGATTTGAAAACAACTCTGGAGCCCACTTAGTCCAACTCTGCCACCCCATCCATACAGCCGGCCATATATGAATGACCAAATTCTCTAACACTTCCAGGGATGAAGAAGTCACTACTCTGTAAAACAGAGCTCTGTCAACAACTGCGAGAAAATTCTTATTTGAGCTGGATTCTTGTATGCTCGCTTGTACATCTACCCAATTCTGCACCCCAGAACAATCTATTACTAATAAACTTATTCTGTAACAAAATGCTCTCTGCAGAGTATGAAAACAACTATGATGATCGTCCTTAATTTTAGTGGCTTTAAGCACATACGCCTCATGGGACCTGGTTTCTAAACGCTTTGCCTTCAAAAAAAAAAAAAAAATTCCCTAATTCAGTGCTACCTATTACTCATGTCATGCACACAGAGAAAATAATAATATTTGTACAGCATATTGGGAAAACAGACAAGCATTTTTGGCAGGGCTGACCAGCGTGAGGTCCTTGCGCCTGAGCCTGGCCCAGGGTTGTGGAGACTGATGTTTAGCACCTCTGTAAGTCATGCACGGTACCCACATGGGAAGCTCCATGGTAACCTTACTGGTTACTCCCTTAAAACTGCCTCCCCAAATTGAACACATTCTGCACAGAACATCTCCAATTGATTTCATCAAGCCTTCCCCCAATAACTAAAGCTAATGATCAATCATTTTTCCCTCTTCCTGACTATGAAGATCATATCTAAGCTAAATTTCATATCTGGCATCATGACATTTGATTATATATACTTTAGGATGCTCTTAAATGAGAATCTGAATTCACATGCGTCAGACTCGCTTTCCGAAAAATGAGTATAACCTGGTTAGGCTCCATGTTTCTTTGTAATTATCATTATACCTAAAAGAACACAGTGCAGGCTGAGTACATGGTAAGGCCTCCCAAATCTGTAGAACTGACTCATGCGGTCTCCTTACAGGAAAGCCAGGGCTTAGAGGCTAGTCTAGTTTAAAAGATACCCCACCTCACCTGAAGAGGAAGTTTATCACTCCGTCTGTTTATTCAGGCGGAGTCTAAACAATGACACAGACTTTCAGCCTGGAAAACGTAGTACAAATAAATGCTTCCAGACAGGTCCGGATTGGGAAGGAGGACCATGGAATTTCTTCTCCTATCTGGGTTATTAAGCCCAGACACTCGTCACTCAAGTTATAAACACTACTAAATGACATTGCATAGTTTTATTTAAAGCTGTGTTTGCTTTCAGATTAGACTTTAACATTTAATAAATTTCCCATCAGAATATGGTTAAGAGTGGAGAGTATTTTGATTTAAGCATTATTTCAAGTATGAAACTCAAGCTGTGTTAGTTAAAACAGGCTCAAGCTATAATTCAGTCTCACAGCAAGGTCAAGACTCTTGGACTCCCCTAATCCTTTCCCTCTAGGGCTGAAATGCCTGGGAATTCAGCGAATTTACATATTCTTCCTTCACCACAGAGCTGTCACAGGGCCCTCGCCAAACTTTTGTCTCACTCCTCCAGATTCAAGCTGATTTATCTCCGTAGCACTCAACTCAGAATCCACCTTGGAGAGAGTAAGCTGGAAGGGAACGACCCTAGCCCAGAAATAGAAGCAGCACCTTCCTTTCCTGGAGGTTGAGACCTTACTCCCTGTGCCCCTCTCCCACCTCTCTCGGTGCAAGCTAGTAAATTTGAAATTCTGATAGATTAATGAAAAGTCGGCGCTGGTCCCTCTGGCCTCTATCCATTTTTAAGTGAGCTATGAGAACTTGGACATTTTACAGATCCTGGAAAAATGAAATATGAGGAGAGAAAAGGAAGTTTGACACATGCAGAGAAACTGATCTCAGGGGTTAGGGAGAAGCTAAGAGAGGAGAAATATTAAGACAGCATGCATAATACAAACTTAATTGCCTGAGCATACCACTGAAGAAGATAAACTGGCTTTTCCATTACAGTTTGAAACTTAAAGCAGTTAACATGAACTTGTAATTTCACGAAAAAAAAAAAAAAACATGAAAAAAGTCTCGTAGCTAAGGGCAAGCTAACGACTTTAATGTTACCCTTGATTCATCTTACCACTCACTTCACCTGCCCTATCTATGCAAGGTAGTTGGAACAGAAAGGAAAAGTTATCTTACAAACAAGATTAAAAACGAGGTGAAAATAATTTCACTACAAAACAGACCACGTTTGTCCTTCTTACCTTTATGAATCTCAAGCAGAAGAAAGTGATAATTCTGCAGTGACCCTGGAACAAGGACAGACAGCACAGGCCTGGGGCAAATATTCAAAGCAGATTTTTTTTGGGGGGGGGCGGCGGGGAGGGGGAGAAATAAATCCCACTCTGATTCTATCCCTGAAACTGGCATTTCCATGCAAATCTATTCTGCTCATTAGAAGCCTCCATTATTCTGAAGTGCCACCCATCTCTGAGTGTGACCAGGACTAAAGGATCTATTAATTTTAATTCTATAGCAGTGCCTTTAAAAATCTGTATGGTGGATGGTGTGGAAACAAGAAAAACTAACTGGTTGATCCACATTAATGTAAATCACAAACAACTGGTAAAGGAAACAAACATCTCCTTCCAGTTTATTAATACCTATTTTTTTTAATCAAGGCAATTTGAAGCAAATGAAAATAATGTCAATAATTAGGTGTTAATAATTAGGTTAACACCTAATTCTGTGCTGGACACTTAGTAGGTGCTCAATAAATTACTAATTTCTTTAAAAAGTCATAATTTACCAAGTAAAAGTAATAAACGGAAGACTGCCTTCTCATGGATAAGGAATGTAGGAAAGAGAAATGAAAATATTACTGCTTAAATCTCCCACAAGACCACAACCAAAGGAAACGAGAGTCAGGAACAAGTAACAAAAACATTTCATGATTCAAAATACTTAGGCTGCAACTCTTTCCAATCAACCAATTCTACAATCAGCTGTATCATCCGTGTGAAATGAATATGGCTCAGAGAGAAAAAGACATTGTGTGAGGTGAACCAAAATTGTTATGAAGCTGAAGTTCTTTGGAGAAGTGTGCAGGTGGATTTAAGTACTAGAAGATAATAATAAGAGAAATGTTTTCAATAGAGCTGCCTCTGTATAAACTGCTGTCCGTCCAGATTTCTCTGAGTGCACATAATTCTCCCATGACTAGCGTTAGCTCATCTTCTTGTCTTTCCACGACCTGTTTTTGCTAACGATTGTCTGTAGACATGGTTTATCATTTTTCATTATTTTCTGGAGACTTCCTATTTCACAAGTATATCTTGGTGCCAATATCATTTTACATTTAGAAATGAAGTCTATCCTAAATTACTTAGCTACAAAATCCGTGGAAATATCTCACTGTGAGTAAGCACTTTATAGCTCTCTCAAGTTCCTATACTTAAGAGAAATTACATTTTTATCTTCTCGCTGACCCATTTTAATTTTTGTTTTTAAAGAAATGAGAGTCATGCTGTATAAGGTTGCCTTGTGCTGTCCAATGCTGGCAAACAAAATGAAGCCAAGTGGACTTCAGACAGAAGTATGGGGCTTCACCTGAAAATCTTTTTCTTTCTTTTCTTTTTTTTTTTTTTTGAAACAAAGTCCCAAGTTGTCACGCTGGGTAGAGTGCCGTGGCATCACAGCTCCCAACAACCTCAAACTCTTGGGCTTAGTGATTCTCTTGCCTCAGCCTCCCACGTAGCTGGGACTACAGGCACCCGCCACAGTGCCCAGCTATTTTTTGGTTGTAGTTGTCATTGTTGTTGGCAGGCCCGGGCTGGATTCAAACCCGCCAGCTCTGACGTATGTGGCTGGCACCTTAGCCACTGAGCTATAGGCACCAAGCCTTCATCTGAAAATCTTAAACAAAAAGAACCCTTTCTCACTAAAATAACTCAAAAAGGCTAGAGTAATTCTGTGTATCTCTGGAATGCTTTACTTCTGAAGACTACCAAAGTGCCTCCGACTCCTAAATAGAAAACACACACCTATTTCCTACTCACAGTGTAGGAAGAAATACAACAATCTGTTGACAGTGATGTCACAAAGAGGTAACACACACATATTTCCTACTCACAGTGCTTACATGTGAATTCCCAATAAATTATCTTGCTAAAATGTTTCTCATTCATTTCAACTTTGAGACTGAAAATATAGATATATCATTCTGGCTGCATGAAATACAATCTTCAAATTACTGTTACATAATATATTTACATAGATTTAAACAGATAATTTTGAAATTTTTGATCCAAAAATAGGGTAATGATCTTTTTTTTTTTTTAGATAGAATTTCACTATGTCACCCTCGGTAGAGTGCTGTGGCACCACAGCTCACAGCAACTTCAAACTCACGGGCTTAAGCGATTCTCTTGCCTCAACCTCCCAAGTAGCTGGGACTATAGGCATCTACTACAACGCCCATCTATTTTTTTTTGTTGTTATTGTAGCTATCGTCGTTTAGCAGGCCCAGCCGGGTTCAAACCCGCCAGCCCCGGTGTATGTGGCCAGCACCCTAACCACTGAGCAACAGGTCCCGAGCCCATAGGGTAACATCTTTAAAAAAATTAGTATCATTATATTTAGGCAGACAAAATACTAAGGTCTTCAGAGAGGTAGAAGAAAGCAAAGATTCTGAATATTCTCTTCAAACAGGACCACATCTTATACCAAACCTTACAGAACCATGGCTCCCTTCTACTCACAATAAAATAGCAAAATACATCTTATATAGAAGATGCTCTGGGGGGCAGGCTTCCCCACATCTCCAAGATACTCAAACACATGAAAGGTGTCCTGAGAGCAGGGTGGGGAGGGAGGTGGTCCCTCTGAATATGGAGAGCAATTAAGGGGTACAAGCCCAGAAATGACTAAATGTGCTCAGAGGTAAAGGGCAAGCAAAGAAAATCCCTCCTTCAGAGAATGCCCAGCACCAGCTGTAGTAGACTTTAGGTCAGCCCATAGAAAGCCTTATCCTGTAAACCTGCATTTGTCCTTTGGGGGTGACGTTAGCTTCAGATTTGCTATCTGAAAAAAATGTTACATGCCATATCTAATTTGCACACACAAGACCCCTTAAAGGCTTGTGGAATTTTAAAATAAATAAATAAAATATCAAATGCCTTCTCTAACTTTAATGAGAACTGATCAGCGTTGCAGCATTTTTAAAAGGAAACTCCTTTCAAAAAAAAAAAAAGATGATATATCCCTTCTTATCAATGACAGTGTTTAGTTCCACCAAATACTAATATTGTCATTCTTAATAATGGCAATGACCTAGCTACCTGTTATGGCTTAGGAAGATGGTCATAATACACAGACATGTGGGGGAAAGGCAAGTAACAGAATAATATGATACACAGTACACTGTGACCCCCTTTTTGTTAAAGAAGATAAATAAATGTGTTAATGAATGTGAGACGGTAAGTATAGAAGGACATACAACAATCTGTTGACAGTGATGTCACAAAGAGGTAACACAACGCAAGTCACACCAATCCCGTATAGCTAATAGAAGGTAACTAATCTATGATGGTTGTATCTGTTTTTATAAATGCTTTGTTTTCACAATTGAACCCTACACTCTCTGAAAGAGAAGAGACAGCCACTCTTACGTACATACCCAAGATGCCTACCTGAGAAAGAAGCATGTGACAGGGTGGCCCCTGTGGCTCAAGGAGTAGGGCGCCGGTCCCATATGCCGGAGGTGGCGGGTTCAAACCCAGCCCCGGCCAAATTAAAAAAAAAAAAAAAAAAAAAAAAAAGAAGCATGTGACAGCTACAGGATGGAAGAATGAATCAATACTGAGTGAGCGGTAAATGTTTTAAACAGCTGCTCCACAAATTATACTTGATCTTAGCCAGAAGACCTAGAAGCAATAGCTGCTTCACAAATTGAAGAACTGGTTCTTGTGTGAACAACTTAATTTCGAATCTGGTAAATAGGAAGAGGGGTAAAAAAAAACCCTGCAAAGTGCATTGTGCATTTTCTCACACAAGCTTTACCTGTTTAGAGGCTTGGAGCCCATTTCTTCACAAACGGTAAATGAATATTCCCCATTTTTGACTTATTCTCCTGATGAAAATGACAAAAATAGAATAGCTGTTTCTTTTTCCTTTTTCCCTTTCTGGTCCTGAGACACTATAATTCTCGGGCAACTTTCCCACAGGAACTAATTTTCAAAACTCATGAGAAGAATTTACTCTGACCAGCTTATTCACAAAAGATCCGGCAAGGCGGCGGTCATACTTCTTTCCAGGAATTTAAAATAGTCCTAACCCCCTAGCCCAAAGGAACCCAACACCATTTTATGTCATTTCTATTGCAGGCCCTAAAGAAATTCTAGGAGAACAGGAAAATCTAAGGGTGGAGATAGAAGGGAGGTGAGCAGGCCTTGTCCATTAGAACGTGCAGGATGTCTAACAAGACACAAGATAAACTGTCACCAAAGTAGCAAAAGTGTTTCCTTTCAGTCAAGGTGTTGGCTATGAGCAAATAAAATATTGACAAAGTCTTAAAAATGCATGTGACTCCCTGTTTTTCCTCTCTTAGTAGGCAACAATTTTGAGATACTTATTTTTCATTATCAGAACAATAACCACCCATCTGAACAGCTAACACACTATCCTTTGCCAATATCTAGTGAATAAGTTATGCTGGACTGTTCTGCACAAAAATTGTGCCAACATTATTGACCATTTCTTCGTTATTTCTCTTTGATTAAAAAAAATATGTAAAATTGTACTTAGAAAAAAATCTTAGGTCTAATGTTCACCAATCTTGTGGAAGGTATTTTATTTCAAAACCAGCCTTTTCTTATTCTAAACCACACTCTGCCAGAATCCACGGTTTTGGTTCTACTTTCCTCCTAGCTAGTATAAATCCTACTCATCTTCCCAGGACCAGTCTAAATTATCCTTTACTCCCTAACAATACTCCCTCACCCTGAGCACCACTTTTGAGGAATCCCTGTCTCATTAATGATTACCTATTATTTTGGAACCGAACCATAAACTCTTTTTTTTTTTTTTTTTCTGGTTGCAGTTCAGCTGGGGCCGGGTTTGAACCCGCCACCCTTGGTATATGGGGCCTGGCGCCTTACCGACTGAGCCACAGGCGCCGCCCCCGAACCATAAACTCTTTTATCCATAACTTTCATGCTTCATGTCTCCCTATTCAACTTTAGGTTCCATAGTTCCTGGAGGGAGTAACAATGACTTGCTTTTTTCCTTTGTCTCCTTACCACATACCAGACACTCAGCCAAAACTTTCTGAATGAATGAGTAAAGGAAAAAAATGAATGATCGCTCACCATGGCATTTGAAAATGAGCTTTGGAATTAACAACCCATGTGTTAAGGTGATTTTCCCGTAGATGTTCCAAAGCCTCCCTGAATTATCTAGCTAATTAAAAGAAGTAATGATTGGGATATTAAGATAATAAATACAATATATTATATAGTTATATATTGCATCTTAGAATACAATTTAGAAACGTGGCTTAATCAAATATAATCCAGTACTACTATTATTGTAGGGTAGACTTTTAGTTTTGTTATTTTTTGACTGCCATAGTTGGAGGTATTAAGACAGATAGATGACAAATAATTAGACATAGATATAACTGCCACTCTCTTTAAAGCACTACACGGTAAGTCCTGAACAAAGCTGGCCTAAATAAATGAGGAGCTGCTTTGATTTTCTTTGGTTTCAATGAGACTACCATATTCCAGAGTTTCCCAATACATTTCCAGGTGTGCTTTGATATGAATCCATTCAGTCCTCAGCAGGCTGGATGGGTTTTGGGTGGCCAAAACCCCCAGGCCAATGCTGACTTTGCAGCAAGAGCTGCATGGGTAAATGGATACCCAGGCATGCAAAGGGTATCAAATACAGTAGAACCTCTGTAAGTTGACCACCCAAGAAACTGCAACAAATTGATCTACATACATGCTCAATGTAGGGAGGTGGTCACCTTTGGAGGGCCTACTATGTTTATGTGTGTTGCAATGTAGAAAAAAGCATCAGAAGCAACCAGAATGGCCTTCTCACTTTGCAGCTGGGCTGGGGAGTACCTCTGTCTCCTCTCCAACCTCCTCCCCAGGCAGAGATGCTCTAAGTAATCAAAGCCTGCTATAACGTGAAACAAACAAGAACCCAGCTACAGGTTTAGAAGAGGGGAGTATTCTGTTTACAGGTTTATTTGTTGTGGGAAAAATAAGTTATTATTTGAGACAGCAGGTCTCTGAATCTCTCTGGGAGCAGGGGCGGGGAGGGCAGGGAGGACTGCATTTACTTAGGAAAATGTCTTGATGAGCCACTTGAGAGCAAGGAGAAGGAGAGAAAGGAGACAATCTTTGTAGCTAAATCTCTCCATATGAAATATTATGGAAACTTGAGGAGGAGAGAGATGAGACGAAAAAGGGAGTGAGAAAAGGATCAGGCAATTTGCAAAGCCAAGTCTGTGGAGGAGACACTGAACAGTCGGGATGTTGACTACAACGTTTTAAATTATTGGCATCACTATAGTTCCAAACCTCATAATCTCACCCAAGCTTTGGTTAAAATCTCTACATTCATAACACATTCTGTGATTCTTCTTTTCCCAGTGAAAATTGTGGAGGAGGCTGAGGTTCAAGTGCATACAGCAGAGGGAGAAAAGAACGGCTATGTGGGGTGAGATGGGAAGGAGATTAAGAGTTCAGTAGGAAAAGAAGCAAGACCTGGGAATTCAAAGTCATCTTGACAGGGGCTGGGGAGGGAAGCAGATTTCAACTTCCCAAAATATATAGAAGGAGGACATGAGGAAATCTTAGCTAAATCTTAAAAGAGGGGTCAACAGCCACATTCTGGGAGGTACGGCAAGACAGAGATACGATGTAAATGTATGTGCTGCGAGAGACGCAGCTGATTAAATATAGACACATGATCCTATCAGAAATACATGTTGTAAGAAATGAGGATTAATTTAGCTTCACACAATCGTCTTTTAAGTAGGCTCCTTTAGATGCCCAAATTGAAAAATCCCAAAGGCCAGCCGTGACTTTTCTTTGTGCATTTGCTATAAGCTCACAAATCACTCAGACCCTGACCATCAGACTTCTATTAAAAAAAAGGGAGGCGCCTGTGGCTCAGTGAGTAGGGCGCCGGCCCCATATGCCAAGGGTGGCGGGTTCAAACCCAGCCCCGGCCAAACTGCAACAACAAAAAAAAAATAGCCGGGCGTTGTGGCGGGCGCCTGTAGTCCCAGCTGCTCGGGAGGCTGAGGCAGGAGAATCGTGGAAGCCCAAGAGCTGGAGGTTGCTGTGAGCCGTGTGATGCCACGGCACTCTACTGAAGGCGGTAAAGTGAGACTCTGTCTCTACAAAAAAAAAGCCATTGCATTTGCCTATCTACTACCATACTGACAAATATATACGTATTTGTGTTTGTCCAAGATGTCATATTTGATAAACTAATAATAAGAGAAGCATTCCTGCAGGTAGAGGTAATGTGTCAGTTTGAATCTCTCATGTAAATACAGGCTGCTATTAGGGACCTACACATTTTGAGATGTTACCAGTTGTTGGAGCTATAGCCACATTTTCTCAATATAAAGTGTTGTCTTCTGTTTACTAGGTAGCGTATGGAAGACACCTGGATAAGGAATGTGCCAAAATTTCCTAAGTAGTCCATGGTTCCAAGTTACCCTCACCACACAACTGAAACTGCTGTTTCCTTAATCTGCTGGGAATTGTGGCATTGTACACAAAGACACCCAGCTCATCAACTTTATTATTCTGGTTTCTGTAGGGACTTGACATTTTCTTGTAGGGTTTAAAACCAAAGAACAAATGGGGTGGTGCCTGTGGCTCAGTGGGTAGGGCGCCGGCCCCATATACCGAGGGTGGCAGGTTCAAACCTGGCCCTGCCTAAACTGGCAACAAAAAAATAGCTGGGCATTATGGTGGCGCCTGTAGTCCCAGCTACTTAGGAGGCTGAGGCAAGAGAATCGCCTAAGCCCAGGAGTTGGAGGTTGCTGTGAGCTGTTATGGCACAGAACTCTACGGAGGGTGACAAAGTGAGACTCTGTCTCAGAAAAACAAAGAACAAATCAATCAAGGTGTTTTTCAGAACAAATTATAGTGTTGTGTAAAAGAAGCAAATTTTGATTAAAGTAAAATATTTTTTAGTATCTGTATTTTTAAAGTTTTCTTTAAAAAATAATCTTTTGCTAAATTAGTCTTTTACCTGAACCTGCTAAACTCTAGCATAGCTGATGGTATCAAAAGCTATTAGCAAAGTGGTTCAAAGCTCTTCTTCTGTCCTTAATTATATTTAAAATAAACTTCAGCATGCAGACTTAGTGTGCACACAGAGCTATGGAACAATCCGTTGGTCTAAGAACCTCTGATTCCTAATTGACACAATAGCTTATAATTGTATTTTCATAGAGTTTAGTAAAAACATTCAGCTTGTTTATTTTTTTAAAAGGCTCACAATATTAAATTTACTATTAAAGAAATCAACTGAAATCTATTTGGAACACATTTTTTTCTTTCTGAAAAATCACTCATCCTCACATTTGGATAACACAATGGTGACTTTTAAAGCCCTCATGGCTTGAAAACATCTGCAATGAAAGAATCTCTGTCTCTGTGGTTAATGTGTTCCTTCTTAGATAAATATGTCTCAGCTATATCACTGGATATACTAGATTCCATAGCTTTTCGATTTAAAAAAAAAAAAGGTTATTTTATACAACCTGCATTGTACTAAGTCTAAAACTTGCACACACATAGAAGCCATCTTGAAAAGTAAAAGAAATAAATTACCTTAGCAGGAAAGAAAAGAATTATAGAACACAGTTATACTATAAACAATAGTAAGGGGCAGAAAGTGACAAGACGCATATAGCAGCTCATTAAAAATTCAGGGGATACTGGAAAAGACAGGTTTAATCTGCCCTTCTTCACCAAACACGCTGACGGACATTCACCAAATACAACATTCAGACTGTGTCCTATGAAATTAAAAATTCACAAGTTCTATCTTCCTCAGTCTCTGCTTTTTAACAGAAGTGAGAGGTGGAATGAAATCCATTCACTAGAAGGTTACCTGGATAAGAATTAAAAGGAACAGAAATAACCAGGGGAAATAAACTATTTGGTTAAGGAGGCATCAAATGCTCAAAACAGCATTACAGACAAGCCAGGAGGTAGGAAAGCCTACTACCTTCGTGTTTACCTGGCTACATTCCTGAAGGGTTTGAGCCCCCTACACAACTCCATGATCTCCATAAATCCATACACATTAATAATTATCAAAGACCTTAAAAGTTCTTAGTTTCCCAGCAGGTGTTGCTCTTCCTGGGTAGGAGAAGACTCACACCTGGATCATCTAAGTAACTTCCACTCCTGTAGGCATAACCTCTTCCCCCTTCCCGACCCCTCAGCCCAGACCACCGTGCTGACACAATCCAACGCAGACCTGTCGTCCACAACATCACCCATTCATATTCCATCCCCAATCCTAATGGTCACAGGAGGAAGAAAAGTTTACAGCACCAGGATACAAAACTTGGTGTCATTCAACACATATAGAGGCTCCGTTTCTGGGACATGCGCCAACAAAAGAACAAAGAAGTAAAAACCTTCTCTCCGTGTAGGAAGCATGGCTGGGAAAAGGAAAATGGTACAACATGTACAGAGAAATCTACCTAGAACCCCTCATGGAGTATAAGTGGAATGAGTAAAGCGCTCAGGGAATGCAGAGCAGAGCCGGGCAGGGGAAGTGCTGCTGGCCAGGGGCCTGCTGGAAAAGCAGGAAAGGACAATCACACGGTGGGGAGATACTCCAGCAAGGGCAAGGTTGGGAAAAACTCAATTTCCATAACATGCTCATATGCAGTTCGCGTGACCACACTGCTATGTCACCTCCAATTTTCACAGGTAGCCATCAAACTGCCTCTTGTAATCATCCATCTTGTTCCTCGTACACTTGGAATCAAGCCCTCAGGCGGGCGACACCCCTACCTTAAAAGGTCCTCTCAGACAAGCCTGCCTCTTCCTCCCAGCTCTCCCCTTCTCCCACTTCCAGGCAGCCACAAACCCCCTCTTGGGATTCTCACACCAAATCCTTCCCATGTGGAGACCTCTACTCTGTTGCCCCCACTTTCGACGCCCTTTGCCCCATCTTCCCAGGACAGGCTTTCTCTGGTCCCCTTCAGAGACAATGCACCTGACCTCCCAATCAGCAGCGCCATCTCAGGGCCCTACTCTAATTCTCTGCACTGCAACATCTGACGTTGGTCTTGATTACTATTTTTTATTACTGAAATAAGCACAATCCATATTCTGTATTTGTAAATTCACCTACCTCGCTAAAAGTTATCTGTAACCCCCCCAAACAACACACATGGTGCTTCTGGGCTATTTCATGAACAGACACAGAGAGGTGAAAACTCTTGAGTTACCCGACATACATGTTCCCAGTTGAGGTTGAGCCAGGCAACACTCTGCCTTCTTGTTTCAGCTCTGAGAGTGCAAACAAGTATCCTTTTGAGTGCCATGTTCTTTGTATTTTTACACTTTTTGTTGGTGATTTCACTGTTTAAAATGGCCCTCAAATGTAGTGCTGAAATGTCTAGTGTTTCTAAATGCAAGAAGACTATGAGTGGCTTACAGAGCAAACGCTTGTGTTTATTAGTAAGCTTCGTTCCGGCATGAATTATAGTGCTGTTGGCCATGAGTTCAATATTTATAAATCAACAATATATATGAAATATAAGACACAGATTAAATATATAGTATATTAAATCTACATATAATTATATTTTAAAATACAAATAAAATGTATAATAAACAAAACACATATGTTAAATAAAACACCCATTAAATAAGGTTATGTATTGAGTGGCTGATGAAAATCTTGTTGCCAGAGGCTTGCAGGAACCTAACCCTTTATTTCCCCTAGGAGCAATGGCTAATTTGCTAATTCAGCACTCACAGAAACTTTATAAAACATAACTACCTCAAACACAACTGAGTTTATTATTAATATCTACATTTTTGGAGTTCTCCAAAGCAAGACATTTGACTGTATTAGTTTATTTTATTGCTGCTAACCCAGACCACAGCTGATGGTAACAAAAGTAGCAGAGAAATAGTTAAAAGCTCCACTTTTGTCCTTAATTAGGTTCCAAATGAATTTCTGCATTCAGATGAAGTAGGTTTACGCAGCTATAGCATAATTTCTTATTCCCTGAGAGCAGGGACCTGCACCTGTCTTCCCTGGGGCTATGGAGCATCAGCGCCTATAACAATGCATAGCACAAAGTGAGTTCTCATTAAAAATCCAATGGACAAATGAAATACTCCATACCAAACAAAATCCTATTTCTTATACTTATGTCCTATGCGTAAGGGAGCAGCGGCTCACACCTGTAATCCTAGCACTCCAGGAGGATCGCGTGAAGTCAGGAATTTTAGGTTGCTGTGAGCTGGACTGAGGCACAGCACTCTAGCTTGGGTGACAAGAGTGAGACTCTGTCCAAAAAACAAACAAACAAACTATATATTAAGAGTGAGGTACAAAATTCTTCTCCCCATTTATTGGATGAGATATAAAATTTGTAGCAATTATGTTATAATGAAAAGATCAAGAACATCAAAAACAGAGACCTGGGTTTGAATTCTCTTAATTGCTACTTCTGAGAGCTTGGAAAGTATACTTTGCCTCCCAGAACCTCACTTTTCTTATATTAAAATTAGAGCTGGTCACAGTGGCTCAAATCTGTAATCCTAATACTCTGGGAGGCTGAGGAGGGTGGATTGCTTGAGCTTAGGAGTTCGAAACCAGCCTGAGCAAGAGAAAGACCTCATCTTTATAACTAGCTGGGCATTGTGGTAGGTACCTGTAGTCCCAGCTACTTGGGAGGCTGAGGCAAGAGGATGGCTTGAGCCTAAGAGTTTGAGGTTGCTGTGAGCTATGATGCCACAGCAGTCTGCCAAGGGTGACAAAGTGAGACTCTGTCTCAAAAAAAAAAAAAAAAAAAATTAGGGATGATACCATGATATACAGGGTGTCCATAAAGTTCGTGTGCAATTTACTGTGTTAAAGGATTTTAACTTGTGCACGAACTTTATGGACACCCTGTATAAATGTACTAATGTATATACAGTTTCCAGTACCGTGCCTCACACATTACAGGCCTTAAATAAAGACTGTCCCTTCAAGTGTAACTGGAATCATGACTCATACAGAGTAGCATGGCCAGAGTGAGCAGGATGAAAGTGAAGGACTCGGGCAGCGCCTGTGGCTCAGTGGGCAGGGCACCAGCCCCATATACCAAGGGTGGCGGGTTCAAACCTGGCCCCGGCCAAACTGCAACAAAAAAATAACTGGGCGTTGTGGCAGGTGCCTGTATCCCAGCTACTTGGGAGGCTGAGGCAGGAGAATCGCTTAAGCCCAAGAGTTTGAGGTTGCTGTGAGCAGTGACCCCATAGCACTCCACCGTGGGTAATAAAGTGAGACTCTGTCTCCAATAAAAAAAAAAAAGAAAGAAAGAAAGAGAAGGCCTCGCTTGATAAGGCAGAAACAAGAGGAGCATTAGGTAGTCTCCAGCAGGTACAACTTGGGCTGCTGATCCCCCCGGCCTTGGCTCCAAAAGACATGCCTGTCCTCAGGAGTCAGCTACTCCCCAGCGGAAACTCCTGGAAGTTTCCCTTTACCCAGAGAACTGGGAGAAATGATAGGAATCCACAGCTTCCTCTTACGTTTTTATTTGCACTTTCTTTTTTCTTGTTCTTTTTTTTTGTATTGTGGCAAAATATTACATAACATAAAATTGACCATAACCATTTTACCTTTTTTTTTTTATTTGTTTGTTTTTGAGGTTTTGGGCTGGGGCTGGGTTTGAACCCGCCACCTCCGGCATATGGGGCCGGCACCCCACTCCTTTGAGCCACAGGCGCCACCCACCATTTTACCATCCTCACTCTCTCAAATCCAGTCTCCAACAGAGGCTGCATAAAAACATGCATTAAGATGTGGCCTTCAGAATATTATGAGATGGGATAAAATGCTCCTAAACTTAGATTTATGATCCTCTTTCCACCACTCTCTACTGAATGCCTCACTTCAGAAATAGACATTCTCCTAAAACTCAGCCTGTAGTTCTCATTCTCAGAACTTTTACTCATACATTTTGTGGGCGAATCCCTATTTTACGTGATCTACCAAAATGTCCCAGTCGACACGAACTGAAACGAGTTTTTAAATTTCTCCATGCCTACTCCTGTTTCTATAGTGAGGGAGTTAGATAATATCTAACACCCACTTGAGGTCTCACATACTATAATTCTATTATTAAAATCGCAGAAACTGTTACAACACCACACTATCTACACACAGAGTAAAAGTTGCTTCAGGAAGTACAGACTAAAACGTTGCACACTATGGTATCGCACAATCCCAAACGAGGCACACCAGGCACACTGCCACCGAAATAGCTGCAATAAAAACAAAGACCGCTCAGTGACCTCACTCAACTTCATACTATGACCGTTATGAAAACTTCTTTTGCATTAAACAGTTAAAAGCACCAAGACTCAAGTTGACTGACAAAGCTTTCTCATGTAATTTCAATAACTTTTTTAAGAAACAAAGTGAGTTATGCTGAACTTACTGGCAAATTAATGTAGGAAAGTCGAACAAGTTGCCCTTCATTTGACAAATAAAGGCGAACCATAGCTTTACATCTCTTGCATGAGACTTCTGGTGTGTAAACAATGTGATTGTCAACCTAAAGAACCAGGCATTCTCCTAGCACCTTAATATAGCAACATTACCCGTCAGTTGCCCCCCCCAAGCCCCATCTTCAAAGATAGGTATTGTGTTCAAATATTCAGGACTTTCTAACACCAGCTGTCCAGTTCTGTGGCACTTCAGGGACCACATTATTAGCAAGCAATGTCACCCACTGAATGTGGCTCAGTGTTACAAACCCACACTCCCATACTTTTCGCTCTATGATTGCCAAACCCATTCAGTCAGAAACGCTTTATTCCACATATCTACTATGCAACTGGCATTCCAACATAGAAAGGAATTCTCTACTTGTCCACATGATAAAAACACTGCTAACATTTTAATATATTAGACTTCTGCTTCCGTGTATGGAGTATTAAATGGAACAAGAGGAAGAGGAGGAGAGGAAAAAGGAAATAATAAGACAGTAGATTTAAAACTCAACCATGTGGATAACCGCATTAAATGGAAATGATCTAAACATTACGGTTAAAAGGGCATCTACGAGAAACTTACAAGTAATATTA
The DNA here is from genome assembly GCF_027406575.1 of Nycticebus coucang. Classification (NCBI taxonomy): domain Eukaryota; kingdom Metazoa; phylum Chordata; class Mammalia; order Primates; family Lorisidae; genus Nycticebus; species Nycticebus coucang. Next base: position 57,793,618 of record NC_069788.1, read on the forward strand.
CACTTAATTGTAAAAGAATGAATGCTTTCATTTGAAGTCATTTACTTTAAACTCATAGTTTGGTCAGAAGTATACACAGAGTGAGTTAACAAGCCACAACTGATAGAAAGTGTCTGTACAACACATAAAATACAGTAGACCCTCCACAGCTGACCACGTCCTGAAGTTGACCTAATTTTCTTAACCCCAGTGTGCACCATATGTACATGTCAGTACAACAGGCCTAGTTCCTTAGTTCCTTTTCCTGACCACCTCTGTATGTTGACTAGTTTGTTACAGTCCCTTGAGTGGTCAACTTACAAAGGTCCTATGTATTGGTACCTAGAATACATAGGGAGCTCCTCCAAAAAACAAATGACTGGTCAAGAGAAGAAGTAATAAAAGAGGCAAACATGCATTTTACGGAAGAGACATACAAATGGCCAATAACATACGTGAAAATGCACAACTTTAGTAAGCATCGAGGAATGTAAATTCAAACCGTAAGGGCAGGGCACAGTGGTGTGAGCCTGTAGTCCTAGCTACTCAGGAGGCTGAGGTGAGAGAACAGCTCTAGCCCAGGAGTTCAAGTTTAGCCTGGTTAACATAGCAAGACTTGTCTCTTTAAAAGTCATTTAGAAAAAAAAGTCATTTAGAAAAAAAATTATAAAACAAAAACACTGAAAGAGGTGTGGGGAAGTCATACCGGGAAGGGAAATCAGCTAATGAGGAGTTCATGAGGCAGTTATGGAGACATGGTGGCTCACACCTGTAATCCCAGCATTTGGGGAGGCCAAGGCAGGAGGATCACTTGAGGCCAGGAACTCAAGACCTGCCTGAGTAACACAGGGAGACCCCATCTCCACAAAAATAGAAAAATAAGCCAGGCATGATGGTGTGGGCCTATAGTTCTAGCTACTTGGGAGGCTGGGGAGGATCCCTTGAGCCCAGGAGTTTGAAGTTTTTGAGATTGCAGTGAGCTATCATGAGCCGCTGCACACTAGCCCCGGGCAATAGAGCAAGACCCTATCTGGGGGGGGGGGGGATAGAGTTCACTATGAAACCAACTACTACGTGAGTGACTGGAGTATCATCTCCTGGGGAACTGCAACTTTCTGAGGGAGCTGTGGTATTCACACCCCAACTTCCAGAGTCACTGGCAGAGGTAGGGGAAAGCATGCCTTTCCCGCAGCAGGGATGAAAAGGGCCCTCAGGCACGGATGCAGATAACAGCATGTGGAAGTTGAACAAGAACATCCAGAAAGATCCAAGAAGCCTGCACGAGGCTCTGACAGAATCTGCTCTACAACTAAAACCCAAATCTCCACTGATGGGAAATGCATAAACTGAGGCACATTCATAAAAGGTAAGACGACCCCCCACAGTAGTGGGAACAGATGGATTAAGCTGCACACATCACAAAACACATAATGCCCATCCCAAAAAGGCCATGGAAGGGACACAGAACAATTCCATTCGTTTAAAGTTTTAAAACATGCAAAATAAAACAAATATTAGCTAGGGACACACATACATGGTGAAATTATGAAGGACCACAAGAAATGGAAAAACACAAAAGTCAGGATACTGATTTACACAATATATACTAAGATTTAATGTGTTTGTAATGATCAAAATACCATTTTAATTTTGAAAGGCAAATTTTTACTGAAAAGGGGAAAAACTGCATCTGGTGCACAAGTGAGGGGCAGGATTGGAGGACAAGACAGAACTGGGACTGTTGTACTAAGCTGGAGGCCAGATGCGTGCACAGGCATACTATAACTCTTTATTTCAGAAATAAATGTACATTTTTAATGCATAAACTTACAAAAAATAAAGGACGGAAATAAAAGAGAAAATGTTCACATAACTATCTCTGAGTGGATACCTCGGAGAGTGGGAACTATCTCCCCATCCTAGTTCCACCACCTTACACACACAGCCAATCTAGAAAAAGAAGGAAATCAAACAGTTTGATTCCCTGTTGTGGTTATTAATTTACACAGAGATTCCTGGTTTGCTAATTCAGCCGCAAATTTACATTTGCCCACAGGCATTGGAGCCAAAAAAAAAAAAAAAAGTAGGCCAATTCTAAAATAAATCATCCGGTGGGCAATTAAATACCTGATAAAAACTGAAGGGAAGAGAGAATCAGAACTCCAAAGGTTAAATCTATTATAACTAATTTCGTATGGCTGTTTCTATTCTCTAAAGAAGGGATTTTGAGTTGAATTCAGGTTGTACCAAAAATTGCCTAACACAACTGAAGTACTTAAAAAGTATTAAGAGACTCACTGTGTTCATGATAATCACAATAACAATTTTTCTTCTGAAAAATAAATTATACCTGAAAAGTGGAACAAACTGTATAATCTACATAACTGCTGAAAATGAGAAGATTGAAACGCCAACATGCCTGAAATAACCAACTGGTGTACTCATCAAATGCCTTGGATATTTTGTCAAACCATTAAAAACTAAAATCATTTCTGCGGCTCTCAGAGGTTCCATCCATCACACACCTGGTTCCACCATGTGAATGTAAATTTATAATCAATAACAACCAACCTATCGATCTTAGAACAGAATACATGCTCTTCAAGGGTTGCAAAAACGTATTATTATATTCGCTACTAAAAGCGGGTGAATTTGTGATACCCTAAAATGCATTTGTCCATTCTATTAGCAGAATCGTGTTTTGATAATGCACTAGTTAGTATGTCTTCCTTTGGGACTCCAAAATCATTAAAGCTCATGTATTCATAATCTGAGAGGCCTAAGTGAATAGGTTTGAAGGCCCCAAGAGCACTTAAAAGCTAGTTGGGAAGAAAAGTGCCTGCCCAAATAGCTTTTGCAGAGCAACGGACCGTGAATCTCCTTTGTGAGCTCAGACAAGCTTGCACTGAAGAGAACTACCATCAACTCCTGCTTACCCAAACTGCAGTATCCGCCTCTGCAGCTTCCAGACTTGGCCCCCCCCGACAGCCTCTTCCATTCACCCTGTTCTTTTAGCGTGACTGTGTATAACAAAGGTTGTGCAGGAATGTCATGTGCTCTAAACACTGATTTCAATCCAAAATTCTCCTAACAACCAAGCTTGGGGGATGGTGGCATTTTCACCAGAGTGTCTGAGAGAGAAGAGAAAGGGAAGAGGCCTTTCAATCTTGAGACACAGCAGCGTGCACCTCATAACTGCACATAATTCACGAGAGTAACATACACATTATACTAAGGATCTTAATTCAAAACAGTCCTATAACCCGTAAAGGCTGAAAGATGAAAAATCCGAGTCAATCACAAAAATAAGCATCATTATTTCTTCTAGGGCATTTTACTAAACCTCTGGTCTATGTATGGTTTTCTGTTCAATAAAAGAAAAGTAAAATATATTCTGGTTTTCTAATATAAAAAGCCAACTTCAAAAGAGCTTTATAAGTGCCATAAGGTAGTATTGTCACCCAGGCAATTTCAAAAGGCTTTTCAAACCACCCTCAGATAACTAATCTGTTACCTGGCAACTCTTATGAGAAAACATCTTTAAAGAGTCCATAAACAATCATTATCTTTAAACAGCATCCCAAGAACTAAAATCCCTGGATAACATAGATTTTTCATTTATACCTCCCTTAGACTCTACCTCAGAACTCCTTCTCAATCTTCTAAATCAAGAAAAAAAAAACAAAACTTCAAATCAAAGCTAATAACAAAGCAGGTATTACAACAGATTCTGTAAATATTCACCTTGCAAAAAAATGGGCTTAGAATAAAATCTGTCTTTGAATTTAGAGAAAAGGCAAAGAGGCAATAAAAGGATATAAGCTTAAATGAGGAAAAATCTTTACATAATCATTTACTTTTCCATTTTAATTAAACTTGAATTCAAAATGATGCTGAGTTTATTAACAAGATAATTCTTTATAAGTCACTGCGGAGCAGGTTCCATAAGAACTTTATGGTTTGTCAATATCAAAAGGTAGACAGTAATCTAAGAATTTAGTGAGTCAATAAAATAAAAGACAATCACGATACACCTACACAGTCACCAGAGAACTCTCTGGAGGACGAAGGGGTGGTTTCAAGTTACTTTCGACAGCACCAATTACAGCAAAAGCTTCTGCACTGAATGTTTCCATTGGCAGTTTCCATCCACCTCATCCCCCTCTGCAACCAACAGCTTCCTGAGGCACAGTCCTGCATATGCTCATCTTGAGAGGTGAAATTAGAATTTTTACAGCTGCAAAATATTTATAGACCACGTAAATACTTACATATAGCAGATAATTGAAATAAATTTTGAATCACCCAAATTTACTACCTACCAGGGTGCTCTGTTTACTCCAAGTAGGCTCTATTTACTACAGTGCTATTTTTCAGGCAGTCTGTGGTCCATGCAATGACCTTTACTACAACACAACGTAAAGATTTCAGACTCGCAAAGTCCTGAAATGAATGTCCTATTTATTCTAGGACTCCAAAATCATTAAAGTTTATGTATTCATAACCTGAGAGGTTGAGCGTCCATGAGTGACTGTGTGCAGAGGGCTTGAGGGCTTGAGAAGATGTGGACGAGGAAGCAGAGTATACTGAAAGAATATTCAACCTGAGACTTCCGACAAGTCAGGCGAGTCCCATCTAGTATGAATTATCACTTAAGTAAGAAGGTATGTGAAAAATGCTTACTTTAGAATTCCCTATATTCTTGAATAAAATACAACTCCAAGATGGCAGAAATCTAACAACCTGAAAATTATAACCCAATTTTCAGCCTTGCAAAGCTGGGTCATGTTTTACTTTTTCTAACAATATATTACTTTAATTGAATATATTTACAAGAAAGGAAAGTTAAGCAGCGTAATTCAAAATTCCAGCATGTTAAAGTAGAAAATAATTCTGTCAAATAGGAAAATAGCTCTCTCTGCGTGTGGCAGTTTCTCCTCAGAAATTGCATTAATGTTGATTTCTCTTCTCTAGAGGAACTTTACCCATGAAGGGCAGAATTACACTCCCTGAATATTTGACTAATTCCCACTATATTAGCTTTAAAGCAACTGCAGCAACCATTTACAGGAACACCCTTTCACACAACTGCTATTACTTGTGCTAAAAACTCAACTGTCGCATCTACATTTTTTCCCCCAGATAATAATACCTTTGTGATAGCGCCAACCCAGCCATAGCAGAAAAACCAACTGTAGAGGGCCTTAAGGGGTGAATAAGCCCATTGTCTGTTTTCAAACAAGACGGCTGTGTTCATGATGAAACCAGAGTAAAAAGTAGATTAGAACAAAGCCTTAAAATTCAAAAGCAAGTCAAAAGTAGCTTAAAACCCACTCAAATTTTTTAAACTACAATTTCTATGCTTGGCATCATTTTCTTATATTTCCATTACAAAATAAAAATGTGGAGTTGAAAGAAATTTACGAGGGCAGCACTTTGATTTAAGAAGTAATTTTTTTTCCTTTTCTCGGTTTCTCTTGAATATTTAAAATGCCTTTTGGGGGAGTAGCATACCCTTCATATGTTAAAAACATATAAAGTGAGTTGGAGATTTGTCAGCTTACTAAGTACTGGATTTCATGCTTTGACCAAAGATACAAATCATACTAGAGGAATACTTATATCTCTGTACAGTTTATTAAGCAGTTTCACATAAATTATCCTAATCCTTGTGACAGCTCTGTGAGGTAAGTATGACTGGTCCATAAAGTAGATAACAATCCTGGGTCTCAGCATGGAAGATATTCGTCATATTTTCCTGCTGGCTAGCTCCTTCTGAACACGGTTAATGGAGGCAGCAAATTTTCAGGGAGTAAATCCCACTTTACCAGTGCAGAACTCAGAAAACTCAGTTCCCCAGCCTCTTTGCAGTGCCTTTGACACCACCAATTAGATTCATGTTTGCACAACCTGGATTCTCATCTGGGCAAACTATATAAAAGTATGGATTTGATTTGATTTTACTGGTAAAGAGGGCAACCAAGACACCCAGCTGGGGGGGCCGAAAACGGTTGCAAGGCTGCAATCCCTGAGCAGAAGTAACGTTACAGCTGGAAGCAGTGCAAAGCAGCTGATTTCCTGCCACAGAGCAAACCAAAGCCAGTGCTCAAGGGGGCAGCACCACTGGTGGCAGTGTCCTTTGTAGGCCTGTAGTCTGCCATGGTTTTGGAGATCGTTCCTGAAAATATTCAGCTATGTGCCTACTTCTGAATCCATCCCTCCCAAGGAGACCACAAGCTTCTCAACATCTTCCCAATAATTTCCATTTCTCCTTAATCAGAGTCGGTTTCCGTTGCTTGAAATTTGAGGACCTAACTCAAAATATTTAGTGAGGTTGTTGCAAAACACTATTCATTGCCTTTGGGAACTCTTCTCTGGGCAAGCAAATCTGCCCCAATTTGTAAAATACAAAAGAATCCATTCCCCTTCGTACCTCACAGTATTACTGTAAGGCTCAAATGAACCACGAGATGTGCAAGTTCTATGTATTAGGGTATTAGTAAGGAGTAATTATGATGATTACAATAATTATTAGGGAATGTCAGTGTGTTCCAGTTATCAACATTTCTAGATATGGCCTGGACCAAACACAAGATTTTAGAAGTAGTTTGACCAAATGCAAATGACTTCAGGATGATTTCTCTTCTTAGTTTTAAACTATTTCACAGGAAGTTTTGAATTTGGGGGCTCCCATGATTTTGACCTCAAATGAACTCACACTGTAGAAGACATAAGTATATTGCAGTATAATAAATTACAAAAACAGTTAAACCACAGTCTTCAGAATGACAGAGACTTTGTCTTATTCATCTTTATATCTCTAAGAGTTTGGTGCCAGTGGCTAACCCACTGAGCAAGATGCTGTCTTCATCAGTAACTAGTTAAGTCATTCCCCAATCTGAATGTTAAGGATAATTTAATAAATCACAAAGTGAATTCATAGAAACCAATCAGGCTTAGCCAAAAATGCAACCAAATCCGTGATAACCAAGTTTGAAAGCTTTCATTTAATCTTGAGCATAACTTGACCACAGAACTGTGTGGAGAAGGCGAATTTAAAAAATTGAAAAGAAACTGGAGCTGGGCACAGTGGCTCATGCCCTTAATCTTAGCACTTTGGGAGGTCAACTCAGAAGAATCATTTGAGGTCAAGAGTTCAAGACCAGCCTAAACAAAAGCAAGTCTCCATCTCTACAAAAAATAAAAAAAATCAAGGCCGGTGGCTCATGCCTATAACTCTAGCACTCTAGGAGATCAAGAAGGGTATATTGCTTCAGCTGAGGAGTTTAAGACCAGCCTGAGCAAGAGTGAGACCCCCAATCTCTATTAAAAAAGGAAAATTAGCTGGGCAGCATGGTGGGTGCCTGTAGTCCCAGCTACTAGTGAGGCTGAGGCAGGAGGATTGGTTTGAGATTGCTGTGAGCTATGACACTGTGGCACTCTATCCAGGGTGACAGTGAGACTCTGTCTCAAAAAAAAAAAAAAAATCAGCCAGAACTAGAGGCCCACCTCTAGTCCCAGCTACTCGGGAGGCTGAGCCAGGAGAGCCACTTGAGCCCAGGAGTTTGAGGTTGTAGGGAGCTATGATGATGCGACAGCACTCTAGCCAGATGACAGAGCTGCTCTTTGTTTTTTATTTTATTGTTTTTATTAAATCATAAACGCATAGATCATGTATACATTAATGCATTTATGGGGTACAATGTGCTGATCAGAGCTGCTCTTTTCCCTCTGCGTCTCCACTAATTGAGGTAGACCACACTGCAAACCTCAACAACGGAGACTCACCCAGCTTAGAAGAAAACTTAATTGCCTGATTTGCCTAAGCCATCCTTACTACACTTGAAAATCCATCACATTCAGAAAAGACAGTAATAACGTACATGATATCTCTCCCACAGCCCACCTCAGAAGGACATCACAATGTCTAACAACTCTCCCAGTCACACTGTGGGGCGTCAGAGGTGGGCATGAGTTTCCAGAGAGCAAAACAGTCTGTAAGTCAAAAGAGAACGTTCAGCCAAAGCTCGAAAGTATAATAAAAGAGACTATTAAGAAATGACAGCAATCCAAGACTTACTGTCAGCAAAGACAAGCAAGTCCACCAACTGTTTAATCCATTAAATTGATGCCCAGCTATCCAAGTATATTCAAAACTTAATTTGATCATGCCCTGATCTTCCTTTACATTTTAATTAAGATTAACTGAACATGTAAATGAGTTTTGAGCATAATATCCTAAAGTGAACAAAACTAAAAAGAATGTGACTAAGTCCATCAGAGAAGGAAATGCAGAGAAAGGCAATCCTTGGGGCTCCTCTGATTCTCAAGGTGAGGGCGCCAGACACATGAGGACGGGGCAGCATTGAGGACTTGGCTGGAAACACTTCCCATGAGGTTCTTCCTTGGAAGTGTGCCAGATCTTGGCAAAGGCAAGGAAAGGCCATGAGTGCGAGCAGAAAACGTCCTATAAACAGAGAGCTCTTTCTCAGTTCTGAACTACAGGCCTCCAAAGTCCACATCCTGGTATCCTCCTTTAAAAAATGAAAAAACTAGTGACATGGTCTTGACTCATACTTCACCTTTTATCCAGGATATCCCCATGTCATATTTTGCCCTCCTTACACAAAGCCTGTCACTCACCACTTTGTAATCTTTAGATTTGTCTTCTGTTTACTTTGTCCTTCGCTTTTCCCTGTAATCACATTTATGTAATTGTATGTGTGTATAAAATTATACTATATGTGTGTATATATATCAGTCTAAAACCGAATCTTAATCTAACATTACGTTTACAGTTGGGGAAACTCAACAGTTAAGTAACAGATCCACAAACTTACTGACCTGAAATCTTTTTACTACTTCTGTGGCTCAGTTTTCACAATTACAATTGTTTTCCTCCTCTAAATAGCCTTAATTTTCCAGAATTTTTGACCAAAGTCACTATTTTCTGCCAACCAATCAGTAATATAGTTTTAAATTCCATGTAAGATCCATCATCTTACAGGCTCCCTAATCTGGAAATCAACATCATCCACAGACCATTTGTTTCTAAAAATAACTTCAGTTACAATGTATTTTACTCATCCTTTTAGGTGGTATTACTAAGACATGATGCTCAGAACCCAACTCTGCAATCTGCACAGCAATGATTTTATACGCATACAATTGCTTCCAGCCAATGGACTGTGGGAGTGCAGCCTTGGGAATTTAAATGACCACTTTGCCCAGGGAAAGAAAGCTTATTTTTAATAAGGGGGATGGGATGTTGATTGGATTTATTTTACTGCTGTGAATCTCCTTTGGCAAGGAGAAGCAGAGTTTGATTAATTATATTAGCAAATGCAGTAAGTTGTTCATTTAGTTGGCTAAATCAATGTTTCCCTGAATTTAGTTGAGCTTTATTTTATGCTTTCCAACCCATCCAATAGGTAAGATGGTGAGAGCCTAAAAGCCTTTCTTTCCTTAGCTCTACAGAATCTTTTCACATGTTAATTTGATTTGTTTGCTATTAGAAGCAGACACAGTCACAGCCCCTCCCCACCCCCACCCCCACCTTACTTGGGCACATGGATAACGCATATATAAATGACAGAAAATTATAGATGATAGAAAACTGACTACACTGCTCTATTTCCATTTTTTATGCTTCCTAGTTTTCAGCATTTTCCCCTTCCTGCTGACTTTCATTATAAATTATACTTCCACCTAGTATTAAAATCTAATAGGAAATTAGGAGTTTGCTACGAATGACAACATATTTTAAGATGATTAGGAAAGAATTATTAGAACAAATTGCTTTGTTTAAAAAAAAAAGTTGCTAAATATCTCATATTTTTGCTACTTTTTCTTTCTTTATCCTTTTAATGACCTGTCTTTCTAAGGAAGTTCCTTTCATGTGACTTGCTACACAAAATCATTCCTGATTCATTTGTAACTGAGATTTACCAGAGTACAGCTGTTCAAACAAAGTCCTTGCCTAGGGAAAGCCTGGGAAAATTGGGAATGATAATCAAATTAAAATTCCAGCTCGAGATTCTTTTAACAGCATGAAGAAAATCTTGATATTTTGTATTTAAAACATATTAAAATAAAAAAGACAGCTCTGCAGCACTATACACTCCATTTTTCCATTCATGACCTGCATGACACATTCAGAAGGAAAAAAACTTATTAATTCGGCAATAAATCACATGTATTTTTTTAGAAGAGTTTTTTTTTTTTTTAATTAAAAAATTTAAAAATCCAAGAGAATGGGGGTTTGAGATCTTTGCAGTTGAGAACCAACCACTGGAGATGACCTGGCTCAAAGTAAGAGATAAAATGTAAGTCCTGGTAGCCTGGGCACTCGAGACTTGGGTGACTTCTGATAAACATCAGACAGCCCTGAATTCAACTAACGGTGGAACTGGAAGTGCTTTTATTCAAAGGCTGCCATAATCACCTTCTCCAAAGAAGTTTAACATCTCTCTAATTTTGCTGAAAATGAAAAAGATTATAGGATCACAGCCTCCCTGGAACTAATGAGGCATATGCAACTGGCCTTGAAATTTGAAAGGAGAGAGAGAAAAATCGAAATCAAATAGTTCATTCTAATATTTGTGGTATAAAGCTAAAAATAATACCCACCTGCAGAGGTAACTACTGCATCCGCATACTCAAAGAACAGCACCCCCTTCTTCACAGTTCCCCAAGACCTCCCCCATCCCCCTGCACCCAGTCATTCGCCAAGCCCTATTTGGATTCCACCTCCTTAAAGAGCTTTGGACTCCAGTCACTTTTCCGCATTCCTACAGCCTCTCCCCTAATTAAGGCTACTGTTATCTCCCTATGAGATTACCGCAGAATTTCCCTAACTGGTCTCGGTCTGTCTTCAAGTTTGCCTCACCCCATCCATTCTCTACACACCAGCTGCCCTGATCTTTCTAGGAAGCAAATCTCCCACTGACATTAGGACAAATTCCTGATACCTTTACAGAGTAAGATCAGGCTCTGCACCCATGCTCCGGCCCAATTTCTCCACTTCCACCTCACCCTCCACGCTGCAGCCAGGCTAAGGAGCCTTTAATCAGCCTCCAAGACACACACACACACACACACACACACACACACCCTGGGCTTTGGCACAGCCCCCTGTGAGTGCCTACAATTCCTAAGTGCCCCCTTCCTTTGACTTACTTTTGTTTTGCACTAAGTCTCTGCTTTCATATCACTTTCTCCCTGAAGTATTTCCTCTAAGTCCACGTTGGTGAGAAATCCTCCCTCCACTCTCCCATGGCCACCTAGATTCACCTGTTCAGAGGACTGACCGTGGTATGCTCCCTGCTATTATTGTACAACCCTCTCCAGCATGGAAACTCCATGAAGACAAGGGTTGAGCCTGAGTGTTCTGCACCAAATTCCCAACACCAAAGCCTAGCAGAGTGCTGGGAACATCAGTAGTGTGCAAAATAATTATCTGTTTAATTAATTAAAGACAAAGTCCACTCAGACAGTCCCTGAAAGTCTCCATGGCAAGTGTTTTTCTGGAAATACCCTGGGAGAAGGATTTCTTTAAAACAAAAAAAAAAAGAAGAAGAAAAAGTTTCCTAAAACTTCTTAATCTATAAGAGTAGCACATAGAAAGGTATTCAAGAAATATTTATTATTGAATAAAGGAACAAACAGAGCAAAAATTCTACTAGAGTTTTATTTTTTATTTTTAATTAACTACCTTTCAGAGGCTGAATAGGGGCCCAGAATGTGTAAATCCAGTTATACTGGTTACACAAGCGCTGGGTCTACGCAGTCCTTACTCCAGCGAGGTGACCTGGATTCAGCATGTTAATTGTTTGCTGTCGCTCCTGTTTTATTTACACTTCCAGCCACTACTCTCTCTTGCCGCTGTGTGCAATGAATCTGTGCTAATTGGGCAGTTACCCCTGCCCCACACGGAATTGTTTGTGTTTAAGCTTCCTTGATAATTTGAAGAGCTGGGGTGATGACATAGCTTCTCCAGCCAATGACAGTCCTCATTTACGATTTGCCTCTGGGCCCTTCCTCAGCAAGACCTGAGATCTGGGTTTAGATATTTACTACATAACAAAGTTAAAAGTCAGAACCTGCTTTCATCCATTTAAAAGCATCTAGCATCTACAAGAGAAAAGCCAAACTACCCTGTGTGGGGGGTTAAAAGGCCTGTACTAGACTCTCCACCTCCTCGCCATCCTCAGTTTCAGCTGCATCCCAGGCCCTGTGTGCTGTGCTCCAAGTCATCTCCTCAGGGATCTTCTCACCTTCCTCTGTGTTTTGCACAGGCTTTTCCCTCTGCTTGGAATGTTGTCCCTCCAGTCTCAGGCCTCACCTGTCCTTGTGCCTGGCACCCTTAACTCATACTTAAGGCCTCTCTCTCTCACCCCACGCCAAAGTGACTGATTTCTCTTTTGTCCCACCCCCCTTACCTCTCTTCATCTAACACATTAGCACTGCAATTACTTCCCCGAGTCTATCTCCCCCTACCAGTTGAGAACTCCTGTATCAGCAGATACCACATCTTATTCATAGTTGTTTCCTCAGGGCTTAAGATTACACCTAACACATAGTAATCAATGAATGGTTATTGAAGGAATGAATCTGCTTCATCCCTGCCCACAACTGAAGTCATGTAGCAAAATTATCAGCGGCTGACTATAATTCTACTCATCATGGTTCTATGCATCATAAAAACAACAGAAAACCAAAAATGCAAGCACTACAATTTGCTTGCTCTGTAGACTGTGGTAAGTCGCAAAACTGAATGTCATAATGACAAGCAAAAGACTCAGCCTTAGACAGCTAGAGTTAGAAACCCAGTGCAGTGGCTCACACCTGTAATCCTAGCACTCTCTTCAGGAGTTCGAGACCAGCCTGAGCAAGAGCGAGACTCCATGTCTACTAGAAATAGAAACCTAGCCGGGCATGGTGGCCCAGCCTATAGTCCCATCTACTTGGGAGCCTGCAGCAAGAGGATCTCTTGAGCCCAAGAGTTTGAGATCCCTATAAGCTACACAGCACTCTACTCAGGAGGACAAAATGAGATTCTGTCTCAAAAAAGAAAGAAAAAGAAAAAGAACGATCCCTCAGAGCGGGGGAATCTGGGGACTTGGGGTCCCAGGATCGTGAGTGCTCTTTTGACTAAATCCAAATTTTAAATAAAGGAGTTGTTCTGTGAACTTTGAATCTGGTTGAGGGTCTGCACTTGGGGATCTGGAGGACCACATGTGGCCTTGAAGCCCCAGGTTCCCCACCCCCAAGGAACATGAGTTATCTGGCCTTTTTAACATTTGCTCGGAAACTATTTTCTGAATGCAATATGCATGGCTTGCCTTGGTGGTAAAAGGACTACCAAGTTATGTCAGAAAAGATCCCTGACCTTAACTGAAGGGCCTCTTCTGTCTGGTAAAGAAATGAAGGTAATTACTTAATGAATGTCTTGTAAGTGGCAGAAGCAGGGGATTATCAAGATTTAGAAGTGGATGAAGGCAGGTGGTCTTTCACAACATATTGCCAGTAGGATGGTAGCTCTGGTCTAAAATGACAGTTTTGACTCCTTTTAGGCCAAGGTTTGCACAGAGTTGGTTTACCTGCACTTCTCTTAAAAGCAATTCCAGAGATGGAGAGTTAGGATGCCTCTACCATAGAGGACAAAAGAGGGCAAGGGGGCTCACTGCTCTTCCAGGCTTTTCTTCATGGCAGTTGCCTTGTGGGGGAAAGTTAAATCCAACAAATTCAAGAGGAAGCTCTGGTCCAAAATTCACTTCCTCCTACAAGATATCTAATAAGGACTGGCCTCTACTCCCAGAGCTAATTACTTATTCACATATATGAGTTCCTGGATCACATATCTATCACTAAGGCATGATCCCTGCCTTTAAGAATCAACATCCCTGGCTCAGCGCCATGGCTCAGTGGTTAGGGCACTGGCCACATGCACTAGGTTGCTGGGTTGGAACCTGGCCCGGGCCTGCTAAACAATAATGACAACTACAACAAAAAAATAGCTGGGTGTTGTGGCGGGCGCCTCCAGTCCCAGCTACTTGGGAGGCTAAGGCAAGAGACTCGCTTAAGCCCAAGAGTTTGAGGTTGCTATGAGCTGTGACACGACAGCACTCTAGCCAGGGCGACATAGTGAGACTCTGTCTGAAAAATAATTAAAAAAAGAATCAACATCCCTCAATACCAAGGTCTAATGTAACTATAAATATTTATCTTTTATTTGTATTCATTGCATTTGCTATCGTAAATCCTTGGGTTTAGTATATGTTCCAAGATTTTTTTAAAAACCACTAAAGCCATTAATTATGCTTTCCAATATGTCTCGCCTCCCATTTCATACCAATTCAACATGGCCATGATACACATCCTCAAACTCAACTCGTCTCACTCCCTTATACAGGCTGTGGCCTGTAGTTGGCAAAAGGTTTCTTTTCCCTTCACACTTGAAATCTAGAAATTTATAATAAGTCATACAATTCTAGAGTCCACATTTCTCTGGAGACCACACAAATGGAACCCAAAGTCAAGTATATCCAAAATGACTTGATATTACCAAACAAAAGATTCATAACCAAGAGTTCAAGGATGAATCCACAATTTGGAATTATATGAAAAAAATCTCTGGAGCATGTGAACACATGGATTTTTTCCCTTGGGGCAATGTTTCATTACTTTAAAGAAATCCTCCAAAGAGTCTGTGAAGACAACACACACACAGAGACCTAAGTGAGAGATACATTTTTGTACACAAATATGACACAATTTCTGTTTGTCTAATGAAACATGTCAAAATCTTTTACCATGTCTTTTAACTTACAAATAAAAGATCCACCGTAACAGGCCAGTGACAGAATGCAAAGACCCTATGAGAAGATGCAGCAAAGAGAAAGAGAAAAAGGCCTCCAAATAATTTATGTCTGAAAAACTTAAATCATGAGAAAGATAAGCAAAATAAAACATAGTTCACTGCGACTTGACCTTCAGAAATACGCAGCAACGTTTTATTTTCACTGACCTATAAGTCACCCTACAGTCCCGAATTTCATCACTACCCTACAACAAAAGGTTCCTGAACTACCTCAGCATTTCTCAAACACTACAGCAGCCAGAGAACAACAGGGTGTCATCTGCCATATAATCTTCCAAAACCAACATTGGGAAACAATTTTAAGCACAAAATACCTGTACCAAAAGTTAGCAAGGGTTGCAGCTTCCTGTTTAAGGCTGCACACTGTGGCTCACGCCTGTAATACCAGCACTCTGGGAAGCCGAGGACGGGAAATCGCCTGAGCTCAGGAGTTCAAGACCAGCCTGAGCAAGTGAGAGACCCTGTCTCTAAAAAATAGCCAGGCGTTGTGGCAGGTACCTGTAGTCCCAGCTACTCAGGCGGCTGAGGCAAGAGGATTGTTTAAGCCCAAGAGTTTGAGGTTACTGTGAGGTATGATGCCATGGCACTCTACCAAGGGCAATGAAGTAAGACTCTGCCTCAAAAAAAAAAAAATTTAAATTTAAAAAAAGTTAGCAAGGAGAATTTATGCCTAACAATGGGCAAGATTCTGTGGAAAGAAGTTTGAGTTTATTTGTTTTAAGAAAGTTAAAGATATAAAGCTAAAATAGTTCTTCGTCTACAACATAATGCATGTGATATAGAGGGTGTCTCAAAACATTCTTATTTTGATACAACATAACCACTGGTGATTTATTTGCTTTCATTGTTAGTTATCCAACATCCTTTTCTGCAGGAATATGGATGGAACTGTATCTCTTCTGGGCCCCTTACTTGCTGTTGTAGTTTCCATCTGGGGTGCTAAGATTCATCCTTTATTTTTCTTGGACACCAAACAACCTTCATTCCTTCACACTCCGGTCTCTTCTCAACAGCTTCACACAGGAATCTCTGGGTTGCTTCAAACATATCTAACACTTCTTTCCAATTATTTACGTTGGTGACAAATTTTTTCTCACCAACTGTCTAGGGTCACTCAGAGGCATTTGATTTGAAAACGTGTTCCGTTTCCCATCCAATATCCTGGTACCTCTCCAGCTTCCCCAAGTGTTAGCACCTTGTTGAGCAGGACTAAATTATTCCATTTATCTGAGATGGTCTACAACAGCAGTTCTCAAGCTGTGGGTCGGGACCCCTTTGTGACAATGAAAATACATCACGGCATTAGGAAGGTTGAGAACCACTGGTCTATAACATCCATATGTTGAGTGGCTTCAACATTGCTTCTTATGTCTAAAGATTATTAATATCAATAACGACTCTAAACTGTTGCTTTTTAAAACCCTGAACGCTTATCTATGTGACATTTGAGAAGGTCTCTTAATCGCCCTAAACCTTTCTTTCCTTGTCTGTAAAACAGGAAGAATACCACCTTCTTCACCAGGTTTTGAGTATTAAATATGGTCATGGGCGTGACAGGCTCAGAGCAGACACAGGGCTGCCCCAAAGCCAGTGCTCTTAAGTGTTAAGTACTTATTTATTCTAAGAGCAAAGTCTTAATTATCTGCAGAAAGAGGTGAACATCAGCATGAAATTGTTGTGCATTTTGTAGGGGAATGGAAATAATTTACAGTGTTAAAAGCAAGCAAGCATTCCTGTTTAAAAAATATCAAAGGCATATTGTCACAAGCCCTTGCCCTGCAGGGACACTGAACTCTTCTGGCTCTTTCCTTCTCTTAATTTTGTTTTTTTCTCCTCCACTTTCTCTAAATGAGAACAGCACACAGAGAAATGTTTTGTAAATGCAAGACAACAGCTGATCAGGACTCCCATGAAGCCTTAATGCTAACTGGTTACTACACCTCACAATTTCTTTCTTGATAAGAGTGATACAAATTTTAAATTGTAGCAGCCATGTGAGAAACACACGTTTGGTTTTAAAATATCTGAATTCCATCATGCTGTATTTTGTAAAATCCACACAGAGCAAGGAAACCAACGTACCAACTAGAACACGTGGCCCTCCACTGTGTCTATGACCCCTCCAGGTATTTTAAGCACCAGAATCGAAATATAGAAATAAAAACAAACAAAAGCCCACTATCTTTCCATGCTTGGTCTAGCCAAAAAAAAAAAAAAGACTTTTTTTTTTAAAAAAATAAGTCTCCTGTGGGATGATTGTGGACATACTTAGCCTATTCAGCATGATTTTTTACTAAGCTACGATGCAAAAGATCTATTTTGTCACTGTCCAACACAAATAATTGAAGAAACACAGCCTAGTGCAAAATCCCCAAGAGAAACAATCTGCAATTTAATTAGTGAATAATTGAAGCAATTTAAATACAATTCCAGGCATTTTTTAGAGTAATATTTGAATAGACATCTGCTGCCTCTACTAAGTCTTTAGGCAAAGTATGATAATCCCTTATCTCACGAAATGCCCAAGGTTATGAACAAGACTGTCTGTTGTCAGGGCAAGACCCGTAATTTAAAACAAGACTCCAAAAGTCCTCCCTTTTGACATCTACCCCATCCCAACAAAATAAAGATATTAGATAGACAGATACATACATACACATATACATAGACAAAGCAAATATGAGTCACAGTCTTTTGAAATACAACATAATGGACAGGGAACCGGATTTAATGAAAACAGCACTAAACCGGAGTCCTGACTTGCTCATTACCTTTGCCTATTGCTACTTTAATTTCTTCATTTATAAGATGGGAATATTAATGCCTGGCTCACATGAGTTTTGAATATTCAATGAAAATGTTTACAATAACACAGCATATAAATGTTACTCAAGGATGTTGAAGAAATGGAGAATAGAAATGGAATTAGTGGTACGTCCTTATTGCACCTTCTACTGTAAGAATTTTACTGTTTCAGTTTTAGAGATTTGTTCATGCCTATAAAATACTCCACCCTGCAGAGTTTCCATTCTGCAAGATGAAAAGAGTTCTGGAGATGGATGGTGGTCATAGTTGCACATGATGTCGATGACTAATGCCACTGAACTAACTATACAGTTAAAAATGGTGAAAATGGAAAACATGTATTTTGCCATTTTTGAAATTATTTTTTAAGTCTTTTACCATAAGACCCCTGGTAGCAGAAAAGAAATACTCTTCCTTTGATCTTTAACTTGGTCAGCCAAAGAAGCCAAGGGCAGAGGGCTGAGGATACCAGATATGTCCTACAGTATGAGCCTACTGCAAAGGCATGTATAAATTCTAGGACTTTAGCCAAACTTCCAGAAAGGGCTCTTTTGTTAACCTTTGTTAATTGCAAACAAAACATTTCAAAATAGTGGTACCCGTATGTTGGTTGCCAAGCACTCAAACTCCCATGCTCTGCACACTTTAAGAGACAGGAATGGTATTTGTACTAGGAGTAGTAATGAATACAAATACTTGAAATAATTCAATAGTTTACACTTGAACTGTTCCACAGATTCTCAGCTGCAAGAAGTGTATTCAAAATAAGAAGAATCTCAAAAAGAAGAAGAATTCACATCATTAACTCATACACTTTACAGAGGGTGGATGCGCTTATTCTTGGTGCACTTAGGATGTGTCCTGTGAACCCACATATGAGCGCAAGTCCAGACACAGAAATAACAATGCCCAGCAGAAGGGAAACATGGGAAGCATCACTCTTGGTGAAAGGGATCCCCACTGGTCCCAGCTCTGTGACCAGCTGCTGGGGTATCTTGTGCAAATCACCGAAACTTTCTAGGCCCCTAGAAAGTTGGCTCCTTTATCAGGGAAGTCTAATAACACAGTGTATTAGGCTGTCCCCTGTGCATAAGTACAGCTGTGAAGAAAAGGACTATGAACAAACAGAACAACTAAACATGCCAGGATGCCAGAGAGACAGAGAGCAGAGAGGAATCAAAATGACCAGGGCTGGGCACCGACAGCTCGGACCAACACCAGGAAGAACACCTGCAGTAAAGACCCAAAGCACAGGCCCTGCTGGGAAACACTGAGGCCACCGGGTTCAGCGTCTGGCCCCCGAGCAGGACACAGCACTTGTCCTGGCAGCACTTGCCCTCACCCACCCCTCTAACCCCTGGCCCAATGTGCTACCTAGAAGTGGGTAGAAATTTCCGCAGCCACAGGAATCTGAGCCAGAACTGCCAGCCAGCCCTGGACACCTTGCAGTCCATTTTGCTGGAACAGAGATTACAGTGGTGCTGCCTGAAGGCGGCCAAGAGGGCGCAGACAGGGAGACAGCGTGACTTGGTAAAGGTCCAAATTATGAAACGATCAACAGTAATACATTTCTTTACACACTCTGTGTTTTGAGCTAAGCTATTATTACTAATAATAATGTTAAATGATTATGTTAATCTTGTTGAAAGTGGGACACTTGGTAGTACTAAAGAGGACTATCAAAACCCTCAATGATCACATAATTAACTGATACATTTTAGACTAAAAGACTCTTTCATCTTTTTGTTGTTGTTGTTTGAGACAGTCTCCCTCTGTCACCCTGGATAGAGTGCCACGGTGTCATAGCACGCAAACTCTCTTGCCCCAGCCTCTGGAGTAGCTGGAACTAAGGGTGCCTGCCATAATTCTCGAATGAGTTTTTCTATTTTTAGTAGAAACAGAGTTTCACTCTCCCTCAGGCTGGTCTCCAACTCCTGAACTAAAGCAATTCTCCCACCTTGGCCTCCCAGAGTGTTGGGATCACAGGCATGAGCCTCAATGCCCAGCCAGTGACTACTCCACTTTGTAATCACCTCCTGAGTTACATCATGAGGGACAGAAGTGAGAGGGCTTTGCTTACCTTCACTGATGGCGCCTGAGTAAGAAACGACATCACCCCGAGAAAACGAGCAACCTGCCAGTTCAGTCACCCAAACTGGCATCACTCTGATTTCTTCTCTCCACACCCAAAAGTGGTATTAGAAACCATTCAGCAAGCTCAGCACCTGTAGCACAGTTGTGAGGGCGCCAGCCACATATACCAAGGGTGGCAGGTTCGAACCTGGCCTGGGACAGCTAAACGACAATGACAACTGCAACAAAAAATAGCTGGGTGTTATGGTGGGCACCTGTAGTCCCAGCTACTTGGGAGGCTGAGGCAAGAGAATCACTTAAGCCCAAGAGTTTGAGGTTGCTGTGAGCTATGATGCCACAGAACTCCACCCAGGGCAACACAGACTATCTCAAAAAAAAAAAAAAAAGAAAGAAAGAAAAAGAAACAAAGAAACCATTCAGCAGTTTATTTATTTTATTATATATTTTTTTGAGACAGAGTCTCAAACTTTCACCCTGGGTAGAATGCCCTGGCGTCATAGGTGACAGCAACCTCCAGCTCAGCTTAAGCAACTTCTTACCTCAGTTTTTCTATTTTTAGTAGAGATAGGTCTCTCTTTGGCTCAGGCTGGTCTTGAACTTGTGAGCTCAAGCAATCCACAGGCCTCTGCCTCCCAGAGTGCTGTGATTACACGCGTGAGCCACCACACCCAGCCCATTCAGCAGTTTATTCTCCAAGCCCCAGCACCTACCTCCTGCAAGAAGGTCCACAGAAAATCAGTGGATGAAGGCAAAAGAGCTATCCCATTTCAAACCAAAATGGTATACTGAGAAGTGGACACCAGAGGCAGGATAAGGGGGCCCATTAAAAAGCCCTCCTTGGACATCCTTTTTATCTTAGTAGGCCTCAAGACTATTTGCCTTGATCTCCAATTTCCAAAGCAGCAACCCTATTACAAGTGACTTTATCCCCTCCCAGCACTAACCCTAGGCCAAGACAAGAACGAACATCCACACTTAGAAGAGCAAATGAGTCCCACACACAGAAAAAGAAACAGCACTTAGTAAACTCACTACCAAGTATCATAAACTGGGTTTGCTACAAAGCAGATTTAGACCACATGGTTCCTATGAACTACTCTGTGGAGATAACTGCATTTGAACAATTGTTTGTAGGTCAGAAGCAGAGACATACACAGATATGTGGGGGAAAAGCTATCAAAGCCCCATTTTTATTCACTAATGGAAGGAGGACTGTAATTGAAGCCCCTACCTGGGTAAGTGTAATCCAGATTTAAAGCAATGACCCAATGTTGGACTACTAAAGTGGTTCTTAATCCTCTGGGGAGGTGCTAGACCAGTCTAATAATCTGATGTAGGCTATGGATCTGCTCCCCTGGAAAAGGCATACAATCACAAAATTTTGAGCATAGCTTCATAGGATTCATAGAGCACTCAAAGTCTGTGTACTTTGGGAATGCATATTCAAACTAACAATTCATGGACCACTGTGAGGGTGTCTGGCTGGAGCTATAAATTAAGTTGACAATACTCTGGGTAGGCTGTAAAGTTCCCTTTGATGGAAATGAATATTCTTTCCATCAGTCATCCTGAGAAGAGGTAGATCCCAAATGGAAAAAAGGCATTAGATTGTGGAAGAAGGTGTCTTTTTTTTCTCAGCATCTAGTGAGACTTGGGCCTGGACCCTAAGGAGTCTAGATTAATTTAAAAGTGCTCATAAATGGTGAGGAATACTAACTTCCATCCCCCTGGAAGGCAGGCAGACCCTGGGAGCACATCAACCCTGAAATAAAACCTTGCAGATGGGCTGGGCCTGTGAAGTCCAGAAACAATCATATCTCACCAGCTGTTTGTAGGTTATTCTCTGTGCTATAATCCTCTCCTGTTACTCCATGCCTTTAATAACATTATGTTACATGTTACATCCTTAATTTAGAAATCTTTGAGGAACTGTGTCCAAGCTTGACTACAGTGATAAAGGGGGCAGTCCCTCTTGAAGCCCACACAGCGATGGTGGCTGTCAACCCTGACACCTCGAGCAGTGATGGCCCAGGAATTGAAGGCAGGGGATGGCAGCCGGACTGGAAACAGCCTGATGGACACAAAGGCCCCTGAGTTCTTACATCCTTCCCCAGGAGAATGGAGGAGAAAAAGAAGTACAGAGGAGGCTAAGGGTCTGCTTTCCCCACCGCCGGGCTATCCGCCAGCAGATTTCAGGTCAATCTGTGAATATGATCCTACCTTACGTCAGAATGGGGGCCTCCAGAATATAACAAAAAAGCCAGAGGAGAATGAAAGATTAAAAGATCACAGTGAAAAAGAAACAGAAAACCAAAAAGTATTATTAGAATACATAAATGAATCCAAGAGCTGGATTTTCTAAGGGAAGAAAACAACATCTTATTTCTAAAAGTACAAGAACACAGATAATATTAGAAATAACAATGTTTAAAATGGTATAAAGTAAATTAAAATTATGTCATATATGATTTCATGGGAAAATTTTAAAATTTTTGTGAAACCGAAGGTTTTCTGTATAGATTTCCATTCTCAAAAGCAAACCAACCCCATGGAAGAAATTAATAAATGTATAAAGGAGTTTATGCCAATAGAAAGACTCAGTGCCTGTTTGGTTTTAGTGGCCATTTATTTTAAATTTTAAGGACCAGCAATTTTCACACAATATAAACAGTTAAAAAACTTCTTTTTAAAAAAGGAAACCTCTAAAAAAGATGCAAACAATAACATGTAATTAATGCTTACACCTGTAAAACAGAGTGCAAAATGAACTGAGTGTGCAGAAGTGCACACCTGGAGTCCCAGCTATTTGGGAGGCCCCGGCAGGAGGATGGCTGGAACCCAGGAGTTCTAATGCAGTAACACAGCCAGACCCTGTCTCCAAAAAAAAAAAAAAAAGGCAAACAAAACCTCCGAGTGTAAAATAAAAGCACAGCTTGATTTTACTTTTGCACAGAGATCGAGGGGGCTGGAGAGGTGGGAGGCCATAAAGCCTAAAAAAGTTGAGAGACTTCATGAAGGTCACATGTCACACACCCAGTTCATACTTGAGACAGAACTCTATTCCATTTGTCTACTTTCATCAACTAGAAAAATGAAGGATAAGACGGTGTTTCTGTTCCTCTAAATTGCCTGCTAATCATCATTATTGCTTGAGATAGTGGGATGGAACCTAAAAAAAAAACAAAACCTAAACACTGAATCTGTAAACACAGCAGCCCTGACAGCCACATTTCTATTCCTCTCCTGAGTCCGCCCCATCCCATTAGAATAGCTGAGATATGGGGGTAACTGAAGCACCACTCCCCGTTATACACAGGAGCTAACCTCAGTATTTCTACGGCATTCTATCCTTCTACTTTATACAAGTCTGGGGCATGTATTGCGTCCCAAAGTCTTTGATAAAACGCTTTGAGTAGGGTGGCGCCTGTGGCTCAGTCGGTAAGGCGCCGGCCCCATATACCGAGGGTGGCGGGTTCAAACCCAACCCTGGCTGAACTGCCACCAAAAAAAAAATAGCTAGGTGTTGTGGCGGGCGCCTGTAGTCCCAGCTACTCGGGAGGCTGAGGCAAGAGAATCGCTTAAGCCCAGGAGTTGGAGGTTGCTGTGAGCTGTGTGATGCCATGGCACTCTACCGAGGGCCATAAAGTGAGACTCTGTCTCTACAAAAAAAAAAAAAAAAAACGCTTTGAGTTTTATCAGTATTTTAAATGTATATGAACTAGTGCATCACGTATTGATTTTATTTCAGATGCAGTTTCTCCAATGCCTTAAGAATAGTAAAGTCTATATTACATGTCATTCTCTTAAAGATCATTTTCTTGGAGAGGAAAAAGTAGTCAAAAGCCTGATGGATTTTCTACGTCTGATGGATATGGGGAAACTCAGCGGTGTAACAACTGCTTTGATAGATCCATACAGCTGAAGCATTTCTGAGTGAAAGAAATAACAATGAGACATATCTGGCCACATTATAGTTGTAATGAGGTTTGGATTGGCAGCAACTGGGCTGGAAAAACAACCCTGTGACTGATAACCTGATTTCTATCTCTTTTTAGCGTCTTAGACTTTAGTTCCCATAAATATTATAAATTCTACACAATTCTAAAGAAAGAATTGCAAACTTTAAAGCTAGAAAGAAACCGTCGGTACATCTCCCTGATTGTACAGATTAGAAAACTGAGGTCCAAAAGACGAACCTCTTATTTTGCTTACTGAATTTACCCCGGCCGTAAGAGACATCTAGAGCACTTGTGAAAAAGCCTGGAGCTTTCCATTTCCTCCGTGCTGTCTATACTAAGGCCCCAAAAGAGGAACCACTAGTAAAAAGATCCTGCTTCAAAATATGAGCAGCAAACACACCACAGGCAAGAAATATACCCTAGTTGCACATTCATAATAATGTGGGGCTTAACTTAGAAAGATTTGGGATCTAAACACTTATAGAAACCTTTACAAGTTTCTGAGGAGGCTGACACCACGATATGAATTACTTATCCTCTCTCCCCAGCTCAGTGTCCAATGGGCCTTGTAGGGAGACAGGTGACAGAGAAGAGGAAACCCAAGTGTCTACCCTGAACTCTCCCCCAATGCCCTGGGAGGACAACAGGCTCATCTCTATGCATTTGTTTTTGGACCCAAGAGACTGTTTCCCAGACTCACAGAGAAATATCTGACCCTTCTTACAGAGATCTTCACTTGCCTCCAAAAGAAAGGATTATTACCCAATGGTTATATTAAAAGAGAAGGCTACTATAGCTTTATTTCTCATATCTTCAACTCTGGATATTACACAATTGCAAAAACTTCAGTGTCTCACCAATTATTAAATGATCTTTAAAAATGATTTTTAACCATGTAGGACTTTATCACACACAAGCAGTGGAATACAAAAACGGTGAACCAGATCTTGAACAAATATATAAGAATGCAGGCGGCGCCCATAGCTCAGTGGGTAGGGCGCCAGCCACATACACAGAGGCTGGTGGGTTCGAACCCAGCCCAGGCCTGCTAAAACAATAATGACAACTACAACAATAACAACAAAAAAAAATAGCCAAGAGTTGTGGTGGGCACCTGTAGTCTCAGCTACTTGGGAGGCTGAGGCAAGAGAATCACTTAAGCCCAAGAGTTAGAGGTTGCTGTGAGCTGTGATTCCACAGCAACTCTACCCAGGGTGACAGCTTGCGACTCTGTCTTTAAATATATATATATGTATATACATATATATATATACACCATTATTAGTAGTAAAATTTAAATTTACAGGGAAATTTAGAGGAAAGTGGATTGGAAACAAAAGAAAGTTTATTCAAAAATGATATATTGTGTTTAAATATGTGGTATTAAAATATTTTACTAAGATTATCAAGATATGCTCTTTACATTTAGCAAGTTCATAGTAAATTATTTTAAGGTACAAATGTGTGTCCATCCACACTCATACACTTGCACGTAGCAAAAGAATTTGGTAGAATTTTCTAGAATTTGTAAATAGCTCTTTCATAAAATGAAGATGAAAATTCTTTGACATCAGTAAGCAAACTCTACTATTATAGATTTTCCCTTGAGACAATTCAGTTTGTGTGCTTGCTGTAAATACTGCCTTCTTCACTGGTTAACTGTACTGAGCAGCCTGATTCTCATGAATTTTTACCCTTCCACTTTACACAGGCTTCAGGGTGAGGGACCTGCAGGGTGTTCTCAGCCTGCTATTCTCAGGAAATAGATTTTCAGTCTTTCCAATTACACCACAGAGCAAGGTGCCAGCCCTCCGAGCATACAATAGAATGCAACCTTCCTACCATTGTTTTAAGCTATTTTGATAAAAAGTTTTAGGTTGGAGCAAAGGGAGCCTGTAATCCTAGCACTCTGAGACACCAAGGTGCGAGGATCACTTGAGTGCAGGAATTCAAGACCAGCCTGAATAAGAATGAGACCCTATCTCTATTAAAAATAGAAAAATTAGCCAGACATGGTGCCAGATACCTGTAGTCCCAGCTACTCAGGAAGCTGGGGTAGGAAGATCGCTTGAACCCAGGAGTTTGAGGCTACAGTGAGCTATGAGGCCACTGCACTCCAGCCGGGGGCGTGGGGGGGGGGGAAGGTTGGGGGAGGGAGAGAAGGTGAAAGAAAAAGGGAGAAAGAAAGAAGCAGGAAAGAAATGGGGAACAGACAGGGGCAGAGGAAGAGATGACCTTGTCCAAAGGATCAATCCTTAAAAAGAGAGACTTCAGCAGGGGAAGAAAGGTGAGAGGCAGGAAGCCCAGGTGAGCAGGACCTCACAGCCAGGCAGGCTGCTGGGGCGGCGGATCAGTACCCATGGAGAAGGCAACTTGGACATCACCCCAGCTGTTAGAGAATTTTTCCTTGAGAGTGGTAGGGAAATGACAAAACACCTGACACTGGTAAAGTGCCTACTGTGTGCTGGATATGTTTTGTGTGTTTTATGTATGTTAACTCATCTAAAACCCCTGAAAACCCACGGGTGGGTACTATGACGATGCCTGCTTTACAGAGGGACACCGGAGACACTGAGAGATGAGCTAAATGCCAGCGGTCAAACAGCTGGCAAGCATTTTAAATGTTCCAACAGCAGCAGTCAGCCTGAGCTGGAAAGTCAGAGTGTAGTTTGAGTTAGGTAAGGAGAAAGCCCTGGGAAAACAGGCTGAAAGACTAATCTCCTCCCCCGAAGATGCAACAAAGATCATCAGTCAGTGTGTGTTACCTGAACCCCTCACCAGACACTGCTGCTTGCCCATAAAGGGGAAAACATAAAAACACTGCTCATCAATTTAGGAACCTAAAAACAAAATATAAGCCAGACGCAGTGGCTCACGCCTATAATCCTAGCCCTCTGGGAGGCCAAGGCAGGTGGATTGCCCGAGCTCACCAGTTAGAGATCAGCCTGAGCCAGAGCAAGCCCTCATCTCTAAAAAAATAGCGTTGTGGCGGGCGCCTGTAGTCCCAGACACTTGAGAGGCTGAAGCAAGAAAATCGCTTAAGCCCAAGAGTTTGAGGTTGCTGTGAACTATGACACCATGGCACTCTATTGAGGGTGACATAGTGAGACTCTGTCTCCAAAAATATATATATTATACTTATTATGTATACAAATATATTATCTATAATTATATATAATATATATGTATGTTATTATAGATAAGATATATATGTAAAATACCCATCCTGGGTACATTCCACAGCAAAGACGCGAATGAGAAAAGTTTATAGTAACTAATATGGGGAAAAAAGTCTCCAAGAGATATTGTAGACTTAAAGAAAAAAAGCATTATAGGTACTGTAAGAGACTGAACAATGAAGCTGAGCACAGTGGCTCACACCTGTAATCCTAGCTGGAAGACTGCTTGAGCTCAGGAGTTCAAGACCAGCCCAAGTAAGAGCGAGACCATCTCTACTAAAATCAGAAAAACTAGCCAGGCATGGTGGCGAATGTCTGTAGTCCCAGCTACTTGTGAGGCTGAGGGATGAAGATCACTTGAGCCCAAAAGTTTGAGATTGCTGTGAGCTATGACACTACAGCACTCTACCTAGGGCAACAGAGTGAGACCCTGTCTCAAAAAAAAAAGCAAGAGACTGAATAATGGTCTCAAAAATACCAGGTCCTACCTTGTTTAGAAAAAGCATCTTTGCAAATGTGATTAAAGCAAAGGCCTTTAGATGGGGAGATTATCATGGGCCATGTGGGTGGTCCCTAGCTATGATCACAGGTACCACTGCAAGAGAGGAAAGAGGGAGATTTTACAAAGACACACAGAAGTGAAGGCAAAGTCAAGATGCTACTGAGAGAGATCTAAAGGTGCTGGCCTTGAAGACAGGAGTGATGCTGCCACAAGCCAAGGAATGCGAGCAGTCCCCAGAAGCTAATGCACCAGGAGCAAACACCCATACTATGAAGGCAACATCAGTGGATTAATAGAATAGATTTAAAGGCATTGAGGGCAGGGAAAAGGGAGGGGAGAGAGAGGGAAGAACAAGTAATGGCTGTCTACAAGATTGGCTCCACTCTTACCAGCAAAATCAGTTCAGTCCATTCCTTTGCAGCATAACCTTCACTGAAGGATTTTTTTTTGCAGGGAAAAGGAATCTAATATTGCACCTTGCAAAAGGAAATAAACTCCCATTTCCATTTTTACTCAAACTGCACAAACATACTTCTCTGAACAAGAATACACTTCAGTGTCCCAATGATGAGTTTTTGCTGTTCCTCCCATTTTGTTCAGCAGCCTGAACCACCACTGCCTTACACTAGTCCCAAGGCAGAAGCCACTGCTAATGGGAGGAAGGGAAAGCTCAGCACACCCCAGCACCAGCCTCCCACCAACACTCCTGAGCCCAAACCACAATGGAGAACGTGGCCCCAGGATGGGCTTACCCTTCAGTAATCTCAGCCTAGATTTAGCACACCCAAGTCCCAACACTACACAATCCCACCAGGCCAAGCAATCTTAAACCACACCAGTCTTCCTCCAATTTAGAACATATTCCTTAAACTTCTTTCCAAGAACTATTCCCACAAAGTTTTCAAACATGAGCTATTTTACATTTACTAAATTTGAAATGCCCTGGTAAAAGGTAAGAACCACCACTATGGCCACCCCTGCCATAAGTGGTTTCCATTAAAGAGCAACCAAAGTATTACAAACACAAACAGAAAGAAATTTATGGAAAATTACCCTTTGGGAGATTTCTTCCATTTGCCAAAAGACCAATTTGTGATCCTAGTCTGGCACTGTATGAGTTCTTCCACACCAACATGTGGGTAAAGTAGGGCCTCGTAGAAAATTCTGGGTGATTTTCATTTAATGGTCAAACACATCTATCCAACAAGAAATAAGACACTACTTCTAAAATCCCCCAATATTCTTTCAAATGTAAAGCTTAAAAGGGCAATTAGTGGAGTTAGGCCCCAGGACTCTGCTCCATGTGGACAGGAGAATTCACCCCCAAGCTCCACAGTCTTCATCTATAAAATGCTGGTACAGGCTGGGTAAATTAACACCGCATAATGTAGGTAGGTAGAGTTGTTTTTTTATCTAAGCACTAATTCTGCTGCAAGAGACAGCCCATCTTTGGAGATCTTAACTCCTACTACTTTTTCTGACAGATTTTGCCAGCCATCACATTTCCAAAATGAAAATGTAACAGCTTGCAGCCATTGCAATATACTTAAGATGTAATAATGGAAAATGAGATGTTATTGATTGGAAAGGGAGGAGAAGTAACCACAATGGTGTCATCAAGTCAGAGAAAGAGAAAATTAACAGATGAATTCTTCAAGACTGAGATTTGGTTGCCACCCACTACAGATGGCAGAGTTCTGAACAGCAGTCCCCAGACAAACACAAGATATACATTAAATATGTGTGGCAGGACTCAAAAGAACACTCCATAGCCTTTCAATCATAAGGGAATTCCACATTGTAGATCGCAGCTAAACTTATATGCTTGAATCCATTCTGTTTGGAAATAATACACAGACAACAACTGTTTGTCAGTTGTGTGTAAGCAAGACAGTTTCCTTTTCACTCCAATGAAACAAAGTGAAAAATCACACCACCATTTTTAAAATATCAAATAAGCTGGGCACAGTAGCTCACACCCTGTAATCCTAACACTCTGGGAGGCTGAGGTGGGTGGATTGCTTGGGCTCAGGAGTTCGAGATCAGCCTGAACAAGAGCAAGACCTCATCTCTAAAACTAGGCAGGCATTGTGGTGGGCACCTGCAGTCCCAGCTACTCTGGAGGCTGAGGCAGGAGGATCACTTCACCTCACGAGTTTGAGGTTGCTGTGAGGTAGGCTGAAGCCATAGCACTCTAGCCTGGGGCAACAGAGTGAGATGCTGTCTCAAAAGAAAAAAAAAAGAAAAAGAAAGAAAAAGAAATCCAAATAAGACCACATATTTTACAGGAGTAACTAATATTAAATGTGGCATGCCACGCCCTCAATGGAAAGGCACAGATGTATAACTTAATTTTGCATGAACTGCCTCTCTATTCTGTGATTTTGCACCTAAAGAATAGGAATGAAGATTTTAAGGATACCTGTAGAGACTATTAAGCATTTATTTCATATACCTGTTGGCTATTTGTTATGTTTTCTTTGGAGAAATGTTTATTCAAGACCTTAGCCCACTTTTACATCAGGTTATTAGAGGGTTTTTTTGCTGTTGCATGATGGAGGTTTCTTATTCATTTTGGACACTAACATATCATCAGATGTGGTTTGCTAGTATTTTCTCCAAATTCCATGTGTTGCCTTTTCAATCTGATGATTGATTCCTTTACAGTACAGAAGGTTTCAGCCTGAAGTCACTAATCATTAAAGAAATACAAGTCAAAACCACAATGAGGTTATCACTTCATACCTATTAGGATGGCTATTATCCAAAAATCAAAAGACAAGTGTTGGCAAAGATGTGGAGAAATTGGGACCCTTGCACACTGTTACTATAAATTAAAAATGGTATCAACACTATAGGAAACAGTATGGCAGTTCATCAAAAAATTAAAAATAGAACTCCCATATGATCTAGCAATCCCATTTGGGGGTATTTATCCAGAAGAACTGAAATCAGAATCTCAAAAAGATATTAGCACTCTTGTGTTCACTGCAGCCTTAGCCACAATAGCCGAGACATCAAGACACCAAGTTCAATAAGCCAGCCACAGGATGACAAGTACTGCCTAATTTCACTTAGACGTGGCGTCTAAATTCAAACTCACAGAATCAAAGAGTGGAATGGTGGTTGCCAGTGACTGTGGTGGGCTACTCATCAACAGGTATGAAGTTTCAGTTAAGCAAGATAAATTCTAGGGATCTGCTACCCAACATTGTGCCCAGAGTCATTATAAAAATACAACTTGAAATACATTAAGAAGATAGATCTCATGTTAAATGTTCTGACCACAATAAAATAAAATTTTTTAAAAAGAGAGAGATGCCTGCAGAGTAGTGGAAATAGGAAATACTCTCTTGGTAAAAATTACTCCTAGCCAGTCTTGCTACCTTATTAGTTGGTCAAAACATGCAATTTAACAAATAAACTTTTCATGCCTGAACTTACTTTAGAGAAATGCAACAAACTGAGATAATATAAAATTTTTAATTTTTGTTTTCTTTTTTGGAAACACAGTCTTGCTCTTGTTGCCCTGGGTAGAGTGCCACAGTGGCGTCACAGTTCACAGCAACCTCAAACCCTTGACCTCAAGAGATCCTCTTACCTCCGCCTCCTAAGTAACTAGGACAATAGGCACCCTCCACAACGTCCAGCTACTTTTTCTACTTTTAATAGAGATGGGGGTCTCACTCTTGCTCAGACTAGTCTCAAACTCCTGAGCTCAAGCAATCCACCTGCCTCGACCTCTCAGAGTGTTAGGATTATCGGCTTGAGCTATCTCAAACTTTGAATTCTTAAAAAGAAAAACAATATATTTAGTTAAGTATGAAAATTATCTGGCTGGGTGCAGTGGCTCATACCTGTAATCCTAGCACTCTGGGAGGCAGATGCAAGTGGGTTGCTAGAGGTCATGAGTTAGAGACCAGCCTGAGCAAGAGTGAGACTCCATCGCTATTCCGGGAAGTTGTGGTGGGCAAGTGTGTCCTGGCTACGAGGGAGCCTGAGGCAAAAGGATCTCTTGAGCCCAAGAGTCATGGCACTCTATCCAGGGCAACAAAGTGAGACTCTGTTTCAAAAAGAAAGAAAAGAAAAAAAGGAAAACATCTCATTCATGTTTAATAATGTTTTTAAAAATTGGGATTAAGTTTCAAGATTTTGTTCCTGGAATAAAATAAGTACCTTTTCTTGATACCAGTCCAATTCATTGATATCTAAGAATAATGACTGGTGGCGGACTAGGGACTCAAGTAAGCAAAGATTTTTTTCCAAGCAAGCCCTAAACGAAGAGAGAGTATTACGACCCAGTCAAGTATGTAACCAAACATTCAAGTAAGCAGCAGGCAACAGGAATAGACATGGACTTTGGTTTAGAGAATTTTAAAATTCTGCGATGTCAGCACTTCCCCCACCTAAAGCACGTCATGATCGATTCCGTCAGCATCTGACAGGAGTGCGGGATGTCTAATAGTGCAAGGCAACTCCGACTGGACCAAAGAGCATCTATTAGAGTCAAAGTAATGTCCTTGGCCAAGGTACTCAAATGCTCAGAGGCTAAGTTTCCATACCTATAAAGTTCTTCTCATGGGGTTTTCCTCAGTTTTAAATGAAACAAGGCATGCAAAGAGCCTTTGCACAAAGCATAGTAAAAAATAAGCAATTCATAAATTTAGTTTCTTACTCAGTAAGTGAACTTACTTCCTTTGGAGAAGAGGAAGTGGATCGTATGAGCACATGTTAGGGGTGAAATGTCTCCCAAATGACCTGCTCTCAATCTTCCCACATGTGCCCAGTAATGTGCCCAGACAGCTACGGTTGAGCAAATTAACTTAAGGTCAAACAAGTGGAAAGGCTACAGCAGGTGTTTCCACTTGTCTTCATGAAGAAGTTCGTCCTCTCTTTACATGTCCCTGAGCTGGAAATATTTCCTGTGCCACCACCCTGCGTTACACGTGGGTGGGTGCACAGTGCTTTGGCAAAGGGACTGACTTAGTTGCTGCCAAGGTCAACATGGGCAAATTTAGTATGCAAAATTATAGGCTGCAATATTTTTAAAAACATAGGGAAAAGTCTCTGGTGCCAGTGAGTAGTTTTAGCCTAGGAGGGAGTGGCTATAACCAGAAGCACTTTTCTTTTTTTTTTTTGGTTTTGGCCGGGGCTGGGTTTGAACCCACCACCTCTGGCATATGGGACCGGCGCCCTACCCCTTGAGCCACAGGCGCCGCCCCAGAAGCACTTTTCTATCTTTGTCTAACCTAGACATGGGCAGCATTGATGTTTTGGTCACTTGTAAGACTCTCTCTATACCAGTATCTTTTAAGGGCACTCTGAAATCTCCTTTAAGTAAAACAGAGAACCACAAACCACGGAAAGGTACTCTGGTACATTTTCAACACAATGGACTTTTTTTGGTGGTGAGCCTCACTCTGGAGAGACAATTGACATGACAGTCAGGTAAGGTGCTCCACAGAGTGGGGAAAAGCTTTAAGACTCCTTTAATACTCCTTTGCTGAAACACACACAACAAGTAATACGGGGAAGACTGTCACCATCCATTCATTCAACGGCTAGTGTTACATGCTGACTACATGCCAGCTCTGCTTTAGACGCTGGGACACTGCACATAACTGACATCTGCCTTCCCTCACCTTTTCACCCTTGCCCTATTCCATTTTCAACAAAGATGGCTTTTCCTTAAAGGGACCCCCCTCCATCGCTCACACACGTGGCCTCTCCAAATTAGGCTCCGGAATGTGCAATTTGCCAAAGAACAAAAGAGTCCTTTCTCTTCATTGAAATACACCCTGGAATTCTGGGATGAGAAGCTCATTTCTGAAGCTTTGCATAGAACTAGACATGACCTTTCCAGGCAGCCCCCACACTGCACCCCACCCCACCCCCAAATACCCCCATCCACCTTACCAACCTACAGACGCCTCCTCGGCCCCAGTGCTGGATTTTCCCTGTTCTCTCTTTAACCTCTGCCCTTCCTTCTCTCATGCCAATTGACAAGAATGTCTTCTTTGTGTTATCTGTCCATTCCGTGGTTCTTTTCAATGGGGGAAAATAACAGAACACAGAGGAGCAGAGAGTTCAGGAACTTTGGAATGGAGAGGAAATTGTTTTTTAATTTTTTCTCTCATTCAACAAGCATTTGTTGTCTCTGCTTGATTCATTCGGCCACAATCATGTGCTTCAATGGAAGGCACCATTTCACCCATAATGCAGAGGCCGACAGGATACAGTCCATTTCCTTAAATACTTTATAAGCTGGTTGGAATGATAGCATATAGCAGTGCTCTAAAAGCGTGCACCTCTTGCACCAAAGTAGCTATTCCATATGACTTTCTCGAGGTAGACCATATTCCCCTTAGACTGGAAGACTGGGAATGGTACGTGTAGCCTCACCACCCTTCTTCTGTACATCATAGCACTCCTGTTCTACATTAAATCTGTAAACCATGTAGATGTTTCATAAAAACATTTATCCTGCATTTCTGGGTCAGGCACCTTCCTTGGGAGACCATTATGCGTGTAAATCCACCTACCCTCCTTGGCCCTGCTCAATTAGCAGTGCTGATTCTAAGTCTTGTAGTCACATATCTCCTCTGACTTCCATCCCCAAAAGCTGTAAATCACATGGTATTTCGAAAAAGGCATCCCTGCCTTGTGCAAGACTGCCAATAGCCAAAAGGCAGCATCTGAGAGAAAAAGGAAAAAACTGCACCATGCATTTATGAAATAAGCAATTTGCACAAGAAACTAGAAACAAATCCAGCGTGGCAGCTCTCACCTGTACTCCCAGCACTTTGAGGGTCAATGTGGGAGGATCACTTGAGGCCAGGAAATCAAGACCAGCCTCAAAAACACAAGAAGACTTCCATCTCTACAAAAAATTTTAAAAATTAGCCAGGCATGGTAGCACACACTTGTAGTCCCAGATACTGAGGAGGCCGAGACCAGCGGATCCCTTGAACCCAGGAGTTTGAGGTTACAGTGAGCTACACCACTGCACTCCACCCTGAGCAAAAGAAAGAGACCATGTCTCAAAAATAAATAAATAGAAATTAAAAAGAGGGGGTGGAGCAAGATGGCGGACGAGTAACAGCTTCCCTGCAACTGGGCACAGTGAGTCTGGGGAGATAAGACTCCAGGAATCTCTGGCTGGTGGGATCTGCCTATGATCATCCATTTGAGGATACAGGGAGTCAGCAAGGGACTCCTGAACCCCAAGAGGAGGAAAAAAACACTGGAAAACTGGCAAGTGGTTGCGTGTGTTCAATTGACCTAATCCCGCCAGCAACCATAAGTACAAGCAGCAGTGAGACTACAAACCAGAAAGGCCTTATCTATGAACTGTTTCGGTGTTTTTGGACTTGGCACTCAGTTGAACTGCCTTGGGGAGAGCTTGAACAGGAGTGCAAGAACTTTGGGCATTGTCTAGGGCCCCAGACTGAGCCACTGAGCTGGGCCACAGGGAGCCACTGTGAGAGAACTGCCTCGGCAAGCTGCGCCCTCAGGGTCCCAGAGCAAGGATCTGGCAGGAGCTAGTAACCTAGTGATTGAGCAGCCTAAAGGTGGGGACTGAGGTGCCTTACAGCCTTAACCCTTAGGAGCAGAGGGAGACGGGTTTTAACACACTGAAACCTCAGAATGTTGCCCTGGGTAGAGTGCCGTGGCATCACAGCTCATAGCAACCTCAAACTCCTGGGCCTGGCACCCCCTGGACATCCATAAGAGCTGCGCTGCAACCTGTGACCCGCACCCGCCGGGCCTCCACATGCCCTGACCAGGAACTGCGGGATCCGCGCAATCCCACGTCCTCCCTCCTGTATCCTCCCTGCCTCCACACTGGCCCGCTTGTCTGGCCAGTGACAATGGTAGCCACGTGCCCTCTGCAGCCGTCCCTGACTCTGCAAGATCCCTTCTTCAGGCCAGAGATTGCTGGAGCCTTGGGCTCTCTGTGCCAAAGTCACTGGGCGCCTGGCACTCCAAGAACTGTACGCACCACCTCCCGCCCTGTTGCTGAATCCGGGTGTGTTACACACCAGAGCTGCTTCCAAAACCAGAATTCCCTAGCTGGGGCAGCCCCAGAGGAACTACACAGGGTCACTCCCTACAAAGATCCAACAATGATAGAGTGATCCTGCTGGGGTATAATCTTGGAGAGACACCTCCCCAACTCTGAGGACGGCCAGAGGCAATAGTGAAAAACAATCATGAGGCAAAATCAACAGAAAAACATTGACAATACGAATAATCAGAGTAGATCAACTCCCCCAAGGATCAATGGGGCAGACACAGCACAAGATCCCATGCACAAACAAATAGCTCAGATGTCAGAAATCAAATTCAGAATCTGGATAGCAAATAAGATTGAATTAGAATTCCAAGCAGTAACCCAAAAGATATCTCAAGAATTCAATGAATTCAAAGACCAAATGACCAAAGATTTTGACACATTGAGACAAGAAGTTGCAGCCCTCAAAGATCTCAGAAACAAAGTAGAATCCCTCAGTAACAGAATGGAACAAGCACAAGAAAGGATTTCTGACATTGAAGACAAAGCTTTAGAACACTCCCAAACTCTCAAAGAGAAGAGAAATGGAGGGCAAAAACAGATCATTCTCTCAGAGAGCTCTGGGATAATTTGAAGAAAATCAATATTCGTCTTATAGGGATCCCTGAAAGTGACGAAGTGGCTTCACAAGGCACAGAGTCTCTTCTCCATGAGATTATGAAGGAGAACTTTCCGGACATGTCAAAAGATTCTGAAATGCAGATAGCAAACAGTTTCAGAACTCCAGCACGACTCAACCCAAATAAGACATCCCCAAACACATCATAATCAATTTCACTAAAGTTAATGTGAAGGAGAAAATTCTGAAAGCCGCCAGATGAAAGAAAACAATTACCTACAAGGATAACAATTTTAGAATAACTACAGATCTCTCTCCTGAAAACTTTCAAGCTAGAAGAGGATGGTCATCTATTTTTAATCTCCTGAAACAAAATAACTTTCAACCCAGGATCCTGAACCCAGCTAAACTGAGTTTCATTTATGATGGAGAAATTAAATACTTCAATGACATTCACATGTTGAAGAAATTTGCCATAACTAAACCACCACCTCTCTGGGATATTCTCAGACCTATTCTCCATAAAGACCAGCGTAACCCTCCACCACAAAAGTAAAACCACCCAGAAAATTTTGACCAAATTCCAACTTCCACAGTTGCAAAAGGATTAAAAATGTCCACTGGACTTCTGAAAGGCTTATCAATATTCTCAATCAATATGAATGGTTTAAACTGTCCTCTAAAGAGGCACAGGTTGGCTGACTGGATACAAAAACTCAAGCCAGATATCTGCTGCATACAAGGATCTCATCTTACATTAAAAGACAAATATAGACTCAAGGTGAAGGGATGGTCATCTATATTCCAGGCAAACGGAAAGCAGAAAAAAGCAGGCATTGCAATCCTGTTCGCAGACACAATAGGCTTTAAACCAACTGAAATAAGGAAGGATAAGGATGGACACTTCATATTTGTTAAAGGTAATACTCAATACGATGAGATCTCAATTATGAATATTTATGCACCCAACCAGAATGCACATCAATTTATAAGAGAAACAGACATGACCAACTCGATTTCCTCCAGTTCTATAGTAGTTGGAGATTTTAACACCCCTTTAGCAGTGCTGGATAGATCCTCCAAAAAGAAACTAAGCAAAGAAATTTTAGATTTAAACTCGACTATTCAACCTCTGGACTTAACAGACATCTACAGAACATTTCATCCCAACAAAACTGAATACACATTTTTCTCATCAGCCCACGGAACATACTCCAAAATCGACCACATCCTAGGCCACAAATCTAACCTCAGCAAATTTTTAAAAATAGAAATTATTCCTTGCATATTCTCAGACCATCATGGAATAAAAGTTGAACTAAATAACAACAGGAACCTGCATATTCATACAAAAACATGGAAGCTAAACAACCTTATGCTGAAGAATAGATGGGTTATAGACAAGATTAAGAAGGAATTCACCAAATTTTTGGAACAAAACAACAATCAAGACATAAATTATCAGAACCTCTGGGATACTGCAAAGGCAGTCCTAAGAGGGAAATTTATGCACTGCAAGCCTTCCTCAAGAAAATGGAAAAAGAGGAAGTTAATAACTTAATGGGACATCTCAAGCAACTGGAGAAGGAAGAACACTCCAACCCCAACAACAGCAGAAGAAAAGAAATAACCAAAATCAGAACAGAATTAAATGAAATTGAAAACAAAAGAATTATACAACAGATCAATAAATCCAAAAGTTGGTTCTTTGAAAAGATCAATAAAATAGATAAACCTTTGGCCAACCTAAGAGTAAAATCTCTAATTTCATCAATCAGACATGGTAACAATGAAATAACAACAGACAACTCAGAAATTCAAAAAATCCTTAAAGAATACTAAAAGAAACTCTACTCCCAGAAATATGAAAATCTGAAAGAAATCAACCAATACCTGGAAGTACGCCACCTACCAAGACTTAGCCAGAATGAAGTGGAAATGTTGAACAGGCCTATATCAAGTTCTGAAATAGCATCAACTATACAAAATCTCCCTAAAAACAAAAGCCCAGGACCAGATGGTTTTACATCAGAATTCTACCAAACCAAAGAAGAACTAGTACCTATACTACTAAACCGCGTCCAAAATATAGAAAAAGAAGGAATATTACCCAACATGTTCTACAAAGCAAACATCACCTTGATCTCCAAACCAGGGAAAGACCCAACAAGGGGGTTGGCGCCTGTGGCTCAAGGAGCAGGGCGCCAGTCCCATATGCCGGAGGTGGTGGGTTCAAACCCAGCCCCGGCCAAAACCACAAAAAAAAAAAAAAAAAAGAAAGACCCAACAAGAAAAGAAAGTTATAGAACAATATCACTAATTAATATTGATGCTAACATACTCAATAAGATCCTAACAAACAGAATCCAATAACACATCAAAAAAATTATACACCATGACCAAGTGGGATTTATCCCAGGGTCTCAAGGCTGGTTCAATATACGTAAATCTATAAATGTAATTCAGCACATAAACAAACTAAAAAATAAGGACCATATGATTCTTTCAATTGATGCAGAAAAAGCTTTTGATAATATCCAGCATCCCTTCAGGATCAGAACACTCAAGAAAATTGGTATAGAAGTCACATTTCTTAAACTAATAGAGGCCATCTACAGCAAACTCACAGCAAACTCACAGCCAATATCGTATTGAATGGAGTTAAACTGAAATCATTTCCACTTAGATCAGGAACCAGGCAAGGTTGTCCATTATCTCCATTGCTCTTTAACATTTTAATGGAAGTTTTAGCCATTGCAATTAAGGAAGAAAAGGTGATCAAGGGTATCCACATAGGGTCAGAAGAGTTCAAACTTTCACTCTTCACAGATGATATGATTGTATATCTGGAAAACACTAGGGATTCTACTACAAAACTTTTAGAAGTGATCAAGGAATACAGCAATGTCTCAGGCTACAAAATCAACACCCATAAGTCTGTAGCCTTTATATATACCAACAATAAACAAGCTGAGAAAACAGTCAAGGACTCTATTCCTTTCACAGTAGTGCCAAAGAAGATGAAATATTTGGAGTATACCTAACAAAGGACATGAAAGCTCTCTATAAAGAGAACTATGAAATGTTAAGAAAAGAAATAGCTGAAGATGTTAACAAATGGAAAAACATACCATGCTCATGGCTGGGAAGAATCAAAATTTGGGTCTATACCACCCAAAGCAATATATAATTTTAATGCAATTCCTATTAAAGCTCCACTGTCATATTTTAAAGATCTTAAAAAAATAATACTTCATTTTATATGGAATCAGAAAGAACCTCGAATAGCCAAAACATTACGCAGCAATAAAAACAAAGCAGGAGGAATCATGCTACCAGACCTGAGACTGTACTATAAATCGATAGTGATCTAAACAGCATGGTACTGGCACAAAAACAGAGAAGTAGATGTCTGGAACACAATAGAGAACCAAGAGATGAATCCAGCTACTTACCGTTATTTAATCTTTGACAAGCCAATGAAAAACATTCAGTGGGGAAAAGATTCCCTATTTAACAAATGGTGCTGGGTGAACTGGCTGGCAACCTGTAGAAGATTGAAACTGGACCCACACCTTTCACCATTAACTAAGATAGACTCTCACTGGATAAAAGATTTAAACTTAAGACATGAAACTATTAAAATACTTGAAGAAAGTGCAGGGAAAACTCTTGAAGGAATCGGCCTAATATTTTATGAGGAGGCCTCCCCGGCAGTTGAAGCACTATCAAAACTGCTGGGACCTGATCAAACTAAAAAGCTTCTGCACAGCCAAGAACATAATAAGTAAAGCAAGCAGACAGCCCTCAGAATGGGAGAAAATATTTGCAGGTTATATCTCTGATAAAGGTCTAATAACCAGAATCCACAGAGAACTCAAACCTATTAGCAAGAAAATAACACAAGACCCCATCTCAGGGTGGGCAAGGGACTTGAAGAGAAACTTCTCTAAAGAAGACAGACGCATGATCTACAAACACATGAAAAAAAGCTCATCACCCTTATTCATCAGAGAAATGCAAATCAAAACTACTTTGAGATATCACCTAACCCCAGTAAGAGTAGCCCACATAACAAAATCCCAAAACTAGAGATGTTGGCGTGGATGTGGAGAAAAGGGCACATTTCTACACTGCTGGTGGGAATGCACACTAATACGTTCCTTCTGGAAGGATGTTTGGAGAATACTTAGAGATCTAAAAATAGACCTGCCATTCGATCCTATAATTCCTTTACTAGGTTTATACCCAGAAGACCAAAAATCACAATATAACAAAGACATCCGTACCAGAATGTTTATTGCAGCCCAATTCATAATTGCTAAGTCATGGAAGAAGCCCAAGTGCCCATCGACCCATGAATGGACTAGCAAATTGTGGTACATGTATACTATGCAATATTAGGCAGCCTTAATTAAAGATGAAGACTTTACCTCTTTCATGTTTAAATGGATGGAGCTGGAACATATTCTTCTTAGCAAAGTATCTCAGGAATGGAAGAAAAAGTATCCAATGTACTCAGCTCTACTATGAAGCTAAATTATAGCTTTCACATGAAGGCTATAACCCAACTATAGCACAAGACTATGGGGAAAGGGCCAAGGAAGGGGAAGGGAAGGTGGAGGTTATGGTGGAGGGACAGTAACGGGTAGGGCCACACCTACGGTGCATCTTAGAATGGGTACAGGTGAACCTTACTAAAGGCAGAATACAAATGCCTACATACAGTAACTAAGAAAATGCCATGAAGGCTACGTTGAACAGTTTGATGAGAATATTTCAGATTGTATATGAAACCAGCACATTGTACCCCTTGATTGCACTAATGTACACAGCTATGATTTAACAATAAAAATAAATTAATTAAGTAAAAAAAAAAAAAAAAAAGGAACGTGAAACAACACTGTAGCCATCAAAGAAATAAGAGAGAGGAGACTTAAATGGTGACTTGGGGTCAACAGGAAACACTGTCCAGAAAATAAAATATTTTATGTGACGATCAACTACTCATATTCTTCCTTCCCTATTTCATCTTGCCCCAGGGATTCAGCCTCCTACAAGGGCTTTGATGGAATAGAGCTGTTGCTGGTATTAGCCAGCAGATTTAATTTTAAAAAACTATATGGATCAACACAGACAGTAATAAAAATATAATCCCCAGGTTGACATCACATCCCTGATTTTTTTTAGTATATAAATGTATGTGTGCAGGTTTCCAATAACTTGGAATAGATATTCTAATAAACAGAATAATATAAATGCACAAAAAGCACTACTATAAAATAGTTCCACGAGTTACAATTTTTCTTATCAAAAATACAAACAGTATTCGGTGCTTGAAAATCAATCCCAAAAGTACAGTGATATCAATACCAAACAAAATTATTACTATTATATAACTCCCACCTTTTAGAGGCAGAAGTTGGGTCCCTAGTTCTAAAAATATACCCTCGAAGCTCTATTTTCAACATGTTATGAATTTATCTCATTCTCCAAACTTGCTCCTTTTCCCCCCTCAGTATTCCAGAACACTAAATGAGCAGAATTTAAACACTGAAGGGAAGAAGAGGGGGATTGGTGTGCTCCCCGCTAATGGACACAAGGTAAGGGTATACTGCCCACCTCCTGGGTGCAGGACACAACCACAACAGAGATCTCACCTAACAAAGACAGACCTTGTAACCTGATCAATCGTATGACCCTCATATTAATCTGAAATTTAAAAAAAAAAAAAAGAATTTAAACATGGAAAGAAACAGGTTATTCCAGAATCTCTTCTGTGGCACTGTAATAAAGTTAGTAAACGTGATCTTGCAATGCCAGAACAAGCTATTTTGAGCGTCACAGGAGGTGGTAGTAAGTCTTAGGCTTACTTATTCCTACATCTCAGTAAAGGACACCCCTGGTGTCTGTACCCATTTTAATTCCCCCTCCCCGACAACTTCAGATAATTCTCCTGTATCATTTGTGGTTTGCTGATGGGAGTGATTTTATCCACCCTAAGTCAGTTTTCATTCCCACTTACAATCTTACTTTAGCTAGAACTACCCATATATTAGTCTTTCATTATAAAATAATGCCCTGCTTTCACTCTTGCTCTATTTTGGTACATCCTTTTAAAGGAAAATACATGCCATTAAAATGCATTGAGTCAGATTTTCAGACTCATTATGATGCTCATTGTTGACACAATAGTCCTTCAGATACACAACAATCTGTCACAAAAGACCCACACTTAGATGGAGGACAAAAGTGTTTTGCAAAGCCTGTCTTCTCAATGCAGTTGCTGTCAAAGACACATATTAATATCATCCTAGTTAAAGAGCATTTATTCTAAAAAGTGCAGGCCATTTAAATAGAAAATGACTTCATGAGCTATTTCTGCAAATTCAGTTACTTCTGAGAACACAGTGTCGTTAGACATTCCAGCGGTAGAAATGGGAAGCAAGGAGAAGTTCAGAATCCCAAGTCCCCACCAGGAGCAAATTCTCTGCTCTATCTGACAGCAGCATGGATGCTCAAAGTCTTTCATTTTCCATTCTCTGCCATCATCCATAAGCATTTCAGATTTCAAATTATGCTGCAGATTTCATTTCAGATTTAAGTGAATCCTTTTCTTGTATTAGCACAAAAGAAACAGCATAGATAAAAATGCTCCAGGTTCAAAATACCAAAGCTAGGTCATTTGTTATAAAAATAAGCCTTAACATAAAAATGTGTTTTCCCCCTCAAAAGCGCTAAAACTAACATCTAAAATAGAGGGTGACACATCCTTACAGAGTGAAGTCATACTTTATTCTTAATCATGCTTGACAGACTTAGAACGCAAAGCCAATATTTCTAAACAATTACGTAAAAGGCCGGGTTGAGCCTACACCAGGTAAATCGAAAAAAAGAGGAAACACAAAATACATTTCAAAATTTCACTCCTGTAACCTTTTATTTGCTATGCTACCATTTAAAAAATTCTGATTCCAGGTGGCGCCTGTGGCTCAAGGGGTAGGGCACTGGTCCCATAATGCCAGAGGTGACGAGTTCAAACCCCACCCTGGCCAAAAACTGCAAAAAAAAATTCTGATTCCTCTCTCTCTAGAACACAAATTACGGGGCTCAATTCTTTTAAGGGCCTATTTTATATTTAGATATAAAGAGCTGGAAAGAACTTTAGAGAAAAACCAAAGTCCAACCAAGTTAAGTGGTTTGCCTAAGATCACACAGTGTGTTAATGACAAAGGAGAGACCAGAGTTTGTATTTCCATTTGCCTAATTAAGAGATTTTCAGGTTATATAATCCTGTTTCCTGTCTTGAAGAAGAATACACATGTAACAACAGGGGGTCAGAATCACCTATAAAAAGAAGAAATACTAAACTAAATGTGGTGCCAGGCAGAGTGATTCCCGTCTATAATTTCAGCACTTTGGGAGGATGAGATAGGTAGACAAGAGAACGATCTTTTGTCTCTACAAAAAAATAAGAAAAACTAGCTGGGGGTTGTGGTGCAAACCTGTAGTCCCAGCTGTAGGAGAGGCTGAGGTGGGGGAATCACTTGAGCCCAGGAGTTCAAGGCTGCAGAGAACTATGATCACTCACTACACTCCAGCCTGGGTGACACGGCAAAGTCCTGTCTCTAACAAAGAAAAAAGCTAAATGTGGTATTAAGGTAGGATGTTTGCTCTGTGCCTAGACCATTAGCTTTGAATTAAGTCCCCTGAAATGGTATGTAAGTTATTCCAATGAAACCGAACATGTTTGTTATCCCATTCACAATAACATCACCATGTATAAAATATCTATTTAGTAATTAACAAAATAGATGCAGGGTCTATACAAAACTATTGGAAGAACACTAAAGAATATCATAAACAGTGACATTAATTGTTATCAGATGAGAAAATGAATAATGTAAAAGTATCAAACATCCCAAACAGGTCTAAATGTCATCTTATTCAAAAATCACAAGAAAATCCCTGTTGAACGCTTAACAAAATGAGATTAACAAGAGTGAGAAAGCATTTGGAAGACTAAGGGGGGTGGGGAGAAGCCAACAAATTTTGTTAATGTCATAACAGTTTTTTAAAGAAATTATGGACACTGTATATTAAAACAACCTCTGAATTGGCAAGGCCTAAAATATTGCTGTACTAGCACTAGATTAGGAAGCAGATCAAGAGAGCATAGAAACTTCATATACAGAAGATCTTACTAGATGAGACAGCGTGTCATTCAAATCACAGAGGGAAGAACTGATCAACTTCTAGGACAGTTGGTGACCATTAGAAAAATGTTAGCTCGCTACTCCAAGAAATAGAGCAAAATGGAATCTATGTAAATCAAAGAGTAAAATGTAAAAGAAATGAAACAATAGGAGAAAAAATGGGCAAACACCCAATAATTTTGAAATGAAAAAGGACTTTATAATAACAAAGAGAATCTATGAACAAAAAGATGAATCATTCTGACTACATAAAAATATTTAAAAATCTGTGTATCAGAGATTTTTTAATTCCATACC
Organism: Nycticebus coucang; assembly: GCF_027406575.1. Lineage (NCBI taxonomy): Eukaryota > Metazoa > Chordata > Mammalia > Primates > Lorisidae > Nycticebus > Nycticebus coucang. The sequence continues at coordinate 57,838,163 of NC_069788.1, forward strand.
CACAGGTTGTGGGGTAAACTGTTATAACATGACTAACGAAATGATACAATCATTGGTAAAAAAGATTATGTATAGTTGAGAATAAAAAGAACTACAAGTAGAAAAATACACAAAGAATATGTCTCATAAATGAAAGACTAATGAGCAGTAAATAGGAAAAAAATGTTCAAGTGCAGAGGTAATCAGAAAAATGCTAATTAAAACAATTTAATGTCATTCTCATCAACAAACTGGCAAAAAGATTTTCACAGACAATATCCAGGATTGGTGAGGGCATAGAATAAATGAGGATGCCTGTACTCAGCTTATGGGAGTGCAAATCAGTGTCAACGTTTGAAAGGGATGTAAGATTACTATAAAAATACATGCTCATTGACCCAGTAATTTCACTATAGGAATTTGCCCTAAAGAAATAATCAGGGTGTACAAAAGATACATTTATAAGGCTATTCATTACAGCATCATTTACAGAGTAAAAATTTTGAAAAAGAAAAAACAACTTAATGTTTAACAAGAGGGAATTAAACAGCAACTAAGATTTGTTTACGGAAGAAGCCTCACTGCTTTAAGAAAATGGTCACAATGAACTGCTAAAAAAAAGAAGTATGGAATTCATCTGTTTATAATTAAAATTATATTTTAATTTGTATAAATCCATAATGATATTGAGCACACAGAAATATTAACTATATCTCTCTCTGGGGTGTGAGATTATCAGTGTTATTAATTATCTTCCTTTGGTTTCTTCTCAATATCCAAATTTTCCATGATTATCAGGAATTAATTTTTCAAAAAGTAATCAGTCTAATGGGATTGAAATATACTAATATATTAAAGTAAAATTAAAATTCTTGGTTTGGCGCCTGTGGCTCAAGCAGCTAAGGCGCCAGCCACATACACCTGAGCTGGCGGGTTCGAATCCAGCCCAGGCCCGCCACACAACAATTGATGGCTGCAACCAAAAAAAAAGCCGGGCGTTGTGGCAGGCACCTGTAGTCCCAGCTACTTGGAAGGCGGAGGCAGGAGAATCACTTGAGTCCAGGAGTTGGAGGTTGCTGTGAGCTATGATGCTATGGCACTCTATCCAGGGTGATAACTTGAGGCCCTGTCTCAAAAAAATAAATAAATAAAATTCTTTAGGCTTGGCGCCCATAACTCAGTGGTTAGGGTGCTGGCCAAATACACAAGGGCTGGTGGCTTTGAACCTGGCCCAGGCCTGCTAAACAACAACGACAACTGCAACAACAACAACAAAAATAGCCAAGCATTGTGGAGGGCACCTGCAGTCCCAGCTACTTGGGAGGCTGAGGCAAGAGAATCGCTTAAGCCCAAGAGTTTGAGGTTGCTGGGAGCTGTGATGCCGTGGCACTCTACCGAGGACAAAAGGTAAGAATCTATCTCAAAAAAAAACAAAAAACTTTAATATATTAATACATTAAAATGTGATCAACTGATAAAGTTTCAACTGAAACATATTAAGGACTTCAGAGTAAGAGGAAAAGTCAAACCAAAGAGGCTCTCTCTCTTTTTTTTCCTCATATCTATTCAAAATTATTTATAATGGAAAATGTCAATTGTAAACAAAAGAAAGGAAAGTGAAATGAACTCCCATTGACCCATCATCTAGTTTCAACACTCACCAACTTGGAAGCAAACTCCAGACATCACATCACTGTATTCATAAATATTTTAGTATGTATCTCTAAAAGACAGGCAATCTCTTTGCTGTTATTTAAACATATGCAAAATAACACTATCACATTTAAGAATAAATCAGAATATGCAACCTCTTGACATCATCAAATACCCAGACGATATTCAAATTATCCTAAGCATCTGAAAAATGTTTTGTTTGAGTTTACAGTTAATACGTCCAAATCAGAATCCAAGTATTTATGTAAATCTCTTTCAATCTACAGGTTCCCCTCCATCTCTTTTTCCCCTCCTAGTAATTTCTTTGTTGAACTAATCCGAATTGTTTGTCCTGTTGGATTTTGATTGTGGGTAGCTCTTTCCTCTGGCCTCTCGTTTCCTGAAAACATGCTAGTCAGGTCTAGAAGCTTAGTCACATTCAGGTTGGTTGGTTTGTGTGTGTGTTTGTTTGACAAGTCTACCAAATGGTGATATTATGATTATGTCTTTCCAGGAATCTTCTCTGTTTTTCTCTTTTTATTTTTTTTCTCTTTTTACACATTTAACATCTATTGATAATTATTGCCTAGATATATAACCCATTAAGGATTGAAAAAACAGTGGTAGCCTATCCCTCCCTTTCACATATTAGCTGGAACACTTTGTAAAGAAAGTTTGTAAAGAAACATCTCTTCATGTGCCATTTGGTTGCTTTAAGATATAAGTTAGATAGCAAAATAAGAATAAATGTTTCATTCTTTCTCTTTATGTTTGCAAAGTAACGAGGTAGTTCTTACCTATGTTTGCAAAGTAATGAGGTAGTTCTTAGCACAGAGTAATCCTTATAAAGTGCAAATTTAAGCCTATACAACCTTTAAAAGGCAAGTCACTGCTCTTAAGACAAGACATTGCATCTACAATGAGGTCTACTAGACCATGAATCACCTACCCCTGCCTTGAATTCCCAGGATCTTTTCTGAAAATCTCAGTGGTCCAGCACACCATGTTCTCTCTCACCACACAGCTTTTGCACAGCTGTTCCCTCAGCCTGAGATGATGTCCCAGATCCCCCACCTGCTGCCTCTATTTAATTCCGGTTCATCCTACAGGTGTTACCTTAAAATGCCACTTTCTTTAAGAAGCCTTCCCAGTCTCCCCAATCTGGGTCAGGCTTATTTGCCATGTGGCCTTTAGCTTCAAAGCACTTGTCTCAATTTGTAACCCAACACTACTGTATGTGATGCCTTAATTACTGTCTGTCCCTCACTCCCCACCCAGGAAGTCTGTTGGAGTCAGTGCCCGTCTGTTTAGGGAGACACTGACCGAGCCCTACCACCCGGGCCAGGCACATTATAGCTTCTTAGGAATTACACATGAAAGAAAGAAGAAATGAGAGACCATGTGTTTGGGTTCTAACATTTGCTTATTCTCATTCATCCTAAAGGCATTTGCAGACTAGAACAGCAAAGCTGTATTGGGTATCATGCCAGCGCTGAGAATTTTGAGTTGAGGACAATCTCATCTTGACTCTGTGAACAGAGTGAAAAGACAATTCCAAGACAATGTTTATGGTTCCATGGTACAGGGAGGAGCAGAGCTATTGATACTTGAGCACCTGTGGAGAAGTGACAACAGAACACATTTCAATTACAGCAGTGTTCCCTGTTGGGTAAGAAGGGGTATGAGGTGGCCTTCTAATGAATCAATCCAACCCCAGCTAGAATACCATGGCCTCTGCCTAGCTTGCACTTTGAGAAATGATCCTCCTGCGTCAGCCTCTCAACTGGCTTGGACTACAGAGAAGCTGGGACTATACAGACCACCACACCTGGCTAATTTCTTCTATTTTTAGTAGAGAAGGGGGTCTCACTCTTGCTCTAATTGGTCTCAAACTCCTGAACTCAAGCAATGCTTCCACCTCAGCGTCTCAGAATGGTTGGATTACAGGCCCGAGCCATATGCCTGGCCTCGAAAAGATTTTTTTTTTTTAAAGACATTCAGTTCAAATCAAGGCAACTTTCCCATCCCTTAATATGAAAGTTTAAAACTTATTCCCAAAACATGTGTTCTAAGAGGCTGTTAATGACTCAATTCTTAGGCCATGTAAATACAACACAGATTAAGGTCTTAAGACAATAGAGTCTCCATAAATTGATCACCCAAGGGACTGTAACAAACTGGTCAAAATATGGAAGTAGTCAACATAAGGAACTAGGTCTACTGTACTGATACGTACATGATGTGCATGTCTGTTCTATGAATATTAGGTCAATTTAAATTAAAGTGGTAGCCTGGGAGCAATGGCTCACACCTGTAATCATAGCATCCCGGGAGGCTGAAGCAGGTGGATCGTCTGAGCTCAGAACAGCTCAGACAAGAACAGCCTGAGCAAGAGTGAGACCCATCTATTTAAAAAAAAAAAAATAGAAAAACTACCTGGGCATAGTAGTCCACATCTATACTCCCAGCTACTCAGAAGGCTGAGGCAAGAGGATTCCTAAGCCCAGGAGTTTGATGTTGCTGTGAGTCATGATGCCACAGCACTCAACCCAGGGTGACAGAGTGAGACTGTTATATTAATAATAATAATTAATTAATTAGGGGGGTGATAAACTGAGGGAGATGGTCAACTGCAGAGGTTCTACTATGTTTTAAACGATTGCCTTCACAGAGCTAGAGGAAAACACACCAAACTTTCCCAGTGGTTCAAATCAAAGAATTGCTAAGTAACTATTAGTAGCACAAAACATAACCACGTATCATAAATCATCAACATAAGCTACTGGGTATAACAAGTCATTTTATTAACATAGATATTCTTCCTGCTGAAATCCAGCTTCACTGGAATTCAGAGTTACGATTACAGATCTATGATTAAATCAGGTAGAACAGTTCTATAGTCTGTTTCTTCCACAATACTTAAAATGTTGACAGTAGGGAAGCCTTATATATCTTTATATCCATGGTTTTTGTCCCACTACCTGGCGTAGAACAAGAACTCAGCAATAATAGAACAAATGAATGAGTGATTTCAGGTAGAAGAGTTTGAAATAATGCAGAAAAGATGACAGATATAGAGTGACCATAAATTAATCATCCAGACTGGGACACTTCTGAAAGTGAGCAAGGATTCTATTAGTAAGTGGAAACTTGGACTGTCCAAAACAAACCAACCTTTCACCCTAACAGTGAGGTGCAAAAAGATCAATTCATTATTTATCTGCTTGAGCCTTAAATGACTTGCAGGACAAAAGGGATGGGTCAGTGGATGTCATGACTTTAAACAACTTCACAAATGAGGGTACTTGAATGATCAAAACAGGTAAGATACTAACATTCACTCGTCTTCAGAGAAACTTAAAATACAATCACAATGAGATTCCACTACTGCATTTAAAGACTGATGCGATCAAGTATTAGCATGCCTGTGGCAACAACCAGATGTGGCATCATCTACAAGATGTTTGAGGTTGCACTCTGTCTCAAAAAAAAACCATAATAAATTGAGATATTAAATAAAAATAGCATAGCACAAAATTAACCCTGTATCTCAACACCCTATATCTATATGCAACTTTTATTCATCAATTAAATTATTTTAAAATTAAAAAAGAAATGCCGTGCACACTCTGTGACTCCAGTTATATAAATGAAAAACAATATAAAACTTCTTTCTGTGACGATAAAAGTCTTGATAGGAGTTACCCTTGGGAAAAGCAGTAAATGAAAGAGACAGAAGGGGGACTACCAACATTCCAGATCGAAGGAGTTTACTCAGTGATAATTCACTGAATTGTACACTTAAGATTAACATACTTTTCTTTAGGTATATTAAGCCTAATAAAAAGCGTATGAGGAAACATACCCAAGAGGTGATATTCTCATGCTTTCTTTTGCACCCAAGAATTATTAGCTCTGCAGACACACTGAAAAAAATCACCCCGGTGACCTCAGAACCATCTGGAACAGCTGACATGGTAAATATTTGGTAAATGTTTAATGATGATGATGATGCTCTTTATACTACTGATCCAATATTTCCTACTTAAAATGTTTTCTTTTTCTTTTTTTTTTTACTCACTCTTCGGTTCCCTATCAGGCCAATAAAACTACCAGAAAACAAGAAGTGATACGTCAAATTTGACCCACTGCTAATTACTTAGCAATGCTTGGGTTTGAACCACTGAAGTTCTAACAAAGAACTTCAAAATTGGCAAAACCCTAAAACCAATTTCTAGACTATTAGCACAGAACATCTACGAGAAACATCAAAACATTGAAAAACACTGACAATTCTAGCTTCTTACATAGTTAGGACAGTTCAGGAAAATGAGGGAAAGAAGATACAAATGTTAACATCAAGGAACAAGTGCGACCATTTATGTAGACTAAACTGTGTCCACCTCCCCACTTAGAATGTGACTGTACTTGGAGAGACTTTAAAGACGTAATTAAGTAAAAATGAGGCCTTCAGGGTCATTGTTAACACAATATGACAGTTATCTTTATAAGAAGAAGAAATTTGGACACAGACATACAAAGAAAGATAAAGTGAAGACACAAGGAATAGGCGGCCATGTACAAGCCAAGGGGAAAGGCCTGGAGAAGACCCTTCCCTCATGGCCCCCAAGAGGAAACCAACTTTGTTGACACTTTGCTCTTAGACCTCTAGTACTCGGAACTGTGAGAAAATTAATTGATGTTGGTTAATCCCACCAATCTGTAGTTTTGTGTTACAGCAGCCCCAGCAAACTAAGACATCATTCACCTTCACCATGGAAAGTTAAGAAACTTCCGTGCACTTGTTCATGACCTGCTGTTCCACCTGTCAGGTGTGTGTCTCAGAATGTAAGCTCCTCCTGAATTTACTCCCTTCCATTTATCAAGCCATCTCCTGCAGGGTATATGCTTACTACTTGGGGGGGGGGTGTCTGAAACCCTAATTTATATTCCTCCCTCGAAGGTCACTTCTGTTGCATTGTCAATTTGCATACAAGTAACTCAAGAATCAGAGAAATGAAAAGGTCTTCTTGCCTCTAGAAACAATGCGCAGGAGGGCGGGTCAGGAAAACACAAAGAGCACTTCTCTCCAGAAGATAAATGAATAGAGGTTTCACCTTCCCATCCGAAAGAGAAAATGAAAAACAGGGGGAATCACAAAGACATTACTCTACTGTTTCTTTTCTTTGTGACTCCCCCCCCCTTTCCTCTCTTTGCTAGAGGTGGAGGGAGAATGCTGTTCTGAGGAATATCAAAGTTCTGATTTACCCTTTTATGAATATCATTTATCTGCACAGTAGGGCCATGATCCTTGTCCCACTGTGATTTTAGTGAGCATCTCTAGTTATCTAGTTCAACTTTTAACCACAGAAAACACAGTAAATCTCTCCTAAAATATACATCCAGCTACATACAGTATAGAATTAACTCAGCTGCACCTGTAGCAGACCTTCCAGAAGTCATTTACAAGAATTTGTCAGGATTACCTTTTTGATAAAACATAAATTTGTCTAAATCTAAAGTACTTTAAAGAGGTACAGAGGTCTATTTTTTATTACACAAAACTTGTATCAGCAAGTTGATGGAGGTAAAAAATACTGATAGTAGAACAAGGACTACTCTGAGGCACTGAACTTCAGTGTTACCAAACAGACACTTGTCATTTCAGCATGGGGAGAGGTGACTCACCACCTGGTGCATCTTCCTTGGTAAGTCCAAGAAATGGGCTGGCCCTGTAACTAACAGAGGCCCGTAGAGTTCCCTCCACGCACCCAATATTGGTCTGACAAACCAGGATTCTATGCAGCAGCATTTTCACATGGTCAAAGACACATGCTTTTAATATTCAATAGTCACCATTTGCAGAATGAGAGGACATCAGACATTCCTAGATCCCATCCCATGCAGCCCCGAAGAATCCAACTTGCCTACTAGATGAAAGCTTTCCATGTTGGAAGCATTTAATGCACGCTTCATGATTTCAAACACTGGCCAAGAGCCCCACACCCATGTTGTCCTTTCTTGAAATAGGGTTGGGTAGGGTAAAAAAAAAAAAAAAAAAACTTGACCAATGTGTTTCGCAAATTCAATTATGTATAAGCAGATATTAATCAAAATTAACAGTACTGTTGCTACAGAATTTCTATTTCAGGAACACAGACTGTCTGAGCCAGATGACAACAGGATGACAGACAGAGTTGTCTTCAAGAAGCCAGGATCTTCTTGAAGGCAATAATGTGCCTTGTGGCATGTCTTCAACACATCTCGGAAAACCTAATAATTCAGAGAGTCTGCACGCTTATACTGCATGCCAGAGGTAACTGCAAAAAACTTCAGCACAGCAGAATAACATCCTATTTGCAGAGTAGCTAACATTGGTCAGACATCCTATTCCAAGTCTCTGGTGCTCAAAAATGTAGGTACCTGACCACTTCTTCATAATAAAATAAAGAAGAACCAAGCTTTCTATGATAATTTCAATTTTACTTAGCTGATAAATTCCTTAAAATTGATGCCACTTTCCATTGGATGATTAGCCACATCAGAAAGGCAAGTAAGGGGCACTGTCTGCAGAGAAGGGTAAGGCTCCGTGCAAGCCCTACAAATTTGCCCATCAGGCCAGTCATTCAGGCATAGTGTAAAGAGCCTTCTTCTCTCTCCCAATCCGGAACCTGTTCTGGAATGAACATCTTACAGAGTGTCAAGCAATGTGAATATCAACAGAAACGTCTTTGTAGCTCATAGCCAATAGATAAACTGGCCTGTGGCTCTTGTCAAAGAAAAATATTTAAAATTCTGTGTTAAATATCTTTGTCCACCCTACTGGCAGGGCTTTTGAATCAAGCTTTATTTTATTTTATATTTTGCATTTCCTGGCCTGGGCTGGGTTTGAACACGCCACCTCCAGCATATGGGGCCAGTGCCCTACTCCATTGAGCCATAGACGCCACCCTGACTCAGGCTTTTAAAAGAAGGCAAATAAAGCTTTGTTGGCTCAATAAAAGTGGCTGCCCAGGGCTCCATACGCACAGCTATTATTGAGAATGGACACTTGCTAATTTATTAAACAAACTAAGTATCTCTAAACTAACAAGAAAGCATTGATATTAATCATCATCATCTAGTTTAAAACAATGAATCTCAAATCCATGATCAGAAAACAAAAGCAAAAAAAAACTCTTCAGAAAATTAACCGAAGATAACAGCTCCTCATTAGTCATAAAGGAAATTATCTTATCCCACAATTTCCTGCCAACCCATCAGTAGAAATATATTTCACATAATATTTCCCAGGCTCACAAATATTAACTAGACCTGCCTCTTGGCCTTTTTTACCAAATGATTAATAGAGCTCAGGTCCAAGGAGGAATATTATTCTATTCCCAGCCATTGTCACTACAAAACGGTAACAAAAGTTTAAAAAATCCGATGAAAAGACGAAAAGTGGTTCACACCTATTAGGGTCTTTTTATAAACAAAATAAAGGAAAAACCAGATTCTTATGCCATACACAAAAAGGAAATCTTTCTATTTTCAAGTCACCAGCTCTTTTCCTTCTTCTTTCCCCAAATAAACTACAGGTACCTCATTTCTTTGAAGCGGATTATAATATCCAAAGCTTTGTAATATCTTCGAGACTCACAGGAACCCTGCAGAATGGTTATCTTATTTTCCACAGAAGGAAAAATATGCACCCATCCAATCTATCCCCTTCAGTGGCCCAGCACAAGCTTGTTCTAGAACTTTGCAGAGGTGGCTCCCTTCCCGTGAGCATTCCACATGGGAGAAAGTGCAAAGCAAAATTGGACTCAGAACGTATTCTCTTTCGGGGAAGAGTTTCAAACCTTTCTTTTAAGGTGCGCTATGAGCAAGAAATAATCAGAAAAGATATCAAATAGCTGGGGCCAGGTAGCTCATGCCTGTAATCCCACCACTGTGAGAGGCCAAGAGACAGGAGGATTCTTTAAGCTCAGGAGCTGGAGACCAGCCTGAGCAAGAGCAAGACCACGTCAGTAGTAAAAATAAAAAATAAAAATAAGAAATAGCTGGATGTTGTAGCTGGCAACTGTATTCTCGAGAGGCTGAGGCAGGAGGATCACTAGAGCCCAGAAGTTTAAGGTGGCTGTGAGCCAGGGTGACATCATGGCACTCTAGCCTGGGGCAACAAAGTGAGGCACTGTTTCAAAAAAAAAGATGTCAAAGGCTCTCAACCTAACAGCAAAAGGGACCCCCTCAGAGGAATCCCCCACAAAGAAAATTCACTAGGCTTACCAACTTGCCCTATTCAACACCAAGCTGAATCTATGATTTGTACAACCAATGATCAAGGGGAAGGGAGGCCCGGCATGGTGGCTCACACCCATAATCCCAGCACCCAGGGAGGCTGAGACTCGTGGACTGCTTGAGTTCAGGAGTTTGAGATCAGCCTGAGCAAGAGTGAGACCCCGTCTCTACTAAAAACAGAAAAACTGAGCGGTGTGGTGGGCACCTGTAGTCTTAGCTATTTGGGAGGCTGAAGCAAAAGGATCACTTGAGCCCAGGTGTTTGAGCTTGCTGTGAGCTATGATGCCACAGCACCCTGCCCCAGGCAATAGCCTGAGACTCTGTCTCAAAAAGAAAAAAAAAAAAGAGAAAGAAAAAGGTAACACTTGCATTCAGAGTGTCTTGACTCACCAAGTATCCAAATATTTTAGTACCAACATTTTTCCAATAAAAAAGTAAGTCTCCCTATTTTCTCCATTTAAATGAATATGTATTTCAACAAAACAGTTATCCACATTGTGCAACATAAAAAATATATGCCAGTTTTGTGCATTTGGGCTATTTTTCTAATTCATATAAAAATGAAAAGCAAAAAAGCATCATGTTTAATAAAAAAAATAATATTCAGCCAAAAGTATGTTTCTTTTATAAAAACATTTTAAAGTTCTGGGTTCAAATAAGGGGTTAACAATTCTTTTCTAAAACCTAGCTGTATGAGTCAATGCTACCAGACAAAGATTTTCTTTAAAAATTAACAATAAAAGAGGCTTAACACCGGACTCAAAATTTTCTCCTGAGTCTGTCAGGAGCTTGTCGAGTGTTGTTGAAGTTATTAATCCTTCCCCTGATAAATGTTTTTCCACAAGCCATTAAAGAGCAAACCAACTGTAAGTCCCCCAAGAACTGACCTCAGGTCACCTGCTCTTTGTCACGAATTGGGATCAGAATCAACAACTACAAGTAAAAGGTCTTTCAGTTATGCAAAAATTCTTAGGAAGTACCAGAGGAAATTTTACACTCTAAAAACAAAAAAACCCCCAAGTATTTGACCAAGTGTAGGTGAGCTCTGGTGGGATAAGGTAAGAAGTTTTAGCTAAATATCTCTAGCCATTTCTTACTATTTGTCTCACCCTTACCCAAAACAAGGTAAACAAACAATGGCTAAAAACATTCTGCAACCATAAATTTCATGTGCCCAAAATTTAGGAAATCAGAAAAGAGCAGAGAGGTGGAGAGGCCTTAGGCAGAATGAACAGTCTACATACATCTGTAAGCATTTCTCTACCATAGTCACCTTTCCCCCCTAGAGAACAGATCGTGGCTTAATATTGATACATGTTTAATAGAAATGCATTAATGGAGTCTTCAGATTCAGTCAATACTTCAGAAAAGTTAATTAAGGACAAAGTAATTTTTCCATGTTCTACTTACCATGGGCAGACAAAATGTTGATTATCTCACTCTCATGAAATAATCACAGCAAGCTCTTGCCACAGTGAGAAGCTGCCTTTGGGGGGTAAATATTATAAAAAAAAAGACTGGTGATCTATAGGGAAAAAATTACCCATCACCCTTTTCTTTCTTTCCTTTTCTTCTTCTTTTTTTTTCTTAGTTTTGTGTGCAAAAGAAAGTACCAGTAAGAACTAATTACAACTAACAATGAATGCTCAATGTTTCAGAGTTAAGACCTGTGCGAATGTTATCTCTACTCTTTGAGACGAACATTATCCCCATTTTATAGAAGAGGAGGCTGAGGCTTAAGTTAGGATAAGTAACTTGCCCCACAGTAACACAAGAGAAACTGTGTATCTCAGAGCAATGGAAATTCTGCCTCAGCCCCTAAAACTAAGAGGGCATTACATTTTTTTATACAATCTCAAGATGATACATTTTTTATAGTGTGTCATTTTTGTTTCAGTTGATAGGACAACACATGTATTGTACTCAATCGTTTATAAAATCTGAGTTCTACATCTAGTTAGCAAAAATAGTTACTTGAAATAGAAGCTTCCAGATGGCATAAATGTGTGCTGTCCAATACGGGAGCCACTAGCCATATGTGGCTTTTGAGTATTTGAAATAAGGCCGGGCCAAATTGAGATGTACTGTAATATAAAATATACATAGTATAAAATACATACATGAATGTATATTATTCTGATAAGTATACATTTACTTTGAGTATATATTGAAATTATATTGAGCTAAATAAAATACAGTATTAAAAATAATTTCACCTGTTTCTTTTTCCCTTTTTTTAATGCAGCTACTAGAAAACTTAAAATTATATATGTAGCTCACATTGGTGGTTCATATTATACTTCTCTTGAACAGCACTCAATAAATGTTTAAGAACACTTTTCTGTGTACCTGAAGATGAGTTACTAGGTAGATGTGTGAGCTCAGGACACCCAGATTGCAAGGTAAGGCTTTGCTGATGTCAAAACTTATATTTTAATTATTCAATCATAAAATCGTTCAGCCAATAAATAATTATTTATTGAGCAACTGCTATGTCGTTGGCAAAAATGTCTGGTACGTGGGCCCTTCTCTAGAGAATTTCATAAGGAATTGTTTTAGATAATGCTGTAATGATAGCACTCAATATTTCAGTAATAAGGCTGTAGTTACTAGTAGTAACAACTGAATGGCACTGGGGCATACTTTAAATATGGCAGACGGAGAGAAAGCCATGATACTAACAGTGATCCAAGGATTTCATTGATGGGGCATGTGAGGTGGGTTGACTGACAGCTAAAGGATCTAACGTCAACTTCCACCTTAATCCAATTACAAAGTCATAAATTCAACTCCATGGGGGGAGGGGGTCCTTTCAAATCAAATCTTCCTTACCTTCCTAGCCAACACGGAGATTAAGTGTGATTTTACTTTAGCTAGAGAATTGCAAATACCTGCTAGTCTTTCTCACCAAAAACAATGAAGGAGATTAAATTTTGCAAACTCTTAAAAGTATGTAATATTTCCGTGTGGCATCAGGCAATACTATAAGTGCTTAAAAAAATAAATCTCACAGTAACCTTGTTAACCCTACCTATTTCTCTAACAACAAAAACAAAATCATCAGTACACTAAACACAGTGTCTCATGGTGTGTAACTTCCCTTTCCTTTGTCATTAGTTTAATAACATTGGTAAAATGTGCTAGCAATTTAGTTAAATTCCTACTTGGCTTTGCAATATAACTTAGCTTCCTAAATGAATGGTTCAGAGAACTTGTATCCCTACAGGAGAAAAACAAAATGCCTGCAAGAAATGCCATAATATTGGAAAGAATAATTTTTACCACCAGACCAGTCTACTAAGCCAAAAATTCTAGCTACTCTTCTGTGACATCCTTCTATGTAAAAACAAACTGTTCATATTTCCCGTCCCAAAGAACATGATCCCACAGTTCCCATTCACCTGGAGTCCCAGTAAATACACTAAGGGCTTTCCTTGAGCTAAGAACCAAGTTCTTAGCAAGTTTCAAAATTACATTTCATGGAAGGTTGGAGCAGAAGACATTTTGTGTTTGATCCAGAAATCCCAGAACACTGTCATTTAGAAACTGTCAGTGTAAAGCAGACAAAGTCAGCACCAAGGTAGTATCTAATTAAGACATCAAACCACTGTCTCAAAAATGACTTGCTTTTCTTGTTCTGCTAGATGAAGTTGCCTTGGTGGTATTATTAATATTCCAGCACAGCAAAGGAATTGTTATGTTAAAATGTGGTATAAATCCAAGCTTCAAAATGCAATAAACTCATAAGGGACTAAGCCTCAAAGGCATTAATTTCTTCTTCACAAATGAATGCTCAGATCTTGCTGGTCTCACTTCTCTTCCAATAAAATTTTAAATACAAATCTTTAGGCTCTGAACTTCTGAACCAGTGAAGAAGTCAAATCAAGCACTCGGGTGCCTGTTAGGTGCAAAAGCTTGCATATTAAGTAGAAGCCAAGTACAAAGTACAGAGAAGACAGAGCTCTGCCCCTCATTAAGTTTACAACTGTATTAGGTTCTTAGGGCAGCTGTGACAAATTATCGCCAACCGTGGCTTAAAACTACAGAAATTTCTACTGTCTGTACGGCCACCATCCCTCGGAAGGCTCAGAGGGAGAATCTCTGTTCCTTGCCTTTTCTAGCTTGCAGTGGACACTGGCATTCCCTGGCTTGTGGCCACATCACTCCAATCTGTGCCTCTGTCTTCACATCTGCCCTGCGGGAATGATCTGTCTCTCTAAAGACACTCATGATTGGATTTAGGGTCGACCCAGATAACCCAGGAGAACCTCTCCATATCAAGATCATTAACTTCATCACAACTGCAAAGACTATTTTCCTTTACAGCAGCGGTTCTCAACCTGTGGGTCGTGACCCCTTTAGGGGTCAAATGACTCTTTCCCAAGGGTCGCCTAAGACCATCCTGCATATCAGATATTTACATTATGATTCATAACAGTAGCAAAATTACAATTATAAAGTAGCAACGAAAATAATTTGATGGTTGGGGGACACCACAACATGAGGAACTGTATTAAAGGGTTGCGGCATTAGGAAGGTTGAGAACCACTGCTTTACAGTAACATTGACAGGTTCCAGATATTAGAAGCTGACTTTTAGGAGAGGTATTACCCATTCCACAGCTCCTTAGCCTCTACGGAGAGCCCAGGCTTCCAAACATGAAACTGAAATAACTAAGCCAAGCCAAGCAGCATATATGTAGGTGCTAAGCTGGACAGTATCAAAATTCCTTCTGCTTGACCCCAGAGAATGGTCATACAGGAATGGCCCTCCTCGGACTGGAGGAGGCTCTGCTTGCCTTCTCTCAGATGCTTTCAAATGTTTGAGTCATCTTCTGGAGGGACCGTCTCAGCCCTACGGAATTCATCATTCTGGCTGCTTTTAACAATCTCCTGTTTATATCATCTTTTTACTAAAACTCCTTCCCACTTCTGTTCTACTCCATTGTGAACCTGTCCAGTTTTTGCTGTTGTTGTTGCTGGGTTTTTGTTTCTGTTGGTGTTTATTTCAGGGCCAAACTTTACATAGCTATGTGAAGCAACAACCCTTTAAGACCTGAGAGACAGGGAGGCGCCCGTGGCTCAGTGGATAGGGCGCCGGCCCCATATACTGAGGGTGGCGAGTTCAAATCCGACCCCGGCCAAACTGCAACCAAAAATTAGCCAGGTGTTGTGGCGGACACCTGTGGTCCCAGCTACTCAGGAGGCTGAGGCAAGAGAATCGCCTAAGCCCAAGAGCTGGAGGTTATTGTGAGCTGTGTGATGCCACGGCACTCTATCCAGGGTGATAAAGTGAGACTGTCTCTACTAAAAAAAAAAGACTTGAGAGACACATAAAGGTTTCTGCTACCCCAAATAATTACACTTACGGTAAGTATAAGGTAAGGACACGTCATACTGCCTAAAATTCCTTACCTTTCTTCTCTGGACTAAAGCCCTATTTAAATTCAAATTTTATTTAATAGTAGCTTGAATATTAAATCATGAAGTTACTG
Organism: Nycticebus coucang; assembly: GCF_027406575.1. Taxonomy (NCBI): domain Eukaryota; kingdom Metazoa; phylum Chordata; class Mammalia; order Primates; family Lorisidae; genus Nycticebus; species Nycticebus coucang. The sequence goes on from NC_069788.1 coordinate 57,853,572, forward strand.
TGTGTTTGGGAAAGCACTTTCAGAGTCATTATTTCCAAAATATACCTTTGTTAAAAGATTAGTCCTGCTGAGTTTTGTTAATAAGTGTTCTGTGGATTTTAAGAAACAAAGGCATATTAATCTATAATTTTTTAAAAGGTAAATAAAATAAAAATAGAGGGGACCATGATTCCATATTCAAGAATTCTTTTTTTTTTTTTTATAAACAAGAGTCTCATTCTGTTGCCCCAGGCTAGAGTGGTAACATTGGCCTAGCTCACAGCAACCTCAAACTCCTGGGTTCAAGTAATCCCCCTACCCTAGCCTCCAAGTACCTAGGACTACACCAGCCTACCACAACACCCAGCTAGTTTTTCTACTTTTAGTAGAGATGGGGTCTCACTCTTGCTCAGGCTGGTCTCCATCTCCTGAAATCAAGTTATCTTCCAGCTTTGGCCTCCCACAGTGCTAGGATTACAGGCGTGAGCCACTGTGCCCAGGCTCAAGAAGTTTTTGGTTCTTTTTTTTTAAGTTAGTTTAACTACCGGACATGTCAGGGACTGCTCTAAAGTACCTGGTGAACTTCTGGAAAGGGATATATGCATATATAGTCCGCAGAGTTCCCCAACCTATTTATACACTGAAGCTTCTTCCTCTTAAGCTACATGAGGGCTGGAACCATGTCCAGGTTTGTGCAAATCTGTACTCTCAGCATGTAGTCCTGTCCTAACACATATTAGGTACTCAATGATACTGAAGGAGTGGATGGATGTTGGATGGATGGATGGATAAATGGATGGATGGATGGATGGATGGATGGATGGATGGATGGATGGATGGATGGAAGCAATAGCACCTCGGGAGACACAGCTACCCTGGGATGACCAAGAAAAGAAAAGAGGACAAAGGCAAGGAGAGAATGAGGCAGAGGGAAATGGGACTGAGCGGTTAGGAACCCTAGCCAGTAGCGGCCAAATGTCCCCTTTGTGATGATTTTGCTCAAGGCCTATTCTAATCAGTTAGTTGATCCTAGAGAATATTTACAGATCCTTTATGCTACATCTTTGTTGGAGAGGCAGCAAGGCAGTGTTTGGAGTCAGACACACCTGAGTTCAGCTCCCACTCTACCATTAACAGCTTCCATTTCCTCACATGAAAAATAAAGATAACAATGCCCAGTTTACGGGGCTGCTGGCAGGTTTAGAGATTACTTCCCTACAGACTAGCATACAGGAACCTCTGAAAAGCTGCTTTTATTATAGATGTTATCTCCCAAGAGTTTTGCAAAGTGCTTTACATAAGCATGTCACTTAGAAATATAACTTAATTGATGTATTGTTCCCATAACTAATAGTTTCTTTCCTCCCTCCCTGACTTTCTTCCTTCTTTCCTTTCAGCCTCCCTTATCAACTAGATAAAATATAGTCACATAGTGCAAAATGCAAAAGATACACAAGAGTATGCCATGAAACTTCCCCCTCCTTCCATTAAGCCCAGATATCCGATTCCCGTTCAATTTTACTAGCAACAGGGTTTCACTCAACAGCTGCTTGTAAATTAGGCTCAAAATAAAACATCGCTCGTTCTGAGTTTGAGCATCTCAAAACCAAACGTCCTACTATTATTCACTCACTCCAGGTCTCCCAGCAGGGCTAACCTGCTTCAGCTAGTTTGTTATGATCTCTTATGTGGTTCATCAAATAGTTTACTTAATAAAGAGCCACTACATGTATTATTCATCCATCAGGTTTTCAAAGAACAGGAACACTAAGATACAGCTGATATAAAACAGTACTCAGCATAGCTGACTACTCTTTAGATGATTGAGAGGCTCTGCTCTGTTTCACTAGACTTCAGGGATGTCATTTATGGCTTTCGAATCAATGCAATGCCCTGGAGAAGTGATAGCAAATGGAGAGGAGGTATGTTTTGGAAATATGTCGGATGACCTTTTTTTTAACAACATGTTAGGATTCAAGATTATTCCATATGAATAGAAGGAAGAACCTTAGACCACTGGGGTTGGCTGGACCACATTGAAATTGGCCAGCCCAGAAGACTGTCATCTAAATAAGAACCAAAGAGAAGAAACAGTATTGTCATGGTAGGGCCAGGCAGAGTTGAGGCCTAGGAACAATAAAAGGTAAGATATGGGAAGAGAAAGTACAATTTGCATAACTAAATTAGACTCGGTAGGTAAATAGTAACTAAACTGATGCAGAGACAAGAGTCAGAAAATAAGATGGAGCCACCAACTGGCGGCAATGACTGATGCTGAGATGCTGAGCCCATTTTCTGGGCACCTGGATCAACCCATGTTCCACAAGTGATCTGTCTAACAAGCACAAAGCCGTCCTTGGCCTCTGAAGCCTGAGCAAACACAAACCCTTGGAACTCCGAAGGCCAAATCAGAGCAGCAATGTAGCGTTAGGGTAATGATACTATGATGCTTGTTATGCTCTTGTTAGTTTGCTTGCTTCTCAAAAACACTCTTACAGCCATGAGGCCAGAAACTCATGCAATATATTAAGGTATAGCAGTTTAATCATTACAGCAAAGGGAGAATTTTTGATTTGGCTGAAGAGTCAGGCAGAAATCAGCACAAATTTTATGAAGAAACACATTCCATGAACTTTCACCCAAATTCCCACACTGAGACAAATGCTCTAAATTTATTACCACACCACCAAGATTTATTTATCCTTAAGACAGAATGACAGTTAAGTGAATGCTGTCTATTCTTTGAACTAAATCTGCAAAAAATAAAAGCTAAAAACATATGCTGGTAATTTTGGTTGCATTATTATGTCTTTTATTCTAATTGTTGAAACCAAATATTGTGGGTAGTATTTCAGCAGGGCTGACACATAAGGAATCATGCCAACTCCTAATGGGCTCTCCATTCTACACCAATCGGCCATTAGGAACTAGAACCTGGCTATGCTAACATAGTGTGATATTTTTCCATAAGGAGGGAGCAGATGGGAAGGGACAGCCTTCTAGAATATCAATTTGTGATGGAGGCTAAAAACAATGGGACGTGGACACAGAGGGGACGCCACACAAAGCCTGGAAGCAAAGAACTTTTCACCCTTTGGTGTTCTAAGTTTTCATGGTTCTTTCTTCCATACCTTATTTACATCCCAATGAAAGAATATGAAAGGGTCTCAAAACACATTCTCATAGCCGAGCTCATTCCCAGTGACATATAGGGTTCACTCTTCAAGCTAAGCAGAAGCTATACAGGTGCAGGTCCAGACCAACATGAACCTCAGGGACAAATGAGGCACCTGCATGCAGACTACAGAACTTCTGGTATAGAATACTGAGGAAGATTCAAGTTCCCATCTTCTTTCAAAGCCAGTATTAAAAAACAAGGGCTCAAGAAGGCTCCTAACTACGAGAAACCCACACCATCGGGAGGTAGGCTGAGTCCCAGCAGGTATGCTCAGGCCCAAGGAAAAGGAAGCAGAGCACATGCGGGCTGGCCCAGTCCTGCTCCAGGGTTTCGGAAACAAGGTCCTTTTCCCCTGTTGGAATGGGAAGACCCCAAAGACCCCAACCAATCCCAGGATGAGGAAAGGCAAACACAAATCAGGTCACTTAGGCCTGCTGCTGGCCTGGCCAAGGCCTTCCCAAAGAGCAAGGAGTTTCCAGAACCTCATCACAGCTCAGCTGCTCACCAAAGTAGACAGGCAGAAGAGAAGCTAGAGCTATGAAGAAAGACCACATCACTGCCCAAAGTCCCTTTTCTCTTAAGCACAGAGAGAGGGAGGGAGAGAATCCTAAGCTAAGGGATAAAAGCAAGGTGTAAGCCTCAGGGAAGTCTTCAATTCAGAGGTTTCAATTCAGGAACTGTGACCCTGAGCAAAGCTCTTCCTTGGACATTTGCCTTAAAGAAGAAAAGAAATGAAAGGATGATCCAAAAAATCATTTTTCCTTTGCTACAGAATGTTGTTACATATCACCTATGAGGAGTTCCCTACAAACAGTGATGCCATCCCATTAAAACCTAACAAGTAAAACTCTTGAATATGAACGAGTTTCACCATCATAGCGACTTCTCAACAACTGCTTGCAACACGGTCTCTCTCTCTCTGGAATCTACAAACACCAGCAGAGTAGGCCCTCCTCTTTTTAAACCCAATGAAATGTTTGGGTCTCAAAACATCTTCACAGTATTTGCAGAATCACTTCATAGGATAAATAAGAGCTCTCCAGGGGACGTTTTTTTCTCTTCCTGATTTACATTGCTGGTCCCTGATTTCTAAAATGAAGTCAACAGATTTACACTATGTTAGTTACTGGTCTGACCTTAACTGGACATTTCTCTTGACCCCAATTTCTTCACCTATAAAAAGAGAACGTTACTAACACCAACTCAAAGGATTGAACGAGGATTAAATAAGACAGTGTATAAGGCATTCTTGCACAAATACCTGAGGTTTCTGTAATGGTTGTTACTTCTCTGAAAAACAGAACAATGGACTATAAATTTTAAGATGAATGCCTCTTTCCCACAAAGACCACTAGTGAAGTAACTGAAATTTCTCTTTTTTGGCTTTCTCCATCTCTAAAATGAAATTACCTTCAATGAGAGAACTATTGGAGTTGTTCGGATTAAAAAAAAAACTCACTATATAATTTTAAACAACTAGGATTAGAACTACAGTTACAAAATGCTAAGTGTCATAGGCTATATTAGTACCTATTGTAAGACTAGAAAAAGAAAAAACAGAAATAATCCCCTAAATCAGCAGTTCTCAACCTGTGGGTTGCAACCCCTTAACAATGAAAATACATCGTGGCATTAGGAAGGTAGAGAACCACTGCCCTAAGTTTAAGAGGAATGTCACAGAAATCTATTGCCAGCACTATATCCCCCTACAATGACCTGAAGCTACCCCTAAATTATCAGAACTATTTATTGATGCATTCTAGATATAAACATTTTTGCTCCAGATTTTCAAGAACTTCCAGGCATGAATCATTTAAGGCTATATAAGTCCTCTGATCATAAATGTGTTGACCCATACATTCTGGGTCTTCCCACAAAGCATCAATACCCTTCACATATGGTGGATTTACCTACCCTCGTGTATGTTATACCTCAGAATAAATTTTTTTTTTTAATTTATTTTTAAGAGACAAAGTCTCACTCTTGCTCAGTCTGGTCTCGAACTCTTAACTCAAGGGATCCTCCCCCCGTGGCTTCCCAGAGTGCTAGGATTACAAGTGTGAGATACTGCACCTGGCCATGTTTTTAAAAAACTAAGGTAGGACTACGAAGTGTCTTTTTTTTTTTTAAACCCAGCCCCAAATAATTTTTCTCAAAGTTGCTGCCAAGTTACCCAACACTTAACCTCGTCTAAATATCTTTGTTTCTTTTTTTTCTTTTGTTAGAGATGAAGTCTTGCTTTGTTGCCCAGACTAGAATACAGTGGCACAATCTGGCACATAGTTCACTATAGAATCACTATAGAATCATAGTTCACTATAGCCTCAAACCCCTAGGCTCAAGCAATCCTCCCATCTCAGCCTCCACAGTAGCTGAGACAACAGGTGCGTACCACCATACCAGGCTAATTTTTTCCACTTTTTAGAGATGGGGTCTTATTATGTTGCTCAGACTGGTCTCAAACTCTTGGGCTGAAACAATCCTTCCACCTTAGCCTCCTAAGTCCCTGGGATTACAGGTATGAGCCACTAAATATCTTTGTATATCTAAATCAAGGATTTGATGGCTATTAATTTCAACTTAACCAAGATTATGAAAAAAGTATTACTGGGATGCCAAAAAGTTACATGTTGCCTCACATGAAAGGAATGCTAAAGCTTGGCAATTGCCCATGGAGTTACTGTGCTTGTTTTGCCATTAGTTTGGATATATAAATGTTCAGCAATTGTTACTGTGATAAGCAGGGAATACCTTAATTACCTGAGTTCCAAAGGAATGGACTATTTCTGTTCAAGTTTGTGGTTAAATCATGGTTGTTAAATACACACAGCACCTTGGCTCTGTTCTGTATGTTTAAAGCAAGAATATACATTCCTACCCTGACATGTGGACATGAAGACAACTTCACTGGGTACCTAGTGCCTACTTCAATTCTGTTCTGACACTGGGCCCTGAGCAGAGGCAAAGCCCCTCCCCAGCCCAGGGCCTGAGTTGATCAGTCTGAGCCCTCTCAGCATCCCCTGGCCAGACACTATTGTTTGTCACGGACTCGTGCAGTCAACTTAGGAAGTCTTCCCGTGGACTTCTCTGAATGCTCTCCTCGCTCTTAAAAAGATACGTAAAAGGTGGCAGATGCAGTGGCTCACACCTCTAATCCTAGCACTCTGGAAAGTCGAAGTGGAAGGACTGCTTGATATCAGAAGTTCAAGACCAGCCTAAGCAAGAGTGAAACCACATCTCTACTAAAATTAGAAAAATTAGCAAGGCTTTGTGATAGGTACCTGTAGTCCCAGCTCCTCGGGAGGCCGAGGCATGTTAGTCCAGGAATTTGAGGTTGCAGTGAACTATGAGGACACCACTGCACTCTAGCCTAGGTGACAGAACAAGACCTTGTCTCAGAAAAAAAAAAAAAAAAGATACATTAAAGACCAGGATGGGAGAAGCTGAAACCTTCATACCTTGCCGGTGGAAACTTCAAACCTATAATATAGTATCACTGCTTTGGAAAACAGTTTGCCAGTTTCTTAAAAAGTTGAATATAAATTGCCATATGATATAGCAATTCAACTACGAGGTATCTACTACCTAAGAGAAATGAAAACATATGTTCTCCACACAAGACTTACAAACAAATATTCACAGAGCTATTACTCATGATGACTAAAGCAAACGGCAACACGCAGATCCGTCATTTGGTGAACAAATGTGGTATGTCCACACAGTGGGACACCACTCAGCAATGAAAACGGACATGCCACAACAGGGATGGACCTCATAAACGTCACAGGAAAATAAATGAAGCCAGACAAAAAGGCCATTAGTTGTATGATTCTAATTATGTGAACTGTCCTGAAAAGGCCAATGTGTAGAGACAGAAAGCAGACCAGGGGTTGCCCTGGACCAGCGGATTGGTACAGACGTTAACTACAAACGGGCACAGGGGATCTTTACGGGGTGACAGAAAATTCTGGAAATGGTGATACTTGCATTATTCTGTACATCCAAATCATTAACACCTCCAAAATCATTAAATTATATGCCTAAAAATATATATGTATTGGGCGGCGCCTGTGGCTCAGTGAGCAGGGCTCCGGCCCCATATACTGAGGGTGGCGGGTTCAAACCCGGCCCCGGCCAAACTGCAACAAAAAAATAGCCGGGCGTTGTGGCGGGCACCTGTAGTCCCAGCTGCTCAGGAGGCTGAGGCAGGAGAATCGCCTAAGCCCAGGAGTTGGAGGTTACTGTGAGCTGTGTGACACCACGGCACTCTACCGAGGGCGATAAAGTGAAACTCTGTCTCTACAAAAAAAAAAAAAAAATATATATATATATATATATATATGTATGTATGTATTAAAGACAGAGTCACCCTTTCTTACATTTCTAACTGATCAGAAGCCCTGATGCTACATTAGTCCGAGAATAGCCCTACACTGAATTTCTTTAATGTGAAAGTAAAATGTAAAATGAAATAACAGTCATTACTTTGCAAGCTTTTGAGTATTTTCTTACTCGAGACCGAATGCATCCTCATTAATACAGAATAGAAAAACAGTTACCAGAGCCTCTTGAGTGGTATACAATTCACATATACATTCAATTTTGGAGGAAAATGGAGTTTCGAAAATACACATTTGTGGTAATGTACATATGTTCAGGCATTTCTAATTAGGCTGCACACATCGTAGGGTATCTGAGGTGTATTTAAAATGGTACGTAGCACTTGTTCTGCTAAAACTACATTTCAGTCTGAGCTTGAACTAGGACTTGTCACTCGGCCTGTCTTCCCCCATCCCCTTCCCGTGCAGCATGCATTAAATGGCTGAATCACCCCAATACACTCCCGTTCTCAGTCATCCCCCCATGTTATTTCATGCCTGCATGCTTTTCCACATCACATCTTCCAAACCTAGAACATTCTTCCTTTCTTTGAATTCCATCTTTAAATGCTATACATCTTCTAAGTCACAACTGGAAAAAGTCTTCCCCGACCCAACAGGTACTTACTCCTCTCCTCCCCATTTTTAAAAAAAGTTCCATACTTTGTATATAATACCATTACCACGTCTGTTACACGACACTGGAATTGGTTTTATTACTATCTCCCCCTATAGTGAATGACAAAGGCTTTGAAGATAAAAGACAGTTATATCTTACATTTGGGTGACTTTGGACAAGTTATCTTACTTCTGAGTCTCAATTTCCTCCTCTGTAAGACAGACATAGATATTATCATCCCGTCTCTCTCGGGCTACTATGTGACTTAGCTAAGATAATACATGTGAAAGCATTTTTATCTATTATCAAGTACTGACAAATTTTAGTTAGAATGGGTGAAATTTTTTAAGGCATGTAACAGACAACATAATGTTGGAAAAAGATGTGATCTCTCACCATTCTACCAAAACTGTTCCAGGGAGGACTCCCAAAGAGCATCAACCTCTGAAGTGTCTAAACCCAACGGTCTGCTCTCAAGTCTCATTTTAATACAATAGCAGCACTTTCAGAGATGGTCTTGTCTTCCTCCTGAGAACATCTTCTTCACTGGGCCTCCGTAAAGTGGCAGTCCCTCCCATCATTCATGATTTGTCCCTTCTCATCCCCAAAAGCTCAGTACCTAGATGTGTTTTCTTTTTATACTTACTCTCTCGGAGATCTCAGCCAGTCTCATGGCTTTAAATAGCATTTAGCTTCTTACAAATCACAAATTTATATTTCTAGACTTCTTGCCTGAAAATCAAACTTGTGTTTCAAACTGTCTAGATGCTTAAAAAGCATCTTAATCTTAATGTGTGCAAACCAAACCACTCCCCTAACCCAAGCTGGATTCTCATCTCGGTTAGTGGCTATTCGGTCCTTCCAGGAGCTCAGGACAAAAATCCCCGCATAGCACTTGACTCCTCTCGTTCTCTCATATATCCCGTCCAACCCTCAGAAAACCCTCCAACCTTAACACCAAAATATATTCAGAATACCACTCCTCACTACCTCCACGTTCCTTCACCCTCCATGGCCTCTCACTGGAGTAACCAAAGTAGCTTCCTAAATGGTCCCCTTGTTTCTGCCCTGGCCCGCCTCTGGTCTTGTCCCAACCCACCAGCTAGGATCATCCTATTGCAGGAGGGCATTCACTCTTTAAAACCCCTCACTGGCATCCTGAGTATAAAGTCCTAAGTCTTTACACTGGTCTTCAAGGATCTTTAGGAGCTGCCCTCATCTAGCACTGTCTCCTTGGCTCAGGCCACTGCAGCCAGAGAACTCTCCTTCCCTTCCTTTGACATATAGGCATTGTCACGCCCTCTGTCTGAATGCTCTTCTCTCCAGTAGGGCAGACCTCATTCCTTTATTTCCTTCACATCAATCCTCAAATGTCACCTCTCTATAAGGTCATCCCACTGAAAACTGCAACTGCTCCCCCTGCGCTCCCTACTCCCCACCCCTGCTTTACTTTTCTCAGTAGTAGTTACAACCTTTCATCATATATTTTACTGTCACTACGTACACCAGGAGTGTACGTATTTTTATTTATTTTGTTCATGTTTGTGCCCTCAATGCTTAGAAAAATGCCTGGCACATAGAAAGTACTAAATAAATATTACTTAGAAAAATGAATGAGGGGCCAGGTGCAGTGGCTAATGCCTGTAATACTAGCACTCTGGGAGGCCGAGGCAGGAGGATCTCTTGTGCTCAGGAGTTGGAGAACAGCCTGAGCAAGAAGAGCAAGACCCTCTCTACTAAAAGTAGAAAAATTAGCTGGAGTTGGTGGTGGGCGCCTGTAGTCTCAGACACTCAGGAGGTTAAGGCAGAAGGATCGCTTGAACCCAGGATTTTGAGGTTGCTGTGAGCTAGGCTCATACCACTTCACTCTAGCCTGAGCAACAAAGTGAGACTCTGTTTCAAAAACAAACAAACCTTTTCCCATTCTAACACCGATTCATTGCATATTTTTCTTCTTAACATTACTATTTCTAGACAGACAACTATCTGCTGGTAAATTACAAAATAAGAAGCAGCAACACCTGAACATTCCTATTAGACACTTTCTAAATGCCTATGGCTCAAAAAGTAGGGCGCCAGCCCCATATGCCAGAGGTGGCAGGTTCAAACCCAGCCCTGGCCACAAACCACAAAAAAAAAAAAAAAAAAAAAAAAAGAATATAACCTTCCTCAAACTGAATCCATGAAGGCAATGTCTCTTAACTATATTACAGATCTAGAAAAAGAAAATCCAGGACTTGAAAGTTCATTGCGAAATGAAATGCTTCAGAAGGGGACGGGGAGTGGGTGTGCAGGATAAAAATGTACCTATGGGATCCACTGCACACTGTTCAGGCCACGGGTATATCAACAGCCTAGACTTCTCTCAGCCATGTAACAAAACCACTGAAGCCTCTAAATCTATATAAATATTTTAAAAAAACAAAAGAAACCTGAATAAACAAAATGAAATACTATTCTTCTAAGTGCTATTTAAATTAACTGTAGTTTTTTCACTGAAATAAAGACCATTCTGGGCGGCGCCTGTGGCTCAGTGGGTGGGGCGCCAGCTCCATATACCCAGGGCGGCGGGCTGGAACCCGACCCTGGACAAACTGCAACCACAACAAAAAAATAGCTGGGCGTTGTGGTGGGTGCCTGTAGTCCCAGCTACTCGGGAGGCTGAGGCAAGAGAACTGCCTAAGCCCAGGAATTGGAGGTTGCTGTGAGCTGTGTGACGTCACGGCACTCTACTGAGGACGATAAAGTGAGACTCTGTCTCTACAAAAAAAAAAAAGAAAGAAAGAAAGACCATTCTATAAAATCAGTATCAGAAAATGTACTATAATTCTTTATTTTCTCATCAAGAAACCACTGAGCCATCACTTCATATTTTAGTCGAAAAGTGAGTAAACAAAATGTTTAAAAACATATCTAAGTCCATTCATCACTGATAGCACTGATAACAAAGAATCTGATTAAGTCAATTATAGAAAGTCACTAATATCTCCACCTACAACTATCTCTCTAAGAATATGGAAGGGCTGCCTACTCCAAGATGAAGCTTTTGGTAATACACTTATGCATAGCAAGACTTAGTAAGTGCTTGTTAAAATGTATTTAACAGGATGAAAGAATTGAATAAGATATTTTTTAGAGGAATTTAAAGAGGTACAAATTTATGTCCAAATTGACTTAGAATATTTCAGTGAATTTCCTTTTCTTTTTTATTTTCTGTTGTGGTTTCATAGCTCACAGCAATCTCAAATTCTTGGGCTCAAGCGATCCTCTTGCCTCAGCCTCTTAGAGGACCTGGGAATACAGGCACCCACCACAATGCTTCGCCAGTATTTCTATTTTTAGTAGAGATGGGGGTGGTGCACAGGCTGGTCTTGAACTCCTGAGCTCAGGCGATCCACTCTCCTCAGCCTCCCAGAGTGTTAGGATTATAGACTGTGCCAGGCCCCTCAGTGAATATTTTTTACTAATGTGGCTTGAAACTTGTAAATCAAACAACAAAATCTGAAGCATTAAAACATCACTAAATCATTATGAAAGCTAACAAGATTTCCTCTTGTTTTATATTTACAAATGCTTATCCCTCTGGTTTTTCTCACATATAAGCTTTTCAAAAAATATTCCCTACGATGCCAAGGCAGGCGGATTGCCTGATATCAGGAGTTTGAGACCAGCCTGAGCTTGAGCAAGGATAAGACCCCATTTCTACTACAAATAGAAAAACTAGCCAGGCATAGTGGAGGGCACCTGTAGTCCCAGCTACTTGGGAGGCTGAGGCAAGAGGATGGCTTAAGCCCAGTAGTTTGAGGTTGCTGTGAGCTAGGATGACACCATAGCACTCCACCCGGGGCAAAAGAGTGAGACTCTGTCTCAAAAAAAATATTCCTTACAACAATCCTGTGTCAGGATACCCACATTACAAATGAGGAAACTGGGACCCAAGGAAATAAAGTATCCTGGGCAAGGTATGGTAGTTAGTAATTGCCTGATCCAATATTCAAAATCAGGTCTGTTTCACTTCAAAGTGAAACAAAATCAGGTCTGTTTCTAAATCTGTGAGTGATCATTAGAACAAATTTGAACATACTCACTTTAGACATTCGTAGGTAAAACTCTTATTAGGAAATAATAGTGCACTCTCCACCTCCAAAAATTATTCAATATTCTTTTAATGAGAATATTTTTTAAAACCTAGAAATTCCATATACTACACTTTGCTAAAAGCATACTTTACCAAAAATTTAAAATATATTTCCTGAACTAATATTATCTAAGCTAAGCAACACTAAATTTTTCATGTCAATAACGCTATTATTCAACAATTTAAAAATAAACTTTACAAAACAGGATTATCTTTTTTATTACGAGCAACCAACAAATCATAGAATCTCAAAGCCAAAAGATTTTCAAAGCTTATTTAACTTATCTTCATTTTATAAGTAAAAAAACTGAAGCCCAAGATAGTTAAGTAGTTTTCTACGTTTATGGAACTAGAAAGAAGATAATAGTAATATTACATTTTTTACTTATAGCAGGTTAAAATTATTTCCAATTCCCAATTAACTTCTTTGACCAGACCACAGAGAGTTCACACTTCTATTAAACAAGGACAACAAATACTATAACAAAATTAACTTTTTATATTACCAACAGTACTTATATGAATTTTCGACTGTTTTCTCACAGAGATGAACACAACTGAATCGTGAGACTTAACAGGAATATAGGACTCCAATGACCATTTAAAAAATTGATGTATACCATAAACACTAAACAAATGTACAGGCTCTGTTATTACATAGTCAAGGTTTTCATTCTGATGGAATTTATTACATTTTATATTGAAAAATTCCCAATTATTAGAAACCCATTTATTCTGGCCCACTTTGGGATTTTGCTTAGCAAAATGAAGAAGAATGCAAACCACATAAGTCCTGCTAATATAGAAACATCTCCCACAATATTTAAGAAGAAAATCAATCTTAAATAAAATAGGACATTTGCCTACTGGACACATCATTGTTCCAAAATCTCCTTAGTGACCATATAATCCATATTCCTGTTGAAGAACACACTGCAAAATTAATGAAATTCCATCAGACGTACCTAAATCATCATTCTAGATGAGAAAGAATCTATCTTACAAAAAACAGTTAACAAGAAAATCGAAGTCATAAATCACTTAGATCAGGCAACTGCTCAAAATAACTAGACAAATCTCGAATAGCAAAAGCACCAGCCCCAAAATGAAGTCCTTCTAGAAAATCCAAAAAGAAACATACCTTCTTTAAGGTGAAGAATTCCCAGTAATCAAATTGTAGTAATCCACATAGGGAAGGCATCGTCAAAAATTCCAATAATTTAACTTTTGAGTAATTCCAAATGAAGAAGTTTGATGACTTTTCCATCCAGCAATGATTCCATGTTGTATTGGTACTTCCATATTGTTGGCTGATAAAACGATCCAGTGAAAACAACGCAGAAAGAGGAAGGTTAGTGCTAGGAAGTACTCCAGCAATTACATGGTGCTGTCTAAATGCTGATAATAATAGTTGCACTCACACAATTGAAACTAATTAAAGTTAGCTTTCCAAGTCCCTCTACACACTCCCTTTCTAAAAGAAAGTTACTGTCCCATTAGTACATGTCAGTCTTTGACATTACAATCCAGAACTACATCGTCTTAGCACTTAAAGTACTAAGTGCAAGTTTTAAATACTACACAAAAGAAAAACTTTAAGAAATGAAAAGACTGGGTATTTCCTGGAGTCACAAGCAGTGCATTCAATTTGCTGTTTGATTTTTCTTGTGAAGGGTGAATAGGCGCAAGGGGTTGAGGAAAGCCTCTAGCATTTGGAAAACTGAGAGAAAGTGATGAGGTCATACCTTACCCTGGTATTTGGAATGATCCCACAAAACATCCCTGAAGATAATCACCTAAATTCGCACGTAGAATTCAAGGCGCCTATTCTACACATTCCTACATTTAAATACATCATTAACAGGTAGAGCGAGCATTTGTTCACTTTTAACAAACCCTCAAGTTCAGTCTTCGAAATGTTGTTTCTATTAACCAAGTGACTGGACGGGATGAACAACTTTGTGTAAACTGGAAAAGCGCTGCGAGAAATGTTAGGTACAAGTGGAGATGTTTACCAGTTGTTGAGTTAAGCTTCTTAGGAAACAAAGTTAAGTTAGCGAGTCTCCTGCAGCCCATAAACAGAACTAGGCGGACTCTGCACGCGCAGAAGCGGTAACAGCCACCCCACCACCCCGCTTTGGGGCGGGCGTGGCGGATGGAAACAAAAGGTTAAAACACAAAAGGCAGGGCGGACGCCTAGGTCAGCGGAGCTTCTGGGGCTCACGTTCCCCTTTCTGTCCAAACACAGGGATGTGGGAGGGGGCGATGCAAAGGGAGAGAGGTGAGGACTGGTCCCCGGGACAGTACAGGTTATTCCCGGGAGGTCCTGAGACTGACAGGGGCGGACCGGATGGCTCTAAAGGAGTGGTCCAGGCCCCATTCCCTCCATCCAGCATCTCTTTGACAGTCTGGAACCTGTGGCTTCCTGAACCCCACCTCAGCCCCAGAGAAAACTTTCTTAACTCTTAGGTGTTTGCTGTAACAGCCTTGACCAAAACGCGAGGGTCCAGTCCCTTACAGCCCCAACCCAGCCCTCCTGCATTGCATTGTTGCAGCTTTTTCTATTGTGCGCAGGATCCACACCGCGCTCCGCAGACAGTTAAGTTCCAAAACCGCAAAGAAACGACCTCCACTTCTATACCTCCTTCTTTTGCGTGACCAAAGTCAAGGCTGGGGTGGGGATGAGAATAGACTTGTACTCATCAATTTCAGCGTATTTTCATCTTACGTGCGCGCAGCTGAAAGTGAGACGACCTCCCCCCTTTGATACCTTCCTCCCCATCCCCCCGCCCCTAATATAAAGAAACACATGATAGAAACGGCTTGCTTGGCTTCTGCCTATTAAAACTAAACAAATAAAGCAATCTGTGCAAGTTATTAAAAGAACAAAAGATCAGGGAATGGGGGAAGACGATACGATTTACTAGCCAAACTTTGCCACTGGACTTCTCCTCTGCCCAGGAAGGGCGGGGAGCAGGCAGAGTTCAGGAGCAGAGAGGTAATAACCAAGACAGCAGCCCCGCTCACCTTCACCGTCTGCCCCACTTGGTCGCACTTTTGAGAGACATTTCCCCTGTCGCAGTCCGCGAGGCGCTCGGACGCTTTTTCGTGGCCTGACAGCAGAGAAAGTCGCGGCGGCAAAGTTGCGAGAGGGAGATACCCGGCGCCCGGGGAGCAGGGAGGACAGGGAGTTCATCGCAGTCCCCCTTTTGTTCCAAGTCCGGGAGCAGACAAAGAGGCGGCGAGCGGCGGCAGGTTTCTCCCTCTCACCCCTTCTTCCTCTCTCCCTCCCCTCCCTCCCGCCCCCTCCCTCTCCCCGCATCTCCCGGCCGGCTCGGGAACCTCCGAGGCGAGCCGGGGTTGCTCGGTGCCCAGTTCATCACAGCTCTGCCCCCAACCCCGTCCTCCTTCCCGCCACCTCGCCGGGAACTTTCCCCCGGAGATGCCCGTCCGGATCTCCTCCCCACCCACCCATTCACCCTCCTACCGCCCCCTCCCCTACGCGCACCCGGCCGCGGGGGGTGAAAACCTCCAAAATCTTTGTTTCCGGGAGATACGCCTCTGTGTTTGTACTTTCCCTGCCAATCCGTGTGAACAATCCACTTTGGCATGGAGTTTCTGTCACTTTTCATCATCCCAAGAGACAAAATGAGAAGGGTAAGGGGTCAGCCCGAGATAAAGGCGCTTACACCATCAGAGGTGGGGCGCGCGCTGGGCTCTCCATCCTCGCTCCTCCGCTGGGATTCGCCCTCCGGCAACCAGCACATCCGAAACACTCAAAGGGGTTCCAAGTGTAAGAAAACTTCCCTCCCCCACCCTCAGTCCCTCAGGAGAACCCCCAAATCAGGACAAAGGCCAGTCCCGGGTTCCGCCTGGGCCTCCACCCACCCTCGGGGCTACCTGTTGCTGCCCGCGCAGCGCAACTCCATCCAGGGGCTCAGAGGGCAGATTCCCAGCTCCAGCACCGCGCCCACCTTCTCGGACCCCGAACTCCTCATCTCAAGCTATGAAGGCAAGGCTCTCTCTCGGGATGCCCGCGCTTCCTCTGACCCTGAAGCCAAACGCTCCTCGCCCGGTCCCTTCCCTACAAACACCACAGCTTTGTCTTGTCCCTGAAATGGACTCGGGGTCCCTGGCCGCTGCTTCATCCTCTACCGCTTGGTGTGGCACAGCCCAGACAAGCATCCCTTCTTAAATCCCCTACCCCATTTCCTTGCCCAGGGAAAATCAGGTGCCTGGGACCTCCAGACCCTTCCCCAAGTCTTTTACTAGTCGTCCCCTATTTCCACAAAGAGGAACCCCGTCCTCATCATCACCCCCCACCCCGCGACCCTGATCCCAGCTTCGGGCCACGGCATGAGCTCGCTGAGCGACTTAGGAACAGCGCTAATTTTTCTTCAAGAACTCAGTGGAACTGAAGAAAAGGAAAGCAGGGAGGTGGGGGCAATGAGAGAGAAGGGGGGGCCCGTGGGGAAGCGGTTGGTAGGGGATTCCCAAGTAAACCCGTACCCCCCAGTTGGTATCCTGCCTAGCGCGCACCTTCGCCTCCACCCTCTTTCCTTTTCCCATGCCAGACTCGGGGTCTTTGCGGGTTAGGGAAGTTTGGGGGTAGACGGATGCGGAAGACGGGAACTTGGGGGCAGTGTCCAGTTTGAGCTGAGGGTGGAGAGGGTCAGCAGGACGGCCCCTGCTGGGTACGGAATGTCGTGGCTGCAGGTCCCAGTCCTCGCCCAGCGACTGGGAGCCAAGGTCTCTCCCCCAGAGGAGAACAAAGGCGCCGCTAGCAGCGCTCCTGCCCTCGCCTCCCGGCGTCCGCGCCCCGCCCTGCGCCGCGCTCGCACCAGCCCACGCCGCTCTCGGAAACTTTACCAGCAACTTGCCCGGAGTTAGTGCGCGGCGCGGGGTGCCAGGAGAAGAAACAGGGACAGTCGCATCCCCAAACCAGAGATGCTCTTCTCCCCGGCCCCTTCCGTACCAAAAGCACCACCTCATGCGCCGCGGGTCCCAGCCCGCGAGCGGGACGACCCACAGGGCGAGGACCAGAGGAGCACGCACTTTCTCCGGCACCCTTAAGGGAACCAATTTGGACGCGTGCGGTGCTGGGCTGTGGGGTCGGAGGAAAGAGGTGCCCAGGATTTGAAGCGGCCGCCGGGAAGGCAGAGGGAGGCGGCGGCCGCTGCGTGAGGCCGAGGGCGCAGGAGCAGGGCGGGTGTGAGCAGCGCCGAAAGGGCCGAGTTCCTGCGCGTCCCGTTCAGCCCTCGGATGCCCGCGAGCAGCCGCAAGGCCGCGGAGTCAGGACTGGGCACCCGCCCGGGCGGGCCTGCTGGAGCACCCAACTCCTCACCTGCGGGGAGCCGGGACACCTGCGCGGTCCCCTTGCCGAGCCCTGGGTCCCCTGGGCAGCCACTCGCCTACTGGAAGCTCAGAAGCCTCATCTTAGGCCAGGGATCTTGAACGCACCACAACCAACCACAAAGAGAAAACAGCCCCCACCCACTCCTGTCTGGCACACTTTCCTCTTTGTTTAATTATGTTGACTTCCAGAATTCTCTTTTTAGAAGTCTACCCTCCTCCAGACAAAAACCTTCCCTTCTGCCATCCTCAGGGATCTGCGTGGAAAATAATGAAAAGTCAGTGCTTCAAGACAATTCCATTCTGCTGGCTCTCGAAAATACTCGAGTTTATATCGTAAATCAACTAAGAGTTTCTTACTGCTAAGTAACACCCAATACTCCTCTTACTGTTACCGCGTAGTAGTCGGCTCTATTAGAACAGTACCGATCCTTTGAAAATGTTTACTATTTCTCTGTTTTTTCAAGGAAGGAAAAAAAAGTAAGGGTCGTTTGCTAGTTGAAAAGTCAATGTGGCCTTAAGAAGGCTTCTTGCTGCCTGTCTTCATGGAATACTCTCTGCAGAGCTGTTTGACGTATCTCCTTTTCCCAACCTGCTTGTGAACAAAGTGATTTCTTCCTGGAATCATGGTCCTTAGCAAGCCAGAGCTCCCCCATCTCTTTTGTAAAGCCCACTTCTGGACCAATGTGTGACCTAGTCACTGCTACCTTTTTGAAGTATGCCATCTTTTCTCAGATACCGCCACGGTTTTAGTATCAAAAAACAGTCAGGATCATGTAGGGCTCACAGATGGACCCAGCAGAGCAGATGAGCTTACAAACCCAGGTATCCCCTCTGTACAAATGTTGGGGCTCCTCCCATACAGAAGGCCAGTAGCATCTTTCTACAAGTCTCTCTCCTCCATTTTCTCTTTGAAGACTTCCTCTGCCAGATCCCAGTTTGCCAGTAGGGAAGAGTAGGCCAGAAATGCTGGGCAGTTAAGGCCCTTCAGAGAAGCTCTCAAGCAATTAAGGACAGGAATTGCTATTTTTAAAAAACTTCAACTTCCCCACCCAGAGGAGGCTGGATTACACTAAGTCGTATCCTGGTCTCCAACTTTGAGTTTCACTTAACTACAGCAGTAACCTGCCCTTTAGGGAACTGTCGTCTGCCTACCTCCTGGCTTGCCTTATTTCTTTCTTTCCTCCGTCCTCCCTCTCTTCCCTGCTAGGGCTTTCTGGGATCACATCCCAAATAGACTATAGTATTTGGCTTCAAATCCTCCTCTCAGGTCAGCTTCTGGGGGAACAAAATCTAAGAAACTTCTTACATATATTCTTTCTCTGTTCTATTTGGAAAATGAAGTGACAAGATCAGATTTTACCTAGAAAAGAGGTTATTTCAATAATGAGAAATATTTTCAGTCATCTAGTTCGCCTTCCATGTAATAGTTTAAAAATTAGGTATCTTCCTGAAGGAAACATAGAAGTAGCAATAAGTAGAATTGTGTTTCATATATAATGATTTTGAATATAGAGTCATAATATAAACATAACAGAGTTCCATAAGTCTAATGCCAACAGACAGCAATTCAGCAGAAAATAGTTAGAACAGTCTTTTTTGAAAAATAAGTTAGGGTGGCGCCTGTGGCTCAGTGAGTAGCGTACCGGCCCCATATACCGAGGGTGGCGGGTTCAAACCCGGCCCGGCTGAACTGCAACCAAAAAATAGCTGGGCGTTGTGCTGGGTGCCTGTAGTCCCAGCTGCTCAGGAGGCTGAGGCAGGAGAATCACGGAATCCCAAGAGCTAGAGGTTGCTGTGAGTCCTGTGATATCATGGCACTCTACTGAAGGCGGTAAAGTGAGAGTCTGTCTCTACAAAAAAAAAAAAAGAAAAATAAGTTAGAAGTAGGGCAGGGTGTGGTGGCTCAGGCCTGTAATTCTAGCACTCTGGGAGGCCAAGGCAGGCAGATCCTTTGAGCTCAGGAGTTTGAGACTAGCCTAAGCAAGACTGAGACTCTGTCTCTACTAAAAATAAGAAAAAAAAAAACTAACCAAGCATCATGGCAGCTGCCTGTAGACCCAGCTACTGAGGAGGCTGAGACAAAAGGATCGCTTACGCCAAGAGTTTGAGGTTGCTGTGAGCTATGATGCCATGGTACTCTACCCAGGGCAACAGAGTGAGACTCTGTCTCAAAAAAATGAGTTAGAAGTAACATAGAAGGCTTTTGTTTGCACTTCAGATGAGATGAAGGATGCTGATGAATATATCCCATGCTATATGACCAGTGAGAGAGCCTACTGTGTCTTTCCACAAACTTCTCATGGCATAAATTGGCCAACTACTGCAGCATCACTTTATGAAATGAAATATTCAATCTTATTCTACTCTTAGCTACCATTGTGAGTAAGTCATCAAGTGTCCACATAATTATAGGACTACCGTCTATAATTGCCATCCCAGGTTACAGATTTTTTTCTTAGGTTGCTTTCACCTCTGTTTTTCTGAAGTTCTCACAGTGGTAGGCATTAGTGCTATTCACAAATTTCCCTTGTTCTCTTTCTGGGTACATGGTGGGGATGTAATTCCCTACCCCAGTTGAGTTAAATGTGGCCAGGTGATTTGTCCTGGCCAGTGAAATGTGAGCAGAAATTATGTGTGTCCTTTCCAGGTGAGAGCTTTAAGAGCTGTAATAGTTTCTTATTTTTACAGTCTAGTTTCCATCTTCTACCGTGCTGGATAAAGACACTAATTTAGCCTGTATGCCAGAGTAAGCTTCCCTGCCCAAGCCAACTTTAAGTGTTTTTTTTTTTTGGGGGGGGGGGTTGTGTTGTATTTTTTTTTTTAAGACAATCTCACTTTGTCACCCTTGGTAGAGTGCTATGGCCTCATAGCTCACAGCAACCTCAAAGTCTTGGGCTTAAGTGATTCTCTTGCCTCAGCCTCCCAAGTAGCTGGGACTACAGGAGCCTCCCCAATGCCCAGCTAATTTTTTGGTTGTAGTTGTCGTTGTTTAGCAGGCCCGGGCTGTATGTGGCCGAGACCCTAACCAGTGAGCTACAAGTGCAGAGCCAAGCCTCTGGAAATTTTAGGGGTGATTCTTGGTTGATAACTTTGTGGGTTCTTACTTTCTCAAATGCTCTTGGTCGTTTATCTTTGCCAAATTACACCTATGGTTTCCGTCTGAGTTTTATTTTTTTTTCTTTCTTTTCTTTCTTTCTTTTTTTCTTTTTTCAAGACAGAGTCTTACTACATCACCCTTGGTAGAGTGCCATGGCGTCACAGCTCACAGCAACCTCAAACTCTTGGGCTTAAGTGATTCTCTTGCCTCAGCCTCCCAAGTAGCTGGGACTACCACAGGCGCCTGCCACAACGCCCAGCTATTTTTAGAGATGGCATCTGGCTCTGGCTCAGTCTGGTCTCCAACCTGTGAGCTCAAGCAACCCACCTGCCTCAGCCTTCCAGAGTGCTAGAATTACAGGCATGAGCAACCGCGCCTGGCCTTCTTTCGTTTTTTCCCTCCCCTTCCCAGAATATCACTATGTCACCCTGGGTAGAGTGCTGTAACGTCACAGCTCACAGCAACCTCCAACTCCTGGGCTAAAGCAATTCTCTTGCCTTAGCCTCCCAAGTAGCTGGGACTACCGGCACCTGCCACAGTGCTGGGCTATTTTTCATTGCAGTTGTCATTGTTAAGCTGGCCTGAGTCAGATTTGAACCCACCACCTTCGGTGTATGTGGCTGGCACTGTAAACCCTGTGCTACAGGCACAGAGTCAGTATTCTTTTTTTTTTTTTTCTTTTTTTTGAGACAGAGTCTCACTCTGTGCCCTGGGCAGAGTGTATTGGTGTCATAGCTCATAGCAACCTCAGATACATGGGTTCAAGGGATTCTCCTGCCTCAGCCTCCTGAGTAGCTGGGATTATAGGCGCCCACCACCACACTCAGCTATCCTTATGGGTTTTAAATCTTGGAAAGTTTATACAGAAGCTCTCATGAATTTCCCATGGTATATTCTAGCTGGACTTCAAGTTTAATGGTACTGTGCTGGGTAAATTTTGTTTTCTGTGTAAAATATTAGTATATCTTGTCAAAAAATAATAAAGACAGCAGGTGCGGTGGCTCATGTCTGTAATCCTAGCACTCTGGGAGGCTGAGGCAGGTGGATTGATTGAGCTCACAGGTTTAAGACTAGCCTGAGCAAGACTCATCTCTAAAAGTAACCGGGCGTTGTAGCCAGTGCCTATAGTCTCAGCTACTTAGGAGGCTAAGGCAAGAGAATCGCTTGAGCCCAAGATGCCACAGCACTACCCTAAGGGCAACAAAGTGAGACTCTGTCTCAAAAAAAAAAAAAAAACCAAACTACCAACCAATTACTAAGAAAGAAAGGAGTAGGATTTCACAGAATCAGATACACTTCATTTTGGGGTCTCTCCATAGAAATAGTCAACCTTTCTCAATCTTTGCTGTTGGCTAGCAACAGGGCCTTTTTGACTTGTGAGATCAACGAGGCTTTCTCACACCACGTTTCAAACTAGATTTCTGTAGACAAGTCATTGGTTTTATTTACCTAATAAAACTGAGAAGTCATTACCTACTTGATGGGGTTGTTATAAGCATTAAATGAGATACCAAATTAAAGTGTTTAATCTAGGGGCTACATACACTAATAGCTGCCATTCTATTCCAATACTCCATGGCCTGCCTAACAGTTTCCCTGCAGTCAGAAACATTGCAAAGGAGAGTTGTCTATTCTGAAATGTTCTGCAATCTGGGTGAGATGGTTCGTGCCTGTAATCCTAGCACTCTGGGACACCTAGGCAGGAGGGTTGCTTGAACTTCAGGAGTTGGCAACCTGCCAGAGCAAAAGTAAGACCCCCTGTCTCTCCAAAAATAATAGAAAAATTTGCTGGGTAGGGTGGTGCATGCCTGTAGCTACTCAGGAGGCTGAGTTAGGAGAGCCCAGGGGTTTAAGGTTGCTGTGAGCTGTGATGATGCCATTGCACTCTACCCAACTCCACCTCAAAAATAATAAATAAACACACGGAGAAACTTGAAATGTTCCTCATTTTCTTCATTACAAGCAGTGACCATTTTTCAGAATAATGAACAATTCATCTTTTTTCTTTTCTCAGAAGATTGAAATTCTGTTTTATTTCTAAGCCCTACAGATTGTTGGTTTTAAAACCTTGTACTCTTGTATAACTGTGTTGTTCCTAATTATTTCCACCTCTTAGTGTAAAACCCAAGCTCCACAGCGCAAGAAGCCCCCCACAGAAGGGCTTCCCTCTCTCCTTCTCCATCATTATTTTTTATGAATCTCTGATTCACAGATGCTCTAATGCTAAACTGGCTGTCGCGATGCTACGTCTGGGCAGGCCTATGTGCTTTTACTCACATCATTCTCCCTGAAGGCCTTTAGCCAGACTTTTTCCTACTTCTAATTCTCACTCATCCTTCAGATCCTTTAAGCCAGCATCTCCTGTTAGAAGGTTTTCCAGAACCTCCAAGCTGGACTACGTGTGTCCCTCCCTAGTGGTCTCATTGCATATCTCTGCCCTTTTAGGAGCAGTAGACTACCTTATGAGGAATGCGAATTTCGGAATTGCTGGTTTGGTGTACAGCACATGGCTCTGCCACTCACTAGCTGGATGCCTGTGATCAGATATCTCACCTTTTCAAGCCTCTGTTACCGTGTGTGAAATGACATGACACTACCTGCATCACGGGATTATAAAGATAAAATGTCATCCAAAAAGTAAAGCACTCAGCTTTACAGGCCTGGCAAATACAAACAGTTGTCATTCAGTGAGTTGTAGTATTTCTAGCAGATAAAAAGAAAGTTAAAGCAGTGAAATAGTAGAGGGCAAATTTCATTTTGATTCACAGCTTTTCTTCTCGGCTATAAAGGTCAAGACGTCAGGAAATAATCTTCCTTAGGATGATAAGCATTGAAAACCAAAGCTACCCAAACTCTCAAGAGACTGTGGCTCTATAGAAGTTACATTAGAAACTGGATTTTCTGATCAGTAGCATTATATTCTTTATATCAAGATAGGAGGTCACGCAGTTAAGTTCTGGTTACCAGATGGCCAAAGGGAGTAGCTCAAAGGTGACCATAGTTATATGCAGCAATGAGGTATGTAGTACTTTTTCTAGGATGAGTCCTTGAACTTGATTGTCAGACCTCCATTGACAACTGATGGCCATTCCAGAAAAAGAGTTCTAAATTGCTTTTGAAGAGTGAGCTATGCACCTACTCATAGCTTCCCAGGAGAGTACTTTGAAGGTGACTGTAGTGAGATTCAGCATTGAGGTATGTAGCACTCTTTCTAGGACAAGTTCAAGAACTTAATTGTCCAACCTCATATAGAGGCAACAGTAGACCATTAGAAGGTTCAGAAAGCCAAGAAATCAAATGTATTCCATCCAATGTATTGAACTGAAGAGTATTTCATCCAGGCTACAGTGGAGTTTGAGGAACTCTCTCTGTTCTATGTACTGTATATGAATGAATAATATAATAGAAGGCTCCCCATGCTCCCAATAAGAAGACTGTCCTTTTGTCATAAAGACATTTGCACTAGACTGTTTATTGCAGCTCAATTTACAATCTCCAAAATATGTAAACAGCCTAAATGCCCACCCACCCAGGAATGGGTCAACAAGCTGTGGTATGTATATACCATTCAGCCATTAAAAAAGTAGGAGCCGGCCGGGCGTGGTGGCTCACGCCTGTAGTCCCAGCCCTGTGGGAGGCAGAGGCGGGTGGATTGTCTGAGCTCAGAGGTTCAAGACCAGTATGAGCAGCAGTGAACCAGAGTAAGACCCCGTCTCTACTAACAACATC
Organism: Nycticebus coucang; assembly: GCF_027406575.1. Lineage (NCBI taxonomy): Eukaryota > Metazoa > Chordata > Mammalia > Primates > Lorisidae > Nycticebus > Nycticebus coucang. The sequence goes on from NC_069788.1 coordinate 57,878,046, forward strand.
AAAAACAGCCAGCACTGCCAGAGGAAGAAGAAAATGAACAAAAAAGGAGTACTTCAAACAAAGAAGAATGAACAAGCAAACTGAAATTAAAAATAAAAAAAAATTTAAAAAAAAAAGTAGGAGCCTTTACACCTTTTGTATTAAGCTAGATGGAGGTGAAACACATTCTTCTTAGTAAAGCATCACAAGAATGGAAAAGCAAGAATCCAATGTACTCAATTCCAATATAAAGGCAGTAGATAAACCAATACAAGGGGGGATAAGGGAATGAGGGAGTAGGGAGAGGGAGGAGGGAGGGGGAGGGGGGGTCACAGTGTATGGCACACCTTTTGGGTTCAGGACACAATTATAAAAGGGACTTGGCAGGGTGTGGGGGCTCACACCAGTAAACCTAGCACTCTGGGTGGCCGAGGTGGGTGGATTGCCCTGAGCTCACAGGTTCGAGAACAGCCTTAGCAAGAGCAAGACCCCATCTCTAAAAAAAGCTGGGCATTGTGGCGGGCACCTATAGTCCCAGCTACCTGGGTTGCTAAGGCAAGAGAATTGCTTGAGCCCAAGAGTTGACAGTTGCTATGAGCTATGACACCATAGCACTCTACTGAGGGAGGTAAAAATGAGACTCTGTCTCAAAAAAAAACAAAAAGAGGGACTTTATCTAACAAATGCAATCAGTGTAACCTAATTCTCTGTACCCTCAATGAATCCCACACGATCAAAAAATATATATTGACTTAGAAAAATAAGTCTTTTGGCCAACTTGAATATATACACTTGTAGATCATATGTCTACATAGTCACTATGGTTACATATTTTAATCACATGAATAAATTTACAAATACTGATTTAGAAATTTTTCTCTCTTTTTTTTGGCCATTCACAGTTCATCGAACAATTGTATTTTCTCTTCATATACATCTTTGCCATCTGTGATTCGTTTATCTTCCTTTATCAGAACGCTTCATCTTTATTTGCACATGTGCTCTTTTTGAGCCTGTGATAGTAACATTGGTAGGTTTATTCCCACACACAACATGCTTAATTGCATGCTGGAATAACGTTAACAATATTATTCATTCCTCTTACAGGTGTTTAGTTGAGATAACCACAAGGTAACACGTGCTTTACTTTAAAAGATTTGTTTAAAGAGACAGTGAAACTTGATGATTCTGAGATTAAATCCCTAGGAACACATTTTTTTTTTTTTTAAGTCTATAAAAAATATTTTAGCCTCCTTTATTTCTGGTTCAGGTAGGTGACCTCTATAAACACCAAAAAGTAGTTCAGGGCACCAAGATTTAGGGTAAAGTGGCTTTCTCAAGTTTAATTGGTTATTTGAAATAAAGTAATTAAGAGGTTTTATCATAAGGACTGTTACATCGTCAAATTCCTTTTCTGAAGGGTAATTTGGGGGAAATACCTTACATTTTGGAATATATTGATGTATCTCTGTCTTGTCACTGAATTCCCACATGGAGCACTTTCCCAGAGAAACCCTGGCTGCCAAATGCCACCCTCTGTCTCTCCAAGACCATCCATCAACCTCTGCTTGCATTTCTTGTTGTAATCCTCACTCTCTTCTTCCTGTGGGATTCAAGGATCATTTCCATGTGATTATCCTCAAAGACCCTAAACCAGCATGATATCTTTTAAATACAAATTTAGATATTTCCCTCAGAACATGTTTATTTCCTTTTCTCCCCAGCACCTGCTAGTTCCTATCAGAGAACTCTCCCTCCATTTGTGCTGTTACACACTTCCTGTGGAATCAGGTTTCCATACTTTACAGACCTTTCTCTGAAGCCTCCGCACTAATTAGACCAAGGGGCAGTAACTTTTTCAGTAAAATGTGCCTCACAACTTCTGATTACAACTTAGGCCCTTGGATGATCAGCCCACGTATTCACAGAGCCACGCTTCAGGCTACCATGATTATGTACCAACAGTATCTTTAACTTCCTGGGAGAAGAAAAAAACAGATCCTGTTCTATGTTAACCGGCATAATTTGAGGGTCTAACACCTGTTTGGTTTTATTTTCTGTTTTAGAACATTTCTAAATCTTAGATAAAATCTTTAACCCCAAAGCAGTACAATTGAATGGAAATCATTATGCCTGTTTTTTTGTTTTTAAATTTTGCAATATTTGTATGCTCCCAAAATTCATGTAACTTTTCTTGGTTTTTTATTTCCTGTGGAAATACTTATTTGAGATGATAATGGCTTTAGAACTGGTGAATATTTTGTTTTGTGGTGAAAAGAGATTATTACACTTTCTCCTATAGGCTAAAAACAAAACAACACAAAAAACCCAAGGTCCTCCTAGAAGTTTCTCTTTTTTTTCCACAGGTTTGAACCTGCCACCTCCAGTATATGGGGCTGGAGCCCTACTCCTTGAACCACAGGTGCCACCCTCCTAGAAGTTTCTCAGAGAGACATTTTTATTACAGCTTCGACTTAATCCAGAAAGTCTATTGCCAAGACAAATAATTAAGACACATAATGGCCTAGGCACACTGGCTTGTGCTCACAATCCCAACACTTTGGGAGGTTGAGGAAGGAGTGTTGCTTAATCCCACAGTTTGAGATAGGCCTGGGCAACATAGTGAGACCCCCACCTCTAAAAAAGTTAAAAAGCATTAGCTGTATGCGACAGTGTATACCTGTAGTTTCAGCTCCTCAGGAGGCTGAGGTGGGAGGATCTCTTGAGCCCAAGAGTTTGAGGCTACAGGGAGCTATGATGGCACCACTGTACTGAAGCCTGGGCAACAGAGGGAGACCCTATCTCTAAAAAACAAAAAGCAAAAACATACCCTGGAAGCATAAGGGATAAATGAGATGGTTTTTTTCCCAGCTACCTGCTTTCTATCTGATGCTTTCTTGCTTTCTTTATTTCTTTCTTTCTTGACAGAGTCTCACTTTACCACCCTTGGTAGAGTGCCATGGCATCATGCTGCTCACAGCAACCTCCAACTCCTGGGTTTAGGAGATTCTCTTGCCTCAGCCTCCTGAGTAGCTGGGACTACAGGCGCCCACCACAATGCCTGGGTATTTTTCTGTTGCAGTTCGGCCGGGGCCAGGTTTGAACCCGCCACCCTTGGTATATGGGGCCGGTGCCCTACACACTGAGCCACAGGCGCCGCCCAATCTGATGCTTTCTAATACAATGCCCTGTGTATCAACAGCAGCACTGATCACACTTCTTTATATGACATGAACCAGGCAATCTTTTACCTTTGCAATGGTCATTTACCTGCACTTGGCTAGGAGGCTGTATATATTCAGTTTCAATATTCATTTTTCTCTTTAGTGTATGTTAATCTTGTAAGAGATTTCCTTGGGCCGGACATAGTTACTCATACCTGTAATCCTAGCACTCTGGCTCTGGTAGATTGCCTGAGCTCAGGAGTTCAAAACCAGCTGAGCAAGAGAGAGATCCTGTCTCTTAAAAATAGCCGAGTGCTGTGGTGGGTGCCTGTAGTCTCAACTACCTGGGAGGCTGAGGCAAGAGAATAACTTGAGCCCAAAAGTTTGAGGTTGCTGTGACATGTGACTCCATGGCACTTGACTGAGGGTGAGGGCAACAAAATGAGACTCTGTCTCAAAAAACAAAAAATATTTTTAAAAAAGAGAGATTTCCTTCAGTTTTATAGCATTTTCTTCTCGCCTTATTTAGGTATTTTTGGGGGGTTTTGGGGGGGTTTATTATTATTATTTTTTTTATTTCCTAGTAAGCTTAGCCCTCAGAAAAAGAGCTAGAGAAGGATCCCTTGATCCAGAACATGACTTTCTCAGCCCGGATCACAAGTGGTCAGTCCCTCATTTGGGGGGAACTGTATTCAGGCCATCATACTGTTTGAACTAGGGCAAAAGAAGCAACCATTTATCTTCTCCTTCGGAGCCAGCAATTTTTCCCTGTAATAAATGAATTCATTCTGCAGCTGGAGTTACAGAGGTTAAATTTGCAGCTAAGTGTAATCTTTTACTTGTTACAGCAGCTTCCAGAGGATTGTCTCATTTTTTAGCAAAAATATCACTTTGAGTCAGCAATAAAAGTGGGGGTGAGCCCAAACAAAATTATTACGAATGGGGGTGAGAGCCTGATAAGGAAAAGTATAAAGTATTAAACCCAAAGTATTTGCATTTTTTTTCTCCTGGCTTTAAAATGAAGTTTAAAATGCTTTGTTGGTATCTCCATGCCTACTTTCTCCCCCCAAATCAACCCTTGATCCTTTCCTCTCTTCTTCTTTTTTTTTTTTTTTGAGACAGAGTCTCACTATGTTGCCCTCAGTAGAGTGATGTGGCGTCACAGCTCATAGCAACCTCAAACTCTTGGGCTTAAGCAGTTCTCTTGCCTCGGCCTCTGAAGTAGCTGGGACTACAGGCATCCACCATAATGCCTGGTTATTACTTTTTTTATTTTATTTTTGGTCATTGTTGTTTAGCAGGCCCAGGTCAAGTTTGAACCCACCAGACCCCAGTGCATGTGGCCAGTGCCCTAACTCTGAGCTATGGGCACCAAGCCACTTTCTTCTTATTCTGGACCTCCATGTCCCAGCCATTGTCTCCATGGAGGCCTCGAGTCCCAATGACTCCCCTGCCCTGTACTTCCAGCCCAGATTCTTCTTCTTTTTTTTTTTTTTTTTTGAGACAGAGCCTCAAACTCTTAGGCTTAAGCAGTTCTCTTGACTCAGCCTCCCATGTAGCTGAGACTACAGGAGCCCGCCACAATGCCCGGCTATTTGTTGTTGTTGTTGTTGTTGTTGTTGTAATTGTCATTGTTGTTTGGCTGGCTGGGCTGAGTTCAAGCCCACCAGTCTCAGTGTATGTGTCCAGCGCCATAACCAATGTGCAATGGGTGCCGAGCTGGATATTATTCTTCTTGAGTCAAACATCCATAAATCTAAATACTCTTTGGACCTTTCCCACCACATATACCATAGATACCCCACACTTATTGTATCGTTTTTTTTTTTTTTTGCAGTTTTTGGCCAGGGCCAGGTTTGAACCCGCCACCTCCAGTATCTGGGGCTGGCGTCCTACTCCTTGAGCCACTCCTTAAGATATAACAAGCCCCACACACTTATTATATCTTAAACTGATCTTGCCTGCTTTTTCTCAAGATCAGAAACTCGCCCCCACACCCCTTATTCTTATTAATGGTACCACCACTGAACCTGTGAGAGCAATGACAACACAGGTGCTTCTCCCCCGCCCCTGTGTCCTACCCAAACAGCTACAGAGAATTGTGCATTTTATTTCCCTAGCATCTCTGACATCCTTTCCCTCCCACCCCATAACTACTCCTCGATTCAGGGCCTCGTCACCTTTTACCTAAATAATTTTAATACTCTCTGTTCTGGACTGAATGTTAGTGTCCCCCCCCAAATTCATATGTTGAAGCTCTAAGTCCCAATGCGGCTATATTTCGAGTTGAAGTCTCTAAGGAAGCAGTTAAGGTTGAATGAGGTCATAGGTGTGGGGCCCTCTGCCATAGGAGTAGGATTAAGTACCTATATAAAGAGAGACAAGAAACACAAGGGAACTTGTTGCTCCCTCCCCATCCTCCTCTCTCTCTCCCTCTCCCTGCCACACCCAGCACGGACAGGAAAGGCCCCTTAAGAACACCGGGTGGCCATCTGCAAGACACCACACCCCAACCAGACCTTGATCTGAGACTTCCAGCCTCCAGAACTGTGAGAAAACAAATACTCTGTTGTTTGAGTTTCCCAGGCTATGAGGTTTTGTTATGGCGGCCCATGCAGAGTAGTAGTCTCCAAACTGGTCTCCTCTTCCTTCATCCCCCTAGTGCCATATCCAAATCATTTGAGCACTATTCCAGAGTGACTTTTTTCCCCATTTTTGATCACATTCTTGTCCTTAAAAAATGATAGTCAGGCATGGTGGTTCACACCTGCAATCCCAGCACCTTGGAAGGCCAAGGTGGGAGATCACTTGAGGCCAGGAGTTTGAGGCCACCTTAGGCAACACAGTGAGACCCTGTATCTACAAAAAAGTAAAAAAAAATTAGCCAGGTATGATGGTACAAGCCTGTTGTCCTAGCAGCTCGGGAGGCTGAGTCAGGAGGATTGCTTGAGCTCGGGAGTTCAACATTATTGTGAGCTGTGATCCTGCCACTGCACTCCAGTCCATCTTTCTGGGTATCAAAGCAAGACCATGTCTCTAAAAAAGAAAATAAAAATCTTATTGATGGTGCCTTTCACTACCAGAGTCCAACCTCAGTTTCTTCTATAATCTGAATTCAGGTACCTTCCCTACCCTAAAAATCTCCATCCATGCAAAATCACTCGTGGCTGCCTGAATCTACCTCTCCTGTGTTTTTCTTTGTGGATGTTACACTCTCTACTCCCCCAGTCCCAGGCCGAGTGAAGGTACATTCTTTAACTTGGGTTCTCCTCACTGGAGCTTTCCCTGACCTTCGGCCTGCCAGGAACTGACCAGTCCCCACGCTCATGCTGCCATTGTACTGAATTCACATCTTTATCGTAACACTATCTGGTACATCCTATACTTGTCTCCATTCTAAGCTGTGTGCTTTATTTGTCACTGCATTTCTAATACCTGGCCCAGTGCCTGGCACACAACAGGCACTCACTGCATGCTTAGTTGGAAGAATGACATGGCAAGGCTGGGAAAAACATAAAGACAGTGTTTCCCTCCTGCTATGTCAAAAACATGCAACCTTTCCCCCCTTTTGATTTCCGTCTTGCTAGAATTATCTCATCACTGCAATCTGTTGAGAATTCTTCTTTGACACTTAGCTCTGATATGATAGAGCCAACAATCATAAATTCTATACCTTCAGCCAAGTCATTGATTTCATAAAGGGATTAATGAATCCTGGTCAGTGCCCTGAGAAATAGCATTAAAAGTCTCTTCTCTACTTCGATATCAATTCATTATCTAATGACCTTAATATTTTGTCTGCTAACTTATCTAACAAATTCTACTGCCATCCAACCGATTACTATCTTTTCCCCTAAACTGTATCTGCTTCCTGTAACCCTGGTCACAGGAAAAGCCCACCCCTTGTGTTCAGCTTCAGCAGCAGGGTAACGCCTCTTCCCCACACCTGCTGTTTCTCCTACACCTGGGCATTTAGTCTGCACACCTTGGGATTTGATAACGTTTGCTATGAAAATGTTAAGCATTTTAGATATGTTGTGAGCTCAAGTTGTATTCTATTTCCATTATTTTTTTCCACACATGAAATTACGACTTCAGAACACAGAATCTCAGTGACCCCTTGTAGAATGTCCCTTGGTGTTAAGCCATTGACCTTTACTGAAAGGTATCAAAGAGCCAGAGACATGAAAGCTCTTTTGTGCCTCTTGTAACAATGTTGCCAAGGACATTTGTCACTATATCATACCATGCATGTCCTCTTTATGAGACTCTATAGGAGAAATAGTTCACAGGTTTTTGGATCAAAAAGTGTTTCATTTATAGTTTGGCTTTAATCTTATGGATAAATCTTATAATTAAGCAGGTTCCCTCTTCGCTTTGTTCCTGGAAACATAAAGTCAAATTTGCTACTCTTCTCTAGCACCTGTTCAAGGTGAGACGGTAAACCCATTTGTGTGTGCTAATCTCATCTCTTGCTTTATTAATTGAGTTTCTCCAACCTTATTTCCTATTGAACAGTTATCTCAAAAATTCAGTTTTATCTTTTGTATTTATGTAAAATGTAGCACCTAAATAATTTCCTGTCTCTTTTTACAAACAAGGAAATTGAGTATCCTGATAAGCTGATAAGCTTTTGTGTTCGGCGACTGATTAACCCAGTGAATCCCGGCTTTTCAGACTGACCTTTTGCATTGCTAGCTATCGGCCTGGTTTAGAATTATTTTGACCTAACATCTGTATTAAATTATTTTCATATTCAGGCTATGCCCCTATGATGTCAAAACATTTGGATAGAAAATAAAAATTTCAATTATCTGGGTGGTGGTCATACTTATTATCACTGCTTACTTCCAGAGAAAGCAAACACTCATATGCTTGTTGGCTCTTTCACTCTTCACACAAAGATTTCAGTGTTAAGCCAGTTACATGAAAGTGCAAACATCATATAGTCTAAAGAATGTTAACCCAGAATCTAGAAGTCGTAGGTTCTACCTCTGCTTCTACTAAGACTTTCTTTTTGCTTCTTTTTTTTTTGCAATTTTTGGCCGGGGCTGGGTTTGAACCTGCCACCTCTGGCATTTGGGGCCGGTGTCCTACTCCTTTGAGCCACAGGCGCTGCCCTCCTAAGACTTTCAGGGAAGCACTAACATCTCTGCATATCCATTTCCTCAAACATGTAAAATAATGGCCCTGTGCCTCCTGGGCTCTGCAGCTCAATGAGGATAAGAGATATAGAAGCACTTTGAGAAATAAGGACTTTTTGATTATTAGAGAATAGCTTTGAGGAAGAAAATACATCATCATCATATCTACATACTAATACGTACTTTATGTCCAAGCTTTCTGACTTATCTAAGTGGAGCAGGTCACAGGAAGCATAAACCCTACACATCCACATGCAGGGTGACAAGTTAAGAAAAAAGATAAGTATAGTGCCTTAGCATTTTAGCCATAGAAATAAGGAAGTGGGATGGTTTCCTACAGAACCCCCGAATTCAGCCAGCCGTCTTACACTGTTTTTTGCTGTACCTCCACTGTGCTTTTATTTTTTCATTGTAAACTAGACACAACATAAAATTTACCATTATAACCATTTTTTTCATTTTATTTTTTTTTATTAAATCATAGCTGTGTACATCAATATGATCCATTATAACCATTTTTAAGTGTACAATTCAGTGGCATTAAGTACGTTTGTGATTCTGTGCAACTATCACCATTATCCATTTCCAGAACTTTCTCATCATCTCAAGCAGAAACCCAGTCAGCAAAAACTCCTCAGCCAGCTTGCACTTCTGATGGCTCCGTCTATTGGTCTTTGGTCACGGACAGGCACGCCATCCTTGTCCATTATGCATGTGGTCCAAGGTTGAACTCCCTTCCACATATGCTTCTCATTTTTCCTCGAATGAGGGGGAAAAAAGTTGCTTATTATCTAAATAGTGGGTTAATTTTTCCTATGCTACTATTTTTTAATTTCTCGATTTATTATTGTTATTATTATTTTTGAGACAGTCTCACTTTGTGGCCCTTGGTAGAGTGCCATGGTGTCATAGCTCACAGCAACCTCAAACTCTTGGGCTCAAGCGATTCTCTTGCCTCAGCCTCCCTAGTAGTTAGGACTACAGGTGCCTCCCTCAATGCCTGGCTATTTTTAGAGATGGGGTCTCACTCTTGTTCAGGCTGGTCTCAAACTCCTGAGCTCAGGCAATCCACCTGCCTCGGCCTGCCAGAGTGCTAGGATTACAGGCGCGAGCCACAACTCCCAGTCTTAATATCTCAATTTAAAAAATATTTTTTCTTGCTTTGATGTTTTGAGCAAAAGTTAAAATGTAGCATTAAAATTCAAACCTTAGCCTGGTCAATTAGTATGTCCTGCTAGTATACTAATCTCCTGGATTCGACTTCCACCGCCCCAAGAAAGCACTGGGCTTGCTCTTTCCATGGTGAGACTTCGCTTTTGACTTAGGTCCTGTCCACTCCGAATACAAGTGACCTAGGTCACAGGAAGGACAAAAGGAAATACCATGGGTAAATCAATAGAAACCTACTTGAAACACAAGTTCATTTATGAAAATTAATACATTAAATAGACACATAAATCAATTTCAGGCACAGTCTATGAGCTTCTTGAGAATCTGTATATATATATATATATATATTTTTTTTTTTTTTTTAAGAGACAGAGTCTTGCTTTATCGCCCTCGGTAGAGAGCTGTGGTGTCACAACTCACAACAACCTCCAGCTCTTGGACTTAGGCAATCCTCTTGCCTTAGCCTCCCAAGTAGCTGGAACTGTAGGCACCCGCCACAACTCCTGAATATTTTTAGAGATGGGGTCTTGCTCTTGTTCAGGCTGGTCTTGAACTCCTGAGCTCAAGCAATCCACCCACCTTGGCTTCCCAGAGTGGTGGGATTATAGGCGTGAGCCACACGTTGGGCCCTAATTTTTTCTTTTCTGTGAAATGGCTAACTGAGTTTTGCACTCTTGGCTGTAACTTAAAACTTAATGTTCTTGGTGGGTTGGTTACAACTCAGAAAATTCAGAAGTGAGCTGACATACTCCGATCATGTACCACTCCTGGTGAACCTCTAGAATTTAGCCTTGACATATACTCCAGTATTGGGGATGGTACTGTTTATTAATATTCAGTACTGGTTCTAGGCCTTGGGTTTTACTTCAGTATAGCCAATTAACAACTCACAGATCCTAAGGTAAAATAATACCTGTGTCTCTGGAATTTATAATGACTATTAACAGGGCTTCCTGGGACCTGACTTGTTTTGTAATAATAATGTCATGATTTAAATATACTAACTTCAAAAAGATGCTAGTGACTAAATAAATAATATTAGCCCACAAAGTATGACAAAGAATATGGAGCATAAAGTCTGGAAAGGAACGGATGAGTTTTGAGTTTTTAAAACATAAGTATTTTTTAAAACTGTTATTTATATATTAATTGAATAAACAAAAGAATGTATTAAGTGTCTATTGTCATTGTAATATCAGTGAAACCTTCTGGACTATCTGAAGGTAACATTGAACATAAAATTTATGGACATAAAGAAGTGAATCTGTTTTGCTCACAAAGTCTTATACTAAAATCAGAATTAGTCAGTATTTTTGTGCGTTTATTTATTTATTTATCAGATAGCCTCTCACTCTATTGCCCAGGCTAGAGTGCCATTGCATCAGCTCACCTCACAGCAACCTTAAACTCCTGGGTTCAAGCGATCCTCTTGCCTCAGAGTCCCCAGTAGCTGAGACTACAGGGGCCCACCACAACACCTGGCTAATGGCTTTTTCAGTTTTTTAGTAGAGATGGGGTCTCACTCTGGCTCAGGCTGGTCTCAAACTCCTAAGCTCAAAGGATTCTCCAACCTTGGCCTCCCAGAGTGCTAGGATGATAGGCATGAGCCACTGCACCTGGCCCCTTTTGTGGTTTTATTTGTTTATAAGGAAATCATTATAGATGTATAGTTAGGGGCGTGTCAAATATAATCTATTTTTCACCTGCAGAAACCAAAAGGAAAGACTGATTAGCTACAGCCCTTTTCTACAAGATGTACTGTGGTGCCTTCCTTTTGCTAAATCTTTTCTTCACACATTTTTCTTTTATAAAATTTATAAATTGGAAATTCCTCAGTAGTAAAATATCCTTCTCAGTAGTAAAATATCTTTGCTCCATTAAGAGTCTGAGATTTAAAATATGAATTCCCATTCGTTGTAATCTGTATCTTCATGTCCATGTGGAGACCACACTGACATCATGGTCAGTCATGGCAGCTTTTCACGGCTCGGTGGGTCACACCATCACCATGCACAAGGCATCATGTAACATCACTCCAAATGGCTGCAAAGGCAATCTAGATGATCTCGAACTTCCAACAATATGGATGACTAAGCTGGTGTGGACCCTCCTTCTCTCCCATCACCATTACCATCATATAGAAATACTATACGGGGTGGCGCCTGTGGCTCAAAGGAGTAGGGTGCCGGCTCCATATGCCAGAGGTGGTGGGTTCAAGCCTAGCGTTGGCCAAAAACTGCAAAAAAAAAAAAAAAAAGAAAGAAAAGAAATACTATACACACACACACTTAAAGGAATAAAGGGGAAGCTCTAAAACACCAGAGAGAAAGAAAGAGAGGACTTCCTAAGTAATAAAGTAATAAAGACATAACGTAAGGCAGCAGTTCTCAACCCACAGGAACTGCATTAAAGGGCTGCAGCATTAAGAAGGTTGAGAACCACTGTCATAAGAGCACAGAGACTCAAAGGAGTCCAACTGAGGCCATAGCTTTTCTGGGCTTACATAGGAGATGTAATCTTGCCATGCAATAGCATATCTACAACGGAGATCCTGGCATACGGTGGCCTCTACTTCTCATTTCTACTATACGAGGCACAAATTTCAAGTTGAGAAATTAACATAAAAGGAGTACCAAATCAGTGAAAACCCTAGAACTCAGGCATAAGTACTCTACAGATGTGCACAAAGCAGGCAAACTGGACTCCCACAGATAATGCAATAGAAAAAGAAACTGAGGGGCGGCGCCTGTGGCTCAAGGAGTAGGGTGCCGGCCCCATATGCTGGAGGTGGTGGGTTCAAACCCAGACCTGGCCAAAAACTGCAACAACAACAACAAAAAAAAAAAGAAAGAAAGAAAGAAAGGAAAAGAAACTGAAATCATAAAAAGCAAATAGAACAGTAGGAAAAATAAGCAGATTTTTTTTTAAAGTAACCATATAGAACTTTTTTTTTTTTTTTTTTTTTTTGCAGTTTTTGGCCGGGGCTGGGTTTGAACCCACCACCTCTGGCATATGGGGCCGGCGCCCTACTCCTCTGAGCCACAGGCGCTGCCCCATACAGAACTTAAAAAAAAAAAAAAAAGCGAATGAATGATGCTCAGACAAGAATGCAGGAATTAGTAGTTTATTAGAAAAGTGCATGAAACTACTATTATGTCAGTTTCCATAAAGGGCCACTTGACTCAATCACAAAAGATACCTCTAAGATGTATTGCAAAACACGGGCCTGACAATTACTCTCCCAAGAAGTAAGAGAGTTGGGTTTGTATAGCGGCTCCTGAGAATTTTTGTCAGTGGGCTAGTGGAAGAGGTGTTTATTTCCAACTTCCAGCCTACTGTTCTAGAACAAAAAGTAAAAGGCAATACTGGTTGTTGAAATCAGCCTGAACACACTAAAAGGTCCCAAGGAGATCTAGAGCCACTGACACTACACTGAGTTCAAGAGCAGACTGGAAGACAGCTAACCATAGACATTATACATGGGAAGAAAGCCCAAAGGAAGGCTTGGCGCCCATAGTCCAGTGCTTAGGGCACTGTCAATGTACACCGGGGCTGGCAGGTTCAAACCTGGCCTGGGCCTGCTAAAAACAACAATGACAACTCCAAAAAAAAAAAAAAAAAAGGAGAGTAGCTGGGTGTTGTGGCAGGCACCTGTAGTCCCAGCTACTGGGAGGCTGAGGCAAGAGAATTGCTTAAGCCCAAGAGCTGGAGGCTGAGGCAAGAGAATTGCTTAAGCCTAAGAGTTGGAGGTTACTGTGAGCTGTGATGTCACAGCGCTCTACGGAGGGCGACATAGTGAGACTCTGTGTCAAAAAAAAAGCCCAAATATCCCAGAATGAAATGGAGACATAAAGGTAGAATGCATGAAAGAGAAGTTAAAAGATTTTAATTTTTAATTTAAATTCTCAAGCTAGAATGAGAAGGAAAACCATGTATTAAATGATTTTGGGGAGGAAAGTACAGGGAAGAAAGGAAAGAGGCAATTTATATATATGGCATTTATAAATATATTTCATATATATTGTGTAATTATAGATTTACATAAATAAATACATGAGCATATGTTATAAATTCCTAAGAATTTAGTCTTGATGGAAGATACGAATCAACAGATTAAAGGATCAAGTCCTCAAGATAAATAAAAATAAGTATAGACACAACACAATGAAACTGGAAAAATCAAAAGAAAACTATGAAAGCAACCAGAGAGAATAATAAAAATGCACACACACAAAAGGGACTGATAATAAGAGCAGCAACCTTCTCATTAGCAACAATATAGACGAAAAGATGATGCTGGACACCTAGCGTCATCAAGGTGTTCAGGGAAAAACACAGAATTCGATACCCAGTTGAACTGTCATTCAGGAGTGAGCCCAGCAAAAAGACGTTTCAAACCCACAAAGATATAAACACTGCCGTTTACCAACTTTGAGCAGGACAGAAATATGCTCACCTAGTGAGAGTGACCAAAGCAGTTGCTAAGAATTGATTATTGGGCAGTGCCTGAGTAGGGTGCCGACCCCATTTACTGAGGGTGGAGGGTTCGAACCCAGCCCCAGCCAAACTGCAACAAAAAATAGCTGGGCATTGTGGCAGGCCCCTGTAGTCCCAGCTACTGTGGAGGCTTAGGCAAGAGAATCGCCTAAGTCCAAGAGCTGGAGGTTGCTGTGAGCTGTGACACCACAGCTCTCTACCGAGGGTAACAAAGTGTCTCTAAAAATAAAAGAAAAAGGGAGGCACCTGTGGCTCAAAGGAGTAGGGCACCGGCCCCATATACCAGAGGTGGCAGGTTCAAACCCAGCCCCAGTCAAAAACTGCAAAAAAAAAAAAAATTGATTATTTGGGGGATTAAAAACAAGGGAAACAGCCAGGAATAGTAGTTCGCACCTATAATCCTAGCACTTTGGGAAGCTGAGGTGGGAGGATCACTTGAGGCCATGAGTTTGAGACCAGCTCAAGCAAAACAGTGGAACTCCATCTCTACAAAAAACATAAAAATTAACCAGGCATGGTGAGGTACGTTTGAAGGCCCAGCTATTGGAGAGGCTGAGGCAGGAGCGTTGCTTGAGCCCAAAAGGGAAGGGAAGGGAGCAGAGGAGAGGAGGGGGTAATATCAAATATTGAAACAGGCTTTGTGTTGTTCAGGAGGAGGAGGAGGACGGAGGTAATTTGAAGTTTAATTTCAGACTAAGTAAAATATGAACATTAAATGTGAGGTAGGACTTATGCTATCTGATTCCAAAACCTACTCTAAAGCTATGGTAATCAAGTTAGTGAAGTATTAACGTAGACATGGACAACTAGATCAGGGAAAAGAATCAAAAGCCCAGGGAAAAAACTCACATGAATATAATAATTTGATTTTCAACCAAGGCATCGTAACGATGAAATAAGAAAAGTTTTTATAATAAATGGTGCTGGAGCAACTGGTTACATGAAAAAAAAAGCAAATTAATGAAATGTAAAACAAAAATATTACGGAGATAATCAACATAGAAAGACCTTGGTAACACTGATACTGGAAAAAAGACAGAAGATGGAAATTTATACCTATCTATGTATGTCATGTTTAATCATGAGAAAATAAAGACATACCTTGGAGATCTTACAAGTTTGGTTACAACCAAAACTACAACCAGACCACAACAATAAAGAAAGTTACACAAATGTTTTTGCTTCCCAGTGTACATAAAAGTTATGTTTACACTATACTCTATTACGTGTGTAATAGTATTATATCTTTAAAAAAGAACATACTGATTCAGCGCCCATAGCTCAGTGGTTCTGGCACTGGCCACATGTACCGGACTGGTGGGTTCAAACCTGGCCAGGGCCAGCTAAACAGCAATGACAACAATAACAAGGAAATAGCCGGGCGTTGTGGCGGGTGCCTGAAGTCCCACCTACTTGGGAGGATGAGGCAAGAGTATCGCTTAAGCCCAAGAGTTTGAGGTTCTGTGAGTTGTGACCGCCATAGCACTCTACCGAGGGCGACATACTAAGACTCTGTCTCAAAATAAAAATAAAAATAAAAAAGAACATACCTTAATTAAAAATATTTTGTTAATAAAAATGCTAACGGTCATCGGAGTCTTTGGTGAGTCATAATCTTTTTGCTGGTAGAGGATCTTGCCTTGATATTGATGGCTGCTGACTGATCAGGGTGGTAGTTACTGAAGGGTGAGGTGGCTCTGGCAATTTCTTAATATTTTAAGACAAGAACGAAATTTGCCACATCAACGGATTCTTCCTTTCATAAAAAAAAAATTTTTTTTGAGACTGTCTCACTTTGTCGCCCTTGGTAAAGAGCTGTGGCATCATAGCGCACAGCAACCTCAAACTTTTGGGATCAAGAGATCTTCTTGCCTCAGCCTCCTGAGTAGCTGGAACTACAGGTGCCTGCCACAATGCCTAGCTATTTTCAGAGGCGGGGGTCTCATTCTGGCTCAGGCTGGTCTCGAACCTATGGAGCTCAGATAGTCCACCTGACTCAGCCTCCCAGAGTGCTGGGATAACAGGTGTGAGCCACTGTGCCTGACCATGAAAATTTTCTCTATAGCATGTGGTACTGTTTGACAGCATTTTTTGAAAGAGGTGGGGTCTTGCCATGTTGCTCAAGCTGACATTGCACTCCTGGGCTCAAGTGATTCTCCCACCTCAAGTTCCTGAGTAGCTAGAACTACAGACATGGAAAACTACCCCTGGCTTAAGTTTATGTAATATTTTAAATCCTTCATTGTCATTTCAGTAACATTCGCAGCATCTTCACCAAGAGTAGATTCCTTCTCAGGAAATCTCTTTCTTTGCTCATCCATAAGAAGCAATTCCTCATCCATTTAAGTTTTCTTTCATTCTTTTTAAAATATTTTATTTATTTATTTTTCTAAGGATGGGATCTTGCTTGGCCATCCTGGCTGGAGTACAGTTGCGCCATTATAGCTCCCTGAGCTGAAGAGAGCCTCCTTCCTTAGTCTCCCAAAGTACTGGAATTACAGGTATGAACCACTGTGTCTGGTCTCATCTGTTTAAAATATCATGAGATTTTTAAGGCCAGGTGCAGTGGCTCGCCTCTATAAGCCTAGCATTGTTGGAGGCCGAGGTGGTAGAATTACTTGAGCTCAGAAGTTCAAGACCAGTCGAAGCAAGACAAGACCCTATCTTTACTAAAAAAAGGAAAAAAACCTGGCTATGGCAGTGTACACCTGTAGTCCCAGCTACTCAGGAGGCTAAGGCAGGAAATTCAAGGGAATTTTGTTCCATTTATTTTTTATTTGTATCTATTCATGGTGTACAAGTATAATTCTGCTACATTGATACATTGCATTGTGATGAAGTAAGGGCCTTCAGTGCACAAATCACAAAAGCAACATGTTGTACCACCAAGCAACTGTCCATCATCCACCCACTCACACCCCCCAACACTCTGAGTCTCTATTGTCCATCGTTCCACACTCAGCTTGAATCTAAGAGTCTGAGGTTGCTATGAGCTAGACTTGGGTCAGGGCACTCTAGCCTGGGTAAAAGAGTGAGACTCTATCTCAAAAAAAAAAAAAAAAAGAAAAGAAAAGAAAGAAAGAATAGGAAAGGAAAAGGAGAAAAAAAATATGCTTTGTATTTTATAAACTGTTTCAAAATTTAAAGAAATGAGCAAGTCACCCACTTCATTTCATGAAACGACTATTGCCTTCTTACCAAAATTGACAAAGGACAGTATAGAAAAGAAAAACTAAAGTTTAGTCCCATTTAACATAGATCCAAGAATCCTAATGAAATATTGAAAGACTTAATTTACCCTTGTATTTTAAAAGATAATAAATGATGAACAGATATGGTATATCCTAAGGATATATGAATCATTTAGTATTAGAAAAATCAATTAAAGTTATTTAATAACATAACAGGTTAAAGAGGACTAATGATCAGATCTTAATGATTTCAGAAAAATCACTAACATTCTAGATCTATTCATGATAAAAATCATTTATCAAATTAGGAATGGATTAGTCCTTAATATAATAAAGGCTATCTTTTTAAAAAATAGCAAAACTGAAAAATAACATCTAACATCACACATAATAGTGAAAGACTGGGTTGTCAGAAAGAAAGATAAGATACCAATTTCAGTTTCTTTTCAACATTGTACTGAAAGTCCTACACAGAACAATGAAGAAAGAAAAATAAATTACTAGGCATGGATTTTCATCTTGGCATCAACTACTGTTAATACAAGAGGATAAATAGTTTTAGGGAAGGAACTCTTTTCAGGAAATCCTCTTGGTAACTTGTAGCGGTAAGGTGAAGGCCCAGGCCAGGGCAATGAAAAAAGGTATCACTATAGCTCTCTCTTTCTTTGAAATAAGAGTATTTGGGCCTGAGAAAATGACACTGAAGGGCAGAGAGAGCAAGGGCTCAATTGTTTCAGACTAAAGTCCAGATTTTTTTTTTTTTTCTGAGACAGAGTCTTACTCTGTCGCCCTGGGTAGAGTG
This sequence comes from Nycticebus coucang, assembly GCF_027406575.1. Lineage (NCBI taxonomy): Eukaryota > Metazoa > Chordata > Mammalia > Primates > Lorisidae > Nycticebus > Nycticebus coucang. Next base: position 57,895,993 of record NC_069788.1, read on the forward strand.
TCATAGGGTCATCACAGCTCACAGCAACCTCAAAATCTTGGGCTGAGGAGATCCTCTTGCCTCAGTCTTCCAAGTACCTGGGACTACAAGTACCCATCACAATGCCCAGCTAGCTTTTCTATTTTTAGTAGAGATGGGGTGGGGGGACTCACTCTTGCTGTGACTGGTCTTGAACTCCTGAGCTCAAGCAATCCTCCAGCCTCAGCCTCCCAGAGTGCTAGGATTATAGGCATGAGCCACTGCCCCTGACCTAAAGTCCAGATTTAGAAAGGGTAAAAGGCTCTTAAAAGTTCTTAACATTCCTTTTTAAGATATTTGCACTCCTGGGGCCAGGCACGGTGGTTCATACCTGTAAACCTAGCACTTTGGGATGCCGAGGCGGATGCATTGCTTGAGCTCAGGAGTTCAAGACCAGCCTGAGCAAGATTGAGACCCAAATCTCTAAAAGTAGCTGGGTGTTGTGGTGGGTGCCTGTAGTCCCAGCTACTTGGGAGACTGAGACAAGGGAATCACTTGACCCCAAGAGTTTGAGGTTGCTGTGAGCTGTAATGGCAAGGCACTCTACCAAGGGGGACAAAGTGAGATTCTGTCTCAAAAGAAAAAGAAAATTTGGATTCTTGTGAATGAGTCTCTCTGCCATGACAAAATCTTCAGTAAAGACTTCTACATGTGGTAATCCATCTTAGGAGTGAGGAGTGAGTTTTCTGATGGAACTTCAAGGGAAAAAGAAGGGAATGCATTCCCTATCTGACTCAACAGGACGCAGAGCAGGGAAAACATAAGGAGAATGGAAAGTCTCTAATATGGCTCTGCAGAAAAAGTCGTTCAGAGGCAGAGATGACCATGATAGTCTAAGTCCCCCAGAGTTATCACCAAAATTTGGTACATTATAATAGCAAGGGACTATGGATTCAATCAAGTTTATGGAGATATTTTTGTCCCATTTATTTTTTATTTGTATCTATTCATGGCGTACAAGTATAATTTTGCTACATTGGTATATTGCATTGTGGTGAAGTCAGGGCCTTCAGTGCACACATCAGGAAAGCAACATATTGTACCACCAAGCAACTGTCCATCAACCACCCACTCACACGCCCCAATGCTCTGAGTCTCTATGGTCCATCATTCCACACTCAGCTTCCATGAAATACACATTCTTTAAGTCCCACATATAAGTGAGAACATGCAGTATTTACCTTTTTGTGTTGCAGTTGTTTCACTTAAGATAATGGCTGCAGCCCAGGCATGGCGGATCACACCATGGCCCTCTCAGAGGCCAAGGTGGGTAGATCTTTTGAACTCAAGAGTTTAAGACCAGCCCTAGCAAGAGCAAGACCTGACCCCATCTCTACAAAAATAGAAAAAAACTGAGGCAAGATGATTGCTTGGGCGCAAGAGTTTGAGGTTGCTGTGAGCTATGATGCCCTGGCACTCTACTCAGGGTGCCAGAGTGAGACTCTGTCTAAAAAAAAAAAAAAAAAAAGAAGAAGATAATGGCCTCCAGTTCCATCCATGTTGCTACAAAAGACATGATTTCATTCTTTTCCATGACTGAATAGTATTCCATTGTGGATAGATACCAGATTTTCTTTATCTGATGCCCGATTGATGGACACTTCAGTTGATTACATACTTTTGCTATTGTGAATAGTACTGCAGTAATGTACAAATGCAGGTATCCTTTTTTTTTAACATTGATTTATTTTCCTTTGGGTAGATATCCACTAGTGAGATTTCTGGATTGCATAGTATATCTATTTTTATTTAATTTTAATTTAATTTAATTTTTTTCAGACAGAGTCTCACTCTGTTGCTCAGGCTAGAGTGCCGCAGTGTCAGTCTAACTCAAAGCAACCTCAAACTCCTGGGTTCAAGTGATACTCCTATCTCAGCCTCCCAAGTAGCTGGGGCTACAGGTGAGTGCTATGATACTTGGCTAATTTTTCTATTTTCTAGTAGAGGTGGGGTCTTCCTCTTGCTCAGGCTAATCTCACACTCCTGAGCTCAAGGGATCCTCAAGCCTTAGCCTCCGAGAGTGCACATGAGCCACTATTGCCCTCTAGTAGTTTTATTTTTAGTTCTTGAAGAATCTCCATAGTGTTTTTCACAGAAGTTGTACTAATTTGCATTCCTACCAACATGTATGAGTTTCCTTCTCTGGGCATCCTTGCCAACAACTGTTATTACTATTATTATTATTATTTGCAGTTTTTGGCAGGGGTTGGGTTTGAACCTGCCAAAGGAGGTTGGCAGGTTCAAACAACTCCCTACTCCTTTGAGCCACAGGCACTGCCACTATTATGTTTTTTTTTTTTTTTATGATAGCCATTCTGATTGGCACAAGGTGATACCTCATCATGGTTTTATTTTTATTTATTAACTTATTTTTGAGACAGAATCTCACTCTGTCATCCTGGGTAGAGTGCTCTGGAATCATAGCTCACGGTAACCTCAAACTCTTGGGCTCAAGTGATTCTCTTGCCTCAGACTCCCAAGTAGCTGGGACCGCAAGTGCCCACCACAACGGCCAGCTGTTTTTAGAGACAGGGTCTCCCTCTTGCTGTGGCTGGTCTCCAACTCCTAACTAAACTCAAGGGATCCACCTTCCTTGGCCTCCCAGAGTGCTAGGATTACAGGCAGGCTCTTTTTAAGGGGGCTATTTGGTTTTTGTTGTTGTTGTTGTTGCTGAGTTGTTTGGGTCCCTTATAAATTTTGATATTGGTCCTCTGTCAGATGTATAGTTTGCAAATAGTTTGCAAATATTTTCTAGTGTCCCAGACATTGTCTGTTCACTCTGTTGATTATTTCTTTTGCTGTGCAGAAGCTTTGGAGCTTAATTAAGTTCCATTTGTCTATTTTTGTTTTTGTTGCCTTTGCTTTTGAGGTATTAGTCATGAAATCTTTGCCTAGACTAATGTCCAGAAGAGTTTTCCCTAGATTATCTCCTAGTATTTTTATATTTGCAGGTCTTACATTCAAGTCTTTAATCCATCTTCAGTAGATTTTTATGTTTGGTGAGAGATAGGTGTCCAGTTTCATTCTCCTGCACATGGAAGTCCAATGTTCCCAGCACCATTTATTAAAAAATTTTGTCCTTTCCCCAGTGTATGTTTTTGTCGACTTTGTCAGAAATCAGTTGGCTGTAAATATGTGACTTCGTTTCTGGGTTCTTTATTCTGTTCCATTGATCAATGTGTCTATTTTTATACCTACACCATGCTGTTTTTGTTACTGTGGACTTGCAGTATAATCTGAAGTCAGGTAATGTGATGCCTTTAGCTTTGGGGTTTTGTTTTTACTTTTTTGTTTGTTTGCCTCAAGATTACTTTGGCTACTCAAGCTGTTTTTTGGTTCCATATGAACTTCATTTATTTATTTTTATCTTATTTTATTTTTTTGAGACAGAGTCTTACTATGTCAACGTAGGTAGAGTGCTGTGGCATCACAGTTCACAGCAACCTCCAACTCTTGGGCTTAAGTGATTCTCTTGCCTCAATCTCCCAAGGAGTTGGGACTACAGGCGCCCACCACAACCCCCAGCTATTTTTCTGTTGCAGTGGTCATTGTTGCTTAGCTGGCCTGGGCTGGGTTCAAACCTGCCAGCTTTGGTGTATGTGGTCGGTGTTGTAACCACTATGCTACAGGCACCGAGCCTCCATATGAACTTCAGAATTGTTTTTTCCAGCTCTGAAAAATGACATTGGTATTTTGAGAGTGATTGTGCACAGCTATAAATTGCTTTGGTCAGTATGGTCATTATAATATTAATTCTTCCAATCCAGGAGCCAAGGCTGTTTCTCCATTCATATACAATTTTTTTCAACAATGTTTTGTAGTTTTCCTTTAAGTGACCTTTCACCTACCTCCTTGGTTAATATACCCATTGATTACATTTTGGTAACTATTATAAATGGGATTGCCTTCTTGATCTAGTTCTCCTCTAGGTCATTGTTGGTGAATAGAAATGCTACTAATTTCTGTACATTGATTTTTTTTTGCAGTTTTTGGCCAGAGCCAGGTTTGAACCCACCACCTCCGGTATATGGGGCCAGCGCCCTACTCCTGTGAGCCACTGGTGCCACCCCTCTGTACATTGATTTTGTAACCTAAAATGTTACTGAATTCATTTATCAAACCTTATGGTCTTTTGGTGGAACATTTAGGATTTTTTAGATGTAAGATACTATCATCACTGAACAGGGATAATTTGACTTTCTCTGTTCCAATTTGATCAATGTGTCAATTCCTTTTATTTCTTTCTCTTACTTGATTGCTCTTACTGTTTTGAATAAGCTCTTATTATGTTGAATAAAAGTGGGCCTTTTTGTCATGTTCTAGTTCTTGGGCAGAATGCTTTCAACTTTTCCCCATTAAATATGATGTTAGCTGTGGGTCTGTCATATAAGGCCTTTATTATCTTGAGATATGTTCCTTCTATGTCTAGTTTGTTGAGATTTTTATCTCCAAAGGAAGCTGAATTTTATTGAATGCTTTTAATGCAACTTTTGAGATGATTTTTGTCCTTAATTCTGTTTATGTGATATATTATATTTCTTCATTGATGTATGTTGAGCTATCCTCGATCCCTGGTATAAAAACCACTGATCATGGTATATCATCTTTTTGACGTGCTATGGATTCATTTTGCTAGTATTGTTTTGAGAATATTTATATTGGGTGTGGCTCAAAGGAGTAGGGCACCAGCCCCATATTGGTGTGGAGGTGGCGGGTTCAAACCCAGCCCTGGCAAAAAACTGCAAAAAAAAAAAAGAGAGAATGTTTGTATGTATGTTAATCAGGGATATTGGTCTATAGTTTTCTTTTTTACTGTGTCCTTGTGTGGTTTCTCATATGTGTAGAAGGAGGAGAGAATTCTTCTTCCTTAAGTTTTTGGAACAGTGTCAGGAGGACTGGTATTGGTTCTTACAGAAAGCCACGATGCTATAGCAGCAAGAGTGTCTAGAAAAACGTTTGCAAAGTGAATATGAGACGCTTTTACAATCTGATTCCTACCAATTGTGAGGTCAATTACATATATACTCGCTTCTGTTGCTCAGCTCCATGGTCACCATGAAAATAAAAGTTTTAAAATATATTTTAAAAGATTCCATGGGAATACTAGAAATCATTAATAAAGTTCTTACTTTCTCTTACACTTTAAAAATATTTCATCTGAGTGGGAAACTGTCCAGAGAATATGGAATATAAAAAAATAATTTCTTCTGGGACTTCTAATTTCTCAGTGACTAAATATTTTATACTAGAATACCTGTACAGTCAAACTAATGTCAGAGTATAAATTAGTTATCTTAAAAGGTGACTCCCACAGTAATCATTTAGCTTGAACAGAATATATCTATATCTTGGAATGTAGAATAACTTGAGGATATTAATATGAATTATGAACAGTTCTCATTATGGTCAGAATGGACTATTACTGTTTTGTTACTATTTTTAGCATTTAAATCAAATAATTCTTTTTTTTTTTTTTTTTTTTTTTGTAGAGACAGAGTCTCACTTTACCGCCTTTGGTAGAGTGCCATGATGTCACAGGACTCACAGCAACCTCTAGCTCTTGGGCTTCCGCGATTCTCCTGCCTCAGCCTCCTGAGCAGCTGGGACTACAGGCGCCCGCCACAATGCCCGGCTATTTTTTGGTTGCAGTTCAGCCGGGGCTGGGTTTGAACCCGCCACCCTCGGTATATGGGGCCGGCACCCTACTCACTGAGCCACAGGCACCACCCCAAATAATTCTTTAAAATTAAATTATAACAGCGGAAGTATCAGCTTTAGTCCAATTGACTTAGGCGATGTAAATATTCTGGAGCTAAAGTAAGTGTTTAAATATACTGATTTATAAAAATATTGCCAAAATAGGGCGGCACCTGTGGCTCAAGGAGTAGGGCGCCGGTCCCATATGCCGGAGGTGGCAGGTTCAAACCTAGCCTCAGCCAAAAACCAAAAAAAAAAAAAAAAAAAAAAATACATTATCTTTGGGCAGCACCTGTGGCTCAGTGGAGTAGGGCACTGACCCCATATGCCGGAGGTGGTTAGTTCAAACCCAGTCCTGGCCAAAACCTGCAAAAAAAAAAAATATATATTGCCAAAATATGGGACATATTCTAGTTTCATAAGCTGTGTTCCTATTATTTGTGAAGCTGACTTACTAACATAACTAGCTTGCATTTTTCTATTCATACTTTACCTAATTTCTCTGCCAAAGTAGCACTGGGGATTTTTTTGCAACAAAAAATATTGCTACATCACATCAATAAGCCTATTGCTCTGTATTATAATTAAAAAAATTATAAAACAGATTGTTCAGTCTGTTGGTCAAAACTTCTTGATATGTTGTTGCAGCTTTATTCCAGAACATTCCTAATACAGCCAGAGAAGAGTTTCTTCCAGTAATAGACACTGATAGACATTATCTCATTCATCTTATCACAGGTAAAACACTAATTTAGTCATAGTTTCTGTACTTAAATTCTTCCTTTCTTTATTTTTTCTTTTTAAACAGAGTCTCACTCTGTTTTTTCGGATTGGAGTGCTATAGCTTTAGCTCATAGCAATCTCAAATTCCTAGATTCAAATGATCCTCCTGCCACAACCTCCCAAGTAGCTGGGACTACAGGCAACTACCATAGGCCCTGAATAATTTTTCTATTTTTAGTAGAGATGGATAGAACTCATGAGCTCAAGGGAGCTTCCCAACTCCCCACTTTGTCCTTTTGGGGTGCTAGGATTATAGGCATGAGCCATGGTGCTCAGCCCTAAAATTTTCTGTGTAGGAAGGATTCACATATCTTTTTTTCCCCACATACACTATCTTAACTTTTATATAAATGGCTTAAATGCATTAATTTTTGTTTGCTTGATTGGTTGTTTTTTTCTTTATTTAAGATGAGCAAACAGGCAGTACTTTCTCTGTCTTTTTTGTTTTTGAGACAGTCTCAAGCTGTCGCCCTGGGCAAAGTGCTACGGTGTCACAGCTCACAGCAACCTCAAACTCTTGGGCTTAAGTGATTCTCTTGCCTCCGCCTCCCAAGAGAGGCTGGGACTACAGGCGCCTGCTACAACACCTGGCTATTTTTTTTTTGCCATTGTTGTTTTAGCAGGCCCGGGCTGGGTTTGAACCCGCCAGTCTCGGTGTATGTGGCCAGTGCCCTACGCATTGAGCCACAGGCATTGCCCAGGCAGTACTTTCTCTTAATGTAAATATTTCAGGAGCTTGTTTCCTCTTCTTCATCTACGCAGCACCTTAAAGACTTCCCAGACCTCAATCACTAATAAAAGATGATAATCTTGACATGATATGTTTCTGACCCTAATTCAGTGTTCATGATGAATGCAAAATTCAATATCAATTGAAATTGCAATAAATTCTTCATTGCCACCAAAACCATATTTCTCCGCTTTTCTACGCACTACCACTGATTACATTACCTAAGTCTTGAACTTCCTGACATCCTAATTCACTTTTCGTTCATTGGTTCCTTCCTGACCACCTTAAAGATAAGACGGGAGTGGTAAATCTTCAGCTGCCAAGAAACATTTAAAAACGTAAAAGACATTTTGGACTTCTCATAAGAATGTTTGGCAAATTAAACTCATTCAGAAAACAAAACCAAACCAAAAAAGGTAGGTACTTAGAGAAAGCCAGGGTTTTTTATTTTTATTTTTATTTATTTTTTTTATTTTTGGGGATTCATTGAGGGTACAATAAGCCAGGTTACATTGATTGCAATTGTTAGGCAAAGTCCCTCTTGCAATCATGTCTTGCCCTCATAAAGTGTGACACACACCAAGGCCCCACCCCCCTCCCTTCGTCCCTCGAGAAAGCCAGGTTTAAACTAACTTTAGAAAAGGACATTGCTTCCTGGTATTTCCAAATCCTGTTCCCCTCCACTTCAGCTTGGATGCCCTGGAGCTGACACTGTAGTTCTGACTCCTTATCAAAGACCAGTAATCATGGTGTCATATCATCTACCTCATGTCTGCCTTCCTCTTTCACAGAGCAGGCAAACAACAGCAACTCTCCCGGAATTGGGGCAGACAACGCTTTCAAAATAACTAGATGAATCACGCCTACTTCATATCCTGAACAAATCTAGGTCCACGTCCAACCATCTACTAACAACGTCCAGAAAATACACGCAGGACTAGATGCCCATCATTTGTTAACTGTTTCACTCTCAGAGGACAAGTCAAATTCCAGGCCAGGGAATTAGACACAATTAAAATCAAGCACCTTTAAATCTCTAGCTCTGTAACCTTCATTTATGCAAAACTTTTAGAAGACATCAGAAATGTGCAAAAATAGGAAGAATAATAAGCTGTTTCTAGGTTCATTGTCTGTTAGTTCTCTTTCTTAAGACGTAAGTTCTTGCGTTTCTGCTGTTTGGAAAGAAGTAAAATATTTAAAGAGTAATCATACTCCTGATTTTTCAATGGCTGTTCCTTTCTTAGTGGGAGGACTCATATAATAGGAAATTAAAACCTATGCAAAAGAAGAGGAAGATAAACATATTAAATGCCAATATAATTATTGTGATTGTATGTTAAATCTATCCTTGATTTTCCTCCTCAAACAAACCATGAGGCCTATAACAGGATGTGTTATTTAACATTGTTTGATTAAAGAAATAAAAGGAAATATGTCATTCTTAAGAAGAGTATATTTTCCTGATACTAAATTGAAAAGTAAAACTTTTATAGATGCACCTTCAAAGAGATTTTTAGCTATATATACAGGACAAATACTGATCTGATAATGGTTTTTATTGTTTTTTTTGTTTGTTTATTTGGAGGTTGAGTCTTGCTCTGCTGCCCAGGCTGGAAAGTAGAGGTGTAATTATAGTTCTCTGCAGCCTTGAACCCCTGGCCTCAAATGATCCTCCTGCATCTGCCTCCTGAGTAGCTGGGATTACAGGCATACACTCCCATGCCCAGCTAATTGTTTTTATTTGTACTTCTTATAGAGATAGGTCAAGCCATATTGCCCAGGCTGGTATTGAACTATTGGCCTCAAGAAATCCTCCCACCTCAGCCTCCAAAGTCCCGGGATTACAGATGTGAGCTACTGCTCCCAGCCCTGATAATTTCTTATTTTATGAGCCTAATTTAAAAAAACAAAAAAATAATTTGATTGAGAAAAAACACTTTTTTTTTTTTTTTTAAACAGAGTCTCACTCTGTTGCCCTGGGTAGAGTGCTATGGCATCATAGCTCACAGTAACCTCACAGCAACCTCAAACTCCTGCGCTTGAACAATCCTCTTGTCTCAGCCTCCAAGTCCCTTGTAGCTGGAAATACAAGGCGTGTGCTATAACACCCTGCTAGTTTTTCTATTATAGAGACAGTGTCTTGCTCTTGTTCAGGCCGGTTCTGAACTCCTGAGTTCAAGCAATCCACCCACATTGGCATCCCAGAGTGCTAGGATTATAGGTATGAGCCACAACCCTGTAGGTTTGTTCTTAAGTTGAATTTGTATGAAAGTTGGAACAAGTACATTTACCTATTACCTGGAATATCCTCCGTGTGAGTCATATGTGTCAGTCAGGTGTTTTGTAATTTGGGGATTGCCTGTACACCTTTATCATTTGTTCAATACTTTTAACCAAAATTATTTTTTAATTTAAATGCATTTAAATGGTACTGTATCTTCATCGTAAGTACTATAGCACTAATATAAACAGAAAATTACTTGGAAATCAAATACTGTGAAGATAAAGTAATGCTAGTCAATTAAAAAAATAACAAAACTATGATCTTTTGGTTTGCTAAAGTGTACACCTGAAAATAAACAGAAAGTAAGAACTGTTCTTTCTTTCTCATCAGTCAATTGAAAATGGATAGTCAGCTCAATGTTCCTGAGTTCAGAGAAAGATGAGCTGAATATGCAAAAGATATTTAATGGCTTTTCTCAAGAAAGTTTGGATACTGAGAATTAATTCCTAATCGAATTGATGTAAGCATTTGTTCCACAAATTTTATATTTCCCAGTAGGCTTCTGATGTGAATTCCTGAAACATTCTGACTAGGTCAGGATATTTGGTAAAACCCAGAAAAGTGATTTACCAAGATTTCCTTCCCCTGAATCATTGCCATCTGGTTTGAGAAAATATGTATGAAGCCCTTTCATCAAATGGCCTATTCATAATTTTGAAGCAGTTTTCAGCAAATTCTTCAGATGAAATTTCTGAAAAAAATTACAAAGTTTCCAATAAGTATCACTTGCAGAATGAATATCAGTTTCAGAATTTGCTCCCAGGATCCTGAGTTTACCATGTATAATCCAGAGAAAATACAACTGCCATTTATTGCACTCTGAATATGGGCTAGGCACTTTGCCAAGTAATATATACACATATAAAAATATAATTGTATATGTGGATATATGTATATAATTTTATACATATAAATATATATATAATGAGATTATATATGTATACATATATAGGAAATGAGATTTTTCTTTTTTTGAGACGTCTTTGTCAGTCATCCAGCCTAGATGCCATGGCCTCAGCCTCAAACTCCTAGACTCAAATGATCCTCCTGCCTCAGCCTCCAGAGCAGATGGCACCCACTACAAGGCCTGATTAATTTTCCTATGTTTAGTGGAGACAGGGTCTTACTCTTGCCCAGACTGCCCTGGAACTTCTGGCCTCTTATCTTGGCTTCCCAGAATGCTAGGATTACAAGGAAACAAGATTTTATATTAATCTCATTTAATTCTCTCAATAAAAACTAGCGCTCAGGGAGATATACTGACTTCATTTAATCAACATTTAGCAAATATTTGTTGACTGCTTTCTCTGTGCCAGGCACCATTTTATGCATTTGGAGGACAAAGGCACACAGAACGGATATGGCCAGGTCATTTGTGTCCTAGTGATGGTAGGGACGGGCGGGAAGGAGCAAATAAGGTAATTTCCCATAGTAACCAGCTAAGAAACAGTAAGTAGTAAGCCATGAACAGGAGTTGTCAGTCAGAGAAGTCCTGTTGGGGACATTAGGAGCAGCAGTCAGCTTGGGAACGTGCATTCCAGACATAAGAAACAGCTACTGCAAAGCCCTGAAGACACCAGCTTGCCATGTTCAAGAAATGAAGAATACATGGCTGTAATCTGCTGAACCTTGGTGAGTTTCAGAGTCACATAAGGCCCTGTGACTATGTTAAGGAGTTTGGAATTTTTCTCTGCAATGGAAAACATTTGGAGGGTTTTAATTAGGAGGGTGACATAATCTGATTTCATTTTGAAAGTATCCTTCTGATGTTGTGTGAGGAATCGAGTATGCGGAGCAGAAAGAGAAAGAAGACACTAAGTTAAAACTCTGCCTATTGGCTCAGCAGGAAGAGACAGTGGCCTGGATGAGAAGGGCAGTGGTGGAGATGGAAAGAAGTAGATGGATTTGAGGTCAGAGGTGTGGACCTGCTGATGGGTGTGGGGAGGATCGGGGGAGAGAAGCAGGAAAGAGTCCCTGCTTCTGGCATGAGCAAATTTCCTCTAGTTTCATAGCTTATTAAGTGGGAGGGCTCAGTTTAAACCCATGGCTGCCCGGCTCAGAGCCGGTGTTGACTCCATTCTTTCTTCTGGTGCCTGCTCAATTGAACCCCAAGGCTATAGCTCCCTGGTCTTCTCCAACCACTTAATCCCCAACTCCCAGCATCAAGCCTTTGGATAGCCTAGGTCCTCCTCAAGCCCCGGACCTTGGGCTGCTCAGCATGCAGATTCTTAGAGCAGCCAGAGAGGAGGAAATCTGACTTTTGAAGATATGCAAAGGGACCCACCGCTGAAGATCTGGTGTCAGACAGAGAAACTGTAACAGAGGCCAGGACCTGAAAAAGAGCACAAATGTTTTACAAGCTGTCTCTGCATCCCTGCCAGAGGCCAATAGGAGAGGGGTAGGAGAGTGTTCTTTGTAGTATAGGAGATGGCTCAACAATTGTCCTTTTCAGATACAGTCTTGAGATTATCTTTGTTAGAGATGGGAGTCATGAGAACCATCTCTACAGTAAAACAGCAATTGCCTGAAGCTGAAAACCTCCCCCTTTAGAAGATCTATATTTCTGGACTGGCTCAGTGACTCACACCTGTAATCCTGGCACTCTGGGAGGCCAAGGCTGCTGGATTGCCTGAGCTCAGAAGTTCGAGACCAGCCCCCCCAAAATAGAAAAACTAGCTGGGCGTTGCAGTGCATACCTGTAGTCCCAGCTACTTGGGAGGCTGAGGCAAGAGGCTCTCTTGAGCCCAAAAGTTTGAGGTTACTGTGAGCTATGACACCAGGGCATTCTACCTACTCAGGGCAACAAAGTGAGACTGTCTCAAAAATAAATAAATAAGTACATACATACATAAAAGCTCCGTATTTTAGTTTATAATCAGGACAATGGTGCTTTAAGAGAAGAATCTGTCATTCTCCTCATTTGTGGACAAATTAATAAATTTCTCTTTCCTTCTCCTGAAACCACTTGTCCACGCCTCCCTATCCTTAATTCCCTAAAATACTCATCCCTTAACCCCTGCCCTCATTCCCTCTGTCCTTCAAGGGGTTCCCCTTGGCAACTACCCCCCACCTCTGTGCGCTTCCCTGTGCTGCCAGGGGCACAATTGCCACACTGGAGGACACTGCACTAGGTCGTTACATTTAGCTAATGGGAGAGAAAACCTACAAATGGATTGGTGGGGAGAGGCAGAAATTGCATTACAGTGGATTGAGAGGTTGAGGAAAGGTAAAGTGGTGGGGACATAGGAATAAAGTAGACGCCAGGCACAGTGGCTCACACCTGTAATCCCAGCACTTTGGGAGACTGAGATGGGGGGAGGTTCCAGGGAGCTATGATCTTGCCACTGCACTCAATCTGGGTGACGGAGGGACACTCTTCCTCTTAAAGAAAACAAAAATAATAAAATAAACTCGACTTTCAGATAATCTGAGCTATGGTAACTGAAGAAAGGGGAATACATTTGTAGCTTAAGAGGAAAGCAGAACTAAAAATAATTTTAATATAAAACATTTAGGAAAGTATTTTTAGAAGTTATGCAAATATAAAGGATTATCAGTATTTAACCTTCTCATGTGCTACTTGTTACCTCAATGCTGTTTTTCTAAACAAACATTCAGTGAAAGAATAAATCGTGCTTAATTCTTCCTATGTGAACACAATGGCCTACAGATAGAGATCAGTAAAAACTTAATTATTGAAATATGAAGTCAAAATACATGGAAGCATCCAGGTTGATGTCAGGCAAACATCCACAATTCCCTATTAATTTGTTTACGGTACTGTGTATAACATAACAGGAGACACTTTGCCTTATGTGTCTCTGTATTTGTCATAATACTTGCTCCACAGCCTTGAGAGTAGTCGATGCTCATTAATATTTGTTGATTGACTTCAATTATATATATTTGTTAACCTTAAGTTCTCACTTCAAATGACAAACCCTCTTTTGGCAATAACCAAAATTACAATGTAATTACATTAAATTACATTCAAATATATGGACTACCTCACCCTTTTCCCAATGAAATCCAGATATGCTACTTCACCAATTAAACTCCTCTTTTATCAAAGTTCCATTAATCTCCTGAAGGTACCACTGTGCTCATTAACTAAATGTCAGGTAGGCAAAGAAGCTACTGTGGATTTCACTTAATAGACCAGAGCAATTTAAAGTAATTAGTCATATCTTGTGAAAAGAAGCCATTGTGTAGCCAGCTTCACCTGCTGGAGATCTGTGGGTGAGAGAATTCACAAAGTGAGGGGCATTTGGGAATAAGAACCTTATTTCTTTTGCCAAGACTTTCAAGTCAAGCAATTATTTACCCTAGAAAAGGCAGAGCTGACTTTAGGAAAACTTTTAAAAGCCATCTCAAATGTTTGTAGAACACTTAAAAAATGCCAAATTATCCAATTTACTGCCCAGATCTGGCTTATTTATCTGGAAGCTTATTTTAGTAACATCTGAATTATAGTCTCTCATTTAATCCAGTTTCCCACATTAATATGATTTACTTTCCAGAATTATGAGCAGTCCTTTATGACACCTGCAACAGCAAAGAAATACATTATAAAATGTAGGAGTCTTCACATAGTAATTTTCAACATACGGATTATTACTTGGGTCTATTTTAACTCTGTACTCTTATACATTATTTAGTGCACATAAAAATGCTTTCAAGAAGAAAATGGAATTAGGCTACTTTTATTAAATACATTAGGCTTCTAGTCAACATAATAGACTAGTTATTATAATAGATAATCAGGAAAATTATAGGTAATTCTTTTATATTATGATACCACAAAGTTAATTTATATATATTAATTACTATAGAATAAGTTTATTCCACAACTTACAAAGTTACTATAATCGAAGAATTAAACAACTGTTAGGTACTTAGAGTCTATAAGCCAAATTATCCAAAAGTCAAATGATGTATTTCCCTCACTTAAAAATAACATAATCTATTAACCTATTAGGTTAATAAGCTACTAGAAGAGAAAGATAATAAATATATCCTGAGCACTCACTTTATTCATATACTTCTGTTTTATTTTGATAGGGTCTTGCTCTGTTGCCCAGGCTAGAGGGCAATGGCAGGAACATAGGAACATAGCTCACTGCAACCTCAAACTCCTAGGCTCAGCATGATCCTCCTGCCTCAGCCCCTCAGGATCTGGGACTAAAGACACATGCCACGATGCCCAACTAGTGTATTTTTTATTGTTTATTTTTGTAGAGAAGGGGTCTCACTATGTTGCTCAGGCCGATCTCAAACTCTTGGCCTGCAGTGATTATCCTACTTTGGCTTTCCAAAGTTCTGGGATTATAGGCATGAGACACTGTACCTGGTCCCAGATACTTCTTATAAGTTTCTTATTTAAACTTCACAACACACTTTTAAGGTGAATATAATCCTAATTTTACAGATGAGGAAAATGAATTTCTGAGGCATAATTCATCTAAAAGTAGAGTAGACAGCTAGGAGAACATTGGCAGGTGTTTTGAAGACAAATTTGTTTAACTTTTCTAACTTGTCTAACGCTAACATCCAAGTCCATTTATCTCAACAAAGGGTCTTCTTTAATTTAATAAACCAACCAAAAAAAGGAAAATAATGTGCTTCTACTATAATCAAAATATCCATATTCCTAATCAAAATATGACCTCAAATAATCATTTGTAAATACCTTTTATTTTTTTCTCCAAAAGAAATTGCTAAATTTATGTACTGTCTTAACTCATTGTCTCATTTATACACTATCCTATGAGCATACATTAGGGAACGGGCCTATGAAAGGCGGGAGCTTACAAGACCCAATATGACACAGTTTCTCCCTCAAGGGTCTATGGTGAGTGGTGACAGTCAAATAGACGGCTAGAACATAAGGACTTTGACATCACAGGGCCGCAGGGTAACATCAGAAGTGGCCCAAACCATACTAGTGTGGGAAGGCCTCCCAGAAGAGCAAAGCCTTTGCTGATTCCTAAAGAAAGCCTATGCTGTTAGCAGCCAGGTGAAAACTTGGAGAAAGAATCTTCAGGAAGCCAGAATAGTACATCTAGGAACACACAAGTAAGAAAACCTGATAAATTCTGGTAGCTGGAAATATTTTAGGGGGTGGGAGTAAAAAAGGAAAGAAAGATAATAATAGACACCAGGAAGCTAAATCAGAGCCATTTCCCAAGGGCACTGTCCACCTTCAGTCCATGGTGTGGTCAGTGGCCTGGTGTAGGGATCTGACCGCACAGCAGGAGGTGGACTGCACCAAGTGAACTAGTTAACACTTCATCTGTGTTTAAAGCCACTCCCCTTTGATCCCATCACTGCCTGAGCTCTGTCACCTGTCAGATCAGGGGCAGCCCTGGATCCTCAGAGAGCGTGAACCCTACTGTAAAGTGCATATGTGAGGGATCTAGGTTGCATGTTCCTTCTGAGAATCTAATGCCTGCTGATCTGAGGTGGAGCTGAGGTGGTGAGGCTGGTGCTGGGGAGAGCTGCAAATGCAGGATGGGACCGTCTAGTTGCAGGAAAACAAGCTCAGGGCTCCCACTGAATCTGCGTTATGGTGAGTCATATAATTATTTCATTATATGTTACAACAAAATAATAATAGAAATGAAGTGCACAATAAATGTAATGTGTTCGAATCATCCCGAGACCATTCCTTCCCTGCCCCAGTCCAGGGAAAAACTGTCTTCCATGAAACCAGTCCCTGGTGCCAAAAAGGTTGGGGACCACTGCTGTGTACCATGCATTAAAGGATTTCCACCAGGGAAGAGGAATACTTTAAACATGTAGATCATGCTGGAGATGGTGTGATGAATGCACTGGGGCACAGCCAGACTAGGTAGGGAGAACAGCCCAGAGGCTGCACTAATATTGAAGGCTAGAAAATAGTAAGGTTCTTGACTACAATAGTGGCAGAAGGGAGTGAAAGAAGAAAATTCCAGTAAATATCAACAAAGTAAAATAAAGACAACTTCATAAATCACCAGCCTAGGGGGTGAAAGATCTTTGAAGAGGGAATCTAAAACAGTTCTCTTTAATGACCAACACAAGTTGGCAGTAGTGTTATTCATTAAAAACAGTGACTAAGCTGGGCACAGTGGCATGTCCCAGTAGTCCTCACTATTCAGGAGGCTAAGGCAGGAGGATCCCTTGAGCCCAGGAGTTTGAATCCAGCCTAGGCAACATAGTGGGACTCTCCTCTCTATTTAAAAGAAAAAAAAAAAAAAGTAATGACGGTTAGAGAAAAAGCTGTCCTCAGGGGAAGCCAAGAAGTTAATATTTTGACATAAGAGCCTGAGATATGGCGTGGTGCCCATGGCTCAGTAGTTAGGGTGGGCACCGGCCACATACACTGAGGCTGGCAGGTTGAACCCGGGCCTGCTAAACAACGATGACAATTACAATCAAAAAATAGCTGGGCATTGTGGCAGGTATCTGTGGTCCCAGCTACTTAGGAGGCTGAGGCAAGAGAATCACTTAAGCCCAAGAGTTTGTGTGAGCTGTGACCCCATGGCACTTTACTGAGGGCCACATAGTGAGACTCTGTCTCAAAAAAAAAAAAAAAAGAATCTGCGATAGATGTGAGACATGGAATGGAGCTGTTTAGTAGGTCTGGAACTCAGAAGAGAGGCAAAGGACTCAGACACAGATTCCAGGAGAGAGGAAGAGCATGTTGGATGTTCCTACTCCCTGCAGAAGATGAGAGTAAGAAGAGAGAACCACAGACACTGCCACGTAAGGAGTAGTCAGCAAGAGCAAACAGAGAGAAGTGGACACCTAGGAGAATCTGGGGTCCCAGAAGCTGGGAGAGAGGACAGGATCAGCAGTGTCCAGGGCTTCCCACACAGCCGGTAAGAGAAAGACTTAACTGCACACAATGGATTCAGCAACAAAGATGACATCGACTAACTTTGTGAGAGCTGGGTCAGTGGAGCTGTGGGAATGGAAGCCAGACGAAAGTTCTCATCTGATAGATTTCCTGAATGAAACAAAGAAATCATCCATAAGTCATACTTACTAAAGGCTTTGTGCCAAATGTAGAGTTTACGCTTTTCTCAAGCACTTTTATTTCGTTGCCAATTAAATAAGCAAAGGACTTGAGCATACCCTTTTCTTAATTACAGCTTTCATAAGGTTTTGACTTTCATGTACAAACAGCCTCATCTGTACAATGGGTTTGCTGCACCATCAGCTTAAAGCTGGGCTTACAGGCAAAAGCTATCGTTAACTCAAACCAGTTAATGCAGGTTGCTTATTTTATTTTTTTTGGTTTTTGGCCAGGGCTAGGTTTGAACCCGCCACCTCCGGCATATGGGACCGATGCCCTACTCCTTGAGCCACAGGCGCCGCCCTATGCAGGTTGCTTATATGAAATACGATTAGAAGAAACACATAACATGATTCCAAATTTGATACTGTGCAGACATACTACAGTGATTAATATAAAACTAAGTCCTGGGCCACTGTAGCTCATGCCTGTAATCCTAGCACTCTGGGAGGCCAAGGGCAGGTGGATTGCTTGAGCTTAGGAGTTGAAGACTTGCCTGAGCAAGAGTGAGACCCCAGCCACTACTAAAATTAGAAAAAACTAATCGTTCTTTTAGTTTTTTAGGGGGCATTGTGGTGGGCAACTGTAGTCCCAGCTACAAGGGAGGCTGAGACAAGAGAATCACTTGAGCCCAAGAGTTTGAGGTTGCTGTGAGCTGTGATGCCACAATACTCTACTGAGGGTGACATAGTAAGACTCTATCTCAAAAAGAAAAAGAGAGAGAGAGAAAAAGAGAAAAGTGCACACACAGAGAAGGGAAAAGAAAGACAGAAAGAGAAATTCCCTCGCCTCCTCTCCTGCTTCCGAGTGCTCCGTGAGAACAAGATGTCCAGCATTGCTTAACCCATTATTTTGTTCTGGCTACGGCAAAGCAATAAGAAAGAAAGAGGCCGGGTCCATGACACCTGAGTGCTGTTCAATCAACCAGGAACTGCTCACTTGACTTCTTGCTGGATGCAATAGTGACCCTTACAATTAAATACATTTTTAACAGGGTGTTGGGTTCCTCTCAATGGG
Source organism: Nycticebus coucang (assembly GCF_027406575.1). Classification (NCBI taxonomy): domain Eukaryota; kingdom Metazoa; phylum Chordata; class Mammalia; order Primates; family Lorisidae; genus Nycticebus; species Nycticebus coucang. The sequence continues at coordinate 57,914,581 of NC_069788.1, forward strand.
GCAAACTGATTTTATATGTGCCACGCACACACAGTGCATTATGCACTGCAAGACCATACATGTGTTTCTAGGAAAGTATGAATTTCATTTGTAACTTCACAAACAAAGGGAGTTTTAGTCACACCATTTAGATGCATTATTAAGTATAAATCGATCTCTCTTAGAGTCTGGAAAAGGCTGTCCTGTTCCAACACAAAGGTAGCAAGAGCTACTTTGATGAAAAGTTAGGATCGAGAAACAGCTGCCATTAAAAAAATAGAGAAGGAAATGATCAAGTTAGGGTACTTAAAAATAAACGTGATTTTTGCCCATAGTGCAACTAAGATTATACTATTTTTAAAACAATTAGTTACAGCTAATAAGAAAAGACACATAAAGTTTTAAGTGTGTCCATTAAATTTTTCAAAAATCAGACAAAATTTGTTTCAAAGTCTTTAAATTAGATCGACCCAACTATGCATGATTTTTAATCTATAATTATAAATTGTAACACCCTAAGAGGAACACAGTTATATAATTTTAGCAAGGAGAATAAAGAAATGATTTAAAAATAAAAAATAATTTTTCCTTTGTTTCAAAATTTTAATAATTTTGAAATAGGTGAATTTACCTTTTAATCTGTAATTAAGTAATTAGAATTTCCCTTATTTTATTTTACTTTATTTCTTTTTTCTTTTTTGAGACAGAGTCTCACTCAGCCACCCTAGGGTTGAGTGCCATGTCATCATAGCTCACAGCAACCTCAGACTCTTGGGCTCAAGTGATTCTCTTGCCTCAGCCTCCTGAGTAGTGGGAGTATGCTACGATGCTCTACTGATTTTTCTATTTTTAGAAGAGACTGGGTCTCGCTCTTACTCAAGCTGGTCTTGAACTCCTGAGCTCAAGCAATCCACCTGTCTGGGCCTCCCAGAGTGCTAGGATTATAAGTGTGAGGCACTGAGCCCTGGCATTGAATTTCTAAAGTGAAATTTAGATGTTCTTTCTGGACTTAATTCTAGTCAGGAAAATAACTCTTTTTTTTTTTTTTAAGGAAGATAATTCTTTACAAGAGTGCAAATGACAAGAAACTTGGGGAGCAGGTGGGAAGGAGATCTAAGGATCCCACAGATAGAGAAAAAGCTGAGTCTTAGGTACTGAGTTATTAGGAAAGCAGATTTCAAAATTCCCCAAGACAGGTACAATTAGAGGGATAGAGACTCAAGAATAAGAAATAGCGCAGAAGAGGCACTCTCAAAATTGGGATCCTTGGGATTGTACCATTAAAACTTGCATGAGGAAGAAAAGGCGAGGATGGGGAAAAGAGCTGGTTGAGCAGCTTTCTCGTGTGCTTAGATTTTGGAAGGGCAGGAACGAAAATGAAAGCAGGGTCACATGACCAAGGATGATGAGAGAAGAAGGGCGCCCACCCAAAACACATTTGAAAAGTTTTACGCCCAGCGGCCTCTGAACTAAATCCCTGAGTGCGAAAAGGTCTGTGGCTCAGAAACAAAGCACAGAAAAGAAAGGCACAGGCCCATTGTTTGGCTTAGAGAGAAATCAGAATAATTTGGCTTCCATTTTGTTTCTGTCTTCACCATTAGGAGTCTTTATCCTGGAAAGGAAAGGACATTCCTGCTGAAAGCAGCAAGACTCTGAATGGTAGTGAGGGGGAGCTCACCCTGCCGGTTTCCCCAGATTTGAGCTCTGAGGCCCCAGAGCCCAGAAAGACTCGCAGATGACAGAAAGACTGCCCCTGGGCTTCTTGGAGAAGGACAAATATTCTTTTTCAAGAGGGAAAGCAAGTGGTGGGCGCCTGTAGTCCCAGCTACTTGGGAGGCTGAGGCAAGAGAATTGCTTAAGCCCAAGAGTTTGAGGTTCCTGTGAGCTATGAGGCCACGGCACTCTACCCCAGGACGACAGAGTGAGATTTTTTTCTAAAAAAAAACAACAAAAAAACAAAAAAGAGGGAAAGGAAGGAGTAGGATAAACCACAGTCCAGAGTGCCATTATGCTCTGGAAAAATTCAAGCTTTTCATTCCATTGAACTGACTGTGATCATTAAGAAAATAATTCAGAAATCACATGGAGCCAGCTACATGCACTGGAATCACTACTTATTAGTTTCTCTTTTTCAAAATGAGGTTTTACTAATCTGGTGAATATGAACAATATATTTAAGGTAAATTTTGATTTCAGCAAAACATTTCACCAAGTCACATGACATTCCCCAAGGCCCTTTCAAACCTGAAACTCCGAGGTTCTTCAAGAATGCCTTTGGGGCCAAGCCCAGCAGCTCATGCCTGTAATCCTAGCACTCTGGGAGGCCCAGGCAGGCGCCACTCGGGTGGCTGAGGCAAAGAATTGCTTGAGCCCAAGAGTTTGAGGTTGCTGTGAGCTATGACGCCAGAGCACTCTACTGAGGGCAACAAAGTGAGATTCTGTCTCAAAACAACAACAACAAAAAAAAAAAAGAATGCCTTTTGCTTTCTTTTGTGATTTCTTTTCTTTCTTTTTTTCTTTTCTTTTTTTTTTTTTTTTGAGAGAGAAAATAAAAATTGGGGCGGTGCTTGTGGCTGAAAGGGGTAGGGCGCCAGCCCCATATGCTGGAGGTGGTGGGTTCAAACCCAGCCTCGGCCAAAAACTGCAAAAAAAAAAAAAAGGAAAAGAAAAGAAAAATTGTTTTCTCTGTTGCTCCAGCTACAGTGCAGGGATGTCATCACAACTCACAGCAACCTCAAACTCCTGGTCTGGGCTGAAGTGATCCTCCTCCTCAGCCTCCCAAGTAGCTGGGACCACAGGCACATGCCACTGGGCCAGCTAATTTTTCTATTTTTAGTAGAAACGGAGCCTACCTATTTATTTTTGCTCATCTCCTGACTGAAGTGATCCTCCTACCTTGGCCTCCCATGGTGCGAGGATTATTACAGGCATGAGCCACCACACCAGCCTGACTTCATTCTTGACAAACTTTTATTTCTTCCGCTATTGGAAAATCTTACAAATGAAATCTAATAAATTACTATTCAAAATATTTATAAAAATGGATGCTGATCAATGTAAATATGGTGGTAAAGTGAATGCTATTTGTGTATGAGCAAATGTAACTAATCACTTTTTAAAAACTACTTTATTTTATTTATTTATCTGAGACAGAGTCTCACTATGTTGCCCTTGGTAGAATGCTGGAGCATCACAGCTCACAGCAACCTCCAGCTCTTGGCTTAAGTGATTCTCTTGCCTCAGCCTCCCAAGTAGCTGGGACTACCGGTGCCCACCACAATGCCTGGCTATTTTCTTGTTGCAGTTGTCATTGTTTAGCTGGGCCGGGCTGGGCTTGAACCTGCCACCTCGGTGCACATGGCTGACGCCGTAATCACTGTGCAATGGTCGCTAAGCTAAAAGCCACTTTAAAATATATGCAGCACTTTAAACTTTTGACTTACACCTCTGGAAACGAGCTTTGAGGCGCTCCAGATAACATTTTCAGGGTAAGCTGTAGAATTAGGTTCAGCTCTATGTCTTATCAGCTAGTGCCTGGGTCAAATTACTTAACTCCTCTGTAATTTATTTTCTTATCTATACAATGAAGATAAATAATATCTCACAGAGTTGATATTTAATGAAACAGTATATATAAAGCACAGGTATATATTAAGAGCTTAATAAGTGCTTCTGTTGATGCCTGTTGTGGTGGTAAATATTAGTAGTAATTTCATAGGCCCCAGAGCAAGCCAGTCACTATCTAGTTCAGGTAAGATTTTGTCTGCAAGCAACAGATCACCTGACTCAAAGTGGCTTGGTCGATATGAATTTGTTTTCCCCACCTAAGGAGAAGTTCAGAGGCGCTGGGCTCTGGCTTAGCCTCCCTGGGGTTCCTTTTGGCTTTTGTGCCTGGTCACAGGATAGCCGCGCGGCTGCTCCAAGCCTCACACCCCTCTCGTGCTAAGCAGGAAGGAAACGGGAATAGGTGTTCGTCAATGGCCTCTCACCCATTGTCAGGCCGGAAAAATCTCCCAGACATGCCCCTCCCTTCCCCTCCCCTGCAGACTTGCCCTTTGTTCAACTTCTTGGACACAAGGCTCTTCCTGGCAGGAAAGGAGGCTGGGAATTGAGGATCTGCCGTTTCCAGCCACAACAGTGGGAAGGGGGATCTGCCAGCCTGGAGAAAGGGGAAGCAGAACTTTGGCGCTCCTTTTCATTATCACCCTGATATACAGGGTGCACTTAAAGTTTGTGCACAGTTTACTGTGGCAAACTATTTTAAATTGCACATGAACATTATGTCCACACTATACTATTTTCAAAGGCTCATTTCCGAGGCCTAGGCTAAAATATAATGTCCTACCTCAACCTTTACACAAATGTTCATCATCAGAGGTAAACAAGCAAATACCTCCCCCCTCAATGCAGCAGAACAGGTAGTTGTCAACCCATTTAGGAATTTACAAATCCTCTAAAAACTGGGAAGCGCTGAGCCAGATGGTCTGTCAGGATTGTTTCTGGCCCAGTGACTCACTCTTTTGTCTCTTGTGTTTCACAGTTTCTTTCTCAGAAATCCCCCTGATCTCATCTCTGTTTTCTTCCTCTTCCATTAGATGGATCAAATGTCTTCCAAAATATCACCTTCCTCTTCTAGCAACGCAACAGCAGGAGAGCGATGACAGAAACAGCATGGCAGGAGGGATCGAATGTGCCGTGTGTGTGTGTGTGTGTGTGTGTGTGTGTGTGTGTGTGTGTGTATTTACAGGAAATGCAGCCGGAGGAAAACTAGCTTTCCTTTTCAACTTCATACTGCTAACCTCTACACATAAAATAAAAAATAGTACAATTCCCAGGCTTACTCTCCACTCTTCCCCACACTTCCATGTCAGCCCAGTGTACTCCTTACTCCCCACCTGCCAAAAAGGAGAAAAGGGAAGGCGGTTAGCAAGATCTCTAACTACTGAGAAATTAGGGCAGAAATCACCTGGGCTGGAAGCTCCCTCTCTAAGTGAGAGTAGACAGCAGACCTAGAGCAAAACCTCTCGTGCTGTCTTTCAAAGGAAGCACATTGGAGGACTCACCTAACCAGTTGCCTGGGGCCAATCTCCTTCCAGAAAGATAACACAGAAACCCAACCACAGCCAGTGTGGGCCAGCAAAATGGAGTTGAGGTGGAGAAGGTCAGTGTGCATGCACCATTGAAGAAACAGGATCGAAATCATGCTGCATCTGGTAAACTGACTCCAAAGCAAAATCAAGTGGGATCAGTGATGGATTGATGGGTCCCACAGGCATCAGACAAGGGTGCTGAGGCTTTAGCAGCCACATGAGAGAAAGAGCCCACACTGTGGAGGCCGGGAAGCTCTCAGGCAGTGGCAGCGTGGCCACCATCAATGAAGAAGGAGTGACTTCTCTGTAGGCTTTGTGCTGAGTGACAGGGTCTTCAGTCCTCCAAGCCCTTCCACAAATATGAAATGTCCACAACAGACAGCTAAGATGGGGGTGGGGGGGATCACCTGGGATACTGTCCAAGGAAGAAGCATTGACAAAACTGGTTGGGAACGCTCCCCCAGAGAGGAAGGCCCCAGAGCTCACAGCAGCCTGCTCCCCACTGGTAAGTGCCAGTTCTGGGTGTCTAACCGCCTCCCCACTGTAAGTTCCAGCTCTGCCTCGGTTGACTACTGGCGTCATGGTCTTGGAGAAAGTTTCACCTGCTGAGACGACTATGTGAGGCAGGTACAAGTGCAGAACTGTGAGTGCTGGCTTCTGCCATTAAATTCCTCCCCTCCTGATTCAGACAATTTTCCAGCTTCCCACAAGTGCTTGAGGTTGTAAAGAAGTGGCTTCTGGTGTGTGTGGGGGGTGTGTGCTGTTCTAGATAACATTTTCAGGAAAATTCACCTGTCCTTTGTGGATTACATACTAAATAGGTAGTTCTCAGACCTCAATTTGAGAAATATTGTTAAAGCATTCCATTAGGGGATAATCCTATTAAATGTCGAGAATTTGGCAGGATGGAGATTTGGAAAGGAATGCAATGTTCTGTGCAAGGTTAAGTGTCTCGAAAAATACTGAATAAATGTATTAACAATAACTCCTTGCATCTGTGGGTTGCCTATAGACATTGGGTGCTTACACACACGTTGTTTTATTTATTGTCTGCTGAATAATAAAAAAAAAAATCCTACCTGCTGGAAATCACAACCAGGGAAGTTTCTGGCTATGGCTCTCTGTTCCTTACAGGGTTGCCTTGGAGAGTAACTTCGTTATTGTCACTTTTTGGTGGCTGTTTCATAGGCAGCTGTCATTTCCTAGTAACCACTTTTGCCCAAGATGGGACAGATATGACTATACCCTCAAGTAGAGGCTTTTAAACATACTTGTAATGAATTTCTCAAGTGTCCCTTACAAACCACCTGCATTAGAAACATTTTTGTTTGTTTAAAAAACACACACATACATAGCTCAGCACCTGTAGCTCACAGGGGCTGGTGGGTTTGAATTCGGCCAAGGTCTGTCAAACAACAATGGTAACTACAACAAAAAAATAGCCAGGCTTCATGGTGGGTGCCTGTAGTCCCAGCTACTTGGGAGGCTAAGGCTAGAGAATTGCTTAAGCCCAAGAGTTTGAGGTTGCTGTGAGCTGTGATGACACAGAACTCTACTGAGGCAACATAGTAAGACTCTGTCTAAAAAAAAAGAAAAAGAAACAGACATGCAGAGGTCCTAGTTCCACCTCAGGGTAGTGAATCCAAATTTCAGGACGTGAGGACTGAAATCCATGTTTTTAATAAGCACCTTGGATGATCCTATGCATCCTAACAGTTAAGGACAGTTGTTTTAATGTTTCAGGTGCACAATTAAAACTAGTAAATCCTACCTGTAGACAGCTGGGCAAAATGCATACACTTATAATGCAGGCAAATAAAAAGGATTCAGCCAGAACTTTGGGAGGCCAAGGAAGGAGGATCACTTGAGGCTGGGAATTCAAGACAAGCCTGGGCTGTAGTGAGACCTCATCTCTAGAGAAAAATAAGAAAAATGAGCTGGGTGGGGTAGCACACATCTGTAGTCCCAGCTATTCAGAAGGCTGAGGCAGGAGGATCACCTGAGCCCAGGAGTTGGAGACTGCGATGAGTGATGACCCTCTGCTGTTGCGTTTCATCTGAAGTGACAGAGTAAGACCCTTACTCTTCAAAGAAAAAAAGACTTATAATATATGGAGTGGTTCCAAAGCCAGCAAACCACATGTCAAATCTATCACTGGGAACCCAGAGCTGGGACAAAATTTAAGAGGGAACCAAAAAACTCTGTAAGCAAGATAAATAATGTCTTGTTCTTTCAGTCTCAGGCTCCAATACAGATCTGCCCAGTGCGGCCAGGACAGTTTTCTTTGCACTCCGACCAACATGGTCCCTGGATGGTCCTTGCCTTGTCTTACTGTATCTATAGGTGGAGCCTGCAACACAGAACGACAACCACCCCACCGGATCCTTACATTGCAGTTGAGAGAGTTTGAAATGAAAAGCCTAATTTCCTTAATATGGTCACATTGTTCTTTCTTAACCAAATAGAATTTTATTCTTAACCAAATAGAATTTTATTCCAGTGACAGGATTAACTTGCCTGAGACAAATAGGCTCTTAAGAAGACTCGCTTACTCTGCTGACGCTCAGTTTTAGGGACTGGGAACAGCAACCACAATGGCCAAATAGGCCCCTCTGTGGGTGTCACTCTGCCTGAGAGGCTGCTCCCTGATAGATACTTCTGGGTGTGTAAAATTTTAAATCCTTTATAAACATCAATGATCGGCATAATTGGTGTAATTATAGGTATCTAAAAAGCAGAAAATGCCTATGTAACAGCTGCCAATAGTTGGTTTCAGGAAACATGCAGTCACTTGTGGAGAGCCAGGCTCGGGGTGTAAACGCTTGGGTAATATTGCTTCCAGATGGATGAACTTGCATCAGAGATAGCACAGAGATATGGGGAAAGTGTCCCCTCTCAAGGAACGGAGGCATGTGGGAACCCAGGGGTGGGAAATGCTCTTACGAGGGTCTCACTGACGGCATAGTGAGTGTGCACAGGTTAGACAACCACAGGGGGCTCCCGCTACTTACATGTTAGGGAGGACTAGAAATGAATAGTTTCATTCATTTTGTCAGTGTTGAAAATGTTCCACAGTTGTTAAGGTCTCTGTTACTGGGAGCAAGAAGGGAGAAACAACTGGAGGTCCCTAGTTTACCTGTCTGTCTTCTTCCAAATGGGCATGGAGGAAATTGAGATATCTTGGATTTCTCTATTCCTCAAATATTTGGGGCTATTTTGTTCATAAAATGCTTGTGATTTATTGAGAAGTTCTTAAAGCCAATTTTGTTAGTAACAGGTACTTGAACCTGCAAGCATTGCCCTCGACACCCTCTTACTTTTCTAGAGGACATGTGGGTTTAGGTAGAGAAGGGGAATTAATTGGGAGAAATTGAAGAAATTTAGAGGAATCGACTCTCCAGCAAATTCCCAAGGCCTCCTACAGTCAATCAGCCAATATTTCGGCCAGTTAGTGCCCTACAGCTAAGGAGATCCCCTCCCACGTTTCCTGAATGAAGTTCTCATTTCATTTCGTCGAACTACCCACCCTTCTACAAATGAAGTTTAATTAAACTTAACAAACATCTTCTTAGAGTCTCACTCTGTTGCCTTCACTCACTCTGTAGAGTGCTATAGTGTCATAGCTCACAGCAACCTCAAACCCTTGACCATAAGCAATCCTCTTGCTTCAGCCTCCTGAGTACCTGGGACTACAGGCACCTGCCACAATGCCTGTCTAGTTTTTCTATTTTTAGTAGAGATGGGTCTTGCTCTTGTTCAGGTTGGTCTTGAATTCCTGAGCTCAACCAATCTACCTGTCTCAGCCTCCCAGAGTGCTAGAATTATAGATGTGAGCCACCAGATCCTGGCCTAGCATCTTCTTTTTAAAATGTAAAGATATCTGGTAGTCAAGAGACTGAGGACAGTTTAGTCAAAGTTTCACTCATATTGCTGTTATAACACCTACCTAACTGCAGTTGTAAAGGAAAGAGAGTAAATTCCTTTTTATTTGGGGGGGAGGGGACAGATATTTTAACAATGATTTTGATAATAGTTAATTTTGGAGCAGGGACACTATTCAGGGCAGAACAGGCCTGAATGTTCTGTGAGGGAACTAGGCCAAATGGCTTCTAAATTTTCCTTGTAATCTAAAAAGTTTAAAATTCTACTGTCACTGATTCTATGATCATATTCTACAGCAGTGGGGCTTTTCCATTGTTAAAATAGGATCATTTATCTAAAATAAACTGCTCTGGTTGCATTTATGTGTGGATTTTCTTTGAGCACATCTATCTAAAGGAGAAAGAAAGTGGGCAGTATATTTTGGGCTCTATGATTACTAGACAAGGGTGGAATCCCACAAAGTAGCCCTAAACCCAGTCCAAAGTATCTTTTGCCGATCTGCCACTTGGATGCTCCAGAAGTAAAATAGGGTGTTAAATGGTCAGTATCACAATATAAGAAGAAAAAAGAAACACCCAACAACAAAAAAATCCATCAAAATTATCTGGTGACATTGTGATACAAGTCCATAACTTTCTAGTTACTCTCAATTATTAAAAATAAGTCAATCCAGGCTGGTGTGGTGGCTCACACCTGTAATCCCAAACTTAGGGAGGGTAGGGACTGCTTGAGGCCAGGAGCTGGAGACCACCCTGGCCAACATAGCAAGACCCTGTCTCTAAAAAAAAAAAAAAAAAAAAGTCAATCCACTTTTAAAATTCACCCTTAAACGTAACTTAAGTCTCATCTCCTCTTCTCCTAGGTTAATTTGAATTGCATGGAATGGAAAGACACTCCCCTCTTACTCGAAAGCCTATCTCCTCCAGTATTAGGGAAAGGAAACAGGGCAGAGGAACGAGACAAGTGTCCCCATCTAGTTAACCAGTCACTGTTAAGAGTCCTCTGTCACCAGAAGCTGATTCCAGATAACACCTACTGGCCTTGGATGGCCTTCTGTGAGGGGAGCATCCAAATGCTGGTTTCAACAAGGGCTCACACGTGGGTTTCCTGATAGCCCCCTTATGTCTTGGAGTATTCCTGGCAGAAGTCTTCTTACCACTCTTCCTGCTCCTCAAAGAACTCCCCAGACTTCTTGCTTCTTAGATTTCTACTTCAATGCCCTTGACCCACGGAGATGTGTATCCTTGCTGTGCTGAATGGCAGAAGGGAGATGGCCAGCCACCCCTCTCCAGCCTGCCTCCACACCTCCACCCATCTCTCTCTGGCAGTACCATGACTCATCTGCCTAAGCAGGTGACCAGCAACCAACAAAATGCCTGTGCTTTCTTCTTACAGACATCCTATCTCTATGTGTTACTCTCTTCAAGAATCCCTTGGAATTTCCCCATTGCTTGGCTTTGGATTGGGGCAAGGATGCACTGTGGATGGATCCTCATGAGGATGTATCAGGACTCTCTGACTCTCTCCTTTCCTTTTTCCAATCTCATGCTTATTTGGACTAAAGAAAATGTTAAAAATGAGAATATTGACTATGGTAGGGTTAGTTCTGCTCCAGATTATTGGGATAAGGGCTTTGAGTAGGCCCATTCACTGGACACTCTCTTTAGAAGGTCAAATATTTAATATATATCTCTAGGCTTTAGTACCAAAATTAGAGCTACGGGAAGGCAAAATCAACATATTAAATACATAAAAACCTAGGACTCTGGGAGTCCAAGGCAGGAAGATCACTTCAGTTCAGGAGCTCAATAACAGCCTGAACAAAGCAAGACCCGGTTTCTAGAAACAATACAAAAATTAGCCAGGAGTTGTGACAGGCACCTGTAGTCCCAGCTACTCTTGGGAGGCTGAGGCAAGAGGATCACTTGAACCTAGGAGTTTGAGGATGCTGTGTGCTAGGCTGATCCCAGGGCATTCTAGCTTGGGCAACAGAGTGAGATTCTGTCAAAAGAAAGAGAGAGGGAGGGGAGAAGAAGGAGAAGGAGGAGGAGGAAGAGGAGGGGAGGGGGTGAAGGAAGGAAGGAGAGGAAAGGAAGGAAGGAAAGATAGAGAAGGAAGGAAGGCAGGAAGTGAGGGAGGGAGGGAGGGAGGGAGAGAGGCAGGGAGGAAGGAAGGAAACCATAAAAGCCTAACTAGCCTGTTTGAAGTGAGGATGTTGTGGAGGGTAGAGGAGAAAGGGTGGATGTGCCATGAACCTTGGTCTTACTCTCCCTTAGCATATGGAGGTCAAAGAACATGAGAGAAATATCAGGGCCATGAGACCCCAGGAACAAAGGCAAAAAAGAGGGGCAGGAGAGTAAAGAGCGTAATGAATCACCGACTGGTCCAGAAGTGGGTGTATTACCCAGAAGCAGCCAGTTCGCGACTCAGCAAGTAATTGATGAGATGACTGGGTATTCACAGCTCTCTTAAAAGGGAATATGAAGGACACAACATGAGAAGGAAAAGCAAAGTTTGGTAGTGGGAGGAAGTCAGTTCACATTAGGAAAGCTAGGAGATGGCCTGAGCATGATCTGCAAAGTCATACTGCTAAATCGGCCCCTGTTTAACATGCTCTCTAGAGCTGCTGTGGATTTCGAGTGCTATTTCTCCAAGAACTCCCATGAAACTTCCAGTTCCCTTACAGTCATGTGTTACATTAAAGCCCCCTGATTTTAGGTTACTTGAATGATTCTCTGTTCCTTGCAATCATAGAACCTAACAAAAAATAAGGTCAATAACACAGAAATGGGAATCATTTGATGACTTCTAACGGAAGAAGAAAAAGACCCAAGAGTTTATCTCTGTCCTCATGTTCATTTCAGTAGTGCTAAAATCCCTGCACTTGGCACCATGTCAGTGTCAAGGCTATTTTGGTAATCATTCTCCTTTTTTTCTCATGTATGTTATCAGAGACTTGGGATAGAAAAATCATCTCAGTATGATTTGCAGATGTCTCTACTTACATGCTAAAATACTCTATTCACTTTCGGGGTGGTGGTGGTGGTAAAGATGATTATTTCGATGTTTGGCTTAGTTTTTAACCTTAGTTCATTTATACATATCACTAATTTCCTCCCCAGCAACCACTTTACACCTAACCAGTTCCAGAGTAGGAAAACTGTCAAAAGCCTATGTCTATAATAGTAAGACCCAGCAATTTTCCACTTCTAGTAGATACTCAAGAAAAACTCTCACACATTTGAAAAGACATGCATAAAAATACATTAACAATAAAAACTGGAAATCTTCTCAGCCAGTGTTTCTTTAATTTACTCGATACTCTTTGGGAAATGTCGAGTGTTTTTCACTTTCAGCAACATCTTTTTGCCACCCAATTTTTTTCCCTCCAGCTTTTTGGATTCACTGGGTGCTCATCCAAAAAATTAAAAACTGTTAGCAAATCTCCAAATGTATTTAGCACCACTTCTTTCAAAGACAGGCTTCTGGACCTACTTCTCCCTGGGGGAGGAACAAAGTGCAGTGTGTTCTGAGACTACAGAGAGCCCCACAACTTCCCAGGAACTTCAAATAAATTATTCAAAGTCTGAGGGGATTGGCAAACAGGGGAGATAAAAGGCCCACGGAAGGAGTGTGGGAATAGGGAGGGAGAAAGCAGGAACAGGACTAAAGAGAAGGAGTTTCAGAAAGACATTTTCACAGGTTTTAGGTGCTGGATTTAGGGAAGCGAGGGCAGGAACTAGTGGGAAAGAAAGTGACAATTAACCACACATATAGCAGGAGCTAACTGATTGTTAAACAGGGCCTGGCTGCTTAGCTCTTACAAAAGCAGTTCCATGAATCATATACATCAGCCAACAACCATCAGGCTACACTGCTGGGCACTCACTACCCAGACAGCCTATTGAGTGAAGTAGTCTCCTGCCTTTCAACTGCGTGTTGTGTCAGGTCATACCACATTCATTCTGTGCTTAAAACAATTTTAAGTACTGGCTTAGCGCTTGTAGCACAGTGGTTACAGTGCCAGCCACACTCAGGCCGGTGGGTTTGAACCCGGCCTAGACCAGCTAAACAACAATGACAACTGCAACAAAAAAATGGCTGGACATTGTGGCGGGCACCTCCCAGCTACTTGGGAGGCTGAGGCAAGAGAATCGCTTGAGCCCAAGAATTTGAGGTTGCTGTGAGCTGTGACGCCATGGCACTCTACTGAGGGTGAAAAAGCGAGACTCTGTCTCAAAAAGAAAAAAAGAAAATTTTAAGTGCAAAGAATTATGTATTTGGGAAGATATCTATAGAAGCAAGTGGGCTAAGTAAATATGTTAATTTGTTTAGTATATCCTACTCTTAAAAAAAAAAATCTCAAATGAAATATCACTTCAATGTCCTATGTGCGATGAAAGCAATTTTGTGTATTGGTGCACAAATGAATTATAACCTTTTCCTTAAAAAATTTTCAGGGTAAAGGAAGGTCCTATATGAAGGTTCCTGCCGGGTCATGGCTTAGGCCTGGCTTGTTTGGTGGTATTCCATAAACCCATTGCCCTGAATTGAAATTGTAAGAAGAAAATAAAATGGACGACATTTATTATCAACTGTATCCACAGACATATACACACAAAAGTGCATTGTTAACTAAGGCCCAAACCAAAATGGAGCAGCCTGGTCAAACGGCCCCCTGGGAAATACTGTTTGGTGATGTGAGTTTTTTTTTTTTTTTTTTCTTTCTCTCTCTTCTTCTTTTTTAACATAGAGAAGGAAAACAACACATGCAGGAAACCATAAAACCCTTCAAGTTAACTGCAGCCAACGGTCAATCTCATTAGGAGAGATATGTATATATAAAATGGGTAAACTATAACCCTCCCTAAAAAGGCTGAGAGCACTCCTCTGAATGATTTCCGATTTGCTGGCAGCTCTTTTAGACAACAAAGCAGAAGTTCTTCTCACTTTACTTATATCATTTCTGTTCTATTCCACAGTGGTTACTTCTTTCAAAAATCAGTCCCTGTGTTCATTTTTCAGCACACACTTGTTTAGCTGGAATATACTGTATATACATATTAACCCAGATAATTACTTAAACTTCTACTTGCAATGAAGATGGTAGAGATGGCTTATGAAAATGGATAGACAGAAGGCTGAGGGAAGTCAAGGGATTGCCAGTCCTCACCAGGAGACCAAGGCCTTGAGTGTCTTTCTATTGCTAAAATGGAGAAGACATCTATTTAGGGCAATCAGTTCTGAGCTGCTCCTCAGGCTCAGGGCATGGACTTCAGGCTCCTTTCTGGCGCTTCTGACCGTATAACCTCAGATTAGTCATTGAACCATTCTCTGAATTTCTCCATGCCAAAAAAAGTGGAGGGGCGGGCGGTGCCTGTGGCTCAAGGAGTAGGGCGATAGCCCCATAAACCCGGGGTGTGGCTGGTTCAAGTCCAGCCCCAGCCAAAACAGCAAAAAAAAGAAAAAAAAAAAAAAGGTGGGGGGAAGGCTAATAACCCTTTGTCTGCATATTTATTGGGAGAACATGCTAAATTATTGTGGGAGCAGTGATTTCCAAATTTCAGTGAGCCTTAGAAATGCTTGGGGGGCTCTTAGGGTCCCACCGCACAGTCCAACTGGCTGAGAATAATCTCTACCCCAAACAAGAATTGCCAGGTAATTCTGATGCTGGTTGTTCATGAACCAGACTGGGAAACCCTGATGCAGGGGATTTATTTTTAAGAACTTAGTGTCTTCTATGTTGTTGGAATTGTGCTAGGCTTGTATATGTATTGCCTCTTTGTAACAGCCCATGATGTAAGGATCTAGTTTGATGAGTCCATATGGTACGGCAGGCATTCATTACAACATGTACTCTACAGGTTAATGTAGCTTTATATATAGGATAGCCTTCTATTTAACAATTTAAAACACTGAGGCTTAAAAGGGCTAAGAAATTTGACCAAAGTCTTCTAGCATGTTGGTCTTGGAAGCAGCATTCAAACAGAGGTTTTCACTAGTTCCAGGGTTCCTACTTACTATAGGAAGCATAAAATGCAAATATATTTTGGAAGCTCTTAAGGCCCCATGGAAACAGTGTAAATGTTAAGTCAACAAATAAGAAGTTGGCATTTATTATGTGCAAAGAACCAGGGAAGGCAAATCTTGGGATATAAGAACTGTTCAGAGGCTACTTCTTGTCCTCCAAGAATTCTAATCTAATGGGAGACAGTGCTTTGGCTATACTGCAGTTCCGGAATACTGGAAAGGTGGGCTAAAACCATTTTGTGCAGCATGTGATTTTTGCACTTTATCCTGGACAAAGAGGAACAGTGGTAGAGATATTTGGCAGTTTGAAACACCATGCAGGTGCCTGGAGATGTTTTCTCTCCATCCTTCCACTTTAGCTCTGCAAGGATAGCCAGAGTGAAAATCCTAGAAATGGTGTATGAAACAATTTTCCTAGATGAACCACAGGGGTACAGGTTAGCTCTAGTGAATATGGGTTGGAGAGGTATTCCATAGGCCTCCAAGGAGGGAGGAAAGGATCAAAATAAAACAAAAACCACCAGAAACAAAAGGCATACCAGCCTTCTACCTTAAAAGCCTTTTAAATATGTAAAATGGGTTTGTATTCTCAGAATTCTAAGCTTTTTTTTCATCTTTCCAAATACTTCCAAATACTTTTAGGATCCCTAAAATTGCCTTAAATTTATGATTCAGCTTTCTTACCCACAGCAGTCCCTAAGCCATGATTTCTAATTCTTGTGTGCCCAGTGAACACCTAGGAAATTCTTGGTGAATGGTGATTATCCACTTCCAGAATCCTTGAGTGCCTTCAGAGCCCAACCCCAGGGCAGTATAAGCCCTTTTCAGGCACTGAAAGCCTTTTCAGCCACTCGGCCCACCATATCTGCCTGCATGCTCTTTTTCTTAACACTTAAAAAGATTCAACTAGGAATGAAAAACTTGCTTAACATTTCTGATGTAGCCCAGGGCCAGAACCAGTGTCAAAGAAAAATTGCTTGATATTCTTATAAGAAAATCTGAAACTTAATCCTTTCTATTGATTCAAGTTATCTGAAAGAAAAAAATCATTCTAAACTGTTTGGTTTTTCAGGTTGATTATGCCTTGTACACATGAGTATTCCTTAGTAAGGAAAACTGATTCAGTGGAAAGATAGAGTACAAAAATGTTTCATACATTTACTCTACCACCTGCTAGGAAGGACACACACATTTCAACTTTTATTTTTAAAGCAACGATACAAAAATTTTTGAAGAAAATATTTAAAGAATCTGCTCTTATATGCCAACTCAAGGGAAAATAAACAATTCTAGCAGGAAATCCTTATAAAATAAAAATACACTTTGAAAGGTATGCATCCTTTTTTAAGAAACAGATGACACAGGCTTCGTTTATGTCACAGATTGGATAGTTTCGCTCTGAAAATAGATCAACAATCATACTATCATAACTACAATAAACAAAAATTAAATCTAAGCACTTTTCCATAGAACAGTTTTTCCTCCTTTTACAAAGGTACTTTGAAGAAACTCATTATGCCATAGTAAGGTCTTTTTAAAAAATAGGCTATTACAATTGCAGAACACAAATTGCAATTAAAAAACTATATTAGCAGGAAAAATGTTTTGAAAACAATAGGGATCTGTAAAAGACAAATTAATATTGAAACATGTTGTTTTGGAGGGGGGTGAAATTGTGTTTTATTGAACCAAAAAAAAACCCTGCTTTAGATTACAGTCTTCAAAAACCTCTTCTTCCAGATGTGGGATATTCCCATACTTACACGCAATTCAGATGATTAGGGATTATTTCTGAACACTTCTGCTTATTTAACCCTTTCTCTCCAGCACTGAAGTAGAAGACATGTAAAAATACACATTTTTTAAACAGACATTTGGAAGTGAAGATGGCTTTTGTTAGTTAATATCAATTGGTCCCTGAAAATAAACGGGAAAGAATGCTACTTAGCATGTATATTCACTACCAGAGTTATGGGCCTTATAAAATCCAAGGTACTTTTTCTTCTTGTATACAGTAATACTGCTATGCCTGATGCTTACAAAACGTATAAATCTCCACTAGCTGAAGTGCTATTTAGCTTTTTTGGGGAGGTGGGGAAAGCTTTCCTTTAAGTCCTTGGGGAGCCAATGTTGGGCATGGCACAAAATGGGAAGTATAGCACCATGTTAATCTTTCTGCTTTCAAGAAAAAAAAAATTATACACCTTTTGCATTTCATAATTGGTAAAGGTTTTCTCCTCCACGATCTACTGATAATTTAACAGGCTTTGTTCAACCTGTGTAAAACTATTCTAGCCACTGCTGGAGGTAGCATGGGCAATCAAAGAGAAAGCAGCTTCAGGAGCACCAAATTAAAAAAAAAAATCTGCAAGCCAGAGTCTTCTGTGAAGAATTCTGTCTATGCTGCCTCTCTTCCCCTTGAAAATTTCAAGACAAAGGGCATTTATCCAGATGTTATAAACCTAGAAAATTCCTAGAAAGGCAATGTAGAGTTGACACATATTCAGCTGATGCCATCATTTCAGGGTCTGGGCCTGCCAAATCTGGCCACGAGGAATTCTAGTATTTCTCAGTAAGGTGGTATTTGACAGTCTCCTCTCTGAGAACTTGTTTCAAAGCTAAGGCAGACTGTGTAGTCTCTCTACTCTGGAAGGCCCTCCCTATCTCAGGCACTGGGCATAATAATGACAAAAGTCAAGATTTAGGGTTCAGTTCCAGCTGATTTTATTTCCTTCTCAAAAAAAGTTATTTACAGAAGGTATATATCAACAATCTGACAGGCAGTGAACTTGACATGATTAGCTGGCATGATTTTTTACTTTTTTCTTCCCCCAAATATTGTTTTTGTGGCCTTAAATTTTAAGACAAATATTCTACACGGCATATTGCACAGGATGGATGGCAAAAAAAAGTTTAAAAACAAAAACCCTTAACGGAACTGCCTTAAAAAGGCAGACGTTCTAGTGCCTGTCATGTTATATTAAACATACATACACACAATCTTTTTGCTTATTATAATACAGACTTAAATGTACAAAGATGTTTTCCACTTTTTTCAATCTTTAAACACAACAGCTATAAACCTGAACACATATGCTATCATCATGCCATAAGACTAAAACAATTATATTTAGCGACAAGTAGAAAGGATTAAATAGTCAAATACAAGAATGAAAAACGCAGTACATAGTGTCGCGAACTCAAATCGGCATTTAGATAGATCCAGTGGTTTAAACGGCACGTTTTTGCTTATAAAAAAAGTGCAAAAAAGATGTGGTTTACAAGTTAAAGCTACAGGATCCCTTTTTGCTGTAAATGTACCAGTTTTAAAGCCTCTGGACAGAATAGTGTCTCGTTAAAAGATCTGTTTTTCTTAAAAGCATACAGTGTTTGGCTATTTCTCCTCCCCTTTCTGTAAGACTGGAGATGGAGGGTGAACACTGGTGGCAGGTTAAGGGATACTGTCACTTTAAGAAGCCTGCAGATTGAAGTGTAAACATGGAGAAATTAGGGGCTGATTTTTTTAAAACTGTGTGAGATATTAACCAGCCGCCCTATTATAAAATCAGGAAATCCAAACAGCGATTTACACCGATTAACACCCCCTTTATATATTTTTTACAAAAATACACTGAGAAAATAATCAAACGTTTTCATCTCTCTTGTCTTTTTTTGTTTTTTAAAAGTGTCAAAAGTCTACATTTAAATATAAAAAATTAAAAGTTAAAACTCTAGCCCTTCAGTGAAGGAGACGTAAAATGGCGTGGGTAACAACTACTACCAAAACAAAAAGAAAGAAAAATTAAAAATAAAATAAAATTAAAGAAAAGAAGGAAGGAAGAAATAAAGTAAGTAAAAAGAAAGAAAAGAAAAAAGGGACAAAATAAGAAAAAAAAATGTTTGGCCAGTATAAATACGTCCACATATAAAATGGCATCTGATTACATTTACAAGGAAAAAAAATACGAGGATGGAGCATCGGTGAGGGAAAAAAACACGTCTTCTCATTTACACCTATAAGGAATAAACACATACACACTGAGAAAAAATTTGGTCCTGAATTGTTTTTTTAAAGTCCAGCACAGATTTGAGTTGCGTTTGAATCCTTTAAAGAGTTAAGAATGAAAAAAAGCTGGTGATAATTTCGTTGTAGGAATCAAACATAGCGCCATCTATCTGCTTTTTATATTATCCTACACTATTTTAAAAACTGCTCAACAGTCTTATACAGAAATCTTTAAAAGATAGACAGGATAACATGCTATATTAACCTCACCAGTGAAATAATCCAACACCATCACGATTCCGATTAAGAGAAGAAAAAAATCTTTTTTTCCCCCCATACCACTCGCCCTCCACTGCCCCTGTACCACGTCAAACAGTCTCCTCTCCTCCACGCCTCCGGGTCTGGGAAGTCTCACCTCACCGATCTCAAAGAGAAAGAAGGCGGAGGCCCAGGAGCCGTCGCCGCCTGCTCCCGAGCGTGCAAATCCGTTTCAGTTTGATCAAGAGCCCCCTTCCAGTTCGTGTCCTTCTCTGCCCCCGCCCTCGCCCTGGCTGGTGCGGCTTCCAACTAGGTTCTCAGGTCATTTCCTAGCTCCGGTCATTCTGGCTGGCCTTCTCCCCTTAACATCTCCTCCTCCGGCTGCAGGGGCAAGGAAAAAAAAAAAAAAAAAAAGGAAAAAGAAAAAACCCAAACGAGAATTCTCCAGCATGGGGTCTCTCAGTCCTGGGCGCTCCCCCAAAACATCTGCCATCGGCTAAATTCATCACCCCGGAGCCTTCTGTCTTCATGTAGCATTAAAAGGGGGGGCGCAATTGCCCCCTCCAACCTTCTCTTGACCAAAGAACAAAAATAAAACAAAAACACCGCCAAGGTGGAGAAGGCAGAGGGGAGAGATTCCTTCTGTCTCTAGTAAACTAACTCGGCTTCTTGCTGGGGGTGCAGACAAGTCCGGAAGCTCCTTAGAAGGGGGATGGGGGGCTCTTCAAGCCAAGGGGAGGAAACTCGAAGTAGCTTTTTTTGCCATCAACAACAACATCAATAACAACAATAAAAGGTCGCCCCTGTCTACCCTCTGCCTCCTCCGAGTCCCTCCGGCTGGACCGAGTGGGTCCCCGGCCCGGGGAAGTGGGGGATGGGAGCGCGGGTCCCAAACGCTGGCGCTCTCCTCTCCGACCGCGGGGACGCGGCCCAAGCCAGCCCTGCTCACTTTTTTTTTCTTTTCCTTCCCCCCCCCCTTTTCTCTTTCAACTCTTCTTCTGTCCTTTTCTTTTTTTCTTTTTTTTTTCTCTTCTCTTGCCCCCCCACCCCGGCCCTTCTTCTCCCTGCCCGCGCGCCCTTCAGTAGGTGAAGACCAGGTTGGAGATGCTGGACTCGAGCCAGTCTCCTGAGATCATCTCGCTCACCTCGGGCGTGCAGTAGTCCGGGAACTCGAAGTGCGAGCCGGAGCCGGGCTCGAAGTTAAAATCCAGGTCCCGGTCCAGCGCCGACGACGAGCTGAAACTGCCCAGGGACATGCTCTCAAAGTTTGAGCTGGGGTTCAGGTCGAGCAGGTCATCTTCGAACTCGTCGTCGGAGGACGAGGAGCCCGAGGAGGAGGAGGAGGAAGAGTGGGACGAGGCCGAGGAGGACGCGTGCGAGGGCGCGCTGGACGGGGCGGGCGAGGAGGCTCGCAGGCTGGCGTAGCCGCGGTGGTCGGCGGGCGAGCGGCCGGCGGCCGGCGACGAGGCGGCGCTGCTGCGGCCGCTCAGGCTCGGCCCATCGGGCGAACAACCTGCGCCCCCCTCCTCGTACAAGCCCAGGGGGTCGCTGGGGTCGGCGCCCGCGCCCACGCCGCCGACGGGCGACGACGACGCGCCCAGGCCGCCGAAAAGGTAGACGCGCTTCACCTTCTTCTCCGCCAGGTGCTTGCCCGGCGCCGCTAGGGCGGCGGAGGCCGAGGCCGCTGTGGAGGCCGAGGCCGAGGCCGAGGCGCTGGGAGTCCGCGCCTTGTACAGCGAATGGTGGTCGGCGGCGGCGGCGGCGCCCAGGGGCAGCAGGGCGGCAGCCCCCGCCTGCTCCGCGGCGAAGGACGAGGCGGCGGCGGTGGCCGCTCCTTTCCCGCTGCCGCCGCCGCTGCCCGCCAGGATGAGCTTGGCGTGAGGTTTGCTGACCCCGCCGCCCGCGCCGCCAGCCACTTTGGAGCCGCAGCTCTTTTTCTGAGAGGGTTTGGAGTTGGCGCCGCCGCCGCTAGCGCCGCCGCCTCCTCCCCCCGCGTTGCTGCTCCCGCCACCGCCGCCGCCCCCATGGCCGCCCCCGCCGCTGCCACCGACCTTGTCTCCCTTTTCCCCGGGCTTGGAGGAGGCGGCGGCCGAGGAGCTGGAGTTGGCATTGCCGGACTTCACCTTCTTCCTGGGCCGGTACTTGTAGTCGGGGTAGTCAGCCATGTGCTTAAGGCGCAGCCGCTCCGCCTCCCGAATGAAAGGGATCTTGTCGCTATCTTTGAGCAGCTTCCAGCGTTTGCCCAGCCGCTTGGAGATCTCGGCGTTGTGCATGTCCGGCGACTGCTCCATGATCTTGCGCCGCTCGATCTGTGACCACACCATGAAGGCGTTCATGGGCCGCTTGATGTGCCCGCTCGGTGTCTTGCACCAGCTCGGGTCGTCGGCCTTACCGCCCGTGGAGGCGGTGGACCCGGGCGTGGGGGAGGAGGCGATGCCCAGCTCGAGGCCGGCGCCCGAGTCCGAGCTCTCGCCCGCCAGCAGCGCTTCCGTGTTCTCGGCGTTGTTGGTTTGCTGCACCATGGCCCTGGCTCGGCGGGCGCCCACGCGCGCTCACACCCTCGCGGCGGCCGCGGCGCGATCGCCGGGCCCTCCCGGCTCCCGGGGCCAAACACACGCCGAGCAGAACACGCGCAGAGGCCGAACTGGCCCCTCAACTCTTCGCAGGGGCGGAGGTGGGCGAAGAGAGAAAAGTCACCAAAAGATGCGAGGAAGGAGTACTCTGCCTCTCGCAGAGGAGTTATAGTTCCCAGGCTGAAGAGTCTCCCTCTCCCTCGCTCTAGCTCTCACCCGGCTCTGAGTCTGGAGACCGTGCTAAAGTGGAGAGGAGTTTCTTGAATGCTGGTTGCTGAAGCTTCCAATGCAAGTTCTTTCGCGGGCTCCCAGGGAAGTCTTTTTTTTCCCCCTCCTGAAGCAGTTGTTTCCAGTTCACAAGCGCGCTTGGTAGCTTAGGAAAGCGACATAGTCTCTATCACTTAGTCCCTTTCCTACAATGCAAAGCAAAAAAGACTCTGGCTCCAGGACTCTCTGTGGGCGGAATCGGCACTAAGGAGTTTGTGCAATTATTTTGTTGCAAGGTAGGAAGCCAAAAAGCCTGCATGCAACAGACTGGCATGAATAAATGTATGTTTCCCCCTCCCTTCTGCAAGAAGGGAGCTGGTAATGGCAGAGTTTCTCCAATGCAGACTCTTAAAGAGAGTGCAAGAAATAGAGACCCCGAGCGAAACAGGCCTCTTGCCCTCACACACAGTTTCTCTTGCTGCAGCTTAGAGCAGACCCCAATTCCGCCTCGCGCCTCTTTATCCTTTCACAGTCTTGGCCACAGCCAATCAGCCGCTGTAACTAACGCTTCCTCATGCCAAGCCCCTCCCCCGGGCTTCTCATTGGCTTGGAACCCGATGCAATAATAATCTCCGCGTGCAATGAGAAGCTCCAAATCTGACCTCATTCCAATTTACAGAGCAAACTTTTTAAAAGGGCTAGAAGTACAGCTGAGATTTCTGGTGCCTCTTTTTCCTTTTGCTGTGTGTGTGTGTGTGTGTGTGTGTGTGTGTGCGCGCGCGCGCGCGCGTGTGATGTGAAGAGGATGTTAATGCATGAAATTATTAAGGGGAGAGACGGAAATGTATTCTAACCATTATGTTAGATAACAAGGGGCTTGGAAGGGGGGAGTTAGGGTGAAATACTGTAAATGGAAGCTTTCTGCTTAAAAGCCAAGTGATTATTTTTATTAGTTCTTTTCAGCATTGGAATAAAGAATTAGCCTCTGGTGCAAAATCTGTTCCTTAGTTCCTTCTTAAAGTCAAAGATGTAAAGGGGGAGGGAAAACCCCAACAATAAATCAGTGGATATTGAAAGCCATTAAGAAAGTGGTACCTAGACACCTGTCATCACAATTATTTTAACAACTCTAGGTACAGCACAGATGTTGACGTATTGTGTAAATCCCTTCAGAACAGTTTCTTTGCTGTTTGTGTAAGGCAGAGAAGAGGATTTTTTGCAATAATTGCTTATTCTCTTAACCAAACAGGCGTTAACTGTGGTTAATTAGAGATTTTAATTCCCTTATGAATCCCGGATAGCCCCAATAGAGACTTCCCTTGAAAGACATTAGGCGGTGCTCTCATAATTACCTCAATAGACAAATTTCCATAGAGTTTTGTACACGATGATAGTGGAGGATAAAGGATGGAAATTGTTTTCACTTTGTAAATATTTGTTTTCCATGTTTTCAAAAATATTGTTTCACTCACTATCCCTCTCCTTCTCCCAAAGTTCTCTTCCTTCTTATATATTTCCTTCTATATATTTGTTACTTGAATCAAATGGAACTAAAAGCCCCAAACAAAGAGAAACTACAGAAGGAAGTGATAACTGGTAGCAGAAGAGAGTGGAGCCTCTGGATTCGTATTAGACTTAGCTGCTAATTCTCTCTACTGGATTTGTGACCGTGGGGTTGTGGCCAAGTCTCAGTTTTCCTCATCTGTGATATGGGAACACAAGGAGCTACTTTAAGGAGCTAAACTCACTGCTATGGTTCAGTGAGTTTGTTACTATAAAGCATCTGAGCTTATTATGAGCCTTGAGTGAATGTTAATAACCTTCCTTTTGTAATTCAAATACCAGAGACCCTCCTAGTAAAAGGTGGTTGTATTTCAAGGGACTAAACTTGAAGATGGCCATTGATGTGAAAAGTAATCACAGAACCCTGCAAGGACAATAGTGGCAACCCTGATATTCTAAGGATTTTAAAGGAAGGGAACTTCAAGAACACTACTAAGTAGAAGGTGGCAAAGTGGGTGGTGCCTGTGGCTCAAAGGAGTAGGGCGCTGGCCCCATATGCCGGAGGTGGTGGGTTCAAACCTAGTCCCCAACCCCAGCCAAAACTGCAAAAAAAAAGAAGGTGGCAAAGAAAGGGTGCCTAGGCATTCATTTGGCTGCAAAATTACTTCCTTTTTAAGGCCTGAATATTAGAATTTTAGTAGAAATCGGCTTTCCTTAACACTAATACTAATTTTCTGCAAGCCAACCATAAGTAGGGAGGGCCAATGGAACATAATTAAGTCAGCTTTCAATTCAGATCAAACTAGTTGCTGGGTAGTAGATTTCCATTTATCTTGTCAAACTTTTAAAGTATGTAGGCTGGCAAGAGGCCCAGATTGTCAGATTTAGTATTTTACTGAAAAGGACACCCTTTGGAGACATCTGACTGGATCTCTAAAGAGCAACCACAAGCAAGAATGTTTTTGTGGGTTAAAGCAAATAATTTTTGACCATTAGCTACACAAGTTATATGCTTTTTTTTTTTTTAAGGGAAAACTAATCCTGAAAACAAAACAAAACAAAACACCAACACACAGGCACCTTTTTTTACATAACAATGTTGGCATATTATACATTTCATTTTCTCTGGTATGTGTAGAAACACACCCTTAAATGTTATCAACCTACTATAAAAATTATTCTAAGAGGTCTATTACCCATAAAATCATCATTTTTCTAGAATAAAAAGGAGAATAAATATATTTGTTGGGGCTTTATACCACCTAATGATTTGAGGGTGTAACTTGTTTGATAATTCAGTCAAGTTGAGTATTAATATTATTGATTATATTTTTCAAGTCATTTATGCTTCCACCATTGAAAAGGATGGGGGAAAGTGAAAGTCAATCAGTGCAGTCACAGTAATTATGCTTTTGCAGAAAACATACATTTTTTTAAAGTGTGCACTAAAAAATAGCCACTGGCTTCATTCTTTTGTTAGATGTATTTTCTGCATTTCAACAAATCCAACAAATTTTAAGACACACCACAATGCCACTAAGAAATAAAAACTATCCCCCTCATTGTAAGATGTCTCTCTATTTCAGGGGTGTTGAAGTGAAAAGGAAAAGTTCCTTTTAGAATTGATCAAATATGGTATTAGTAGCTTCTACTGACTTTATAAGATGATCATGGTATATATACATCTAACTATGTGTATTTAAGAGAACTATTAACATAGAACAGACTTACTTCAGAAGCCTCTTAGAATGTAAGAAAACATGTGACAAATAGCTTTTTACTAAAGTCATCTTTCTTACCAAGTTTATGCATGCCGGAATGTACTGGGCCTCTGAATACCAAATAATGAGAAAGGATTTCTGTGTTCTCATTACCTAACTTCATATGCTTTGTAACCAGTTCTCCATTACTAACATTTTCCCCCCCAAATACCAGATATTTGGTGGCCCCTACTAAATCAGTACTCAGTGTTCCCTCTGCTGGCTTTGCAGTACATGAAGTAATTCTTAATGCTACTCCTTTTAACTGTATTAACAGAAATCCAAGATAATTTTATATTTTAAAAAGCCTGGGGTAGAATAATAAAGTAATTGTTCTTATTAGTAATGATGTTAGATATTTTGAATTAAGGTAAATATTTTATCTTATTTTCTTCCATTAAAATTGGAATTCCATTTGAGATGTAATATCTGCTAATGCATTTCTTAGCTTCTGTTCTCACACACCTGCATAATATAAAATTTCACATCCATAAAATGGTATGGGGTATAGATAGAAATAAGATTCTATCCCACTGCTCAGTATATTCCTATAGCATGGGAGGCTGAATGAAAATTAATTTAACAAAGCTCTAGGATTTCCAATGCTTTGCAAGATTTTGCTTTGCCTTAGTTATAGATATAGGAACTGGTCTGACCTGGCAAGTATTCAGTTCAAGTAAAATAAAGGGTGGGAGAGGGCCACCTATACAGGGAATAAGCCCTAGGAAATCTAATGTCATTGGCCTTTGTCACCTGCAAGGCCCCAGGCTTTTTGATTCCAGGCTTTATGGAAAAGAATCCTTCATCCGAGCCTGATTCAATTCTCAGTTAAGAGGACAAATATTACTTGCACTTCATCCTTTTGGGCTGATGAAATTGTATTGGAATTGGACTGGGGGAGGGAGGCGCTGTATTGAAACATAATATATGGAAGTAATTCTTACTTGCAAATTATCAAAACAAGATTCTGGGGTAAATGACATCTGTGATTTACTCTTAGAATAAACTAAGAGATAAAAAACTTGTATTTCTAGTAAGTTTTATCATTCTTCCCTCATAACCAGTGACTAGCACATAGTAGGCTCAAGTAAGCTCTTCATATCAATGCCAACTCATTCTTTCCCTATCCATTTGTCCAGGACAAACAGAAACCGATTGTTTGTCTGGGTCAGGCAGATTGGAAGCATCAATACCGGCTTCTGCTCCTTTTCTCGAGGCAGAGGCATGGCACCCACCGAGAGCCTGACTTTGCTCAGCAGCCAGCAGGCTCCCAATCTGGGGAGAAGCATCCGCCAGGTGGCAGCGGTGAGCCTCCTTGCGTCCGCAAGGAGACCTGGGGACTGTTAGACTTCTTTCTTCTCCGCCTTCCTCCTCTCACGAACCTCTATCAACCCCCACCACTTTACCTTCTTTAGGTAGCGGCTTAAGCGATCTGCGAGTAATGGGGTGTGTCGGTGAATTCTGATTATTTTTTTGAGACAGTCTCACTATGTCGCCCCGGTAGTGTGCTGTGATGTCACAGCTCACAGCAACCTTAAACTCTTGGGCTTAAGCGATTCTCTTGCCTCAGACTCACGAGTATCTGACACTACGGGCACCCGCCACAACGCCCAGCTATTTTCGGTTGTAATTGTTGTTTGGCAGGCCCCGTCTGAGTTCGAACCCGCCAGCTCCGGTGCACGCGTCTGGCGCCCTAGCCCCTGAGCTACAGGCGCCGAGCCCTGATTTATTTTATTTTATTCCCCCCCCCCCCAAATCTAAGTTTAAGGCAAACAACCGCCGCCTCCTGTTCATTTGTCAGAAGTTCCCAGTGAGTAGGGAAGCCAAGTCTAGCCTCCCGTTTGGATCTAGCAACCGAACTGGGGAGATGATAACAATTCCCGTGTCAGTGTCTTCCTGCCGAAGCGGGAACAGGTTCGGACGCAGTTTCTCCGCTAGCTGCGGTGAGGTTTAGGAGAGCTGCCGCAAAGACCGCGCCCATTACCTAAGGACTAGCACAAAACACCCCTCCTCCTGAGGGAAAAAAAAAAAAATGGTCTCCCTCGGCCAGAACACCTCTCGGAGCGCAGCGACCGGGTGGCGTAGGCTTGGACCTCCTCCTAACCCCAGGCTCGCCCAGGATTAATGGTGCTCAGCCTCGTTCCGCCGCAGCGGCTGAGCCTCGCCTTTCGATTACAGTTACAGGGAGGAAATAAATTGGAATCGACTCAGGCTGTGCTTTTCGGAGGAAAGTCTTTCCTACTGTAAACATGTTTCAGGCGATCCTGTCAGCAGCATTTTAACACCGTCTTCCGTTTAGGTTTTTCGACGGGGGAAGGAGCTGGACACACACGGAAACACACACTAACACACAAAGAGACCCTCGCGGGCTCCCAGCTCTCTTTGAAGTTGCTACCGGTCGCCGCGAGCCGGGAGGTCGTTTCCCTGGCCCTGGGCTTCTCAATCCCTCCACCCCCACCCTCAGAGCCAACTTGGCCCTTGGCGATGGTGTCCAGTTCCGTCATTGACCGGAACTGACAGTCACTGACCAGCACCCCTCGCTGTGGACGCCTAAATCCTGTCTCTAACCTTGCTTGGACGGCACGGGGCGCGCAGTGTGTCTGGGACCCACGCCTTGGCTGGCACCCGACTTTCATACACAGGCTGGGCACCTGTCCCATCCCCAGTTCCGGCAGGCCGGGGCCCCACGGAGCGCGCAGCTGCCTGGGCTCCTTCGGCTGTGTGCGCGGCGCGTGGAGGGCTGGGGAGAGGAAAAAGTCTTAGAGTGAAGTGAGATGGGAATCCTCAAGCGTTCCTTCCTCGGGGACCCCGGAGGGACAAGCGTGCAGCGGTACCCTCCCTCGCCCGTAGATCGCGCGGGAAAGGCTGGGGATGGGGAGGTCGCTGAGTCCGCGAGGGCCGGGAGGCGCGAGAGGGTGCCAGGCGCCCTCGCCAAGGGGTGCGCCGGACGCTGCGGGTGATTCCGCCCCCAGCACCTGTAGGAGGCGGTTTCAGGTCAAAGAAAGGAGCATACAGCAGGTAGACAAGTGGGAGAGGCGGCGCGCTGGGCGCAGTTTCTTGGAAGCCGAGCCCGGTGGAGGGGCTCAGCTCCCTTTGTCCCCCCTTGGATTCGCTAGCTTCTCTGCCTTTCTACTGGCAGCCGTGGCGTCCAGGCCCCGTCGTAGGACTACCCACCCCTCCCCTCCTCGGGCGCCGGGAATCCACCCCAGTGGCCGCCGCACGCGGTGTAGGCGGGGCACGCAATTATAGTGGAGCCCAGCGGGGAAAGCGACTGATTTAGCTTACGGAAAAATGCTGGAACCAGAGCGACGCTAAGCCTGCCTTAGCAAGCCGGTTGACCTGCAGTTGGGGGGTGTGCGAGGGCGGGCTGAGGCGGGCTTTTCTGCCAGGGAGGGAAACCCTCTGGGAGGGGGCAGAGGGAAGCGAAGCAAAATGTCAGATAAGAGAAAGAGGGGCGGGGAGGAAGAAAGGCGCTTGATTGCAGAGAGAGGGAAGTGGGAAAGCACGGAGACTGCACTGGCTGTCAAGTGACGCTGGGCAGAAGAGGACAGAGGTGGGCCCGTGGCGGGCAGCGGGCGTCAGTCACGCGGGCTCAGCCAGGCAACCCATCTCCTTTCTCCCAGCCCGTCTCCTCCCCTGCTCCGGCAGAAACCCGACAGCACACGGGGCACCAACTGTAGTCGGGGCGCTCTCAGGGGTGGAAGGGTTGGGGTGGGGCAGGGACCAAAGAACCCAGTGTCCCAGAGCGCGCCGGGAGTGCTGCACACCTGGCTCCCGGGCCCCGCCATCTGCTCCCAGCTACCACCTCTTGGGTCAGGGGTGAGGCCTGGAGAAAGATAAGAGTGGGTGTGGACGGCTTCGCGTCCACCGCCGGGGCGCTCAGTGCACGTTTACGGTGCTCCTCCGGCGTGTGGAGCCCCGCCTCGGGCCCCTGCAGCTGCCGGGCACAGCAACTGCGCCATCTGTTCTGTCATCCAGCAAGCTATTCATAGGAAAGAATTCTGTGTGTAGTGTTGTAAAGTAAGTTCTAAATAAGAACAATGATGTATAAGCAAATCAAAAGCGGGGGCGGGGGGGTGATTGAGATAGTTTGGTGGTTTGAAAAACTGTTGGCTCTGGTACAGTTACGTATGGAAGTTTAAGTGATTTTTTGCTGCTTCATGAAGCATGAAACTCCCCATCCTTCCTGACCCACACTCTTGCAATACACAGATCAAAAATTAAGACTAACAAATTAAAAAACAATTTAATGACACTTTGGCCATGAGGTTTGACATATAACTGAGGGCTTATTCCGAAAACTCTCGAATTTAACTCCTTAATTTAAAAATATCAAAATTCTGCTTTACTGTTTACAGATATTTTGTAATGTAATTTTACTATCCTGAAATAAAATTATAGCAGGCACACAAATTAAAAAAAAATCAATATAATACTCAAACCACAATAAAAAGGAGAAACCAGGTATGTACTTCATAATACAACAATATGCATTTCAAATATGCATGATATGGCTATGTTTTCCTAGAACACCCAAAGTATTGTTCAAAATTTAAAAGTTCTCCCCAGGGAGTACTACTGCCCAGATGTGAATTTTGCACTATGGGTGCCAGGCAAGTAGTAAAGAATGGGGGTGTTGTTGATACTCCGAGTTCCAGAGGGTATGGTCGATTCTTATAATAAATCAGCCTCCTGGTATTAGTGTGTTTTTGTGGACCTTTTCCTCACTTTGGATTTGGTCCCTGACTTTGTTAGGAAAATGAGGCATTAGCAAGCATGAGACAAACAGGCTTGACAAATGCGCATACATTTGTTTTTCCCTTGAACCATGAGACCTTTATATTGTGAAGAAGCTAGTCCAACTTACTGGAGGATGAAAGACCCCACAGGTAATACCAAGGGGTTCTGTCAACACCAGCATCCCAGGTATGTGATTGAGGTCACCGTGGATGCTCCAGTTTCAGTTGGGTTGTCTTAAGACTTCAGTCACATGAGTGATCCTAGGTAGGTCCAGAATTGACACCCACAGAACTAATAAATTGTTTTAAATCACTATGCTTTGGGTGGTTTGAGGACAGGGTCATATTAATTACAATACCACATGTTAGATGCCAAAATACAAGTCTACATAAAAGGGTAACCTCCTCATAACTCCAAATTTTCATTGAGGATTCAGTCAATATATTCTTCAATGCCCACAGTGGATATGGGGTTAGTTTGAATTGAATAACCCCAGATATCTTATCTACCCTATTTTCAAGTTGTGCTCCTTTGCAATTTCCCCGAAATCCTGTCTCTCGGCAGAGGCCTGCTGCTCACCAGGATGGTGGTTGGTTTTCTGTATCACTCCTTCTGAGGTCTGTAGCCTTTCCTGAGCAGCTCTTTGTTCTATGTTTTTTCTTGTTCTTTCTTTTCATTTTTTTTGCCACTGCTTGATCATTTATTTACTTATGACCAGTAAGTGTATTAAGCTTAATAATAACTATGTTAAGCCTCTAATAGTTTGGTTTTTTAGCTCTTGTTGGCTTTTTTGCTATTGTTTCTGCTTATAAAATTCTTTCAGTCCATCTTGAGAAGGTGGGATGAGTATCAACACTCTGGACCCTGGACAAGTGTTCATACAGGGTGTATGTAACTCAAATGCCATTGGACAGTGTGTTAGTCAGGATTCTCCAGAGACACAGAACCAATTCTCTCTCTCTCTCTCTCTCTTTCTCTCTCTCTCACACACACACACACACACACACACACAGAGTTCAAGGAGGGAATTGGCTCACATGATTATGAGGGCTGACAAATCCAAAAACCTGCAATCAGCAAGCTGGAGAGCCACAAGAGCTCAAGGTATAGTTCCAATTCAAAGGCAACCCCCCCCCCCCCCAGTGTCACAGCTAGAGGCAGTTGGGCAGGGGATATTCTCTTTTACTCAGGGTAGGTAGGGTAACCCCTTTGGTTCAATTCAGACCTTCAACCAGATGAGGCCTGCCTACTTTAGGGAGAGCAATCTGCTTTACTTTATCTATCAGTTTCAACATTCAACTCATCCCAAAACACCCTCACAGAAACACCCAGAATGTCTGAGCAAATATATAGGCACCTTGTGGCCCACTCAAACTGACACATTAAATTAACTAACACAGATGATGACCGCCAGTCCCCTTAGAGAAATCATTTTACTAAATTGCGGCCTCTATCTATAGGTTGAATAAGTAGCTACCCAGAAAAGATATTTTTTTATGAAAATGAAAGGGAAGATCTTCAACCATCTTTTCTGATATCTTATCCGTCCAACCAATAAATAATAGCAAAGCTTCAATAATTAGAATTCATCTCCTTAGATTATAATATATATGTTTTCTAATTAAAATGCAAGTCATACAAAAAGGTAATCTGTGGAGTTGGTATTAGACAATGATAGCTTACAGTGTATTTCTTTACAATAACTTTTTCAATAGGTTCAAGTAGGTTTTAACATGAGCAAGAGGGGTCAGGGAAATGAAAAGACAGTTTGTAAAGAAGTGGTTTGAGTGTAGTGCCCTCAGCAAAAGGGTATGGAATGAAAAGGAAGAGAAAGGTTAAAATTCACCGCTCCTTTTAAACATATAACTTTACTTTCTTGAGACTGGAAAGTCCCTGATGTTAATATGCAAGATAGTATCACTAAAATTACTTTGGGTTTCAGGTATGTGGTAGCTTTGTTCAGAATATGTATAGCGTTTCATTTCATGTATATGCCTCAAGGGTAAAATGAAAAAGAAAAAAAAAAACTCTCCCAAGGAAACTCTGAACCATGTAATTGAAGGATATTCTTCACTAACCTTCCTTTAAAAGTAATTTTATTATGATAACTATTGCCTATTATATCTAGTAGCCCAAACAACAGTTTCTAGATTATTAGAATTTGAAGCTCCTTTAAAAAAGAAAAAAACCAACTACCAGTGATAATACCATTTCTTTGCCTTATTTTAGGTATTCCTTATTATATTTTCCTGGATACAAGGAACTATGCTGAGATGTAGACATGTCCAGAAAACTCCAAGATTCAATATATTAATGTTGTTTCTTACTGATGTAAGTAGTAGGCCCAGTAATTCTCCAGAGTGACTCCTTTTCCCAGTGGTCACTCCATAGCTAAACATATAACCTCCTTTTTGTTGCCACAAAAGAGAGAATGCAGAGAACTCTCACTCTTAAATGCCTCTTCTTGGAAGTGACACATCTTGTTTGTGCCCATAGCTCATTGGACATAACTAGGCTCCTGACTTAGTCTTATAAAGTCTTAGAAATATGGCTCTCCTCCGTATGCCAGGAAGAGGAAAAATGGATATAGGTGAATACTAGACATCAGTTCGACATTATCTATGGAACTGATATATCTCTAAAAATACTATTGTCTTTTTAGCTGCAATATGAAATTCAAAGTGATGCTCCGCCAAGAAAATTTTTACCTGGACTCCGATTTTAGAATCTTCTTCTTTGTTTTTCTAATCACATTAAGATGCAAAAAAATATCATTAGACATGAATACATCTGCTTCTGAGTATGTGGTAGTAACAAAGCTATCACAACTAAAAAAAAACAGATTATAAAAACCATATTTTTAAAGATAGTAGAGATATATCGAAGCATATGAGACTAGAAGAAAGAAATTCTAGACATAAAACCTTTATTACATAAACGGAGATTGCTGGCCATTTTCTTCCCTGGGGGCACCTGCTAACAGGGCATTGGCTTTCTTAGACAAAGCAAGCACCTATACTGAAAGGAAAAAACAG
Organism: Nycticebus coucang; assembly: GCF_027406575.1. NCBI lineage: Eukaryota > Metazoa > Chordata > Mammalia > Primates > Lorisidae > Nycticebus > Nycticebus coucang. Next base: position 57,947,644 of record NC_069788.1, read on the forward strand.
AATTTGTTGTGACCATGTAGGTCAGCATGGACAAATTGAAATCTACAGGATCATCAAATGAATAGCCCTTTTCCCCATAGGATATTTGCTGATGATAGGGCAGTACAGTTGACTGGTAGGCTGAGCCACAAAGGTAGAGAGAAATCAGCTGCAGGACAGGTCATGCTACAGGAACAAAACAAAATGTCTCCTTTCAAAACATTTTCCCAACTTTGAACCTGGATGAGCAGGGAAGCTAAATAGCTAAGTCCCCAGAACTTTCAGGGTGAAGGAGATGGTCTTTCAGTCAAAACTACAGAAAGGCAATACTCGAAAGGTGTCAAAATATAATCTCCTGACGTCTCCTGGTACCTAGGAGACAAAGTTCTGCTGGAAGAACTATACTTAAGGAAAATACTATCTTAAATTAAGAGTTCATTGAATGGGTTTTACGTAAAACTGGAAAAAGAAAAAGACAGTGTCTTAGTCTGTTTTGTGCTGCTCTACAACAGACTACATGAGACTGGGTGATTTATAATGAAAAGAAATTTATTTCTCTCAGTTCTGGAGGCTGCAAAGTTCAATACTGAGGGGCCAGCATCTGGTGAGGACCATTTAAAAAAAAATTTTGAGACAGGGCTCTGCTGCCTGGACTACAATACAGTGGTATCATCATACCTCACTGCAACCTCTACCTCCTGGGCTCAAGTGCTCCTGACTCAACCTCTCAAGTAACTAGGACTACAGGTAAGTAATACCACACCTAGCTAAGTTTTATATTTTTGTAGAGATGGGGTCTTGCTATTGCCCAGGCTTGTCTCAGATTCCTAGCCTTCAGGGATCCTCTCACCTCCACCTCCCAAAGTGCTGGGATTATAGGAGTAAGCCACCATTCCTGGCCTCTAGGACTTTCTTGCTTTGTCATCCTGTGGTGTGGTGGGACACAGAATAGGGCAAGAAAGCTCAAGAGAGAGTAAGAGCAGGTCCAACTCACTTTGTAACAAACCCACTCCCACAATAATAACATTAACCCACCTGTGAGGGTTAATGACCTGATCGCCTTTTTTTTTTTTTTTTTGCAGTTTTTGGCTGGGGCTGGGTTTGAACCTGCCACCTCTGGCATATGGGGCCGCTGCCCTACTCCATTGAGCCACAGGTGCCACCCAACCTGATCACCTTTTAAAGGTCCCACTTTTCAACACTGTTGCGTTGGGAATTAAGTCTTTTTTATTTTTAAACAGAGTCTCAAGCTGTCGCCCTGGGTAGAGTGCTGTAGCATCACAGCTCACAGCAACCTCAAACTCTTGGGCTTAAGTGATTCTCTTGCCTGATCCTCCCAAGTAGTTGGGACTATAGGCGCCTGCCACAATGCCCAGCTATTTTTTTTTGTTACAGTTGTCATTGTTGTTTTAGCTGGCTTGGGCCGGGTTTGAACCGCCAGCCTCAGGTGTATGTGACTGGCACCCTACCCTCTGAACTATGGGCACCACCCAGGATTAAGTTTTTAACACATGAACTTTGGGGAACACTTTCAAATCAAAGCAGATAGGATTGGTAAATTAAAAGATATCAATAGAAAATATACAAATGTTAAGTACAATGGAAAAAAGTGAAAAGAATAAAATAGAGTAAAAAAGATATGTGGAATACATAGATATGATTTAACATTGTGTTACTGAATTCCCATAAGGGAGAACTGAGAATGGATCAGAAGCAATATGTAATGCGATGCTTACTGAAATTTTACAAAAATTGACGATAAATAGCAATCCATAGGTCAAAAATCTTAGTAAACCCCAAGTAGCTTAAAAACAAAGAAAACTATTCCTATGTACAACTTTGAAAACGAAAAGTAAATACAAACTCTTCAAAGCTCAAAGGGGAAAAAAAGATACATTATTCTAAAAGAAGAGAACATAAGACTTAGGACTGACTTTTCAACTGAAACTACAGAAATCAAAAGAATAATATATTGACATTTTCAAAGTACTGAAGGGTATGTAACAAATGGGCCGAGGGATGTAATCCTCGCACTCTGGGAGGCTGAGGTGGGAGAATCACCTGAGGTCAAGACTTCAAGAGCAGATTGAACTATTTTCTACTAAAACTAGAAAAGTTAGCTGGACATAGTGGTTGGAGTTAACCTGTGGTCCTAATTACTTGGGAGGCTGAGGCAGGAAGATCACTCGTGCCCAGAAGTTTGAGGTTGCTGTGAACTAGGCAGAGGCCATGACACTCTTTCCTGGGCAACAGAGTGAGACTTTGTCTCAAAAATAAAATAAAATAAAATAAAAAAGATAAAAAGATGTGCAAAAAAGAAACTCTCTCTAGAATTCTAACAAGTTAAAATATCCTTCAAAAATGAAGATTAAATTTCAAAAAAAGAAATTACACAAAAGCTAAGAAATTTTGTTACTAGGCAAGAAAGAGTAGAGGAAACTTCAGACTAAAGGAAAATAATCCCAGGAAGTAATGAAAAGCGTAACAAGGGATACATATATGGGTAAAATAAAAGTATATTGACTATTTAAAGTGACCATGCTAACTATGTCCATGGGACTTACATATAAAGGTAAAATACCCAGCAACTATAGCACAAAGGGTGGCAGGGATGTGAATCAAGTTAAAATGCTGTAATTTTCTTGTAGTGTTTAGGAAGTAGACTATAATAAAATTTAGGATGTATATGCACATTTTTAGGGTAACCACTAAATCACTAAAAGAACAATGCAAAAATAGATAACTGACTGGGCACAGTGGGTCACACCTGTAATCTTTGGGAGGCCAAGGTAGGTTAGAGGCAAGAGGAGGAGGTTGCTTAAGGCCAGGAATTCTAGACCAGCGTGAGCAACATAGTGAAACTCATCTCTACAAAAAAATAGAAGTTGAGCATGGTAGCATGTGCCTGTAGTCTCAGCTACCTGGGAGGCTGAGGCAGCAGGAGCTTGAACCCAGGAGTTTGAGGTTGTAGTGAGGTCTGATGACCTTTCAGAGCAAGACTCTGTCTCAAAAAAATAAATAAATAAATAAAAATAAAGGCTAGGCAGGATGGATGACTCACGCCTGTAATCCAAGCACTCCAGGAGGCCAAAGCGGGAGGATAGCTCAAGATCAAGAGTTCAAGACTAGCCTGAACAAGAGTGAGACCTAGTCTCTACCAAAAATAGAACAAATTAGCTTGTTGTGATGACATACACCTATAGTCCCAACTACTCGGGAGACTGAGGAAGGAGGATGGCTTGAGCCTAGGAGTTTGAGGTTACAGTGAGCTATGATGGTGCCACTGCACTCTAGCCAGGACAACAGAGCAAATGAAACTTTCTCAAAAAAAAAAAATTGTTTGTGTATTTTATTTTAGAGATGGAGTCTTGTTATGTTGCCCAGATTCTAGTGTACTAACTATTCACAGACATAATCATAGCTCCCAGCAACCTCAAACTCCTGGACTCCAGCCATCCTCCTGCCTCAGCCTCTTCGGTAGCTGGGGCTACAGGTGTGTGTGCATGACAGTGCCCAGCCAGCAATGTAATTTTAAATAATCCATACTTCAAAGGAGAACTCTCAATAGAAATTATTTTGAACAGATTGAAAATAAAAATGACATATTAAAATATATGGTACTCATAGGAAAATTTGTAACTTTAAATGCATAGAAAAGAAAATCAAAGATGTCTTGGATTCCATCTGAAGAAACTAGAAAGAGTAAATTAAAAGTAACCCACCAAGGAAAGTAAAAGGAAGAATGATTATAAAGATAAGTGCAGAAATCAACAAAATAGAAAGCAGATATACTACAGAGAAAAATAACAAGCTGGTTCTTGGAAGTGATTACTACCTCTAGCAACACTGATGAAGAGAATAGAAAAACAGATTGCCAATATCATGAATGGAAAGGGTACACCCATACAGATCATACAGACATGAAAAAGATGAAAAATATATATAAACAATAGCTGTATGCCAATCAATTAAGAACTTGAAGGAAATTGGAAAATTCCTTACGAAACTCTATATTTACCAAGAAATTGAATCTATAATTTAAAAACCTTCCCCCCAAGAAAATGTAAGGCTCAGATGATTTCACTGGTGAATTATCCAAAAATTTAAGAAAAAAACGATACCAGTTTTACAAGAAAAATTTCAAAGACTACAGAAAAAGAGACTGCTTTACAATTTATTTTATGAGGTTATCTACCTTCAATACTAAAACCTGGCAAGGAAATTACAAAAAGAGAAAATGATGCTCCAAAATTTGTCATGAAAATAGATGCAAACATTTTTAACAAAATATTAGTAAATAAAATCGAGTAATATATAAATGGATAATGCACCATGACCAAGTAAGGTTTGTTCCAGGAACGCAAGATTGATTTAACACTTAAAAGTAAATCACTATTATAGAACACATTAACAGAATAAGGGGTAAAAACTATATTATCATTTTAATAGCTTCATAGAAAGCATTTGATAAAATTCACATCCAGTTGGGATAAAAACTGTCAGCAAACCAGCAGCAGAAGGGAGCCTTCTTAGTCTAATACCCTAAAATTAGAGTGGAATTTTAAACACTTTTTGGCTGGAGTGGGAAGTAATGCAAGGGTGTCCACTCTCATCACTTTTATTCAACGATTGTTCTGGAGATCCAAGCCAATGTAAAAAGGCAAGACAATGTGATAAAATATGTGAATATTGGAAAAAAAGAAAGAAACAAAATTGCTTTTTTTTTTTTTTTTTGTAGAGACAGAGTCTCACTTTATTGCCCTCGGTAGAGTGCCGTGGCTTCACACAGCTCACAGCAACCTCCAGCTCCTGGGCTTAAGCGATTCTCTTGCCTCAGCCTCTCGAGTAGCTGGGACTACAGGCGCCCGCCACAACGCCCGGCTAACAAAATTGCTTTTATTAGATGACAGGCTCTGCTAGAAATTCAAAGAATCTATAAACTATTAATAAGGGATTTCAACATATTCAGGATGCAAAAATCAGTATATTTCCAAGTACTAGCAACAAACAAAACAAAATGTAAAAAAAAACAAAACACTTACAATAGCTCCAAAAATCATAAAATAGTTTTTTTAGGGCATGTATAAAGAAATCATGAAAAAAGATTTTAAAAGAGATTAAAGAAAAGAATAAATGAAAGTGAAAAGCCTTTATCCTGAAAACTATGGAACTTTTCTGAAAAATTAAGAAGACCTAAATTAAAAGGCATACCTTGTTGATGTAATTTTGCCAAAACTGATCCATAGATTTAATGCAATCATGAACACAATTCCATGATTTTTTGTTTTTCAGAAGTAATCAATCTGATTATAAAATTAAGTAGAAATGCAAAGGACCTAAAATAGTCAAAATAATTCTGAGGAAATAAAACGGAAATGGAGAAATTCTTACACAGCCAGAGTTTAAGAGCTACTCTAATTAATATAGTGTAGTGTTACAGACCAAGTGAACAGAAAATAGGGTCAGAAACTCACACCTAGGAAGTTACTTGATTTGTAACAAAGACACTATTGCAATGTTGTAACGTAAGGATAGGGGGTTTGGCTTCCCCCCCCCCAGAAAATGGTGTGGGGGCAACTGTATATTCACACAGAGACAAAAATTAACCTGGATCTCTACTTCAAAACATGTATGGACAATAATGTATCATGTATCACAAACCTAAATATGCACAGAAAATATAAGAGGGTGTCTTTATGACCTTGGAGTAGGAAAAAAATTTTTTTTTTTTTCTGAGACAGTCTCACTTTGTCATCCTTGGTAGATTGCTATGGCATCATAGCTCACAGCAACCTCAGACTTTTGAGCTTAAGTGATCCTCTTGCCTCAGCCTCCCGAGTAGCTGGGACTACAGGTACCCACCACAACGCCTGGCTATTTTTAGAGACAGGGTCTCACTGTGGCTCAGGCTGGTCTTGAACCTGTAAGCTCAGACAATCCACCCACTTTGGCCTCCCAGAGTGCTAGGATTACAGGTGAGAGCCACTGCACCCAGCCTAGGCAAAGATTTCTTATATAGGACATAAAAAAATATTAAACACTAAATAATCAAATATTGGAAGAAGATATTCCTTGTGTTTTATATATATATATAAAAAATATGAAAAAAAAATATATGTATATGCCTGATGAAGGGTATGTTTTTTCCCATTTAAACATATGAGGCAGTGGTTTGGCACTGGTAGCACAGTGGTTGTGGTGCCCGCCACATACAACGAGGCTGGCGGGTTCGAGCCTGGCCCAGGCCAGCTAAAACAACAATTGACAACTGCAGCAAAGAATGGCCGGGCGTTGTGGCTGGTGCCTGTAGTACCAGCTACTTGGGAGGCTGAGGCAGGAGAATCGCTTAAGCCCAAGAGTTGGAGGTTGCTGTGAGCTGTGATGCTATACACACTACCAAGGGTGACATGGTGAGACTGTCTGAAAAGAAAAGAAGAAATATATGAGGTAGAGACTTGAATAGGCACCTCAAAAATAAGTTATGCTAATGGCCATTAACCATAGGAGAAGATATGTATCAGGGAAATATAAGATAAAACCACAAAGAAATACCACTGTAGACTCCCAGGAATGGCTAAAATTAAGAGTAACAATACCAAGTTATCAGATACCAAGTTATTAATACAAAGATATCAATACCAACTTTCCCCCCCACTTCACAGATGTGGAGCATCTGGAATTCTCACACATTTGGTGGGCTATACATTAGTACAACTGCTATGGGAAATTGATAATATGTCCAACAAATTTACCCTTAAACACATTCTGAAAAGCAATGAGTGTAGATATCCACCAAAAGGCACATACAAGAATGTTCATGCCCCAAACCTGGAGATAATCTAAATATCTATTAACAGCAGAATGGATAAATATCTTGTGTGTTTCTCATACAAAGGAATGCTATGCAGAAATAACAGGCATTATGTTGAATAAAAGAAGCTAGCACAAGAAAAGAATATGTGTTGTATGATTCCATTTATGTGAAATTTAAGAACAGGCACATCTAACTGTCAGTTAATGGAAGTTACAGTAGTGGTTTCTTGTAGATGAGGGGCTGATGAGAGTGGCCATGAGAGAATCTTCCAGAAGATTTGGGATAGTCAATGTGTTTGTCTGCATCATGCTTGAGTGGGTGTTTACATATGTAAAACCTTACCAAGCAGTACGCTAAAGACCAGTGCTGTTTATGCCTTTAATACAGGTATACCTCAATGAAAAGATAAAAACAAATCAAAAAAGGTAAGAATATTTAAAGAAAACTTACTTTTCATTATGTAAAGCAGGAGTTAGCAAGTATTTTCTATGTAGGGCCTGATAGGAAATATTTTAGGGTCTTAGGCCATAGTCTCTGTCACAACGACTCACCTTTACTGTCTTGGTATGAAGCAGCCACAAACTAGACCTAAATGGCATGGCTGTGTTCTAATAAACTTTATTTATGAAAGGAGGTGGCAGGCCATATTTGGCCTACAAGTCATAGCTTACCAATCCTTGCTTTAAAAAATTAGCAAAGATATATTTAAAATAAGTTATAAAATACAATTTCTTATTCTGCAATATGAGGTAATTGTAGTAAGGTCTCTTCTATGCCAAGTACAATGGTATTGTTTCAGAAGTATTTAAAGAAGTATTTTCATTTTTTGTTTTTGGTAGAAACAAAAAGGACCTATAATCTTACTAAAGTACTCATAGAATACCTCTCCCTTCCTTCTCTTTTTTTTAATGCCTTCTCCCTTTCCCCCCATTAAATCAGGAAAGGGAGAAAAATTTAACAAATGTTTCTGGGACACTCATTATGTAGTAAATACTGTTAGGAGCTGGCATATAGTGAAAATCAAATTGCATGTGGTTCCTGCTTTCAAGGAACTGTCTGATAAGAGTCAAAAATTGAGTAAATACATATGGACATGATTAGCTATGTAATTAGCTTAAATAAAAATAATTTAGCAGACGAAAAGGAATGAAGAGGTATAATTTAAAGATGGGGTTGGTTGGGTGTTGCCTGTGGCTCAAGGAGTAGGGTGCCGGTCCCATATGCCGGAGGTGGCGGGTTCAAACCTAGCCCTGGCCAAAAACCAAAAAAAAAAAAAAAAAAAGATGGGGCTGGTCAGAGCAAACTTTTTAAAGATTGGATCATTCTTTATTTTTTATTTTTATTTGATTATTTATTTTTGAGACAGAGTCTCACTCTGTTGTCCAGGCTAGAGTGCCATAGCATTATAGCTCCCAGAAACCTCAACATCCTGGGCTCAACAGATCTTTTTGCCTCAGCCTCCCGAGTAGCTGGGACTATAGGTGTCCACCATGATACCTGGCTCGTTTATAGTAGAGACGGAGGTCTCTGGCTCGGCTGGTTCCAAACCATTGGATTATTCATTAAATGTGAGATCTAAAGAATTAATAGAGGGACCTGGCATAGTAATTCGTGCCTATAGTCCCAGAGCTTTGGGAGGCCCAGGTGAGAGAACTGGTTTAGGCCAGGAGTTCAAGACCAGCCTGAGCAACATATTGAGACCCTGTCTCTACAAAAAAAAAATAAATAAATAAATAAAAATAATAGCCAGGGGTTGTGGCCTACACCTATAGTCCTTACCTACTCTGGAGGCTGAGGTGGGAGGATCACTTAAGCCCTCCCACCTCAGTTTGAGGGTGCAGTGAGCTATAATAGCCCAGGAAACAGAGTGAGACCTGTCTCTTGTCTAAACAATTTTTGGGTTTTTTTTTTTTTTTCTTTTTTTGAGACAAAGTCTCACTTCGTCACCCTTGGTAGAGTGCCATGGCATTATAGCTCACAGCAACCTCAATCTCTTGGGCTTAAGCAATCCTCTTGTCTTAGCCTCCAGAGTAGTTGGAACTACAGATACCTGCCACAACGCCCAGCTATTTTCAGAGATGGGGGTCTGGCTCTTGCTCAGGCTGGCCTCAAACTCCTGAGCTCAAGAAATCCATTGGCCTTGGCCCCCCAGAGTGCTAGGATCTCAGGTGTGAGTCACTATGCCCAGGCCTTGTCTCATGTCTAAATGAAGATTGGAGAGGAATATCGGGAGACAGGGAAAGCGCACCAAGCAGAGAGAAGACAGCATGACAAGGCAGGAGCAGGGGAAGCCGAGGCACACGAAACACTGGCTAGAATATAGTGAGAAAGTCAGAGTGTCAAGATGAAAATGGAGTCAGACTATTCAGGGTTCTGGGTTACATCAAGGAATTTGGTGGGTTTTTTTTTTTTTTTCCTAAATGCAATGGGAAGTCATGAACTGATTTTAAATAAGTGAATGGCATCACATTTAAAAAAATACCAGTCTAGTGTCTAGTGACTGTGTGGGAATTTGTGGAGAGAGCGGTAAGATGGCAGGAAGGCAGAATGTTTAGGAGACTGCTCTGGTCGCACAGGCTGGAGATGGTGATAGTTTTGAAGACAGTGAAGGAGAGAACTGAATGATTAAGGGACATATTTTGGAAGTAAATATTCTAGAACTTACTAATGGAATCTTTTAGAGAGATAGGGGAAAGATTTCAGGAGAGTGAAAAGTAAGTGATTGAGATTACTGGATATATGCAGTTAGGTTGCCAAGAAATATTAAGGTTAGAGATGTTGATTTTTTCAATGATATCACTTATTTCAAGTGTGTTTCTCTGGCTTGGTTTAAGAACAGAGAAGACAGGTTCACCTGTCTTGGTGAGGGTATAGGCTGGGTGTAGTGGCTCACGCCTCTAGTCTAGCACTCTGGGAGGGGGAAGGAGGTCAAGAGTTCAAGACCAGCCTGAGCAAGAGTGAAACCCCTCTCTACTAAAAACAGAAAAAACGAGCCAGACCTCGTAGTGGGCCTCTGTAGTTCCAGCTACTTGGGAGGCTGAGACCAGAGGATCACTTAAGCCCAGGATTTTGAGATTGCTGTGAGCTATGGCACCATGGCACTCTATCTTTGGGCAACAGAAGTGAGATTGTCTCAACAACAATAAAAAAAAGTTTGGTGTGTTCGACAGAGGGAGAAGAAGCAAGGTAATTATAATTACTATAGTGTTTGCAAAAGCATATGATTACTATTGTGTCTGAGGGGCTGTAAGTTCCTAAATAAATGGAGACATAGGACAAATGGGAAAGCAATGGGGCTTTACCCTGGAAGTCTTAAGATGGAAGGTGATGGAAGAGTGGGGTTCTTGAATGAATATACTAAAAATTATCTTTGTTTCCAAAGGGGATGTCTGATGTTGTGATTGTATAGGTTGCTGAGGTGGAGAATTAACAAACTAACAGCATAGTATTTCAGATGGGTCCTTCTAGATACTTTTAAGTTGCCTAAAATTATGACAGCAGTTAAGATGGACTGGAAGATTGCCAGCCAGGTGCTGAAATCTCAAAGGAGTGAGGAGAGGTGACGGCAGATGACAGCAGCAAGGAGGAGAGTGTGACTCAGCTATATGGTATGTGTCTCAAAGGAAACAAGAAGAAGCAAGTTTAAAGTCTCAAAGTAGGCGAACAGTGACCAACTAGCAAACCACAGGTGAGAATAAGCCATTTCCACTAAGAAGCCAGCAGGGGAAGTAATGTTCTCAGATAGTTCTTGGGTGTCACTGAGGAAAATCTGGGGGGAGCAGAGGTGGAAAACATTGGAGGCTTTGCTGAGCACAGAGCAGGTGTTTTCTGGCACACCACGAGGTCCAGGTTGCGTCACGTGGAGTGATAGGTAGAGAAGGCAGGCTGGGGCTGAGAGTTGATGAGGTAAAGGATTTCTGGATTTACTCCTGCAGAGCTTTTGGAAGACGGAGGATGCTAGGCCTAATACTGAAGTCTGAAAAGTGGCTTTTTGTTAGTTTGTTTTTACAACAAATATGGAAATGTTAGGGGCCATTTTCTCTTGAAAGCTGGCTTTCATTATAAAGTACAACAATTAATGAATATAGGCTTTCTGTTTGGGATGTTGAAAAAGTCCTGAAAATGGACAGTGGGGATGCTTGCACAACATTGCAAATGCTCTTAATGCCACTGAATTACACACTCAAGAGCACTTAAAAATGGCATCTCAGTCCGTCTTGGCTGCTACAACAAAACACCATAAACTGGGCGGCTTATAAACAACAGATGTTTATTTCTCACAGTTCTGGGGACTGGGAAGTCCAAAATTAAGGTGCCAGGAGATTGAATGTCTGGAGGGCTCGTTTCCTGGTTCATAGATGGTTTCTTCTTGCTGTGCACTCACATGGTGGGATGGGAAAAGGCAGTTCTCTGAGGTTTGCTAGGACACTAATCCCATTCCTGCGGGGAGAGCCCCATAATCTAATCGCTCCCCCCCCCCCAGGCCTCTCCTCCTAACACCATCTCATTGGGGGTCAGTTTCCGCCACATGAGTAATTTTTTGTGGGAGAGTGACACTCACGTTCACTAACATTCAGACACAGAAAATGGTAAATTTATGTTATGTATTTACCTCAATTTTAAAAAAGCCACATTTAGCAAAGGTTGTAAACTAGCAATCTGTTGACTAAATATTCCTGGAGACATGTTTTGTTCAGCCCCAAACTATTTTGGCCACCAATATGTGTAAAAACAGGGAAAAAGGGAAATTAGTTGTCAACATTTTAAAATCTGGAGATTTTGTACAAAATCCCTTTTAAAAACTGGGCCATCTAGGAATTCTGGGCCTGCGTTTCTATTTGGGTGGAATCAGTTGGCAGGCGGTCAACCCTGCCCACCTTGGCCGGAGTTGACACCTCCAATCCCTCCCCAGTATGTTCTTGTCACCTTGGTGCTTGCCTTGTTATTTCTCTTTTCAGAATTAATAACATGGGGGAATAATTGTGTAGCCACTGCCTCAACAATGATCAGAAAATGGAAGGTAGACGTAACAGGGTTAAGTGTTGTGTTTTAAGAAAAGTGGGAGAAAACACATTTCACGGTGGAAGTGAAGCTGAGTGTTTAATGTGTAAACAAAGTATGTCCCAAGAATCCAATCTGGCAAACTTCAGTTATTTTTATTACCTGCTGAGCTCCTGAGGGCAGTGGTGTTTGCCTCTCTGATTTATGTAAACTATTTATTATTTTAAATTTTAAAGAATTTGTGTAAAGTAAAAACTTAACAAAATCAGAGAGCCATACATACAGAAAATCCCTAATTTTCGTCAAGTCTTTGGCTAATACTGTGACTTTGAGCCTTTGGGGGACAATGTGGAATATTAATTGATTGATTAAGATATTGTACTCAATATTTGTTCATGTAAAAAACAATGACACATTTTCTGTTTTCTGCGTGTGTGTGGTATGTGTGTGAAGAGGGTCACGTAGATCTGTCTTCTTCATTGGCACACAAATGCCTTGTTTGTGCCAAATCAATCAGTAAAGATGGGAACATTAAATCATGTGTGTCAACATAGCAGTGGGAAAAAAAGCTTCTGGTACACAGAATGGTCACGTCTTGCCTCCAGAAAAAGTGCACTGACTTCTTTTTGAAAGTAAAAATATAGTAAACAGCAGTTATTTTGGCACTATGATTGATTCTAGTCTAACTATGCTAACATTTTTTTAATTTTAAGAACTAAATTTTGGTTATTTTCCTGTTGGATGAACTTACCTTTAGATATCCTTGCGTGATAGTAAGGGTACATTGCACAATCGTATCGCTGGATGAGAGCTGAAAACAAACTTAATGAGAATAAAAATGCCCAATTTCTATTTGGAAATAGAGGATCATGCCAGTATCTGTTGATCACAGTTACTCTTTGGCGTCCTGCAACATTAGGAAGTATACCTGTGATCCAGCCAGTCACATATAAGCATGGAGGATATAATGTCTTCTAGGGCTGCCTAACAAAATACCATGAACTGGGTGGCTTTCTTTAAACAATAGAAACCTGTTCTTTTACAGTTCTGGACATTAGGAGTCTCAACTGAAGGTGTCAGCAGGCCATGACCCTCTCCAGGCTTTCCGGGAGACTCTGTTCCTTACCTTTCTCTTCGCTGGTGGTGTTGCCAGCCCTCCTGGGCATCGTAGGACTCATCACTCTAATCTCTGCCTTTGCTGGCACGTGGCATTCTCCCTATATGTTTTTATCTGTGTCTCTTGTCTCTTTTTCTCTTCTGATAAGGACACCAGTCCTATTGGATGAGGGCCCACCCAAATGTCCTCATTTTAACTTGACTACATCTGCAAGGGCCCTATTTCCAAGCAGAGTTGTGGCTGAGGACTTCAACATATCTTTTCTGATATGGGTGCAATTCAACCCACAACAGAGGAACCACACAGTGGGTAGACTCTGATCAATGAATTAGCTCTTACTAGCTTTCACAAACTCTTGGACTCAAGTGACCCTCTCCACTCAGCCTCCTGAGTAACTGGGATTACAGGCACTCACCACAGGGCCCAGCTATGTTTTTTATTCTTGCTCAGGCTGGTCTCAAGTTACACAAGTTTTTTGACTGTGACCAGTCCCCCTCTTTGCATGCTCTCTCCTTACCCCAAACCTTGGAAATAGAGTCCCTTAACAGGAACCTAGAAATGGTTCTGTGGATCACTTCCCTCCTGTTTTAATTTTTCCCTGTGCTGTGTAGGTTTTCCATTGTCATGACTTCAGCCTCCTTCTCGCAGCCTTCTTGCCCTATTATCTTTCTCTTTCACCCACTTGCTGGAAGGCAATCTTGAATAAATCCAGCTCCATTGTCTCTGGGCTCACCCCTGGGCTGTGAGATGGAATCACACAACTGTTTATCTAGTCAGCTTTCTCTTGGGTTCTCTGCAGGGGATTTCATTCCATCCATAGGAATGGGATTTCAATCCATCATATTATACCCGTGATAGGGCCAATTTCTCTGCAGTTACTTTTTTCGCAACTCTTTTTCTTGCTCTGTTCTTTTATTTTGTTTTGTTTTTTTCAGGCAGAAGTCTTGCTCTTTAACCCCAGCTAGACTGCAGTAGTGTCATCATAGCTCACTGCAACCTCAAACTCATGGGTTCAAGTGATCCTCCTGCCTCAGCCTCCCAAGTAGCTGAGAATGCAGGTGCATTCCACTGCCATGCACCCATTTCTATTTTTATTTTTTCTATTTTTAGTAGAGATGTAGTCTTGCTCTTCCAGGCTGGTCTTGAACTCCTAACCTTAAGCAATCCTCCTGCTGTGGCATCCCAAAGTACTGGGATTACAAAGGTGTGAGCCACCATGCAGGGCCTCTTTCCTACCAAAATTTTAAGTCTCTTCCATTTTCTATAAATGATTATTCCCTCACCAAAACTCTCCCTTAACCCGATAGTCACCTTCATTTAAAAAAAAAATGCATTATATTGGTCTGGCATGGTGGCTCATGCCTGTAATCCTGGCACTCTTGGGAGACTGAGGAGGGAGTTATTGCATGCACTCAGGAGTTCAAGACCAGCCTGAGTAAGAGTGAGACCCCGTCTCTACTCATAATAGAAAATATAAGCCTGGAGTTGTGGCAGGCACCATTAGTCTCAGCTGCCTGGGAGGCTGAGGAAGAAGGACTGCTTGAGCCCAAGAGTTTGAGGTTACTGTGAGCTACGTTGACACCACAGCACTCTAGCCTGGGGCAACGGAGGGAGTCTAGGGCTCTAAAAATAAACAAATAAACAAATAAATATTATTATACTATATTTTATCTATACAGTATTTTACAGGTACCATTCCTCCACTTTTGATTTTCTCTCTCTTCTCATTTTCAGTTAAACTTCTTGAGTTACCTATATTAACTGTCTGTATTACACATGTTCATTCTTAGATCTGATAAGACTCTCAACCTACCCATCTGACATCATTCAAGCCCTGCTTGTGGCTGAATCCAATCTCATTATCTTGTCTTTTATTTTGCTTGTCTTTTCTGCAGCATGTGATGCTTTCTTTACACTCTACTTTTTTTTTGAGACAGAGTCTCACTTTGTCGCCCTGGATTGAGTGCTGTGGAATCATAGCTCACAGCAACCTCAGACTCCTGGGCTGAAGTGATTCTCTTACCTCAGCCTCCCAAGTAGGTGGGACTACAGGCACCTACCACAGTGCCTGGCTGTTTGTTTCTATTTTTAGTAGAAGTGTGGTCTCCCTCTTGCTCAGGCTGGTCTCCAACTCCTGAGCTCAGGGAACCCACCCTCCTTGGCCTCCCAGAGTGCTAGGATTTCAGGTGTGAGCCACCCCGCCTGGCCTCCTCTCTGCTTCTTGAGATGCTCTCTTCTTTGCTTCTTGACATTCAGGACTTCTGGATTTCTTTCTTCCTCTCTCATGTGTCTTCTCATTCTCCTTTGCAGTCTTCTCCTCCTCTTACTGTTCTTTTATGTCTGTGCTTGGCTATCTTCATTCCTCATCTCACAGTGTCTCATAGCATTTCTGCCACCCCTCCCCCCAAATTCATGAATTTACGGCAGAAAATTTCCAAATCTGTAGCTGTCTGTCAGATCAGATCAAAGACTCACTGTCTTTGGACTCACATATCCAGCTGTTTACTAGACAACTTCACTCAGATGTTTTCCATCACAGTCTCTACTTCTGAGCACGCCTCTGTCTTCCTTCAACCCTTCTGGATTTCCCATCCCAGTTACTCCTTACTCCAAACCAGAGACTGGGTCTAATCTGTAGCAGATGTCCTCTGGGCCTTGCCTTGTCATCCTGCTCTGCCCAGTTCTGAAGGCCTGTATCTGTATCATTTTGCCCAAGGGCCTTTTAGAGAGACATGAAAGGCCAGTCTGTTTTGTGCAAAACAGGCTAGAAATGCCCAGGAATTAAACCCACCAGTCAATGACTTGCACATATTGGCTAATAAATTCTCTAGCTCCTCAACCCCTTGGGTGAGACAACTTGCTGGCATTTGTTTTATACCATTTTCCCTAATTTTTCCACCAACCAGGCCCCAGATACCCGCTGTGTAGTTGGCTTGATAACACACCCTTTACTGGCTATTTTTTTCTTCTCCTTGTCACTTTCCTACCAATATTCTCTGTTCTTCTCAAATGAACTACTTGCGCTGGAATACTTGCCTTGAGGTCTGTTTCTGGAAGAAATCAGAGTGAGACATCATTCCTCTTTCCTCTTTGCACTCCCTTTTTCCCCAGTCAGTTACCAAGTCCTGTAGCTGGCCACTACCCAGGTGCCCATTGCCACAACCCTAGCCTAGATCCCTCTGCTGCCCGCCTCCCTTCAGGACTGTCCTCCTTTGATCTTTTCTTTTCCTTTAGGTAATGATCATTTAAATACGCAGATTTGATTATATCACCCTAAGCTTATCAGGTCTCAGTTTACATGTAACTTCAAGAAGCTCTTTTCCCCCTCAGTTTTCTTTCAATTCTAGGGACCTATTCAAAGGAGTACCCTGCCCTTTCCCCTTTAAAGCACCTCTCACACTAGACACCAATTGACTACTGACTCCACTCTATTCCTCACTAGACTGTAACTCTCCAGGGACGGAAATGGGGTTTCGGGGTTTCCTTTCTTCCTCTCCTTCCCTCCCCCCTCCCTTGTTGTTGTACTCTTAGGTTGTAACTCAGTTCTGGGTACAGGGTAGAAACTCAGTATTTGTTAAACGAAGGAATGCACAGCAGGTCATTACTGCCTCCCCCAGATTGGCCTGTTTCTAAAGGGCCAAAATCTCAGAGTCTTCTAAAAACATTCTGTGATAGCTAGTGAACACATTAACAATTAACCCATATTCTACTCTTATGTTCTAATATAAGTTTGTTTTTTTTTTCCTTTAAACAATGACCAGTGATCTCTTAGGGAATACATCTTCATTTGGCTATGGTAAGTCAGGCATAGGACTAATTTTGTTTAAACCTAAGTAGGTAATTTTTCCTGTTACTTGGTTAAGAAGTATGGACAAGATGGGAGCTTGGAGCCTCCAAATTCTTTACATTTAAAGGGCTTTTCTCCCTTCTTCTTTTTTGTAGAGATGGGGTCTCTCTATGTTGCCCAGGCTGGTCTCAAACTCCTGGGCCTGCATAAGCCTCTCACCTTGGCCTCCAGAATGGCTGAGACTACACCACTGTGCCTAGCTTAAAGGGCTTTCTTTAATCCTGTAACTTTTTGCAAAATTGACAAATAAAAATTATATATATTTATGTTGTACATCATGTTTCTATATATATATAACGAAATGATTCCATCAAGCTAATTAACATATCTATCACCTTACATACATAACACTGTTGTGTGGTGAGAACATTTAAAATCTACTCTCAAAAACAAACAAACAAAAAAAAAGTTGAATCAAAGGGAGGAAACATTTCCAAACTCAAAAAAAAAAAAAAATCTCCTCTCAGTAATTTTCAAGTGTACTATATACCTTATTATATCTATAGTCTTCATGCTATACTATAGATTCCAGAGCTTATTACTCCTATCCAACTGAAATTTTGTATCCTTTCAGGAACACTTCCTCATTCCTCAACAATACCTGGGGTTCTCTGCTTCTGTGAGTTTCACTTTTTAGATTCCACACGAGTGACATCATGTCGTATTTGTCTTTCCGTGTCTGGCTTATTTCACTCGGCACAGTGTCCTCCAGGTTCATCCGTTTTGTTGAAAATGACAAGATTTCCTTGCTTTTTAAGACTGACTAATGTTCCATTGCTTGCACTTACCACATTGTCTTTATCCATTCATTTCTTGATGGACTCTTAGGTTGATCTTTCTTGTGAATAATGCTGCCAATAATGAACATGGGAATCTAGAGAACCCTTCAACATATTGATTTCATTTCTTTTGTACAGACACCAAGAAATGGAATTGCTGAATCATGTGGTTGTTCTATTTTTAAGTTTGTGAGGACCCTCCATACTTTTTACCATGATGGTCATTCTACTTTTAAGTTTGTGAGGAACCTCCATATTTTTGCCATGATGGCTGTACTAATATACATTCCCACTAACAAAACACAAGGGTACCCTTTTCTCCACAGCCTAACTAACACTTGCCTTTTGTTTTTTTCTACCATCCATTATCTGTATTTTTTTGATAATTAGTAATGTTGAGCATTTTTTCATATGTCTGTTGGCCATTTGTATGTCTTCTTTTGAGAAATGTGCATTCGAATCTTTGCTTTTTTTTTTTTTATTTCTTTGAGACAGAGTTTCACTCTGTTGCCCCAGGCTGGAATATTGTGAAGTCATAGCTCACAGCAACCTCAGACTCCTGCTTTGTCCATTTTTAAATCAGGTTTCTGTTTTTCAGTTTTGTTTGTTTCCTTGTTTTTGCTGTTGAGATGCTTGAGTTTCTTATATATTTTGGATATTAACCACTTGTAAGATGTATGGTTTCCAAATATTTTCTCCTATAGATTGCCTCTTAACTCTGTTGATTGTTCTCTTTGCTAGGCAGAAGCTTTATAGTTTGATGTAATCCCATTTGTCTATTGTTGCTGTCTGTGCCTGTACTTTTGAGGTCACATCCAAAAAATCTTTGCCAACAACAATACCCAAGGTGGTTTTTGTATATGGGCTGAGATGAGGGTCCAACTATATAGTCTCCCCAGTGCCATTTATTGAAGAGACTGCTCTTTCCTCATTGTGTGTTCTTGACACCTTTGTTGAGGAGAAGTTGACTATAGTGCATGGATTTATTTCTGAGCTCTTTTCTGTTCCATTGGTGTGACTCTTTTTATGCTAGTGTCATGCTATTTTGATAACAATAGCTTTGTATTATACTATTTTGAGATTAGGTAGTGTGGTGCCTTCAGCTTTGTTCATTTTGCTAAAGATTGAATTGACTATTCAGGGGATTTATAGTTTCATAATTTTAGGATTGTTTTTTTCTCTTTCTGTGAAAAATATCATTAGAATTTTGATAGGGATTTTGATAGAGATTATACCAATTCTGTAGATTGTTTTGAACATTTTAATAATATTAACTCTTGCAATCCAGGAACATGGGATATCTTTCCATTTACATGTGTCTTCTTAAATTTCTTTCATCAATGTTTTATAATTTTCAGTGTACAGATCTTTTCCTAAGTATATTTTTGATGCTATTATAAAGGGGGCTATTTTCTTGATTTCTTTTTTGTTTAGTTTGTTGTTAATATATTATTTCATAAGAATAAATATATGGCAATTCATTAATGCCTCTTATCATTTGAATTCTGTTAACTGAATTTCTATTAAGTTAGGCATGTTTGTATTTAATAATAAGAAAAAAGACTCAGTGCCCATAATTCAGTGGTTAGGGTGCTGGTCACACGTACCAGAGCTGGGTTTGAACCTGGCCCAAACCTGCTAAACCAAAAAATAAAAAATAGCTGGCATCTGTAGTCAGGCAGGCGTCTGTAATCCCAGCTGCTCGGGAGGCTGAGACAGGAGAATCACTTAAGCCCAAGAGTTTGAGGTTGCTGTGAGCTGTGACACCATGGCACTCTACCAAGGGTGACATAGTGAGACTCTGGCTCAAAAAAAAAAAAAAAAGAAGAAGAAGAAGAAGAAAAATGCCATTATAGTTCATATCCAATTCTACAGAATTCAAACTTCAGAACCTCTCCCTTACCCTTGCCTCTAATTTAGATGCTTTCTTCTCCCATTAAAAGTATTCTAAAATTGTGCTTATGTTCTAATTACATTGATGGAAATAGATAACCTGGACTCTAAGTCTTATCATTTGT
The DNA here is from genome assembly GCF_027406575.1 of Nycticebus coucang. Classification (NCBI taxonomy): domain Eukaryota; kingdom Metazoa; phylum Chordata; class Mammalia; order Primates; family Lorisidae; genus Nycticebus; species Nycticebus coucang. Next base: position 57,967,199 of record NC_069788.1, read on the forward strand.
AATTAAAAATTTCAGTTACAGGACACCGATCACTTTATTTTTCTCTTTCCTTTTCTTTCTCTCTCTCTCTTTTTTAACAGAGTATTCTCTTGCCAAGGCTAGAGTGTCATGACATCAGCCTAGCTCACAGCAACCTCAAACTCCTGGACTCAAGCCATCCTCCTGTCTCGGCATCCCGAGTAGCTGGGACTACAGGTGCCTGCCACAACACCAGGCTATTTTTTTCTTTTAGTAGAGACAGTGTCTTGCTCTTGCTCAGGCTTGTCTCGCACTCCTGAGTTCAAGTGATCTTCCCGTCTCGGCATCCCAGAGCTCTAGGATTACTGGTGTGAGCCACCACGCCTGGCCTTCTCTCTTCTTTTCTTGTTAATGTGGGATAGTTGTTAAAAGCACACATTGTAGAATGAGCCAGTCAAGCCAGAGGCCTGATTCTACTGGTTGTTAATCTGTGTGAGCTAAGGCAGTAACATCATCTCTCCTTGCCTCACTTTCCTCATCTGTTAAAAGAATAAAGTGTTATCTACCTCTTAGACTTCCTATGAAGGTAAACGAGGCAGAAGATATAAAGTAAAGAGATTAGCACACAATGAGCCTCAATGAATGATATAATCCTCATTGCTTTTACATTATCTGTTAGTTGGAGAATAAAGCCTTATATTATCTCACTTAGACCTCATAACAATACCATAATGTAAGCAATCATCCCTATCTTACAGATAAAGAAACCAAGGCCTGGAGAATTTAAAATAACTTGCCAAACAATGATAACAACAACAACAATAACAGATAATTATACAGTGCTCGCCATGTGCCAGGCACCATTCTAATTTGCTTTCCTCAACCCTAAAGGAAGATCTTACTGTTTTCTCCAGTTTGCAGGAGACTGAGTCCCAGAGGTCTGAATTGACTCGTTTAAGGTCACACAGCTCATGGCTATGGAACTAGGATTCAAATTCAGAGATGTGTGCCTAATTACTCTGCTGCACTGCCTATTCATTTCTGTTATGGAGTGGCATAGTTTGATAAAACAATCAAAATAATGAGCATAGATAGAATACAAAGGTTGAGAAAAACCCATAAGTACATTTGGATTTTATATTTAGGAGTATCTAATGGGTAAGTTTCTATCTACTTTCTGATACTATCTAGGACAAACAAAATAAAAGTAAATAGTTCACTGGCCTAACTTCTTTTGGGATGTTCTCAGTGGCACTTGAGGTTTTGTAAACTGTCACAACTATGTAAGCTTTCTGGAAGAAAACAATCTTAATTTCAATGCCATGGACAACTATAGATTTTATTTGATTTTGTTCAATCTAGACTCAGGCTGAGAACCTTTGCTCCTTGGAAAAACACTTGGAACTCTCCTGGGAAAATGTTACTTTTTCTCTTTTCTCTATAATATTGATATACCTGTCACACTTTAGCAGGGCCCATGATTAATCTCAATGTGCAGGTGTTCCTAACTGAGGCTGGATGTTTGAATTTGCTTCGTTCTATTCAGTCTCTCTTAATTTTGATTAATTGCCATCAGGAATAATAACTCCTGAGGGCAGATCATTAGGAAGCTACAGAATTGATTATGTTTAGCTACAGAATATGTAAAACTAGTCCCCACACTACAGTGATCATGGATATCCTTTCTGTTGTATGGACAAAAGATGCTGAGGTTCATTACAACTCTGCTTCAAAACAAGTTAAAATAGAGTTCAAAATGCTTTTTAACACACAAGGTAGCTTTCCAATGTGGCTTCTTCTTTTCTCAATGGGTTTAACTAACTCTGCCATGGAAGTCAGCGACCAGAGTTGGTTGTCATGGATAGTGATAGTGTTTTTTCTGTATAGACTAGGGAATATCTCAGTACCTATATGCAATAATGAATTGGCAGACTCCTGAGCCCTTGATGGGTAAGAAGGAACTCACCATGATCTGCTGTCCCCTAGAAGCCATAGCCTTAGTTGGGGCCTGCTTGCTCCACTCCATGGCTAATGCATCACCCTCCTGCTGCCTTCAGCTTCCTCTCCTCCTGTGCAGTTCACACTGCTACTAGAACAATCTTAAACCCTAGTATCATATCAAATGCTTCACTAGTTCCAGAGCCCCTTCTGTATATGATGTAAACTCCTGTTTATAATATTCAGGAAAAACATTTTTAATGGCCTTCTATGGCTATAGTAGAGAGATGCTGAGATACTAGACTAACCCTCAGGGGCAAAACACAATCACAATTTGTTTTTTCACTCATTCAAAGTCTGCAATGGAAGGGGGCTAGCCCATTGGTAGAGCAACACAAGTCCTCCTCTGACTGCTGCAAGGGAGAAGAGCATGGAGAATCGTGTCCTACCACAGAAAGACTTTGTCCCAAACATGGCGCATTACCTCAAGTCACAGTGCGTTGGTCAGAACCTCACCCACGGCTCTGCACAGCTACAGTGGGGCAAAAAGATGTATCTTCAATCTAGGGCAAGGAAGAGCATTGTGCACTTATAATGTCTACCATGATGGCCTTCTATATACAGTGTAAACTCAACAGCTTAACACTCAACGGAAGTCCTTTATGATTAGACCCCTGCCTACTTCACTAGCCTTCCTCTCTCTAGTTTCTTCTTTGTCCACTTACATTCAACAATTTACCTTGCACAGCTCACACTAGCTCATACCTTTCCACATGACCCTCATTATGCCTGGAATACTCTCATGCCCCTTGCTCATCTGGCTCACATTCATACTTCAAGACTTGTGTGGGCTCACTTGTACCTCCATAAGAGGTGCACTGTGACCGTAATCGGTGTCTGTCCAGACCTCCGAAAGAGCTGCACCGTGACAGCGATCGGTGTCTGCCCAGACCTCCGAAAGAGCTGCACCAACTGTACCTCAGTAAGAGCCATGCTGCTACCCCCAACCCGCGACCCGCGGCTGCCAGGCCTCTGCATGCCCTGACCAGGAACTGTGGGAGCCTCGTAACCCTGTGTCCTCTCTCCTGTACCTTCCTTGCCTCCACACCGGCCCGCTCGTCTGGCCAGGGACTCTGGTAGCCGCGTGCCCTCCAGAGCCCTCCCTGCCTCTGCATGGAACCCTTCTCCTGACCAGAGACTGCTGGAGTCTTGGGCTCTCTGTGCCAAAGTCACTGGGTGCCAGGCACTCCAAGAACTGTGTACACCACCCCCCACTCTGTTGCTGGATCCGGGTGTGTCACACTCCGGAGCTGTTTCCATAGCCAGAACTCCCTGGCTGGGGCAGCCCCAGAGGAACTACACAGGGTCACTCCCTACAAAGATCCACCAACAATAGAGTGATCCTGCTTGGGTCTAATTTTGGAGAGTCACCTCCCCAAATCTGAGGATGGCCAGAGGCAACAGTGAAAAACAATCATGAGGCGAAATCAACAGAAAAATTCTGGCAATATGAATAATCAGAGTAGATCAACTCCCCCAAGGATCAATGGGGCAGACACAGCATAAGATCCCATGCACAAACAAACAGCTGAGATGTCAGAAATAGAATTCAGAATCTGGATAGCAAACAAGATCAAATTAGAATTCCAAGCAGTAACCCAAAAGATATCTCAAGAATTCAATGAATTCAAAGACCAAATGACCAAAGATTTTGACACAGTGAGACAAGAAGTTGCAGCCCTCAAAGATCTGAGAAGCACAGTAGAATCCCTCACTAACAGAATGGAGCAAGCAGAAGAAAGGATTTCTGACATTGAAGACAAAGCTTTTGAACACTCCCAAACTCTCAAAGAGGAAGAGAAATGGAGGGCAAAAACAGATCACTCTCTCAGAGAGCTCTGAGATAATTGCAAGAAAACCAATATTCATCTTATAGGGATCCCCAAAAGCGATGAAGTGGCTTCACAAGGCACAGAGTCTCTTCTCCATGAGATTATAAAGGAGAACTTTCCAGACATACCAAGAGATTCTGATATTCAGAGAGCAGACAATTTCAGAACTCTGGCACAACTCAACCCAAATAAGACATCCCCCAGACACATCATAATCGATTTCACTAAAGTTAATATGAAGGAGAAAATTCTGAAAGCAGCCAGACAAAAGAAAACCATCACCTACAAGGAGAAGAATGTTAGAATAACTGCAGATCTCACTGCTGAAACCTTTCAAGCTAGAAGACGATGGTCATCGACTTTTAATCTCCTAAAACAAAATAACTTTCAACACAGGTTCCTGTACCCAGCTATACTGAGTTTCATTTATGACGGATAAATTAAATACTTTAATGACATTCACATGTTGAAGAAATTTGCCATAACTAAACCAGCTTTCCAGGACATTCTCAGACCTATCCTCCACAAAGACCAGCGTAACCCTCCACCACAAAAGTAAACCCATCCAGAAAATTTTGATCAAATTCCAACTTCCACAGTCACAAAAGGATTAAAAATGTCCACCGGACCCTTGAAAGGCTTATCAATATTCTCAATTAATGTGAATGGTTTAAATTTTCCTTTAAAGAGGCTGACTGGATACAAAAACTCAAGCCAGATATCTGCTGCATACAAGAATCTCATCTTACTTTAAAAGATAAATATAGACTCAAGGTGACTCATCTATACTCCAGGCAAATGTAAAGCAGAGAAAAGGAGGTGTTGCAATCCTATTCACAGATGCAATAGGCTTTAAACCAACCGAAATAAGGAAGGATCAGGATGGACACTTCATATTTGTTAAAGGTAATACTCAATATGATGAGATTTCAATTATTAATATTTATGCACCCAACCAGAATGCACCTCAATTTATAAAAGAAACTCTAACAGACATGAGCAACTTGATTTCCTCCAGTTCTATACTAGTTGGAGACTTTAACATCCCTTTAGCAGTGTTGGATAGATCCTCCAAAAAGAAGCTAAGCAAAGAAATATTAGATTTACACTTAACCATTCAACATCTGGACTTAACAGACATCTACAGAACATTTCATCTCAATGAAACTGAATACACATTCTTCTCATCAGCCCATGGAACATGCTTCCAAATTGACCACATCCTAGGCCACAAATCTAACCTCAGCAAATTTTAAAAAATAGAAATTATTTCCTTGCATTTTCTCAGACCATAATGAAATAAAACTTGAACTCAATAACAACAGGAATCTGCATACCCATACAAAAACATGGAAGCTAAACAACCTTATGCTGAAGGATAGATGGGTTATAGACGAGATTAAGAAGGAAATCACCAAATATTTGGAAGAAAACAACAATGAAGACACCAATTATCAGAACCTCTGGGATACTGCAAAAGCAGTCCTAAAAGGAAAATTTATAGCACTGCAAGCCTTTCTCAAGAAAACGGAAAGAGAGGAAGTTAATAACTTAATGGGACATCTCAAGCAACTGGAGAAGGAAAAGCATTCCAACCCCAAACCCAGCAGAAGAAAAGAAATAACCAAAATCAGAACAGAATTAAATGAAATTGAAAACAAAAGAATTATACAACAGATTAATAAATCCAAAAGTTGGTTCTTTGAAAAGATCAATAAAATAGATAAACCTTTGGCCAAACTAACCAGGAAAAAAAAAGACTAAAATCTCTAATTTTATCAATCAGAAATGATAACAATGAAATAAGAACAGACCCCTCAGAAATTCAAAAAAATCCTTAACGAATACTACAAGAAACTCTACTCTCAGAAATATTAAAATCTGAAAGAAATCAACCAATACCTGGAAGTACACCACCTACCGGATTTAGCCAGAATGAAGTGGAAATGTTGAACATGCCTATATCAAGTTCTGAAATAGCATCAACTATACGAAATCTCCCTAAAAAGAAAAGCCCAGGACCAGACGGCTTTACATCAGAATTCTACCAAACCTTTAAAGAAAAACTAGTACGTATATTACTAAACCTCTTCCAAAATATAGAAAAAGAAGGAATACTACCCAACACATTCTATGAAGCAAACATCACCTTGATCCCCAAACCAGGGAAAGACCCAACAAGAAAAGAAAATTATAGACCAATATCACTAATGAATATTGATGCTAACATACTCAATAAGATCCTAACAAACGGAATCCAACAACACATCAAAAAAATTATACACCATGACCAAGTTGGATTTATCCCAGGGTCTCCAGGCTGGTTCAATATACGTAAATCTATAAATGTAATTCAGCGCATAAACAAACTAAAAAATAAAGACCATATGATTCTCTCAATTGACGCAGAAAAAGCTTTTGATAATATCCAGCATCACTTCATGATCAGAACACTTAAGAAAATTGGTAAAGAAGGGACATTTCTTAAACTAATAGAGGCCATCTACAGCAAACCCACAGCCAATATCATATTGAATGGACTTAAATTGAAATCATTTCCACTTAGATCAGGAACCAGACAAGGCTGCCCATTGTCTCCATTGCTCTTTAACATTGTAATGGAAGTTCTAGCCATTGCAATTAGGGAAGAAAAGGCGATCAAGGGTATCCATATAGGGTCAGAAGAGATCAAACTTTCACTCTTCGCAGATGGTATGATCGTATATCTGGAAAACACTAGGGATTCTACTACAAAACTTTTAGAAGTGATCAAGGAATACAGTAATGTCTCAGGCTACAAAATCAACACTCATAAATCTGTAGCCTTTATATATACCAACAATCACCAAGCCAAAAAAATAGAAAAATAGTCAAGGACTCTATTCCTTTCACAGTAGTGCCAAAGAAGATGAAATATTTGGGAGTATACCTAACAAAGGACGTGAAAGATCTCTACAAAGAGAACTATGAAACTTTAAGAAAAGAAATAGCTGAAGATGTTAACAAATGGAAAAACATACCATGCTCATGGCTGGGAAGAATCAACATTGTTAAAATGTCCATACTACCCAAAGCAATATATAATTTTAATGCAATTCCTTTTAAAGCTCCATTGTCATATTTTAAAGATCTTGAAAAAATAATACTTCATTTTGTATGGAATCAGAAAAAACCTCGAATAGCCAAAACATTACTCAGCAATAAAAACACAGCAGGGGGAATCACACTACCAGACCTGAGACTATACTATAAATCGATAGTGATCAAAACAGCATGGTACTGGCACAAAAACAGAGAAGTAGATGTCTGGAACAGAATAGAGAACCAAGAGATGAATCCAGCTACTTACGGTTATTTGATCTTTGACAAGCCAGTGAAAAACATTCAGTGGGGAAAAGATTCCCTATTTAACAAATGGTGCTGGGTGAACTGGCTGGCAACCTGTAGAAGACTGAAACTGGACCCACACCTTTCACCATTAACTAAGATAGACTCTCACTGGATAAAAGATTTAAACTTAAGACATGAAACTATAACAATACTTGAAGAAAGTGCAGGGAAAACTCTTGAAGGAATCGGCCTGGATGAATATTTTATGAGAAGGACTCCCCAGGCAATTGAAGCAGTATCAAAAATACATTACTGAGACCTGATCAAACTAAAAAGCTTCTGCACAGCCAAGAACATAGTAAGTAAAGCAAGCAAACAGCCCTCAGAAAGACCCAACAAGAATGGGTCTTCCTCAGAATGGGAGAAAATATTTGCAGGTTATACTTCCGATAAAGGTTTAATAACCAGAATCCACAGAGAACTCAAATGTATTAGCAAGAAAAGAACAAGTGATTCCATCTCAGGATGGGCAAGGGACTTGAAGAGAAACTTCTCTAAAGAAGACAGACGCATGATCTACAAACCCATGAAAAAAAGCTCATCATCCTTAATCATCAGAGAAATGCAAATCAAAACTACTTTGAGATATCACCTAACCCCAGTAAGAGTAGCCCACATAACAAAATCACAAAACCAGATTTTGGGATTGGATGTGAAGAAAAGGGCACACTTCTACACTGCTGGTGGGAATGTACACTAATACACTCCTTCTGGAAGGATGTTTGGAGAATACTTAAAGATCTAAAAATAGACCTGCCATTCGATCCTATAATTCCTTTACTAGGTTCATCCCCAGAAGGCCAAAAATCACAATATAACAAAGACATCTGTACCAGAATGTTTATTGCAGCCCAATTCATAATTTCTAAGTCATGGAAGAAGCCCAAGTGCCCATCGACCCACGAATGGACTAGCAAATAGTGGTACATGTATACCATGGAATATTATGCAGCCTTAAAGAAAGATGGAGACATTACCTCTTTCATGTTTACATGGATGGAGCTGGAACATATTCTTCTTAGCAAAGTATCTCAGGAATGGAAGAAAAAGTATCCAATGTACTCAGCCCTTCTTTGAAGCTAATTTATAGCTTTCACATGAAGGGTATAACCCAACTATAGCACAAGAATATGGGGGAGGGGCCAAGGAAGGGGAAGGGAGGGAGGAGGTTAGAATGGAGAGAGGGTAGTGGGTGGGGCCACACTACAGTGCATCTTAGAATGGGTACAGGCGAAACTTACTAAATGCAGAATACAAATGTCTACATACAAAAACTAAGAAAATGCCATGAAGGCTATGTTGAACAGTTTGATGAGAATATTTCAGATTGTATATGAAATCAGCACATTGTACCCCTTGATTGCACTAATGTACACAGCTATGATTTAACAATAAAAAAAAAGACTTGTGTGAAATGCCAGCTACTCTAGTAACCCTTGCTTATTGTATCACTCCCCCAGGTGGCCCTTTTCTGCATCCCATTGCCTTTGGGGCTCATTTCTCCAAAACTGCTATCACTTTTATTGTCACTAAATGTCCATTTCCTCCATTAGACGAGGTCATTGGGAGCAAAATTTCTGGCTTGTATCTCTACTGCCCAGTGCAGCGGATCTGAGACTTTTTGATCTCACTGATCTTTGAGAATCTAATGAAAACTCTACATTTTTAACTATACACTGTAGACAAATTATTCTAAATTTTGCAAGTAATTTCAAGAAGTTCTGGAACACTCTAAATGCATCTGTGAGCTTTAAGAATCTGTGGTTAAGAACCTCTGCATAAACTCCTGGATACATCAAAATAGTTATCACCTCATAGGTGCTTAATGTGGGGCAGATACTTTTCTGAATATTTCACATGATTTAGCCCATTTTTTCCTTGCAGCCAGCCTATGAAGTAGACACTATAATTATCTCTATTTTACATAGCAGAAAACTGAGTGTCAGCACTGAAGTAATTTGCTCCAGGCTATTCTTTAGCCTGCTCTCTTAACCACTCATTATATTGCTTTTTAGCTTTACTATGGTACTGTACATAACACCCTCCCTAAATGACTCTGCATAAGCATCTGGGGAAAGAACCATAGAATGAATGTAGGCAGGAGCGTTAAATACCAGGAACTATGAATAAGATGAAAACCATTCAGAAGGCCTGGTCTGGTGGATCATACCTATAATCCTAGCACTCTGAGAGGCTAAGGCAGGAGTATCTCTTGAGCTCAGAAGTTCAAGATCAGCGTGAGCAAGAGCAAGACACTGTCTGTACTAAAAATAGAAAAACTAACTGGGTGTAGTAGTGGTGCCTGTAGTCCCAGCTACTAGGGAGGCTGGTGCAGGGGGATCTCTTGAACCCAAGAGTTTGAGGTTGCTATAAGCTATGATGCCATGGCATTCTAGCCTAGGGCAACAGAGTGAGACTCTGTCTCAAAAAATAAAATAAAATATGGCTCAGCGCCCATAGCTCAGTGAGTAGGGCGCCGGCCACATACACCAAAGCTGGCCAGTTCGATCCCAGCCTGGGCCTGCTAAACAACAATGACAACTACAATAAAAAATAGCCAGGCATTGTGGTGGGTGCCTGTAGTCCCAGCTACTCAGGAGGCTGAGGCAAGAGAATTGCTTAAGCCCCGGAGTTTGAGGTTGCTGTGAGCTGGGTTGCTACAGCACTCTACTGAGGGCAACATAGTGAGACTCTATCTCAAAAAAAAAACATAATAAATAAATAAATAAATAAATAAAATAAAATAATTCAGAAAACCAAAAGTCTTGGCAATCTAAAGGTTTGCAAATGCTGTGAACTTTCTTGGAGTAGGTATCAAGGGTATGAGCTATACCCAATCTTTAGGTACCTTTAAGGATAAGGGATGAAAAGGTCAAGAATTTTTATTGAATACTTAATTACATGTCTGATATTGAGTTTGGTACTTCATAAATAGACCATGTCATACAATAGTACCAATAGACCATAGGATATAATTGAATTTTGAGCCCTGGGGAAGGATTGAATGGGTAAATAAAAAGTATCCTGCTCTTTCAGGCAGGCGTTATTAAACCACAGTTTGTAAAAGCCTAACAACTGGCTTCCTGGGACATCAACAATGGAGAGTTTACTGAAAGAATGGAGAAGGAATGAGAAGGTAAGGGTAGGGTGAATTTTTTCTTTCTTTTTATAAAGATAAGCTTTTTAAGTCTTTGGTGACAAGAAAAAGTTTTACAGTTACAGTTAGATGCACACAGGACCTTCATTCAAGTGTGCACACACACTTCTGGTCTAGTTTTGGAAGGTGGGAAGGGAAGGTAGGAAAGAGAGAAGAAAGGAGACCAACATGTAATTATTATGTGTCAGTAATCACACTAAATGATTCCAAATAGGGCCTCTCAGGTCATCTACCCTAGAGCTAGATAATATTATGGCGAATGGTTCAGAGGTCAGAAGTGAGGCACTTAGTTGGGGGAGAGGCCTGGCCAGGAAGACTCATCCCACCTTCAGAAACTTGCAGTCCACTTGGAGACGCAAGACGGAATCTTATGGGACACTACATTAGCAATTCTGATCTCATCCATGAGCAATTTTGGTCATACTCAGGAAGACCTGGAAATAAGAGAAACACCTCTGGTGTCATTCATCCCCCATGATTTCTAAGTCCAGTCATACTATATTCTGCAAATCCTGATTCAGGAGATCCGTCTTTGGTAAGCTTTGAACCACTTTCGTGTGTAGAGCTGGGTCCGGTCTGCCCAGGGCCAATGTATAACCCTAAATCTCTGGAGGGTAGAAATCTACATGCCTTTTTTTTTTTTTTTTTTTTTGAGACAGTCTCAAGCTATTACCCTAGAGTAGAGTGCTGTAATGTCATAGCTCACAGTAACCTCAAACTCTTGGGCTTAAGCGATTCTCTTGCCTCAGCCTCCCAAGTAGCTGGGACCATAGGCACCTGCCACAGTGCCCAGCTATTTTTTTGTTGTTGTCGCAGTTGTCATTGTTGTTTTAGCTGGCCCAGGCCGTGTTCAAACCTGCCAGCGTTGGTGTGTGTGGTTGGCGCCCTGCTCACTGGGCTATAGGGGCTGCCCTACATGCCTATTTGGAGGTGGGCAACTAGATCAATCACAGGGGTCAGGATAGGTGATGCCAGTCGTTGTCCAGGTTTGTGTCCTCGGTAGTTAAAGAAATTGTAACTCCATCTCGTAATGTGTAGGTGATGCGTCTTCCTGACGGTCTTTTTTATTACCCTTACGTTTTTCCTTCTCATTGCATCATTGGCTCTAGATATCTTGGTTTCTCAGTGTAGATATATTTGGGTTTAGGAGAGTGATTTTAAAAGTGCAGTAAGTCAAGTACAGTGGCACATGCCTATAGTCCTAGCTACTTAGGAGGTGGAGGCAGGAGGACCCCCTAGGGGTTTGCCACCAGTCTGGGTAATATAGTGAGACCCTGTCTCTTAAAAAAAAAATAAAGAGGAAGAAAGTAGCACAGGACTTTTCAAGAAAATTATTTAGTACTAAATTTTGGAAAATTTTCCAGTTTTTTTTTTTTTATTTTTTTTTGAGACATAGTCTCACTCTGTTGCCCAGGCTGGAATGCCATGGCATCAGCCTAGCTCACAGCAATCTCAAACTCCTGGGTTCAAGTGATCCCCTGCCTCTCTGAGTAGCTGGAACTTAGGTGACAATTACTGGTTACATCCAATTATTTTTCTATTTTTAGTAGAGATGGTATTTTGCTCTTGCTCAGGCTGGTCTCAAACTCCTGAGCTCAAGAAAGCCCCTTTCCTTGCCCTCCCAGAGTGCTAGGATTATAGGTGTGAGCCACCTGGGTTAGCCAGGAAATGTTTCTAATATTAGCTTAGATATTCTTTATAACTAAGCTGTCTTAAATTATAACCTACATGGAACTCTCACTTTGAACTGTCATTTTGTCTCACAAATCAGCTGAAGGGGACTAAATCAAACCAGCTTTGCCCTTAGTTACCGTCATGAAGCTCTAATTACCCAGAGTGCATCTCAAGTTCTGTGGCGATTCATTAAAATTCTATTTTTGGTCCCTTTTCAGTTGGATGCATCTCGGCATTCTAAATTCTAGTCTCTTCCTGTTTCAAAAAAAGTACACAGTTACTAGAGTATATTTTATCTCATTTGTTTGTTAATTTTATTTTGTAAAGACCTCCGTGGGCCTTCATTTCTAGAACCAATAGCTGTGCCTATCATAACCAGTTAAAATGCAAATTTTTCTAGAGACTGGCCCCTACAGTCCTATAGCAAAAGAATTTTGACCTTGCAAAATTATTTGCATTTGGAGAAGGATTCCCTTCACATTTACGACTTTGCACCTGGATCCAGGAAAAGTGGGCTCAGAGGTGGACTCTGTGGAGGGGGGATGGAGTCTTTGAGGTTTGAGGAAGAAGATGTGACACTATGTGAAGAATGCAACCCTGTGCTTAGAACAGGACTGAGAATGAAGCCCTGATGATTGCCACTCTGGAAGGTCTTCATAGATGGGAGGCCATTAGATGTTGGCGAGTCATCTGCGTATTTTCAGAGGGATGGGACTTATGTCAGTAGTCTGGGCTTTGGCTTTCACAGATCTCTTTGGGCAGCCCAACCGGGAGAGGTTATCAGGTCCCCTGCCTGCTTGGTCAGGTCACTATTTAACTTGTTTTAACTCCGCATGGGAATGTATATCTCTTCTGCCCGTGGAACCTATCGCTTTTGTTACTAGGCACCCAGGGAAGTCTTGCAGTATTTCTCCTAGGGATGTGCAGCCTTGGAGTTGCCCGTGTGAAGTTTATCTTTGCTTTTCTGGTATTTGTTATCAGCAGAGGATTATCCAGGGAGTAGTTTGGCTTCAGTGTAAGGCTGATTCTCTATTTCTTCTCACCCAGTGAAAATATCAGGTCTTTAGATTACAAACCAAATATAACTCCATCAGGAAGAGAAGACTCCAAGGAGAAAACACAAACAGCCAAGGATTAACAGTGGAGGATTACTGGCAAATGAGATACAGTGTGTTTTTTTCTCCAAACTTTTTAGAGAAGAAAAGGCTATAATTTATCCTAGAATTCTGCTGTGTTTTTTAAGATGTGATTTGGAGGATCTTTTAGGAATTACTGCTTGTCTCAATTGGAAGGGGGAAATGAAGGAACCAATTTATATAAATATTATTTTATAGTTCTGAATAGAGAGAACATGATTTTAAAATTATAGATCATAGCTCAGTATATGTTGATAATCTCATAAAAATTAAATTAGGTCACTGGTCATATATTTTATATTTTACTTAATGTATTATAGTTTTACTAAATAGAGATTTTCCAATGTAGTTCACTGTTGCTAATGCAATGATTTTTTTGGCTAAGGGTTATGCACTATAAGAAGATAAAAAAGCTTTGAGCTGATTAGGAATTTTATCTAATTGTATTGCTCCATTAAAAAATACGGTATCCATAGGTTGGTTAAATAGAAGCATCATCGTTAAAGTTCTTAATGGAAATTTAAAAGGTCTCTTCATTTGTCACTGCAGAATATAATCTCTTTCTCTGCATTTGTCCTGTGGAATACGGCAAACGAGAGGATCTTATGCTGCACATTTTCACCAGAAGATTTTAACAGCCCTCTCTTTAAAATACTTCTGTAAGAGCCATTCTCTCTTTCAAAGGGTGACTGTATTTACAATTTGGACCTTGAACTTCTGGGAAGCCTTGGAGTTACTTGAAAGAGTCCTGAAATCTTTATTTACATTCAGCATTATCAAGGACAGAATAAACAATGTGTTGCAAAGGATATACCACCATGTTTACATGCAAGTAGCTACTGTAATGATTAATAATACGAAATATGCTGTTTTCATGGTACCTTTTGAAATTCTCAGTTGAGACTAAAACAGAACTACTATTCTTAGGGTAGAAAATTAGCCTCTCATATGTTTGGAAACTACTAGAAACTAGGAGTGGAAAGTGTCACCAATATGACAAGTTTCCATTTCAACTAAAGTTCCTTATGTGTCTCTGACCTCTCCAGGGGCAATGGAGTCATTCAGTTCTAAGAATGAATCATGCTTATATAACAAACTGGTCACAAAAGTGTAGAGCAGGCGTCCTCAAACTGTGGCCCGCGGGCCACATGAAGCGGTGTGAATTGTATTTGTTCCCGTTTTGTTTTTTACTTCAAAATAAGATATGGGCAGTGTGCATAGGAATTTGTCCATAGTTGTTTTTTTTTTTAAACTATAGTCCGGCCCTCCAACAGTCTGAGGGACAGTGAATTGGCCCCCTGTTTAAAAAGTTTGAGGACGCCTGGTGCAGAGCATGCGGGTTTGTGGAAAAAGTCAGCACATTCAAATAATCTGCTAATATAGAGTCTTTGGGTTTTTTTCCTTGTTAATGATTTCACATTACCCCATTGCAACTAAGCAGAAGGCAGCTTGCTGTAGAGGTCTGTAAATGCATTTTAATCTCACTTTGAGCCAACCAGGATCCCCTTTTTCATGATTAAGGTGAGAACTCAATGAAATGCACCCAGCTTCACCTTATTTCCTAAGCTGAGCTGCACTTCTCCCACCTCAGGATCATTGCTGGGTCAGGAAACCTGGAACAGAGACAGAAGAGGAGGCAGGTGCTCCAGAAAGTACCAAGGCAAAGTTACAAAGAGAAAAGGTCCTAGTTTGTGAAGATCTGGATCACTAACAGCACACAAAGCAGGCAATTGCTATGAAGAGTCTACCCCCATCACTCTGATGGAAACAAAGCCTAGTCTAACAGTCAAATACAAAGAACACGGGGGAAAGAAGGCACTTCTAATCACAGCCCCGAGGTTGACAACAACCTGGAAAAGGTCTGCTTCCACGCAGAGTAGGCAAATAAATCCATTCCTTTTACACACTCTATAGAAGTTTTTATTGTTTATGAATAATGACAGCTCTCTTTCATGTTTCAATATTCTGGGTCCAGGGAGAAGAGGGAATTGGGCCTGTTAACCTTCGCATGCAACTAAGAAGCAGTTTATGGCTGGCCAGGTGCAAATGCCATATCTAATCTTTCCCTCTGCCTGTCGTGTTGCAGCTGCAGCGGTTGGAAGGAGTTGGGGAGTTATTAAATATCAAGGAAATGTTTGTTCCAGGACTGTCCCACTTCGTGGCACCAAGAGGAACTTACAAATTGTCTTCCCCTTAAAAAGAATGACAGTGGTCAACAGAGAAAAACCATTCTTACTGAGACATTAACAATAGGGGTAGGATCAAAATGACCCATCCCAAACCCAGAGGGAAATTTGGGAACTTTTATCAGTCTGATTCCTTTACAGCGCAGTAGCCCCAAAGGTTGCAAAAGCTCTTAAGTGTGCTGTCTTTACTGATTCTGGTTCTCTGTGGACAGAACACTCAGATACTCAAAGTCAAAATATATTCGCCTGAAAAACACAAAATTTCTGTAATTCTCTCGTTAATGCCCATGAAGATTTAAGAGGTTAAAAATATAATTCAAGATAAAATAAAATGAGATATTGAAAACATAATCCAAAAGGAAGGTTTGTCTGAGTTATTCAAACTGCATGGAGTAGTGAAGTATACACTGGTTGTGGGAATATGAGTGTGAGCCCCAGCTCTAGGATTTCCTGGATGCCTGAGTTGGGACAAGGCATCTGAACTCCATTTCCTTTTCTGTACAATGAGAAGTTGATCACTGCAAAACCTCTTCTAGTTTTACAAATCTACATTCTATTTATCTTTCACCCAGGATAGGGGTAGGTACTGTGTCAACTATAAAGTAAAGAAGATTACAATCTATATGATCAAAAATGGGGGCAAAATTAACATAGATTAAATAATGGCCTATTGCCATGACAACTTTTACAAAGTAAGGTAGACTAGTGTGAAAATAATCAATGTGGAGGATGGTTTGAAATGATGTACCATTGCATTTTTTCCTTAGCTCTGTTCTGTTCAAAATATTTAGACAAGACTATAGATGGCATCTGTAGCAGATATACATTTTCTAAATGTAATCAAAATCTAATGACAGAGATTTCATTAAATAGGAGTTGCTTTTGTCATATGATGAGGAGTTATATGACCGGAGGTGGACTGTAGTAGGTTGGCTTGGCTCTGCAATGGTGTCACACCGTGGGCTACTTTTCTTTCCTAATTCTCATTCTTTGACCTGGTTTTGATTCTCATGTATCTGGCCTCTGTAATAAGCTTGCCTGGATGCCCACACAGTGACTTCTGCTTTTACCTCATTGGCCAGAACTGTATCACATGACCACCTCTAGCTGCAAGTGATGCTGGGAGATCAAGGACCTTCACTGGCTCCACTGCTACTGTAGAGCCAAATTAAGGATGTGTCAGTAAGGATGAAAGTGAAAATAGTTATCTAATATTTAATTAGCAGTAGCTGTCGTGGGACTCTTATGTGATTCACGGAGTACACAGGCTGGAGAGGATGATAAATACGTTGCATAATGGAGCCAGAACTCAAGAGGATCTCAAGAGAATGGGAAAATAAAATAAATCTAACCTGCAGAAATCAATAGGGTCAAATCAAAGTCCTACCTCTGAGTCTAAAATATTAACTGTACACAGACAAAATGGGGGAAATTTTTCTCAACAGCACCCTATAAAATATTTATTCATTTTAATTTACTGCAATATTGATAATCAAAAGAACATTTAACATTTCTCAAATCATTATTATTTAGTTATCTCATTTAATTATCATGGTAATTCTATGAGGTAGATATAATATTATTTTTCTCTTCATTTTATTTTTGAGAAAACTGACAGTTATAACTAACTTGACTAAGTCCCCCAGCGAGTAAGTGGATAGGCCAGGTTTGAATCAAATGCCAGAATCTTTGTCATTAACCTTTATATTATACTATTCCCTAAGGAAAAGTGATCTGTTTTCTAAAAAAGCTAAGAAACTCTTGGATTGCCTTAATAATGTCATGATATCTATTCCAGAAGGATAGTAGTCCTTGCCTTATCTGATCAGAAGCTATGTGCAACATTGTTCTTTATTATTATTATTATTATCTGCAACATTGCTCTTAATTCTGGAACCCATACTTAGACAGGTGCACCCATACCAGCTTTGCCTTAGTCTCCAAGGACAAGGATGCTCAAAGCCAGCTCCTCCACCCTGCTCTTGGCCCTATCTCTGTCTCCTCTTGAACTCCATTGTTTGACTCTTCCACCTCCTGTATCTCCAACTTACCGCATTCTATGAATTCTTGTTTCCTCAGCCACCAAATGTATTCAAAAAGTTTCCATTCTAAATAACTAATCCCCACACAACCTCATTTATAGAAATGTAAGTTTTGTACACTACTGCTTCTGATAAGTCCTTGGGAGCCACAATTCTTCGCAGAATATGTAGCCCATGCTGTCTCCTTAACTCCCATTCAGACTCTCCTCGGTTTCCCAGTGTGTTGCAAAACATACATCTCTCCTCGGTGGCAACTATCTAAGTCAAAGAAGTTTGCAGGCTGGCTGATGGCATTTTAAAGGCTACTCATTTGTGTGATGTGCATCTAGAAAGCATTCACAAATTTGTTAAGAAGTCCAGTTTTGACAAAGGTTCTCTCCTACTACTAAATCAATATAACTTTTCTTTTTTTTTTTTGAGACAGAGCCTTAAGCCATTGCCCTGTGTAGAGTGCTATGGCATCACAGCTCACAGCAACCTCAAACTCTTTGGTCCAAGCGATTCTCTTGCCTCAGCCTCCTAAACAACTGGGACTACAGGCACCCACCATAATGCCCGCCCATTTCTTGGCTGCAGTTGTCATTGTTGCTAAGCAGGGTTCGAACCTGCCACCCTAGGTGTAAGCGGCCAGCACCCTGCCAACTGAGCCACAGGCACCACCTAAATCAATATAACTTTTTAACTCACTGTGAAACCGTGAACCTAAATTCTGAATGACTTTATTGGTTCTCTATTGGTTTTCTCATTATATTATTCTTAGCACAAAAGACTGACTGCTTCTGCTCTTTTACACTTAGGGGATAATTTTGGTGGCTAAAACAGTATTTAACTTATCATGAAAACAGTGGTATGTTGAGCCATAAATGAAAAGAGGCTGGTGCCATTTTGAATTATCAGCGTAGTAAGCGTCAGTGACAGGAAGGATCGAGAAAAGGAAATTCATTGTCAGTCTTTGTCTACCCCAGCTCTACATACTCTGAAAAGAAAACAAACCCAAGTCAAAACGCTTTAGAAGGAGATCATTTCACAAAGGTCTGCAAAACCATAAGCACCAATTGCAAGTATAATATATTTATAAACCTGGTCATCTAAAATATATTAAGAACCCTGGTGCTATTGGAAAGTTTTAATTTTTGCTAATTTTAACTATGAGGTCACTTCTCTATGCGGTGATTGAAGCAAGTGATATCCTTTAATAAAAAATCTTCCAATTTCCTAATGGCAGCAGTGAAACAGTAATTCACTGTATCTTGTTATATTAATAATAATTTTTCTGCTGGGTACTTATTTATCATTTTGCAACTTTTAGTTCTTAACTCTTTGCAGACATGATTAGACTAAGAAATTGCTAAAGAGAGAATAAAACAAGAGGCAGAATCCCAGAACTGTGGGGCTGGAGGGTGATAGAGGTAGCCAACTAGATCGTTTTAGATGAGTAGAATTACTCATGTTAGAGAATTCTACGATATTAGTGTTTGTGTTTTAAAATAGCACTTCAAACTTTTTAAAGCACACTCAACATGCATTATGCATTTGTGTGCATTACTCACAAGATGTTTTCATCCCAACCTTAAGATTTATAAGCCTGAGCTAGAAAAGATAAGTGATTTGCGAATGTCTACTGTCTCCTAGCTCAAAGATCTCTCCCCAGTGCTACATACATGCACTTATTTAATTTAATCTCTGACTTCCATTAGTTTCCATTCCCGAAATGAGAGGCAAGAGCAAGCAAGAGTGGGGCGGGGGGAGAGAGAGAAACACAACCAGACTTTCTATTAGTATAAAATGGAATAAGAAGTTAGTGATACTCGGAAAACATTAGCACTTCCAGATGCTAGAAAGAGCCCTACATTAAACAGATAAAAATTCTGTAGCACTGTGTATTTTTTTTAAAATAGACTGCATTTGATGGTGAACTTTTAAAAGTGAATAATCTTTCATAATGTAGAAAAGATACAAATCTGTATACCTTGTTTTTAATGTACACTTAGAACCTACACTTCACTATGTTTTACCAATAATATTATTCAAAAGACTTATGGCTTAGTGTTAAACAGAACTAAGGAAAAAGAGTAACCTTGAAGTATCCCACAGGTAAAAGAAACAGTTTAGGGGAATATTCTATTAAACATGTTTTCATGGAAGGATCAAATACTGTGCAATTATTTTGCAATTACCGTTCAGCCCCTTGCTATGTAATTACTCATTTGGTTATATATGCTTTACAAATTAGCACCCCTAAAGATCTAAAAAAAATTACACAGAACATGGTGATTATCCTTAGAGTTACATGGTTTCTCAAAGGGTAATTACCATTTAATTTGCTAGGTCTGAATTCATAGCAAGACCTCGTGGTAATCATGTACTTACAGGGGGACTTGCAGGGCTGCTGGGGCCTCAAAATATTGTGGAAAAGTGCTTAGAACAGGTGCAGATCCAAACTGGTGAGTCCTGTGTGCTCATACACCCTCGTGGCTTATACCAACCTCTCAGTAAATATCGTTGGTTGCGTGTGTACACACACATGTGCACACATACACGTACACCTGCAGAGTCCTTAGGTCTCCCAAAGGCTGACCAACTTCCCATGGGTGAGGAAGCCTTTTACTCAGCCAATCAAGGGTCACTCCACTTAAAAAGCAACTCACGTTAGGTAGATTTATTTGATGGTCAAGTGAAGAGAACATAAACATCTCAACCTTTTAAAATCAAGAACAACAAAAGTGAAAACATTGTCACTAAATAGAGGAAATGAAAGTACACGGTTTGGGAGGGACAGCCCGAAAGATGTTAAGAGGCCACCTAAGGTCTTTAAACATCAGAGAACTCTGTGTTTAGTACAAAGTCTGTTTCGAATGCATAGGTATTATAAAAGGATATGGTTCCTGGAGGGGGCGGAATAATCTGCTACTCAGCCCTAACTGTGGTGTCCTGAAACCGACCCCTACTGGCTTTTGAGAACTAATTGTTAAATATCTATGTGATTTGGGCAGTACATAGATCTTTATGCTTTAGGGGGTTTTTTGTGAAAGGGGCATAGCAATACCTAAAATGGTTTCCTTGAGAGAATAACAATAATATCTTCCTCATGGGGTCATTGTAGGGATTCAATGAATTATTATATGTAAGTCACTTGGACCTCTAGCCACACACAGCCCTGTGAATTGTAACTATGTGAGATGATGGATATGTTAATTAATTTCATTGTGATAATCATTTTATATGTATGTGTATATCAAAACATCACATTGTATACTTTATATATACACAATTTTTATTTGTCAGTCATACCTGAGTTAATTTGGAATGAAAAGAGAAAGCCCTATGTATATATTTCTTTTTGAAAGTATGATCAGGAAGATTTAGACATTCAGGTGCACCTGACACATTGTAGAAACTCAGTAAATCATAATTATTTCTATTCTTCTTCTTGCGGTTCTGTTATTATACTTAATTTGGTATTGGGGTTGGAGCACCTTTTTCTGCAGGTGCTGGAAGGCTTATGCCTTCTGGGCCATAGCCTGGCCATTTAGAGAGTTTCTGTTGTCACACGTGATGTCATTTTGAGGAGTGGAACTTTGGCTCTGAGAGTAAATGGGGCGCAGGGTTGGGGGGCCTCCGCAGCCTGCTGGAGGTGGGGCAGGAGGTAATGCCTTTTCTTTCCTTTGAACTATAGCACCAACTTCCTGCCACTCTCGGAGTATAATAACTAGATTCAGCTTTATTTTGTCTTCTCTTCTATGGGGGATTTTGCCTGTGAGCCCAGGGCACCACGGCGGTAATATTATTCCTGTTTTGCTCTTTTGTGGTTGGGCCGGGATAAGTGGAAGTAAGGGAGTTTCTGCACCACCTCGTCTCAGCTGCTCCTCTCCCCGCTCCCTGAGGGAGAGGCCCTGCTCCCCATAACAGTCTGACTACAGAGAAGTAGCAGGGATGAGACAGAACCCAGAGGATACTTTCCACATGCAGAGAGGAGCCAACGTGACATTCCAACTCTTTGCTCTCTGTGGATTGAGTCCTCCAGGGCCTCCCGGCAAAGTCTCTTTCTCCAAAGCCCAATCTCTCATTAATAGAGGAATTCTTAGCTCTCAAAAATACAGTATATCTCAGCAGGTGCGCACATTGGCCATCAGACTCCACAAGAGAAAATATGGTCATGAATGAGACCATGTAGCTGTAGGGGTAAGAGGCCCAACTGTAAGTTCTGAATACAGTGATCCCTTAAATTAATACAGTATATAGTTTTTATTTGGTTTCCCTAAAATCTCTAAAGTCATGCTGAAACTATCCATCATTAATGACCCTATTGAACTGTGATGCTCTCTTTAGAATGTAGGATTTGTACAGAAATAATACCATCTCTTCAAATCTCTATGAACCGTAAGAATCAGAAACTACAGGATAAATCTCCATTTTCCAGAATAGCAGGTTGGTTGTATGTGGTGTTTTTGTTTTTTGTTTTTTCCCAGACTGCAAATAATGTCAGTCTGCCATGATGACCAATTAAATAAGAAAAAAGGAGGAGAAAGGAGAGGAAAATGCTCGTGGCTAACAGGCCCTGGAAGTGGGGCATGTGTGAGGATCCACGCTAAGTAGTGTGCATGTACCTCTTTGTGTAACAGACATAGCAACCCCAGAACCACACTTTTTATTAGTTGTATTTTACAGAAGAGGAAGTTGAGTCCCAGAGAGGGGAATTAACTTGCCCAAGGTAAGTTAAATTGGTGGTGCAGGCAGAACTCAAAGATAGACCAGCTGACCTGAAAGCTTTACTCTTACCAGTGTGCTCCATATTTTTAAGCATTGTGGATTCTGTGATAGAAATAAAGAAATACATGAAACAAGTTGGGATAATTAAATATATTGCATCATGTAAACCGGTGGTCTTAAAAAAAACCCGGAATTACAGTGTTTGCCAATTTCTGTGGTATAAATACTCCCTCTAAGTTGCCAATGACATAATACCTAGCTTGTAAAATTCCTGAATTTTTAAAAACCATCTCTTTCACCAGCTGGTTCCAACACACCACTGACTGTAAAAATGTAAAGGAAGGAGTCTGATGCAGGTTTAGAAGGCTAGACTCTCTGTCTCTCCTGCCTCTTTACTTACAAAATGCTGTAGCATAACTCAGCCTTGTTGAGCTTCAGTTTTCTCCTTCAGCAGTAAAACAAAAAAGTTGAAAAAAAAATCAATAGCCTTTACTTTCTCCCCACCCCCACCCCCACCCTAGGAGCTTTAGTGAGGATTTGTAATGTGAATAATGTGAAAAATGGGGAATCTGATACTCACTAAAAAGATAATTTTTAAGACATGCTCAGTTTTAACTTTAATGCAATTCAATAAATACAGTCGTGTATTCCCTTCCCACCCCCACATCTTGTCCAGGCTTTTATTGAACGTGCTTCCTTATTGGGCAATAATTGGAACAGAGGCAACAATTGTCACTTTGCAATTTCACCTTGGAATTATTTTGATTTTTCTAAGGCAAAGTTTCTTAAACGAGGATATTTGATATGATTAGTGTCCTTTGTAATTCTATTTATTGCATTGCCTGTGCACATAAAAGCATTACCGAGACGTGATTCCCAGACTTCACAACACTGCTACAGAGCGTGTGGTGGCAAAAGGAAAAAACCTAAAAATGGAGAATTCCAGAGGGTCTAGTAAGAGACTGTTTTCCCTTGTCTGTGCTGAAGAAGGCAGATTTCCAGCAAAGGCATTGAGAGCCACCATCCTCACTGGCCTTGTGCTCAAAAAAGCAAAAGGAAAATATGTGTCTTATGCTTCTGAATAAATATCTAAAATTAACTGAAATGTATTAGGCATATTGAGGTTTGATTGACTTCCTTTCATACAGTGTGTTATTCATCCCCCCCTTTTGTTCCTTGCTATATAGTCTTTAGGTCAATATTTATAGTGGAAAAACAACATTCCTTTTGTCATTGGGAAGCATGTGATTTCTCAATCTACAATGAAAGAAAAGCTCTGTGTTCTCAGATTGGAAACTTGGATGTCACGGAGCTTTCTTCTCTAACAGGAAGGATTCCTTTAGGATTCCTTCAATCCTAATCTGAGGACCCACCATTTGTCAGGCAGAGTGAAAGCGCACTTTCAGATGAATGTGTCATGTCTCTGTGTCCTTGTCCCCAAAGAGCTCCCAAGTCCCCTGAGAAGGACACTAGGGAATAAGACATCATGGCACAAAGTGGCTAGTCAGTTCTGTAAGAGAGAAAGGTACCAGGCACTGTGGAAAGGTGTGCCCACCACATGTGGCTAGACTGTCCCCACATACAGAGAACGTATGCAACTACAGCCATATTTTTTTGTATTAAAATAATATCCTTTTTAGTAATTTGTACAGAATTTAATGGTAAAGATAAAAATAGATACATTTAAGGACTCATTTTCCTTTCCTTATCCTTGTAGTCAACTATACATGTGTAACATACATAGTATATTTGAATTTCAAAAGACAAAGTCATATGTGCAAAAACAAAAAAATATGTGGGCTGGGTGCAAGTGGCTCACACCTATAATCTAGCACTGTGGAAGGCCAAGGCAAGAGGATCACTTGAGCTCAGGAGTTTGAGACCAGCCTGAGCAAGAGCATGACCCCATCTCTACTAAAAACAGAAAAATTAGCTGGTGTTGGTGGGGGGCATCTGTGGTCCCACTACTTGGGAGCTCCTGAGAAGAAGGATTGCCTGAGACCAGAAGTGTGTGGCTGCTGTGAGTCATGATGATACCACTCCTCTCAAGCTGGGCAACAGAATATCTCTTTAAAAAAAAAAAAAAGGTATTGTTCAATCAGTGATTTTTAACTTTGGTAGAATTAATTACTTGGGGGGGCCTTTTAAAAAATATCAAATGTTTGGGTCACTTCTCCCTAATGGGCAAGGACTTTAAAAAAAAAAAAACTCACAAGCAAAAACAGGATACCCTCAAAGAGGATAAGATGCTGTCAGAGTATCTCTTGCCCCAGGACCCCACAGTGGCCACCAACACTGGCTTTAGTGGCTGCGAGGCTGAGCCTTCCTCTGCACCACTGGGAGCCGAGCCCTGGAGCACAGGACAAGCCACATGGTGAAGCAGAAGCAGCCGCCTCCCTAGAAGAGCCCCTTCCCCCTCCGAAACCACGTCCTACTGGAGAGCAGATGCATGTGATCCTACTGTTAGACTTTTCCAGAAGCTTTACTTTCTTCAAAAATAAAAGTATCTCCAAAGACTTACATCAAAACTTATTAGTGGTTTGTATCATTTTGGGCTTATTTCCTGATAGCAGGTTTTGATGGGAGCTGGCAGGATAAAATTATGAGACTATTGGATTGTACTAAGAAGAGCTGGAAAGGGTGCGGGAAGGGAAACCCCTGGCACTTCTCGGCCTCGGTCTACAGCTCACCCTAAAAGTGGAATCAGACGCTTCTTTGAATATCACTTACTACTTATTGTAATGCTATAATTACTTGAATGATACTTGTTCATTTAGTTTTAACCTCTCTTCTGTCTAGAAACATCTTTCATGCAGGGTTCATGTCGAGAGAACCAAATGAGAAGCAACAGAAAGATAAAATTCCTAAGACACAAATAGAAGAAAAAAATCACTGAGAACCCTGACACAGTGAGTAGCATAGGTCAGCGGTAATCCTCATATGCTCTTCCCACAATATGTATGTATCCTTCTAGCTCAGGATCGTAAGCACCTGTCCTCAGAGAGACCAGGCATGGATTACTCTGCCGAGCACTTAGCACCTTCTGAGTGCTCTTGTAAATGTTGAGGATCTGAGGTTGTCTTCAGAGGGCGTCTCCTCAGAGGGAGGTGCTATGCAAATACCAGTATTATTATTCTTTTAACACAAATTTATCATTGACTTACTGTTCAACACTGCAGCGAGTTAAATTAATTCCGTATGATTACAGTCATTAAACAAATGCCTGGTAATGACGGCTTTCTTATTTTAGCAATTCTTCAAACCACTGGGGCAATACCCTATCAGGCTTTCTCTCCATTGCCAGATTAATTGGGATGCACAGCCTGTGAATCACGATAGAGCGTGCACCCTGCTTTATGGCAATCGGACTGTGTTTTAAAGCTATTGTTGGACTAATTTACCACTGAGTTCTCCCTATCGCTCTTGCTATCCCACTAGGTACAATTTCCTAGTTCATTACAGTGTACGAGCAGCTTGAGACAATTTTCACCTGTCAAAAAAAAAGCAGTGTGCTTTTCGAACCAAAACATGGGCAAGAATTCTCCCATGGTCATTCTTGTCATTCTTGTGAAGCTGAAAGTAGCTAAAACGTCAGCGACAGTGATGTTTTTAAATCTGTTTTAGCCTTGGAATGGTCACCCCCAAAGACTACCTGCCAACTTAGCCAGCAGGACAGAAATAGTTAAGTCCTGAAGACTGTGAGTTAAAAACTCTGCCTGAAGAGAAAAGCAACATAAGATGTCCCTGCCAGGCATGCATGAAGAAAGGGTGCCCTCCTTGAGCCACTCCATTCAAGGTCATCTATCTGGTGCCACCTTAGAAACTGGCCTGATTCTGCAGAGAACATTGAACGATAACACCCTGCAAGTCAGCTGACTGCCGAGTCAGAGCTGCAGCCTGCATTGCCGCCGCTGCCAGCCCTGCCTCCTGCAGCTTCCTTGTCACAGTGCGGCACAGCAGAGCCATACAGCCAGGCACAAAGCAACAGAGTTGTAAAGTTTCCTTTTCCTGCTACTACTTAGCCTTTCTTACATGAGGAGTGTTCACTTTTGTTTAGCCAGGAGCCGAGATGCAGTCTGAATGTGCACGGCGGCAACTTTGCAGCGTGAATTTTCAGCTGAGCAAGTGCTGCTGGGAGCCTTGTAACCAACCTGCCTCTGATGGAGCCCGGCTCGTTTCCCACCCTGTGTGTGAATAGTCTGGGGGCTTTCCTATGCCACGCTGCTCTACCTGCAGGAATAAAGGCTAGGACAAAGGAGAGGATGGTCTGTCTGTCTGGGGCCTGTGCGAGTGACTCACCGCACTGACGCTGTGCAACTCTCCAGCTCACATGTAAGGCTGGTCACGGGGCTGGCGCAGATCCCCACTCCTCAGTTAAAATGTGGTTTAAAGGAGAAACCAGACGCCCTGACCTAAATCAATCCCAGTCCTCTCTCGATGCGGGGCAGCTGTCGACTAGCAGTGACACAACCAGCCATCAAGTGGAGAATCCTTGCGACTGCAGCCTGTGTGCAGGTGGCTCCTGGGAGAACAGAATGACAGTCTGATTTCGGTCATCTGATGGCTTCTTCTTATTTTCCTAAATAATCGTGCTCGCTAAGTATGCAGTGGTCTGGATTAGCCTACCTGCTATGCAGTCCTCACCAACTCTGTCTGGAACTCAGGGTGCCGGGCAAGCTGGCTCTAGCTGTGGCTCCTTTCTGCATCATGCTATGAAACTAGGACGGGTCACCCTGACAACAAAGAAGGAAGCAGAAAGCATCACTTTATCTTCTCTTGTGATGTTAGCGGAACGTAGCTCTTCTTCACAACGATGCCCTCCTCTGTGTGTGTGTGTGTGTGTGTGTGTGTGTATTTTAATTTATCTAATCAAAGAGTCTAACAGATACCATCATGGATGTGGTTTTTAATGATTCTGGAAGAAAAAAAAAAAGACAGCCTGTGGAGACAGTGATTTGAGACCGCGGCACATTTAGGTTATTGCCAATTTGAAATACTTGGTTTGTGAAGCCGAGCCCTAAGGGACAAGCTCATTAACTGAGAAAGAGATCGTAGATAAAGAAATAAAAATGACAAGCGTAATGGAAGCTCAGCGGAGGGACTGTCAGAGGATCAGTTCATGGATGGCAATTTTGCCAGGCTGAGATTGAATAATTCATAGATTGAAATTACCCTGCTTTCACCTTTCCATTTAAACCGGCATGATCTGAATCTCTAATAAATTTCCAAGATAAAGTAAAATGCCAATTTGAATCTGAAGAGCTTTTAAAACCAGATGCTGCATCCCTGAATCTTTCGATATTTCACAATTATCCTATGAGAACAGCTCTTCATCACGAAGCACCATTACCAGGGAAAATTACTGTGATTACAATAGCAACAATAGAATACCATCAAATGATCTCTAATTTACCTAATTTGCTGAGACTAACTGTGTGGTTTTAATCTCCATTGTATGTCACCATGCCCGGCATCCGTGGAGCTATCTTGTGCTGCAAAGTGGAATTGAGTGTGTGTGTGTGTGTGTGTGTGTATGGGCGTGTGTGCGCGCGTCGCGCAGGCGCCAGCTGCCTTAACTCCCAAAGAACATTCTCCTAGGTTACAGTGTTTCTTTCATTTGGTTGCAGTTTTACGTTTTTGTTTTTTCCCAGTGCCTGTCCCCCAAATGCCTGTTTGGGGAAATGGTGAGCTTGTCATGGATGGGGGTTTAGTTTTTGGTACAGAAGAGCATTGACTTGTTAATTTATATGCCCTATTTATCTTAATGGATACAAGCATGTGTTTACTAGAAGGGAGGAAAGATTCTGTTCTGAGAGAGCAGTTTTAAAATGCAGCCAAGATGTCGCGTGTTTGTTTTTCTTTGAAACCCCTGTCTGCTTTCAGGGAAATGTAATCCTGGTGTGATGTGTTAAAAACCTCTCAGACTGAAAAGAAGCTGGAGAGGCATAACCAGTGACAACTCTGTAGAGCTTTAACTAAAAGCATGTACGCTGGCTTGATTTAGTGACTAAATGGAACTTTGGTACTACTTCAGCTGTGTTTGTCTCTGCTCACTCTCGAACTGAACTTTTCCTCTGATGGGCTGTTCAGTCCAACTCAGGGTAATTGTGATTCCTGAGAAGGTGGCATAGATCATAAATCCTCCCTGGAGAACAGACTATAATTATTTAATAGGCATAATGATTTGGGGAATTTTACTTTCAGTAGCATGAAGATGAGTTCCTGCTTTACATTTGATTATCTAAGGAGGTACGGAGGGTGGGATTGAAACAGACGTGTCTAACGCTCTGGGCTTTTTGCTTGAGAGCCCCAGCTCTGACACATCCCTTAATCCATTATCATGGCTTTACCCCTTCCTGTACCTTGTGCCCCTCACAAGTACCTTTGTCAGAGGAGGTAAGTTGTATTTCTAATCATCTGTATGAGTGAATGTATTCTTCATTGTCTCATTTCAGTGAGTACATTGCTTTTTATATAATCATTTCTTTCCACTTGCTGTTATTCTCACCAGCCTTGAAATAACTCACCACTTTTTTTCCCTCTGTGTGTTTCTAAGTACAAATGAAAATGTGATGTTTTGAAAAGTGATTTAAATATCGTGTTTGTTCTCTTTATCTAACTAAATACATTCAAGGTTTTAATGCTTGTCAAAGGAAAGGAGAAAACAGTGTTCCGTAGTGAATAATTTATGTAAAAATAGTAGGCAATTCACTAGATATGAATTATGTTACCATATTGTTTTCTTTAGATAACTCACATTTCTGATGTTGAGCCCATTATTCTTATCTTTCAAGAAAGAGGCTTGACTATTAGTGACAAAGGGCTTTTCAAAAGCTCACGCTGCCTATGAGCCAAAGTGTTTTCTTTTTTATTAAAACATAGTCTGGATATTCTGCAAAGGTTTTTTCTGGCATTTAAAAGGTGTTCAGTAGTTGAAGTCTGAGCAGGGTAATCATTGATTGAGCAGATTGATTTACTTATTTGATACTTAAGTAATACAGGAATCCTAAAATCATCAATGAATAATTGAAAATCAAACTTTTGTCACTTTGGGGGGGACCCATTAAAAGCTAATTCTATTTACTTGATGAAAACAGCAAATTTAGAACATATTATTTTATGATTCAAGTAATTATACAATTATACTTTTTTTTTTTTTTTTCAGTTTTTGGCCAGGGCCGGGCTTGAACCTACCATCCCCCGGTATATGGGACCGGCACCCTACTCCTTGAGCCACAAACACTGCCCCCTTAAGTAATTATACATTATATTCTTGGGAAATAATAGGAGTTTGTTTTGCTTCTTTAGAATGTAAATGCCAGAACATTAGTCTTTTAGGTATATTATGGGTAGAAATTTACTATTGCATGTTAGTGCTTGATGTTGAAATTCACTATTTTTGCCGGAAAAAAAGATAAGATCCATTATATAGAGTTACTAACTAACTGAAAAATCCTGAACTCTGCTATTTCCTTGAGATCAAATTTTCTTTTCAAACTTTAAGTAATCGAATGTAAATAAGCATAACATTTAAAAATAAGTTCATTAGATAATTTTTAATCCATCATTGGCAATGTTTCCACTCTTTGTGAATATAGCTTACTTACAATGCTCTGGATTAGCATGACGTGGGTGAAAAGACTACAAGGATAACTTTATAATCACAGGCAATTTGAAAATAAGAATCAACTGTGAAAGTGTAGCAGTGGGGATTAATTTTGGTGAAATCTCAGACAATCATGGGTTAACATTATTTTGTAATTTTGTATGTATATTTAGGGAGTTGGGGTGGGTGTGAGCAAGATAGGTAAACAATTGTCCCCTCCTGCCTCATTGCTAACTCCCAGTCACTCCAGAGCATCAGCTGCAGTTACAGGAGTGATTTAAAATTTAAATACCCAAAACACACTCATGGAGTCCACAAAAATATCTCCTGCTTTAAGACAGAATGAGTAAATTTTATCACTTAATAGTTGCAGTCACTTCTGGACCTTAGTATATTTTAGATTTCATCTCATTACTAAAGTCTAGCTTGGAGCAAAAACTAAAACTAAACAAAAGTTCTTCATAGACAATATATTGGTCTCTCCCAAACCTTTGTTAACTAGTTAACAAATACTCTAGTGAATACATATATTTTACATATAATCAAATAGGATATTCATAGTTGACATTCAGAGTTGGATTTGTATAGCATATTTTTTAAGAATGGCATAGTGTCTTTCCCTCTAACTTTGAAGTGGGTGGTAATGAAATGTACCTTTGCAAAGTACTAATATTTTGTCTCTACTAGTCTGCCAAAGGAAAAAAAATGCAAGCAAAAGAAACAGGTAAAGGTAAGAGAAAACACTCTATTCAATGAGCTTTTTATTTTTAATGGCGTGATTTTATATGTATGTATGTATGTATGTATTTAGACAGAGTCTCACTCAGTTGCCCTGGTGTTGAGTGCTATGACATTATAGCTCACAGCAACTTCAAACTCTTGGGCTAAAGGGATCCTCTTGCCTCAGCCTTCTGAGTAGCTGGGACTTACAGGCACTTGCCACAATGCCTGCTATTTTTCGAGACGTGGATCTCCAGCTTGCTCAGGCTGGTCTCGAATTCCTGAGCTCAAGCGACCTGCCCTGCTTGGCATCCCATGTTAGGATTACAGGTGTGAACCATAATGGCATGATTTCAAAAGGCTGGCAATCTTGTACTTGTGTGCTCTCTTTTTAAAGAAACTTTTCTCTCTAATAAGTTTTTTCCCAACAACTTATTATGAAAAATTTTAAACATACAGAAAAGCTAAAAAAACTATAAATATCCATACACCATCCACTTAGACTCTATAAAAATATTTTGCTGTACTTACTTGCCTTATCACATCTATCCAACTATCCACCCTTCCACTCACTCATCAATCCATCTTATTTTTTAATGCATTTCAAAGTAAGTTGCAGACATTAGTAACACTTCACTCCTAAGGATATGCCTGCTGAAGTGTTTAATCAAAATTCAACATTTGTTTACAGTGTTAATCTTTAAGTAAGATTTGTCTGTGTATGACGAAGAGAGAATTTTGAAAAAAAAAAAAGAGAGACTGTTGTACTTTGTGTGTGGCATACACTATCCCTCTTATGTGATGAGTGCTGGATGCAAGCCCTCAGGATTCTGTATTTTAACTTGGAAGGTACAAATTCCTCCTTGTGGTGAAGGGAAACCATTAGTTGTCAAGGTAGATGGGCCTTTCCCGGCCTCAGTCTCTGTGTATCCTTCAGGTCAGCCTTTACCACCAAGCCAAGGACCCCTGACAACTCACCATCAGGACAGGATGGAGGAGGTGTCAAGGCTTATGGAAATAATTCCCAGGGTCTCTTCTGGTTTTCAGACCATCTTTTCTTTCTCTCTTCTGCAGGTGCATGAAAAGTCTTCTTTGGCCTCTTGAACAATCACCAGCTGGTCGTCCACCCGGACTCTTCTTACCCTCTTCCCTTTCTTCCCAACTTTTCCTATTTCGTTTTCTCTTTTCCACTTTATTCCTACCCCTAAACTTGGTTCCTCAGAAATAAGCGAACAAATCTCTTCATTTTTCCAGTCGTTGTACTGCACTCAATTTCATGGAAATGGTTATAGGAGGCAAAGATGAGGGATTAAAGAATCACAAGAACTCTTAAAGGGATTAGTTTCTCTTGGTCTTAATTAAAACATAAATGAGTTGAGGATTGCCCTCTCAAGATCTCATCACTAATTCATCTCTCGGATCCAGTCTTGTGAATGAAATTTATCATTCCTCCTTTAACTGAACCCTACACCAAGCTTCTCGGAGGTTTGCATTTGTGTAGCTCATACGAATGAGGGCACTTTCTGTGCCTCCAAAGTCTGCCGAGTTTCATAGGCTGCAACTTCCTGCCCTGGCCTGTGGCACTTCCACCCAGGAGCATCACAAGGACTTGTGCCCTTGGCTCTTGACCTCCATGCTGAGGAAGTTCCCCAAACTTTCCTCCCAGGCTTTGGTTCACCTACACAAAGATGTCACCTTCTGGGTGACCTCTTCCTCTAGCCATTTATTTTTTCCATTCAGTTCAGCATGCCTAAAGCATTTATTGGATAGTTAACACTGAGTCTAACCTTGGGTGGAATTCTACCAATATGACTATTTTTATAAATTAATAATTGGATATAACAGACTGGTTAAGAGTTTAGGCTCTGTAGTAAGACAAACCTGGACTGTGATCTCATTTTACAATTTAACTAGCAGCATTAGTCCACGCAAGTTACTGAAGCATTTTAAGCTTCACTTCTTCAAAGGGTGGCGATGAGTATTAAATGGTATATGCATATATAACTTCTATTAATATATAATGTATTTAGCAGAATCTCCTAATTGGTACTCACTTTGTATTAGTGTCATTATAATCATTATCATCATTTCATAGAGGGTACCATCGCCCAACAACGCAGGTGTGCCTGCATCAATCAGGGTCATCTCATAGATACCAGGAGACTACTGTTTCTTCCCCATCCAGATTTGCTTTCCTAAAGAACCTCCCACTTTTTAAGTTCTAAAAATATCCCCAGCTTTCAGCTTATGGTGGGGCCAAATGAATGATTAAATTTGATAATTTTCTCAATTAAATTTCCAACATAAAATTCAGGGAACAAAAAGGAAAGATTTAGAAAGGAAACTTCGTGGTGTGTAAATATCATTCAATTCAGCATAACATACCGCAGGGTCTGGTATCAATAGGGTCTGAAGCTAGATAGCCAGGATTTGAATCCTGAGTTTGTTACTATCTGAATGACCTTGGATGGATTCTTAAACCCTCTTTCTTTCTCCGTTTCCTTATACAAAAAGTAAAGCTAATGGTATCTTTCTCTTAAGCTAGGAATAAGGATTAATTTAGTTAATACCTGCAAAACACTTGAAAGGGTGTCTGAAACATAGTGGGTGCAATGGGAGCATTTGTTAAATAACAAAGTAAAAATGAAAGATTAACAAATTAAAGTTCAGAGAGGTTATCAACTTGTTCTCAGTTACACAGTGAGTTAGTGAAAGATTTACCATCTAACACAGGTTTTTGGTGGTGGTGTTTTTTCAGACACAAGGTCTCAATCTTTTATCCAGGTTTGAAGTGCAGTGGCCAAATCACAGCTCCTTGTAACCTTTAATTTCTTGGCTCAAGGGTTCCTCCAGACTCAGCCTCCTAGGTAGCTGGAATGGTTAATTTGTGTGTGTGTGTAGACAGGTCTCACTACATTGCCCAGACTGTGGTCTGTAGAACTCCTGGCCTCTAGTATTCCTCCTGCTTCAGCTGCCCAAGTCTTTGGGATTTTAGGTTTAAGCCACATGCCCAGCCCAACACACATACTCAAACATTAAGCCTATTTTTGAAACTTAACACATTGCCCAAGAGTTGATTTTGGACAAAATAAAATATTAGTATCATTTATTATACCTCTAAAGGAGAAACTTAAAAAATTTTTACAGTACTGTTATCCTAATAAATAAATTTCAGTTTTTGTTGTACACCTCTTGTATTTTGTACTTTTATTTCAATATTTTTATTTTATTCCCTTGCCAAGTTAATTTCTTATTCCCAACCAGTAAGTCTGTTGAGACAGGTCAGTACTTCATTTGTGTTAACTACTCCAAAAAAGAGCAAAAGTCACATACACACACTCACATACATGCACTTACATGAGCATCCCTTTACCATGCCAGAGAGTATCATTACAAAAGTGGGACAAGTATATAAAGAGAACAGGAAAATGAGAGAAATGCACAGAGGTGTAAGAAGGAAAATAAACCTCAATCATAATCCCGCTACTCTTGAGATAAACACTGATTGTCTATGACACAATCGTGAGTCGGTAAATAAATTATGAGATTAGTTTCAGATGATTGCATACCCTTCTTTGTAATCTCCTTTTTAAAAAATGAGCATGTCAAAAGTATGTTTTCAAATCACTGAAGTAATTTTTTTTATTAAATCATAGCTGTGTACATTAATGCAATCATGGGGCACCATATACTGGTTTTATATGGAATCATTTATTTTAAGCTGAGCCCTTTAACTGTTGTGTATTATTCCGATATATAATCCCTTTAGTGGGACTTCTGGGGTTTTTAAAGATTTTTACTAGCACACATGTCATCAAATGACTTATCGAAAGCTGAACATGGCGGATTATGTTGAGAATGGATTGTGCCAGCTTCCTAGGTTGGAGGCTCCTTACAAGGCAACAGAGATCATTTTTCCCTTCTCTTCCCAAAAGCCTATGGGAGACTTTGAGGTGTGGCAATCTTGGCTTTTCCTAGTCCCAAGGGCAAATTTTAACAGTCCCATGTTTTCAAAACTGTGCTCAGAGAAGTGAGTCAACTGAAAGTCCAGTCAACTGGAACGTCTAGGTAAGTCCAGGAATGATGGGGACTGGTGGTGTCCCATTGGGTGATTGCCCAAGGGTTGTGATGTCATCAACCTGTGAGCATAGGTAGGGAAACTAGGAACTACCTTTTCTAAATTTAAGGACTTTTGTGCAAGGATTCTCCATAATCTCGGGGGATAGAAGAGGAAAACTGGAACTCAAAAAAATGATCCAGCTTCCCTCTAAACCCAGCGAGTGGTGAAACCAGTCTTAATTTGTTTAGAAACATTATTGGGCACCCAAGCACCAGGAGCCTGTTACCTGTTCATGCCTGTTACCTAAATATTACTGTTTTGTTTGTGTATCTTAGTGTGCCTGATTATTTGCTTAGGATAAATCCTGTAAATAAAATGAACTTAAAAGTAACGAGTCCAAATGTCTTAAGACTTTAAGTATATTTTATGTCTTATCTATAAGTTTTTGTACTTTTCAAAAGTACAAAACTGATTCTTTTCTTTATCCCTGACAAAATGTTATTAGGGAAAGGAGGAAAAGCAAAAATTAGCCAAGCTAACTGACCATTAAGGACAATTGACCATTAAGTATAAGTTTCCATTTATAATCGACCCATTCCCAGAAGACTTCAATTACTAGATTGCTTTATTGATAAACCCAAGAGATAGTTAATCAATCTGTACTTAAACAGACAATGTACATTTCCATGCCAGAAAGTGACATATACTTTTAGTTATGCTGACTGTCAAGAAATTATCTAGAGGCCTAGAAACAGATAAGCACTAAATAAATAGAAGCCAGTCTGATAAGGCCCCCTCAAAACCTGCACCCCATCTCCTCGTGGCTTCTCAGTACCCTCAGGGCAAAACCCAACTTGCTGGAAAACTTTCCTGTTGTACAACCTTGGGTAAACTACTGGACTTCTCTGAGCTTCAGTGTCTTCTTTTGTAAGCAGTGGGTAATACTAGGACCCATTTCATGGGGGTTATTGGGAGAATTAAAAGAGTCAATATGTAGTCTGTACTAGAGAAGTGCCCATTGCCCCATGAACACGGTGCAGAAACCATTGTCCCATGAGCCCAGTGCAGACACACACACACACACACACACGCCTTGAGCATGGTGCAGACATCATCGCCCCGTGAGCCCAGTGCAGACACTGTAGTCCCATGAGCCCTCACCCTGTCTGCAGGTGTGCACTCACGCCTTGCTCTCCGATGTCATGTCTCCCTGTCCCCTCACTTTAGGCCCCATTATAATGACTTGCCACCCTCTAAACCCATGCTTCCCAACCTTTTTGGCTCCAGAGACTGGTTTCATGGAAGACAATTTTTCCATGGATGAGAGGACGGGATGGTTTGGGGATGATTCACACACATTACATCTCCATCATCAGGCATTAGATTCTCAGAAGGAGCAACCCAGACCCCTGCATGTCTAGGAGGGTTTGAGCTCCTCTGCGAATCTAATGTCTCTGCTGATCTGACAGGAGGTGGAGACACCATCCTGCCTTGGAGCTTAGCCTTGGTGCCAGAAACGGGGAGCAGCTGTGAATACAGACCAAGCATCCCTGGCTCGCTCTCTGCTCCCCTCACCCAATGCAGCCCAATTCCTAACAGACCAGGGTACCTGTCCATGGCCTGGGATGGGACCACGCAGCCTGAACTTCCTACAGTCTTATCTTTCCTGCCTTTGTACATGCTGTTCTTCTGCCTGGAATGATCTCTACCCACTTCTTTTCTTGGTGAATTCTCCTACCCCGCCATCCAGATCTAGCTCTTTCCCTGCAATTCCTTTCAGTCTGAGCTGCATACCCCTCTTAGGCCCACTTACCAGGCTAAGCAGAGTTTGTTTTAACAGCCCATCAGAGGTGCTCCATAGTCATTTACTGAACAACTGCTTTTGTCCCAGGATAATTGGGGGACAGGACCCTTTATATTTTCAAGCATTTCTATGCACATCTCATTTGCTCTAGATCAGTAGTTCTCAACCTTGTTATTGCTGAGACTCTTTAATACACTTCCTCATGTTTTGGTGACCCCCAACCATAAAATTATTTTCATTGGTACTTCTAGCAACAAAAATAATTTTATGGTTGAAAGTCACTACAACATAAGGAACTGTATTAAAGGGTCAAGGCATTAGGAAGGTTGAGAACCACTGCTATGGAAAAAACAAGCAGGGAGCAATCTACTTTGTCAGATCTGGAAACAGAGGCTCAGAAAAGCTAAAGGCCTTGTTCAAGATGCTGTAGCATACCAGAGGCAGAGATGAGACTGAAGCTCAGCACCCCAACACCTATCCTGACAAACAGCGCTCTCTTCATCTGTGTAGACCAGAATTGGAAGACATTGTGTGTGCTTTCAAGGAAGGGCTGATCCCTCCAACTAGGGGTTAGAAAGACAGCAGCGTGAAACCTGAGATGAATGAACTGTTTGGAAGCATGGAGTAGGCTGGTGACAGAAAAGAGGAGAGACCAGGGTTTGAGGGAGGTGATTTGGGAAGGTGGAGAAAGGACAGTGGGTCATGCACCTGTCCTAAGCCACGGAACTCCCTCCTGGTTTTCCTTTCTTTGTGCCTGACTCTTTATAAGGCACTTCAGAATCTGCCTCTGGGGTTCATGCTCAAGGCCCAATGGAAAGCAGCTACCAGCCTTCCACTTGCCTCTGACAGCCTGTGAACTTTCCATTCATAAGGAGTGATGGATAATCCACAAAGTAACTTTCTCTGTAAATCATCATACTTGGTTTTGAGAAGACTGGGGTGGCAAGACTGGGCCTAAATAAGAATAGGCCCCCTTCAGAATTTCATTCCTCAGATACCAGTAAGAAAGGAGTTGAGACAGAAAATGTTTAATTTCATTATCCTTCCTTGGAGTCGTATGATTAAATGGACTTTTATTAGAAGTTTTGTAAAACTAAGCTGAAGAGTTCTCTCACATTGCCTTTAAGTTTTAGTCCACTCTGCTTTTGCAAACTAGGATCATGGTTGTTATTTACATACCACTTTCTAATTTTCAAACCTATCTCATGTATGTTATCTCATTTGTTTCTCACAACCCTGAACTTGGACCATAAGCTAAACCACTGAAAGTTATTCTGAAGATGGCCAAGTGTCAGACAGGCAGGGGCTCCTGACAGGAGGTTTAGGTTCTTGCTTTTTTTTTATTATTATTAAATCATAGCTGTGTACATTAATGCGATCATGGGGCACCATACACTGGTTTTATAGATGATTTGACACATATTCATCACACTGGTTAACATAGCCTTCCTGGCATTTTCTTAGTTATTGTGTTAAGACATTTATATTCTACATTTAGTAGGTTTCACATGTACCCTTGTAAGATGCACCGCAGGTGTAATCCCAATCACCCTCCCTCTGCCCATCCTCCCCACTCTCACCCCTCCCACTCCCCCTCCCCCTTCTCCATATTCTTAAGTTATAACTGGGTTATAGTTTTCATATGAAACGCGTAAATTAGTTTCATAGTAGGGCTGAGTACATTGGATACTTTTTCTTCCATTCTTGAGATATTTTTCTAAGAAGAATATGTTCTAGCTCCATCCGTGTAAACATGAAAGAGGTAAAGTCTCCATCTTTCTTTAAGGCTGCATAATATTCCATGGTGTACATATACCACAATTTATTAATCCATTCATGGATCAGTGGGCACTTAGGCTTTTTCCATGACTTAGCAATTATGAATTGGGCTGCGATAAACATTCTGGTACAAATATCTTTGTTATGATGTGATTTTTGGTCTTCTGGCTATATACCTAGTACAGGAATTGTAGGATCGAATGGCAGGTCTATTTTTAGATCTCTAAGTGTTCTCCAAACATATTTCCAAAAGGAACATACTAGTTTCCATTCCCACCAGCAGTGTAGAAGTGTTCCCTTTTCTCCACATCCATGCCAACATCTCTGGTCTTGGGATTTTGTGATATGGGCTAATCTTACTGGAGTTAGATGATATCTCAAAGTAGTTTTGATTTGCATTTCTCTGATGAATAAGGATGATGAGCATTTTTTCATATGTCTGTAGGCCATGTGCCTGTCTTATTCAGAGAAGTTTCTCTTCAAGGCCCTTACCCAACCTGTGATGGGATCACTTGTTCTTTTTTTGCTTATATGTTAGAGTTCTTTATGGATTCTGGTTATTAAACCTTTGTCGGAGACATAACCTGCAAATATCTTCTCCCATTCTGAGGGCTGTCTGCTTGCTTTACTTACTGTGTTCTTGGCTGTGCAGAAGCTTTTTAGTTTGATCAGGTCCCAGTAGTGTATTTTTGAAGTTGCTTCAATTGCCCGGGGGGTCCTCCTCATAAAATATTCGCCCAGACCGATTTCTTCAAGAGTTTTCCCTGCACTTTCTTCTAGTATTTTTATAGTTTCATGTCTTATGTTTAAATCTTGAATCCAGAGAGAGTCTATCTTAGTTAATGGTGAAAGGTGTGGGTCCAGTTTCAGTCTTCTACTGGTCACCAGCCAGTTTACCCAGCACCATTTGTTAAATAGGGAATCTTTTCTCCACTGAATGTTTTTAATTGGCTTGTCAAAGATCAAATAAAGGTAAGTAGCTGGGTTCATCTCTTGGTTCTCTCTTCTGTTCCATACATCTATCTCTGTTTTTGTGCCACTAACATGCTGTTTTGATCACTATTGATTTATAGTATAGTCTGAGGTCTGGTAGCGTGATTCCTCCTGCTTTGTTTTTATTTCTGAGTAATGTCTTGGCTATAAAACGAAGTATTATTTTTCAAGATCTTTAAAGTATGACAGTGGAGTTTTAATATGGACGACCATCCTTTCACCCTGAGTATATATTTATCTTTTAAGGTAGGATGAGATTCTTGTATGCAGCAAATATCTGGCCTGAATTTTTGTATCCAGTCAGCCAATGTGCGCCTCTTTAGAGGACAGTTTAAGCCATTCATATTAATGGAGAATATTGGTAAGTCTGGTAAAATTTTGGGTATCGAGTTTTTCGACAGTCCAGTAGACATTTTTAATCCTTTCGCCACTGTGGAAGTTGGAGTTTGATCAAAAGTTTCTGAGTGAGTTTACTTTTGTGGTAGAGGATTGGGCTGCTTATTATGGAGGGTAGGTCTGAGAATATCCTGAAGAGCTGGTTTGGTTATGGCAAATTTCTTCAACATGTGAATGTCATTAAAGTATTTAATTTCTCCATCATAAATGAAACTCAGTTTAGCTGGATACAGGATCCGGGGTTGAAAGTTATTTTGTTTTAGGAGATTAAAAGTCAATGACCACCCTCTTCTGGCTTGAAAAGTTTCAGCAGAGAGATCTGCAGTCATTCTAATATTCTTCCCTTTGTAGGTAATGGTTTTCTTACGTCTGGCTGCTTTCAGAATTTTCTCCTTCATATTAACTTTAGTGAAGTTAATTATGATGTGCCTAAGGGGATGTCTTATTCAGATTCAGTCATTCTGGGGTTTTGAAACTGTCTACTATCTGAATTTCAGAATCTGTTGGCATGTCTGGAAAATTTTCTTTCATAATTTCATGGAGAAGAGCCTCTTTGCCTTGCAAAGCCACCTCATCGGTTTCAGGGATTCCCATGAGGCGGATATTAGCCTTCTTTGAATTATCCCAGAGGTCTCTGAGAGAATGATCCACTTTTGCTCTCCGTTTCTCTTCCTCTTTGAGAGTTTGTGAGTGTTCAGAAGCTTTGTCTTCAATGTCA
The DNA here is from genome assembly GCF_027406575.1 of Nycticebus coucang. NCBI lineage: Eukaryota > Metazoa > Chordata > Mammalia > Primates > Lorisidae > Nycticebus > Nycticebus coucang. The sequence goes on from NC_069788.1 coordinate 58,007,358, forward strand.
GAAATCCTTTCTTTTGCTTGCTCCACTCTGTTACTGAGGGATTCTACTGCATTTTTCAGATCTTTGAGGGCTGCAAATTCTTGCTCAATGTGTCAAAATCTTTGGTGGTTTTGTCTTTAAATTTGTTGAATTCTTGAGAAAACTTTGGAATTTCTCCTGGAGTTTCTAATTCCAATTTTTGAATTGTTTCTTGAATTTCTAATTCCAACTTTTCCTCCATTCTATTAATCTTGTTTGTAATCCAAATTCTGAATTTGATTTCTGACATCTCAGCCATCTGTTTATGAATGGGATCTTCAGTTACATCTGCCAAATCTTTCCTTGTGGGGGTTGATCTACTCTGGTTATTCATGTTACCAGAGTTTTTCCACTGATCCCAGCCCATGATTATTTTACACCATTTGACTAGATGAGTGGATAAAGAAAAGTCGGATTCTGGGCTCCAGGAGTAGTGATTAACTAGCCATTTGCCCAAAAGCTGGGACTGGTGTCTGTACTTTTTTCCGTGGAGCTTTGCTGAAGACCAGTACAGTGCTACTGGTCTGAGAAACTGAGGACCAGCTTTGTGTGGTGGGGCTAAGTGGCTCTGTCTTGTTTTCAGCTGGTGTCTGTTTAACCCCAGTGAAACAGTTACTCTGGGTTGTAGTCTCAGCTATGGAGAAATACTAGCAAATAAGTCACCCTGCCCCCCACAGGCAATAATTGGAAAAGGAAAATCAAATCTTCCTACAACCACACCCAGGGCACCACTTGGATAGTCCTCGGGCGATTGACTCAGTTCAAAAGGTCCAAATCAATTGTCTCAGTCAGCACCTATCTCAGGTGGGAGAGTTTAAAAGGTCTCTGGCAACTAGATTGCAGGGTCTGCTGACAACTCCAATATGACTTGCTCAGGTAATCTGTGAGGTCAGGAGGACCCACCCAGCAAATAGATTAGTCTGAGAATGTTGATGCTTCCTTCCCCACCTTGCACCTCTGTCACACCCAGTCACTGATAACCCCACAGGGCTGTGACCCAGTTGCCTCCAATGAGCAGATACTCCAGGGGTTTGCACCTGCCTGAATCACAAGGAAATCTATGTCTCCTCAGCCAGGCTGCTGCTCTCTGCCACTATCCAGCAGGGGGAGGTGAGGCTTGACAACCTTGGGCACTTGATGGAGGCTGGGCTGTGCGCTCAGTTTCAGCCCTGCCCCTGATTGATGTTACTGACAGAACTTTGCGGGATTTGTTTCTGTCCCGGCTAAATTCCCCTGCAGAAGAGAAGCTGTTTTAAGTTCACAGAACCTGCACCTCAGGCCCTGTCTTTGCTGCTGCAGGTTTGTATTCGCAGCACAGTTAGCTGTCAGTTCTAGCCTCCTGCCCTCCTTTGTCTAGACTGATGATCCCCTGAGGGCTGAGTGCTTCTTAGGCTCAGTAAAGCAGTCCTCTGGGTCAGCCCAGCCCTGGAAGTCTGCCGGCACTGCCCATGCATTTTCTAGTCCCTGAGCTCCACCCAGGCAGGTACCTCCTCAGGCAAACCCTTTACTCATGGGGCCTGCATTTCCATCCCAGATATGTTCTTCCGGTGGTATGTTCTGCCACCAGAGAAGATGCCCAGCCTCCTCTGGTTGCCCAGAGAGAGAGGGGGTGTGACTCGGGAATATCCAGGGGTGAGCCCTATTGTTGCCAAAAACGGCTGCTGCTCTGTGCCTTGGGGCACTGCCACTCCTGTGTGGTTCCCTCTCAGCACACCGTCCTCTCCTCACTCCCGTGCTGCAGAATCAGCACTGACCAGCAGCACTCCAGGCCCTGTCCACATCTCTCGAGAAAACACCCAAGAATCTGAACTCCTGGGGGACAGGCCTCCAGACCTCAGAGTAAGAGTGGATGGCAGTGCTGGGAGCTCAGAATTGCAGGTAGAGAATATATACAGTTTTACACAGTTTTATGTTTGGCAGGAGAGTGCCATGGCACCCTAGTAGGGGAAGTGGGTCCAGTTTTTAGAGGGTCTCTCCCATTGAGTATAATGGGAGGACTTTTGAACTCTGCTTGTTTGTTTATGGGGTACTCCGAGCAGTTCTTATGGGGGAGGGGACTCCTGTCTGCTTGCTGATGGATTTTGTACCTTTTGTTTGTATCCTTGGGGTCGCAGCTCACCTCAGCAGGGTTGATGTGCATTCTTCAACCTTCTTTCTTGGTGCAGCTCTAATACACCAGGTTACTTGCCAAGTTTCTGTGCTTTAACTCTCCTTCTGGATGGGAGCCTCTGGGAAGAATCACTATTCAGATGCCCCCAGTCCTGTAAACTAGGTGTGCCATCCATGAACACCTCCAGATGAGAACAGGGTGCGAGAGGAGACCTCTTTCTCACAGGGCAGGTGGAAGGCAGAGCTGTCCTCAAGAATCCGGAGCGTTGACTCTCTCTAGGATATCTTCTAATTTCCCATATGTTCATTTCCCTGAGAACTTGACAGGGTCAGGAGACAGGGACATGTTATACTTTCCTTATTTCTCTTCTCAAGTCCCAAGATAAGACTTCCTTGACTAAATCTTCTTTGGCTTTCAGAAGAATTCAAAGTAATCCAGAAGCCTTTGGGAAGCAGTTAGATGACAGCTCTAAGTGTGTGCACGCGTGCATGTAAGCCTGCAGGAGAGAGCCAGCCCAGGCTCCATGTTGCTACTAGTAATACAAGAAGAGAATAGTAAAAAGAAAAAAAAAGCTCTCCTCTACTTTTATTCCAGGTATCTGACATCCGATACATAGAGCTTCCAGGTTAGAGGCTGTCCAACCATCAGCCACTGTCAGAGGCTTAGGTTCTTTCTTCACCTCTCTGAGGGTATTCCTGCTAGGACTCATCTCATTCCTAGTCTAAGTCTAGCCTACCAGAGAAGCACGCATTAGTTACCCTCGGAACTAACACCTTCTGAATTCAAATTTTGAAGATACCAATTTGAACAAAGGCAGGGTCCTCTTTTTAAGTTTTGTACTAAACCTAAAATAGTAGATTAACTATTTTGGCAAAGAAACCTTAAGTGTACCTGAATTGTAGTCTCAAAAAATATGTCATGCCTTTGTGATGAGGCCAGTTAACAGGAAGAGGCAGAAAGACACCAGGTACAAAGAGCAGAATATGCAGTGGAACAGAGCGGCTCTCAGCTCCCAGCTTCACTTGCCACAGACCAGCCGTGTGAACTTCAGAAGTTGTTTTAGTCTCTCCAGGCCTTATTTTCTTAATTTTTTAAGGTGTGGTTTTGAGGTGTAATTTTAAACCACACCTTAAAAAATTAAGAAACTAAGAAACTAACTCCTAATTTTTTATTGCTTAATAACAATTCCTTTGTCCTGTTGTTAGGGCTAGCAGGAGCATGCACTTCTGATACGGAACACCAGCTTAGAAGCAGATGCTCAATAAAATGTGTCAGATGGATGAAATGGAGTAGAGATAACGGATGGTGCGCTTTGTACAGTCTGGTGCATGGTGAAAACAAGAACTTTCAGGCTGGGAGTGGTGTCTCATGCCTGTAATCCCAGCACTCTGAGAGGCCAGGGTGGGTGGACCACCTAAGCTTACAGGTTTGAGACCACCCTGAGCAAGAGCAAGAGGCCCCCACCCCTGTCTATAAAAAAAAAAAAGAAAGAAAAGCTGGGCGTTGTAGTGGGCACCTGTAGTCCCAGCTACTTGGGAGGCTGAGGCAAGAGGATTGCTTGAGCCCAAGAGTTTGAGGTTGCTGTGAGCTGTGATGCCATGGCATTCTACCAAAGGCGAAACAGTGAGACTCTCTCTCAAAAAATGAAAAAAGAGCTTCCAGCTATTCAACTGCACAGGCAATAGATGCTAATAGGTTTCCCTAAACAAATCTGGTAATGTAATAAAAATAAGTATGCATAAAAGAGATCATTTGTTTCGTTATTGTGAAACCAGTTCCGGTTCTCATTCTGGTAACCCAAAAGGAAGAAAGTCTTTTTTAGATCATCTTTAAACATGGGGAAGAAAAAGGACTCTACCTCAGTTTTTCTCATGCTTTAGGCCGGCCAATTCTTTGGTGAATCTGTGAAGTTCAGGAGGCTGGTGTACCAAAATTGCAGCACATTTGCAAACCTTGTGTAAGTTCACAATGCTTCATTGTCTTCCCTCCCCTGGGGCATAAAGGATTGCCGGAAAAAGGTTAGTTGTTGCCATCAGGGAACCTGGTGTAGCCAAAACTACAGGGCATTATGAAGCAGAAAGAAACCATGAGCCCGCTGCCTGTTTGCCAAGCGATTTACAACTGTGTTTGCTTAGAAATTAGCAGAACACACACTCTTTTATGATATCATGTCTAGGGCAGTTTTGACTGCGGTTAAACGCTCACATCACATTGAAGCAGTTTTGTCACATCTACCTAAGAGGATCTTAGATCAGGTTTTAGTTTTATCTGAGTGAGTTTCAGTAAACTAAACAAATTTCAATAAAAAATTTCTGATATTTTACTTATACCTTATTAAGTGTCAGTACTTTTTCTTAAATGACAACTCTGAAAACCGATTTTGAATAAGAGGAATGGTATTATGCTTAGAGCTTCTAAAACAATGTGCTTTGGAAGTTTTCCAATGCAGTGGATGGAGGTCGAGACAGACTGAAGAATGGGTAAGGGGGGTGTTCTTGTATTTTTTGGTATCTCAAGATCCTTTGAGAGGTGGGAAATTATAGCTTTGAAAATAGTGAATCATGTGGTCATAGACCTAATAAGATCCTCTGGCCAGTCCTCAGGATTCAGGAAACCGGATGTTTATATTTGCTGACATATGATAATGGATATTTCTCAACTGGAAGCTCTTCAGAGACAGAGGCATTGCTGATTGCCTCAGCCGCCTGCCATGAGGGGGAAGATGTTCTTCCCTATATCCAAATCAGACTTCTTTTGTCTTCTACAGGAGATGTGAAAAGTAATCCATCAGTCTTCTTTTTTTTTTTTTTTTTTTTTAATTTGGCCGGGGCTGGGTTTGAACCCGCCACCTCCGGCATATGGGACCGGCGCCCTACCCGCTGAGCCACAGGCGCCGCCCATCCATCAGTCTTCTTATGGCAGACAAATCGCTTGCAAGAGCCAATACCCATTTCTAGTCACTTTTTCCATCCCTGCCTTTGCTATAGAAATCGAGAAAGTGAAAAACTCACTGTCCCAGCTTGCTCTGTGGCTGGGAGCGAGGCCCTGAGAGTTGAGGCTAATGTTCAGAGGATGAACACTACCAGCTTTCATTTTCCTGATAAAACATGATCCAAAATGCTGGCACTGCTACCTCTCCTTTCTTCCTGTCTTAATTGCAGAAGTGGCACGTGGAGCTGCATTACCATCTCAGAATCATAAGGACAAGACCAAGGGAATCAGAGACATGGGCTGTCATTTTTGAGCTATGGAACCACAGCCAGTGAACCCTTAAGCTCCAAACTGCTAATAAGAAAAATCTACCCCTACTCCGTCAGGCCGCTATCCTTCAGTTTTCTGTTGTTTGCAGCTGACCACGATCCTATCTGAAATGTATCACCTAAAAGATTTCAAGTAGATTAAGAGACATAAATCCCTTTAGATTCCCAAGGCAGGCCCTGGTCTCCCAGGGCACTCTTTATAAGCTCCTCTGCACTCCAATCAAATCAGGCTCAAGAAGGCACTGGCTCCTTTGTTGCTTTTCTCCATTTATCCAAGGTCAACTTCTTCTTGGTCCCCCATCCTAAAATCTGCTCCACTCTTAAAGGCACAGTTGCCTTTTCTGTGCCCCAACTCCTGAGTGAGACCCTTCTGTGTAGTCAGAAGTCCCCCTACTGGATGCGAAGGAGAGGCAAACACATCAAACAAGATGAAGAAACTACGTTGACACCGTAAGTCACTTAGAGAGTGCTAGGTAGCATTAGTTCTTCCATCATTTCTGGTAACTGTGGACCTTCTAGAAATAAAAAGGAATTTCTATAAAGCCATGGTCTGACTCTAGAAGCTTCTTCCTTTTTTATTTTTTTTCTTGTAGAGACAGAGATGTTGTCCAGCTAGTCTTGAACTCCTGAACACCTGGCCTCAAGCAATCTTCCCATCTCAGTCTGCCATAGTACTAGGATTACAGGTGTAAGCCACCAGGCCCCGCCTCCAGAAGCTTTTTTATAACCATACCTCCATTCATGCAAACGCTTTTTATTTTTTAAAAAATTCAAATTCTCTTTAGTCAGAATAAGCAAAATTATCCCTAGAAATTAGTAAGTAAGATAAGATGATTGAATTAGATTATCTTTAAGATTTCTTCTAGCTTCAAATTTATAATTAGAATTAACTTTTCAGACTTTCATTCGATGAAAATAATAACGTCTCTCCAAATGATCAAGTTATTTCAGGGAACTAAACAAAACCATGTTCCTTCTCTTCCTGAACGGTTCCAAAAGCCAGGAAGATGAGTCAGAGGAGGGTAGAGGCTCACAGTTGGGGTAGGGGGACACACACAAAGGTGCAGAAGGGGAAATCAGAGCTCAAATATGGTGAGGAGGGGTATCTCCCAGGGGAGTGTCAGAGCCCAGTGAGCAAGAGCTGTCAAATCACTAAATATAATTAAGAATAATGGAAACCATGTTTCTGGCTACCAGAGAAGAGAGATACAAAAACAAGAGAAAACTAGAATGAACCTGTGTGGTCGGATTGGAAGTGGACAAATCAGGTGATACTTTTACATATACAGAAAGACAGAGAAATAAATACAGATGTAAATGTGTGTGCCAATGTGCATCAGCCTGTATATCCCTAGCTTTGTCCCCCCCAGAGTGCCTGGGACCAGGCGTACTCGTAGCAGTAAGCACACATGGGTCCAGATCTTGGCTTCTCAGTGGAAGAAAACCAGGACTCCCTGGAGAAATATGCCAGATCCGAGGAAATGCTCAAAGGATGATAGGGTCACATATAAAAGCACAGAAGTCAGCTTAAATGGGTGCCACCTGGCCATATCCGGGATAACTGGAGCATTGTTACCAATAATTAATGAACGGCTTTAACCCAGGGAACTAACACAGGGAAATATGAATCCTTACATGTTAATAAACAAAGTGAAAATGTTGAAGAGGAATAGGATATTTACATAGTTTCAAAGCATTGCCCCTCAACATACTTATCCATTAGAAAGGGGGAAAGAGTGACTGCAGTAGAGAAGGCTGGCACACATTTTCTTAAGCAACTGAACTGCACACCACTGCAAGGGGGCAAACTGAAATCATGCATCAATTCATGCACCGCCTCACAGGGTGTAAAGGGAGGAACACAGCACCACTGCTGGGACGCACAGCCTGGCTCTAACCAGGAGGGACTGTCCACGTGGATGGGCATTCTGTCAAGTGAGTATCCTATGCACTTCGAAAGTATGTCAGACTCAAGAAAACCAAAAAATAAAAAATAAAAAAGGTTGAGGAACTATTTCTAACAGACAAAAAGTGAAGAGTTGTGATAGCTAAATGCAATGTGTGATTCTGGACTGGAGCATTTGGCTGTAAAGTACATTATTGAGACAACTGGAGAAATGTGATTCAAGGGCAGGAATGTACCAGTGTTAGAGTCCTGAGTTTGATGGTTGTATCAGGGTCCAGTAGGAGAGTGTTCCTTGATGGTAGGAAAAATCTACACTAAAGTATTCTGGGTGATGGGACATCAGGTCACCAACTTACCCTCAAATGGTTCAGAAAAATTATTTGGACTATAGCTCCTACATTTCTATATATTTCTGATTACTTTGAAAGTTAAAAATGAAGCCTAGTTTATAATGAGTCTAAAATCAAACCCAATAAATCTTAAAAGCAAAATCAACATTTTCCCATTATCAAAAACCTAACAGTAACCTATTTGTGGTAGAGTTTGTACAAGTATCAACTCAGCTTTATTGCTGGATAGAAGTATATACTTAGCTGACTTGACAGGCCCTTACTAGACACCTAGTTAATGTAAGGCAGATTGCTGAAAGGACTTTTTTTTTTTTTTTAATGAGTCTTACATGACTGTGCCTGCAAAGAGCTCCCAACATGGTTGCATGTGTGTGACCCTGACCATGATCCCTCGGTATGATTCTAATGGACAAAGTATTTATTTAAAGTTTTTCCTAAAACAACTAACTGCAGGAAGGAAAGGAAATTGAACTATAAGTCCAGAGTTGGCTTAGTAGCTCAGAGAAGAGCAGACACATTCATAGCAAATGGCAGATTCCTGGAGCCTGACTCTTGGGGCATACATTTGTATGTGCGTGATACATCTTACATCTTTATATTTTATCAAGTATACATCTACCACATGCATACTCGGTAAAATCTCTCCTGTGACTCTTTTCCCTTTACTGTGGAATGATGATACATACCCTGGAATGAGACTTGCCAAATTAGTAATTGTTTATGTTTTAAAACAATGATCATTTCAAAAGGTCCAGTTGCCCAATGGCTATTTTTGAGCCAGGTGGATTACGCTTCAAAGAAGAACATGGGCTTCCTCAAATAACCTCTCACTACTCAGCAACGCGGCTGTGTGTGTCTGTTGCTCATTCACCTGAGCTTTTGTTCCCACTTGTGAAAACCAAGTCCAGATGCCAGAGCATCTGCAATCAAACATTTCTAAAATCCCCCAAGTGTAAATTTCTTCTCTCAATAAATATTAGTAATAGCGATATAATTCTTATGAATTAGTGTGCATAAAACAGAAAAGACTAAGGGGGTTTTCAGTTTAAATATACAAGGAGGAGTCATTTTCCAAGTTTAAATTTGGACTTCAAATAGACATGTGTGATTTAGCTATAGTTGCATAACCAGATCCTAGGGGACAGTCCCATCATGTGATTGGCTAAATCAAGTCTTTCTTTCATTTCTTATTTCTGTGTTTATTTTGTACTCTATGTCAGTGGTCATGGGTTCTTTCACTTCATTTATTTGTTTAACAAATGTCTCTAAGGGTTTACTACCTATCAGGCATTAAACCAGTCATTGAGATCTGTCACTTCGTAAGATCACCATAGTCCCTGCCCTTGGAAGGCTTCGCTTGGCCCTGTGTATATGTAAGAACCCTCATGCCAAACTACCAAGCTGTCTGTGATAATGGAGAAACTTGAGAGCTTATCCACAGCCAGGGGTATGAGTATTAGAAAAACAAATTACCACATGAAATGGCAAAAACTTTATTGGACATCATTGAGGTTAGAACTAATAAACACTTGCTCCAGTTGGGTTATAAGCATTTTTCTAGAAAAATAGAGTGGACAACCTTGAGAGCTTTTGAAATTGTGAGTTTTTTCTAAATTATATAATCTACATAGCAAATATAAATCTTTCCTGTGTTTCATGCATAATGATGACCCTGTTGACTGATTACCTGGTTTGTTTTCTCCAGAAGTTAGGATGAATTCTCATTCATTCTATCCTCGTTCTCCCAACTCATTTCTTTGATGCTGAATGGACATGTCTGCCAGGCGCTTGGTTCAGAATTTAGGCAAGAAATCACAGGGGTGGAGGAGCAAGAGAAGCTAATTACCTGGTCCATGTGGGCCTTGGCTTTACATACCTATACATAAACTAATATAATCAGGAAGGAACAAGCCACATCAGTGTCTTGGGAGGCAGCAAGATAAGAAAAGAACCTGGGATTTGACATCACACTGGCTACTCATAGGAAGGTCTGCAATTAAGTTCATGGGCTCATCTCAGAAAAAGTGCTGCATGCCTCATTGCTGAATATCACTATGGTCAGGTTCAAAGTACATGCCTTGGGAAGTTATACACTCACACCAGTGCCTACTCCACCTTTCAAGGCAATTTTGGAACTCTTTTTCTGGAATGGCCATCAAAACTGTCCTCATATTACCTTTGTTGTCCTGAATGTCATCAGAATGTCTGTCTTTCAGTATTTCTTTTTTGGGGGGTAAAGAAAAAAGTCATTGGGGGACACATCAGGTGAGTAGGGAGAGTGTTTCAATATAGTTATTTGTTTTCCTGGCTAAAAACTCCCTCATGCACAATGCCGTGTCAGCTGGTGCATTGTCATGATGTAAGACCCATGAGTTGTTGGCCAAGCTTTTCAGTGAAGATTTTCCTGTTTCTCTATTTACTTGATAAATAGAGATATTATTGATATTTACTTGGTCTGCTATGCTTCTCACAGTCAGCCAATGATTTTGATGCACAATTTGATGAACTTTTGCAATATTTTTGTCAGTTCTACTCATTACTGGCTGCCCTGATCTCTCTGGATCAGTGATACTTTCTCTCCCTTCAGAGTAATATTTAATCCTTTTGTACACTGCCATCTTCTTCATGGTATTATCTTTGTTAACTGTGACTAACATGTTACTGATTTCACTTCAGCTCTTGCCAAGTTTAATAAGAAATTTAATGTTTGTTCATTGCTCTAATTTAAGCTCTGACATTCAAGTGACACCACACAAAAACACACAACAATAATGTATGTTACTCAGGAACATATTGACACACATCAACATGAACACATCCGTGAGACAGTGATATACAAGGTTATGAAACCTTGCTGAGTTGTTTGTACAGTGCTGCCAACATAAGTGCATGGTGGCAAGTTCATGAATTTGTCAGGCTACTTATATATGATCTTGGGCAAATCAGTTGAACTCTGAATTGTGACTGTGAAATGTGGATAGTAATAACTATCACATAGTGTTTGTGAGAATTACAATATGATAATTTTAGTTAGTGCTGAGGGCTAGTTCATAAAGGCCCTTAGCATACACAGAAATATCTTGAGAAGACTTATGTGTATCAATCCACCTAGGGTGGGTGTGTCCTGATTTATTCTATTCTCTTACATGTTCATACAATTAATAACAATGAATCAGTTGTTGAATTAGTTAGGATGGGCTAGGTTATGCTGTAGTAACAAGCAGCCCCTAAATATCAGTGGCTTTCAAAGAAGCAAAAATGATTTACTTTTAATATTTTTGTTTTTACTTAAGCCAAGATCATGACAGGCTCACATGACTCTTTGGAGAAGCTCTCCTCCTTAGGATGGTTCAGCAAAGCATCTCTTTGTCAAAATAGGCTTCCACAATGCTAAGGCAGAAGAAGCGTTGCATAAATGAGCACTAGTGATTAGATACTTAGACTCTAATATGAAATGTCATTTCCACTCACATTTCATTGGTAAAAGCAAAGCATATGGCTAGGCCTAAACTCAGGGAGATGAAGAAATGCAGTTCCTTGTATTCAAGAAGAGAACTGGAAGTATCATCAAGCGGCACTGATGGCTGCCAGTCTGCCATGGTGGGTGATCTCTAATCAAGGCTGGGTGGAGGCTAAGAGTTATTAGAATTCTAGAGTTCAAAAATTATATAGGTCAAGTGCAGTGGCTCACACCTGTAATCCTAGCACTCTGGGAGGCCAAGTCAGGAGGATCACTTTAGCTCAGGAATTCAAGACCAACCTGAGGAAGAGCCAGACTCTGTCTCTACTAAAAATAGAAAAATTAGCTAGGAATGTGACACATGCCTGTAGTCCCGGCTACTCAGGAGTCTGAGGCAGGAGCACTGCTTGCCCCCAGGAGTTTGAGGTTGCTGTTCGTGAGGGTGACACTATGGCACACTAGTCTGGGTAACAGAATGAGACTTTGTCAAGAAAGAAAGAAAGAGAGAGAAAGAGAGAGAGAAAGAAAGAAAGAGAGAGAAAGACAGACATATAAAAACTTCAATGATCGCTCCAATGATTCTGAAAAATGTTGCTCTGTTTTAAAATAGCAAGTCTATTTGTTTACTTATATATTTCAATTAGCATGCTTTCTATTCCCTGTTTTTCATCTTTTCTGTACTTTGTGACTCAGAAAAGTGTCAGCGAATTGCACAAAACACATAGTAAGGGCTTACAACTCATTTGTTGATTGACTTAACATCATCATAAAGAACCCACATGTATAAAGGCAACAGATTGATAAATGGTGCTTCACGTCCAAAGTCACAAGCCAGTGAGAGAGCCAGAAAGAGAATTTCATGCTTATTGCCATTAGCCACATGAGGACTTTTATTACTTCCTTGAGAAAAGTTGGCCCCAGAAGAGTGATTCCTTTGTCGGCAGTTTCCAAATATGACTACTGCTTTCAGCCTTGGTCTGTGCTCCTGCACAGTGGTAGGAGCAACAATGGGGCAAAACACTGTCAGACACAAAGAAAATATCCCGACCACAGTGTCTGCCCAAAGAAAGAAAGGACCAAACTACTACTCGTCTTCCAAAACTCAGCTCCAATGTCACCTCTGCTGGGAAGGCATTGCTGATTCCCCACCGGAATTATTAGTTTCTATGGCTTTGCCTCTCATATTGTGCTAGATAGTCCAATTTACATTAATAGTGTCTCTCCCTTCTTTACTGGATGATTTACTGAATCTGCTATTATTAAGACTTCTTACCTCCTAGCACCTGAGAAAATTCTTAGAAAAAAGAAGGACAAAACACATCTTTGCTGAATTACATAGAAGACCTGCATTCACTTGATAAACCCAAACTATAGTACTTGCCTCACCCCCTTGCTGTGTTTTAAAATTACAACCAACATCTATATGCAAAGAAGGAAGATGGGACAGCCTGTGTTCGTATTGTCAGCCCAATGCACACACCACACCGAAAGAGAGAATTTAATTCCATTTTGGAGCCAAGGCCTCGGGTCCAATTTAATTTGTTCCCCAAATGACCAAGCTGATTAATTGTCAGTTCTCGCCTTTCTTTGCAGTAAACCTCAATCCCCCATAATTTGCCACGAAATGAGTGGGAGTTGGCCGTTTCAGGCATGAATTGTTGAAATCTCCCCAGGCCTTATTTAGGCAAGATGGGGATGGGCTGGCTGCCCTGAAGAGTAGCAGGTGTAATGAGGATTAGGTCACATGGTGAGAGGAGGGCTCGGTGGGCAGGCAGCTGGTGAGATCCCAGGTGTGTGTGAGTTGGCAGGGGTACAAAGACCGGAGTGATGCAAACAGCTCAAAGTCCCTGGGCTGTGCAGCTGGTTGTTTGGCGCTTGCTTAGGACCTACCTGTAGTGTTGATGGGCACAACCCACCCTCAGGAGCAAGGACACACGAAAGGTCTCCAGTAAGTGGCAGCATCAGCCCTGCCCCCCCAGACAGACGCTGGAGGAAGCTAGCGTGTCCCCTACCACTGGGCAATGAACTCTCTTGTGCTTTAAAACCTCCCAGTGCTTAAGACAGGGCCGGCCTGGCTTTTCCTGTCCACATGATTGCCCCTGGGAGGACTAAGATAAAGATACACACTAACTTACCATTTGGAGGTCTATTCCCAAGTACACCTAGAAAGCAAGAGAAAAACCCCCAAAGCTGGAGAATAAATCAAGGGGCAGAGATAATTAGAGAGGAAAAAAAACCAACCAGCCTCAAGGCCAAGAGACAAAAATAAACGGTGATTCCTTCTTCTGGGCGGCGGGGAGCTCGTGTAAACAAACTCATCCGAACAAGCCCTTCTTAATCTGTTTCTGCTGCACTGCTAATCACTTCTGTGGTTTTTGCAGGATAGAATACAGTCTCCGGCTGTGGCTAGTGTTTCAGATTTAGTGACTGTGAATTAGGGAACTTCTCTTGATCTCTAGGACAAAAGGGAACTGCTGGCCACAAATCCCACCGACTGAGATTCATGCAGGTGAAACGGCAATCTCCTTCAAGTGGACAGGGCCCTAAGAGTGTCCATCTCTTCTCTCTACCTCCAGAAAAAATCGAAAACCTGGTGAAGGCCATTCTTGACTACACCCTGCTCTAATTTGGCTTCTCCCATGTCTGTTTTAACTACAAGTGGTTAGAACCTGCTAATGCGCTTACACGGGGCATCAATGCACCTGCTCTTCTTACTAGCAGAATCCCAGTCTGGGGGCAAGAGGGCAGTGGCAATGTGCACAAGTAACTGCTGCATCCGGGCACCGCTGTGTGACAACCTTTACTGTCCAGGAGACGTAGCAGAGAGGATTCTGAGAAAGATTTCTCGATATAGGTACCACCCATTCTGAATTTGGCTCTCTTCCTATCTGGAATGCAGATGGGGTACTACCTAAAATACATCTCTCTCTGAAGATGAAAGCCAGATACTCAAGACATCAGAGCAGAAGAGAAAGAGCTCTGTGCTTGGTGGCGTTGCTGGTACTACGCTACCACTGACAGCCTGACCCTGGGCAAACTTGAGTGGGCACACAAACTACCCGGAAAACTCATGGAAACGTGGATTTCTGAACTCCCCCTCTCCTGCTGAGTCTCTGCCTTGGAAGGCCTGAGGCGAGGGCCTGAAACCTGCTTTCCTAACACTTCCCAGATGCCCACAAGACCATGGGCTAGAGACCAGCCTTGAAAACCATTTGGGTAACTGAATTGCCATCTGTTGAAGCCACCGTTAGTTGGGTTTTCTTTTTTTTAACCCCCCCGCTTTTTTTAAAGAAAAGCTTTTATATTAATTTACTTTTATTTATTTAATTTAAATCTATTTTTAAGCCCTTGAATTAGGCAAGATTAATGTTCCAAAATCCATGTTTCTACATCTTTTTATAACTTTTTAAAAACCCCACATCCATTTTTTTCATATTTTGTATATAGAATTGTTTTCCTATATAAGATAGCTTTAAGTACTAGCTATTTAAATACCAGATAATGTTAACTCTAATACTTATTTTAAATGAAAATGTAGAAAGTGAAAGTAACTTTGAACTGTTATCTGTCTCCAACTTTGTTAGCGTCTCTAAATATATTTAGCTTTATGTATACATAGAAATAAAATGTCAAAGTATATAAACTTAAACCTATGTTTAATAATCAATGTTTTAGTGTTTTAACTTAAAAATGACTCAGTTTATGATTATCATTTTTAATTTACTATAACATGATTTTAAGATTTTAAATTATTGAAAATAATTTTGAAACTATACGGGGATAATTTTGACTGTCCATAAACTCACAGTCAAATCTAGCCAAATATCAAAAATATTACAGAAGCAGTAGTTTTGTAACCTTTTTGTGACATTCCAGAGAGGAATCATTAAATCAAAGGAAAGAATCTCTACTTTTGTGGCATCTTGGAGCATTCAGAGCAGGAGCGCTTACCTAATCCTGTGATACCATACCAGAGACACAATCACCTTTTCAAGGACTTGTCAGGGGATTTTCCCTGGCACTCTTTCCTCCTTCCTAACTGTAGAACTTGGGGGCAAATTCTTTAATCTTTCTGAACCTCTGTTTCTCATCTGTGAAACTGGAACTATAATACTTAACCATGTGGTCTTTCTTGTATGGCATAAAGCATGTTAGAAAGTCAGAGGCAACCTCAGCCCTCTTCACTGGGAGAGGAAAATGTGTGGGTGAAGATGGCAGAATATTATGTATCAATCAGCAACAATGCACCTGTTGCAACACAATGGACTCTGAAAACAGTGCTCAGTGAAAAAAGATATATAATGGAATCATTTTATGAATGAAAGAATTAAAAATAGATGCATACCAAAAAATACAGATTGTGTACAATATGACACTGATATACATTAAATACATTCGAACAGTTTTCTTAAGGGAAAGAGAAAGGAAGCAGGATATGGATATTATTTAAAAATGTGTCCATCAAATTGGCAAAAATCAAAATGTCTGACAATACCAAATTTTAAAGCACGGAGGAAGAAGAACTCTCGGACTCTGTTGATAGGAGAGTAATTTGGTGCAAGCCTGTGGTACAGACTGCTATCTCTTCCCAATACCCATTTTCCTTTCTTCTACACAACTGAACCCTGATTCTTTAACTGGGCGCATGATGCTCCCAGTATTTCCATTTCCCAGTCTCCTCTGGAACTAGGTGTGGCCATGTGACTAAGTTCTGGCATATGGTTAGAAATGTCATTTGAAATTTCCAGGGAGTATCCTTACATAAAGGGGTCTCCACAAAATATTCAGGACAAAGGCAGATGTCAGAGAGAAAAAGAAATGATCTGTAATGTCTAAAATCTCTTTAGCTTCAGCCCCACATTGGGAAGCAAGGAACCCAAAGTGCTTATGCTAACCTCGAGGGAAGAGAAAAATGGCCCTGGGATCCATGAAGTGACCATACTGTTCAAAGGAGGAGGTCAGAAACAAATTTAGAGTGGAGAAATCTGAAGCTTCAGTACAGGGGTAAAAGAAGTTTTTGTAATTACTCCCTAAACTTCCGCACCAGCCTGGAGATATTTAACAAAAATAGTGCACAAACAGGGTGCACTATTTATGCATATTCACATAAGCATAAATAAATATCTTATAGTTTATTTTTGATGATTGCTTGATCCCTTAAAGAAAAAGATTATGAATTAAATTCTTTAATATTTCTCTCTCCTAAAAAAGAAGATATTGTGCTTCTAAGTTACTAGCTGACTTGTTTCAATAACAGTTTGTCTACCACTAAAAACCATAGCCCCACATCTGTTCCTAATAAAAATCTATAATCAGCAATGCCCATTGCCTTTCAAAACTTATTTTCTTCATCCTTAAACTATGCACAGACCTGGCCAAAGCTTGTTTCTGTTGTCACCAAGACATAATGGCATTGCATTTATTCCAGGGTAAATAAATCAGCTGTGATTCCAAGTAGAATCTGTGTCAGCCACTCAGGCTATTGAAAATTTGAGCCTTAACTACAAATTGACATTTTCACTTATTAAAATGATGAAGCAAGCAGATTTTTTGTTTTTCAGTCTGTAGCGTGCAAACCTTTGTGATACTTTGTTTCAGGTCACAAGGCTAAAAGACATTTGCTGATAAAAACAGATCACATTTTCAGCAAACACAGATTCTCCAAGCAGCAACCTTAAGATACTGCTACAAGAAACACTTATTTATAAAACCTGTGCATTTCAAACCAAGCAGAATAGACCTGTACCTAGTAAAGAACTTTCCATGGAACTGGCCTGTAGCCTGCAGGCTCCTGGATAAAGGGTTTAGAAACGGTCTGCAGGCTGTCTTATTGCTATGTGAGAACTGGCCAGGGCTGTTTAAAAACAGCCTTTATAAGTGCATAGTATATAATTCTGGGTGAAAGTTTAGGGTCACTTTTCCTGGCAGTGACAAACACTACATATTTTCTTTTTCTTCCTCTGAGAACAGTTGATCCTCAATGTTTTTTCAGCTTTGAGCCATTTTCAAAGAGAAGCACATGTTGGAAACTTCAGCAAACTTCTGTTTGTCCTGATGCTACCGCAAAGCAGGGCGAGTGTGCAGAGCAATGTGCAAGGGGCCGGGAGGTTCAGCATGTGCGGTGCACAGTGACGCAGGCTGCAGCAGGAGCAGCCTCCAGACCTCCCATCTTTCCAAGCAGCTCACTGCTCAGCAGTTAGAACAGTGACTACTGTTCATAAGTCCAAGGTGAACCCCAAACATCCATCACTCCCCACAACAGTATCTCCTAATTCCATTGCTTATACCTCATAAGCACCTTCAAGCTACAACCAAATCATTAAAAGATGCTGGAAATAGCATCTTCCCTTTTGAAGGACATTTATTATTTTACTAAATTCCATATTTTTTCCAACCAAAGGCTTATAGAACATCAAAAACGAGCTGAAGTTTTGTGTGGACAAAGGAAGGGAACTAAATGCAAAGAAGGAAAGTGAAAAGAACATAATTTAGGATCTTAGAGTTAAGTGGGAGTATGACTTAGGATGATATTTTTTTCTCTACCAGGAAAATCTTCATTGTGATATGCAAGAATACTGATTTTCTTTTTCTTTCTTTCTTTCTTTCTCTATCTTTCTCCTTCCTTCCTTCCCTCCCTCCCTCCCTCTTTCCTTCCTTCCTTGAGACAAGAGTCTCACTATTTCACCCTCAGTATAGTGCTGTAGTGTCATAGCTCACAGCAACCTCAAACTCTCAAACTCTTGGGCTCAAGCAATTCTCTTGCCTCAGCCTCCGAATAGCTGGGACTATAGGCACCTGCCACAATGTCTGGCTGTTTTTGTTTTAGCAGGCCTGGGCTGAATTTAAACCCAACAGCCCTGGTGCATGTGGCCAGTGCCCTACCCACTGAGCTATGGGCGCTGAGCCTAGATTACTGATTTTCCAGGAGGCAAGTGGCTTGAATCCAGTAGGGCTATTATCATCTGTGCTCTGTTGATAAGCTTATGTATAACAAAAGAAAGAAGTGGGTTTGTACACAGAAATCTGTAGTAGAGTAATGGGTGAGGCCACATCTATGGTGCATCTTAGAATGGGTACAGGCGATTGCACTAATGTACACAGCTATGATTTAGCAATAAAAAAATAAAATAAAGTAAAAATCTAAAAAAAAAAAAGAAATCTGTAGTAGATCTTTCCAGAAAACCCTAAGAGAATGAATGTTGTGCTCCCAAGAGGTAATTCTTAAGAACTCTTGGAGCAAGAAAGGGAGAGTAAGAATTATCTCCTGAAAAACTGTGAGTGAATTTAAGAGCCAGAAACGGACAGTGGGCTGGCACAGTAAGGGACCCTCTAAGTAGAATGAGGAAATTGTAAGGTGTCCTGTAAGTCAAGGCACATGGGAGACAACACTAGATAACCCTTAGTGTCTGTTTACAGAGAACACATGCGTTGGGTGCAGGAGTTGAGGATTCCTTATTTTACATAAGCACCTGGAAGAAGGTGGGGTGCGTGGAACAAGGGGATGACTCGAGTTCTGTGCTCTCCCATCAGCCTGAGGTTTTGCCTACAGTCGGAATAACTGGAACACATAGACCCTGGCCCCAAAGCAGCTGTGGTCCCTAAAGACTTGGAGTCCATGCAGAACAGAGCTGGCAGCCTTCCTCCCCTCACTCCTCCAGAGCCCACGGAGAAGCTCGAGCTCAGAGTGGAGGAGACTCTGGGTGTGTGGCTCAGGCGCTAGGCATGGTGGGGACCTTTCTCAAGGGGGCCTTGGCAGGTACCTTGGCAATGCTGGCATGAAGAATGTGAGCACAATCAGTTTGGGGAGATGTATAGTGATTCTGCATGAATGTGGAGTAGAAGGGATGCTATTATGATTTATGTCATTGTAAACATGATCACATCTGTACCCATGGGAGTGTGAGGCTTGAAATACTGTTTATTTTGTACAAAGAACCAAAGAATACCAATTGTACCCTCAGCCAGGTCAGTGGCCAGTAAGAGGATCCAGAAGGCTTCAGACTCCAGCACTCCTGATGTCGTGAAAAGTCGTAAGCTGGGCATCCTTGGCTGAGGATGGTCTGGAATGGCAGTAATGGTGCTTGCTGTGTTTCTGATTGATACATGAATGTGGTCAATCCACATTCACTGAGCATCTAATATGTGCAACTTACTGTTCTAGGTGCTTGAAATACAGGAATGAACAAAACACAGAACAGGTGTAAATCCTTGTTCTTATGGGGCTCACGTTTTTAAAAGCCAGCAGATATTAGTAAAGCATCACAAGAATGGAGAAATAAGAACCCTATGTACTCAATTCTGATATGAGGTCAATTAAGGTCCTAGGACACAGTGGTGGGTGGGAGAGGAGAAGAGCTGAGAAAGGGAAAGAGGTAGGGGGTGTGGGGGTGTCAAGGGATGAGGTGCACCTTTTGGGGGTGGGGCACAAACGTAAGAGGGTCCTTATCTAACAAAAGCAATTAATGTAACCTGCTTCTGTGTACCCTCTATGAATCCCCAACAATAAAAAAAAAAAGCCAACAGATACTGAAATACACGCTACACAGTATCAAAACAAAAAACCTTTAGACAAATTATGCTTAACAGAGTTTATTCAAGCAAAGAACAATTCCTAAATGAGGCAGCACCCAGAGCCAGAAGTTCAGAGTGGGCCCCCAGCGCCAGGAGCCAAACCCGCAGGAAAGGAAAGAAATCACATGATTGGCTCAGCAGGGTGTGATGAGCTGGCCGCCTGTGATTGGCTGAAACTCGTCATTTAAAAACTACCAGTTAGTGAGTTTGGTTTTGATTACCTTCAAGTTAGGTTGGGCTTTGTTATATAGGAACTCAGAGCACAGAGATAGCCTCGGGCTTAATGGCCTCTTATTTCCTTTGCTTGAATACTGATACATTAGACAGTAATTAGTGCTAAGAGTAAATGTAAAGCAGGGAAGGAGGTTGGGAAGCGGAGCATGGGGACTCACCTGTGCAACACGGGAGGGACAGTGGGGAGTCACCTGTGCCACACGGGGGGGACAGTGGGGAGTCACCTGTGCGACACCGGAGGGACAGTGGAGAGTCACCTGTGCGACACGGGAGGGACAGTGGAGAGTCACCTGTGGGACACGGGAGGGACAGTGGAGAGTCACCTGTGCTACACGGGAGGGACAGTGGAGAGTCACCTGTGCCACACGGGAGGGACAGTGGGGAGTCACCTTTGGTACACGGGAGGGATAGTGGGGAGTCACCTTTGGTACACGGGAGGGACAGTGGGGAGTCACCTGTGCTACACGGGAGGGACAGTGGGGAGTCACCTGTGCTACACTGGAGGGACAGTGGGGAGTCACCTGTGCCACACAGGAGGGACAGTGGGGAGTCACCTGTGCTACACGGGAGGGATAGTGGGGAGTCACCTTTGGTACATGGGAGGGACAGTGGGGAGTCACCTGTGCTACACGGGAGGGACAGTGGGGAGTCACCTGTGCTACACGGGAGGGACAGTGTGGAGTCATCTGTGCGACATGGGGGGGACAGTGGGGAGTCGCCTGTGCGACACCTGAGGGACGGGGGGAGGCTGCCGAGGCTGGGATGGAGGAAGAAAGGGGAGTTTTGAGGCCAGAGGGGTAGCAAAGGCACTCAAACACCGTGGCCATTTAAACCACTGGGTTTTTTCTTTTTGCTGAGATGTGACACTGTGGGAGCAGAGAAGGGAAATGATCTAGTTTGAAGAGGACTTTCTTCTTGGAAGCCAAAGATTTGCCATTTAAATCAGAACTACTCTCTGTCCTTCAAGAAGAAGCTTATTAGGAAAAAGCCACAGGGCTGGCAACATCCTTTGGGCTTGGTGAACTTGAATCTGAGCCCTTCTCCCACCTTCTCCCTCAGTAGAAAACCATCTAACATGAAAGTTCCCTGAAGTTCAAGCAGTTTTCAAATGGTTTTCTCTCTGGAGTACTGAATACAGGGTGGAATCAGGTTGACCGAAGCAACCGAAACCCAAGGAGAAGCACGCGGAGACTTGGAGTCAACAAACTGCTCTGGGCTTTGCCTAAATATTACCCTTTGAACTTCAAACCTCAGGGGCACAGAGGGCACCACTGAGGACACAGGTAATTTACTCCTACTGAACACTTGGGTAAATGGCTAGAGGCGCACGGCTGGCATCGGAGGAGACAAGTGAAGTCCTTGCTGAGGCTCTGAAGCTATAAGGAGCTGCATTTTTCCTTCAAAGGTGGGTGTTATCTCTGGTCCAACTCTTAGTCACCCTGTAAGGTCAGGGAAAATGTCTTGTAAATCAGTGGATTCATTCTCCAAGTCTGCATCAAGTTCTACATAGAGAATTCTGTAGGGCCCACAACTTGATCTTGGATTGCTGGCTCCCCTGGGTAAGAAAGTGGAGTCTGCGCAGGCACCCCAAGTCCTCCCACCCTATGTTTTCTCCATAGTGACTGCATGAAGTCCAGCAAAACTGCAAGGGACCCTCTGTAAAGAACTTTGGACTCTTGTCCCCAAGTAAAAATCCATTACAGTATAGAATATTACCATTTTAAAAATACTTTTTTACTACAAAAGCAAACATTGTATGGCTGATGTGAAGGTAAAAAAAGAGAACTGTTAGAATTTAACTAATGTCTACTCCCAAACAGGATGAAACTTGTCTTCATTGAAGGGGGAATTGAAGGTTAAAAGGTAACATTCACCTACAGGTTGAGATTTGCAGGCAGAATTTCCAGAATGCTGAATTTCAGCAGGGATCACTACCAAGAACTTGGAGCTCATCTCGCCCAATCTTTCCAGGTGAAGAGGGACTTGACGACTGAGACTTCTCTAATAAGTGACAAAAACGATGCGGGCAATAACTTGACATTTTTCACGTTAAAGTCTCTATTGAAATAGAATGAGTAAATTAATACTCTTAGGAGACCTGCTTAGAAGAAAAACAGAATGGGGATCATGAACCCTATTAACTCACATCTCTCAGGCCTCTAATGAAAAATTCCTGAGGGGATGGGGAAGGAGCAGGATGCTCGGAGCATGTAGAGACTTTGCGACGCCCCAGGCAGCGATTTATACCGTTGCATAGCAGAGTCTCAACTGATTTTAGACTGAGATTTATGTCTCTAACAAAATGAGATACATAGCAAGAGGATGACTCTGCTAGCACCTTCTGGAGAGGGAATGATAAGTCCTCTAAAGATATTGTTTACTTTCTGAGTTATCTTTTTTTTCTGTAAATCCTCCACGCTACCCCAGGTTGGGACTCAATATCTATTGTTCCCATCAAATCAGTTTCTCCACAGAATGAAGAATGTGGTAACCACTGTGCTTAAAATTCATTGTTATCTGTGAAGAGCCCAACTCAACAAGAATCGCTGAGATTAAGAGGATCTATGTAGGGAAGGTGGAGAGATTGTGTGGGGAAAAAAAGAGATCCACGCACCGATTATTTTCTAATAAAACTATTCATTCTATCAGAGTGGAGGGAATTAAATATAAACAGATAGATTTGTTTAAACCAAGTCTGACTACTCGGCTGTGGGTTGCTTTAACCCTACTCTGACATCCGTTATTAAATAAATGGTGATATTTTCACAGGTAGGAAACAGCTGAGCTGAAGTTATATATCTACAGGATTATTCTAAATTTAATTTTAATGTTCAAAGCTTGAGAAAATTATATGACCATAGGACATAGTCACAGGTTTCGTGAGCTAGGAAGTCTATCCAGCAAAATGACTATCTGTTAGAAAGTTTAATAGATCTTTAAAAAATTAAAATAGAAAATAACAATAATAGCCACTATCTATTGTGTATCTACTACGTAACTTTATATGTTGTTTATTTATGTATTTTTACATATCTTTATAGATAGGGACTTTATATGTAGTTTACTTATATTTCCAACAACCTGTAAAGTAGCATCAATGCAGTATGTTACAGATAAGAAAATGGAAACTTACAGAATTTATTCAAGATTAAATGAAGTTTTAGCCAAATTTATAAAAAGAATAGAGCCTAAATTTGAACCTGAATCTAACTCTTAATGCTGTGTACTTTGCTCAGTTGTGCTCTCTCCATATTCCAAAATTCAGTAGCTGCCAAGGGGAATTTCAGAGTCCCTAGTTTTCATAAATAAAATTCCAAATCCATAATTAAGGGACATAAATTCATTTCAAATGTACCTGTGTACGTGCATCTTCTAATCCACTTGTAATCAACTTCCTTGATTGAATTCCAATTTAATAGACTTTACCCTAAAATGAAAATAGAACTGGTTTTGTTTCCTTTGCATTTATGGAGCGCCTGCTGTGGTCCAGGCACATAGAAGTCAGTATCTGTCGTTAGCGCTTTAACAACTACAGTGGCGAACACTGTGGCAAGTCTTCAAGTATGCTGATTATAAAGGACCAATAACATGGCCGTTAAGTCTTACTAGTTGCTTCACCTTACCTCTTGTAAACCCACAAGATGACTAACCAATAATGCAGAAAAGCATTTTCTATTGCGTTTTTGTTTTTATACTTCCATTATAAATTAAAAGTGAAAAGAATGTTGGATTAAAGGCCAACTCTGTGGTACACCTGCATGGTGACTTTGAACTTCTCCAAGCCTCAATTTTTCCATGTCTAAAAATGTCTCACAGAGCTGTTGCTTGGACTCTTCAGACGGATATCCAAGAAGGTTCATGTTCTCTTTCAAGCTCTTTCTTTCACCCTTACTACCTTGCGATCCCACCTCTGAATGATTTGCTTTTCCCAATAGACCAGATCTTTTCTACGCCTCCAGGGCTTTCTTTGATTCCTTATCCGGGACTTCCCAGCATTCCATTGCCCATGGAAACCTCTTCCACTTGGAAACCTCTCTGATACCTCCAGTCTGAACTAAGAGCTCCCTCCTCTACATTCCCTAGAGCCAGGCCCATCTTTCCAGTAGAGAGTCTCACTTTTCCTTGAATTGTGGATTATCATCATGTCTTAATCATCTTCATTTCCTTCACAGTACTCAGAATAGTGCTCGTGTAGAGTGGCACTCAGTAAATTCTGAAAGAGTAAAGGAATCTCTTCTCACTTAGAATGAAGTAGGAGGTGGGGATAACAGTACTTTTCCTCCACCAGACTCTATTATTTCAGCTGTCAAAAAGACATACATAAAAAACAGTTTTAAGGATGGCACTTGTGGCTCAGTGAGTAGGATGCCGGCCCCATATACCGAGGGTGGCAGGTTCAAGCCTGGCCCCAGCCAAACTGCAACAATAACAACAACAAAAAAAAATAGCTGGGCATTGTGGCTGATACCTGTAGTCCCAGCTACTCGGGAGGCTGAGGCAAAAGAATCGCCTAAGCCCAAGAGCTGATGGTTGCTGTGAGCTGTGAGCTGTGAGCTGTGAGCTGTGATGCCACGGCACTCTACCAAGGGCAACAAAGTGAGACTCCGTCTCTTAAAAAAAAAAAGTAATTTTAAATAGTGTATTTTCCAGTGAGGGTGTGATTCTCCACCACATAATAAAATTCATTTGCAAGACTCCAGTAAAGAAATGATTTTGAAGGAAGGTAAATAAAAATCTAGAAATGTTTTGGCTGTGCACACCTCTCCTGAACAGGTTTTGAGTACATACATCCCCAAATATACATGACTATTCAGCTAACCCTCCATACACATACACCATTTATTTATAAAATACATATACACAGTACTACATTTCAGTATAGTATATATTATAAAATATATAAATGCATAAAGAAAATACAAATTTTAAATGAATAAATAGTCTTAGTATTTTCTTTTTGCATCCCAAGAAATGGCCTTGTACAAAAAAAGTCTGATCTTGGCTTGAGCAGCTCTTTTTTCTGGTAGAGGAGAGGAAATGATGTTTTTCTTTCCCCGGGCTGTTTCCTAATGTTGATTACTTCCTCCCTCTCTTCAGGTTCTTTTACAAGACCACCAACGTTCTTCAAACATCAGTGAAATAAAGCAGGAGGAGGGTTTGGAGCTCTGGATTCTCAGCTAGAAAAGTCATAATTCAATCCCAAAGGTTTGCTGTGAAGTTGTAAGCATGACAGTGTGAAACTCAGCAGATTATTCTTGAATTCTGTTTTGTTTTCATTGACCTGACTGTCATAAAATTTATTTTATTTTTTCTTCCAAACTCCCAGGCTGTGTGGTCATATGATTTAAATTGAGAAAAACATTGTCAAAACAGTATCAAGGACATAGCACTGTTACATTGTTTTCATTAAATAAAAAGGCTTAATGTGAGAACTAATACTATCATTTTTATCTGCATCTTGAAATATGGAATCTAATGCTCCAGATATTAGTATTTGTATTGTTTGATATTTTGGCATAATTATAGTTTAATCCCCTTCTCAAAGCCAATAAATAAGAAAACAGAATTTTGGAAATATATGCCAATCCCACTATGTTAAAACCAATTTAATTGTGTGTGTTTGCATGTGCTTGTGCACACACATGGACCAGATCAGATAGTTACCCCACTCATAAAAGGTTAAAAAGGATTATCTCAGGGTGATGAGATTCATTTTAATATTTTTTTGTCATCTTTGTATATTCCTGTAACTTTCCAAACACTTCACTATGTATAATGGCCAAGTTTGGTTGGTTGTTTAACAAGCGTACGCATTCCAACAATCGTAAATAATTTATATAAATTCCTATATTGTAAGCTTTCAAATAGAAATTGTAAAAATGCCTTTTGGAGTTACTGGCATCCAGAAGAAAAGTGTGTAATATTTTCAAGTTTCTGTGCTGCATTTTAATTGCAGCACAATTTTTAAGGTTATTTTAGTTCCATTTAAAAAAAATTGCACTTTAAAAAATGCTTCACGACAGACCTCATTTATCTAGATTTTAGACAGAAAAGAGAGGCTGAGAATGGGTCTGCAGGAGTTTGTGAAATAAAGGAATCAAAGCAGAGCTGATGGGAGGCAGAAAAGAAGATTCTAAATTAGGAGGTGTGCCTGTCTGGATGAGATGAAGATTCTGGTGAACCCCATACCATCCAAATATATGATATGCCCTGTAAGAAAATCATGGCAGAGTGTGCCTCAGCGGATAGCATAAGCCTGCCTAAAAAGTCTTCCTTTGAATGCAAGGAATTAGAAGAGGATTCTTTTTAATCAAGCGAAAACTAACTTACTTCAAATAGTAAGTTTGGTAGACCTGGGGCACTTAATAATGATAGAATGAAAGGAAACACATCTCCACATGGATTTAACTGCAAGACGGAAAGAAGGCCTGGGTGACAGAGCCTGCCTCCTTTGTGTCACACCATGCGTACTGCAGGATTAACAAGCTGAGGCCCCATGGAAGCCATGGACACTCCCAAAATTGTATACACATTTTACCATCTATGCTCACATTTGCATTTTTATGGTAATGTGCCTTCTTCCCATAGCTTTTAACAAACTCTCAAAGGGGCCAATGACCCGGAAGAGCTCAAAACTAATGTAATAGAAAAAACACAAGTTTTAAATTAAAGGAAACTTGAGTTCAACTTGTTATTAACTAGCTGTGGGAACTAGAATGAGTTGAAATTCTAGAATTGAAATTCTAGAAATATAATACGTATGTATTTATACATATAATCCTATATTTTAAAATAATGTGTGAGCACGTATCACAGTATCTGCTGCACACACTGGACACTCTGGAAGTAGTAACTGTTGTCATGTATCTCCTAGTATGAAGTCTGGAATCCAGATCCCTGCATTGTTTTTCTGGGAGAGCCTGAATTTTGTTCAAGTGTCTCAGTGGATTTAAACTCCATGCTTGTATGTGCCCTAATTCCCCTCTGATTGACTTTTTGAGGCCCTCTCTGCCATTTGAACCAAACCATGGGTTTCCACACAGATCTGCCGTGTATCAGGGATGATTCATGTACACTTTCCACATTATCTTATTTAACACATTGCGAAGCCCTTATCATCATTGTGCAATAGTACACGTACTTGAGAAGTTCAGCAGCAGAGCTATAAACATGTTTCTCCAGTCCAGTGCTTCTCATCTCCGGGCTCACACCAGCTGCTTTAGGAGTTACTCTCAGTTGCTATCTATGGCCTTGACACCTGTCAGGGGGCTGTGCTCCCGGAGAGAGAGCATCCTCTAGGCTTGTGGAGACAAATGGTTGAGGACTCATCATGTCACACACTGAATCCTCAACTTGGTGTGTCAGCTCTTTGAGAGTAGAGGCCAGTTCTTACTTGGCTTTCTAGAGTACAGGAGTGACTTGCCCAAGGCTGTAACAGCTAACTCAGTCCACAGTTACGGGGAGGTGATGCACAGAAGCATGGTGGGCATGCCTTTTATAAAAACAAAAATATAAATTAAAAAATAAATAAATACATCCACCATACAAAATTCTAATTCAGGCTTGGACCAGAAAGACACCCTATTGACTCCGCTTTCAAAATACTAATCTTGGGATTTATGGAATAGTTGTTAAAATTTTACTTTCAATCCAATAGTCTAATTTGTGGGTTCAGAATATCTCTGCCTTAACCTAATATTATGGTTACAACTCCAGAATCTGCTGTTGGGGGCCCATATGCACTGACCCTTTGAATTCTTATTTCATTCAATATCCATGTAAACTTGAGGCCCGAAACCACATCCTGTGATGTGGTAGCTTTAGCATCCTCCCCAATCTCTGTAAGGACTCTTAGGAACCTCGTGCTTTCTTTGTTGTCTCTCACCCTGACTTCTGTGTCCCATAAACTCTGCCCCCTGCTCCCTGAGGCTGTTCTATTCTCCACTCTCCATCCCAAGGACCAGCCACTAACCTTTAGTCCCCAAGTTCCACTAACACAAGCTCTTGCGAGTAGTCACCTTCCCCTAAAGTCTCAGAAATAAAGGGGATATATCATAGTACATAATAGGTGACAACTTGAAATGGAATAAAGACACATCTATCCAAAAGTAGCCTGTAACCCTCAGGGAGTTTCTCCCTGGCCTCCCTCTCCTCCACACATTGACAAGCCTCCTCTTTCTTTGAATGCAGAGAACCCTCTTCCCACCTGCCTCTCTTTGCCCCATTCCAAATCTCTTAAATCCTCTTTTCCCTCCTGGAGAAGACTAAAATTTTCTGCTCATTTGTTATTTGAAGGAATTCAGTTATTTTGTTGCACCTTATTTCTTCCAGAAGATTCAGAGAAACAAATTGTTTTTCTAAACAAACTAATCATGTATACCTGGCCCAGTGGTCTCCATTGCCCTGCTTGTAGATTCAGGGCAGCATTTCTTTTGCTTTTTAAATAACTATTTTGTTTCCTTTATATTAAACAAGAAATACACTTAAGGATCAAGGGAGCTATCAATACCCATCCAAATATTTCCTTTTTTAAGACTTGGCTTTAAGTTGTCATAGACAATAGACTTGAGTAGAAAAAATTAAAATAAAAAAATAAGTAACTAGAAAATAAATAAATTAACAATAAATTGTTACAGTCTTTTTCTGTCTTTCCACTATTGGGACTCCTAAGGATGTCATTCCAAAATAATCAATTGAATAGACAAAAGCTGTGTTCAGGAAGATATTCATCGCAGGGTTATTAGAGTAAATAGTAAAAAATGTAAAATAATCTAAAGGTCCAATAATGAGCAAATGGTTAAGTAAATGATTATACAGCTACTCAGTGGAATATTATGTAGTTATTAAAAGGATGGTATAAGGACATACAGCAAGCAAGAAAATAATTATGATACTCATTTTAAAAACAGAATGCCAGCTTACATAGAAGAGGGCAGCAAACTGTTTGGAAATGCAGGTATAGGAAACATGGAAAGAAGCACATCAAGGTGCAATCATAGTAGAGTTAGGGTAATGAGGACTATGGGTCTTTTTGTTGTTGTTTCTTTTCTCTGTATAACAAATTCTCTGTCATAAAAGTATATTCATTCTATTAGATGTTATGTGTTAATTGTACAAATTAACTAAACTAAAAATAAATGTAATTTTAACATCCTGGTCATCCTGGGAATATGAAATTGTAAGTCAAAGAATTGACATAAATGAAGTTACTTATAACCTGAGCATCTTGTATAAATCTCTATAGGATGCCTAAATATCATACTGTAAATACACCTTTTACTAATTTCACTGCTGCCCATTTACTGGTCAGCACCACTCTCTGGAATGTGGTCAAGAAATGGTAAAAGAAGGGAAGGGAGGGGGGAGGTTTTGGTGGAGGGAGGGTATTGGGTGGGGCCACATCTATGGTGCATCTTAGAATGGATACAGGCGATTGCACTAATGTACACAGCTATGATTTAACGATAGAAAAAAAAAGAATTTTGTATCCTCAAAACTAAGTTTCAAAATAGATATAGAATTAAAATCTTTTCCAGAGAAGCAAACACCAAGGGGATTTGTCTTCAGTAATGCTGTTTCTCTATTGACATTTACTTGGTCTACTATGTTTTGCACCGTCACTGGACACTTTTGATGCACAACTTGATGAATTTTTGCAAAGTTTTTGTCCGTTCTTCTCAATACTAGTCACTCTATCTCTCTTCAATCAGTGATGCTTTTTCCCCTTGAAAAATGTTTAATCCATTTGTACACTGCCATTTTATTCATGGCATTATCCCCATAAACTTGGACTAATATGTCCTGAATTTCACTTTCACTCTTGCTAGTTTAATAACAATTTTATAAATATTTGTCTACTGCTCTAATTCAAGTTCTGAGATTCTCACAAAGGCACACAAAACACACGACGATAATGAACACCACTAAGCAAGACATGCACCTCAGAGTGAACACAGCTGTGAGGCACTGTTATGAAACTTCACTGGGCTGTCTGTACAGTAATACCAACGTAAGCACGTGATGGCAAGTTCGTGAACTTAACGTTGGGCCTTATATACAAAAATTAACTCAAGATGAATAAAAGACTTAAATGTAAGACCTGAAACCTTAAAAATTCTCAGGAAAAAAACCAGGAAATACCATCCTTGACATTGTCCTGATTAAAGAATTTATGACCAAGATCCTAAGAGCAAATACAAAACAAAGGAAATAAATGGAACTTCATTAAGGTAAAAAGCTTCTGCACAGCAGATGATACATTCAACGGAGTTAGCACACAACCTACACAATGGGAGAAAATATTCAGAAGCCGTATATCTGACAAAGGCCTAATATCCAGAATCTACTCAAGCAAATCAATGAGAAAAAAAAAGCAACCCCATTAAAAAGGGGGCAAAACATGAGCAGACATTTTCAAAAGAAGAGAAACAAATGGCCAAAAAATATGAAAAAATGTTTAACATTGCTTATCATTAGAAAAATACAAATTAAGACCTGAGTGAGATACCATCTTACCCCTGTCAGAATGACCATTATTAAAATGTCAAAAAAACAATAGATTCTAGAATGGATGTGATGAAAGGGGAATACTGTACACTGTTGGTGAAGTGTAAATGAGTACAATTTGTAGAAATCAGATTTCTTAAAGAACTAAAAGTAGATCTACCATTTGATCCATCAATCCCACTACTGGGGAACAACCGAAAGAAAGTAAGTTATTTTATAAAAAGGAGGCCTGCACCTGTTTATTTATCACAGTACGGTTCACAATTGCAAAGATATGGAACCAACTTAAGTTCCCATGAAGTGATGACTAGATAAAATGTACTGCGTATACACATACATACACTCACAATGGAATACTACTCAGCCATCAAAGATGAGATAATGTCTTCTGCTGAAACTTTGATGGAACCATTTTCTAGGTGAAGTAATCCAGGAACAGAGAATCAAATACTGCACCAACCGTGGAAGCTAAGCAATTATCATGTGTAGTCATACAGAGTGACTGAATAGACATTGGAGACTCAGGAGAGGGTGGGAGGGGAGGAAAGATGGAAGGTTACCTATTCGGTACAATGTACACTATTCAGGTGAGCGGCATATTAAAAGCCTAGATTCCTCCACTATGAAATCCAGTTATACAATAAAAAATCACTTGTATACACCCAAATTTATTAAGTAAGAAACAAATAAATAATTAGAAAAATAAAAGTTAGTGTGCATAGAAACAAAAAAAAAAAGAAATGGTAAAAGAAAGGTGAAAGGATTCCAGCAAGCAAAATGTATGTCAAAGCCTGCATGCTTTACTCACAGCTTCTTCCTAAAGGCCAGATAGGCTCATTCTTGCCACAATTCTAACAAGCTAGAATTTCTGGGTCATAGCATGTGAAAGGAAATTGAAAAGTGGATGAGGTTGCAAAAAGTGACATTTGCCAGCCTAACAGCGAAGTCCAGAGGGAGAGAAAACCACCCCAATGTAGACCAAAACATTTTGAAAATGATTTAATACTGGGTGCCAAGGATAACTATATTCCAGCATTTTCTATGGCAGTTGGCTGTAATCATGATATTGGAGTCCTCAATAGTAACACTCACCGTACTTGAGACACTGTCTAGCCAGAGAAGCCTGTGGAACACACAATTTAAAAAGAATTCCACTTAATATGGTTTTTTCTTCAAAATGTATTTTTGGTGCTTATTTTGCCCTAAGGAATAAAAAAAACAAAACAAGGAAACAAATCAAAAAACAAAAAAAGAAAAGAATCCCCAAACCCTGTAACTACAAGGAATCCCTCACTTCCTCATGGCAGGCAATACAAGGAGTTATCCCTGAGCTTTTCTGGAATGGCAATTTATAGAAGCAATCTTCTTCCCAATTGTTCCTCATTTTGCTCTGTTGCTATCAAAGCGCTATGAGAACAATTTTTCAGTCTCGAAGCTTACAGCCTGTCCTTGGCCTCCTTCTGCAGATCCTCATCCACCCACACAGGTTTTCCTTCTAGACCCCGTCTCCCCTGCTCACTTATTGCAGACATGAGCTACACCAGTCTCCAGGGAATTAAGATGGAGATATGTGAATGTCAGTTTCTATTATAGCTAACAAGAAACTCTTCTTCCAGGATCTCCACAAACTCTGTGATTCCTGAGAGATGCCAGGGAACCACAACAGTCGGGGCTGTTTGGAAAGTTTTCAGGTTGTTTGCCTTGGTGGATTTGTTCCAAGTGAGGCGCATGTTTTTCAAAAGGGAATGCCAAAGATAACAAAAAATACAAAGGAGAGGAGAAAGGGAGACTTATTCTTAGTGCAGGAGTGAACCAGGATAAGACTTACTAAACAGCAGATCGTTCAAGGGCAATTCCCTCTCCCCCACCTTTACAATGACCCAGAAAGACTGAGGTTAAAAACAGCTTACATAGTCACTTAGAAGTCAGTGATTTGGGACCCAGAATGTGTTAAACGTCTTCTTCTTGGCACTTGGGGCATAGGTCACTGAGTTATTCTGTTATTTAAGCTGTTTACAGCTATATTTGAGAGGTCTTTGTTGACAATGTTGTTTCCAAGTAATTTTCTAGAAACATTCTGATTACTGTTCCCTGTCATTAACTACTGTAATTTGTTTTCAGGGTTGATGGTCAGCACTATAATTGCATTTAGAACACTGAATGGGTTTGCACGATCATTTGGTTCAACCCTGTGTTAAAACTTACTGCCGTTTCTTGAACCCTCTTTAGCTTTAAAAGAGTATAAGGGAAGATGGTTATTTTTGTATTATTATAATTTAGCATTTACTTAACACTTATATTTCCAAAGGCATTACAATTATCTATGAATTATCCAGCTCTGTACCCTTGAGCTCTAAGCCATTTGGATTCTCTCTGATTTCCAGATAAACCACAAGGCTAGGGAAGGGTAGTTGGCTGGTGAAAGGTCCCTCCTTTCCTGTTAGGATTCCCACCCCTTTTCCAGGACACCCCACCCAACTGGGATCTGCACAGGCTGGCTTCGTTACTTTGAAGTTTTGTGTTTGATGTTCTCTGGAAGTGTGCATAAAATGCATTCCAAAGTCACATATGGAATATTTTGGGTTTTTATCTAACTTTTGGGATTTTTCCTATTACTTTTCACTTCTGTTTGTTCATTTGCCCCTTCATTAAAATCTGAACTGAACCTGTGCTCTCTGTTAGGCAATGACTCTGGGCAAAGGAGAACTACAGTCTGACCCTGTAGGTAGTTAGGCATACAGCTGAAAATACTGTCAGATGAGATGTATGGTGGCCTCTGAAGAAGATATTATGGGCAAACCAGTGGAATTGTTTCTTCTTGAGAAGTCAGGGGTGGTGTTTTTGAGCTGGTACTTGGAAACTCCAGGGTTTTTGTGTGTGTGTTTGCGTGTGTGTGTTGGGGGGGGATGCTTTGGGTGAGAGGTGCAGAGGGGAGGGTGAAGAAGAGGTAGAGATAAACAGGTTATTCCAGGAGACAAAACAACATGGAAAATGGGAACTCAGGGAGCAGTTAGTCACTTATTTGCCCTGATTAGAGGGTTTTTTGTAAGAAACGATGGCAAATGAGGCTGGGAAGATCATTTGAAGGAAGGTTTTGGATGATCTGGAATTGTCTGCTGTATAGGTTGTTCTGTCTCCACTCCCTTCTGACTTTAGTCCCGTCCCTGCACTCCATTGTAGACTGGCACCAAGCTCCACTTTATGCCCTCTTCCACAGGAAATCCAATTCTACCAATGATACTGTGATATTCATAGTTGATGGGGAGATGTGTGGGATGTTGGGAGCATGGGTCATATCACAACTTTGGCTGTTTCTTTCTCCTCAGCATCACCCTGCTTATAACCCCCCCAACTTCAAAAACTCCCCCTTCTGACAAATTGCTCTTTCCCTCTCCTCTCAGCCATGGACACCGTAGACCTGGTCCTGACCCTTGTCATATAAGGATAGGAAACACAATCATAATGCAAGGACAACTACCATTTATTAAGCATCTGGTGGGTGTCAGATCTCAAACTAAGAGCTTACTGGTGATTTTCTCATCCAACCCTCCAATTATATGAGGGAGACAAAGAAAATGAGGCACGGAGAAATTAAGTGACATGCCCAAATTTATGCAGATTGTGAGAGGCAAAACTATTGGTTACCAAAGTGTAGTGTCTTAACAAAACATCATGTCAAAATTGTCTTTAGTTATTTAGATCAGCAGTTCTCAACCTGTTCTCAGCCCACAGGAACTGTATTAAAGGGCTGCAGCATTAGGTTGAGAACCACTGCTCTAGATAAAAATGAAATAGTCCTCAAAACAATTTTCAATATGGAAGTCTCAGTTATTCAGAATGAAAAAGCAATGAATGAGGTATTGATATATGAACTAATGTTACTGATAATTAAAATGATGGTTCTCACACCTGCAATCCTAGCACTCTGGGAGGTCAAGGCAGGTGGATTGCTTGAGCACAGGAGTTGGAGATTAGTCTGAGCAAGAGTAAGACCATGTGTCTACTAAAATTAGAAAAACTAGCTAGATATTGTGGTACATGGCTGTAGTCCCAGCTACTTGGAAGGTTGAGGCAAGAGGATTGCTTAAGCCCAAAAGTTTGAGGTTGCTGTAAGGTATGATAATGCCACAGCACTCATTTCAGGGACACAGAATGAGAATTTCACTCAAAAATAAATAAATAAACACTTCTTCAAAGATTGAGCTTTTTAAGTGTTCACCCCTTTTGTTGTAAATCTTTGTCAAAGGTATTGATTGGATGCTTCTGTATGTCAGTTAATAGACCACTGTAAACTTAATTGGATTGCTTCTAGAAGGTGTTTTTGAGACACTGGAAGGATTTGTTTTTGTTTCTAGTGTATCAGTGAGGCTGCCATGGATCAGTGCCTGTGCTGGGGTAAGCATTTGTTAAGTGGGTTTTCACTAAATGCCATCCCCTCCCACCATTATGGGATGAATTTTGTACTCCCACCCTCAAATTTATATATTAAAGTCTAGTGTCTTAGAATGTCCAGTATCTTAGAATGTGAGGACAGGATTGGTACAGAGGTGATCAGTTAAAATGAGGTCATTTGAGTGGGCTTGGATACAATCTGACTGGTGTCCTTATAAAGGAAAAAAATTGGACTTTAAGACACACACACAGAGATGGAATGTGCAGAGACATGGCGTGAAGATGAGCATCTACAAGCCAAGAAGAGAGGCCTGAATGGCTCCTTCTTGGCCCTCAGGAGGAACCAACCCTGCCAGGCCCTGAGTTTCAACTCTCAGACCAGAGAAGTGGGAGACGAGACATTGCTGTGGTTTAAACAGCTACTTAGTCACAGCAGTTCTAGCAAACCAATATACACTCCTAATACTTTGATCATTGGAATTCTTCTCCCTTCCTCATGTTCATCAACATGAATAAGAACCAGGAGATAGTGCTCTGATGAGCTTCCAACATTTGGAAGGTACTGCCTAGTGAGCTAGCCTGAGAGAGGTTCCCTTGAGCTGTACTGCTCAAATAATGGCATATGTAAGAACAAGTACTCAAATATTATGTTTCCTGGATCAAAAATATGAAAGGAATGATTGACTTTGACTTCAGGGGTTGTTGCGACTTTTGAGCCTGTGCTCCACGATGGCAGGGCTGAGTCTACTGCAGAGGGACTCTCCTGTAGGATTCCTAGAGAATGCAATAGTATTCCAGACAGGTTTTAAAACAAGTGTATGCAGCTTCTTGCTGAAAATGTGTGAAGAAACTGGAACCCACATCAGCAGCCTCCTTGTCCATTCCTTTTTAAAAGTAATTTTCAAGACAAGTTCAAACATAACTCTCACAGTTGGCTACTACAGGAGTTAATGACTCCAAGCTCAAAAGGAATGACTTTTTTGAATTATCCATTTGACAAAAGTCTCCCTAAGGTGACACCTTTTACCCCCTGCCTGCTCCCTTAGATGAAGTTAGCAACCATGCTTTAATTAGTTGAAGTTGAATCTCAGGCAGCACTAACACTTTTCTTTTTCTACACACTAAGTTCCCATAGGAAGGCAAGTAATTCTAAATTACCTGGAAGTTTCTTGCTAGGTGCACTGAAGTTTCCTGGTAAATATTTTCTACAAGCTACCCAAAGTAAGGATCTTTTATCTTGGTACAGACTGAGTCTCTACCAAGGGGGTTGGCTGCCTACATGAAATGATTAAACAGGAATATGTCCCTCTCTAAAGCATTTCGTTCATGCCTTGTTGCAGATGTCTGAATTTCATCCCAAATACATCAATTCTATTGTTATTGATTGCCCTCATTTCTGCCTCAGACTGTACCACCCTGTAAGAACTAACCTGAGAATCGTATTGCACAATATAGGGGGCCCAGTGCAGAATCAGAATGCAGTTCCCTTCATTCAAAAAGCAGGGAAAGGGTGTTATTACATATACTAAAATATAATAAAGCCTTTTTCTTTCTTCTATGGTTTCTTGAACTGCCGTGATATTTTTTGTTTGATTTTTGATGTTATTCTAAGTAAAGGAAAGTTAAAATTTTAAATTACTGGCATGAATTTTATGGTTGGTCTTCAATAGGAGGCAATGAAAGTTTTAAGTGGCATTTAACTCATTGGTGGAATCACTAAAATAATTTGTATTTCTTAGCTCATACATGCATAAGTATTTTATTCTCACCACTGCACAAACAATCTCTGTGGGTTTTTTTTTTTTTTACATTTTGACACCCATACTCTCTACTTTCATCTCATGAAGGAGTAAGGAAGGTCTGAGAGGAAAGGAAACCATTGGTGATCCTATTTTTCCCTTTCCTTCCATGTCATTGTTTTCAACTTGTGTGGACGGATAATGCAGGGAAGCAACATGAGTAAGGAAGGGTAGGACAGGATGGGATTTCTTGGTCATTCATGTTTCTTTAAGTACTATTGCTTTCTTTCTGTGCTTGAAGCAAGTTCTAGTTTAGAGGGGAAAGATGGCCCCTAAACGGCGCCCGGACCTCTGTTAGACCTGCACTCAATCAGCTATCAGCTCCCAGACCTCTGTAAGAGCTGTGCACAATCAGCAATCAGTGCCCGGACCTCGTAAGAGCTGCGCCGCAATCACTGATCTTCCCCCACCCAGACCTGCTGGGCCTCTGCATGCCCTGAGCAGGAACTCTGGGAGCTGGGCAACCCTGCATCTTTCCTTTGTACCCACCCTGCCTCCACATCAGCCTGTTCATCTGGCCAGGGACCCTGGTAGCCACGCGCTCTGCAGAGCCCTTCTCCTGGCCAGAGACTGCTGGAGCCTTGGGCTCTCTAAGCCAAAGTCACTGGGCGCCAGGGACTCCCAGAACTGTGTGCACCACCCCCCGCCCAGTTGCTGGATCTGGGGTGTCACACTCAGTGCTACTCCCACAACCAGAACTCCCTGGCTGGGGCAGCCCCAGAGGAGCTACACAAGGTCACTCCCTACAAAGATCCACCAACAATGGAGAGATCCCGCTGGGGTCTAACCTTGGAGAGGCACGTCCCCAACTCTGAGGACAGCTAGAGGCAACGGTGAAAAAACAATCATGAGGTGAAATCAACAGATAAACTCTGGCAATATGAATAATCAGAGTAGATCAACTCCCCCAAGGATCAATGGGGCAGACACAGCACAAGATCCCACGCACGAACAAATAGCTGAGATGTCAGAAATCGAATTCAGAATCTGGATAGCAAATAAGATCGAACTAGAATTCCAAGCAGTAACCCAAAAGATATCTCAAGAATTCAACGAATTCAGGGCAGCGCCTGTGGCTCAAGGAGTAGGGCGCCGGTCCCATAAACCTGAGGTGGCGGGTTCAAACCTAGCCCCGGCCAAAAACCAAAAAAAAAAAAAAAAAGAATTCAACGAATTCAAAGACAAAATGACCAAAGATTTTGACACATTGAGACAAGAAGTTGCAGCCCTCAAAGATATGAGAAACACAGTCAAATCCCTCACTAACAGAATGGAGCAAGCAGAAGAAAGGATTTCTGACATTGAAGACAAAGCTTTTGAATGCTCCCAAACTCTCAAAGAGGAAGGGAAATGGAGGGCAAAAACAGATCACTCTCTCAGAGAGCTCTGGGATAATTCAACGAAAACCAGTATTTGTCTTATAGGGATCCCCAAAAGTGA
This sequence comes from Nycticebus coucang, assembly GCF_027406575.1. Lineage (NCBI taxonomy): Eukaryota > Metazoa > Chordata > Mammalia > Primates > Lorisidae > Nycticebus > Nycticebus coucang. Next base: position 58,045,404 of record NC_069788.1, read on the forward strand.
CAAAGTGGCTTCACCAGGCACAGAGTCACTTCTCCATGAGATTATGAAAGAGAACTTTCCAGACATGCCAAGAGATTCTGAAATTCAGATAGCAGACAGTTTCAGAACTCCAGCACAACTCAACCCAAATAAGACACCCCCAGACATCATAATCAATTTCACTAAAGTTAATATGAAGAAGAAAATTCTGAAAGCAGCCAGACGAAAGAAAACCATCACCTACAAGGGGAAGAATATTAGAATAACTGCAGATCTCACTGCTGAAACCTATCAAGCTAGAAGAGGCTGGTCATCGACTTTTAATCTCCTAAAACAAAATAACTTTCAACCCAGGATCCTGTACCCAGCTAAACTGAGTTTCATATATGACAAAGAAATTAAATACTTTAACGACATTCACATGTTGAAGAAATATGCCATAACTAAACCAGCTCTCCAGGATATTGTCAGACCTATCCTTCATAAAGACCATCGTAACCCTCCACCACAAAAGTAAACCCACCCAGAAAATTTTGATCAAATTCCAAATTCCACAGTCGCAAAAGGATTAAAAATGTCCACCAGACCCTTGAAAGGCTTATCAATATTCTCGATTAATGTGAATGGTTTAAATTGTCCTCTAAAGAGGCACAGGTTGACCGACTGGACACAAAAACTTAAGTCCGATTTCTGCTGCATACAAGAATCTCATCTTACATTAAAAGACAAATATAGACTCAAGGTGAAGGGATGGTCATTTATACTCCAGGCAAATGGAAAGCAGAAAAAGCAGGCATTGCAGCCTATTCACAGATGCAATAGGCTTTAAACCAACTGAAATAAGGAAGGATAAGAATGGACACTTCATATTTGTTAAAGGCAATACTCAATATGATGAGATTTCAATTATTAATATTTATGCACCCAACCATGATGCACCTCAATTTATATGAGAAACTCTAGCAGACATGAGCAACTTGATTTCCTACAGTTCCATACTAGTTGGAGATTTTAACACCCCTCTAGCAGTGCTGGATAGATCCTCCAAAAAGAAGCTAAGCAAAGAAATATTAGATTTAAACTTAACCATTCAACATCCGGACTTAACAGACATCTACAGAACATTTCATTCCAACAAAACTGAATACACATTCTTCTCATCAGCCCATGGAACATACTCCAAAATTGACCACATCCTAGGCCACAAATCTAACCTCAGCAAATTAAAAAAAATACAAATGATTCCTTGCATCTCCTCAGACCATCATGGAATAAAAGTTGAACTTAATAACAACAGGAATCTGCATACCCATACAAAAACATGGAAGCTAAATAACCTTTTGCTGAATGGTAGATTGGTTATAGACGAGATTAAGAAGGAAATCACCAAATTTTTGGAACATAACAACAATGAAGACATGAATTATCAGAACCTCTGGGATACTGCAAAGGCAGTCCTAAGAGGGAAATTTATAGCACTGCAAGCCTTCCTCAAGAAAATGGAAAGAGAGGAAATTAATAACTTAATGGGGCATCTTAAGCAACTGGAGAAGGAAGAACATTCCAATCCCAAACCTAGCAGAAGAAAAGAAATAACTAAAATCAGAGCAGAATTAAATTGAATTGAAAACAAAAGAATTATACAACAGATCAATAAATCCAAAAGTTGGTTTTTTGAAAAGATCAATAAAATAGATAAACCTTTGGCCAATCTAACCAGAAAAAAAGAGTAAAATCTCTAATCTCATCAATCAGAAATGACAAAGACGAAATAACAACAGACCCCTCAGAAATTCAAAAATTCCTTAACAAATATTACAAGAAACTCTACTCTCAGAAATACGAAAATCTGAAAGAAATTGACCAATACTTGGAAGTATACCACCTACCAAAGACTTAGCCAGAACGAAGTGGAAATGTTGAACAGGCCTATATCAAGTTCTGAAATAGCATCAACTATACAAAATCTCCCTAGAAAGAAAAGCCCAGTACCAGATGGCTTTATGTCAGAATTCTACCAAACCTTTAAAGAAGAACTAGTACCTATATTACTAAACCTCTTCCAAAACATAGAAAAAGAAGGAATACTACCCAACACATTCTACGAAGCAAACATCACCTTGATCCCTAAACCAGGGAAAGATCCAACAAGAAAAGAAAATTATAGACCAATATCACTAATGAATATTGATGCAAAAATACTCAATAAGATCCTAACACAGAATCCAACAACACATCAAAAAAATTATATACCATGACCAAGTGGGATTTATCCCAGGGTCTCAAAGCTGGTTCAACCTACGTAAATCTACAAATGTAATTCAGCACATAAACAAATGAAAAAATAAAGACCATATGATTCTCTCAATTGATGCCGAAAAAGCTTTTGATAATATCCAGCATTCTTTCATGATCAGAACTCTTAAGAAAATCGCTAAAGACGACAGACGAATGGCTAACAAACACATGAAAAAATGTTCATCATCTCCATATATTAGAGAAATGCAAATCAAAACAACCCTGAGATATCATCTAACCCCAGTGAGAATGGCCCACATCACAAAATCTCAAAACTGCAGATGCTGGCGTGGATGTGGAGAGAAGGGAACACTTTTACACTGCTGGTGGGACTGCAAACTAGTACAACCTTTCTGGAAGGAAGTATGGAGAAACCTCAAAGCACTCAACCTAGACCTCCCATTCGATCCTGCAATCCCATTACTGGGCATCTACCCAGAAGGAAAGAAATCCTTTTATCATAAGGACACTTGTACTAGACTGTTTATTGCAGCTCAATTTACAATCGCCAAAATGTGGAAACAGCCTAAATGCCCACCAATCCAGGAATGGATTAACAAGCTGTGGTATATGTATACCATGGAATACTATTGAGCCATTAAAAAAAATGGAGACTTTACATCCTTCGTATTAACCTGGATGGACGTGGAAGACATTATTCTTAGTAAAGCATCACAAGAATGGAGAAGCATGAATCCTATGTACTCAATTTTGATATGAGGACAATTAATGACAATTATGGTTATGGGGGGGGAAACAGAAAGAGGGAAGGAGGGAGGGGGGTGGGGCCTTGGTGTGTGTCACACTTTATGGGGGCAAGACATGATTGCAAGAGGGACTTTACCTAACAATTGCAATCAGTGTAACCTGGCTTATTGTACCCTCAATGAATCTCCAACAATAAAAAAAAAAAAAAAGGAAAAAGAAAATCGCTATAGAAGGGACATTTCTTAAACTAATAGAGGCCAGCTACAGCAAACCCACAGCCAATATCGTATTGAATGGAGTTAAATTGAAATCATTTCCACTTAGATCAGGAACCAGGCAAGGTTGCCCATTGTCTCCATTGCTCTTTAACATTGTAATGGAAGTTTTAGCCATTGCAATTAGGGGAAAAAAGGTGATCAAGGGTAACCACATAGGGTCAGAAGAGATCAAACTTTCACTCTTCACAGATGATATGATTATATATCTGGAAAACACTAGGGATTCTACTGTAAAACTTTTAGAAGTGATCAAGGAATACAGCAATGTCTCAGGCTACAAAATCAACAGCCATAAATCTGTAGCCTTTATATATACCAACAATAACCAAGCCGAAAAAACAATCAAGGACTCTATTCCTTTCACAGTAGTGCCAAAGAAGATGAAATATTTGGGAGTATACCTAACAAAGGACGTGAAAGATCTCTATAAAGAGAACTATGAAATGTTAAGAAAAGAAATAGCTGAAGATGTTAACAAATGGAAAACATACCATGCTCATGGCTGGAAGAATCAACATTGTTAGAATGTCTATACTATCCAAAGCAATATATAATTTTAATGCAATTCCTATTAAAGCTCGATTGTCATATTTTAAAGACCTTGAAAAAATAATACTTCATTTTATATGGAATCAGAAAAAACCTCGAATAGCCAAAACATTACTCAGCAATAAAAACAAAGCTGGAGGAATCACACTACCAGACCTGAGACTGTACTATAAATCAATAGTGATCAAAACAGCATGGTACTGGCACAAAGAGAAGTAGATGTCTGGAACAGAATTGAGAACTAAGAGATGAATCCAGCCACATACTGTTATTTGATCTTTGACAAGCCAGTGAAAAACATTCTGTGGGGAAAAGATTCCCTATTTAACAAATGGTGCTTGGTGAACTGGCTGGCAACCTGTAGAAGACTGAAACTGGACCCACACCTTTCACCATTATCTAAGATAGACTCTCACTGGATAAAAGATTTAAACTTAAGACATGAAACTATAAAAATACTTGAAGAAAGTCAGGGAAAACTCTTGAAGTAATTGGCCTGGGTGAATACTTCATGAGAAGGACTCCCAGGCAATTGAAGCAGTATCAAAAATACATTACTGGGACCTGATCAAACTAAAAAGCTTCTGCGCAGCCAAGAACATAGTAAGTAAAGCAAGCAGACAGCCCTCAGAATGGGAGAAAATATTTGCAGGTTATACCTCCGATAAAGGTTTAATAACCAGAATCCACAGAGAACTCAAATGTATTACCAAGAAAAGAACAAGTGATTCCATCTCAGGGTGTGCAAAGGACTTGAAGAGAAACTTCTCTAAAGAGGACAGACACATGAAAAAAAGCTCATCATCCTTAATCATCAGAGAAATGCAAATCAAAACCACTTTAAGATATCACCTAACCCCAGTAAGAGTAGCCCATATAACAAAATCCCCAAACCAGAGATGTTGGCGTGGATGTGGAGTAAAGGGTGCACATCTACACTGCTGGTGGGAATGTACACTAATACATTCCTTTTGGAAGGATGTTTGGAGAATACTTAGAGATGTAAAAATAGACCTGCCATTCGATCCTATAATTCCTTTACTAGGTATATACTCAGAAGACCAAAAATCACAGTATAACAAAGATATCTGTACCAGAATGTTTATTGCAGCCTAATTCATAATTGCTAAGTCATGGAAGAAGCCCAAGTGCCCATCGACGCATGAATGGACTAGCAAATTGTGGTGCATGTATACCATGGAATATTATGGCAGCCTTAAAGAAAGATGGAGACGTTACCTCTTTCATGTTTACATGGATGGTGCTGGAACATATCCTTCTTAGCAAAGTATCTCAGGAATGGAAGAAAAAGTATCCAATGTACTCAGCCCTACTATGAAGCTAATTTATAGCTTTCACATGAAGGCTATAACCCAACTATAGCACAAGAATATGGGGAAAGGGCCAAGTCCTTCCTTCCAGTTCCTCAGGATGTGACCTTATTTGGAGGTAGTCTTTACAGAGATAAGCAGGTGATTATGTAATGAGGTCATTAGGGTGGACCCTGATCCAATATGATTGATGTCCTTATGAAAAGGGGAAATTTGGGCACAGAAACAGACACACATAAAGGGAAGATAAAGTTGTGTTAGTCAAATTGGGCTGCCATAACAAAATATCATAGACTGGGTGGCTTAAACAACTGTAATGTATTTTCTCACAGTTTTGGAGGCTGGAAAGTCCAAAATCAAGGTGTCTACTGATTCATTTCCTGCAGAGGGCTTGTTTCCTGGCTTGCAGCTCACAGCCTTCTTGTGGTGTCCTCAGATAGCACAGAGAAGGAGCATGTTTTCTAATGTGTCCTCTTACAAGGGTCCAGCATGCAGGTCCCACCTCCATGACCTCATATATTCGTAATCAAAGGCCCTATCTCTGAATATCGTCACACTGAGAGTTAAGGCTTTAACTTTGGAGGGACAAAGTTTGGAGGGAATACATGACCTCATGTATTCCTAATCAAAGGCCCTATCTCTGAATATCGTCACACTGAGAGTTAAGGCTTTAACATACGAATTTTGGAGGGACAAAATTCGTTTCATTGCAAGTGTAAAAAGACATATGGAAGAAGATGGGCATTTACAAGCCAAGAAGAGTGAACTAGAACAGATTCCCCCTCAACCCTCAGAAGGAGCTGATCCTGCTGACACTTTGATCTTGGACCTCAAGCCTCCAGACTGTAAGACAGTAAATTTCTACTGCTTCAACCACCCAGTGTGTGGTACTTTTTTAGGACAGCCCTAGCACGCCAATACATATGCTTTGTTTTAGTCTCTGTGTGAAGTTCTAAAAAAGATTGGAAATTGTTTTCTGCAAATAATTTGCTTTTTTCTGTGGTGAGCTACAACCATAAACTCAGTCCATATTCAGTCCTTTTGGAACATTTAAGGCATATTAAAAATCTATCTGTTCAGGCCTATTTTCGATATGGCACTGGGGTAAGGAACTTAGCCTACCATCAGAAATATACTTGGACATGATGAAGATATAGTCCTAAATGTGAGGAGAATTCATGAAGCCAGAGATGATGACAACTAATAATTGGTGTTCATCATCTGTCAACATTTTAATGCACAGACTCAGTTCTTATGACAAGTCTATGCTTTGAATTTCAGTGTACCCATATACTAATGAGGTAGGTACTACTTTATCTTCTTTTACAGATGAGAAATATGAGACATAGGGAAATGGGAGCACTTTCTTTTTTTTTTTTTTATTGTTGGGGATTCATTGAGGGTACAATAAGCCAGTTACACTGATTGCAATTGTTAGGTAAAGTCCCTCTTGCAATCATATCTTGCCCCCATAAAGTGTGACACACACTAAGGCCCCACCCAAGGGAGCACTTTCTTAAAGTCTCACAGCTAATAACACCAGCAGTTATACTTTGAAGCCTGAACTTTTAATCACTATGCCATTCTGCCATGATACTTAATTTTAGCAATAGAAAAACAAAATGAAGTTGGAATCCTACCTCACACCATATAAAAAAAATTAACTCAAAATGAATTGAAGACCTAAATGTGATACCAAACTATAAAACGTGGAGAAGAAAACATAGGTGTGAATCTTTTGACCTAGTATTATTAGGGAATGGTTTCTTAGACATGGTACCAAAAGCACAAACAACAAAAGAAAAAATAAGTTGAACTTCATCAAAATTTAAAACTTTTATGTCTCAAACCTTTACTATCAAAAAAGTGAAAAGATGATCTACAGAATAGGAAAAAGTATTTGCAAATTGTATGTTGACTAGTCAGGTTCTATTATCTAGCATATATAAAGAACTCTTACATCCCAGCAACAAACGGAAACAACCCAATTAAAAAAGTAGCAAAGGACCTGAGTAGATATTTCTCCAAAGAAGATACACCATGGCCAACAAGCACAAGTAAAGACAGTCTATATCATTTATGATTAGGTCAATGTAAATCAAAACCAAATGAGATGCCACCTAATAAGAAAGGACAAGTGTTAGGGCAGATGTGAAGAAATTAGAAGCCTATATTTTACTGGCAGGAATGTAAAATGGTGCAGCCATTGTAGAAAATAATTTGGCAGTTTTTTAAAATGATAAATACAGAGTAACCATCTGACCCAGGAATTTTACTCCTAGGTATATATTGAAGAGAAATAAAAACATGTTTTCCACATTCGTGTATTAAATTTATATATAAATATTCATACCAGTCAAAGTGGAAACAAACCAAATGTCCATCAACGGATGAACGTATGAACCAATGTGGTATGTCCATACAAAGGAATATGCAGCTATATAAAGGAACTAATTTCTGGTACATGCTACACCATGGAGGAACCTTAGAAACATTATACTAGATGAAAAAAATCTGGATACAAAAGGTCACATAATGTATGATTCCATTTAAGTAAAATGCCTAGAATAAACCAACTTAACAAAGACAGAAAGTAAATTAGTAGTTGTTAGGGGTTGAGGAAAGGAGATCTCGAGTAACTGTTAGCAAGTATCGGCTTGCTTTTGGGGATAATGAAAATGTTCTGAAATTAGACAGTGGCGATGATTGTACAATCTTTTGCCTATACTAAAAACCACTGAATTGTACACAGGAGGAATTGTATGGTCTATGCATTATATATTACTAAAAACACTTAGATCCCTCAAATACCAAAAGAGAAAAACAAAATGAGATGTACTTCACTTATTAGGACATGTTTTTGAAGAACAAAAGGTTTGTTCCTTGCCATTAATATATGTACCCACTAAAAATCACTTTAAAGTTCCAAAGAGGACTCACAAAATGTCTTGTAATAGTTGACATGTATACCAATAATATGATTGTATGGAAGTGGTCAAAGAAAGTTGTTTTATAGAAAAAAAATTTAATTTTGCTTTAAAATAAAACTTCCTCAAAATACTTGAGAAGTTGAAAACTAACAAGACTTAACAGATTTTTTTCTAACTCATGAAATTCTGATAAGATTAATAGATATTGAAAATAAAAAATGTAGGTGGTGCCTGTGGCTCAAAGGAGTAGGGCGCCAGCCCCTTATACTGGAGGTGGCGGGTTCAAACCTGACCCCAGACAAAAACTGAAAATAAAAAATGTTTGATTTTAATTTTAGGAAAAATGGTTGGGTTAACTTGGCCATGATGACCGTCCAGTTTCTGGATTGACCACCCAAGTTGAATTTCCATGAACTGAAAAACGTGATGTAAATGTGTAATATTGAAGCCCTATCATCTTGGTCTTTATTCTAGTTAGGGAAGACTAGTAAAACAAACGCCACAGAAATCCCTATAATTGCCCTAAAGTTCAACAACTTGTGTTTCATATAAACATATACACTTAAACACAAACATTGAGTGTGGTGGATTGATAAGGCTTTGTGGTCACACTTGAACTTGCATCTTGACTCTACCACGGATAAAAGACATTGGGCATGTTTCTTAATTTCTTTGAACACGAGTTTTCCTATTTATAAAATGGGAAAATAATATCTCCCTTGCAAGGAATTTGCCCGTATTCAGTGAAATAATTTTAAAGTGTCTGACCGGTGTTCATTAAATGGGGCCGCGCTGAAGGTGGTGGTGGTTGTAATGGTGGTGGTGATGATGAGTGATGTAAGGGTCCTAAAGGAGAGAAGTTCCTGCAGACCTAGCAAGACCCGGTACAAGGCTAAACATGAGGTGGAGTCTAAATAAATACATGCTAGCTGGTTAGTGATTTCCTACTAAGAAAAAACATGCAAATCAAAATCATCCATCTTTTGATTTGATATTTCTTCTCAAGTGACTGTGCTATCCCTGGGCTTTCCTGTATTCCCTTCTGAGCAGTACATGTGCCCTCCCCATTTATTAATACTAGCTAAGTCAGCCTCATCTATGAAATCATTTTCTTTGGATTGTATTTTCCTCATCTAAGAAAGTTTAATCAATCTGTGTTATGCCAAAATGCATAACCTAGAAAAAAGACCTACAACTTCAATTGGGAAGATGGAACTAGGTTTCAGCCATTGCTAAGCAAGTTGTAGTCTATGTTGAAAATTATTTTGATTGATCAAATGCCTTTTGTTCCAAGATTAAAAGTCTCTCCATGGTGCCTGAAACCTTCACAATGTTTTCACTTTTATGCTAAATTTCACCAAATTAAGACAAACAAAAACTTGGTGCAGGCTCCGCACCTGTAGCTCAGTGAATAGGGCACCTGCCACATACACTGAGGCTGATGGATTTGAGCTTGGCCTGGGCCTGCTAAACAACAATGACAAAGGCAACGGGTGTTGTGGCAGGTGCCTGTGGTCCCAGCTACTTGGGAGACTGAGGCGAAAGAATTGCTTAAGCCCAAGAGTTTGATGTTGCTGTGAGCTGTGATGCCACAGCACTCTACCAAGGGTGACAAAGTGAGACTTTGTCTCAAAAACAACAACAAAAAACTCAGTGCACCTTTAATTTCAGAAGTACAATCTTCTATGAGTTTTCTTTCTTTCTTTTTTTTTTCTTTTTTTGCAGTAGCATTTTATTTTTTATACCTATTATGCCATGAATTCATAGAGAAAAGGTTCCAGCAGCTCGGGGCCTTTCCACTGAACATGAGGAAGCTTGCTATGCCTATTACATCATGAATTCATAGGGAATAGATTCTGGCACCTTATATCCTGGTTCAGTGGATCCTCTCGGTTCTCTGGAGTGCTATGCTGTATACTTATTATGCTTTGAATTCATAGGGAATGTGTTCCAGTAGTTCAGGCTCCTTTCCGTTGGTTCTCACGAAGTGTGAATCTCTGGGTGGAGCAGGCTGGTGCTTCAGTTGAACCCAGGTACTTTCTCTCTGGCTTCCTTCTTTCTCTGATCATTTTCCTTCACACATTTTGGGAAGCTATCTCAGCTCTTAGATGAGTGCTTAATATGCTTAATACGAACATTAATCCTCTTGGCAAGAATCTTGCCCTTGTTTCCAACAATACCAGCGGCATGCTCGGTAACACCGTAGACTCTTGCAGTTTTGCCTTGGTAACATTTGTGTGGCCTTTTGAACAGTACCATTCCCTTGATGTCTACAATATCACTTTTCTTATAGATTCACAAGTGTGTGGTCAAAGGAACAACTCCATGTTTTCTAAAAGGCCTAGAGAACAAGTATCAGATGCCTCCCCTCTTTCCCCTTGTGCTCCTCATTTTGGTGAATTACTGAAACATGGTGTCTCAGTTGAAGGGTCCTGTATTTTCTAATTCCTCATTTCAGAGGCATCTTGTGGACATACGTCTCAGCACATTGGTATCATCTTCAGCCCATCCATCTAGCCATTTGTTTCACTGGCAAAAAGAAATAATACGTGTCCTATCCTGGTTTAAACCATACATATTAATATTAGTCCAGTAAACAATGTAATATTTTGGGGCCAAATCAGTTTGAGACAGTAGCATTGGGATATTACAGTTAATTAAATTAAGGACAATGGTTTCAAGCTAATGTTGTGTGCATCCTTGCCAAATCATAAATTAGTACAAAATCTAAAAGTAAAAAAAGTAAGCTAAGGTCAAAGCATAAATTAGAAGTGTTGTTTGTACCGTAAGGTGTTTAATCAAACATAAACTTTTAAAACTATTTGGCTAATTCTCAGATGCTCTCTGGTAATTACTGAGCTATGTTGAAAACCTAAAGTAATCCAAACATTTTACTTTTGCGTCCTTCAAGATAAAATTAGAATCTGTTCTTGATAACAAAGGACGATGATGTCTTGGTTTTGAGAGCTTGCTTTTCCTGTGTCACTCTCTCGCCTACAAATTCTGAAATAGCCAAAAGTCAGAAAAACACTAAAGCCCATCCCAAGGGCAAATTCATTTATAGTTTGTAAAATTAAGCCTCCAAAAAGCTTACATGAAGCTGATTGTGATTTTAGAAAGGTTTCTAAGGAAGAGACAGTCTAGCAGATCAACTGAGCAAGCTGCCGCTGAAATCACCAGAGTCCACCCTTGGCCCAGTCAGCCCAGTGCCCTGCCCCAGTGAGGGGCATTTTGTGCTCAAGGATGCTAATTGCTGTGGGATATTAACTCCTGTGCCTAGCTTCCTCTCAACAGCCCGTTATTGATTTATTGTCTGTATATTTGTCTAAACCCTAAAGCTATTTATCTTTTCACCAGGGTAACAAGTTCTGTATGTATCTAATCTACTACATAAAATAGAACTTCTTTTTATTTTCCCCTTAACCCAGCTTCTTTAAGCTTCAAAAAGATTCTGAGATTTGGGGAACAAGTTCTTACACAGATTTTCCCTACCTTTCATGATTTCATGGACTTTCATCAGTCCCCCTCAGCTTTAGTCTTTTATCACCAACCCTTTCATCCCAGCAAGCCCCAAGAAAGAGGTTGGAAAAGAGATAGTGAAGTGGGGAGGTGGGAGGAGTAGAAAGAAAGACACTTGATGGGTAGGGGGAGATGGATGAGGGCTTGAAGGATTGGTCACGGCATGGTAAGGGCTTTTGGTAAAATACCAGTGATACCTTGGAAGAAAGTTCTTCACATTAGTTTATTTGGCCCTTTCAAGTTGTATGTACTTGAGAGAAAGAGATACAGGTTCAATGCATTACTACGCATGCCAATGGGATTAAAAGCAAAGTCTTGCTATAATAAAGACTTCCTAAATCATCTATATTGAAACCTCCTTGGCAAAACAGGCCATGTATTTATATGATTCCATTTGTAGAAAATATCTAGAATAGGCAACTTTACAGAGACAGAACACACATTAGTGGTTGCCAGGGGCTGGTGGGGAGGAATGGGGAGTTTCTACTTACTGGATTTAGGTTTTCCTTTTAGAGTGATGAGAATAGAGGGACGTTTAACCCAGACTTAGAGGATCACGGAAGGTCTCCAAAAAAGGTAACATTTAAATGAAATTCAGAGGCGCCGCTCATTCTATAATACAAATGTGTACTAAGCATCTAGAACATAGTGGTTATTGATCCAGGCCCTAGAGGAGACAGCAGGGGACAAAACAAAGCCCTGCCCTCATAAACCTTATAACCTTTTACTGAAAGACAAAGTAAACAAAGGTATAACAGTAGAAAAGATAAAGGCCCCGAAGGAAAATAATATAGGGAGGACTGGTAAATAGTTTTATGGGGAAGGAAGGGTGCAAGTGCTGCTTTATATAGTTGGGTCAAGAATCCCCTCACTGGTAAGCCAAGATTTGAGGAAAAATTCCAAAGTTAGCAGGGGACAGAAGCAAGTTGATGTCTGGAGAAACAGCAATCCAGGTGGGTAATAGCAAGGGCAAAGCTCTGGATACAGGAGAATTCTTGGAATATCAAGGAAGATGTTGGGTCTGGCCTGGAGCACCATGAAGTGGTGTGGGGTGGGGAGAGGCAGGATTGGGGGATTGCACATGGCCTTGTTGTTCATATGACATTGGCTTGATTCTGAGACAGGAAGACTGGATGATTTTGTACAGAGCAATGATTTTTAAAGGACTCCTTTAGATGCTGTGCTGAGAAAATAAGATTATAAGGGCGTAAGTAAGGGGGCAAGAAGATGAATCACTTGTATTTAACCTGACAAGAAACAAGGGTAGCTTGGGCCAGCTATGGAGGCAGTAAGAAATGGCTAAATTCTGAATACAGGTTCTTTGAAGGTCAAGTCACTAGTTTTGCTGACAGATTTCATGTGGGCAGTGAGAAATGGGAAGATGATACCAAGGCTTTCAGCCTGATGGAACAGAAGAGTGGAATTGCCATTTACTGAGGCAAGAAAGCTGCAGAAAAGACAGGTTTGCTGGGTGGGAATCAGGAATTAGGGTCCTGATGGTGTTAGGTTTGAATGGCCTAGGAGACATCACAGGGGTGATGTTGAATAAGAAACAGGGGTGATGTTGAATAAGAAGCAGGTGTTCAGGTAGAAGTCTGGACCAGAGAGGTAAGTTTGGGAGCCATCAGCAACAGATGGTATTTGAGCCATAAAATGGAATGAATCACTCACTCATTAACCCTATGTTTGAGAGTCAACTAAAACCAGACAGCTCTTTCTATGCCAGATGCCTCTTTTTCCAGACATCTCAAAATCGTGCAAGAAAGAGTCAACACATATGTACAGGCAAGGAGACACGGCATATCTCCAAAGATAGAGCCGAGCGGATGTAGAAAAGAGAGGGTGATGATCATCGATCACAGCTTGCTGGCCTAGTCTGCTCTACAAATTCCAGGGAAATTGGGAGCCTAAAGCCAATGGTCTCCCAGCTCAAGAAAGCTAGAAGCATAGAATTGGTTGCCTATGAGTTTACCCCTCCTTATTTCATTTCCTTTTATTATTTTAAATAAACACTTGTATTTGTAGTAAGATAATGGAAGAATCTTTTCAGAATAAACAGCATGAATGATTTTAACCAACAAGTTCATTTTCTACTCTTTTCAAGCAGCAAATGATAAGGAATAGACCAACTTTTGCTGATGGAAAGGTTGGTTGTTATCCAGAGCTCAATGCTGGGTTAAAACTAGATATCAGTGATCTAAAATGGCCTTCCCTCCTCTTGCTAGCAGAGGTCCTACAAGACTCTTAGGAGAGGGGACCCCTCTAACATGCACTAGATGTTCAAACATGCATTTGCAACACCATGCTAAAGCAGAGAAGACATTTTGCTGCCTGTTCTCATAAAGTTGTCAAGTCAACAGTTTTTTACGGTTACCCTACAGGTTATTGTTAGGTTGTTTGTCTTACTAATTTTTCCCTGGCTCTCACTCAGTCAGACTCCTCACTGTTGACCCAGAACTCCCACATTTACTGGTAACCTTATTAAAATTAGACTGTGCATTTCATAATCTATGATGGTAACACTTTGTTCAATTTACTGACACACATAACCTGACCAAAATTACTTGAGCATAAAGCTTTGTAAGAACCACTGATTGCTTTTATTCCTTTCCTGGGGCAAAATGCTTCTATTTCCATAATACAAGAGCTTTCTCTTCAGAACCAGATCTGTTTCCCAGCAAAACCAACAAAAACTCTTTGACTATTGTTGCCAGTTGTTAACGGATACTAACAACAGATCTTTTCTGGCAGTGCCAACCACACAAATAGAAGGATTTGGAGGCCTCTGCCTGGCATGAGTTGAGGATAGTGGAGAGGTCTCCATGCAGAAATCTCTCCCAGACTACCTGAGCCCTGCTGCTGCCTGAAGCTCCACAAGTCAAACATTCATTGCTATATACTAAGCATTGCCTTCTGTAAAACATTCTTCAAAAGGGTATCATGTTTCAGTCACTTTGGTGGCCAAGAGAGTAGAAGAACGCACTACAGAAAGAAAAGGTGGTAACAAAACTTGGTGTGATGACAGTTTTAGTAAGGAGTATATTGCAACACAGTGCAATCAGAGTAGATAACTATTAGCAAGACAGTGATTCCACTATGGTTCAAACCCATAGCATGTGCCAAATGTGGACTTAGTATTTCTTTATATGAAAGCTGAATAGATAAGTGGAGATTCAACCTGATTTCTAACTGGCCTTCTAATTCATTACAAATGATAGGTTTCTTTAAGAAGGGATTTTCAAATGTGAGTAGTTTTGTCCCACCCTCTCAGAGATCATGGCAATATCTGGGGCACTTTTGGTTGTCACTCTGGGGAGTGGGAAAAAGGTTCTCCTGGCATCAAGTGAGTAGAGGCCAGACATGCTGCTAAACATCATACAGTGCACCAGCCTCTCCCAAAAGTATTATCCAACCCCAAATGTCAATCGTGCTGCAGTTGAGAAACCGTGTGTTGGGGTTATAGGTGAGGAGCCAGGCTTGTAGAGATAATAGAGATAATGGAACCTTAATGTATTGATTTCTGGTTATGCTCTGCACAGGAACACAAATCCATGCATATAAACCATGAGTATAAAATGTGCTCTGGTTGTTGTTCATCTTCAGAAATCCCTTTTCATGTCCGGCCCCAGTCAGCTATTCGGAGTATTGGTTTCTGCCCCCAACATTTGATCCACACATTAACTACACTTCAGCGGCAGAGAAGCAGGCTAGCAATCTTAGTCAACTTCTACCAAGGGGCTCTGGGCCCCTGTTACAGTGCCACCTCTAATCGGTAAGTACTTTGGGAGAAAATCTCCTCTAAACATATGGTTCAATTGGTGAATCTTGATAAGTGGCAAAAATGCTTTAGTTCTCAGCTTCTAGGTGTTCCAACCAAATTAAGAGCAGAAAGATGCCCAGTGAGACCATCTACCCCCAGCCCCCCATCCTCTGACCTCCCCTCCACTCCAGCGTGCACTCCTCCTCAGCCTCATCTATTCCTCTTCTCCATTGTATCCCTCCTTCCCCAAGAGCAAGGGCAGGTGACTAAGAGCTGGCAGAGAAGGTCTTGCCATCAGTACTTCAGTGTTTGATGCGTTTTTACCACAACTCATCCCTCTCACTGATGACTGCACACAGAGTGAAGCATAAAAGGGTTTCTTCATTCATCCCTCCAATTGGGCAAAGCTTCTCTGTACTTCAGATGCTGCAGATAGATCTTGGGTGAAGGCAAATCAAGTCCTGAAATTTCGCTCAGCCCATTGCTTTGTCCAAAGGTCAGTCTGCTTCACGCTTGCAGACTCATCTAGGAAAAGGGAGAGGCATCATCCTAGGTGCACCCAAAGGAACCCAGCACAGTCAGCCACTCTTACCCCAGCACTCCCTGACTTAGGGAGGACCCGCCAACTTGGCCGAGTCACTGGAAACCTGAGCTGGGAGTAGAAGAGACTTTTTCAATCCTTTCTAAACTTAAACCCATACTACCCTTAAAAGAATAGCCTCTGCTGATAGCCCTCTCCCTGTGGGCTCTCCTCTGGTTTCTGACTGTCAGTCAAGCAGCTAATTCTTCCTCTTAGTGCCAGCACTCCAAGACACATATTTTATATTTTCTCAAAAATATCTACAGGAACCTACTTAAACATTGGAAGGCTCTTTTTCTTTCACTATGAGAAGTTCCCTGATGGAGCATCAAAGGACCCTCCTTCCACTCCTATATTCTTCCTGACCCTGATGACGAATTCCCTGATAATATGTGCCTCTGGAATGCATCTTCTTGGCTAATGGAAGCTCCACTGTGCTGCACTCATGATCCCTGTTCAGGAGACTCTGGTTTTAACCTGATTGGAACCTGACTAGTATCTGCAGGATAAAAGAGAAATGTTGCTGAGTAGTGAAGAGAATATGTCCAGCCCTCCAGCCAGAGGACGGGAGGGAACTGAACTAATCTTCATTCCTCCAGCCGAGACACCAAGGCTGGAAAACATCTCCCGTGTAACAACCGAATCACAGCTCCCTACTTTTCATGCTCCTTTTCTCAAGGCACTTAGAGAAGAAGGGGGGGAAAAAGGTTCCTCTTTCCTTCCAGCCTTTATTCTTTTAGCCAAGTTGTGACAAGCCACAGAGTTCTACCCTATAAATTATTTAACATTCCACCTTCACGTTGGGATTGGAAAATCAATCTCCCTGATTAAAAAGTGACCAGCTGCCCATTTTAAATATCTCTTTAATCTTTTAATTATGTCTGGTTACAGACAGCATGAGTCTCAGAGAAGCAGAGGGCTCTACCCTGTGCTAACTGAACTCAGAAGATCTATAAATCCATCCACCGTTTTCCTTAATCATCTGACATTGTTGCCGCCGGGTAGGAGGACTTCTTTCAGAAACGCTGCCGGAGGACTGGGATCTTCTTGTTCAATATACTTCTATCTCATGGTCGCATGTAAAGTTTCATTGTTTCTAATTTCTCCAACTAAAATAACTGGAGACTTGGCGGGTATAAAAAGCCAATAAAAAGATTTGAGGCATGGGAATGTTTGTATCTAGGCCTGAGAATTCAACCAAAAACCATCATCATAAATAGAGCCAGCCGAGGTAACTCAGTCAAATGTATACATTGGTAAATTGACTCCGGTTCCAAGATTTTTGGAAGAAGAATTACAATCAATTCAACAACACGATTCTTCATGGAAAACAACTGCTTCTTCTTTAGTGAGGCAGATGAAAAACAAGTCTCCAGCAGGCTTTCAAATGTAAGCAACAGATTACCGAGTGCAAAACAAGGAGAGAGAGATCCAGGTAAGCCTTACAGTGGTTCTTAGAGAAGCCGTTTGTTGTGTGTGTTGTTAGAAAATGCAGCAACATCTACGATAACATAGCTCAAGAAACCAAAGCATTTTGAAACCCCAAACACAGACATGCAGCCAGCTATTCTTAGCTTTACATCCTGAGCACCATCAGCAGAAATCCTGGCGTACTAATTGGCTTTCTTAAACAAGAAAGCCACTGTTTTAAAATATTCTTGCCATGGTATGAATTGTACCATAAATTTCACAGCCCCCTTCCCAAGTGTCGAAGGGAGAAAATAAACCTCATTTGAGGTCTAGTCTAAACAGAGGCCAGATTGGAGGCTCCAGGGAGACAACTCAGAGTTGAAACAGTGGATTCTAATTCCCTCACTTGGGAGTCTTTGCGCAGTTGGGATGCTTGGGCACGTAAAACATTAGTAAATTTAAAGCACCACATTAGACGATTACAGGCAGGAGGAGAGATTTACAGGGAAGGGTCTACAGTAGTAAATGATGTTAGAAGTCAACCCTGCCTTTGGCCTAGCAAACTCACTGGGCTTTTGTTGTTCTAATTGAGGCTGTATTTAAGACCATGCATCAGAGATGAGGTGTCCCATGGCCTTGCCCACTAAGTGCCTATGATAACATAAGTCTGATAACTCTTGCTCAAAAGATACCCTGGGCCCAATGCAGTGGCTCATGCCTATAATCCTAGCACTCTGGAAGGGAGTGGGAGGATTGTTTGAGGTTAGCAGTTCGAGACTAGCCTGAACATAAGCAAAACCCCATCACTACCCCAAATAGAAAAAATTAGCTGAGCATGGTGGCATGCACCTCTAGTCCCAGCTATTTGGGAGGCTAAGGCAGGAGAATCACTTGAGCCCAGGAGTTTGAGGTTGCAGTGAGCTCTGATGATGCCACTGCACTCTACCCCAAGTGAGACTCTGTCAAATAAATAAACAAATAATATAAAGGACATCCTCCTTACCTATCCTATGTTTCACCAATCTTTCTTTTATCTCTTAGAAATAATGAAAACTTCTGTTCTCCAAAACTATTCTAAAAAATGATTGAACTCACGTTCTTTATAAGGTTGCATAAAATTTTTCTAATCTTAGCTCCAGATGCCTCAGAAAGCCAACCTGAAACTTATTTAAATGCTCCAGATAAGCTGATATGGTATTGTAATGGCCTGGTGATTTTTCTTATAAAATCGACTTTTAAGGGTTATGCATTTATGTACTTCAAATTTTATTTTAAATCTCCTTTGTCAGATCATGCCTACAATCCTAGCATTCTGGGAGGCTGAGGTAGGAGGATTGCTTGAAGTCAGGATTTTGAGAGTAGCCTGAGCAAGAGTGAGACTCTGTCTCTACTAAAAATGGAAAAAATTAGCCTGGCGTGACATTGCACGCCTGTAGTCCCAGCTACTCAGGAGGCTGAGGCGAGGCAGGAGGATTGCTTGAGCCCAGGAGTTTGAGGTTACAGCGAGCTATGATGATGCCATTGTACTCTAACTAGTGTGACAGAGGAAGACTGTCTGAAAAACAGGACAAAATCATACAAAACCAACCAAACAAAAAAAAAAAAAAACCCTTTTATCTGAAGCCCTATAATCTCTGGAGAACATACACTGTACTTATTTTTTTCAATGGGATTGGAATGATGCCCTTCTGGTCTGATCATATTTAAATACATAGGCAAAAATAGTGAATCAAGATAAACTGTCAAATATTCATTCGGCACCTCTGTAGGCCAAGTGATAAGGGAAATATAGGGATAAATACATGTAGAGAGATAGATTCATAGGTATAGTTTGAGAGAAAGTTTGAAATCAACAGAAACATACTAAAATAACTAATTAAATACAAGTTGGAATAAAATAAATTCCAAACGAGAGAAAACCTGATTTGTGTAAAATGTTAAGTTTGCTTTTAAGTATATTGATTGTGAGTTTCCTGGGAAGCGGAAGTGAGTGTGCAGACTGCTTGTCATTGGCATAGAAGCAATAACCAGAGCCCTGAGAGTAGATGAGTTGACCCTGGGGTGGGGGAGGGAACAAGAAGACATGACAGCAATAATACTGGAAAGGTAGAGGAGAATTACAAAAGTATAAGCTCAAAGAAGTCCCAGTAAAAGAGCTTAATCCAAAAAAGGTATCTAGCAGGGTCAGAACTGTAGATGGCTCAGGAAACTAGGAGAGAGCGGGTCACTGGTTGGCAAGTCCTTTCAGAACAAGGCTTGTGCCCAGAATGATCAGGAATAAGCAAGGGCAGAGGAAGGCATGGCCTCAGCACACAAAGGACTTTCACCCTAATTGGGAAGACAAAACCAACCAGAAGAATGGTATTCAAAGTCAGTGCTAATTTTTTTTTTTTTATTGTTGTTATTGAAACAGAGTCTTACTGTGTGCTCTGGGTAGAGTGCCAGGGCATCATAACAGCTCGCAGCAACCTCAAACTCCTAGGCTCAAGTTGATCCTCTTGCCTCAGCCTCTTGAGTAGCTGGGACTATAGGCACCCGCCACAATGCCCAGCTATTTTTTCTGTTTTTAGTAGTGCTGGGCCTCAGTGCTAAATTCTAAATGCTGTGATGCCAATTACATATATGATAGATGGGGCATTCTGTGATGATGAAGTGCTGGCTGCCTTGGGGGCTTTGACCCCAGAGGGAGCAGAGGCAGAGACCGTCCAGACCGCTGCAGTAAGAACAGGATGGAGGCTAGAATTGAATTTTTCATTTAAAAAAAAAAAAAAAAACAACCTTGATGTAGCATAATTGCTTTATAGAGAATGATAAAAGAGTGGTTCCCAAACACTGTTCCCACGTTCACAAATGTGTTAGTGAATGGAAGATACCACCAGAAAATACCGCACACCACCTCTGGGTGAAAGCTACATGCACGTGAAAAAATGCATGAACTCCAGATTTCTCTGTCTCCTCCGGCCTTTAACTTTCTTTGCAGGGCCTCACGGCCAAAGGCCTCACAGACCTGCTCTTATCCTGGGTCTGCCAAAGAAAATGATTACCAAGTGGTCTTTTAAACTAAGCAGGGAAACAACCTGATGTTTCAGACACCTCTTTTACCTCAGAGGCACTTGAAAAACTAAATTCTTACCACAGTGTACATACACATAGCTGGTTTTGAAGTGTTATTTGGTGTTGTTGTTTTTTTTTTTGTTTGTTTGTTTTTTTAAGTGTGTTTCTTAGCTCTATTTGCAGCACCACAGACCTAAGAATGGTGGTTTATGAGGACCAGGAAATAATTAAGGAAGTGCAGTGTAAAGGAAAAAGGCAGCAAACAATGATTCATATAACAGGAAAATACCTCAACCCATGGAATTCAAACATTCCTTTATTTATTCATTTGTTCAATAAATATGCATTAAGTGCCAACTTTATGCCTGGCATTGCACTAAGGGTGGGGTTGCACAGAAAAATAGGATGTGGTCTCTGCACTTGAGAGGTTGTGGTCTGGCACCCAAGGAAGAAAAAATATCTACCATTTATTTAGTACCTATGTCCCATCAAGAACCACCCATGGCTCTTTATCTACTTTAGCTGACTTCATACAATAAATCTGTGAGTTAGTTATTACTATTTTAGTTTGACATAATACAAAATTAAGATATGGCAAGATCAAGTAATTTGACCAAAGCTACGCAGCTAATATATGGAGTTCAAACCCAGCTCTCCTGTCTTTAAAGACCACATTCTTTCAAATAGTCTACCAGGGGGCCTCCCTGAAATGAATAAGACCTTCAACCAGCCTGCAAAGATTATATAGACATGTTTACACAAAATAAAAAGATGATTTCTTTAATAATGACATCACTTCCAAGGCTTACTCAAGGCTCTTTTCATCGCCAAGGAGCATCTTGGAGTCCATGCATGATGCTAGATCCACTCTGAAGAAAAAAGATCTGGAAATCTCATAGGGAAAAGATGTGTATTCAGTGCTCTCTGGAGTTGTCCTCTGAAAGGTGCAGGATCTGCCAAGATGTTAGAGCTATGTGGACCCATTTCCAAACTTCACAGTAGGCTTGGTACACGAAGAGCACCAAGAACTAGGCATTTTTATAACATTAAAGAGGAGTGGGTGTATATTCTATCCTAAGACATTGCATGAGCCTTACCTGTTTACTTGTCAATCTCTCTCACTAAAGGGTGAAGCTCTCCAGGCTAGGAACTCCATTCCATTCACCATGATGTGTCCAGCTCATACAGCAGTTTACTGTGCAAAGCAGGTAATCATTAAAATGTTTATTGAAGGAAAGAAGAAAATGGCAACTCTATTAATTCATTGTGGGGTTTCGTTGTTTTGGTTTTTAAGTTTCTTTGCAAAGCTCTGCACTACGTCCTAGGAGACCAGTCAACATAAAACTGAACAAAAGATCAACCCTGGCTCTGGTTAGCACATCTAACTCTCACATATTTTGGCTTAATTTATAAAGGAAACCCCAGTCTTTGCAGGTAAATACCAAAATAAATTATATGAAAATATGACATATAAATTCACACTCTGAATTTATTTACCAGAATGTTGAAGTTCAGCATCCCTTAAGTTATAAGCTATAACATGAAGGTAATTATCAATCAAATTACAAAATTCATAACCACTTAAATATGAGATGTTGAAAAAAACATACACACACATATACATACACATGCTTATCCTTACTGTTTCCTGAAAACCCACTTAAGTGCTAGTAAGAGAATACAAAAATATAAATCCACAAGAACAAATGGAACAGCAAAAAGGACAACAGTGGACAAAAATATCAACAAACATCAGCTGGATGGAAAGCTATGGAAGAAGTGATAACAGTTTAGGCAGAACAGAGAAGATTAGATTCTATCTGCCCATAGAGGCATCCCAATAAAAAACAAGCTAGCTATTCATCAGAAGCCTGGGAAGGGTCAGGCACTGGAGGCATGGGGTCTACAGAAGCTGCATGCATGATGTCAAGGATGGATTGAAAGTCAATATATAGTTATCTCCTTAGGCCCATCCATCATCATCACCTCTACCTTCAGAGACAGGTGGCTTATTCTCTCCAATCACTGAACCAAACAAATGTAAGACTAAGGACTCAAGGTATAGAAGATGAGAAATTAGCAATAGTCTGAATCTTTAGATTAAATGACCACTGAGTGTCCATAAAAGTAAGTATAAGCAGACTCAACCAAGACACCTCATTATGAAATTTCAGTACTCCAGAGAAAACACAATGTTCACATAAAAATGACAGGGAATTGAAATAACAGGCAATCAGAATGACAGTGGACTTGAAAACAGAAACATTGGAAGCTAGAAGAAGTTCAATGCCTTTAAATTCAGAATAAGAGTTATTTTTAACCTAGAATTCAATTCTCAGCCAAACAGCCAAACAAATGCAAGGATGGAATAAAGATATTTTCAGGCAGGAAAGTTCTAAGTAAATTTACCTTACATGCACCCTTTCTCAGGAAGGGTGTGTTGCTGAAAGAGAGAATAAAGCAAGAAAGGGGAAAACATGGAAACCAGGACAGGGAGGCTCCAACAGGAGAGGAGGGGACAAGAATCACCAAGATGATGGCAGGAAAGTCCTAAAACATCAATAGTAGTAGTGTCCCAAAAGAAAATCAGTCAAGGCTGGAAAAAGAAAGAAAATGTCTCAGAAAGGAGGTCCGAGACAGTGATAAATTATCTGCTACATGTTACTATGTGGAAAGTTTTCGGGAGACTCTTGGAAGTTGTGACAGAACTAGGGGATAGTTACATACAAAGCCAGGCTGGTGAAAAAACAAGGCAATTATTAACTCCAAGAAAAACAAAAAGTTGTACAAGAAAGGAAGAGTAATTATAGCGTAGTGTTAGCTCAGCAGGGAACATTATTTACATAGTTATAATAATATAAACCCTAAATATTGATTCAACTGAAAGAGGACTAAGAGGAAATTAGTATGGAATAAGAGCTTAAATCCTCACCAACTGTGATAATCACTACATAATGATCTAGTAAGTCCATATATATTATTTAGAATTATGGAGGTAATACCAGAAGAAACAGCAAAAAATTAATTTAAAGTAGTTGTCTCCAGGGAGTAGGACAAGTGGTAAAGAGGGTGGGTCAGGAGATTTGCTGTGTTTTTGTTTTGTTTTCTTTTATTTCTTTAAGCCCTTTAGTAATACTTAGTAATATTTTAAGATGTGTACATTTATTTGGATAAATTTGAAGTTATTATTGAAAACATTAAGCTGCCATAATTCTGATTACGATTAACAAATTAGATACATTTCTGCCCTTAAGGGCCATACAATTCAAACATAATTCTAAAAAAACAACATGGACTATTATCTAATATAACAAAACCCAGGAGATTTCAGAACCAGTCTGAATGTATTTGCCTCTTCCACTCCTCTCCAGTTTGTATCAACATTTACAGTGTGAAAAAGATGTCTGAGTAGATACTCCCATGTTTTTCCAAGATGTCTTCGAGATTAATTATAAACATTTTATCACAGTCTGAGTGGATATTTGTACATGGTAACCCTTGTTAAGCAAAGCAGGGAAACCAATTAGTGTTGGGAGAATTTGTCCTGTCTTTATCTGAGTCTAAATTCAAACAGAGAAGACACTATAGATAGATGGGGTCTGACCCAAACCTTCAAGTACAATACATGTACAACTTGACAGGCAGGAGATCTGTCCATTCCTAATTCACAGAGAACAGCTTGGAAGGGAGGAAAGTTAGAGGTCAAACTGAGAGTCAGGATGGCCCCGGGGGTTCTCAGAAACCTGCAAGGGGAATAAGATACTCAGAGTGTTGAGAGTGCAACCTGCTAATTCATCTCCAAACTGCAATTTCTTCATCACAGCAAAAATCCCTGGTAGACTAATAAAGACTTTGCGCCTAAAGCGCATCACCACAACAAAGCAATAGCCAGCCTCACAACAATAATAATGTGTTAATGACTTTGATAAGGGAGGATGCGTATCATTATCACCTCTTAATTACCTTTTGGGCAATGGAAAAGCAGCTGGGGAATACACAAATCACGATGCTCAGGGAGGGAGGAAGTTTTCCCTTGGAGTGGTCCCTATGATGGCTTATTTTATATTATTCTACCTCCATTAATTGCCTTCTACTTTTTTTTTTTTAAGGTTACTGACATTACTAAAGAAGCAAAATACAGGCTGGTGGTTGATTCAGGTTCTAATAACAAACATGGTGTTTACCTACTGAAGATCATTTCGTGCAGACTTAAAGTCTACAGCTGAAATTTTTTCTTGAGTTCCCTCCGATCTTTACATTCAGGAGACAGAGACCTACACATTTACTTTGCAAACCAGGAACCAGGAGACACTTTGCAGAACTATGATTCCTTAAGAAGAAGGCAAGCCCCAGTTTTTACTTGCCGTGACACCCAGCATGTATTGTATGAAGTAGGCACATAGCAAACGTAAGTTGAACAAAATAAATGCATTTATTTCAGAGATTATAGAGGTTTCACCGTTTTGGTTTGGATACTACTTTGGGGATCCCAATTACTCCCCTGTATTTCTATGGGCAAATCAAGACCATCTCTGTTTGTTCCACAACATGGTCACCAGCACTTCTTAATCAAGCTTAGGGGGACCAAGCTTGTTTTGGAAGGTCACACATCTTTCCAGGTAAGAAGAAGAATAGCTGGACTTCTTAAAAAAAAATACCCTCAAAATTCTTGCCACATTCTTTTTACACACACATGTGTTATAAAATTTCCAAAACTTTGATCCTGAGCTGTCCTGTCCCTCCAAATTCTGCTCAGTGGCCATCCAGGGAATGAGTGGTTTTGCACAGTAAGTCAATATCCTTTTTCTTTCTCTCCACACAAAAGGCTGGTGCCAACTTCACTTTTTCTTTTCAAGACACTCCCTGGGAGTTTGAGGTCACCTAAACACAATTCCCATTATCACTTCAGGATTCTTCTGTTCTAATATTATCTACCCCTCAATGGAATTCTTTTTCAGCCGTCTAAAATTCCCTGTTCATCCTTCCCTCTTATCAGCTCTAACATTCAGGGCTCCTGAGACAATCCATTTCTGTAAAATCATTGCCCCAGGAGGGATAAGGGTAAGTGAAGAGAAGAAAAGACAAAGAAAGAAAAATAAACAAATAGGTTGTGAATATATTCAACTATAAAAAATTAAAATGCTGGTCTTAAAGTGTATCTACCTTGTTATTTTTACTTTTACCAATTTTATTCTTCCTTTTTCTAGCCGGGACCAGAAGAGGTAAAGGGTCACTGCAGTACTTTATATTCATGAACCCAGGGCTCTTTAAATCTAAGATTATCTCTCCAATCTGAAGTTAACATAAAACCACAAACGATGAGTGGGCAGCTGAGATGACCACAGATTCCATTATTTGGATGGGATAAAAATAGATGAGAAAAAAGTATTATCTCGGTTACCAGTCATCCTGATTTTTCTACAATGCTTCTGCATTATGTGCCTTCGGTTACTGCTGTTGTTGAAGTCAAATGTGCCTTTTGTGGGAATTTTGTGGGGAGAATAATGGTGCAGGCATGTGCACTTCCCTGGGCCAGTTGATATCCATTCCTTGCATATAACCAGACCTGCAGCAGCCCCAGCCCCTGGCTCAACCCTCCAGGCTGTCAGGCAGGACCTCTTATCACGCCTGGGGCTGAGCAAGGCAGCATCTGTGACCTCAGAACAGATAAAGGTGCAGGTCAACCAGAAGAGGGCGGGAGAAAAGCCAGATACCCCTTTCCCATCCACCCCACCGCATCTCCCTTCTTGCTCTTACCACCTCCCAATGCT
The DNA here is from genome assembly GCF_027406575.1 of Nycticebus coucang. Taxonomy (NCBI): domain Eukaryota; kingdom Metazoa; phylum Chordata; class Mammalia; order Primates; family Lorisidae; genus Nycticebus; species Nycticebus coucang. The sequence continues at coordinate 58,071,571 of NC_069788.1, forward strand.
GCTTTTCTCTGCCCTGGAATCCAGTGCTCAGTAGTACTCTGAGGCTGGCATTTGACTACAGTGAAGAGTAATTTTTATATTAGAGGATGGTGTTTGGGAATAACCCATGGTTAGCTTTGTTAATCCAAGGAATCCCTCTCCTTCCTTCCCTGATTGAAATTGAAGACAAGAGAGGAACAGGGGTGAAAATTCCAACCTGTGTTTGCGGCCTGTGTTTGCTGTAAGGATGACAGAGCAGGAGCCAACTATGAGACCAGGCAGGAAGGGAGCCCTGGTTCTTCCAGTCCGCCCAAGCAAAAACTGGAAGTTTGACCGTGGGCCTGCGGGGCAGAAGAGAAAGTGACTCGCCCTATTCTAAGTGTTTTGCTCTTTTAGCCTTCCCACAACAGCGGCAAAACCCAGAGGGCTGGGCTGTGGTGTCAGACTCCTCAGTTTTGAATCTCACTATTTTGCAACTTATTTACTGAGTGACCTTCCTAATTTGCAAATCTCAGTTTCTCATCTGTTAATAATTGACCATCATAGCACCTCAGGTTATTGTGAAAATTAAAAGTTACCAAATGATAATGGTTTAGGATAGTATCCATCTCATATGTAATAGTATATCTTGGTACTAGTAAGTGCTCAATAATTACTAAATTTATTTTACTCATAATTGTCATTTTTACACAGGTAGATACTTTACCTACATTATCTCTAATCCCCACAGCAACCCAGGAAGGGATAACATGTCTTAGAAATTCCAGAAGTTGGTGCCCAAAGGACACCTCCCACATTGCCTCTTCCACCAAGAAAAACCTTTTGTTACACAACTTATCCGCATTTTAAAATGTAAAAAAGTGGTTGTTAGAGCGCTCTAAATCTCTCATTTTCTCCCAGCTTCTCCTTGAAACTTTGAATTTGCCCTGATAAGCGACTGTTTAGTCCAATGCCATCCATGTGAAGGAAGTAGGGAAGGAGCACATCCCCCACCCCTCTGTACTGGTAGGGTGGGACAGCACAGGGACGGTGCCATGGGTCCAATGTGCAAGGCTGAAAGGCCACCACTTTCTGAATGAATCCGTGCGTGTATCATTAGGGTCTATAGCATTAATATTTTGCCATGGTAAGCTTTAGGTAGTAGTTGGTATAATAGGGTTTTATGTGCTACCCTAAAGACATAACCACTCTGAAAAACTTTGTTTGAATTAGAAAAAGGTATTCTAAAGTTCCAAAGAATATTCTTAGTAATGAATTGTTAAGATACAAATGGCACATAATTTGTGACCTTCTTGTGCGATTTTAAATTAACTTGAGTCATTTCCCTCCTAAGAATCTGTGGCAGCTAATTGAGTCAATGCTAATTCAGCCTTAGTGATGATCTGTTTTGACCTTACAGGACTGCAGAGCTGAGGACCCCCCCAGGGGCAGTTAGGTGCTCTCTCAGCAATTTTAACCATTCCTCCACAATAATTCTTTCCACACTGTATTGTGTTTATTGGTTTGTCTTTCCCAGGAGACTGAGCTAGGCCTTAGTCACCTGTATATGCCCAGAGCCTAGCAGAGTCCACCACCTAGTAGGTGCTTAAAAATTTTTGTTGAATGAATAACTTAATAAAAGCTATAAGTAGAAAGATTTCGATCTGTAAAAGGGAGGAAAGGAGAAAAGGACAGGAGGGAGGGAGACAGAGGGAGGGAGGGCAGGAGGGGGAAACCACGCGTGTGTTACTTCTCTAATATAGCAGAGTTTGTTTGCCTATCTTTTAGCTGGATTAAAAAATCTCAACTCTAAGAGTCTATGAATTGTAGCACCAGAGAAAAAAGAAGGTGAGGAGAGTTTGGCAAATAGACATTAGCCACAAAAGCTATCCTTAAGGAATTCACAATTTAATTGAAGTACAAGACAAAGGAGTCAATCAAAGAACAATACACTCTATGACATAATTAGGTTCTAAATTGCTTGTTATGGGACAACCGTGAGATCAGAAGATGGGAGCAGTGGTGTGAACTGGAGGCTGAGACTTGTGACCCTGGAGAGAGAATAAGGAAGAGCAACATTCTCTGCCAACAGCCACCAGTCAATCAGGCACCAGTGAGACCAGTTTGGCTAGGGAGAGAAAAAATGGTCAGAGTGGGGCAGCATTCCAGATGGCCTTGGAAGTCGGCCTCAGGCATTCACACAGGATGTGGTAGCAAAGAGAGGCTTTGAGGCAGGACACACTCCTCCTTCCAGTAGATGAGGTGACTTGCTTTGCCTGGAATTGCCCTGTGGCTGATGAATCCCTGAGAATGTGGCACGTGAAAGAGGTAGGTAGGTCAGCGCCAGGCATTGCATTCTGCTCTGCAGATGGGGATCAGTCTAGGCCAGGAAGGGTCACTATTTCCCTAAGCTCTGGGACTTCACAATAGTTGCAGGAACTCAAATGGAGATGGAAATAAAGAGCTTTTCTCCACAGCCTTGGAGGGTGGTATTTTTATAAGAGGCATATGGGGTCAGCTTCTATCTGAGATGATTTCCACACATGTGCCAACTTCTCAGGACAGATAAGAAACTGATCAGAGAAATATCCACTTGGCAAAACAGCCCCATGTTGGACAATCCTACTTTCTACTTTTCTAGATCGTGGAGATTGTTTGTGGAGAATCAGATACATAAATTTTCTTTGTCTCTGAAGACAAACCCTAACTATACTTGATGGATTGTATAATCATGGTTATTTGCGAAAGTAAATTCTCCGCAACATTTGAGTTATCATTATACCATTCTTATTATCTCAGAATAGTAATTGTTCAAAGTCAATGTGATAGTCAAAGTATTAGAGCTTCAACAAAATGAAAACACATTATAAAATAATACTGTTCAAGTTGTATGCAAATTACTCAATTTGACTAAAATAAATGTTAATTCAATTTAGATATGTAGATTAATGCTAACTAGCCGTATTTTCATACTTAGTTATTAACCACAATTTTGTTTTATATTTCGTTGCAATTGGCCCCATTATTCAGAAAATTTAACAAAAGGATAGGATGCCTTAAATGCTTTAAATTTCTATGCATTGATTATGAAATACTATCGTTCAAATAAAAATACATATATTTTAAAATATACTGTGAAACATAAGAAATAATTTTATGAAACACTTTTATGTTAGTTTGAAAGTTTACTTGAGAACCGAGATGCCATGTGTACTTGTGTTTCTTTTTACCTATTGATGGTGGTACTATGTTTGTCTGTATCTCCATCAAACTGAGTCTTAGGACTTTTTTTATGGGAATAATAAAAGGGATCTTCTACCAGTGAATAAGCTTGCAAGAAAATATTTGGGGAGACATATTGAGAAAAGCGTCTGATCTTTTGTTTTGTATGCCAGTGAATAATCATAATAGTTTTAATTAATGTATCCTCTGCAGCCCAAATACATTTCAAATCACATTTGCAACAGACATAAAGGAAGAGACATTACTCGCAAAAGCCATTTTGCAGGTAGAAAAACTGATTGCAAGAAAAAAATGACTTGTCTGAAGACAGATTGCCAATAAAAGACAAAATCAAATCTAACTGTCTTGACTTGCGGCTCAAAGTTCTTTCACTAAACCTCATTTATATCCAGGATGTCACCATGACTGGACAAGATCTTATTTAGCCCAGACAAGGGCTCACAAGAGAAAAACAAAGGATCTTAGGATATCGGATCTCCCCCCACACACACCGTTTTCATTCATGCAGGAAATTAAACCACAGATTCCCAAATGTGGTCGGTCATCGAAAGCACCCATGAGGGCCTCACTCATCTTTTCAGTTCCTGTCTACAGTCCCACCCTTCCCATCTCTCCCACCCTGCACCCACCTAAAATCCCTGTAGGCCAAGCTGACCTGCTATTTCAGCATCATACAGCCCAGGCCCATGAGACTCGAAAGGGAAATAAACCTGAGATCAGTTGCTATAAAGGGGTGATCACTTGGAGCTAATCAGTTCCTATCTAGGGCTAATAAAATATAAAATATAATCTCTGGAGGTGGAGTCCTTTTAGATTTCTTTTTCTTAAAAAATCCCCCCAAACCATAACATGTTTACTAATCAACTGCCTGGACACTTCCAAATGGCTTTTTACTTCCTGTTTGGAAGTATCCTGCTTCTCCTAATTCTCCTGATGTACTTTTTGTTTTTCATTTTCTATATATTCTGTCCTTTTAATGTTATAAAAGCTCTTCCCCAAAGGATTTTGATGAGTATGCACATTTGGAAAGCAGATGATACGCGTATTAAAAGATTTCAGGACACTCAGTTTTAGAGTAAAAGAATTAAAGATAGGTAAAATTTGGGCCAGAGAGTATCTTACTTGTAAGCTTGGAGGTGATTGTTAAGGGCAAGAAGATTCACAAATAGCCCAACACAAAGAAAAATGCACACTAAGAAGGGGAGATAATTCCGACTAAGGAAGAAATAGACCCAGGTAGACAAGCTCATACTCACATGTTATTCTGTGACCAGTTTTGATTCTTTAATTAGAGATCGTTACAGGGAAGGATGGCCATTGCTGAGGTTTTTTTTAAGTGTCTTTGTTATACCCTGTCCTATTAATGAGTGTTAAAATAGGATTGATCCAAAAACATTAAAAAAAAAAAAACCTACTATTCCTTCTGAATGCTTGGTAGAGAACTTTAATTAATGCAACTCTATGATAAGTTGGTAATTGTTGTGTTTACTTGCAAGTGAAAAAAACACAAAGTGCTTTTCCTCTGCTCTCACACCACAACAATCAACACCGAAGACTTCTGTGACCAAATGTGGAGGGCTTTCCCCATTCACCAAGCAGTCAATGCTGTAGCAGACACCAGCTGGTGTCCTCCATCATCTCTACCAGGAGATGATGTCAGATCACACAGGGTGAGGGCTCAGACCCTCAAGACTGCCCCCCCAACACAAATTGCAAGTCCCATCCTCTGGAACTTCTGACTGACTGGCTTCATTGAATTGGATCATGATTCCCCTCCTTGGGTTGGATTAATTGGCTGGAGTGTTACAGAACTCAGGGGAACACTTCTATTTACCAGCTTATTATAAAGGCTATTACAGAGGATCAGATGAAGAGACCCATAGGGCAAGGCATATGGGAAGGGGTGTGGAGCTTCCACGCCCTCTCCAGGCACCCCATCCTCCATGGACCTCCTTGTGTTCAGCTATCTGGGAAGCTTTTCAAACGCAGTTGTTTTGAGTTTTTATGGAGGCTTCATTATGTAGACATGATTGACTTTTAGCCTTTAGCCGCTCTCTCTTGCCAGAGGTTGGGGGTGGGGCTGACGGTTCCACCTCTCTAATGCTGCCTGAGTCTTGCTGGTTACCAGTCCCATCCTGAAGCTACCAAAGGGCTGCCAGCCATCTGTCAATCATTAGCACACAGAAAGATACCACTCTGGAGATTCCAAGGATTTTAGGAGTTGTAGGCCTGGAAGCAAGTCAAAGATCAAATATATATTTTATAATATCACATTCCATTGGTATAACGTACAGGCAGTCCCCAAGTTACAAACTTCCAACTTAAATCCAACTCACATTCATGAAAGAGGCTATTATAGGTAATAGGTAAATGGACCTGTTCTAATGCTCATACAAATTTAACTTAAGAACAAACCCACAGAACCAACTTTGTTTATAACCCAAGGACTGACTGTATTTAGCACTAAACAACCGGAATATAATTGTATTGATAAATTGAGGAGCATGGTAATCAGTCAGCCATAGCTTCAGTTCTCATTGTGCAATTCTTTAGGTGCAAATGTACCCACACATAACTGGCATGAAGTGACTGAACGGAAATGCCTGTGATATATCTTACCTTTCCAGTGCCACAGCCAGCCAGGTGACAGAGAGAACGCACCCTGTGTGTGTGGACGCTCTCATGCCTTCAGCAATGGAGCTGCCTCTGTGTCAGGATCATGCCCGGCAATGAATTTATACCTATGAATATTCTATATTTGGTCTCTGCCTTTCAAGGTTGGTACTAGTTCATGGTCTGGAGTTTGGGGAACTCAATTTCAACGTATGAATTCTGGGTTCATCCAGTTTATAATAGCCCTCTAGACCTGGGCTGTTCAACTAAGGAGCCACTGGCCACATATGGCCCTGGAAGTGAAGCTTGTGCACAGTGAGGCAGGCTGTGAGTATGAAATACACATAGGGTTCTGTAGATTTAATATTCATAACAGGATGGAAAACAACTCAATAATTTTTTCTACTGATGACATGTTGAAGTGATACCTTGGATATTGGATATGAATTAAAAATATACATATCATAAAAGCTATTTTGCTCATTTTTGTTTAATGTAACTACTAGAAAATTTAAAATTACTTCTGTGTCTTGTATTATATGTCTATTAGGCAGTGGTGGTCCAAGCCTAGTGGTTCTCAAAAGGGGGCAATTTGGTCCCCCTGGGGACATTTAGCAATGTCTGGAGACATTCACATTGGGTGAAGTCGGTGCTCCTGCCAACTCATTGGTAGATGTGGCTATCAACATCTTATAATGCACAGGACAACCTTCCCCTCGTAACAAAGAATTATCTGCCTACAATGTGAATAGGAGCAAAATTGAGAAACCCTGGTCTAGAAAAGCCAGTTTAGAAAAATTAGAAAGCTTTATGTGAACAAATGAAGTGAATAATCCACCAGTCATATAAAAGTATATGCATGATCTAGGACCTCTTGTCATGAAATTGACATTTGCAATATGAAAGCTCTGAGGCCAGAGGCCTCCATGCACATGGCAATGAACAAAAGAACGTGGAAGTGGAGAACAGAGTACAGAGCGGACCAACTCAGCCCACTCCATCAGACCCTGCTGGCAGGGACGTGTCCTCAGTGCATTAATGAGGAAGACCTCAAGGTGCTCTCAGAATCTCAATAGGTGGTTTGTAATTTGCGCATATACTCATGGGTTCGAGAAATCCCAACAAATCTCATTATGTCCTCCGCTAAAGAACTTACTACTTATAATTCAGATTTGTTGGTATCTTCCACCGTAGTTCAAAATGAGCGAAGTTAGGTAAGTGACCCATCTCAATGAAGTTTATTTTTCTCCTGAGTGCCATGTGTTTTAGAGAAGTTAAAAAATTGGCTGAAGTCAGTCCTAACCCTGTAACACTAAGGAAATTGCTTTTCTTTTGAAGGTGTGCCTGATTTCCACCGGTTCACTTGCCATGTGTTTTTTCTTACTCCGATGTAATGAAGAGTTCTGATTATTTCAGCTTTCTGGTTGTTTGCATGTTAGCAAGGAGGTGTAACCATACTTGTATTTAACACACAAAATATTTGAAGTTGTCGGATCAAAGGGTTTGGGGACGTCAGTTAAATATTTGGAACCCCTACTTCTCTAACTTCCAACTTTATGGAAGGAAGAAGCACAGTGCTTACCACTGAAGCTCTTCAAGAGTATCTGCAGAACAATGAATGTTCTTGATTTGTTCCCAGAGATGGAAGCCATTTTTCTCTACTCCACATTGTCTTATTCTGAAAAGCATATTTTTATGAATGTCCAGATCTTCAGGTCCTGCACCTTACCTCTCCTTCTCAGAGCACAACTGTTGCTTTGAGATTTACATAAACTAAGTTTTCCACTTGTACATTTGTATTTTTGTTTCCAGGGCACCTTGGGTTATTTCTTAAACAGGCAGAAGGGGGTGTTCACTTAAAGTCACAATCTAAAAGGCTCCACTTGGAAGCAAAAATAAACCAGTTAGTGATTGGTGAAAGAAAATTATCTTGTTATAGAAACCACTTAAGGAAGACCAGGATTGGTCTGCAAATACTGTGTTGCATCATTGAACCGCAAGAAGAAAAAAAGGAAACCACATTACTTTACATAACTTTAGTACCTCATATAACCTTCTAGGCCCTCTCTCTTTAGCCAGATTCATCATCTGCCTTTAAAGCATAATGATTTTCTGGAGTAAAATATATCTAGGAAAAGTATACTTTAGGTAAAAATAAGCATATCTAATTTATATTTTATGTGATGTATGACTATGCTAAAGAGCAGAGAAAATACCTGATTGAGTTGGAATAGCTCACAAACATTCCAGTTCTCCTTCTGGGTACATGGTAGGATTGCATTTTCCCACCCTTTTAAATTTGGATGTAGCCATCTGAGTGGCTTTGGCTAATGAAATGTGAGAAGAAGCAAAGCACTTCACTTTTGGTCAGCTTAGAGAAAAAGTGATAATGGCAGCAAATTCTTAAGGCACTTAGGTAATCAGAGTCCCTTTGCAGACTCACTTTGTACATGTAGTGTGAAATGTTAAGTCACGGAGGTTTGGAAGTTTTCATTACTGTGGCATACCCTAGCCTGTCCTGACTAAAAAAACACATCACGTAATATCTCAGATCTTGTTTTCACCTTTTGTCAAAATACTATTTAATTCCTGCCAACCTAACATGGTCAAAGAAATTTAATAAACACACTTGAGAGTAATCGTTTCAATGAGGAAAAAAACTACATTTAAAATACAGAGAACAGAATCAGAAAAAAGAAGGCAGCCATCTGACCACAGCTGTTTTATCTGCCATTGTATGTGTGTGCATATGTGGCTTTTGTCCGTCGGTTTTGTTTTTACAGAGCCACGTTGTATATGATGATTTGCTCCACTTTTTATCTACGCCAATTCAAAAATGTTACCACTGAATAATTTTTAATAACCAATTTTTCCACGCCCCGCTTTTGGTTGCAGCCAGCTTTCCATTAGTTTTGATGTTTGTGGTCCTCGTTGGACTCTGTTGGAGGGGACACTACCAACTTGGAGAACACCTGCAGTGTCTGAGATTCTGTATTCAACTTTTCCACAAGCTTTTTTTTCAGTTCACCCACTGTGTACTAACCACAAACATGCAGGCATGAAGGCTGAGCTCCTCCTAACAGGGAAATTGGGGTTGGTTGTGGCAACGTCTTCCTTGGAAATTTCTCTTGCCACTAGGACACATGTTGAACACATGACTATTGCTGGTCACCAGCTGCCTACCAATTACTTGGAAGTTTTATTATTTTTCCTTTTGGTTTCCACTTAATTTGCTATTTTATCAAATGAAATATGTTAACTACTAAAGCAGATAAACAACCATCAGAATGGGAAAAGATATTTACATGTTACGAATCTGACAATGGTTGGTAACTAGACTCTACACAGAACTCAATCAGCAAAAAAGAGCAAACAATCTCATTCATCACTCGGCAAGAGACACGAACAGAAACCCTCTCTGACAGATGAAAGGCCAACAAACGTTGAAAAGTGCTCATCATCCCTAATCAGAGAAATATAAATCAAAACTACCCTGAGATATCACCTAACTCCAGTGAGAATAACCCATATCACAAAGTCACAAAGCTACAGATGCTGGCATGGCTGTGGACAGAAGGAAACACTTTTACACTTTTGGTGGGATTGCAAACTAATACAGCCTTTTTGGAAACAAGTATGGAGAATTCTCAAAGAACTCAAAATAGACCTTCCATTTGATCCCACAATTCCATTACTAGGCATCTACTCAGAAGAAAAAAAAAATCATCTTATCTTAAGGAGGTCTGCATTAGGTTGTTTATTGCAGCTCAATTTACAATCACCAGGATGTGGAATCAGCCCAAGTGCCCATCAACCCATGAATGGATTAATAAATTGTGGTATATGTATACCACTATTCAGCCATAAAAAGATGGGGACTTTACATCTTTTGTATTGACTTAAATAGAGTTGGAGAACATTCCCTTTAGTAAAGTATTACAAGAATGGAAATGTATTCAATACTAAAATGAAGCCAGTAGACAAACTAATATATGCCCACCCAAGAAAAACAATTTAATTCAAGTGGGAGGGTCTGGGCCAGGGTGACTGGTGTGCTATCACCTAATGGGTGCCATGTAAAGGTATATGGTATGAGGAGGTTGAGGGATTTTACCTAACAAACAAAAATATTGTGACCTAATTGTGTGTGCCCTCATATTAATCTGAAAAAGAAATGTGTTCATAATTAAAAAATCAAACAAGTCCACAAAACCTAGAATGAAACAGTACAGTTCACTGCTCTATCCCCTTCTGGTCCTTGGTTTATACTTCTTGGATTATTCACCTTAAAATCTATTCACTGGTTTTGTCTCTGTTTCTAAACAACACGTTTCTACCGCAGTGCTTGATTTTTCAGATTTAGATAGACATATTGATTTCCCACTGGAGAAGGCAAACTCAGCTTTATTGCTTTGACACCTTCCTCTACACACACATGCACAGAGTATCAATTTGTTTTTGCGGTGTAACAAATTGCCCCAAACTTCCCAGCTTAAAGCAATTTGAATGGGCGGGGTAATCCTTCTGGCTTTGGCTGAGTTCATGCATGCAGCTGTGGTCAGATCCTGGGTTGGCTGGGGGCCTGGCTGACCTAAGTGGCCTCAGCTAGGGTGGCTCTTCCACAGATATTCTTTATACTTTCTTCCTCCAGCAGGCCAGGCCAGTCACATAGAGGATGCAGGAGATTTCAAGGGAGTGGAAGTGTGGTAAGCTTCTTGAGGACAGACTCTGAACTGGCACACTGGTGCTCCTGATTCATTCTCTCCCAGGACCAGCCCCATCTGAGGGGAGGAGAAAGAGACTCCACTTCTTGGAAGGAGATTCTATAAGGTTACATTGTAAAGAATGCAGGAGAAGGGCTGGTGGCCATTTTTGCAGGTTATTACATAACACAGTATCTTTACACCTCCACGTATTTCATCACCACTGTTCTCTTTACATACAACACATCAAACATCACTAGTTAAATCAGTATTCATTATGTACCCTGGTATGATGATGGATTTCTTTTTATAACCTCTTAGTGAACTGGAATCATTATTTTTTCTTACGTGAGGATTTCTATTACAATTCACAGAGTACATAATTGTCTGGCTTTGAGTTGTTTGCTTGGTTTTGGATATGTACTTACCACTAATTCAGCTCCACGCTCTGCAGAAAGTATACATTTCCTAAGAACAACAGATGCATTATCAGTTTTTTTCCACACACGCACCCCCACCAGTCCCTTGGATTCATCCCTTCTGAAGCTGTCTGTCCCCTATGATGTGGACTGGGTGTTCTTTGGGCTTGCTACTCAGTAATCATTCGGAGGTTGCCTTTGATATTTTCTTCCACAGAACACCTTGTGTCTTGGCATTCAAAAAATCAAAGCATCTCCTGACTTCCTCCACTTCTTGGAGGAACCTAATTTCTAATAAGTTTCTGGAAAAGGGTGCATAGGACCTTGAGACCCTGGATGTCTGAAAATGCATATCCCTCTGCTAGACTTGTTTGACAGCCTTCAGGGGGGTTCTAAGGTGAACATTATTTTCTTCAAAAATGTGAAGGCGTTGTTCTGGTAGCTTCCAATGTTATTTTTGCGACCTGTGAGGCCATGCTGATACTTGATCCTTTGTTCATAATCAGATTTTCTTCTTTAGGAGTTTTTAGACTCATCTCTTTATTACTAGACTTCTGGGGAAAAAAGAACCAATCTGGCTCAAGAGGGGCCTTTTATTCATTTATGTTTGTGGGCCTGCTGACTCGTGCAATCCAATAACTTTTCTACTTTATTCCAGGACTCATCTTGAATATTCTTTATGTTTAGAAACTCTGATTTTCTTACCTTTTGTTTCTTATTTTAAAACTTTGGTTTTACAATTGGGGGAAATTAAAACTTTCTTTCTCTACCTTTCTATTTGCTGATTATTTATTGTATTATATTTTTCAATTCTAAAAGCTCTTTAAGTCTTCTGAACATTCCTTTTAAAGAACACTCTGTTCTTGCTTCATGGATACAGTATCGTTTATCTCCCTGGAGGGGTTTTTATTTTTAACATTTTTCTGCTCCCTGTAAAGTTTCTTCCCTCTGCTGTATTTGTTAATTTTGTACTTTGTTTCTGGTCTTAGAGATTTTCCTCAAATGTCGGCTGCTCTTTGTCTATTTTTAAGAGAAGTCCTAAAAATCTCATGGTGGCCCAGAATATATAAGCAGGATCCTCACTGGAGAGTGGTCAGGCATTATGGTGGGACCCTCCCAGTATCTATATTATTTTTTCATCACAGCAGAAACAAATCACCACAAACTTGGTGGCTTTAAAACTACATAAATTTATTATCCACCTCTTGTGAAGGACAGAAGTCTGATACAGTCTCCCTGGGCTAACCTTAGGATGTTGGTTGCACTGCCTTCCTTTCTGGAGCCTCTAGAGGAGAATCCTTTCTCTTCCCTTTCCAACCTTCTAACCGCATCTTCTTTGCTTTTGACGCGCTCTCCCCGTGTGAGGAGCCAGAAACAGAGGGCCAAGCTGTCCTCACTCCCAGGACTCTGACCTTCCCTTCTGCCTCTCTCCTTTATTTTTAAGGACCTGGGGAGGACGTTGAACCACCTGGATAACCTAGGACACTCTCCCTATGTCAAGGTCAGCTGATTACTAACCATCCTTCGCTATGTAGGCCACCGTAACTCCCGTTCCCCGGGAACTAAACAGACAGGTGTCAGGGATCGGGACATGGACATTATTCTGCTTACCCAGTATCTACAGATCCTCTCTCTTGGGCTAATCAGTTTACCCAAAGAAGAATCCCCTCTCCTGCCGGCACCTGTGTAAGCCTGGCTGCCAGCGTCCAAGGGGCGAGCGGACACTGGTGCTGGTATTGCCTGTGTCTGGGTTAGGTACCTTCTTAGTCTCCCAGGCCTCATAACACCAGTGTCCTCAGCTGTGCCCAGTGTGTCTCCCAGTCCAGAACCTTCTCAACAAGTGCTTTTGAGAATAAACCTTGTCTTGTGTCAACTAGGGAAGGAACAGTGGCTAGCAGTGCAGGGTGCCATAGGGAATCTGATGGTCAAACTACTCCTTAAACCAGCAGTTCTCAACATTTTTGACACCGAGGAGTGGTTTCCTGGAAGACATTTTTTTCCATGGACAGGGCAGAGGGGATGATTTTGATAGGCGATTGTAAGCAATTGATTTATTGTGGTCTCTGTGGCCAAACCTCTCTGCTAATGACAATCTGTGTTTGTATCCACTCCCCAGCACTGGCATCCCCACCTCAGCTCTCCTTCAGATCATTAGCCATCAGATTCTCATAAGGAGTGTGCAACCCGGATCTGTCACTTGTGCAGTTTACAGTAGGTTCACGGTCCTATGAGAATCCGATGCTGGCTCTGAAGTGACAGGCCGTGGAGCTCAGGCCATGGTAACAGTCGATGGGGAGTGGCCGTCAACACAGATGAAGCGTTGCTCCCTTCCCGCTGCATGGCTGGTCCCTAACCTCCTAACTGGCCACAGACTGGTACTCTCCATGGCCCAGGGGTTGCAGACTTTTAAAGACGACTCCTAGTTTTCAATCCCACCCACAGCCCTCGGAAGCAGCCAGTGTGCTACCGCCGAGACTTTCCAGGGTCCTGTGGCTTCATTCACACGGACTTTGGCTCGTATTACCGGCTCTTACCCTGCAGCTTCTCCTGTCTAGTGAGTCAGTTTTCACTCACCCATCTGCTCTTTAGCTTTCTAAGCAATACTGTTGCCTCTTTTGTTCTCATAATACTTACTGGCATATATGTGTTTTTATTCTGACTGTCACCTTAGTGAGACATAGAGAGGGATTGGAGGAAGAATCATTTTTTTAAAAATCAGCTATGTTTACGTAGTAGCCAGAGGTCCCTATGGTTGGTTTTTAGGAGCACTAAGTAACTGTGGAAGCTGTTACATTCTTTGTGTTCTGCAAGACAATCAGCTTTCATTAGTTTTCATTAAATACCAGTGACAAGAGTTCAGAGATGTGTGTATTTCCTGTAAAGGAAAAAAAAAATGGAAATAAAGGTGGTAATTATCAAAGTTGCGATCTCAAAATAGCAATGTAAGAATAACCTACTTGGCCTGATCCAAAGTTGGTGCTCACTAGGGCCTTTGTATGGATTACATGATGCCTAAACTGAACTCCAAGAACCACACAGGTCTATCTAGTCTCTATCTTAATCCCAGTGACCTCAAACACAGGCCTATGCATATTGAGCTGATGCTAAACAAATAGATGATGGATTCATTAGTTGTTTCTTTCAGATTTGAAGCCAGGAAAGCAAGCTTACTCCTAATTCTAGATGTCCTGAAATGATAGTGAAAAGTATGATATCCTAATCAATTTCAATGAAGGTAAAATATCGAATTCTCCTGGAAAGCATCAAGCAGAGCTTTGATATTTCTTTTTTTTTTTTTGGCTGGGGCTGGGTTTGAACCCACCACCTCTGGCACATGGGGCCGGTGCCCTACCCCTTTGAGCCACAGGCGCCACCCTTGATATTTCATATACTATAATAGTTACCTTGTTGGTAGCAGATCAGATAAATTAGGCATAAAAGATATGGACTTTGTCACTCCCTAGTTATATTAATATGGTGTTATCTTTCCTCTGAGCATGCTATTTCATTAGTTTCATTCATTTTCAAGGAATGAAAACTTAGACAAATACTACAAGTGTCCCCAAAGTCTCCACGCATGGGCAAGTTTAACAAACTCACATAACAATGGATAATTTGTAACATGTTCACTATGAACACTTTGTGGGGGGGGGGGAGAGAGGGGGCAGAGGGTGTTGAAAGAGGTTGCCAACATGTACAGAATATTTTGTAAATATTTTATAAAATTTTATAATGAATATTCTGTTAATAAAGGTGCATTTAGCTATAATTCCCCATTTCCCCCATAGTGACTTTGGGGACATCCTGTATTTTGACAATGCAGATGGATAGGATGGGAGCATTACCCAGTTAGAGAAAGCATGGCAGCTATAATCTCAGGGTCCTTTTGCAAATATCTGCAGTCCATTAGACTATACCAAAAAAGTCCTTTTTGGATATCCCTAAGAGGTGCTGGCACTAGGCTTACCAGGGGCTTCAGGCATGCAGCAGCTTGCTCAGACCAATGGCCAGCATAGCTACTTGGCAAGCCCCAAATGAGAATGATGGCTGCTTTCAGAAACCTCCTCCCAGCCCTGGACCAATGTTTCTAATTGCACTGGGCCTTGTTGACACATGGGAATAGCAGCTGCATCCAGCCTCCTGGTGACAGAGAAGCCTGGTTGTGTGAGCAAAGCCCACTTCTCTGAAATGCTACTAATTAGCTATTAACAGGTGATGTTTTTGCCCACAGCTCAGTGCAAAGAACAGCTAGTTCCACTCATGCATTAAAGGTTAAACAACAAAGTGAGAAGGAATGAATGTTATAATACATTTTATTCCTTCAGAGTAAAAAAAAAGTTCTTTAATAAAATATATATGATAGTACTTTGTTGTATATTTGTGACTCTAAACACTCTTCATCTGGAATGTTTGGTGAGTGAGAAAAACAGAAGGGGAGGAAAAATGTTTCCTCTTGATCTGTTGTGCAAAAATGTGAGAAGAATTGAAGTGATACTTAGTAAAACCTCAACTAGCCCTAGTGACCTTGGGCGAAATCTTTCTCCTCTCGGGACCTCAATTTTTCTCATTTTTAAATGAGAGGATTGGATTATTTATAATATTGAACAAAGAGGTTTTCTTCCATGTTAAAATCTGACAGTCCAAGACTTACAGAAGCAGTGGGGGAAGAGAGCCTGTAGAAGGCCCATTTCTCATTACATAAGGGTTTATAATTATACCCAACTTAGACTGGAGATCTCCCTACAAAAACAAGTGCTAGAATTTATTGTGAGGAATCACTGGACTCAGTGATATGAGCCTGTAGCAGCTAATGGGAAGGCTGAGGCAGGAGGATCACTTGTGTTCAGTAGTTTGAGACCAGACTATGCAACATAGCAACACCTTGACTCAAAAATAACAATAAAAAACAAACAAAAACAGAATAAGAAGTATACTGAAAGATTTAGCAGAAAGAAATAACATATTGAGGGTTTTCTAAAAATAGCAATTCTATTGTTTAAAGAACTCCATGCTCTGAGAAACTGTCATTTTGTACCAAAGAAAACCTTAGTCATACTTTTCCATTTCATTATCCCAAACAAAACTTTGTAACCGTCATTGTGATTGGTCTGTCTGTCCATCCCCAATACCTGGAGATTTTTGAACCCTCAGGGAAAGATGTTAGAGCAGTGTTTTGCTTGGGCACCTCACTCCTCTACACGCAAATGCTTTATCATAAATTATCTCACATAAAATCTTATTTTACAGAAGGACAACTCAAAAGAATCTCATTTTTTGTGGAGACATTTTAAAAGCTAAAATTTAAATCTCTCGAGATAAAATCTGTGTTTACGCTTGAATTTATGGTAAAGATGAATATTTCACTTCACTTCTGCCCAGTTTTCCAGAGCACAACCCATTTTCCTGGTTGAGAGTCGATTGGGCTGATCAAAGGGGGAGAGAGAACGGCCACGGGGGCAGAGTTCAAAGCCCAGCTCTGACGGAAACTGACGAGCTGGGTGGTGCAGTGCAAGTCGCTTTTCTTTGGGGATCTCGGTTTCTCTATCAGTGTATAAACCCTCATCATTGCATTCTTGGCAGGAATCTCCTTGAGCAGTTTGCTTTGTGGCATAATGCCAGACCAGGAATAGCTTAAATAAGGAGAGATATTATTATTACAAAGTTATTTTAATATGCTTATTACCACACATGAAAATTAACCCCATGGTTGAGAAATGAAGACATTATGCCACAAAATCCCACATCTCACATGTTTTAAACCCAGCTGGTGCTAGCCTGAGATGCCAGTGTTCATTACATTCAGCCTTTTAAACACATGCTGGTATCACTCTCACTCCAGCTACCTCTCCCTGGGGGTTGCTGCCCACCCGGAATCTCCCTGCTATGTTACGGACGCTGGTCTGAGTCTCTGACGCTGACTGAAACTTCTGACACACATGCTCTCGACATCCGGGCTCTCACCAAGGAGAAGGGAGCATGCCCTTTATCACGCAATTTAGATTTTCTTCCTATCTTATTGAATGATTTTTTAAAAAACTTTTTAGAAAATCCAGACAGAGCATGTTTAAGGTTCCTCAAGCTCTTTTCTCTGACTATATTCAATTAGAGTGAGTGAAGCTGTGAATAATGAAACACTAAATTAAAAAAGGTCTAAACAAGACAGAAGTTTTACTTCTCTCTCCTGCAAAGAAAGGCTGAAAGTAGGTAGCTTAGAAGGCATCTTCAGACAGTCGTCATCAACCCAGGCTCTATCTCCAGCCCAGGAGTTCCCTCTCATACTCTAGGACAGGTGTGTCCAACCTGTGGCCCTCAGGCTGCATGTGGCTGAGGGTGGTTATGAATGTGATCCAACACAAAATCATAAATGTATTTAAAACATGATGAGATTTTGTTTGTGATTTTTTTTTGGCAGTTTTTTGCCAGGGCTGGGTTTGAACCCGCCACCTCCGGCATATGGGGCCAGCACCCTACTCCTTTGAGCCACAGGCACCGCTGATTTTTTTTTTTTTTTTTTTTTTGGTGGAACTCAATTGCATAGTTCTTGAGAGTGAACTTCACAGACAAAACATCGTGTCACAGTGTCACATAAAATAGACATATGTGTCCCCTAGCTATTTGTATGCATGAAAGGCTTCAGTTTTAAGGCTGTGTGTGGCTTCCAGTGTGTCATTTTCCAAGCTCAGACAGTTGAATTGACACCATCAGATGTTACATGTGCTCATGGTGACTGGGCCAGGCAGTGATCATCAATAATATTTCAACCTACCATTGCCACATTAGGTGCTCAATGTTATTTAGAAGTCAGGTAAGCATTCCTATTTGATTATTAAAGGTATTTTCACACCTCGGCGGTGCCTTGCACATCGTGCATAGCACTTTACAATCGGTCCTCTGCCTGGCCCGGCATCAGCAACTGAGATATGGACAGGCCTAAACGTTGCTTTCTACTTTCCTGTCAATTTTCATAATAAAAGTAAATGTAATCCCTTACCTATTATTATTTTTGAATCCCCGCATGGCTTCTACAATGTCTCAAAAGAAAAAAGAACCCCCCCCCCACAAAAGAAAAATTACAGATAAAGGAAGATTGTTCAATGAACCTTGGACAGATGACTACTTTTTTGTCAAGGCAAATGGTAAGGCACTCTGATTAATTTGCAGGGAATTTGTACAAATTTTCAAAGACTGGAATTTGAAAAGGCATCATATGCAAAAACGTGCTGCCAAATTTGATGCATATGAAGGATTGTGTCTGGAAAAAAGTATGTCTTCTCAAGAAAAAGTTTTTTTAAAAAGTTACAATTCAGGTTCGGCACCTGTAGCTCAGTGGCTGGGGTGCCAGCCACATACACCAGAGCTGGCGGGTTTGAATCCAGCCCAGGCCTGCCAAACAACAACTATGACCACTACAACCAAAAAATATCAGGCATTGTGGTGGGAGCCTGTAGTCACAGCTACTTGGAAGTCTGAGGCAAGAGAATCACTTACGCCCAAGAGTTTGAGATTGCTGTAAGCTGTGACGCCACAGCACTCTATCGAGGGCAACATAGTGAAACTCTGTCTCAAAAAAAAAAAAAGAAAGAAAGAAAATTACAACTCAGATGGATTTCATTGTAAAAGGTAGTTATGTGGTAGTATATTTAATAGCAAAAAAATCAAAACCGTTTACTGATGGTGAGTGAGTCTATTAAATAATGTATGGAAAGCATGGCAGAAGTAATTTGTCCTGAAATAAGGGGGAGGGTGTCTAAAGTCAGTGTGTCTCACCAGATTATAGCCAGGTGAACTGAAGAAATTGGAAAATCTACCGAAAAAAGTTTGGAGAGAAATCGCACTGATTTAAAATGTTATACTTTGGCGATGAATAATGACAGCACTGATGCTGCAAGTATAGTTCAACTTGCCGTTTTTATTAGAGGTACTGATGATGAATGTGATGGCACTGTAGAAATGACTTCCTCACTGTCATTAAAAGACACAACAGCATCAAGATAGTTACAAGAAGCAGTAAAAAAATATGTTAAAGTGATTTTCTTTGTTCCTTGTCAACACATCTGGTTTAGTTACTGATGGTACCCTTAGTGATAGCAGGTAAAAGAGAGGGACTTGGAAAATGAATGGAAGATGATGTATTTGCCATCCAAAACATGTTTGATGAGGTGTCATTCATACTACATCAAACACAAAAGTTTAAAAATGGGTAACATCATGTAAATTGTCATAACACTGAATTTCGAGGTCAGGAGTGGTGATGGCTCATGCCTGTAATCTTAGCACTCAGGGAGGCCAAGACGGGCAGAGTTTAAGACCAGCCTGAGCAAGAGAGAGCAAGACCCTGTCTCTAAAAAATAGCTGGGCATGGTGGCAGGTGCCTGTATTCCCAGCTACTTGGGAGGCTGAGGCCAGAGGATCACTTGAGCTTATTTGTTTGAGGTTGCTGTGAGCCATGATCCTGCCACAGCACTTTTTCCAGGGAAACAGTGAGACTCTTGTCTCAAAAACAAACAAACAAACAAAAAAAACCCTGTGAATTCATAAGGGCCAAGGGATTGAATCATGACTAATTCTAGGAATTCCTTAAATGTGTTGATGCTGACTATAGTGACATTTTTTACTTTTGGAAATAGGATGGCTAAATTGAGGCCAAATATTGAAAAGATTTTATGATTTGCAACATGTTATGTGGCATTAAGACCTTCGTAGTATCAAAAACCAAATTTGTGCCAGAACTCAACAATAAAAAGTGACTTACAGATATAGCATTTTTAGTGGATTTGACTGTTCTTTTAAATTATTAAATGTGTGTCTTCAAGGTAGAAAACCAACTTAACAATACAATGTTTCAAACCATAACAGCCTTCCAAATGAAACTGAAATTATGGCAACCTCAAATAAAGGCAAACAATTTTACGCATTTCAATATGTTAGCTAAACACAGTCCTGTGAAGAGTGAAAAATATGTAGCCTTGCTTCTTTATTTGATACAAGAATTTGAAAACAGATCTCAAGATTCTCAGGAAAATAATCAATATTTGAGTGCATTTGTGACTCCATTTTCAGTTGATATAAATATATTACCTGCCAATTTTCAAATGGAATGCATAGAGCAGCAATCTGACATTCAACTTCAAGAGAAATTTGATCATGTCTCTTTACTGGACTTTTATAGGTCCTGTCTTTCCGGCGACAAAGATCCCTTGCTTCACAATCAGGACTAACTTATGTCATTGCTTTTGGCAGCACCTACATTTGCAAGTGACTGTTTCTAGGAATGAAGCTAGAGTAAAACTGGATAAAGAGTAAGAAAATGATTAAATGCCCCATAGAAAATGGATAAGAAACATGAACAGGCAGCTCATACAGAAAAGAAACACCCCCACAAATGGTCCTTATGCACATGAGAAGATACTCAACCTCACTCAAAACCAGAAAGATGCGTATTAAAATAACACCAATTACCATTTCTCACCTCCACACTGAAAGTTGGACTTTACCGGCAAGGCCATGGAGAAATAGACAGTGTTTTGTTGATGGAAGTACAGAATGGTCCAGCCCACAGGAGGGTCTGATGGCACCACCAGCAGAATCAACTGCTGCATTTATCCTCTGACCCAGCAAAGCAGCCCCGCTTCTCAGGATTTGCTCTGCTTACAACTTGCACAGGTGTGAAATATGTGCACACACACGTGGCCGTCATTTCAGCATTATATGTGGTACCACAAGATTGAAAACAACCCAACAGCCAACTTAAGGAACTGATTCCATTGACAATAGAGCAGTTACACAGTGGAATGCAACACTGCTGTAAAAAAGAAAGGAAGGGTGGGCGGCACCTGTGGCTCTAAGAGGTAGGGCGCTAGCCCCATATGCCAGAGGTGGTGAGTTCAAACCCAGCCCCGGCCAAAACCTGCAACAAAAAGAAAGAAAGGAAGAGGCTTTTTATGTCTTTATGCCTTAATATAGAACAAATATATTTTTAAGGGGCAAAAAGCATGGTGTAGAATGTGCATTAAGTATGTTATCTTTTGTGTTAAAAGGATAAAAAAATATATACACACACATATATGCATTTTTCCTTGCAAAAAAAGAAATAGTAGAAAAATAAATAAGAAAGCAATTAAAAATGTTTACTTCTAAAGAAAGAGGTAAAGGGGGAAGAGAGAAAAGGAATCAAAGTGAGCTGGTTTAGTAACTTTCTGTTTCGTGTTTGTTTTTTCATCATGTAAACATGTCAATAATGTAAAAAAAATTACCACACTGAAAACCTTGATTATATCTCATAAGTGAGATATAAATGTTATTAGCACGGCCAAGAAAGATTTGACCTAATCAGAGAGATCAGGGGACGTTTCCTTGAGAACG
Source organism: Nycticebus coucang (assembly GCF_027406575.1). NCBI lineage: Eukaryota > Metazoa > Chordata > Mammalia > Primates > Lorisidae > Nycticebus > Nycticebus coucang. Next base: position 58,092,869 of record NC_069788.1, read on the forward strand.
TACCTTTTGAGCAGAGATGGGGAGAACAAATAGGAGTTGATGGGCTCAAGAGGAAGAGGAGAGCATTAGAATCAGAGAGGGAAGCCTGTGCCAGGGCCCTGCGATGGGAAGGAAACCAGCACTTATAAAGAACAGAAAGGAAGCAACACAGCAAAGTACACCATGAGACGAGGAGACGAGGCTGGACCAGCGAGGGCAGGCTAGAGCATACAATGCTTCAAGGCCGTGTTTAGAAATGTCTTTTTTATTTTAACTCTAAGAGCAATGAGAAGCAGTTGAATGAGTGTAAACAGGCAGACATGAAAGGATATGGGGGAGTTTGAACTTTATACTGGGGAATATTCACAGTCACTAAAGAATGTAGAAGAAAGCTGGTGAGGTCACAATGCCTGCTAACGGCATTCTGCATATTTCATTTATGATCCCGCAGTTGCTATTTGCTAAAAACATTATACAAATTGCACAAAGGATAAAGTTGTTATAGTCTAATTTACATTGGAACTTATCTTCGTTTCCAGGCAACATCATTGCACTGGATAATGACAACTCCGACCCTCAGAATCTTTCACAATCTGGTAAGTGAAATGAACGGGGAACCAATTTCTATGTGTTCAGGCCAGTATCACAGCCTATTACATCTAGCCTGGGAATAAAACCCATTTTTAATGCACCATTTGATAAGAACAGTTAACCTCAGTATGTGTTGTAATTAGAGAGATAATTAGAACTTCACTAGTACCTCTTAAGATAGGGAATACATTTGAAATTCACCTAGAATGAAAACTGCATTATCTTAAACCAATCCAAGGTATTTATTCTTCCAACTTTACCTTGCCTCTTCTCCTCATCCCAAAAGACTGCTTTTGCAGTCTAAGAAATGTGAAAAGATAAGAATTTCATAAATAGTGCATATCACAGAAAGCTAATGAATGAGTTCAATCAAAAATTGCTTTACGGTTATTTGAAAGGGGAGCGGGGAGGGAAACCTTAATTTTAAAAACCAGCTTCAGATGCCAAATGCAGAGAAGACTCAGTGAGTCATATACATGAGACAAAAAACTGCTCTTGCGTGTATCCACTCATAAAATGTTAATATATGCATAAGAAAATTGTGTTCCTTAATCTCTGAAGAAACACTTATCACTAAGAACCCTTTAATTCTTTTCCTGTGCTTGATTTATTAGCTTATGAAATTATGTTAATAGCCTTCATGTTAATGGTTTGGGGGCTCAAATGACCTGATTTTAATAATGAAGTAATTTATGCAATAAATGCAATCAGCATCTATGAATCTCACTTAACAGAACATATTGGTGATTAGCCAGTGCTAAAACAAGTGACTGTCAGCATGGGGCAATCCATGTGCTTCTGCAGAGGAACAGATCTGGCTGCTGGGTGGGGAGGAAGGGGCTACTCAAAGCATTGGAACCCAACTGAAGCTCTTGGCTGCAAAAGCTTTGCTGGAGAGGTGAAGACTGAATTGGAAATTAATTTACAAACTGTTAAATGAGCCTGATGCTGCAGTAACTGCACCGTGAATCTACGCCTGAGGTGTCTGCATAACCAGGAACATTTGTATCTTTGTTGGAGTGGAATGGCTTCCTTCAAAGTAGCTGGGGAACACAAAAGCCACAGCTTCTGAGAGAGAGCAGATCACCAGTAGAGGAAGGTGGAGTGGACACCTAGTGGAAAATTGAAAATTTCCACTCCTGTAATTGTAAAAATCCAGGTTCCAGAATAGCCTGGGAGCCAGTCTGTTGGAGAGTGTTGACAGTACTATGTTGAATTACCTTTCTGGGGGAGAAGAGGTCTTTTTACTTTTTCTCATTTGCTACAACTCTTTAGAAGCAGCCCATCTTAGTGCAAACACTCTAAATAACCAAGCTGGCTAGATTCAACTTTCTTCTTTCTTTCTTCAGACATTCCTGGGAAATACATTTCTTTCTCTTTTTTTCTTATCTTGTTACTTAAATATTCTTCCCAGGAATTCTTTCCCTTCCCATTAAAATCTAGCAAACTGTCCTCTGACTTTCTAGAAACAAGACAGGTGTGGACCCTGCTCCCTCCTACTGACTGTGCAAAACCCCAACCAGGGTTGAAGAGAGCCGGTTGCCACACAGAAACCTGAGTTTGCAACAAGGCCCAGATTACCAAAGTACAAACATCCCAGTGTCCCTGGAACACTGGCATTCCACAAGATAATATGTTTTTTAATGTTCAAAAACACTGTTGACTGGGACACTTGATAACATTTTATACTTCCCCCAAAGCAAGTTTAATATCCAATATGCTTTGGGACATTGTTAAGTAAAAAATGCAAAATATTAAATTAGCTAAACTCTGAACTATGCCACAGTGAAAACAACATGGGTATTGAAATCAGACTTCCTTGGGTTCATAACTTGACTTTCCATCTCTCACTGCCTGTGGAATTAGTCAAGGCACTTGCCTTTTTATGAGAGATTTTTATTTATTTGTACTTTGAACAGGTATTGTGACAGTAAACTTTACATGTTAACTTGACTGGGGCATGGAGTGCCCAGATTAAACATTATTCCTGGATGTGTCTGTGAAGATATTTCCTGTCAAGGTTAGTGTTTGAATCAATGGACTTGTTACCAGAATTTCTTTCTTCAGTAGGTCCTTGGTCTCGGGGATTCAAAGAATCAATCCACAGAGCACAGATCAGCGGTCAGATAGGATTTCTTAGACAGAAAGGAACATGGAAGGAGTAAAAAGTACCAGAGCTTCTGAGAAAAGGGGCAAGACACAAGTCGGAAGTCTCTAGGTGCATCCTTTGTTTAGAGGTATGCATACTCTAACAAATGAATGGACACAGTCCCTTCCACTGGGGGCAAAATGTCAGGGCGTTCCCTTCATGAAATTGCCCAGGCCTAGGAAACTTACATGAAATTGCCCAGGGCTAGGAAAGGGTGGTGGTGGTTGTGTTCAGCCCTGAATGGGGGAAACGGTATCAGACTCAGTAAAGTAGATTTCCCTCCTAAATATAGGTGGGAATTACCCAAATCCTTGAAGGTTTGGATAGAACAAAAAAATGGATGAAGCTAGATTTGCTCCCTTCCTGTGTGAGCTGCAACATCAGTCTCCTGCTCCTATTGGTTTCACTCCATAGGTCCCCTCATTCCCAGGTCTTCAGACTTGTTCTGGCATCACACTATCTTTCTTGGGTCTCCGGTTGACAAACAGCAGGTCATGGGACTTTTCCCCTCCATAGTCTTGTGGGCCAACTTCTCATAACAAATTTCTCCACTCCCCCCCATATAGTTCTCCCATCACTTTTATTTCCTTGATGAACCCAGTCTAATAGAGGTATTAATCTCACAATTAAATTATAAGATGCTTAGGTTTGAAACTATATACAGGATATATCTTGCAATAAAAGAATATAAATCTTTAGTAGAACTTTAATTTTTCATCTAAGTTATAAATTGGCGTCCTATGGGCCGTATTAGAAATATGGGTCATCCTGAAATCTCATGTTTCACATGAAACCTAACCTAACCTCTACTCTTCTTTGAATTTGCATAACAGTGATCCTAATTTTATCACACTGTAAAGCATGAAATAAAATGCCTTTGAGAAGCTTCGTGTGTAATCTGTAATGAGAGCTGCTACATAAAACTTCATAATTTAAACAACTACAAATGATAATAATGCCTTGCAAATTGCAGCACTGAAAGGTCTCAAATCTGAACTCACAGATTGTCAGCCTAGTGTTGGGTTGGTGCTGAATAATGATAAAGGTCATCATCTCCTTAACCCTTACTACTGCAAAACCCCTAGAAATGTTATACCTATTTCACAGATAGAAACATCTGTCAGGAGATTTGTGCACCCACTTTGCCTGTGCCTCCATGGACAAAAGCTGGATGCTTCATCCGCTGTAGTCATCATTGTTGTGGCCACATTTTTATCCAACACGAGTTGAACTCATCATATAACAAATAAATTAATTCATGAAATTGCAAGGGCATTGGTCTTCTTGCAAAAGAGTTAACTCCTAAAGTTGTTTGAGCCATCTTTCCTTATGCAAAATGTTGAGGAATTCTTTTTTTCATTTAGCCAGAAAAAAATCATAAAATATTACTTCTCCCTAATATCAGTATAGAAAGTAGAAGTCTAAGCTAAAGTCTTCCTTTGGTTCTAAGTGATGGCATCCAAGATGTATAGCTATTGCTGTTGAGTTTTTATGGATTCTATGGCTTTTCATATTTTTTTCTTAATTCTTAATCACTACTACTTCAGATTACTTTCTCCTCACCAATTAGGGGTCTCAAGGACACTTTCTTCCATTTCGTAGCAAATATCATACCTCGTGAAATGAGAAGAAAAGAAGAAAGAAGTGACAGGTGTAATAGTAGTTAGGTTGGAAATGGCCGTCCTCTGGTCCCTTTAGTGATTTCCTGATTGTGCACAACCCTTTTTGCTTCGTTTGTTTGGGGGGAATCTCTTCCACTATGCCCTATGTTGATCCACATTGGATCCTCCATACTTCAAGGAATATCAGTCAGTCTACAGCCTGTTTGATCATCTTGAGAGACTCCTTAAGTTATTCTTTGGTAGAAGAGACAGACACTGTTTCCAGCCCTTTGCTGTCAAGATGTCCATGATGTCAAGAGATAGCACACTGCCTATTGCTCCAATGGGTGTGTAAGCCAAATCATTCATTTCTTCTAAGAGTGATTCTGCCTCTGATAATGCAGAAGCTTCTCACACCCTCTGACTTCTGTGGTTCAAAAGACATCCTTTCTTTTGTGCTCTTGACTAAAACATTCTATTGTATCATTCATTATTGCTGTATAATTTAAACCAGTCACTATGGCAAAGGAAACGCATAAAAATTAATTTTGTTCACATTTTATCTCCGAATTTGTAAAAAGGAATAGACTAAAGTTGTTCCCTTTCAAGCCTGGGAGGTAATACAAAGTCTTTCCTGAACTCTGGTTCTCTTTTTCTCTCTACACTTTACTGTACTTTTTTTTTTTGGCAGTACAAAGATTCTGGCCTGTTTTGTACGTAAACCCATTTTATAAAATGAATGGGTAACAGAAAGGAGACTTCCTATTGCTGAAATAACTATTCTTGGATTCAATAAATATATTTTTCCAAAAATGGCCAGAAATAGATCCTTTTTAAATCTCAGCATCTTTATATAACACAGACCTGAAGTATTGTGGTTGACAGTGTGGATTTAAAGCCAGAATAGCTCAGTTATGAATCCTGCCTCTCTTGGAATAGCTGTGTGACCTTGGGCAATGACTTAACCCTACTGCAGCTCACTTTTCTCACTTTAAAATGAAGATCATAATAATACCTAGCGCTCTCAACCGTGCTGAAGACTACCTGAATGTGTACATATAAGGCACTGAGAATAATATCTGGCAATAGAGTAAATGTTCAATCGCTGTTATCTATTACTAGGCTAACAATTAAGTGTCATGCCCAACCCCATCAACAAAGTGCCATTCGTGACTCTGACTACAGAACAGATTCTGGAAGTCTCCAAGTAGGATCAGGAGGAAAGAAAATGTTTTGCATGTCACTTCTCCCAAATACTTTCCTCTTTATTATTCAAAAATTCTTTTGACTCAGCACAAGCTAGGCAAGATATTAATGAGACAATAATCCAAGGGATTTTATATTTTAAATATGATAATTGGAGTCAACCAGTGAAGCATTTGTCTCACAACGTTTGGAACTCTTAACAACTTCGTTTGAAGCCCTATATTCTAGAAAACAATCCAAGTGGGTGGCTTGGTCAGCTTCCCTGCAGAGACAAAAAGCTCTCACAAGCCACAGGACATTAAGACACTTGCTTTTTCCCTGCAAGAATTTCTCATCCCACATATAAAGTAAGGATTGCTGTCACTGCATCAGGCTTTGGGGAAATGAAGGAAAGGCTTGTGGAAGGAATTAAAAATTATTCATCCAAAGCAGTTTTGCAACATTACATGTGGTGGGAGAAAAGGTCACTGTTTCTCTTCCTTCTACCTCATCAAGATCCTCCAACCTGACATTTCCTAATCCGAGTTTATTTTCCAGGCCATTAATTTGATTTCTCAATGTTTTGCAGCCTTTAAAAGTCTCCGTTAAAACGGCATCATTCACGTCAATAATCATCTTCACGTCTTCCTTATTTTTTCTCCTGCCTTCTTGCTTTCTTTTTTAAATCCTTTTTCCATCACTATTTTTGAATAGTGTCTGACTTCTTTGCATCAACCCAAGCTAGTCCAACTGAATAAATCAATTTGGTGTATCCCAAGGGAGACAAATGGAAAAGCAGACAGGCCTATTTCCTGATTTCTGGAGGCCAAAAGAATAGCAACATGGAAGCATATTTTTATCTTTGCAGTAATTCTCCTAAAATAACAACAAACTAGGCTACCAACGAAACAGATAACATTTCAACCCGTAAAACTAAAAGGGGTTGTAAGTATATCGTGCTACAATAGACAGCTGCCTACCATCCCAACTTCTCCTGTAGCTGTCATGAGAGTGTTTGAGTTGAACAGTTAAACATGTTCTGCTCTGATTATAAATAGAGAGGGCTTTTCTTTGCCTCTATTTTAGGCCTATCAGATCTCTCCAAATAATGAAACTCCTAGGTGACTAACGACTTAAATTCAGAGGGGAAACAAATGAGAGAATTGAATTCCAGGAACTTCACTGACCCATTATCTGAAACATGAATTAAATTAGTTTGAGGGAATGTGCTTGTAGCCTAGTATTATACTTAATAGTTTTATGCCCAGAGCTTCAGGTTGAAGGCATAGGTGTACACTTGTTTAATTAGTGTGTCAAGATTACATGTGAAACATGGGCCACGGAGCCGAGAATAAACTTTCTTGGATTTTTCTTAGACAGTTTCAACTCTGAAATTGCTTGGAGCTCTCTGTTATTCTTATTGCCTGGTGTCAGAGCAGCCCAAACACTGATGTTTTGGAGACTGCTCATCAAAGGCCATTCTGGAGACATTTTCATGGCTTTCCAAGACAGGGTGGCCGCTTTCCTCTGTTACGTATTCCGAGACTTGATCACCATTCTTCGGTCAATTAAAAGCCCCCTTCCTATGTAGAATCCCGAATGCACATTACCGTCAGATGGTTAGGCATTTCAAGCAAGGGAGAGGTATTTAAAGGTTCTGGGTAGAAATAGAAAGGTGGCTCATGTTACAAAATCTCTGTAAGTTTTTTTTATATTTATTTATTTATTATTTCAGATTACTGTAATTTTTTTTGAAATTTATTCCAGCTCTGCAATGAAATGGGAGTATTAATAAATACCCTGCTGTTTCTTTGGGGGGAAACAGTGAAATAGTCCTCACGTGGATTTTAGAGGCAAAGTGAGAAGGCTGTCTTTACTGTAGTCCCTCTCTCCAGCACTGACTGTCCTTTACATGTCTCTCCTCCTTTTCTACCCAGAGACAAATATTTTCTATTCCCTTTTTCTTGTTTTCTCCCCTGAAATGAGGGGGGGGGGTCACTTCTTCCTTTTGTGCTTCCCCAGACAACAGGATCCTCAGGTGCTCCTTCCTAGCAAGATTGTGAATCCAGGGCTGGGCAGTGACCACGAGGGCAAAAGAGAATCCTCCTACAGCCTATTCCCGAGCAGGAAACATCCTGGGTCAGCTGTGTGGTCCCCAGGGACCTCTGGTAACCCTGGTAATAAGAATAGCTGCTACCACTGGCCAATAACTTGCCATTTACAAAACACGACCACACCCATCCCTACACTTGATGCTTACATTTACCTTGCAGGTAGGGGTGATTCCCAATCCTGTTTAAAGAGACTGTAACTAGACCCTGGAAAGGGTAAGTGACCCTTAACAGGATCACTTGTTTCACAAGCCACAGAGCTAGGATTCTAAATTCTTTTCACTCACAATATCAACTCGGTCTTTAATATGCAATGGTTTCAGAGACACAGATAGAGAAATGCAGAATAAACTCTTCATTATTATTAATCAACTTTCCTTTGTAGGGTTTGGGTTAAGTATTTCTCCTCTCCCTATATTTAAGCTTATTATTATTATGTTCAGTAATTTAAATTTTAAGGACCTGAAAGTTTTAAAAGCATAGCTGGGAAACACATGGACAGAGTTCAATTCTGGGAAGCCTGAGGCCGTGAGGCTAAAAGCTGAGCAAAGATATTGGAGGTCATGCAGAAACACTGGGCCTATGGTCCAAGCCAGAGTGAAGAACTCTTGCTGAATACAGAAGGAATTATATGGAGACCCTAGAAAAACTTCATCTCAGGAGTCACAACCATGCCCTAGAGTAAGTGTCATACCTAGAAAAAAATGTAATTAGACCACACTAGCAAAGCCTAAAACAAAGCCGGATTAGATCTACCATCTATGTAACTGCCAACCAAATCAAAACTCAATGCTCTTTAGAGGAAGACAACATGATCAATTCTCCCTATAATGTGTTCTCCACAGTGTCTACCAGGCAGTAAAAAATTGCCAGGGCAGCAAAGAAGCAGGCGGCATGATCCATAATTGAGGAGAATAGGACTCCATTTGTTTAATTAGTGGGTCAAGATTACATGTGAAACATGGGCCAACGAGCCGAGAATAAACTTTCTTGGCTTTTTTCTAAGACAGTTTCAACTCTGAAATTGCTTGGAGTTCTCTATTAGTCTTATTGCCTGCAGTCAGAGCAGCCCAAACACTCAACTGGATGTTTCGAAGACTGCTCATCAAAGGCCATTCTGGAGACATTTTCATGGCTTTCCAAAAAAAATAGATCCAAAAAATAGAATTGGACTCTGAGATGAGCTGACAAAGATTTAAAAACACCTATTATAAATGTATGTAAGGATTTGAAATAAAATATGAACAAATACGAAGTAGAGGTGAACCATCTTGGTCAAAGATTATAAGAAAAAAAGTATTTTTTTAAGAAGCCAATGGAAATAGTACAGTTGAAAAATCTAAAATAGAAGATCCCTAGGATGGCTTAATGGAAGATTGGACACTAGAAAGGAAAGTGTTGGTGACCCTTTCCAAACTGATGAAGACAGGGAGAGAAGATTGAGATAAAACTGAACAAAGTCCTCAGTAACCTGTGGGACAATGTAGTCCAGCATACTGTAAGTGGAGATACGGGACAGAAAGAAATTGGGGAAATTTTATGGAATAGTAGCTGAGAATTTTTCCAAATTGATGAAAGATCGAATAATCAAGAAAATCATACATAGGCACATCATAATCAAACTGCTGAAAACAAAGTTAAAAGATAAACTTGTAAAGCATTCAGAGAAAAAAAGATTCATTATACAGCAGGAAACAAAGATAAGGATGATGAATGGCTGTTCATAAAAAATAATGAAGTTCGAAAAACAATGGAATGATATCTGTAAAACAGTCAGGGAACACTGTCAACCTGGAATCCACAGTCAGTGAAAATATCCTCTAATAAATGAGTTTTATATAAATTCCTGAATCAAAGTAAGCTGAAAAAGATTTCACGACCAGCAGATCCTCGTTTTAAGAAATACTAAAAGAAGTTCGTCAGGTTGGAGGGAAATAACATCAGATGGAAACTCAGTTATACAAAAAGAAATGAACACCACCAGTTTCTTATAAAGTTGAAAACACATCTCCCGGGCGGCGCCTGTGGCTCAGTCGGTAAGGCGCCGGCCCCACATGCCGAGGGTGGCCGGTTCAAACCCGGCCCCAGCCAAACTGCAACCAAAAATAGCCGGGTGTTGTGGTGGGCACCTGTAGTCCCAGCTACTCGGGAGGCTGAGGCAAGAGAATCGCTTAAGCCCAGGAGTTGGAGGTTGCTGTGAGCTGTGTGAGGCCACGGCACTCTACCGAGGGCCATAAAGTGAGACTCTGTCTATACAAAAAAAGAAAGAAAACACATCTCCCTATGACTCAGCAATTCCATTCAAGGTATTTACTCATGAAAATAAAAACATATGCCCACAAAAATACTTGTACAAGAATGTTCACAGTTTTATAAATAATGACCCCAAACTAGAAACAACCCTGAAGCCTATCAATGAATGAATAAATAAATTGTGGTATAGTCATAAAAATTGAAGACTATTAAACATTGTAAAGAACTACCAGACATGCAACAGCATGGATAAATCTCAGACATGTTATGTTGTGCTAAAGAAGTCAGACACGCAAGAGATGTACCATTTGATTTCACTTAAATGATGCTTGAGAATGGCAAAAATCATCTATTTTGACAGAACAGGGTTTGCCTCTTGAAGGGGGGGTTAATGGCAATAAAGTATAAGGGAATGTAGGGGAACTTTATACAGTGATAGAACTGTAACGTTGGCTTGAGCACTCATTTATGTAAGGGTATACAGTCTTTGGACTGACACTTAATAGTCGCACTCTTCCTTCTGTGTATATTTTGCCTAAACTAAACATAAAACACAAGGAAATCATAATGAAAATAACTGAATCACAAATTAATGAATTTGAAGTTTGAATAGAAATTTATTCTGATAAATAAAAGGATGAGAGGGCGGCACCTGTGGCTCAAGGAGTAGGGTGGTGGGTTCAAACCCAGCCCCTGCCAAAAAAATAAAAAATAAAAAAACTGCAAAAAAAAAATAAATAAAAGGATAAGATGTAAAATATGAAATAAATATTGGGATAAATAAGGGATTCAGAAGTTTAAAAAATCTTTTTCATAGAATTTCTAAATTAAGTAAGGAGAGGCCAAAGGAGAGTCGACATTTTGAAAAATGACAGAAAAATTTCCTCGATTTTGAAGGGAAACATTAGTTTTCAGTGTGAAAGCAGCTATAGAATGATAAACAGGGTAAATCACTTTTTTTTTAGAAAATAAACTCTTAGCAGATACGCTGTGGGAAAACTACAAAGAAAATATTAAGAGCTTTATAGAAAGGAGTAAGAATCAGATTAGCTCCAACATTATGAAGGAAAATAACTTTGAGTCAAGAATTCTATACCCAGCCAAATTATTATTCAAGCGTGAGGGTAAAATAAAGACAATAAAGACAGAAACAAAGATAACCACTCAAAGGGTTTGTTTTAACAGCTAAAATTCAGAAACAGTATAGGGAATCCAGTGTGGAATGGATATGTAAAATAGGACTTATTCAAATAATAGTTCTAAGTACTAGGTAGTAATTAGATGAAGGAACTAGAACAACATGTAGCTGTACTGATAAATCTCACAAAAGCAAGGTGCAAAAGGATATTTCAGTACGATGCCATCTGTGTAAGTTAAAATCACCCCCACCACCACCATCATCATCAGAGCAAATGCGTAGTTCTTTCATTTTTCCAGGCATGGGGTTAATACTTTCTGTATTTTATCTCATTTAATCATCACAAAAACTCTGTGAATTAAGATACAGTTATCACCATTTTACAAACAGGAGAACTGAGGTGCAGAGAAGTTAGATAATTTGCCCGAGGACACAGCTCATCAGTGATGGGGTTGGAATGGGAATCTGGGTTGATGAGCTCACACCACACACTCGCTGCTGCCTGAAACAATGCTAAGCATTCCTGATGCCTGCGTCTTACATAGTTAAAGAAAACATGGACAGGAAGATACCCCAACTTCAGCATTGTGCTTCCCTCTGGGCGGAGAAAAAAGGAATAGGAGGGAGAGATGTCAATAAAGAGAACTGAAAGCAACTGTGGCGAATGTTACCATGCTGAATCAGCAGGCTGAGCACAGGGACTGCCTGTAGTGGGATCCTCTGTGATTTTCTGTGTGTATAGAATATTTTAAATAAAAATAAAATAAATAAAATGTGATGAAGTTAAAATGTCTCTTGAACCTCAGTTGTATCCTTACAGCGAGACATAAGTCAGAGATGGGGGAGTAATATCATTGTTTTAAAAAGATTCTTTAAAAGAGAAATGCAAGCCTCATAACCCATGGTTTGGGAGAGTGAAGAGTCATAATTTTATTGCCACATCACAATGTAAAAATACAATCTTTGTCTCATACCAAGATGGCAATTCCCAAATATCTTAGGTTCGTCATAGTATCATAAATCTTAGCCGATATTTCATCAAATGAGTTGGGAGCACAATTTCTGCACTCTTTTGTTCCCATTTTGCTGTGATTTTGCTTTTGAAATTTGGGCATCTGATTATTTCACTCCCCCTGAAAACCACAGTCAGGCTCTCTAGATGATTTCCTCTTACATTTTATATGCAAAGCGCTCTCCTGCACAATCGATGCTATTGTTTACAATGTAATTCAATTGTTATCATTAAATTGCATTCAATCAGACCTGCCAGAGGGATCATATTGTTAAAATTTCATTTCTGTACATTTCTCACATGCAAGTGACATTTTAAAAATAGACTGCGTGACTCGTATTCTTACTTATTATTATACCAATTAGTTTTCGCTGAGTGCTCAGAAGGTAGGTGGTGAATTGTTCAAGTAATATTTGAGTCCCTTCAACAAATTTTGAATGCTTTATGTTAAACACAGTGCACTATTCTAAGTGGAGGGTGAATACAAAGATATCTATGTCTACTGTATATCTATATCTACATAATCTACCTTGTGAGCGTATATACACACACCTATAGAGATATACAGACACACACACACATATATATGTATATATATCCCATATTTTCCTGAACTTTCCAGTTAGGAAAAAAAGACATGACATTCACATAAATAACTATGATGCAAACTAGAACATAAAAAATGCCTAAGAGATATACAAATAAAGGGCTTGTGGAATTTGAAGATGGAAAAACTTTCTGGCAGCTGAGAATTGAAAGTAGGTTATTAGAAAAGACTTCTTCCTGGCAATGATGTTTTAGTGAGGTTTTTAATAGCTACAGTTTCAGTAGCTGGGCAGAAGGAGGGAGCAATCAGAGCATTGACAGAGAATCATAGATGTGCTGGCAGGGGACCCTGAAAGGAAAAGATACCCGTGGGAAACAGCTAAAACCGAAAGTGAGAATGAAGGGGTATTGTGTGAAATGGTTTGGGCTGAAAGTAGTTGAAAGACTCAGATGACTTAAAAATGAGGAATTGTGACTTTCTCTAACAGGATCTACAGCGGGAAGGTGGGCTTGTGAGTCAGTTGCTTCAGTGGCTTGGGAATGCCGTGTAGGACCCAGCTCTTCCCACTGCTCTGCTCACCCGGAGGAGCAGGGGTTGGCTTACTTCCAGGAATCACAGTCAAACATGGCAACACTCAAAGACAGATTTTGCCTCTCCCTGTCATTTCCTCAAGAGCAAAGACATTTTCACAGAAGCTTCCGACATACTTCTCTTATTTCATTGGCCAGGGCTTTCTAAGCACATCCCAAAACCAATCCCCGTCAAGTTTTGGATGATTCTTAGACCAATCATGGAATTCCTTTTCCCCAAAGATGTGAGGGATAAGTGGATATCTAAAGAAAATAAGGTTCTCATAGGAAAAAGGAATGAGAAAAAGAGATGGGGGCTGGATAAAGCAATGCATAATGTCCAATACAGGTTTGCTGTATTTTTTGAGTTTGTCTAGAACGTGTGTGGATGTAGGCAATTAGCAGTCTTTACAAGGGCCAAGCTCAGGTGTCTGCCCTTTAGTCCACAGACCTAAAGAGACACACCAGATTTTGAACAGAGAAAAGATATAACAGGAGTATGATAGTCAGAGGCTTGGAAGAAAGAACTCTTGGAAATAGAGAGATTGTGTATGTACTGGGAAGCTGCATGACTTCCTGTCAAAAATATGATGTCAAGCTGGGCTAGTGACCCTTAGTCACTGCTACTTGGAAGGCTGAAGTTGGAGGATCACTTGAACCCAGGAGTGAGACCAGCCTGGGCAACAGAGTGAGACCCCTATCTCAAAAACAAAAAACAAAAAACAAAAAAACCCCAAGCCAATTAAAATTATGATGACAGATTTTCACTACCTTTCCCCTTTATATTTAGTCAAGTCAACCAAGCTAGACTATCATATGGAGAAATGTGAGCTGCAAACTGGATGAACAAGAGAGGAATAATTAATGGAGTCTCGTACTACTCAGATTGGCACTGTTAAAAAGCAATAGAGTCCTTAGGCGTAGAAGCTACTTCTGGGATTGTGCCCTTATCTACGTCAAGGTGTACATGTTTTCCCAGAGTTGAGCTTCCCTCTACCTCTACACTTTCTGGACTCAGTTCCTGAAACTCTGGTCATCCCTTTCCTCCTCTCTTGCTGTGAAGACTTTCCCAAGGATGTCCTGTGGCCCTGCCATGTAACTTATTGGTCTCTCTCCTTCCTCACATTTTCACTGGGATTTTTTAATATACCATCTAGCCACTTCTTCCAGCATCCTTGCTGCTTGTTGCTAAGTGTTGAGATACACAAAAATCAAGAAATGTAAAGTCTGTGTGGATGGAAACAAATGAAGTGCTCCCAGCCACGCCAAGAAACCAAGCAAGTTGAAACCTGAAAGGGCTCTGTCACCTGTGTTTCTGCAAACTGAAATAATGGACGTAACTGTCTCAAAACTTTCGTACACTAGAGGAAGCAGGATTATTTAAATTTATTTTGAATTGATTAAAAAATCAAATTAAAAAATCAAATCTATGAACTCATCTTTGGGAGTCAGTATTTTTCCCTTTTATCAAACTAGACTTTGAGAGAGTCCAAAATATCACGGGATTAAATTTAGAGGTTAGGCCACTAAAGACGGACAAACGCTGACAGAAAAGGCCTTGGGGACCAGGCTGTGCACTCATCTCTGAGATGCTGAGGACCTGTGTTGAAATATCATGAGTGTGTCATTACACCCCCTTCCCTCCCTGGGGCCACCTGAGTGGGGCCCCTTCTCCTTTGCTTCCCCTCTTTGTTAGTCACTAGGCTGGTGGCTCCTGCCCTGGGCCTGTGGCCTCCCCAGGAGAGAATGGGAGAAGGGGGTGCAGGCTTACTCCAGGTCTAAGAACATGCTTTATTCCTTTTCCAATTCCGCTAAGCAATTCCTTTTTTTTCTTTTCTTTCTTTCTTTCTTTTTTTTTTTTTTTTTTTGAGACAAAGTCTCTCTTTTCCCTCAGTAGAGTGCTATAGTGTCACAGCTCACAGCAAACTCAAACTCTTGGGCTTAAGTGATTCTCTTGCCCCAGCCTCCCAAGTAGCTGGGACTATTGGTACCCGCCACACGCCTGGCTTTTTTGTGGCCATTGTCATTGTTTAGCTGGCCCAGGCCGTGTTCGAACCCGCCAGCCTGGGTGTATGTGGCTGGCACTCTAGCCACTGAGCTACAGGAGCCGCCCCGCTAAGCAATTTCACAAGCACCGTCTGCTTGTTGGTAGTGTGAGGAAAAGGCTCATGGTGGCACCAAGGGACGCACTCTGAGGTAGTAGGGACCAGAGAGAAGCAAGGCACTAAGCTCAGCTTTGTCCTGGATGAGGCTGGCTTTTAGGATTTGCCTACACAGGAAAACCCCCACCACCGTTTCCTCTCAGACTCCTCAAGCATCTTGTCTTTGCCTAGCCCCTGGCAGCAGCTGGAGCAGGAGGGATTCTCTCACGTTCAGCCCAGCAGGTGCAGAGGTAATGCCCTCCTACCCTCCCAGGTGGGGGTTTGGACATCTCTCCTCCAAAGGAAGAAGCTACATAGGAAAGGTCAGTTTATTGTGTTTCTGAGACTGGACTCTATTTAAGGTACATGTAGTCCAGAAATGGAAAACCGCAGAGTCAAAGTCCCCATCCCAAACCACATAGCACATTAGTTGCACATCTGGGACCAGAGAACCCAGTCTCCGGGCTCCTACACCCCTGTTCCCTTGTGATCACTCTGTTTTGAGAGAACTGGGCTTTCAAACCTGCCCTGAGACCCTGACCACCTCTGCTTGCCTGACTTACAGGGAGGAAAAGGCATGTGGCATTCCAGCCCATCAGCTCTGCTCACGCTCCCATGGGACAGCCCGTACTGGACTGCAGGCCTCCTCTGTCGGCCGTTTCCCCTAAATGCCTCTAGCATGTCTTCTCAGTATTGAACAAACATCAGCTCTGACAATGTCGGGGATTTTGTCAATATGAACTGAAAGTGTGCCAGCTTTTTTATCATCTCTAACAGCTTTCATAATTAACCCACTGACAGAGTCAACAGCGCAGTTCGCTGTTTGCTGTTTGCTCTCTCCTCACCGCAGAGTCAAGATGCTCTCTGAGAAGGAAGGAACACTCGCCTGAGGTGGTTTTGTTTTCCAGAAAGAGGGAAAAACTCACCACCACAGTGCATTTGACTTAATTGCCAAAACCGCCTTCTGATTATTTTGCCCTGAGTAACAGACCTTCCTTAACTAATAACTTAAATTATAGCAACCACTAGTTACAAGAGTGTACCTTTCCTTTTGACTTGGTTTATTCTTCCAGACTTCTGATTAAGAAACCAGGGGTCAGTGAGTCACTTTCTTAGGCTTGCATTAGATGGGAGGTAAGGCCCTGAAACTACCAGGTGTATACAGGCAGTCCGCAGGTTACAAACTTGGTATGTTCTGTAGGTTTGTTCTTTTTCTTCTCTTTGTGAGACAGAGTCTCTCACCCTGTCACCCTGGGGGAGAGTGCTGTGGCATCACAGCTCACAGCAATCTCAAACTCTTGGGCTCAAGCTATTCTCTTGCCTCAGCCTAGCTGAGACTACAGGCACCTGCCAAAACGCCCAACTATTTTTTATTCTTGTTGTTGTAGTTGTCACTGCTGTTTGGCAGACCCAGGCCAGGATCAAACCTACCAGCCCTGCTGTATGTGGCTGGCACCCTAGCCACTGAGCTATGGGAGGTAGCCTGTAGGTTTGTTCTTGAGTTGAATTTGTATGAAAGTTGGAACAGGTACATTTACCTATTACCTGTAGTAGCCTCTGTTCGTAAGTGTGAGTTGAATGTCAGTCGATGTTTATCATTGGGGAACTTGCTGTAATGTCCTCTGTTCATAAGTACGAATCAGATGTAAGGCAGATGTTTGTAACTCAGGGACTGTTTGTATTTCCTGCTCCTTAAACCAGTCTGTTGGCTGAAGTCCATCTGCCAGGCTCTGTCTTTATGGCTTGCTGAACATCCAAGATGGACGAGAAGCAAAAACAGGATCCTGGTTCTCGAAGAATTCATCTTTAGAGAATGACTAAGTTGAAAATATTATATTCCAGCTTTATGATGAAGTGCAGTTTTCCAATAAAACCCGAAGCCTTCATTTCAAAAAGTTGAACAGGGTAGTGGAGTTACGGTAGTACATATTTAAAAAGGGAAAAAACAGAAAAGGAAAAAACCCAGCTGTTTAAATTTAAGGCATCAAAAAAATATTCAATATAAGCCAATTCTCTGGCTCTTTCCCCAAAACACTTTCATCTGATTATGAAGTAAATGAAATTTTCCTGCATGTCAGGCTTTTATGTCAGTATTTTTGTTATGGGATGATTATCAGTCAAAGGCCACGTTGGGCTCAGTCATAGAGAGAAACTCCTTAAATGATGGATTTCAGCTGCCTTCTTGCCAGGTAAAGCTGGTCCCGTGTTCGATGACACATGTTCAGAGGATGATTGCATAAGCGATGGTGATGTTTTCCTAGACTGTTTTGCCCGGTTATGCATTGCCCCAGCCTGCTCTCTCCATGCCGCCTTGCAAAGCTGCCCTTTCTCTCCTTTGAAAATCGCTCAGCTTCACCCACCCTCCTGTGACGCTGCAGAGTGCAGAGTCTGTGGTTGGCCTTCACTTTCACATCTAAGAGGAGGGAAGGCGGGAAGGGCTGCTCACAGCATGTGGCCACCATATGTGGCTGGGTGAAGACTGGGGGGATGGGGGTGACCACCACCCATCCTTTCTGTCATGAAGATGGACACCCCCCCGGCCTACTCACGTGCCACAAGAACTTCCCACAGACTCAGATGAAAAGTTGGATCTGGCAAGTGATTTCTAACCAGTGACTGTGTCTACTTTATGGGACGCTGACTGACAAGTTTTACCTCTCAGAGTAGGATTTCCACATCCCTCCTTTCTTATCCTCCCTTCTCTTAGTGCCCTTAACCAGATTTTTTTTTCCTTTTAAAGTTAAATGAACGAAGGTGGCCATCTGAAATCTGCCAGCCACCTCTCCATCCTAGAGATAGCAAGTCCTCTGGGAGGTCTCTGGAAAGAATAACTTTAAAGTCAGTGAATAAGTTCACAAACTACTCTCTGGTGGGTTGGGGTGGACTGACCCAGGTCTGCAGGCAGAAGACCCCCAATGTTCCCAAGGGGGAGCTCGTTATGCTGTCAAGGGTTGAATCTAGAAACATATCCCCCATTCCACAAAAGAGGAGAAATGGAGGGGGGTTCTGGTGTAGGGTTCTGCAGGCCCAGTCATGGGACAAATCTCGCGAGGACACAGCTGAGCAAAGAAATGCAAACCAAGGGCTATGGGCCTTGGGACTGGACCTCCAATGCTTCCTTGAAGAGCTGCTCACTGCAGAGCCCTCACTGCCAGTGAGGGTGCTGTCGCGGGAGAGAAGGAGTGTGCTGCACTGTCACAGTGTGGGTGGCTGGTCAGTGAGGCAGTGACAACGGCAACAGCAGCCCTGACTGAGCTGCCTAGTTGACGGTCACAGGTAGCTGTTTTCTCTCCAAAAGGTGTTTGTTGCCTGAAGTGAGTCATCTGGAGAATTTAGAAAAAGAGAGAGAGAGAGAAAGAGAGAGATTGGACACCCTGTCAATCTCTTAAAGCTCAAGTCAGTTTTAATTTGAAAATCAAAATGATGTGTACCCTTCATTTGTACCCTGGGTGGGGTTCCAGTCATGCAGGCTAATTTAGAAGCAAAAGAGACCATGAAGATTATTTAATCCTCATTTTGTGCAGAAGAATGAATCCACTCTAGATTAATTTACCCCCATGACAACGCAAGTGATGGATTGAATCTATGCAGAAGACACAGAATGGACCACCGACTGGTGTCTTTTCCATTGTTAAAACTTGCAACTCTGTAGGCACAGTGGCTCCTGCCTGTAATCCTAGCACTCGGGGAGGCTGAGGCAGGAGGGTCGCTCGAGGCCAGGGTTTGAGACCAACCTTAGCCAGAGAGAGCCTTCATTTCTACAAAAAACAAACAAAATAGCCAGTATGGTGGTACGTGCCCATAGTCCCAGGTACTTGGCAGGCTGAGGCAGGAGAATCACTAGAGCCTAAGAATTTGAGGATGCAGTGAGCTAGGATGATGCCACTGTACTCCAGGAGTGAGAACGAGTGAGACTCAGTGTCAACCAAACCCAACAAAACAAACTTGCCACTCTTCCCAAATGCAAGACTGAGTTTTTGGAAGGTGCAAGCTTTAGCTCCTATGTTGGAATTTAGAAACTAAGCCTGAATTTTCCAGTTCAGCACTTAGGGACCTATGTTTTTAGGTTTCTCCTAGTCACCAGGAGAGACTAGAGGTTTCTTGGTAAGAAACTAAAGAACTGAATCTTTTTCTCTTTGACCCTACTCTGGGATCTTTCTCCTGAGTTCTGGTCTCTGATTTACAACCAAGAAGGTTACATCTCCTCTATGTGGATAATCCACGGGCATTTCATAATCAGCATGGTCAAAACCTAACGCGTCATCCTGTCTCCACCTAACCAGCCTCCTCTCCCCAGACAAAATCCTGCCTGTCCTCCCTCATTCTGGTTGGGGCATGGTGCCACGAGTCTTTCCTCCCAGCTGGACGAAGACCTACAGAGTCTTTTAGGAGATTCCAGCTCCTGAAAACCATTTCCTCTCCTCTTTCCCATTCCTGCTGCTACTGCAGTATGTAGATCTTCCCATATTCTGCCTGGACTGCAGTCAGCTCCTAAATGGTTCCCTGACTTTGGTTCTGTTCCAAAAACCCTCACTGCCATTAAAGCTCTAAAGAGGCTTTTTTTTTTTTTTTGCCATCCCTAAGATCCTAAAAAAAGAGATCTTTAAGAACTACATATCTGATCATGTTATACCCTTCCCTAACTCTCCACGCCATCTAGATATTCTCCCAAACCCTGTGCCTGAGACCTGAGCCTCCTCGACATCTACTCACTGTCACTTATTCAGGCCCTGGTTCTCCAGGTCTGGCTTCCTGCCCAGACTCTGCATCTCAGCCATCCTGAGCCTTCAGAAGCCCCTTAACTAGTCATTCCTTTCATGTCCCCATTCTTTCAACATGAGTTGCTTGTCCTGAGAATGTCCCCCTAATGACCGCTTATAGCCTTGAAGACTCTATTCAAGTGTCATATTGTCTGTGAAGGTTTTTTTTAATCTCTCAGTTCCATCACAAGCTCTCCAGCTTTTTTGTCTGAAATGAACCCGTGTACATTTCTATCCTAGCACCACTAACATTTCAGGGCAATCATTTGTTCCACATTTGGCTCTCCCCCGTGATACTAGATAAAACTTGATGGTCAAGACATGTCTGTCGTATTTATTTCTCTTTGATTTTCATAGTGCCAAGCGCTTGGCATATAGTAGGCACTTAATAAACATTTGAGGAAGGAAGGAAGGAAGGCAGGCAAGGGAGGAAGGGAGGGAAGGAGGGAGGAACATATTGTCATAACACATTGTTTTCCAATTTTTTTTTTCATTTTTATTACCTCCAGAAAGAAAGGCATTTGGTTAAATTTGATCATTATTTCTATAAAACACTTTCGATAGAAACTATTTCTATAAAATTAGCTGAACCTAATTACCAAAAGCAGTTCAGTAATTAGTGTTAGGGAAAAGTAAATATTAATTTGTTTTCATATTGTATGATGTGGCCATTGGTGAGATACCTCAGTTCTAAGATATTTTTTAAAGTCTGTTATGAGTATAATGGATATTGGTCATGTTTTTGGCTGTCCAGATGCCTTTCCTGTGTTTGGAGAATCCCCCCATACATAAGTCTCCTGGGAAAGCAGAGACAGAATCTTCTACTGTCACTACAGAGAAGGGTACCCACATTCCCAGAATCCCTTGCAAGCCAGACCACAAACTCATGTGTGCACAGGACTCACCAATTGTATGTCCCTGTAAGAAAAAGGAACTAGTGACATCAGGATGTGAGGACAGAGAGTAATTATTTTTTGGTGGTGCCAATGGTACTAGCAACCCCTGAGTCCAGCATCAGTGGCTGGGCAGACCCCAGTGACTGGTGAGAACAGCCCAGACAGTGTCCTCACTGCCCATTTTTTGTCTTCATTTCTGCTCAATTCCCAGCCTGGTCCTCTAGCTGTCCTACATATCTGAGCCACAAATATGTTTTTATTAATTTTCTTTTATGCTTATCATCCTTTGTGTTACAACTAACAAACCTAAAAGATCCAGGAACTCCTTAGTGATTCATAAATGCTTCTGGCTTCATGAGTACCAGTGTGCATGACTTATACGAGTCCAGTTGATAAAACATCTTATTCACTGCTGAGTCAATGGTTAGTATATTCCACATCATTAAAGGAATTTTTCTAAGCAGATTATTTGCACAAAAACTTCAGTGGAGCAGGTTTTCTTGTTTTAAATCAAATTCCCATGTACACAGTGCCTGGTCTATAAAAAGTACTCAATAAATACTTGCCGAATGGATTAATAGATAAATTTCTTAAACCCAGGAGACTGCTACCTAATCATACTGCTTCAAATTGCTACCATTAGGATAAAAATCCTACACAAAGATGAAGATGAACTAGATGGGTTTGAGAGAACCCCTTCCTACATGTGATTGGATGATGAACCCGCTCCAGAATGGATGCTTGCAGATGTTCTGGTAACCAGAACATCAATTCAATAAACCCTTATTGCTCCCTAACCTTTACTGGAGGTGCTCATAGTGGGCAAACTGTTAATTTCTAAGACCTCAGTTTCCTTTTTATCAGTAACATGGAGATAATTATCTCTCCTCAAAGGGTTGTTACCGGAACCAGAATGTTGTCGATGCCCCAATTCTTCTTGCCCCTATCATTTCTGCTTCTACACTCAGCATCTTCACTTGCATTTAGTTGGAAAGATTCTAAATGTTTGGACTAAACGCAAGGGAAGGGCATGAGTACCGTCTCTGCTTTATTCACTAAATCATTATGGTTGCAAAAATGAATAAGGTGTATTTCTACTCTCTGGGAGTATACAGTGTAGTCAAGAGATGGGAGGGCCAAATGGGTCAGTCAATGTGGCAAAGGCAGTGAAAGAACAAAAGCAGGTACAGAAGGGAGAGGAGGCATCTGTGGAAAGATTCCTGGAGGAGACGTCTTTGAGTGCAGTCATAAAGGAGGAAAAATGTGGGAGAAGAGAAAGAAATGGACCTCTGAGAAAAATAAACTACACGAGCAAAGGCAAAAGTGGAAAATAGCATCTCAGTGTTTCTAGATGGTGAAGTTCAAGGACTGAATTGGAAGGAAGCCAAGCTGGCAGAGGGAGGTGTGTCAAGTGGTGGGTGACCATGTATGTTTAGGTGAGGACGTGGGACTGTGGGTAAGAGGGAGCCCTAGAGAGGATTGTACACAGGTAGGCATTTTCAAATGCTCTGTCTAGCTTTAGTTTAGAGTGTTAGCATAGAGCAAGAAGTTTCATCTGTATTTGCAGCCTCTCCCCATGGTTCACATCACCACCCGAGCTCCGCCTCCTGTCACGTTAGTGGCAGCATTAGATTCTCATAGGAGCGCGAACTCTACTGTAAGCTGTGCATGCGAGGAGTCCAGGCTGCACTCTCCTTATGAGAATTTAATGCCGATGTTCTGAGGTGGAGATGTAATGCCCTTGAATAATCTTGAAAGCACCTCCCACCCTCAACCCCCAGTTTATGGAAAAATTATCTTCCATGAACTCTGAAACCAGTGCCTGGTGCCAAAAAAGTTGGGGACTGCTGATATAGAGGATGAAAATTGGAAGGGAGGACAATTAGGAGGTTATCACCCTGGTGCAGGTGAACAATTGTGTTGGTCCCATCTAGGGAAGCGGTAGAAGAGGTGGGGTGAAGGACGGGAGTTGAGAAATATTTAGTAGACATTTAGTCTTCTCTGGGTTTACCTTTGCTCCATTTCCTAAATATCATCGTGGTCTGAAGAAGTTGAATGAATGGATGATAGATTATCACGCAGCACACATATTCCCTACATCTTCATCCTCCAATGGGATGGAGTTATAGCCTATCAGATGCCATGCCCAGCACCAGGTTGTGACAGCAGTGTTCCAAACCATCTTTTACTATGTATCGACACTCAAAGGTCACAACAATAATGGAAAGGCCTCTAATATTTTTCTATGTCAGGATACATTTTAGATGTGGTATACATTATTCATCTTTCTAGAATTCCTTGTAAAATATTTTACATTGTTCAGACAATCCTAGTCAGAAGTTGGAATGAATCTTTACCTAGGATTTCTTTTCTTGTTTTTACTGGATAACCTACATAAGTTTAAATCAAAGAGAAAAAAAGAAGCAAAAGGGTTACTAGGGTAAACACATGATAACACTGGACAAAAATGTTGGGAATGGCTTCCCCGTGCTGTCGAATAGAAATGAGGCCAGACAGCTAGGGGTTTACATTTCCCATCCCCAGGCAAAGCTAATCTCATCCTGGTGTTCACAGGCTCGGTCAGCAGGGAGACAGTCTAAATTCAGAGGCCAGAGATGCAGATAGGCTGGCTCCGCTCCCAGGAGGCCAGGTCAGGATGAGAATCAATATTTCAATAGCTCAGGATTAGGAAACACACATATCAAATCTTGTCCGTTAAGGAAACAAACATCGAAACCACAAGACATTCTGTATCACACACAGACCAATAGGGCGGAAATGTTTGGCTCAACTGCAGAGATGCACCCATTATTCTTGAACTTTTTGCACTAGTACAAAATGTGTAAAATAATTCTCAGAATAAGACTGAGCCTACTTAGAGGCAGCTTTTCCAAGGAACCGGAAGACAGAGAGGGCTTTAACTGCCATGTGTAGTCCTATGTTGTTGTCAGCACAGAAATCAGAAAAGGTAGGATTTGGTTTGGATGTGAAGCCAGCTTTGCTCAGATTCGACAGACCTGTGGGTTTCCTGCCCCCAAACATTTGGAAAATCCAGACAACCCAAAGGTAGTCCCAGCCAACTGGTACATTTCCTATTTGTATCAAAGGGAAAGCAGTGAAACCACAGCTCACCCCGCAGGACATGCATTTATAGGTGTAAGGGGGCAGGGAGTGGGGTTCACATTTACCTTTATTCCCCACCCCCCAAAAAAACAATGAGTGAAAGCAACTGCATTCATAAAGGGGTTTTCCTCCAGAGAGATTATGTCCCTGGGTCCTAGGGCACACTTGGGCTTCCCATAGCCTTGCAGGCCTTTTCTAGGGCGTGCCTTGGTCTAGTACTTCCAGGTGTCCAGGAAGAAAAAGCAACACCAAAGGAGGAGGAGTGGCCAAGTGTAGCGTCTCCAAGATCTAACTGCAGCCCTGACAAGCATTAGATCAAAGGAGTCTTTCCCTGGCTCTTTAATCTCTTGATAGCCACATTTAGCACCCTCCCCTGGCTGTGCCTGGGGCTGGTAGCCCTCCCTTCTCACTCCCTCCTCTCTTTTTAGTTTAAATAATTTAACTGCTAAGCATTTTCAAAGGGGTGAAAAATAAGCAAACATTTTAAGTTCCAACTTACTTGCTAGATGTATTACCATACTGATACCAGTTTGAAAAATAATAATAATGGCATAGAATCCGAAAGGAGGGTCGTTGCTTATAAATACCTCATTTGACTTAACAGTTGTGCAGCAAGGGCACAGGAGCGGGACAGTGGCCACAACTTCAGCTCCAGAGGGGCCTGAGGTGGGAAGCAAGAGGAAGGGGGGTCCTGCCCTTTTGCTGGGGGAGGCAAGAATCCAACGCAGTGACCATCATTGGCCTCATCCTGCCCCGACTTGCTGCTCCCACATTCCCAAGGCCATTAGGTGGGACTCCTCTTCCAGCCTCAACTACCCAGTCACCTTCCAGCTCTGGATTTTCCCCATCAGATGTGCCCAGCATGTTCTGCTCAGAAATGACCTTTATTAAAACATTAGAGAGGGCAGAAAAATGTCTTGCCATGGAGCTTGCCTCTACCCCAAGGTTGCCAGATTTAGCAAATAACAACAGAAGACATCCGGTTGAATTTGAAATTCAGATAAATGATGAATAATGTTTTGGCATAAGTATGTGCCAAATATACAGGACACAGTTACACTAAAACATTATTTATTGTTTACCTGTAGTTTTAAGTTTAACCAGGCATCCTGTATTTTATCTGGCAACCCTACCAGGGTCCCTGTGTCACCAAAACTTGCTGGAACACCATAGGTGGCCCGGCTCTATCCTTAAATCTGCTCTATCCTTAAATCCCCTTGCAAATCTGGCCCAAGGGCGGCGCCTGTGGCTCAGTCGGTAAGGCGCCGGCCCCATATACCGAGGGTGGCGGGTTCAAACCCGGCCCAGGCTGAACTGCAACCAAAAAATAGCTGGGCGTTGTGGCAGGCGCCTGTAGTCCCAGCTACTCCGGAGGCTGAGGCAAGAGAATCGCTTAAGCCCAGGAGTTGGAGGTTGTTGTGAGCTGTGTGATGCCACGGTACTCTACCGAGGGCCATAAAGTGAGACTCTGTCTCTACACACACACACACACAAAAATCTCTGGGCGGTGCCTGTGGCTCAAGGAGTAGGGCGCCGGTCCCATATGCCAGAGGTGGCGGGTTCAAACCTAGCCCTGGCCAAAAACCAAAAAAAAAAAAAAAGAAGCAAATCTGGCCCAAGCCATGCCTGCTACCAAGTGGTGGGGGAAGGAATGAGTTAACACATGTTTATTGCCGGCACCCCTGGTGTCCCATTTGATCCTCATAATACTTCCAGGTAGGTGCTTTTAACATACGATGGAGCTAAAGCCCAAGAGAAATAAGGAGTTTACTAGCTTCTAGGTATTGAAGGGAAGAGTATTATCCAGGCATCCCTAACTTATCCCTGACTTCAAGGCAGTAATCAGCCCTCTACAAACTGCTGTCTCCTTCCCTCTCCCCAGGAAAGCATGACAAACCCAGAGGCTAGTGGACTTGTTCCAACACAAATAGGCCTTTTTTTCCATTCCAGTTATCTCTTTTCATGTTAATCAAAACCTCCAGATCTTATCCTCCAGAACTCTCTGTTCTGCCATCAGAAGCAGAGGAGGGTGGGAAATCCAGTGTAAGAAAGGGGGGCAGATTTGAATGGGGGGGACTTAGGTACTTAAATCAATTGAAGATTGTCACTAGCATTTTCCCTCTTGCTGGTGAGCCTGTGTAAACTCATTAACCTGCACTGAAATCAAGCTAGGACAGCAGCATGTTATGAAATCTTGGCCTCCTGGGTTCCTGTTTCTCAAGTTGGAGCTGCTTCAGACTTACCTGGAGGGCATGTTCAAACACAGATGGAGGGTCTGCCCCCAGAGTTTCTGCCTGGGTGGATGTGAGGGGGGCCTTAGAATTTGTATCTCTGACAAGTTCCCAGGTAACGCTGATGCTGCTGGGCCAGGGATTCCACTTTGAGGGCCACTGCTTCAGAACCAGAAAGGGGGCTTCACTAAGAATAACACTCAGTATCTGGAACATAAGTTCCTGTCTACATTGGAATTCAAGAATGTTTTCCACCTCTCATCCCTGCCATTAGAAAATGTCTTGCAGTCCTCTCTCTTCACAGGAGTCTACAGTCACCAGTCACTTCTTTACTCACTTACTCCCGTTGTCGAATCAGGCCCCAACAATGTGACAGATGCCGTCTGTATCCTCAGGACACACAACCAGACCCAATTCCCTCCAGTTCATGAAAGACAATCATATAAACAAAATCACACCAATGGAGTAAGATAGGTGACAGGAAAAGCTGATAAAGTCAGTTACAAAGGAAGCGAAGGAATGAAAGGAAGCTTTCCAAGGGGTTTGAGCTGAGTTTGGAAGGCTGGGGATGGGGTCACCAGGAGGAAAGGGGAACAGTCCTCATAAGAGGCATGAGACAGCATGGCAGGTTCCAGGGCTGCAAGAAGCTTACCTGTGGATTTGGTGACAGATGAACTAGATGGGAGGTGAGTGTGAGGCTGGGATGACTGGCTTTCCTTTCTTTTATGATGGTAATGAGGCATTGGGTGGTTTTTAATGGAAGGTGACACAACAGGCCTATAATCTGGAAAGTTATTTGAGCGGAAGGGTCAAGGTCTTAGTCTGTTGGGCTGTTGTAAAGAAATAAGCATTCACTGGGTGGCTTTTAAACAGAAATTTCTTGTAGTCCTGGAGGATAGGCAGTCTAAGATCAAGCCAGACTGGTATCTGGTGCGTTCCTACTTTCTGGCTCATAGACACCACCTTCTTGCTATGTGTGCACAGGCTGGGAGGGTCGAGAGAGCTCTCTGGAGTCTCTTTTATAAAGAAATGAATTCCATTTATCAGGGCTCCATTCTCTTGTCCTAATAATCTCCCAAAGGCCTCACCTCTGAATACCATCACCTTGGAAGTTAGGACTTCAACATATGGATTTTGGAGGGCAAAGCATTCAGACCGTAATAGTCAGGGATGCCACACTAGGAGGCTGTTGCAGTGGGACCCATTAGAGATAGTGAGGGTGTTGGTGACAGTGGGACCTCTCTGAGTTGAATGAAGAAACACGGATTGATGGTCCTAAAAGGAAGGGTTCATGTCCATTCTTTCTCTCCACCACCAAAAGGTGCCTACCTAAGTTTGCAGAAATAAGTGCAAATATTTCTATGTGTTTTTAGTCTGCTATCTCAGTCTGTGCCTTACTTAAACTGTGTCTTTCTGTTCTAATAATTTCCATCTTCATAAGGGTTACTTTAACTCATTACTATTTGTTCAATTTTACTTTCTCTCCTTCCCTATTCTTAGATGTTTGATTATTCATCCAAAATCATTTAGCAGCTTACTGAGTGGTGGAGGACATGAAGCAAACAAAAGGACTTTTGAAATTCAGTGTAGCACACACATCACAGAGGTACCTACGGAGATTGGAGCAGAGGAAAGCTGAACCTAAAAGTAGCTGATGATATGAGTAATTTTCAAATCATTTCGAAATTAATTTTATGAACTCGAATAGAAAATACTAATTTATTTCCTAGATTCAAAACTACTTCCAAGAAGATGGTGTATTTTTTTCTTTTTATTAATACAATGCTTAATACAGCATTCCAGCATAGGCACTTGACAAATATGTATACTGTGGCTATTGAGAAAATGAATAAGTGTGTTTTTGCATATTAATCTCACTGGACTATCAAAATTCTAAAATAAGTAGACCAGTCTCCATTATCTGACTTTATCCAATTAAAAATAGTTGGCTTGTATCTGTACACCATGAAATACTATTCAGCCATAAAAGAAGAGGGAGAACTTACATCATTTACGTTTGTTTACTCGGATGGAGTTGAAAGACATCCTTCTTAGTAAAGTATCTCAAGAATGGGAAAAGGTATCCAATGTACTCAATATTATTATGAGACCAATATAAAAATACTTACACTCTTTTACAAATGATAAAACACAAATATAGTCTAACAAGGAGGAAGGGGAGGAGGGCAGGGAGGAGGTGTTTGGTGGGAGGAGAGAGGGCATTTGACCAGATCTCGACTAATGTGCACAATGCAAGGGTGTATTTCTAAACAACTAAGAGTGAACTGTAATTGTCTTACCACAAAAAATAAGTAAGTAAGGTGATGGTTATATTAATCAGTTTGATTTAAGCATTCCATATTGTATATCAAATCATCACATTGTACCCCATAAATGTATACAGTTATGATTTAATAATAAAATTGTAGGAATTCTGGGAAAATGGATGACTGGTAGCAATCCTCAGCAGAGGCTCCTGAGTAGAGGAAGAAAAACTGGACAGAATCATACTCTATGAAGCCAAAGGTGGGGACCTGAGCCAAGAAAGAAGTTCCGCAAGCTGTAACTCCAAGGAACAGTATTCAAGAAAACAAATTACAGGTACAAAGCCTATCAACTAGAGAATGGGAAACCCCTCCCCCAAGCAGGAAACCTGCTGCAGACTATCTGCGAATGAGCAGGGAACAAAAGACGTCTCATTTTACCTCACTGGAGAGAGCCACTAAACTCCAGGTCTCTTTCTCCAGGGAAGTCCCACTTATGAACCTAGACACCACCCCGCCTGGCATAAAATTGAACAGATATTTTCCCCCACAATTCCAAACTCCCAATCCAGCCTATCCCCCTCACATGGCAGTCTGAAGTTCTGCCCCTGCAGAGAACAGAGTGTTTGGTCTTGTCCTGAGAGATCTGGGCATAGTCTGGACAGCCAACCATCAGGACAGAATCTGTGACTAATGGGGAAGAAAGAGAAGGTGGGAAGAAAGAGACATTTGGCAGGAGAAGGAGCAGTCTCCTGGTTATGACTATGCATGGCCAGTGGTGGTGTTGACCCTGGGTTCAGGCTGTGTCTGGCAGGACAGGGTGAAGAACCCCTAGCTCTGATGGCACCCACAGCAGGAGAGTGTTTGCCCCAGATAGACTGAGTTTGGCAAATAGCACTGGTCCCTAACCTCTGCTGGGCCTGGGAGCAGAGGCTTGCTAGGTGTGGACTGAGACCTGAGAGCAAGGGCATGGTCCCCTGATTCCAACAGAACCCTTGAGCAGTGGTTTGCTGGGTGTGAACCAAGACCTGAGGGCTAGAGCATGGTCCCCTGTCTCCAGCGTGGCTGGTGAGCAGAGACTTACCAGATGAGGACTGAGACTGGAGGGTGGGTCCCGGTGCCCTGACTTCAACAGAGCCTGTGAACAGAGGCTTGCCAGGCAATGGACTGAGACTGGCAGGCCGGGGCATGGCCCCTGGCTCTAACTGGGTCTATGAGCAGAGAAGCAGACAACAGTGTGGACTGCATCTGGTGGGCGGGAGTGTGGATTCCTGGCTCCAATTGTGCTGTTGGAGACCCTTGAAGCCCTCTTTGTTGAGCAGGGTTTGCATTGCCTGAGACAATTTAATTGGAACCCGTGTCTGGGGCTGTCCACTTGGGCACATTCTGAGGTTGACCTTTGAAGTTCTATAGTGGAAAAGAACTGAAGGGTGGGGGCTTGGCACCACAGCTGTTTGTATCTCCTCACAGCCAAGATTTAAACCTAATACCATGACTTCTTAGCATAGGGTAGAGGTTAGCTGATATCAAAACAGGGCTAGATTGCACTATCTCACCAAGTAGGTCCTCAGAGTCTCCAGCCAAAACTCTGAAAGGGGCCTTTGTAAGGCTGTAGGACATAAGCCACAATTACAAAGCCTCGTGCTTTGGTAAGCTGCTATCTCTACTACCTGGGAACCCCAATTCAATCTCACCCTACCAGTTCTAATAACCAAATGGTGGAAAATAAACATGATGAGGACCCAACAGAAGAACTCTGGCAACATGAATAACCAGAGTAGATCAACCCCCCACCTCAAGAAATGACAACGGAGATACAACTGAAGATGCCATTTATAGACAAATGGCTACAATGTCAGAAATTGAATTCAGAATATGGATGGTAAATAAGATAAATAGAATGGAAGAAAAGATAGAAATTGAATTCCAAAGAGTAGTTCTAAAGTTGCCTCAAGAAATTAATGAATTTAAAGACAAAGTCACCAAAGATATGGACATAAGGAGAAAAGAGATAGGAGAGCTCAAGGAAATGAAAAAGTTAGTTGAGGAACTCCAAAATACAGTAGAAGCCCTCAGTAATAGAGTTAACCAGGCAGAAGAAAGGATCTCTGAAACTGAAGACAAAGCTTTTGAACATTCCCAACACTCAAAGAGGCAGACAAATGGAGAACAAAAACTGATCATTCCCTGAGAGAGTTGTGGGATCACTCCAAAAGATCAAACTTTCATCTTATAGGAATTCCTGAAGGAGAAGAGGATGGTCCTAAAGGTACAGATGCTCTACTCCAAGAGATTTTGGAGGAGAATTTCCCAAGCATTCCAAGAGATACAGAACTTCAGATAGCAGTTTCAGAACTCCAGCAAGACTCAATCCAAATAAAGTATCTCCTATACACATTGTGATTAACTTTGCCAAAGTTACAACAAAGGAGAAAATTCTGCAAACAGCCAGATTTAAGAAAAGCATCACCTACAAAGGGAGAAGTATCAGAATGACTGCAGATCTCTTAGCTGAAATGTTTCGAGCCAGAAGAAAATAGTCATCAACTTTCAATCTCCTATAACAAAACAACTTCCAGCCCAGGAACCTATATCCTGCTAAACTGAGTTTCATTTGTGATGGAGAAATCAAATACTTTAATGACATAGAAATGTTGAAGAAATTTTCCATTACTAAACCAGCTCTCCAGGATATTCTCAGACCCATCCTCCACAATGACCAGCACAATGCTCTACCTCCAACACAAACTCACCCAGAAATTTTTGAACAAAATCCAACTTCTACCGTAGTGAAAGGATTAAAAATGTCTACTGGTCATCCTAAAATCATGACACCCAAAACACAACCAGGCTTATCAATTCTCTCAATTAATGTGAATGGTTTAAGTTGTCCTCTAAAGAGGCACAGGCTGGCTGACTGGATACATAAACTCAGACTGGATATCTGCTGTATACAAGAATCTCACCTTACCTTAAAGGATAAAAATAGACTCAGGGTGAAGGGATGGACTTGTATAATACAAACAAATGGAAACCAGAAAAAAACAGGGGTTGCAATTTTAGTAGCAGATACAATTGGCTTTAAACCAACAAAAGATAAAGAAAGATAAGGAAGGTCACTACATATTTGTCAAGGGAAACACCCAACATGAAGATATTTTGATAATTAACATGCACCCTACCAGAATGCTCCTTAATTCATAAAGCAGACCCTAATGGATACAAACAACTTTATATCTTCCTGCACTATAATATTGGAGATTTTAACACCCCCTTTGATTGTTTTGGATAGATCCTCCATGAAGAAACTAAACAAAGAAATATTAGACTTAAACCTGACCCTAGAACAAATGCACTTTACAGACCTCTACAGAAGATTTCACCCTAATAAAACTGAATATACATTCTTCTCATCAGCCCATGGGTCATCCTCCAAAATAGATCATATCCTAGGACACAAGTATAACCTCAGCAAATTTAAAGCCATAGAAATTATTCCTTGTATCTTCTCAGACCACCATGGAATAAAAGTTGAACTCAACAGCAACAGGAATCTTCAAATTCAAACAAAGTGATGGAAGCTAAATAATCTTAGGCTGAATGATACCTGGGTCAAAGACGAGATTAAGAAGGAAATCACCAAATTTTTGGAACAAAATGATAATGAAAACACAAATTATCAAAACTTATGGGATATTCCAAAGGCAGTCCTAAGGGGGAAATTTATAGCACTGGAAGCTTTCATCAAGAAAACAGAAAGAGAGAAAGACAACAACTTAATGGATCATCTCAAGCAACTAGAAAAGGAAGAAAATTCCAACCCCAAACCCAGCAGAAGAAAAGAAATAAACAAAATTAGGGCAGAATTAAATGAAATTGAAAACAAAAGAATCATTCAGAAGATCAACAAAACAAAAAGTTGGTTTTTTGAAAAGATTAACAAAATTGATAAACCTTTGGCCAACCTAACTAGAAATAGAAAAGTAAAATCTCTAATATCGTCTATCAGAAATGATAAGGGAGAAATAACAACAGACACTTCAGAAATTCAAAAAAATCCTCAATGATTACTACAAAAATCTCTATTCCCAGAAATATGAAAATCTGAAGGAAATGGACCAATACCTGGAAGCACGACACCTTCCTAGACTAAACCAGAAAGAATTAGAAATCTTGAATAGACCTATATCAATCACTAAAATAGCATCAACAATACGAAATCTCCCAAAAAAGAAAAGTCCATGACCAGATGGCTTCACATCCAAATTCTATCAAACCTTTCAAGAGGAACTAGTACCTATGTTATACGTTTTCCAAAGCATAGAAAAAGAAGGAATACTTTCCAGTACATTCTATGAAGCAAATATCACCCTGATACCCAAACCAGGAAAGGATCCAACAAAGAAAGAAAATTATAGACCAATATCATTAATGAATATTGATGCAAAAATATTCAATAAGATCTTAGTGAACAGAATTCAACAATACATGAAAAAAATTGTACACCATGATCAAGTTGGTTTTATTTCAGAGTTACACGGTTGGTTCCACATACGCAAATCTATAAATATAATACATCATATCAATAAAATAAAAAGCAAAGACCATATGATTCTCTCAACTGACACAGAAAAAAACTTTCTTTTTCTGATGCTATCTAGCATCCTTTCATGATCAGAACACTTAAGAAAATAGGCATAGAAGGGACATTTCTTAAACTGATAGGGGCCATCTATAGCAAACCCACAGCCAATATCATATTGAATAGTGTAAAATTGAAAACATTTCCACTCAGATCAGGAATGGGGCAAGGATGCCCACTGTCTCCACTGCTATTCAACATACTAATGGAAGTCTTAGCCATCACAATCAGTCAAGAGAAGGTGATCAAGGATATTCAAATAGGGGCAGAGGAGATCAAACTCTCACTCTTCACTGATGATATGATCCTATACCTGGAAAATCCCAGGAACTCAACTACAAAACTTTTAGAAGTGATTAAGGAATACAGCAGCATCTTAGGATACAAAATCAATACTTACAAGTCAGTAGCTTTTATATATGCCAACAATAGTCAAGCTGAAAAAACAATCAAGGACTGTATTCCTTTTATAATAGTGCCAAAGAAGATGAAATATCTGGGAATTTACCTAACAAAGGACGTGAAAGATCTCTATAAAGAGAACTATGAAACTCTAGGAAAACAAATAGCTGAAGATGTTAACAATTGGAAAAACATACCATGCTCATGGCTGGGAAGAATCAACATTGTTAAAATGTCCATACTACCCAAAGCAATCTACACATTTAATGCAATTCCTATTAAAGCACCACTGTCATACTTTAAAGAACTTGGAAAAATAGTACTTCATTTTATATGGAATCAGAAAAAACCTCAAATAGCAAATACATTACTCAGAAATAAGAACAAATCACGTGGTATCACATTGCCAGACTTCAGGCTATGCTATAAATCTATAGTGATCAAAACAGCATAGTACTGGCACAAAAACAGAGTGGTAGATTCATGGAACAGAATAGAGAACCAAGAGATGAACCTGGCTACTTATTGTCATTTGATCTTTGATAAGCCTATCAAAAATATTCAGTGGGGAAAAGACTCCCTATTTAACAAATGTTTCTGGGTAAACTGGCTGGCAACCTCTAGAAGACTGAAATTGGACCCCCACTTTTCACCATTAATAAAAATTGATTCTCACTGGATAAAGGATTTAAACTTAAGTTGTGAAACTATAAAAATACTAGAAGAGGGTGCAGGAAAAACACTTGAAGAAATCAGCCTGGGAGAATATTTTATGAGGAGGACCCCCAGGCAATTGGAGCAACACCAAAAATACACTACTGGGATCTGATCAAACTAAAAAGCTTTTGTACAGCCAAGACCACAGTAAGTAAAGCAAACAGACAACCTTCAGAATGGGAAAAGAGTTTTGCAGGTTATGCTTCCCACAAAGGTCTGATAAATAGAATTTACAGAGAACTCAAATTAATCAATAAGAAAAGAATAAATAACTCCATTTCTATGTGGGCAAGAGACTTGAACAGAAACTTCTCTGACAAAGACAGGCGCGTGACCTACAAACACATGAAAAAATGTTCGTCATCCTTAATCGTCAGAAAAATGCAAATCAAAAACCACTTTGAGATATCAT
This sequence comes from Nycticebus coucang, assembly GCF_027406575.1. Classification (NCBI taxonomy): domain Eukaryota; kingdom Metazoa; phylum Chordata; class Mammalia; order Primates; family Lorisidae; genus Nycticebus; species Nycticebus coucang. Next base: position 58,127,592 of record NC_069788.1, read on the forward strand.
CTAACTCCAGTAAGATTAGCCCACATCACAAAATCCCAAAACTATAGATATTGGCATGGATGTGGAGAGAAGGGAACACTTCTATGCTGCTGGTGGGTTTGCAAGCTAATACACCCTTTTTGGAAAGAAGTTTGGAGAACACTCAAGGAACTAAAAGTAGACCTACTATTCAATCCTGCAATTCCTCTACTAAGTATATACTCAGATGATCAAAAATTATCTTACAACAGAGACATTTGCACCAGAATGTTTATTGCAGCCCAATTCATAATAGCCAAGACACGGAAACAGCCCAAGTGCCCATTGACCCATGAATGGATTAACAAATTGTGATATATGTACACCATAGAATACTATGCAGCCATAAAAAGATGGAGACTTCACATCTTTTATGTTTACCTGGATGGAACTGGAACTAATTCTTCTTAGTAAACTATCTCAAAAATGGGGGGGGGGGAGTATCCAATTTACTCAATACTACTATGAAATCAATATATAATCACCTACACACTCATATGAATGACAAAACAGAACTATAGTACAGAAAGTAAAAGGGAAGAGGAGAGAGGGGGAGGGGGGATGGGAGGAGGGAAGGTATTTGGGGGGACCTCACCTAATGTGCATGATGCAATGGTACATTTCAAAACTATTAAGAAATGAGTGTAATTGTGATGGATGTGTTACTTAGTTCAGTGTAAGCATTTCACATTGTATATCAAAGTAGTACCCTGAACCCCATAAATGCATCAATGTACAAAGTTATGATTTAATAAAAAATAAAGAAAAATTTTTTAAAAAGAAAAAAAAGATTGTTTTTTTTTTTTTTTACTTGTAGCAAACAAGGATGAGCATATAATATCAAACTGCCAGGTACAAAAAACAGCCTCGAAGGGAGAGCTAGACCTTAAAAGGGGAAATGGGTTGGTTCATGCAATCAGAGCTCATTATGGAGTGATTTAATTAGGTACCCAGAAGAAAAATACACCCATGTTCATGAGTTACAATTTTAGGAGATAAAAACATTGTCATAAATCACTCTTTTCACATATTGGGACGTAACGGTGCTAGCATGATAAATCGAATCTCCTTAAATAAGGCAAGCTTTAAAAATCATCTTTTGGGGCAGCGACTGTGGCTCAGTGAGTAGGGTGCCAGCCCCATGTACCAAAAGTGGTGGGTTCGAACCTGGCCCTGGCCAAACTGCAACAAAAAATAGCCAGTTGTTATGGTGGGTGCCTGTAGTCCCAGCTACTCAGGATGTTGAGGCAAGAGAATCGCCTAAGCCCAAGAGCTGGAGGTTGCTGTGAGCTGTGACACCACAGCACTCTACTGAGGGCAACAAAGTGAGACTCTGTCTCTAAAAAAAAAAAAAAAGAAGAAGAAAGAAAGAAAAAATCATCTTTCAGTGATTTGGTGCCAAATGCTTCCAGTGGAAGTGATACAACTTATACTGAGGGGCAAGGAAACCTCTGGGCCTCCTGTGGCTATAAGGTCACCTGGAACCCTGAGGATGATCGTTCCTCCCTAGCTCTGTAAATGACCTTTGGCGAGTCACAGAAAGAGATGTCACCCACTGTGGTGTCCACAAAGAGTCATTGTCTGCCTTAGAGAGCAGACAGCAGCCCTATCCATCAAGAGACCCAGAATGTAAATGATTCCTCTAGAGCCTGCTGCGCTGACCTCACAGCAGGGAAAACCCAAGCCTCCACAGCCAAAGTAACTTCTGAAAATGAAATTAGAGAAAAATTAACGGGGAAAAAATGAGAGAAAAGAAATTAAATGGAATGATTCATGATCTCTCTCCTTTTGGGTCTTCTGCTGAATTAATTCATGATGGGCCTTGTTCATGTGAAACAAATTCAAGATTAGCCCTAATGGTCTGGAGATTGTCCTGCCATGCCACCCGCAGAGGCCGTACAGTGTAGGATGTGGCTAGGGGATGCCACAGTGACCAGCAGCCGGGAGGGCCTACTCCCTGGGCCCCTCTGCCCACAGCCTTAGCAGTGCTGTAGGCTGTCGGTGTCCTATGGACCTCTTGGAAAGGGTCCTGGAAGGTGCTTTTTGACAGCAAGCATCTGTGAAGTTAAGTTTGAATGGCAAAGAAGAAGGCATTAGAGATTTCTTAGCATCTGGTACCCCTGAGAAGCTGTCGATCCTAGGAAAATTACAAAATAAATCATGTTCATCGTGACCATCATTGCATTCTGCTTCCATCACCTCTCCCTCATCACATGGTCCACTTCCACCTTGGGCCACGGACTGCCTGGCTATTTCCTGTCTACACAGCAGTCTGGACGTTGAGCTCCTCATAGTGCTGTCTTAAAGCACAGCATAGCCTGATGCCTCCCTTCCCGGTGCTCACGGTGGGCCTGTCTTTATCCTGTACAAATTCCTTTCCTGTAGCATCACTGGTCTCAGGTAAAAAGCAACCGGATGAGTTCCTCCCAGCTGCTTGCTCATACTCTTCCTTGTGGCTGTAATCCCAGCTGACTGGCTTGTTTGCTCAGCCTCCTTTTCAGCCTTGGGTGGCCGTGAGTCATAGTTCTGGCCAATAAGACGTAGACACGACTCAGCGGGGGTGTCCTTGAAAGTGCTTGCCCAATGGGAGTGGGCAGACGTATCTGGCACCTTTCTTTATCCTCCTTAAAAGCTGGCTGGACAGGTGGAGGGAGAAGACATGCTGTCACCAGGAGGCCACCGGCAGGAGAGAGAAGACAAGTGACTGCATTACGGCCCTACTTCCTTGTTTTCTTGCCTGGAACCCCATATCCTTCCAGAGCTCTCGCTGTTCAGTTCCCTCCCTGCCCCGGGCCTCCTCGGTGCTCTGCCCACTAACTCAGCACACCAGCTCCTCCTAACCTTGGCTTTCTCCACCGCTGCCTGCATCCTAATCCCTGTCATATGGCCGGAGAAACTTCATGCATATGTGAGTGTTTGTTTTGTTGTGTCATGTTATTTTACAGTGGTAAGGACACAGAAAGATGAGACCTATTCTCTTAACAAATTTTCAAGTGTGATGCAGCTTGGTTTCCTACGGGTGCTGTGCTGTGCTGCAGGCCTCCTGAACTTACTGATCTTGTGTGACTGAAACTTCATACCCACTGAGTCACAGCTCCCCATGTTCCAATCCACTCAGCCCCTGGCAAGCACCGTTCTACTCTCTGCCTCTATGAAGTGTGGCTATTCTGGACACCTCATATAAGGGGAACTGTGCAGCCTTTGTTCTTCTGTGCCTGGGTTATTTCACCTAGCATGGTGTCTCCCGGATCCAGAGATCTCTTTTTTTTTCTTTATTTTGTTGAGATAGAGTCTCACTATGTTGCCCTTGATAGAGTGCTGTGGCATCACAGCACACAGCAACCTCAACACTCTTGGGCTTGAGCGATTCTCTTGCCTCAGCTTCCCAAGTAGCTGGGACTACAGATGCCTGCCACCATGCCCAGCTGTTTTTTGCTTGCAGTTGTCGTTGTTGTTTAGCTGGCCAGAGCTGGGCTTGAACCCGCCAGCCTCGGTGTATGTGGCTGGTGCCCTACTCACTGAGCTACAGGTGCTGAGCCGGGATCTCCTTTTTCAAGGCTAAATAGTGTTCCCCTGTATTGATGCATCTGAGATTTTAACCTTTCCATAGGCCTCATCTTAAGTCATGCCTACACTCACCCTTCATGGCTGCAGGAGAATGGAAAACACTAGAACTTAAGGACTTTTCCTGGCACATCCATCTTGTGAATCTTAAATAAAACTCTGTTTCAAAATCATTAAGCAGTCTCTGCCTCCCTATCTCCTGTTTCTTCTCTAATTGTGACTAGATAAAGGGTGAGGTTAATATTTGGGCCAGACAGACCTGGGTTTCCTTTCCAACTCCACCAGGATTGCCAAGTAACTGCTGCCAAAAAATTTCATTCCTTTTACCCTCAAATTCCTCACTTGTAAACTAAAACCATTTTCCATTTCATTACGGGTTGTTATAAAGGAGAAACAACTAACACATAATAAGCACTAAATATTAACTGTTATTCATAGCAGGGTCCATAGCCATGGGCAGAGACACCTCTGCTCCCTGTGCCCACCGGAACCCGTGAGCAAGCAGTTCTCTCACTGTGCTAAGCCTCACATCTCATCTCAGAAGCCCCTTTTCATCCTGAGAGGGGGGGACTGTATTATTACAAAGACATTAGATTAAATTTGTTGTTTAGGTTTCATGATTTCAGTAGAAGAAAGTGGAATAGAATGAGAACCCCAGAGCCACATCAAGGGAGACAGAGGATACTGAGACAGAGGATGGGCATGAAAATAGTGGGAAAGTAAAAGTAACTGAACAAATGCACGTGGGTCCCCAAGATGGCCCTAATGAATTCATTCTTGCTTACTTTGGTTTAAAAACAAAGTGCCTTGGGTGGCGCCTGTGGGTGCCGGCCCCATATGTCAGAGGTGGCAGGTTCAAACCCAGCCCCGGCCAAAAACTGCAAAAAAAAAAAAAAAAAAAAAAAGTGGCTTGTGTTAGCTCTACTAGGCCTTTTATTTTTCACATTTATATGATTAAAATTGCATAACCTGCCCAGGATGAACTGGGATCTAAAACCTTGACGTGTGTTTGAGGAGGAAAGAGAAAAAAAGACCTCGAGCCCAACCCAAGGAGGCAAAATGCTTATGTAGCATGAAAACTTTATTGACTTAAGTTTTGGGATTGTTCTCCCAGGCAAGGAAAAAACCATCTTAAAAAACAAACAAACTTGCATTGGAGGGTATTTCCCAGAAAAGACGCAGGTATGGTTAGTAAGATGGGATTTGGTTTTGTTTTTCAAGCTTCAGCCGGGTGTTAAAAGGTCAGCCCTGTTTTGTAATCCACCCGGGTGCCTCTCTCCCGTAATCCTAACCACAGCCCTCTAAGAGCTATGCAGTGTGGCAATTAGTAAAATGAAATTTTATTTTCTAAACGTCTTCCCTTTGATACCCTAAAAAGTTACTGCTGCATTTTAGAATGCTTTAGAAAAACTCCAGTGGTCAAAATTTCAGAATAATTTCTCTAGGAGAAAGCAGTTAAAAACTATTTCCCTTAAAATAAGTTAATGAAATGGGAAAATGGGGTAAAGTAGATGTGTCTCACATGAGTGAAGTCTTGGGAAGGGGCGTGAAAGAAAAATGAGGTGGTGATGTGTGGGAAGAGGTTTTTTTAAGAGTTGAATCACCTGGGCGGCACCTATGGCTCAGTCAGTAAGGCGCCGGCCCCATATACCGAGGGTGGCGGGTTCAAACCCGGCCCCGGCCAAACTGCAACCAAAAAATTGCCGGGCGTTGTGGCGGGCGCCTGTAGTCCCAGCTACTCAGGAGGCTGAGGCAAGAGAATCGCTTAAGCCCAGGAGTTGGAGGTTGCTGTGAGCTGTGTGAGGCCATGGCACTCTACCTGAGGGCCATAAAGTGAGACTCTGTCTCTACAAAAAAAAAAAAAAAAGAGTTGAATTACCTCCTGACCTGTGAGCAAGGGTGCTGGTCTGTGCAAAGCTCTGTCTGGGTCTGCTCCACACACCACCTTCTGTAGAAGCACAGACAGCCTGGATGCACTGCCCTGGGCCCTGGGCCCTGGGCCCTGGGCCCCCAGGCAGGGCTGCCCAACTCTGTCCCAAGGCATGTGTCCCCCGAGATCTCCAGCTTCACCCTTACAGTGTAGAGCAGAACCTGCCACTGCTGTGAAATAATCAGACTGCACAGCAACAAGCAAGGTTAGAGAAGGGCATGTTGTGTATTGTGGGTCCCAATTCAAGTTCATTGTCAATCCTCTCTTCACCACTGTCATTTATAATCAGTTCTGGCATTCCAGACTTAATGCAGCCATCACCCTGGATCTAGGATTGTGACAGGAAACCATCTGCACACGCCACATTTTGACCCCCAGCCTGATACCAAAACTTAGTGCAACGAAGTGAGAGATGCTGGCTTGTTTCCCTTCTTTTTTTTAATTTTACTTAACTTTTATTATAAGAAACTGGGCAGCAAACAAATGTGTAAAGGAGAAATCAAGAGCCTATATAGTCTGTAAGCTGGTTGATCAACTCCTAAGTCAAGAGGCCAGTCCTTTTGGTATGAGCTGTGGTATTCTTCCCCCACCCCACCCCCAAATTCATATGTTGGAATCCTAACACCCCTACCTTGGAATACGACCTTAGGTGGGGATGGTGTCTGCATGAAGGTGATCAAGTTAAAATGAGGGCCTCCTTGGAGTGGGCTCTAATACAGTCTGACCAGTGTTCTTATCAAAAGGGGAAATTTGGACACTGACACCTGCACACAGAGAGAATCCCAAATAAAGATGAAGGCAGAGATTAGGGTGGCGCTTCCTACAAGCCAAGGAACTCCAGGGATTGGCAGCAAACACCAGAGGCTAAGGAAGAGGACAAGAACAGATTCTCCCTCACGGCCCTCAGGGGGAACTGATCCTGTAGCACCGTCATCTAGCAGAACTGTGAGACAATACAATTCTGCTGTTGAAGCCGTGGTGCCCAACCACTGGGCAGTGGCCTGTTACAATCAGGCCACACAGGAGATGAGAGGCAGGGTGAGCAAGTGAAGCTTCATCTGTATTTACAGCCGTTCCCCAGCACTCTCATCACCGCTTGAGCTTTGCCTCCTGTCACATCTGTGGCAGTGTCAGATTCTCATAGGCATGTGAACCCTACTGGTAACTGTGCATGTGAGGGATCTGGGCTATACACTCTCTATGAGAATCTAAAACCTCTGCCCCCTGCCCTGGCCTGTGGAAAAATTGTCTTCCACGAAACTGGTCTCTGGTAACAGACAAAAAGTTGGGGACCACTGCTTTAAGCCACTCAGTTAATGGTATCTTATTACAGCAGCCCTAGCAAACTAATACATCTTTGTGTTTTAAAATCCTATGATCTATAAACAGGGCCCTCCATCTGTGGATAGAAGAGCATGAGTATCCCCTTAAACTGTACACAGCTTTCCTTTTTGTTGTTTTTTCACTCTTGTAGCCAAATTTTCTTATAATCTTATTTATTTGTTTAATTATTTTTATTTTATTATTAATATTTTTTTGAGACCAAGTCTCTGTCTATCACCCAGGCTAGAGTGCCCTGGCATCAGCCTAGCTCACAGCAACTTCAAACTCCTGGGTTCAAGCAATTCTCCTGTCTCAGCCTCCCAAATAGCTGGAACTACAGGTACTCACCACAACTAGCTAATTTTTCTATTTTTGTTCTTTAATAGAGATGGGATCTCACCCTTGCTCAGGCTGGTCTCAAACTCCTGAGCTCAAGCAATACATCTGCCTTGGCTCCCAGAGTGCTAAGATTATAGGTGTGAGCCACTGTGCCTTGCTATACACAGCTTTCCATGCTCAGATTTACACCCTAGAGCGAAATGTGAGATTCTTGTAATGAAGAGGAATCGCCATTGTTTATGACTAAAAGCAAAATGTATTGTTTTTCAGCCTCTGTCCCTCTGGGTAAGTCTTGTCCATTTCATGTTATAAATAGGTTAATTTCTTTCCCACATAGCTGTGGTCTGAGGAAGATGAGAGTGATCTTATAAACCTATATATCTTGCAAAGACGATTGACTGTATTCTTCATGTGGCTTCAATCTGTTGAATGTGTGCTCCCACCAAGCCCACCTCAGGAGCAGTATGGATGCAAAGGAAAATAAGGAAAAAAGTAATCCATAGAGTCATAACATTAACACTTCCTCTGCCATGCAACAGCAATTCTGCATTAAACTCTTAAATATAGTCATATCTTGATTGCTTATAAGACAATTTATTACAGTCAGGAAGGGAGGCAGAAATCTCTCAAAGTACCAATAGATTTCTTGTAGGCCTGTGATTGTCATTGCCAGGATTAAAAAATATTCTAGCAGATTCCACATGGAACTGTCTCTCCACTGCACAAAGGAAACTGGTTGTGGAAGGCTTCCTGCCCCATCACACTCTCCACGTGTCTTAGGAGTGCTTGCTTATGCTGGGAAACACTGACATCACCAGGAAAGCAAAGCAGATTGAATGTATTTTATCAAGTAGATTTTCGGAACTCACAAAAATAATCCATTCCGTTGACTATTTACATGTGAGCCAGTTGGGAAAATACATTTCTCCTTGGAAATCTGCTGTCAGATGGACTGGCATTTCATCATCCTCTCCAGGCCATTCCACCCCAGCTTCACCTCCACCAACCCTAATATTTACATTTCCTCACATTGCTTCCCTTTGATCTGACTTTTTCCTTCCAAGCTCCCAAGCTGAAATTTCAACACAACTCCACCCAAAAGCTGCTCCCTATACTACTGGCCCTCATAATTTGGATAAACAGAAAACTAAAATTGGATATAGCATTAAGCAGGGCAGAAATTTGTCACTTTCGTTTTATGGCCCTGAAGGCAACACCTTATGTCCAAACTGCAAAAGCCAAAGACAGCATTTGGTAGTCAAAGGAGGGGGGATGTGGGGGGGGGGGATGGTGCAAGTGGGACCCAGAGTGTGGGTCCACGGGGACATTCTTTCAGTCAAGTAATCAAGTAATTACTCTAAGATATGAATCTGGGCAAGGTATTTTTAAATGCTCCTTTGCAAAAGAAAAGATTTTTAGGTCTTAATTCAAGTAATTTGGTGATAAACGCTGTGTGATAGGCCAACTATGTGTTCTGTAAACCTCCTGAGGGCTTTACCTTCATTTTCAGTCCACTCTGTGATGGCTTTGGGGTTATATCCTTAGCAGCAGTGACCATGAGTGTGAAGCTCCCTACACTTGGCAACAATCTAGCAGAATGGGAAATACCCAGTTTCAGCAGAAAGAGAGGACTGGGGGATCCGTCACCTTGCTCGCTGTCTGCTTTTGGGAAATTACCATAGAGGGCTATTGTGTGGATTAAATGAGTTAATGGGTAAAGCACAGCACTGATTCGGAGCAACTGCTCAGTACTTGCTTTGACTACTGTTTCAGACTGTATTGGGCACAGAGTAAACCGGAGTGGGAATCTAATGGGCTTTTTGGTGCGACAGCCTTCCATTTGAGCCATGCAGAGCTCAAATATGAAATGAATACGTATATTTGCATCTCTTCTTTGTTTGGGTACTCTCATCTCAGTCTATCTAGTCAAGGTCCTAGTGGGTTCATACATCCATTTCATTTGAAGCCAGCAAGTCCCCCACCTCCGTGAATGCGTTACCTTACTCATGAACCACTCTATGACAAAGCTGGAAACGAGGAACCTCATGAGTTGAGAGGACCTCTCCAAGGCAGCCTATCTCCCCCTTCCTGGCTTCAATTTCTGCCATTTGTAACTTGGCCTTGGGATCAGACATTTTTCAGTAGGCTTATTCCCAACAGCCACAATTCCTTCCCCTCCCCAAATCCCCTTCCAGGTCCTGTGCTCTCACCACTGGATGTTATTGGGAAAAGTCAAGAGATGGATCTACTCACTCATTCAGCAAATATTTTCTGAGCTCCTTCTTTGTGTGGAACTCTGTGTGGAATGGTGCTGGGGATAGAGATGGGACAGACACACTGGTCCCCATGGCCATCACACTCACAGACATGGGAGGGGACAGCCACCAAACAAGTTGATGCACAAATATATACACCACTGCACAATAGGACTCGTGCCGTGAAAGAAAACGGATGAATGTCGGCATAGAGGAGGGCGAAGAGGACACCACCTCAACAGCAGTGGGCTGAGGAGCCGTCCTCAGGAGGGACATTCACGCAGCAGCCTGTAGAGTGAGGGAACAGCTTGTGTGAACGTCCTGAGGTAGGAACACGCCTGGCACATCTGGGGGCCTGAGAAGGTGTGTGCAGCTGGATCAAAGGAGTCTGAGGGGACAGTGGACTGGACAGGGCTGGAGGGCAAAGCAAGGCCCTATTCACATTCCCCCGGGAGGTTCCAGTAAAGAAAATTTTATCCTCCAGAAGCCATTGACAAGGCTTAAGCAAACAAGGGTCATGATAGTATTAAAATTTACCAAGAAGATAAGGATCTCTCATCTCCCCCTTGCAATTGGCCCATTCTGGCCACCAGTTCCTGGGGCCTTCCCATGGGTTCCCTGTGTAGATGCTCAAAAGTTCTTCTTCCTACACCCACAGCCTCAGAGGCCCTCACAGCTCTTGACCTCACCTTCCATTTGACTGAAAAATTACCCTCTCTCTCTCTCTCTCTCTCTCTCACACACACACACACACACACACACACACACCTCTCACACACACACACACACACACACACACACACACACACACCTTGTGGTAAAATGATAAAACTTACCTTTTTAACCATTTTAAACTGTACAATTCACACTGTCGTGCACCTGTCCCCACTATCCCTCTCCAGAACTTTTTCAGCATCCCAAAGTGAAATCCAGTTCCCACCAAACAACATCCTTTCTCTCTTGACTTCTTCTGTAGCTTCGCCAGCAATGTCCACCAGATCTCCGAAGTAAAGGGGGCTCTCCTGAGTCCAGGCTTGCTCTGCACACTGTGCTTCCTTCCGCCTTCTCGGACCATCTTGGAGCCATTTCCATGGACACGGCTAGCTCATGCCTTTGTTCTCGGCACTCCCTTGCTGACAAACAGACCCATGTTTTTTCTATACTAATGCATATGAGTGGGTATACACTTTAAAAATCCTTCCTTCAATTATGCTACTCCCTCAGCTTAGATTGTTCCTTTGCTTCAATGCCTAGGTACCAAATCATTCTGCACACACTGCCTGCATGATGGCTAACCCCAACTATGTCCCCAGCACTAGGGACCATGACCCTGGCCTCCCTGCAGCAGGCAATGTTGCTTACTGCCTCCTCCTCCTCCTCTAAATGCTTTGATTCCTTGGCTTCTGTCTTGCTGCACCCCCCGGTCCCTCACACAGGGACTCCTGCCTGCCCACGTCCTTCCCTCACCTCCTTCCTTCATCCCTCTGTCTCCCCCACCCTTAAACATAGGTGGCCCATAAGGTCCTGTTCTCTAACCCAGTGCTCCTACCATCAGCCTCAGCTTTGCCGCTGCCAGCTGGATGTTTCCGTGGGGACAGTCTGTCAGCATCTCAAATGCAATAGGTCCAACACCAGACTCATCATTTCCCTGACCAGGCCCAGCCTCATTTTCAGCTCATGTGTCCCAAAGGCCACCATTGCCACTGCCCCCCATTCAGGCCCTTATGAACACTTCCTTTTACTAGTGCAAGAATCTCTCTATGTCTCTGACTGTATTCTGGCCCATCCCACCTACTGCCTCCAGATTAATCCTCCTAAAACACGGCCTGATCATACTACTCACCTGTTCCAACACATCCATGACACACACTGACAGACCTGTGCCTGGAATGCAACAGACTCAGGTTCTGGCCTCAGCAGTTTTCAACCCCGCCTGTGACAGCAGGCTGGACCACAGACATCTCAGTGTTTCTACGGCATTCTAAGTTCTTGCCTCTTCCCTGCCTTCCCCATCTGAGTCTTACATCCATTTCTTTCTTTAAGGTCCTTTCAGCTGATGCTGTTCTTTCCTAAAATCTTCTCCAATTCCCTCTACCCGATGTCCCTCCCTATGCCACTTTGCTACAAGTTCCCTGTTGATACTAATCCTAACCTTAGTCGCTCTGCCTGATGGCAGTTTCTTCCCCTTCCATCTCTTCTCCAAAACCACCTTGCCTTGCCTATAAAAATATGACCTGAGGTTTCAGTGGCCTTCCCCGTACACCACTTCTGAGTCTGTGGCTCAGCAGAAGGAGGCCTGGTGCAGTCAAAACTCAAGTGACCAGAGTCAGAGGCCCAGCTTCCACTAGCTGCTCTTCCAGAACTGATCACTTGACCACATTGGAATTTCTCTTCTTCATCTGTGAAACTAATGATTTAGCTTAGGAAGGTCTCTTAAATCTTCTAAGTCCCGACCTTTCGATTCCTGTGTCTCTAAACACCTACCCTTATGTTCACAGAACAGGTTAACTATTTTCACCTACCATGTTGTTTAAGCCAAAAAAAAACAAAAAAAAAAAAGTTACTTCCAGGCCTTTATCAAAAGGAAAAGTTTATTTTTTTCCCCACTTTTTCATCACTGGCCCCTAACTCTGATTTCAAGCATATAGCTCGAAATGTGTGCTCTACAATAAGTTATGTGCAAAAAGGAAGATTTTTATCAGAAAATTAAATGACCTTAGACTTGTTGCCACAAATGAAACCTCATAGAAACCACTGGCATTAAGCATTGGGAGTAAACTTGTGCTTGACTTGAGCACTCTGTAGGCACATGGATGCTGGAGAGGGGCAGAGATGTTCCCAGTGCCAGGGCCAGTGGGTCTTCTGGTGTGAGCTCCATCTACTCCCACCTCTGCCCTGGCTTGAGGTTCCCTGGGAGCTTCCACGGAGGCGCCAGCATCTTCTCCCCGATGTTTCCTCTCTGGAGGTCATTCCCCTTTTAGTTCTTCTCAGACTTCTCCCTTCTGACATAGCACCAGCCCATTTCCACTCACTCAGCCTTTCTGAGGCCCTCACTGCTCCTGGAAAGCTTGATGGAAAATAAACTTCATGCCAAGCGTTTTCCTCAGCAGACTTCCCAAACTCTTGGTCACAAGTTCAGTCGCAGACTTTCTCACGGTGCAGCGTCTGGGGCCTCCGAACGCCAGGTGTGTGTGCTCAGAGGAGCATGCCCCCAGCTGTCCTTGGAGGCCAGTCCTCGGTCACTGCTCCAGGCTCCAGAGCAACCACAGCTGACGTGTATTCCCTGAGTTATAAACATAAAGGCTTTGAACTCTCCTCCTCTGGTAAGACGCAGACCCGTCACTGGATCTTACCCATCCTGAACTTAAGAAAGTGAAACCTTTTTCAATTCCTTGCCATTTGTTTCTATATTTTAAACATCTACCTAGTAGGGAGGGTTGTCGAAGGCTAATACTGAGAAAAATAGGGAAGGAGGTGGGATTGTGCCCAAGGCTTCCATCACCAAGATTTATGGGCTGGCCCATGCTTCCCTCTTCTTTTGGAAGAAGGACTTAAACCTCAGGCATGAGCACCTTGATGTAGAATGTGTCAAACTGTAGTCACGCATCACCTTCATCAGAAACTCCCTGCATGCTTTTTGGAACACAAATTCTCATCTTCCCCCAGCCCCAGTGGTTAGGAACATCAGGTGAGGTTGGAGGTCTTTCCTGCACTTGGCATGCATTTCAGCCAAGCCAATGCACCTCAGGGACTTTCAGTAGAAGGCACTGTCCTCTCTTACAGAAATTTGAGGAATTATAACCGATATATAGGGAGTGTGGGAGGGTGAGGGTGGAGGGCTGAGAATGTTTTGAAAACCAGGGTTGTTATTTATAATGCAAAAGTCACACTGCCGTTTGGGGCCCATACCACCTGAGTCTATTAATACAGTCTGTTTTCTCTGAGTAGTTGATGCCTCAAACCTGTGCCAGGTTAGAAACTCTGAAAATGGGACTGTTGCCGAGAATCTGAAATGAAACATTGGTCTCAAGAATGTGCTGCCCAGTCTTCCAGAGATCTGAACTTCCTTCCACACTCAGCTGTCACAGTGGTACTCTATTCCCCGTTGGAGGAGCACATGACCCAGGGAAAACTATTCAGAGCTTGGCTCCTCCTCTTCCTCACATGCACACAACTTCCTTATGTACATGGAACAGGGAAACTTTCTGCCACAGAAGTCCTCATAGCAGAACCGAGTGACTTCTAGAATCCAGCTAAAAGTTTGAGATGAGCGTCCTGCTGGGATTTTTTTCCCCAAATAATTCTCATATGATAAATAATACCAAAGAGCATTAATATTTTTCAAAGTTAAACTGGTCACTATATACAAAAGTCCCTCAACTTAAATACCACGTGTAGACAGACAGCTAGGTAAATGTATTTTTTAAGCTTATTAATTTTCAAGTATATCTTTCAGTGCATGAACTCTGAGAAAATCCTATTAGCTAGAGCCAATCTCTCCTGCCTAACATTTTCTTAACAGGTGAAACTTGGTGTTAAATGAGGACAACTTCGAGCAGTTAGATCAGCGGTTCTCAACCTGTGGGTCGCGACCCCTTTTTTTAACAATGAAAATACATTGCGGTGTTAGGAAGGTTGAGAACCACTGAGTTAGATCATATCATGTCAATCGTGGTGCTCATGAAAATGCAGATTCCTGGGCCCTGTGTCATCCTAACTAAATCAGAACCTCTAGGGGTGACGTACAAGTGGTCTGCATTTTTAACAAGCCCCCCAGGGTACTGTGATCATCAAAATGCCCTGTCCTACAGCATAAATATAAAGTAGCCAGCAGGGGTAAATGCGTTCTTGCAGGGCTCTGAGTTGGTGTGAAAGTGGCTTGGTTCTCTAGCAAGGCTGGGCAGCTAGGCGAGGACCAAGTCCTTCTCTTTTTAAAAACATCTCATGGAGGGTGGCGCCTATGGTTCAAGGAGTAGGGAACTGGCCCCATGTACCAGAGGTGGTGGGTTCAAACCCGACCCCAGCCAAAAACTAAAAAAAACAAAAAACTCATGAAATATAATAGGTGTTCCATGTAGATATTTGGTTGTTTCTCCTACCTTTTTTTTTTTTGAGATAGGGTCTTGCTCTGTTGCCCAGGCTAGAGTACACTGGGGTATTCTTAGCTCACAGCAACCTCAAACTCCCGAGATCAAGCAATCCTCCTGTCTCAGTCTCCTGAGTAGCTGTGACTATAGGTACACCATGACACCTGGCTAATTTTTCTATTTTTACTAAAGAAGGAGTTTCGTTCTTGCTCAGGCTGGTAATGAACTCCTGGCCTCAAGCAATTCTGCCTGGGACTCCCAAAGTATTGAGATTATAGGTGTGAGCCACCATGCCGGCCTCTCCTGCTTTTGGTAGAGAGAAGAAGGTTATGAAATGCCAGTAAGAGAACATGTGGGTGAAGAGGCTCATGCTAAGTGCATTTTACTTGTTGGTTCTCCATCTACTTTCTCAACCGGCTCTAGTGATTTCTACTCCATTCTCTGAAGAGATGGTCTCCATTCCACTTTCCTAAGGTTCAGCTCCACCATCCCTGTATCAATAGCAGATGACTTTATGCAGTATCTGAACCTACCACGGAGCCTGTTTCTCCTTTCATATTGGCTAATGACTCTTTGACCTTAAATTGATATATAAATTCTATATTGCTATTTTTAAAAACTTTTTCCCATGATACTTGAAATCATACCCATCCTAATAAACTCTCCACATCCCGTGGAATTAAGAAAAGCAATATCACAGTATATTTAATGATAGAAAATGCCCTTCAGAATTGGGAAGAGATATGGGTAGGTAAGAAGAGAAAGACTAAAAAATTTATGAAGTAGCTTTTCATATAAGTGATATTAAGAATTATAATCATGGGCAGCGCCTGTGGCTCAAAGGAGTAGAGCACCGGCCCCATATACCGAAGGTGGTGGGTTCAAACCCAGCCCTGGAAAAAAATAAAAATTAATAAATAAATTATTTTTAAAAAATAACTATAATAATTATAAAATTGTAGGATTTGAAGTGAGGATATGTGCCCTATGAGAATGCAGTAAGTTCATTATCATCTAATTCCAGGCACCATCTAACATACTTCAAAATAATAGTTCTAGAGACAATTTTTTAACAAAAGGAATTATTTTAAATGTCCCTTTTGAGTAAACCATTGGAGAGTGCCTTATTTCAATAAAAATCTCATTCCAACATCCCTTTATTGTAGAATTCTAGGCCTGGCTAAAGCTAAAATTTTCCTTTACTGAGATGGGAGAATTTCCATGAAGGTCAGAGTTTATCCCTGCAGCTAAGGTTAGACAGGTCAATGATTTGGCAGTAGAAAAAAGGGCTACAAAGTGATAGAAAAGCAAGATTACAGAGAATATTAAAACATAGCTACCCCCCCAAATGTAAAACAACTTAGCATAAGACTCACATAGATGATACAGGTTAACAGAAATGATTAGACACCAGGGAAAAGAAAATTGTTTTTCTTTGCTGCTTTTTCCCAAAGATCCTCAAGTCTATACGGACACACCCAAAACATCTGGCTTCTTCCCAAATCTCCAGACTTTAGTGCTGCTACAAAAATAGCTGTGAGCTACAAGGAATGGAGGGTGGGAAACGTCTGTGTTTCTGAAAGGGGCCTTGTTTGGCTTTGGCCTAAAAGATTTTTACATTCACAAACTCATTTGTCCACACAGATAAATACAGTCACAGCAATATTCACATCTACAGGTCATATAGTCACATGAAGTAAAAATCTCCCACAGTGTTCATGCTTTGAGGGGAAAAGAGAGAGAGAGAGTCATTCCAGATGTTGCTAGATAATGCTGAGCTGTTTCCATGAGAAGCCGGAGGAATGGCATTAGCTCACATGGAAATAATGTTGTAACTGGCTGGGAGTGGTTCCTGATCCTGCCCAGTTCTAACCCACCCTGAGCCATTGCAGAAACTATACCCAGGTAACAAACCCAGTAGAAAGACACTAACAGAACTCGGGTAGAAATAACCTCTGGTTGCAAAAGACATGGCATTTATCATTTGGCATGGGGTAAAAATGTTTCTGAGGACCAAGAACAGAACACTTTCAGCACCAGGTCACAAGAAATACTGAGACATAACCATAGAGATGCTGAGGAGAGGTTTCAGGGGGACCAGGTGGATTCATTGTTTCCACCTCAGTAGCAAAGAAGGGTGTCTTCTCTATATAACTGTTTTGTCAGATCTGCCACCATTGGGTTATTTTTTTCATTCCTTCTCTGTAATGAACAATCCTAGTAATACGAATTGATTCTACATGAGTTTCATTCTAATGAAATGTCGAGATTGTCAGCTCAAATTAAAATCTTTTATTTCAGGGTGAATAAATATGAAAAGGTTCTTCGGAATTAGGCTTGGAGCTTGAGTCTAGAGCTCCTAAGAAAATTGTGCTACCCCACATCCTAGTATTTACAAAAGAGTGTAAAAATAGTTTCAACAAGATACAGATGCCTCTACCCTAACCACGAGATCAGTAAGAAATGGTTCCTCACTCCCAAGCCTGCACCACCATAAAAAAACCATCAGATCTCAGCCTTAATGAGACAGTGTTCTGGAAGAGTGACTTCTTTACTCATCTTGACTGCTGTAGGCGTGAAATTCTTGACTTGAATAGTTAGGGAGGCTCTATCAGATGTGTCTAGTTAACTAGGGAAGTGGCGTACAGAGCGCTATCTTGGCCTTGATCCTGGAAGTTATGTAAACTCGGAAGTGGGCCAGGCTGGCTCCCAGCTGTGTGGCGGGAAGCAGAGGACATCTGCTGATGAGAGGAGGGTCGCCATGAGAAGCAGGGACCATCTGAAAGGCAAATAGTAGGAGGCACAGGGAAGGAAGGAAAAAGAAACGAAGGAAAAGAAACGGGAGGGTTTCTTTATGTTATTGGTGTACAGGGAATGGAGCTATTTGTAGAGAAACTGGAAAACAATAAATGGCGGAGCTATGAAGCTGCTAAGTTAGTTCAAAGGAAAACGGCAATTCCTTGAGGGGCTTGAACTTGAGCCCTTACTGAGGATAACTGCAGGTTTTGTTGAGAATGTGGAATCTGACTCTCTAATGAGAACTAGACTAAGTTTGAAGCTGTCAGATAAAATACCAGGTGGATATTTCATAGGACATATACAAAAAAATTTATTTATTAAATTCAAATTTAACTGGGCATCTCATATTTTTATTTGTTAAGTCTGGAACCTAGATTCCGTTTACTTTGCATACAATAATTACTTACATAAAATGAACTATAAAGTCAACTGAGTGGGTATTGACATACTCCTCCAATTCTTTTTCTTTAAGGAACTAGGGGGTAGAGAGAGAATAACCTTTAACTAGTGTGGCTTTGGAAACAGCTGTCTTTGTCTTAAGTCAAACCACAAACTACACCAGCTGCACTAGGATGACCCCTTACTGTCTCCAGGCTGTGACTGCTGCAAAGTCTTCATCTCCCTTATGCATTTACCCTGAGTACGAAGTCTATAAATCTTCCTAAATTAACTGCCTCAGAAGGCTTTGTTTGCCTCCAAAATACTCTTCAAATGGCTGAAAAACCTGTGTTCCTCATTAACTCAGGAAAAGCTGGACAAAACTGCATCGTGTTCTTTTGGTAAACCTTCTCTGCATGGTATAGGTTTCCAATTGCTGTACTTCTCCCTCTCCCTCTCTCTCATTTTTCTGTCTCTAACATATAGGAAACCAGGCTTCATGGAGCTTGTCCACACCTCTCAGAGAATTTAGAGTGCTGTGGCAATTTGTTTCTATTTCCATCTACTTAGCTGAAAATCTCACCCTCTGCTATGATGTGAATTCATGATAGCTCCATGGGAATGATCAAAACCCATGCCTTCAGCTACAATCTATCTGCTGAGTTCCAGACCTACATATTTCTACTACCTGCTCAACTCGGGCACCAGGGAGCATCATCAAGAGCAGAGCTAGAAAAACATCTTGGTCCCACTGATTGTTCTGCAAAAGGTGTGGTGGGAGGAAGTAGCTTTACACGAGAAGGAGGGATACTTCGAAGGTAAAGGCATCTCTTTGCCAACGCCCACCATGGAAGGAAGTCCTACTTTGAAGTGCAGATGCAGAGCAAATAGCCCCACTTTTTTTTTTTTGGCCGGGGCTGGGTTTGAACCCGCCACCTCCGGCATATGGGACCGGCGCCCTACCCGCTGAGCCACAGGCACCACCCTATAACCCCACTTTTAAGGAGATGGACTAAAGGAGTTTCCTTATGGTTCAAGAAAGTAGGAAAAGCTATGCAAGGCTTGATAGAGTGGACAGAAGGTGTGGTTCAGAGAGGTGGATGCCTGAATGGAATTGAAGCTGAGTTTGGCAGAGAAGGGCCTTCCCCCTCCTCTTCTTTGACTTGAGCTCAGCTGAGTATTATATGCATCTTATTAAGGATAACAACAGAAGCATCTAGCCAATACCATGACATGCAGGCGTGGGCTGTAAAGCCCAAGAAGGTGTCCACCCCTCTGGGTGAACATCTGAAATGGTAGACTCGGTCTGTGCAGTGGATTGTTCGCACAGCTCAAAGCTTCAAATTAGATTATTGATTAGGTTAATTTCCCATGGGGTGTTGAATTTGGTTTGCATTTCAGCATTAGAGTTCATTAAAGTTACATTGCAGTTGATTATCTTCCATTAAGAAGCCCATCTTGAAGTTTCATTACTGGGAAATGTACGTGTGTTGACACCTCCTTAGTTCCAACACTAAGAAGGCGAATACATGTATAGGAGCTTCCTATTGATTTCACTGAATTTCACTAGGAAGCCGAAACCCATTTTTTATTTTAAATACCCATTCCAGTTTCTTTGAATAATTAGCATCACTACCAGTAACTATGAAGGGGGAGCAAGCCTACACAATTATTATTATAAATTCCATGGGTCCTTCACATAGTGAACAAAAAGCCATTTAATGAAGAAAATGGCTTTAAATAACAGCTCTGTCTAAATTAGCAAATACTTGATTCAGTCACTCTTGAGGCCAACATCTCTTACAAGTCTATTTGGGAGTGGGAAGAGTACTTTGTTAGTTGGTTGGACTTTTGTTCTGTTGGTTGGTTGACTGGTTGATTTTGTTTTGGTTTTTGTTTCCAAATACCACATTTGTCTAAGTTTTTAAAGCTATTCACATATTTCAGGTTGATAACCCAGGGGTGATACATCAGATGACAGAATCTGAGCTCTTGAAAACTATCACTCTATGTCAGAAACACTTTCAAGAAAAAAGAGGAACTCACCCTCCAACAACACCAAGTTAGCTTTGCAGAACTGACCATCTCCCACTCCCAGCCCTGGCTTTGGGTGAGATCAGCTTTCCTCTTTAAGACAGAAGAGTATGGTTCAAAGGCAAATGAGAATTTCAAAGGAAGAGTTCACAGCTTCTCAACTTTTTCTTTAACCTCTCACTTGCAAGAGACCAGGTGTCCTGGGGGTTATAACCAAAGCTGTTGAGTAGTGAAAAGTTCTCACTCTTTTTTTTTTTTTCTGACTGCAACACAGAAGAGCCCAGGCCTCAGGGTCACAGGCAACAATGGGGAAGGCATTTGTGAGGCCTAATGAAAGCTGCTGGGAGTTCCACCTGGTTTCTAGACGCTGCAAGCCATACATTGTCCTTCATGTTTCCTCAGTCAAGAAATAGTGAAGACATTTAGATAACACAGGAATCCCACAGTAGAGAGCAGGCATTTCAGAGGAAAGATCTGCCTCACTTGGCAGTGCACGTCCCTCAGGCAAAGTGGAAGCTTTGATCTCTCTCTGTCCACCTGTCTGGGGTATGCAAAGTGCTGTCATCAGAGTGCTGGCTCTGAGCTGAGGAATACTCCAAGCCACACTTGCCTTCCACCTCTCTCTTGAGTCTTGAGCTCAAGCAGCTATGGTGATGACAGGGACCATAAGGACATACGCGGTCTTGAGGTTGTGATCCCAGATGCTCCTGCAGCCACTTGTTCCCTTTATTGGCCAAAGACAAAAGAATAAACCAGAAAATCATGTCCTGGTCACTAGAATCAAAGGTTCTACTAAAATGCCTTTTGACATGACTTGGCTTTTCTCCAGGAAAAGCCATATGCAAGAAGGTTAAGGGAATGTAGGTTTCAGAGGCCAAGCAGACAGTAGGTTGGGAGGCCCCATAGATGAGATGTTTTTCAAAGGTCAGAGCCCAGGCAGATAAGGGGTCAGTACAGGGTCAATTCCATAAGCATTAAAGCATAAGATAAACTTCACACAGCCCTGATGCAGATCCAGCTAGACAATGGTTCTCAGCCCTGCTGTACACCACAGGGCTCTCTGGGCTATGCTTTAATACAAATGCAATACACAGTCCTTCTCCATAATAGCTGAGTTCAAATTTGGGGGTCAGGGTGGAGCATGGGACTCCTTTTGTTTAAAATCCTTCCAAAGTGACTATAATTTGAAGTCAGAATTGCGAAGCATTGAACTAAAGATTGACTATTTCCTACTGGGTCAAATAGTCACTTTCTCTCACGAATAGTCAGAACTTAAGGAAGGATAGGGAATAGGTCATGCCTGGCTGGAAGGGCAATGGAAGGAGGCAGATGAAGTTAGAACTTGATATAGGTGCTTGGGCAGCTGTAACTAGCCTGGTTATAAAATGTGGCTTTGGGCCAGAGCCCAGTCTATGGTAGTCAAACTACTATTATTCCCTATACGAGCTCAGGGTCAGCTTCACTCCCTCTGTGCCAAGCTTATTAGTAGGGATCATGGTACTGTGGTCTTTCCAACACCCCACCACCAAGGCCCTGCCTCCTAAGTGGCCCTGAATGTATGTAGATTTGATTATCTACCCCCTGAAGTGCCCTCAGTCCCCGAGCATCCCCTCAGTCTCCATAGGTCCAACAAAAAGATGTTCATCAGATCTGGTCCACATCTAATAGAAGAGAAAATTAGTATATTTGGTGTTTCTCCCAAGACCATCTTTGAGCATCAAAAAGGACTAAAATCTTCTCATGTTCATCTTTGTCTGATTGAGAATAGGTTGAAAAATAGTGTGTACTATCAAAGCCACCTGAGAAGACAGAGGATTTGCTGGCCAAGTTCAAAGTCCTTAGCAGATATTATGACTTCCTCCTGACAGGGCTCTATCTTCCTTTTTTTTTTTTATTTTTTTTTAATTCTTTTTTTTTTGGCCGGGGCTGGGTTTGAACCCGCCACCTCCGGCATATGGGACCAGCGCCCTACCCGCTGAGCCACAGGCGCCGCCCTATCTTCCTTTTTTTTTGAGACAGGGTCTGGAGTGCAGTGGCAGCATCCTCACAGCTCACTGCGATCTCCAACTCCTGAGCCTGAGAGATCCTCCTACCTCAGCCTTCAGAGTAGCTGGGACTATAGGCACCTACCACCATGCCCTGCTAAGTTTTTATTTTTTGTAGAGATGGGGGTCTCACTATGTTGTTCAGGTTGTTGTCAAACCCTTGGCCTCAAGCCGTCCTCCCATCTCGGCCTCCCAAAATGCTGGAATTACAGGCAAGAGCCACTGCACTTGGTCTCAATCTATTTTCTAGCAACAAACACAGTCAATCCCCAGGTAATTTCTCTGTTTCTACCGTAATCTTCTAGGATTAGTAGATTGTGAGTGCTTTTCCACACAACTGGAGCTGTCCTGTCTGTCACTGCTCCACTTTCTGCACATTGTCTTGAATTAAGCTGGTCTGGTGGTTGAAGTTCTGTGATAACTCTGGATTCTGTTATTAAACCCATTTACGAAACCACCATCTGTTTTGAGTGTTGATGTCAGCCATTTCTAGGTTAGTGGTATAATATATCCACCAGAGGGATCCTTCTGGCTGTAATGATATTCCCAAAATTGACCACCGCAGTTAAGAAAACTAGCACTAATTGAATTATTTTTCCTTTGACAGTCATATTCTCTTTTATGCTTCTCTTTTGCCTTCACTCTCATAAATCGGCAGGAGTTGCCCCTATTACACCCAGAGATGCCCAGAACACAAAACTTAGCCCGTTTCTTTCATTTCTTCAATAAACACGCAAAGTGGGCATTCGACAATGTTTTTTCCTTACAGATTTTCCGCGGTGTTTGTGGGTTTGGAGGAAGGAGTCACATGGTGGGTCACACAACCTTCATCTATATCCCTGGTCTGTCCTCTGTCCCCCACCCCACAGGCACCACACTGAAAAGAGTAAATTAAAACATCAGGCGCGGCGCCTGTGGCTCAAGGAGTAGGGCACCAGTCCCATATGCCGAAGGTGGCGGGTTCAAACCTAGCCCTGGCCAAAAACCACAAAAAAAAAAAAAAAAAGAAAACATCAGAAAACAATGTTCTTAAAGCAGCTGTCATGAAAATGAAGCATCTTTCTCAATCACTATTCACTGAAAAGGTTTGCAAATCAGTGGTTGCCCGTGTTTATTGGAAAGAAAGGCTTTCCATGTTTGCTTTCTTTCCCTCCTTTTTCTTTTCTTTCTTCCTTCACTCCCTACCTCTTCTTCTTTTCTTTCCTTTTTATAAACACTAGTTTCTAATGACTTGAGATCAGCCTAGAGCAGCGGCTCTCAACCTGTGGGTCGCGACCCCTTTGCAACAATGAAAATACATCGTGGCATTGGGAAGATTGAGAACCATTGGTCTAGAGTAGCCCCAACACATCTGCAGGCTCTGGCTCTCATGGTGTGGGCCCAAAGTACCACAGTTCTTGAGAATGATTTCTCTGAAAGAGAAAGAGAGGAAGAGCATGTGAGTGCTTAACAGACTTCATGTTTTATAGCTGTTTTAGGTTCATAGTAAAATTAAGAGGAAGGTGGAGAGATTTCCCATACACTCCCGCCCTCACCCCAACACGCACAGTTTCTACCATTATCAACATCCCCCTCAGAGCAACACATTTGTTACAAGTGGTGAAAATCTTCACTGACATGTCATAATCACCCACAGTCCACAGTTTACATTAGGGTTCACTCTTGGTGAATAGGAATATTTTTAGCAAAGGGTTCTATGACACCCGTGCTGTGATTTGGACTCTGCTATAGCTGAGGATTTGATGTTTGCCCTACTTCCCCCATCAGAGGACAGAAACAGGAGAGCAAGGACCACAATAATGAGTTCTTTGTAATACTTACAGCCTTCATAGTCTGCAAGGCCGTTGAGATTGACTTATCCTGACGTTCTGGAATATAAAACCCTTTCTTACAAGCATGGCTTTGAACAAGTCATGCGGGCCGTTTCCATGACATCATGTGGGTGAGCTTTCAGGAAAGGGATTGCCTTGCCCTATAAGGTTAGTGGGAGACACTGATATTATTACTTAAGCAATACCAGATGCAGGGGTTCAACTCAAACTGTATCGTGATACCATCAAAACATAGGGAAACAAGTTACAGGTGCTGTTTACTAAGAAGAAAATCTTGTCCCCATTTCTTTCATGACATTTGGGTCCCTGATTTAGTTCTGAAATAGCCTTAGTTCCAAAACAAACACGTCTCAGGTAATGCACCCTGATGTGTGCTTCTTAACCAACCGGGCCTTGGTGGCTGACCTCTGTGAACACCAGATACAGAAGTGGCTGCCAACTCTCCCACTGCCCTTGGCAGAAGCCTTTGTGTTTCAATGATTTCAAAGGCTGAACTCTGTCTAAGGACTGTTTTTCAGGGAGCTCATATGTAGCAAACCATGAGAATTTTCAGCACAATTCAGCTTATTAAAATAACATTAAATATAAGCCCTAAAATTCTTCCTAACACATTCAAGACAGAAAATGTAACTTTTGGACAGTGGAATCAAAGACAAGGGGGAAGCAACTGGCACTTGTTTTAAGTTCGTGGAAAAGCGTGTTTTTTTTACGGAATCCTGGCTAACTTAATTGATCTTGAAAGATGGAAAATCATTCTCGGCCTTCCACAATGACTAAAGCTCATTTCAACACAGGTAAGGAGAGTGGGTCCTTATTTTTGCTTGCTTTATGCTTAGTCAGACAAATTAACTTTATAAACTTCTATTTCAATAATTATTATCTTTGGCAGGTAGGGCTAATGGTGATAGATGTATTTCAACTTTTAAATTTCTCTGTATTGTCTAAGATAGTCTGTAATAGGTGTGTATTGCTTTTATTTTTTTGTTGTTATTGTTGGGGGTTCATTGAGGGTACAAGATGTGTCACACGCTGAGACCACCGTCCTTATTTGCAAATACATATATATTGAAAAACCTTAGGGTTCTTATAAGACAAATTAAAACCCTTTTTTGGAGTATCATCATGGACTAAATATAGGGGTAAGCAGGTGGATTTTTTTTTTCAGAGACAGAGTTTCACTTTATCGCCCTTGTGACATCACAGCTCATAGCAACCTCCAGCTCTTGGGCTTACGCGATTCTCTTGCCTCAGCCTCCCGAGAAGCTGGGACTACAGGCACCCGCCACAATGCCTGGCTATTTTTTGTTGCAGTTTGCCCAGGGCTGGGTTCAAATCTGCCACCCTGGGTATATGGGGCCATCGCCCTACCCACTGAGCCACAGGTGCTGCCCAGCAGGTGGATTTATTTTAATGGTATTGCAAATGGTCCTAAACCAATTCGGCCATTCACAATTAGCCTCCAGAGGCTTGAGGCAGTGGTATGCAGGTAAATGTTTAATGACTAGCGTCCCAGGAAAAAAATAAAAGCCCTGACTTGTAGCATTTGCGCACTGTTGGGGCAAATTGCAAGTTATCTTGTGATATCACTGAATGCAGAGTTGAGAAGAGATGTACAGAATCACCTCTTACACACACACACACACATACATGTATTTGAAACACACACGTACACACAGACACACTCACCATTAGGGGTATGTTACAATGAAAGCGAATCTTAGACTGAGTCTGCAAATATTAATACAGTGAACCTCTTTAAGTTGACCACCCAGGGGACTATAACAAACTGGTCAACATACAGAGGTGGTCAACATAAGAAACTAGGTCTATTGTACTGACATGTACATGTGGGTGCATGTCCCATCTATGAACATTATGTCAACTTAAGGAGCTGGTCAATGTAGGGAGGCATTCAGTTATAAGATTCTTCTACATTTACAATTAAACAGGCACGCGTGCAGTCACACCAGGTGATCCTAGAAGGTGTGGAAGTCCCAGGTCTCTCCCAACAAGAGATTCCTGAAAAAGTCTCAGAGAGGGCAGGATTCAGCCGGTATCAGGTAACAGAATCATGACCAGATAAAATGCTATTGTGAGCAGTAGGAGCAACCAGGCTCACTGGGTCCTTACTCCCTCCTGTGCTGGGACAGAGGTGCCTGCGAACTGTCCCCAGCCAGTCCACACGTTTTGAACGCCACTTGTCTCAATAACGAAAAATATTTTCCAACATCTCTTGTGCTAACTCACAAAGTCTGTGCTGCTGATGGAGACAGGCAAGAGCTGAAGCCACATGTGCAAGAGCTACCTCCAGACCAGTGCTTTCCAACCTTTTTAAAAATCTCATGGCACACTTGAACCTATAGTTAAACTTCCCTGGCACCCTTAAATTATGTTCATCAATAAATAAATAAATAAATAAATAAATAAATAAATAAAATAAAGAATATACTTATTATGCTTTGAATGTCTTTGGAAAATAATTTAATGAACTTTAAAATTTTCCCAGCATACTGGTTGAAAATCACTGCTCTAGACTGTGCAACCTTTAGGACTGCAAATACTAACAAACAACCCTCTCTCCCCCTGGGGATGGGTGTTTTCTGACCAGGGTTCACACTAATCCTCCCAGAGTATAGATTAAAACTAACATCTGTACACCTCACAGTCTGTCTGTGGAGGACACATAAGGCCCCAGACTAAGTAAAGCTGGGTTCCCACCTGGTACCACATACTTTCTGGGACCAACCAGTTGGGGTGGCATCCCTCACACGTGCCGCAGGGCCTGCCTCTGCACATAAGTCCAGAACCAGAAAGCCTCCAGCCTGCTGATGAGGCCAGCACCACAATTACCCAGTCTTCCTGGTGCCCCCTCAGATTTGCCTGTAGGACAAGTCTGTATTTATTCTGAGTCTATTCTGATGGGGTTGGGGTAAGTAGCTGAGGATTTGGAAGCACAGAAAGCACACAGTGGTGGTGGGAATGCGGTTCTTGGAAGACAGGAGTGGGGAGGATAATAGAAAATAGCCAGAAGCCTGCAGAACACTCAGGCTTAAATCTTAACATTGAAGACACCTGGGATTTCCACTAGCTCATTTCGTGGAATCTTAGCCAATCTCCCATACCCAGTAGTTGTGTGACTTTGGGACAGTCATCTGGTGTTGTGAGGATCCGTTTTGTCCTCAATGAAACAGGGAGTGTTACGCCTTCCTCTGGGAGATAGTGCAGTTAATTGAACAGTTAAGGACAAAGAGCCTCTAGCATGTGGCTGTGTATGTTACAAGCCATCCACATTGCCAATATTATTAATCTTGACTCACTGATACCAGGCTAAAAATGATAGCCTATTTCAGGGGACAAGAAACTCTTTAAGACCATGAAAGTGTACTTTATTTCCCTAAAGTTCCTTCCTTTCCATTCCCCCAGCCACTTTGTTGATTCTTAACCTAGTTTATTCTTAACCCAGTTTGTTGAATCAATTTATCAATCCAACAATTAATGACCTCTTTTTTCTTTTTAACATTATATTGATTCCAGACTTGAGGAACATGGGGAAGCTCTGGGCAGGAACTGGGAGGAAGGGCATTTTTATAAACTAAAAAAAAAAAAAAAAAAAAAAGATTAAAAATAGTTCATTGATTGTTCAGGGAAAAAGGATCTAGATTTGACAATCTCCAACTGTCATTTTTATTTCTGTTAGACGATCATGCCTCCTACTGTTTTAACCCAGTTTTTTAAATTTATTTTACACACTCCAGCAACAGCCTGCCTGTCATGGGTAGTTTTTATTGCCATGATATATTTCACACCAAGAGATCTGTTGCTGCTGAGAACATCTTTAGGGGGTAACATGATTTAAGGATTAAGCCTCTGTAAGTAAATATGTAAGCACAAACATGTGGGAACATATCTGTGCATACCCTCACATTAACAAAGATTTTTCGATCTCTAAAAATCAGCCCCAATCTCGGGACTTTCTTTGTTCTTTCTGTTGTGTAGTTCCTGCTAATGCCCTGATTTATACTCGGCAAAAGCATCACACAGGGTCTGACCAGCAGGTCCATGACCCCAGCATCCTCCTACCCCATTAGCCTCTGCCTGGGCAACAGGAGGTGAGCAAGGGCATAGCCAGGGAGAGAGGAAGGGTGAGCTCATTCCTTCCCTGCTCCTCCGCCCCTTATGAGAAGGCCTGTGAGACCAGCAGAAGCTCAAGTTTCCCGTCATAAGGTCCCCAGAGGCCTGGCTGTGCAGAATCCACCAGGGCTGTGGTTTCTGTAGATGCAACTTTGCCTCTGCAGCCTTGTTCAGAAGCACGTCCCTGGCACGTAGCAGAGACTGGCCTTCCACCCAGATTTTCCCCCAAGATACCAAGTTAGGGCGTCAAAACTGACAGGCAGATAATAGTCCAATTTCTATTTTATGTCAGATAAGATGATGCCCATAACCAAGTAAAGAGGATGACGAAACAACTCACTGGGGTATTTAAAAGTCAGCTCAGCCAATGGCAGGTGTATGCATGGCCGTAACCCACACAATTCTGGGGTAGGAGGCAGGACAGAGCTGGTATAATATCCTGCCCTCTATCCTAGAGGGCATTTATGGTATCAGGAAGCATTTGAGAATCTCCACTCTGCCTGGCAGGGGGAGAAGGAAAGAGGCAGGGAGGGAATTCTCACTTACCCTGGAAACACATCTCCCCTCCCACAGTGCATTACCCACTCCACAGCACTGGGTAGGGCAAATCAGGGAATGCTCTGCAGATAGAGGGTGGCAGAGACCACAGGGCCCACGAGTGGTTCCACACCTGGTTGCTCATCTTTAGATACAAGGACACGCTCCTAGGGAGTTAGGCCACGAAAGACAGAGCTGACAGAGCTCCAAACACACAGATAAAAGAGAAAAATAGCCATGTTGAGTATCTATCTACATAGTTAACTATTTTAACTGGGACTCTCTAAAGGAGAAAATTGCTTCTTTTTTTCTCTTAAATAAAATGCCTCGAACAGCTCTTGGGATGGGGAAGAAAGGGTTGAAAGTGGAGGGCAGGCATCATGGGACCATGAGAAGCCAGGGAATAAGCAGGGCTCTCCACAGAGGGAGTGAACAGGGGTTTGGCGGAGGGAGGACAGTTTTTAGGCAAAGGGAAACGGACCGGTCCTCACTGGCTCTGTTGTGATCTGATTTTTCTCCAGCATGTTTAGGGACCTTGCTCTCAGCCTTTCTCTCTTATCAAAGGCCCAGCCCTTGCTGCCTGCCTGCTCTGGGTGTGTGTGTGTGTGTGTGTGTGTGTGTGTGTGTGTGTGTGTG
This sequence comes from Nycticebus coucang, assembly GCF_027406575.1. Lineage (NCBI taxonomy): Eukaryota > Metazoa > Chordata > Mammalia > Primates > Lorisidae > Nycticebus > Nycticebus coucang. The sequence goes on from NC_069788.1 coordinate 58,156,500, forward strand.
TGTGTGTGTGTGTGTGTGTGTGTGTGTGTGAAAGAGGGAAAGAGAGAGAGAGAGAGAGAGAGAGAGAGAGAGAGAGAGAGAGAGAGAGAGAGAGAGAAAGAGAAAATGCCTGGCTCTCGCTCAGACCATTCAGGCTCCAGTCTGTGGAGAGAAGATGCCCTGGAACCTCATTTATACTTCACTCACAGCCCCAAAGCAGTGTTATCAGCCCATATATATGAATTAAAGTACATACAACCAAAGTTGTATAAAAATCTTCTGTTTTTATTGACTTTGCTCTTCAAGATTTTTAGTTCAGTCCTTGAAGTCTGGCTAAGAATGGTATTAAACAATAATAATACAGAACTCTTTAATGAAGATGCCTCTGGTGTGCCCCCAAAAGATACACAAGAAATTCTAACCCCTAGTGCCTGTGAATGTGATCTTACTTGGAAATAGGATGTTTGCAGATGTAATCGTGTTAAAACAAGGCCATCAGGATGGGCCCTTGATCTAACATAACTGGTATCCTTCTAAGAGAAAATGCCATGTGAATTCATTCATAGACACAGAGAGGGGAGATGGTCATGGAACGGTGGAAGCAGACACTGGAATCATAGTGCCAGGCCAAGGAATGCCTCGGGTTGCCAGAAGCTGGAAAAGGCAAGAAAGGACCCTCTCCCAAGGATCTGGAGGGACCTGTCCAGTCCTGATTTCAGACTCTGCTGCTCCAGAACAGTGAGAGTCCTGATTTCAGACTCTGCTCTTGTTTTAAGCCACCCAGTTTGTGGGACTTTGTTATGACAGAAGCCATCCCTTCTGTCCCTCTTTGTCCCAATATTATGCCCCCTCACTCTCTCTACCCTGAGGGACTACACAGGTCAAATGCAAACAGGTCTTCGCAGTAGGCCAACCTGGCCTTCCAGAAACGTCTTGAGTCCCAGAACGAACACAGATAACATTCTTAAGCTGAAAGCAAACACTATCTCTCTCTGAAATGTATAATTATTTCTAGTGTTGTGGGGAGAGAGAGACCCCCTAAACACCCACCTTCAAAATTCTCATTTTTAATAGCATTTACTAACACACCGCTATGTACACATACTAACAGCTATTTTAGGAGGGAGTTGGGGGGGAGTCAACCGAAGCAGATGGGCTCTGCCTTCAAGGAGCTGATGCTTTTGCTGGAGGGAAGAGTGAAATATAGATTTTTAAAAATGGACTTGTGAATTATAGCATGCAAATTAAATGCTAACATGTGGCATAGAGCTTAGATTCCAAGGGAGTTCAGAGCAAAGGGCTTAGAGATTCTGGGAAAGCTTTGTGCACATGGGGCTGGAGGGGAGAAAAAGGCACGGCCAGGGTAGGGCCAGGACAGGGCTTGAGGCCAGATTATTGGAGTGCTGGATTCCTGCCTTCAGGGGAAGGCGGGAGGGTCAGAGGGAATAAAACTGCCTCCAGACTACAAGGGACACAAGCAGGAGGGAAGTCCAGGTACCTCTAACTTGCCGAGGGAAGTTGCCTGTTCTGCATGGTGAGGTGGGGCAGAATGATAATTAGCTGGTCTGAACCCAAGACATGATTTTTATTCTGTTTATAGGAGTTTCTAAAATCTTTAGGGACCAGAGGTAAGCATTCAATTCCCCCAAGAGTAACAGGGCATTGAAATGTCACAGTGACTCTCAGAAACATTTCATCCTTCCCTCTTCTACGAGTAATCACAGCCTCCTCTCCCAGGCTGGGTGGAAAGAGAGTCAGGAGACGCAGGAGGTGTCTTAAGTGGATACTGGGAAAGACGCTCGGCACATCGCCCACAAGCACTCCTCAACTAGGGCTAGCAGACGCCAGATGCTGTTAGCAGCTCATGACAGGGGGTGGCCAGAAACAGGGGCTTTAGGGACGCACTATAATCGAGCTTCTGGCGTCAAAGCTGTTATCCTGCTCCTCACTCCTCTACTAAGTGGAGAACATTCTCCTTTCCTGGACAGACCCCCTTGTTTCTGTGCCTCACTGTGCGTTCCTGCTTTGTCAGCAATAGGGTGTTGTGCTCTAGAGATGCACTTCAGAACATGAATCTCCCTGAGTGTTTGGGACATTCTGAAAGCGGGAACCCAGTGGTTTTAAACACTAGCTCACACACACCGTGGGCTCTTAAGCATGAAATGTTTGGAAGTGTCACCATGATGTTTGAACATTCTGTTAATCTTTTGAGACTTGCTCTTGTGAGCAAATATCTTTCCCTGGGCCCTAAAGTTTTTAGAAACTCACAGAAATATGTTCTTAGCTGCAACTTGTAATAATGCATTAGTGACAAATTGTCACTTTGCCTCTCCCCAAAGCCTGGAACAGCACACTCTTTGGTTCTTTCTTATACTCAGGGTGGGCTGGGTGGCCTTCCAGAATTTGCTGCAAGTGCCTGGCCATGTTCATCACCCAAGCTATTATCTGGAGAAAGTCTGTGTGCAGTTATTTCAGTACCTCCCTGGGGACCTTATCACCTACTCTATCTGGTAAGGGAGGCAAAGCCACCTGGGCATCCCGAGACAAGAATCCAGCTCAGGGCTTTGCCCTATTGCCACATCACAGCTTCTCCTCCTGGAGGAGCAGAATCATATCAATGTCGTCTCTCCTCCCACAGGTACACATGGTCCTGAATATAAATTATTTATTATTACAGATCAAAGGCAGTAAATTTTTTCTGTAAAAGGTCAAGTAGTGAGCATTTTGGGCTTTGTGAACCTATAGTCTCTGTCTCAACTACTCAGTTCTGCCACTAACCTATCATCAGCTATAGATGATGTATAAAAAAATCAGCAGGGCTGTGTTCTGATAAAACTTTATTTACAAAATCGGCTCAGTGCCCATAGCTCAGTGGTTAGGGTGCCACCACATGCACTAGGGCTGGTGGGTTTCAACCTAGCCGAGGTCTGCTAAACAATGAAAAGAACAACAACAAAAAATACCCGGGCATTGTGGTGGGCGCCTGTAGTCCCAGCCACTTGGGGGGCTGAGGCATAAGAATCGCTTAAGTCCAAGAGGTTGACGTGGTTGTTAGCTGTGATGCCACAGCACTCTACTGAGGGTGACACAGTAAAATGCTTTCTCAAAAAAAAAAAAATTATTTACAAAATCAATCAATGGGCCAGATTTAGGAGCATAATTAGCCAATTTCTATATAGATACACATATATATAACAATATTTTTGAATACCTTATTACTAGTTTTAGAAATGATTTCATAGACACTTTCATTTCTCACAACCATGGAAGGCAGGTAGGGCTGGTATTTTGTGTGATCATTTTACATGTTGGGAAACTGAGGCTCATTAATAACTTCTGTAATGCAAACAGTTAAAAAAATCACAGAAACAAGACTCAGAAACTGGCCTTTTGTTTCAAAGAGCAATGTGTCTTCGGCCACATTTATAGATGTGCCTCTCCTTATTAACAGGTATTATGTGAAAGAGGAGCTTTGGAGTCAAATGAGTTTAGGAAAATCCACAGTCACCAAGGTTAAGAAGGCTTTTCATGTTTATTATGAATCTCCAAGAGTGGGTTCTGGTATGCTGAGATATCAGATCCTTTCTTTCTTCTTGTAAAGGAAGGTCTTAGAACTTGCAATAATGGATCAGCATCCCTGACCCTTCATGAAGTATCCACACAAGCTACAGAGGAAATTATAGTTCAGACTGAAATCTGGACAGGCACCCAAAGCTCAGTAGGTAGGGTGCTGGCCACATACACCAAGGCTGGCTGCTTCAAACCCAGCCTGCACCAGCTAAAAACAACAATGACAATTGCAACAACAAAAAAATAGCCAGGCATTGTGGTGTGTGCCTGTAGTCCCAGCTACTTGGGAGGCTGAGGCAAGAGAATTGCTTAAGCCCAAGAGTTTGAGGTTGCTGTGAGCTGTGACACCACAGCACTCTACCTAGGGTGACAGCTTGAGACTCTGTCTAAAAAAAAAAAAAAAATCTGGACAGGTTAAGTCCCCCAGGGCAGCCCACTTAAGAGGGACCACAGATTTTAATCATAACAACCCAACAGAGTGATAACTAAATAAGATAGGAGCCATGACACCCACACCTAAATTCAATCTGACCAAGGTAACTGAAACAAATTGGGAGGGAAATGTATTTTGATCTTTCCACCCTGTAACTGCCTCTGCTTTTTTGTCTTTCTTAGAGGAATTGCTAATCTGATCAGTCACAATCCAAGTTGATAATCAGGCCTCTTGTTATTTCCTCCCATCACCACCACAGAGGATCTTCCTCTGCAATAAGGGATATAAGTTGTTCTGCCTGTATCTCAGTCCCTCAAGTAAAGGGCACAGGCCTGAGCCAAGATGCAGTGTGGGTTTTGGTTTAGAGTTCACAGTTGCTAAAGAAACACTCCTTTTAGAAAAACAAAACAAAACATTTTTTAAAGTAAGTTTATTTCAGGTTAATATGAGGGTACAAACAACCAGGTCAAAATATTTGATTTTGTTAGGTAGAGTCCCTCTTGTGGTTATGTCCCCCACACAAAAGGTATACCAAACACCCCACCCCATGCCCATTCAGTGAGAGCACCCCAAGCCCCTCCCTTATTACCCCTCCCCCCAGCTTGAATTGAAATGAGTTTTTCACCTATATGGGCATGCATTGGATCGTCTACTGGCTTCATCTTAGTTTTGAGTACATTGGATAATTGCTTTACCATTCTCGTGATAAGAATGTGTTTCAACTCCATCCAGGATATTACCAAAGATGTAAAGTCACCATCTTTTTTTTATGGCCAAATAGTATTCCATAGTGTGCATGGACCACAATTTGTTAATCCATTCCTGAGTTGATGGGCATTTAGGTTGTTTCTATGTCTTGAAGATTGTAAATTGAACTGTGATAAACAATCCAGTGCAAATATCCTTATAATAAAATGATTTTTTGATTTTTTTTTCTTCTGGGTGGAAGCCTAGTAGTGGGATTGCAGGGTCAAATGGGAGATCTAATTTGAGATCTTTGAGGATTCTTCAAGAAGCAGTCCTTTTTAGGATGCCAGATACCAATTACAATTAGTAAAATATTTCATTGAGCCAACCAAAGCAATAATTATCTCCTGATAGAGGTTTGAGGATATTTTGAAGGCATTTTGACCAAGAGCCCAGAAATGCAGAGTCCTGACTGCAAACACCCCATCTCCCTGTGGGATTCTGGAGGGCCGCCATACTCAAGGAACACCAGGAGAAGAATCAAAATTCACATCCTTAGTAATGGCACAAAAGTGCTCTGTGACTCCCAATGCTGGCTTCTCTGCTAAAACCAGGTCAGAGCCCACAGCTGAGGCTCCAGTTTAAGTGAGGGCTCTACTCATTCTTTTAACACAAATCCAAGAATTAGAACCAGCGCACTTGGACAGTTTGTGGGGAGTGAGGATTTAATATATGGCTGGGCCCTAAGAGGGATCCTGTCTCAGTTTACTATAGTGACACACAGAATGGAAGAAAGTATGCAAGACAAGAATGGTGTGCGAGCCTCCGAGAACAGAGGCAAGAAGTGTCAGGGTCCTGCCCTGGGGGCAGGGTCCGCTAAGACCTGTGGAACTGGTGGCAACCAACTGAAGAAATATAAGGTTAGAAATGATGCTAAAGAAAGAGACATGAGACATAGAATAGAATTAAAGGTGGGAACTCGGGTCCATTGCCCATTTGTGAAACTCTGGCAATGGCCCAGAGTGTTTGCTACACTCTGCTTTTATTGTAGTCTATTTGCCCAGAGGGTATGATGAGGGAGGGAACAAAGATGCCAGCAGTTTCTCTGAGTGAGCATATATCAACTCCTAGTGTTATTATTTAAGGGTTTGAGTAGCCTTGAGAAATCTGAAACCTGAGCCTTATATTAGGAGAGCCTCCCACTTGAGATCACACACACAGATTTCTAGGGAGGTGTTAAACTCAGCTAGTTCCTTGTGAAGTAAAAAGCCACTGGCATTAATCTCCTCTGAGGAATCAGTGGGAGGGAGGAATTTCCTCCCATCACTACCACAGAGGATCTTCCTCTGCAGTAAGGGATATAAGCTCTTCTGCTTGTATCTCAGGGCTGGAGCTACTCCCTTGATCTCTGCCCCAGGCAAATGCAAATCTCCACAATGGGTATCTGGCAGGAAACTAGGCAGGAAGACCAAGTTAATGTATCTTTCTAGGTCTTTGCCATAGTCTTTTCTATAGTCATTTTTCCTCAGAGTGCTCACAGACCCAGCAGGGGTGTTTGTAAGCTGTATCCCCAACAGGCTAGAATTTCAGAAAAGGCAGAGAGCTTGCTAGCAATGGATAGCTTAAATGTAAACTAGCTGATTTTTCTTCTGACTCACTCAGCTTACTTTTAATTTTCCTCTTTTTCTGAGGGTGCTTTCCCTTGCCAAGAATGGGGTCTTCAGTCTCCATTCTTCCTTCAAGAAGCACATGAAAGATGGGAGCACAGTTTTTATTTTAAGGCCTAGTCACCATGGCAGCCTTGAGCTTGGTGGCTGCTCTGTCTGTTGTAAGACAAAGAAGTACATGTTAATCACTTGAGACCCACTACCTCTTTATCTGTGGCCACCTCATCAGGGAGTATTCTGGGATGGTGAGGACATTTCTCCCCTCGGCCCCCTTGAAAGAGCACAAATAAATAAATAGCAAATGAGCATTTACAATTGCCAGACAGCAGAGAATCATTGCTTTTGAAAGGGCTTACAGTTGAGTCTTGACAGGAGATGAGGCATGAATGGGAGGACCAGGTCTTTGGTAAAATATGGGCAAGACAATAGCAGAAGTGTCCTCTCCCTCCTTTTGTGAATGAGTGCTCTATGTGCTTGGAGGACCCAAGAAGGACTTGGAATTCCCAGAGACAACAGAATATACTGCAAGGATAAAATCAAACCCAGACTACAAACCATTTCTCTTCATAAACAATGTATGCTCTTCTGTATTCATCTTAAAACCTTTCTGGAGCAAATTAATACACACAAATAAAGAAATACATTTATGCAAGGCAATCAACTAATTTATAATAGTGCACCTATTCCAAACATTTTCCTTATATTAGCAAACTTCAGTTTGGGATACATGTAGCGGGCTGAATGGTAGCCCCAGAAAAATAGGTCCATGTTCTAATCTCCAGAACCTATGAGTATTACCTTATTTGGGAAAAAGGTCTTTGCAGATGCAAGTAAGTTAAGGATTCAGAGGAGGAGATCATTATGGATGCTCCAGGTAGACCCTACTTCTAATGACAGGCATCTTTCATAGAGACACAAAGAGGAAAAAGAGCCATGAAAAGGAAACAGAGATCAGAATAATGCAGCTGCAAGCCAAAGAGTGCCAGAAGTCCCCAGAAGCTGGAAGAGCCACGAACAGCCTCTACCCTCGGCCTTCAGAAGGACTACAACTCTGCTGACATTTTGAGTTCAGTTTCAAAATTTTAGCCTCCAAAACTGTGAGAATGAATTTCTGTTGCTGTAAGCCACCAGTTAGTGGTAATCTACTATAGCAGCCACAGACAAATACAAGCAAACATTATTTTAAAATGTAATTTTTGTTAAATTTCAAATGTCACCATAACATAGATACTCACCAGTGCTGAGCTTCTGCAATTCTGGACCTCCAAGTCAAGATCTCATACAAGGATCTGGTCTCAGCTTCTCTCCTGATTCAGAATGGGCAAGAAGCATCTCCCTTGGATTCCTGGTAAAGTGCTGTTTGGGTGGAGAAGAGGGACTATAGGTGAAAAGGAATCTCCTCACAGGACCAACCAGCCAGCCAAATTAAATGGAGTATCTCTGTCTGTTTTCTGTTGCCAAAACTGAACACCTGAGACTGGGTAATTTATAAAGAAGAGAAATTCATTTCTCGTAGTTCTAGAGTCTCACCTGATGAGGGTCTTCTTGCTGCAGCCATGGCATGGCAGGAAGGCAAGAGCGTATGTGTCAAGGTCATGTTTCTCTCCCTTTTATTAGAAAGCCACCAGTCTTATCCTGGGGACTCCATGCTGATGACCTCATTCAATCCTACTTCCCAAAAGTTCCACCTCCAATTACTATCAGCACATGAACTGGAGATTAAGTCTCTAACACATGAAATCTGGGAGGACATTACAAACCATAGCAGAGGTGGTCACACACTTTCACAGGATTCTGACTTGTGTTTCACAGAGAAAAATTAAGGCAATGCCACCAGACTCATGTTTGTCCTCTTACTATGCTCGAAACAGTGGGAACACCTCTGCCTCTGAACTCCTGAAAGAGGATTCAGTCTGGCTAACTTCCTCGGATTGCAATTTAAAGTCCAAAATTCTTCCATCTTCCCTCCCCATTTAATCTAGTACAAAGTTTTAATTTTGTCTGTTTCATCATCTTAGAAAAAGTTGTTGGTTACCCAAAGTTGACTTCTGTCTCCCTTGAGAAACTATAATACAAGGCGAGGGTGGACCTGGGGGAGGATTGAGGAGGAGGATTTGGTTGAGAAAATTATCTGGGTTCCTGACTCACACAAGACCCAGACAGCTTTTTGTTTTAATCAATTAGGTCAAAGGCAGAGCAGATTTTCAAGGAATAGAATGACCAAAAGGCACTTTCCCCTGAGGACTTGAATAAGCCCAATCCAATTAAGTTTCCAACGGGAAAGCACTTAATTTTTCTGATACACAGGTAGTCAACAAGAAGCTAGCAATAAGCAAATTCTAATAAGAAAGCAATAGGCAGTGTTCCTAATAGTCACTTCTCAACTTTCAGCATCTCGTGCTATATTTTTCCATGAAAAAAAAGACTACACATAGAAAAAAAAAAAAAAGCAGCAGCTGAAATTCAATGCCAGAACAGATGAGTTCCACTGAAAAATGCACCAAAGAGCATTCTTTACCCTGCCCTGGAAATTATGTGGCTCTCTCCACCTTTCTAAATTACACTGTCCTGATATACTTTGTTTTCCCACTAAATATACAGAATGAAGATATTAGCTGATAACATGGCCTGTGCTACTTTTGACTGAGGCATGTTTGTTTTTTGGGTTTTTTTCCCCAAGAACCGAACCAAGTTCTGGATCACAAAGCCTATGGCAATAATGGCCAGCATTTCTTTGTCCTTTGCAAAAATATGCTGCCCACCTCTCCTCTTACCTCATACTGTAGCAGGACCCCAGAGACTGCAGCAATAGTCTATATGTAATAGTTTTGTAGAAATCACAGCTGAGAAAGGAATGCATTAAGATTGTATTCGAATTTTGCCCAATGTGTGTCTCCCTCCCTCTGTGCCTGCATAAATGTTCCATAGCCATAAAGAAAGGAGAAACAGTGAAATCAATTTCTAAGTTAAAAGTAATCACAGACTTAGTGTAAAACAACAGCCAATGGCCTCAGAGCTGGTCAGGACTTGGGTCTAGGTTGGCCTGCTAAGAAATCCGCCAACAGAAGAGCCCTAGCTGGTTCCAACACTTCCCACTGAAACGAAAACATTAACTCCTGAATGGTAGCTTGGAATAAAGGCAATAATTTGTTTCCAGCTGGTACAATTGTTTAATAAAATGCCTGCTGGGTCTCCTGAAGTAATATTCTCCTCTCCTCGGCAGCAATGAAAATTACCCCGTCTTGGGGGCCGCTAACTCAATCCATACAAAATGTTCTCCACTTGAAGTATAAGATTTTCGATGACAGTAATTTGCCATATGGAGGAAGGAAAAAAAAAGTTTCAGAGATACATAGTAAACTGGAGAAAGGAAAAAACATCTTAACAGAAGGCTTAAGCCATTTCACTATTGTAATAATTATTCTTCTAATGTTTTAATCAAAGGAAGCAGCCTGTCTCCTGCTTCTCATCTATATTCAAGCCACCACACTTCATAGGTGTTAATCTCCATGCCTCCGGGCTGTTAGGAGTGAGCGGAAATTGGCAGTCCCTAATTGCAGGAGCCTGCAGGACAACAGTACCTGGCGGGCCCTTAATTATCTCGATTATGTTAATGTGTGTTGTTTGTCAACAGCAAGCCAGAGATGAGACGGGGAGGCAGTTGGGGAGATGGGCTTTGAGATGGAGATTTGGGCAAGAAAGATTTTTCTTTTTTCATCATTTTTTAAAAACCTTTTTTTTATAAAAGGATTTTTGTATTTATGAGAGTGAAAGAAGAATCTAAAAATCACCCACAGAGCCAGCTAGTACATATTTTCTTAAAGTCATTTGTCCTAGTTTTTTTTTTCTTTTTCCCACAAGTGATCCAGATATACATATATAAACCAATGTAAATGAATAAATACAAATATTAGACAAAGAAGATGTGGGGGAGCGAGGATTTTCTGGGAGTTAACTACATAGAAATTAAACGAAATAATATAGAAAATCAGTATCACATGCTTTCTAATGCAAACAAAAAATATTTGGGGTTATCCACGGAAAAGAAAACAATGCTATTTGGTATTCAAAACCCTAATACTAGCTGATCATTTTCAGAGCAGTATGGGGAAATGTATAGTCTTGGTCAGTGTTTTAGTTCCTTTAACCAAAAACCCCTGTAAGCCGGTATATGGTCTACGCTGTCCACTAGAGACCACAGGACTGACTGTGATCAATGGCCATTGAGTTGACAGTCACTGATGGAACACACACACACACCGTGTGTCCCTACACCAGCAAAGGAAGAAAGGGGAGTGTACGCTGCCTGCCGCACAGCCATTGCTGGGGAGCGTGTGCCCTTATCACCTATTCTGAATTCAAGCTTTCCTCAGAACATCTCCCTGGTGCCTGAGCTGAGCACCATCTAATGGCTGGTGGGAAAGAACAAAACTTGAATGTCTGGGTTCCCATTTCAACAATCAGAGGGGCAGTCTCCTCATCTGTTGAAAGCAAGCTCATCAGACTGGTTGCTTTTTACCAGCCAGCTGCAAACACCTCTGGGTTGTGGCTTTCTGGAAAGTCCAGCAAAGGGGCCTGAATAGAGACAGGCTTGTTTCCATTCTGCCAAAGCTCCTAAGGCACTGGAACTTTCTAAAGCCCATAGGGACCATGTAAATGTGTGACTGCTTTTTAGAAGAGTTCTTAAACAGCAGGGGCAAATGTGGAAATAGCAGGGAAACTTTCGCTAAGGGCCTGGATTTCAGCCCTAGTTCTTCCATTGACTACCTGGGTGAGCTGGGTAAATCACTTACAATTTCTAAGCCAACTGCCTTACCTGTAAAATGGAACTCATAGGATATGTCTTCCAACGGCTTCTTTGGAAAACTCAAACCAAACCCCCAAGCTCCTCCAATTTTTATTTTAAAAAATTTATAAGCTATCAAAAACTCCATAGACATACTTTCTTCCTTTTTCTTTTTAAGGCAGATCCTGTTTCTATCCAGAGGACTCTATTTTCACTGAGGTGCTGGGTATGTCACCCTCCCAGAGCTAATTTTATTCCAATGTATACAATGCCCAAGATATTCTTTTGAGGAATGATCTACCTCCTTGGTCGTGTATTAGAACTTAATTCCTCAGGGAAAGAAAACGTGTCTTTGTAATGAAAGAGTTGTTTTTTTCTTTTTCAATGCCAGTGGAAAATAAAGCCAAATTAGATATGAATGTAAGCTTTTCTGCCTAAAAAGAACTGGAGAACATTTTGTTTGCTGTGTCTCTTAACAGGACAGAAGCTGGGACAGTGTTATCTTTCTTGCTCTGTAAATAGGGGACACAGAGCAATCTGCGGGTTGGGAAAGCCCCATTCATGCAGCTACCATCTCCTTGTCCCCCTTAGCTGCCCAGGCCAGGGGACAGAACCAGGGGTAAGTGATTTCCTCCCAATAATATTTTAACTATTGTAGGGTTGCCGGATGCAATACAGAACACCAAGTTAAATCTGAACAGTTTTTTAGAATAAATATGTCCCAAATATTACTAAACTAGTCATCCTAAATTGTTGCTTGAGGCAGAGGAATCATAGTTTTATTTTTTTTAAGAAGAGGAATCACAGAAATCTTATTCAGCCTCCTAATTTTACATATGAGAAAAAGGAGGTCCAGAGAGATGACATTCTTGTCCTCTCAAACAGCAACAGAGCTAGGCCCTAGAGAATCCCCCAAAGCTTACTTTCTACATACAGTGATTTTTGTGGCTGAGTATTTAAAAGCTATCTAATACACAGTTATCTTACTTTTTCTGAATATTTGTTCCCTTAAGTCCAGGGAAATAGGGAGCTGTGATTAGTGGCTGCTGTTTTTACATCAAAGCGTTTGTGTGGTGATGGCCAACAGAAACAGCAAGCACTAAGAAGTCAGTTAAAGACTCTCTTCCTGCCACCTCTGTTGACCACAGGATGTAAGAACAGGAGGGGATTTTATCTGAGGTTAGTTATATACCTGGAATTCCAGCATTATCTACCTTGAGATAATCATGTCACCAAGAGAGGGGTAAGAAAGGAGGGGGATCTGGAAAAGCGTTTCACCCCAGAACTCAGAACCAAAGTGTATGTGTTTGGTCATGGTCACAGCTTTTGCACTTTGTCCCCATGGACTCGCAGACCCAAGGCTGTCTTTCCCTGGTGCCCTTCCAACAGCAAGGCACCTGCCAGCCCAACCACCAAAGTATCTCCATTTCATCACTGGAAGGACTGAGACTGGGAATCATTGGGAAGCAGATTTAGAATTCAAGGTCGGAAGCATACAATAATCAAAACAGTTGTTTGGGGGATAATTGAGCTGGATTTGAAAGAAGGTTGGAACACTTATGTGTTTTAAGCAGATTCAGGAGAAATGATATTCAAAGGCTTCATCTTCATGAATATAAACCAGTGCTGTTTTTCTTTTCTTTTCTTTTCTTTTCAAATACTTTCACCTTGTGCTGTGAGACACTGGGTGCACACAGAACATAATGAAAGGAATGCTAGAAGGCAAGCTTTGTCTCATCACTCTTTCCCCCCACACTTTAGAGTTGGCCAAAACACTCTGCTTCTGTAACTGGCCAAGTCTCAATGCCTGCAAAGTGTTTTTGGAACTGATATGTATTGTACCCTCTTCTGTGACTTGCCTTCAACAGCACACATGGCCCACCAAGGGACTTTCCCCTTCATGTTCCGCAGTTAGCACTGAATCTCCTTGGCAAGGCACACAGTGACTGCACAATCTCACACCTGCCAGCACTGGAAAGTTCTGGAAACAAGGACTCTGTGCCAAACATTCCGCTGGAGCGCTTCCCTTCAGCCAGTTCCTCATTCTCTTGGCCCTTAAATGAGGAACCCACTTCTTGAACTTGGTTAAACTTTTGCAGCAATAGTATGCAAAATGCCAAACAGAGAACCGATGGGGACACCAAGACCCCCCAGTTCTAACACTGGCACTCTTGCTGTCTTTCGTAAGTCCTGGCTTTTGTATCACACCCTGCAGTTCCAGAAGGTTCCTCCTGACTGTTCCTCCTTTGCTCTTTATGATAGCTCTGTAAGATTGAGGGGACAGATTCAGATCAAGTGACATGTTTGAATGTTTTCCCTGTTCCAGGTTTTGTGCTGAGCCTTTCCTTATACGTAGAATTTCTGTAAATTGACCACCCAAGCGAATGTAACTGGTCCCCACAGGGAAGTAGGTCTACTGTACTGATAGGTACATGTGGTGCATGTCCAGTCTCTGAAAAGGAGGTCAACTTAAGGAGGTGGTCAATACAGGGAGGTGGTCCACTATGGAGACCTACTGTATTTTTTCTCGTGCAATCCTAGTGACTATCCTATGATGTGGGTTAAGGGAAGGTATCCACTATACAGATAGAAAGATTGAAGATCGGAGAGTAGAATGTTCCAGAATGGAAAGTTGGCCCTTTTTCTGGACTACATGTAACCTATTTAAATTCTGTGCCCCAGTTAAACTTTTTTTATTAACTACAATGAGCTTAAGAGATGATATCTAAGACTAAAAACAATGCCCAGCTACTCAAGAGGCGGAGGCTGGAAGATCACTTGAGCTTAGGAGACCAACCTGGCCAACATAGTGAGATCTCATCTCTATCAAAAAAGTTAAAAAGTAAAGACAATGACTAGTAATTATGGCCGTGTATGACCTCTTTATCCCTGCCAAAGATGTGGCCTCCATCCAGCTGTTCAGATGGATAATAATAAAATTTAATGAGATTGGAGGGAGGAGGCTGGGTGCTGTTGCTACGAGCTTCTAGGACACTCTCCACCTTCCCTGTAGTATTTGTCATGCTCTATTAAAACTAATGATAGCTAAAATTATCTTTATTTGATATTTTATAGAAGTAACATAATACAAAGTGTCGAAAAGGAAGTTAAGCATCCACTCAATCCCATCTCCCTGTGGTACCCGATATTAATACCATGCTTGGTAGATACATACCTTTCTCCTTGATCATATAGAGACATACAAATTTATATATGTGTGTATATATATCACACGTGTATAATAATGAATACATAAATATGTATGTGTATATATGAGTTTTCTGGCTTCTTTTTCACCAAAAGAGAATCATCTTTCTTCATTACTCTAAGTTACTTCCTTGTTTTTGCTTAATAATAGATCATATTATTAGATTATTTAGTGTATGGGAGGGAAAGTAATCTTTTCTTTGCCCTCTGCAGGTTGAGGCCTCTCAAACAACCAAACCCAGATTAACAAAACAACAGCATAATATTTAGTGTAAGTTTTACATGATATAGGAAACTTCAGAACCAAAGCCCCAATGCCCCAGAGATAACTGTGTTTTTATGATAAGTTTCTATGAAACATCAGCAGTCCTATGGAACTATGATTGGACCAAAGGAGGAAGGGTGTAATGGTAACAAAGGGGGAGCTCAGCACGACTCATTTGTTCAGTTTCTTCTCTGCATCTCTGTCTTTGTTCCTTTCCTCCAGGCATGGGCCAGGGTACTTGTCACACAAGGGTCTTCAAGGGAGAAGGTCAGAGAGACCTTCCTACTTAGGCTCATTTCTTAAAGCCCAGGTGCCATAGTTTGGGGAGCACTCCCTGCACCCCATCATCAGTAGGATACCCCTAAATTTGTGTCCCTAATTTCTTTATGCATGTAACATCATATGTAAAGAATAATATACAACAAACAATGAAAGCATAAACATTCCCAAGGTGAGGCTATATCATAACTCCTCTTTCGATCTCTTTGTTTCCTTTTCCTGCCACTATTAGCAAAGCTTCAGTAAAGGGTCCCGGATATATGTCCTTGAATACTATTTCTATGTGATAAATTCCCTGCACTGCTGAGTTACAGTGGATGCGCATTTTATTTTTTAAAGTTGTGACCAAATTACTTCCCTAAGAGGCTAAAACAATCACTCACATTTCAGCCAGGAACACAGGAGCAACCTTTTCTTCCACATCAGATGTTTGGTGTTTCTTGGTTTGTTTTGTCAGTCTAATGGGTGCAAAGTGGTACCTCACTGTTGATTTAATTTGCATTTCCCTCACTCTAGGTGGTTGAACATTTTTACATATGATTTTTTTAACCATTTAAATTTGCTTTACTTTGAATAATGCTGTTCAATTGCTTGTTTTTCTCGCTCTCTAGAGTATGAGCTCCATCAGGGCAGGTACCAAGTGTGCAATTTTTTTTAGACAGAGTCTCACTCTGCCACCCTGGATAGAGTGCTGCAGTATCATAGCTCACAGCAACCTCAGACTCTTGGACTTGAGCAATCCTCTTGCCTCAGCCTCCCCAGTACCTGAGACTACATGTGCGTGCCACTACACCTGGCTGCTTATTCTATTTTTAAATAAAGACAGGGTTTAGCTCTTGCTCAGGCTGGTCTCAAACTCCTGAGCTTAAGCAATCCACCCACTTCAGCCTCCCCGAGTGCTAGGATTATAGGGTGAGCCATTGCACGTGGCCTCAAGTGTTTCTTATTACTCTGGTTATTTCTAGTTCCTAAGATAGTTGACAGCAAATAGTAAATGTTCAATAAAACATTTAATGAAGGAGTGAATATCCTTCAACACAATTCTCTTCCAAGGAACTACAGCCATGTGTTGTATAATGACGTTTTCAGTCAACAACAGACCGTACATAATGCAGCGGTCCTATGAGATTATAATGCAGCTAAAATATTCTTGTTGCCTAGTGATCTTGTAGCTGTCATAGCTGTTGTGATTGTTGTAATGCTGTAGTGCAAGGCATTACTCAATGTGTACGATGCTGCCAGTTATATAAAAGTATAGTATATACAATGATGTACAGTAGAGTACCTAGTCCTTGATACTGATAATAAATGCTTATGTTACTGGTTCATGCACATACTAGACTGTATTTTTACTATTATTTTAGAGTGCACTCTAAAATATTTTTATTTTACTTTTTTTTAAGTTAAGGGTAAAGCAGCCTTCAGGAGGTATTCCAGAAGGGGGCATTGCTCTTGAGGAGAAGTCAGCTCTGTGTGTGTTATTGTCCCTGAAGATGCCCCAGGGGGACAAGACATGGAGGAGAGGACAGTGAATTTGATGGTTTGGACCCTGTGTGGGCCCAGGGCTGTTGCATGCATAATGTGTGTGTTTGTGTCTTAGTTTTTAACAAAACAGTTTAAAAGGTAAAATAAGTTAGAAATTTAAAAATAGAAAAAAGCAGGTAAGAACAACAGAAGAACAAAAATATTTTGTACAGCTGTACAACCTTATAAAGTTAAAATGTTACAGTAACCTTAGGTTAATTTATTATTGAAGAGAGAAAAAACATTTTTTAAAACTAATTCAGCGCAGCCTAAGTCCACAGTGTCTGAAAGTCCGCGGGGGTGCACAGTGATGTCCCGGCCTTCACACTAACTCACCACCATTCATGCACTGACTCACCCAGAGCAACTGCCAGTCCTGTAAGCTCCATTCACGGTAGCCATCCTATACCAGTGTGCCATTTAAAAAAATCTTTTATACAATATTTAATATGCCTTTTCTATTTTTAGACATGTTTAGATACACAAATACTTACCATTGTGTTATAATTCCTATTCAGGACAGTTGGTATTAGCCCAGAAGAAATAGGCTCTACCACGTAGCCTAGGTGTGTGGTAGGCTTCACCATTTGTGGAAGTGCACCCTACAGCAGGGGTAGGGAACCAGTGGCCTTCCAGATCCTTCAGTGTGGCCTTCTGAGTTCAAATGGCCGCGCTTAAGGATCTAGAAGGGCACAGGAGGCCTTAAAGTTATAGGCTCCCCACCTCTGCCTATATTGTTCATATGACAAAATTGCACCATGATGCTTTTCTCTGAAAGCATCCCCTTCATTAAGCAATGTGTGACTGTATGTTAAAGAAATGACGATATCTATATGTATGCAATGATTTATTCACAAGAAAATTAATTATAACATTAGAATTAGAAATGGACTTAAAGGTTCAATGATGGAGTTATAAAATAAAGTAGATAATGATATTTGATCCAGAAAGAAATCAACAATAATGGCTATAACAGCTAGCTTTTATTTAATGGATATTTTTAGGGAGTGCATTAAAAGTATTTTATACATTTTCTTGTCTAATTCTTACAACGTTCTACGATTTAAAATCAACTATAATACTGTATGCACAATATAGTCCTAACTGTTCAAAGAAATACTTCTATAACTATAGATGAGTAACTGGGAAAATACACAGCAAATTATTGACTGTGGTTTATTTGTGTGAATTAAAAAGTGCAGATTATTTTTATTTTCTTTTTTGGTCATACTTATTTTTATCTAAGTCTTCTCCAACTTCTGTTATTAGAAAAAGAATGTAAGAAAAGCTATCTCTTAATAATAATCTAGAATCTGATGCTTTTTTCTTGTTTTTAATATGTACCTCTCTGTTGTACATGCATGTATATTTAAGAATATATATACATATTTAGAGACCTCTCTCTCTACACACACACACACACACACACCTCACTTTTTCTTTTTATCCAAATAAAGTCCTACAATAAAGCTGATAAATACCCAATGAAATAGCTCATTGGCCGTCTCATTTTTCCTAGATAATATATGTCCTGGGGCTTGTTTCCCCATGAATGAGGTATATTTGTCTCTTTGGTCTTTTAGAGTTGCCCCAAAGGGCCATTAATCATTCTGTCTGGAGCCCAAAGAGACCCTCTGGAAACGAGCAAGGTGTGGGCAGCCCGTGGGGCTCGCCGCCGTGATGAAGGGCCTGTCCACCTGGATGGGGCCGGTGCAGGAGCCCAGCTCCTGATGGAGAGGGCCCTTTCCCGCCTGGCTGGCCTGCGCAGCAGGTGAGGCCCCCACCCACCCCCTCACACCTCTAAAGCAGTTCTTTCCCCTAATGTAATAGGAAACTGATGAGGTTTTCTCTTGTGGAAATCAAACAGACTTGAAGTGTGGGCAGTGAGCAGAGGCAGGAGAAAACAAAGAGGCCATTCACAGGACCACAAGGACGACTTCTCCTTAGCAGCAGTCCCCGCCCCCGCCCCCCAAACCCACTACAAACAAATAAATAAAGACAAATGAAAAGTTTTAGAAGTCTTAGTTTTCTCCTCTTTCACACCGCATTACTTTTTTTTTTAGAGACAGAATCTCACTTTGTCACCCTGGGTAGAGTGCTGTGGCATCACAGCTCACAGCAACCTCTAACTCTTGGGCTTAAGCGATTCTCTTGCCTCAGCCTCCCAAGTAGCTGGGACTACAGGTGCCCACAACATCCAACTATTTTTTTGTTGTAGTTGTCATTGTTCTGGGCTGGGTTCGAACCTGCCGGCCCCAGTGCATGTGGCCAGCACCTTAACCCCTGAGCTATGGGTGCTGACCCACATTCTCTTTCTGAGTGGCAGCAACCACAGCAGAAGCAGCCATAAGCAAATCTCCCCCACGCCTTGCCCTGTCCTCAGCAAACTCAGGGCTGATTTCATTTGTGTTGATTTAAGCTCTTTCTAAGGTGTTTCGTGGGCATCAAGCTGAACCAAGGACTCCAGGAAAGCTATATTGAGACACAGCGTGAAGGCCACATGCCTCCCCCCCACCCGCCCACCCAAAGAATGGCCCTGAAAGCCCTTGGGTAAGCCTGGAAAGTCACTGAGCCACGTGGATCCCTCCGGCCCTGGGTGGAAGAGGCCCACCTCCCCTCCTCACCTGTACCTCCTGCCAGCTCAGTGCCAGAGTCCCACCAGGCCCCTGAGTGACATGAGGTCAGGGATCAGTGAAAATCAGTCTAGTTGCAGGGCTATTCATACCGTGGCTATTCATACCCATTTCCCTATTAATATTCTTAAAATTAAATTTCCCTTTCTCAAGAGACCTAGGTTTGGGGACCTGGGCCTGGAATAAACTATACCTCCCTTTCTTGGTGTTACCCTTATTGAGTCCAGATCCTCAGCTAGAACAGTGGGGACGGAGCTCTGCAGGCGCGGGGTGCCCCTTAGCCCCTCAGTGCTATGCTTGCCTCTTCTTAGCGATTTAGCTCTTCCCTGCTCCCTGCTTGCTCCTTCTCCAAAAAGGTTCCATCCATTTTCCTGTGTTTGTTTATTTGCCAAAAGAAGCTGCTATAGTAGAGAAAAGATTTCATCTTTCTAGGGTCAGGGGTGAGATCCCTATAACAAAAGACAGATTAACAAAGGAAAAGCATAACCAAATGTATTTAATACAGTACTGTGTAAGTTTTACGAGACACGGGGGACTTTGGAAATGTAGTCCCAAAGAAACTAGAAGACCTGTGCATTTTTATGCTTGGGTTTGATGAAGGGTAGACAGATTAACAAGAGAAAAGCTTAATGCATTTATTTAATAGAAGTTTTAAGTAACACAGGAAACTTTGGAAATGAAGACCCCAAGGACCCAGGAAAACTGTATGCTTATGTTCCAAGAAGAATGGACATTCATGTGTGTAAAAGTAAGATCGAACAAAAAGGAGGTGTGCTCTAAGGGCAAGGAACAAGGGGACTGACTTACAAAGACCTGTTCAGATGCTTCCCCGTGCTTTTGTGTCTTGAAAGACAAGGACATTCCTTTCCCCTCCTGTGAGAGCTCGTGACCTGCTTCAGAATCCTCTGTGGGCAGCTTCAGGGGAGAGGAGCTTCTGCTGTTTTCTCAAATGCCAAAGTGCTATGTTTTGGAGTAGCATGTCTTGAACCCCATCACTGCCACCCGTCCTCTTCCACTGGACTTGAGAGTGGGCTCCTCCTGAATCCCCCACCACACACACACACAGTTCTGCCAAGACAAGAGGGACCCAACCCTGTCACAAGGATGGAGTGACCCAGAAGTCAGTGGGAGGCTCAGGAGGTGGGAGGCAGGTGCAGAGGGGCCAGCACTCCCTGGAAAGCCTCCCAGACACCCAGCAGCAGGAGTATCTGTCAAGGCATCTGGACCCACACACGCCTCTCCTTCTCCTGTTGCCACTGAAAATACAGAGAGGCGGTGCCAGAGCCAGCTCCTAAAAGCAGACGGTTAGTTTTCAGGAAGTGTGGGGGCCAGCTGAATTCCCACCAGAGTCTTGAAGCCAGTAGCAGAGGGTGTGCTGAACTGTGGAAATCGCCGATCTTGCTACAAATGGGACTCTTTTTTGTTTGCTGGAGAGCCTGTTGCTAACCAAGCCTCAGGAGTGAGTCCACTGGTGTTGGATGGGTGAGGCCGGGGCCCTCCCAACCTCCCACTTCTAGCTATAGAAGAACATCCGGGAGGTTCTATAACCTCACCGTGCCTCTTTCCTTTCTCGCAGGACGGTAGTGCCTACAGGAGGACTAAATGAGTTCATTTACTAAAAAGGCTGAGAAACGTGTCTGCCACATTGGCTTTCCCGTTACTGCTTTTAATTCTGCTTTTAATACCAGAGGGAGCAGAATGCGTGGAGAAGCACTAATTTAAACAAACAACAACAAACCCCTGTACACCTCACAAGTAGCTTTGGGGTTTAGATGTAGCTAGTTGAAGACATCTAGGTGCTATAACTTTTCAAAGTGAGCCAAGAAAATAAGTAGAAACACAAAAATAAGGATTCAGCAAATAGTTGTAAAAGGAATCAGAATGAGAGACAATGTAAAAGTCAAAACATTTCCTGAGTCTAGCGTCTGCATCTGCTGATTTCTCCTTCGACGTCTGCTAAGGATGGGAAGACAAGACATCTCAGAAGTGTGACTGACTCTGGAAGTCCGCCTGAGAAGCTCAAGTCCTTCATTGCAATTATTCCAATGACACTTTTGCTGTTTTTGCTGTTCTGAGAAAGAAATCCAAGAGTGTTAAATTTGCAGATGAAGAAACCTGGGTCGCTCTTCATGCACTTTCAAATCTGCGGTTGAGCCAAACGGTATTGAGAGGAAGGGAAACCAATCACCAGCCAGGTTCTTCTTTCCATGTGGAGAAAATTCTCTTTCGTCCAAGGCCTCATGCACCCAGGTAGTCCCAGGCAGATATTCTAATTTGGGTTTCTGTTTCCCCACTTCAGTTCTTAGGCCCCCTGCCTCCTTTTGGACTCTCTGACTTAAGATATTTCTCATTTCAGGGACAGACTTTGCCAGGAGCACTTTGGTCTCAGACAGAAAACAAAACAGACGCACTTCAAAAATGATCCAAGTGTTGTTATGTTTCTGAATTTCTTTTTTTTTTTGATCCCTCACCCAACCATTTTAAAAGAAATTCCTGCTGTTTGAAATAATCACCTGAATCTCCTGAGAAGCTTTAAACCACGTTAGACAATTAAACAGATTCCTGGCATAGCGGAGGCCATCTGCGTGTCTGGGTAGCCTGAAAGCAGCACGGTGAAGCCAGAGGTAGCAATCAGAGGGCGCTCGGCAGGTGCGAGTAAGGGCTTTCCCCCCCTAGAAGGGAATGCATCTCAAAGTTGCTTTGATCGTATCCTCACGACTTCTTGTCAGCCCAATGCTTCCAGCATAGTTTTGCTAAAAAAAACATCCTTTTGTGCTGACAAGATCACGTGATTTTGCCCCATCCTTGTTTCTTCACATTTAATAAATTATAAGAAAATAGAGCTAGAGGACATTGCTCCAAAGACAAACTTTCTTTTCTGTGATTTTCTGCACAGCATAACATGCTCTTAAGTGGGGGTGGGGTGGGGTGGTTACTAGTGTGACATGATAACCCTGGTACCCAGGAGCATAAAGGAGCCATCAGGCTCTAAGCACAGAGGTCTGTCTGGACAGGTGTGTTTGGAGCACGGAAAGGTCCACAAAGAAGTGCCAAATGTGTGAGGGTCAGAAGAGCTCTTCTGCCTTAAAAACATACTGTAATTTTACCTTTGTGTCCATCAGAAATACTACATATCTAGAAGCAAAAGTGGGCTTTGTTTTCTCAAATCAGATGGACACAAAGAAACAGTGGAAATATAGACACCTTATATATTTATTGTGACTATTCTCGATACAGAAAAAATTAGGGCAGCTCCCCACAGTGCATAAAATTTAAGATAAACTGTTTAATTTTAATTTTAATTTTTTTTTAGGGACAGGGTCTCACTTTGTTGCCCTCAGTAGAGTGCCGTGGCATCACAGCTCACAGCAACCTTCAACTCCTGGGCTTAGGCGATTCTCTTGTCTCAGTCTCCTGAGTAGCTGGGACTACAAGTACCTGCCACAATGCCCAGCTATTTTTTGTTTTGCAGTTTGGCCGGGGCTGGGTTTGAACCCACCAACCTCGGTATATGGGGCCAGCGCCCTATCTACTGAACCACAGGTGCCACCCTGTTTAACTTTTAGATTATAGTAAAATACACACAACACAATATATACCATATTAATTATTTTTAGGTGTACAGTTCAGTAGTGTTAAGTATCTTCACGTGGTTTCAGAACCAATTCCTAGAATTTTTTCATCTTGTAAAGTTGAAACTCTGAAACGTGAAACAACTCCTCATTAGCAAGTTGTTTTTTTACAAGTTTATGCACTCCATAATGAAAATCAAAAATATTTGTAAAAATTAAGCAAATGTAATCACCTTTGCAATTCTTTAAAGAAAGCTTTTGACTTGGAAGCATTTTGCCTACCAACCTGAAAATTCCTTTGGACAGAAAAAAAGGGTGAGATAAAAGCCAGTAAGGAAGTAAGAACAGAATTTCATGAGAGTAAGCAACAGTAGAATGACATCTCTAACTTCTTCTTTTTTTTTCTTTGGAAACAGAGTCTCACTCTGTCGCCCTTGGTAGAGTTCCGTGGCATCACAGCCTACAGCAACCCCCAACTCTTGGGCTTAAGCGATCCTCTTGCCCCAGACTCCCAAGTAGCTGGGACTACAGGCACCTGCCACAACACCCAGCTATTTTTTGTTGCAGTTGCCTCTACTTTTTTAGCTGGCCGGGGCCCAGTTTGAACCTGCCACCCTTGGTATATGGGGCCAGTGCCCTACCCACTGAGCCACAGGTGCCGCCCAAGTTTGTAACTTTTTTAGTACATAAAATACACGTGCTTGGATCTGGTTGCAAGAGCTGGGCCACAAATCCCAAGGAGGCCCTCTGAAAGCCTCTGTGAGGAGACAAAAATAAGCAGTTACAAGGAATCAAAAGCTAATCCGCTGCTGCTCTCTTGAGACCAACCAGAAAAGAGGTGTACGTGAGATTAAGACAAAAAGGGCTGGGAATGAACAGAAAAGGGCAGGAGTCTAAGGGAAACTAGAGAATCCTACCAGAGTTCATGGATGGAAGGATATAGTATGCAATTTGTTTGACTCAGGCTAAGGGCAAAGTGTGATGATGAATGAAAAGACGCTGAGTACAGATTCTAGAGCAGCAAGTCTCCAGCTAACTCAGAGCTAGGTCGTGGGAGAATGCTGCCTTGTGGGGGAAAGTCCCTATCCAGAAAGGACTTTCCTCAAACCTAAGCCAGTGGGGCTAAGAAGCAAACCCACCTTCAAATCCATTTCCAAGCTAAGCACCTGACATCTATATCCGCATGCGTAAGTTATATTTCCATAATCTTCATTCTGTAATACATATTGCACTTCAAGGCTTCCAAGATTATATTCCAACAAGGAAAATCCTTTGGATGCTGGCACTGGAATCTAAGAAGAAAATAGAGAGAATGTCTGCTAAATTCAGGCATAAACAGAGATGAAAATCTGTCCTTAGGATTGATGGCATGCATGGTGTGGAAAAGAAAGTTTTTGTGGGTTCTCAAAAGATGCTTTTAGATCCACGGAAGAGAAATAGTCAAATGTGGATGTTTCTGACAGCCTCTCACAGCTTTACTTGGAAGAATTTTAGCAGTGTTTCCTGAAATTTGGAGAGTTTTCAAGCATATTGTATGGCATTTGTATAAAGCTGTATCCTATAGAGCTAGAATATTACGCCTTCTTATACCTTATAGAAATGATGCCATTATACTTGGGCCACTACAGGTACCATGGTGGGGGGTGGAGGAAACACTTGTTCCAGGTCGAGTTCCATTATTTATTAGCTATGCAGTGCTGTGCAAATCACTTAAACACTCAGAGCTTTCATTTTCCATCTGTAACATGAGCAGGGTCATACTGTCTTATAAAAATCATCAGGAGGAGCTAGGGCGGCGCCTGTGGCTCAAAGAGTAGGGCGCCGGTCCCATATGCCGGAGGTGGCAGGTTCAAACCCAGCCCCGGCCAAAAACCACCAAAAAAAAAAAAAAAAAATCATTAAGAGGAATGTGGATCAAATTGGATTCAAGAAAGTGTTAGATGGGTTTAAGGAATGTGTTGTTGAACTTCCATCAACATGGCCAATGAACATAAGGTGGACTAGAGTCTTCCAGTTACAATGACATCCACATACTGAATAAAATACAACATTTAAAAGTACAGGAGGAGAGCCTAGCTCGAAGAAAAATGTGGGAAATCCCCAAGTGTCAGAATTGAAAAAAATCCAAGCCAGAAGAATGGACAAGCCAACAGAGAAGCAGCCCCTGGCACTTCACTGGGTTTCCAAAGTTTCCAGGTGCAGGGCAATGAGTTTCTGGTGCCCACAGAGGTAAGAGGATGAGCCTTTGCCTGTGGAAGGTGATGGAAGGATAAGTCCCCAGAAAAGAACTACAGTGGCCATTGAGCTAGAGCTATCATGAGAAAATATCATAGACTTGGAGGCTCATGTGACAGAATTTTAATTTTAGAAGTCCAAGAACAAGGTGTGGGCTGGTTGGTTTCTCCTGAAGCCTCTCTCATTGGCATGCAGAGGGCCACCTCCTCTCCGTGTCCTCCCATCCCTGGTGTCTCTTATTCTTCAGTTAAGGACATTAGTCACATTGAATTAGGCCTACCTTTATGCCCTATCTCCAAATACACTCACTCAGGTACGGGGGCTAGGACTTTGACATACATATATTTTAGAGGGACACATTTCATTCAATAACAGGGACAATAAAGGCCCACACATAGGCCTAGAGAGGCCTCAAGAAAGCTTAAGAAAATTACCACTTACCAAAAGCTTAGGTGGGAAGGGGGAAATCCCACCTGCGAAAAATAAAAGCCCAAGCTTATTATATGTACAACTGTGGGCTTTGGACCTACACTCCCTGTGTGGTGTGGGAACTTTGAGCAGGGAACTGATCCGAAAATGCTATTCCATGGCCATGAACGTCTCTAAGATCCTTCCAACCTCCCCCAGAAACTAAAAAAGAAACTTCATTTGAGGGCAAATTTCACAACCCAGGGCATGACACAGATTTTTTTTTAATCCTGCTGAAAATTAATTCAAATAAACAAAATGCAGACTATAGGAAGACACTACAGTGAAAGTCATCAAATGCAACAGACCAAGGCTTCTCAAAGCGTGTTCCCTGGAGCAGCAACCTCAGCACCACCTGGAACTTGTTACAAATGCACATTCTCGGGCCCCACCCCAAGTCTTTGTGAACCATAACCCTGGGAGTGGGACCTAGTACTCGGTGTTTTATCAAGCCCTCCCAGGGAATTCTGATGGCTGGAGAAGTGTGAGAATCCTTGCAATAAGGAGTAGCTTCCCCAGAAGCTGTGGATTCTTACACTTCCAAATAGTCCCTCCCTCCTCCCCAAAGCCACCGGCTTAGTCACCCATGCCATCAAACATACTCCCCATTACCTTTCTGTTGCAGGGGCCACCTCCTCTCCATATCTTCACATGGAGAGTTTTCCCCGAGTTTACCAGTTCTCTCTGCCCTCTCCCCAGAGTCTGGCACACAGCAGGTGCTCAATATATTTTTACTGAATGTAAGAATGAATAAGAGCTGTGTGTGTCATTGAGGTATGTTCTTTTAAAAAGCATCTAAGCCTACATTTGCTATTTTAAATGCAGGTAGTGGGTGGTGGGCTGCTACCCCAACATGGCTAAATCTAGAAAGCGTAACAATGAGGCAAAGAAAGCCACTTGGTAGGCGTTCCTATCAGTGGCTGTCCTCTCTCTGTGCCTCACATCATCTCCCCTCTGTACGCTTCTGTCTCTGCACATGGCATTCTTTTTATGAGGACACAAGTCATAGGAACCCACCACCCTACTGCAGTATGACCGCATTGTAATTTATCTAATTCTGTCTGCAATGGTCCTTTTTCCAAATAAGGTCACATTTTAAGTTATTGGGGTTTAGGGTTTCAACATATGAATGGGGGGTGGATGACAAAATTCAACCAATAACAGATACGTACAGTCCACTATGGGAAAATCAAATTATATAAAACTTTAAAACACAAAGCAATGCATCATATTACTTTTGGACACATACATGCATAACGAAAGTATAAAAATCTGAACAGGAAGAAAAAGACCAACTTCAGCGTAGGGCTTCCCTCCAAGAAGGGAGAAAAGAAGGGAAGTGGTGTCGAGAAGAGATCGGGGAAAAAAAGATTCAACGGTATTTTCTACACTCAGTTCTTTTACAATATGAAGCAAATAGCACTGTTAACATTTGTTAAGTGCCTGTGGTGGGCATTTTCTTATTTTTGGCTTTTTTCCTGCACATCTGAAATATTTCAAAGTATGTTGTTTGTTTATTTGAAAAGACAGCATTAGGGGGGAAGGTCCCTTGTTATAATGAACACGAGACGTTAAGGCATGCACAAATGCAAGGCTCGGGGAACGACATCAGGAGGTGCCAAGGAGCAGTGGGAAGTTAGGAAAGAACAAGGACAAAAGGCTGAAACCAAGAGCCAGGCCAGACTGCAGCGGGCTGAATATGTCCCAAGTTAGGCCACCAGTCACAGGAATTAGGAGATGAGGCAGGTTAACACAGGCAAAGAGGACAACAGTGTCATGAATCGAGGTGACACTGCCAAGGTCTCAGGAAAGCCGAAGGTGTGGTGCGGGCACAGGTGAGACCCAGGTGAGCTGGGTCCAGAAATGCGGGCCAAATAGACAGGCATCCAAAGTTCAAACTTGCTCCAGGCAGGAAGCCAAGATTAGTTGCTGGAATAAGAAATCCATTCTGTCAAGCAGACCTGGATTAGGAATTTTGCCTTAGAATTCTAGAGAGGAGGTTGGATTCCTATTCCTTCACAATGGCTGCTTCGAAAATGAATGACTGCAATTTGGCTGAGGTCCCAAACCCAACCGGACCTGGGTGTTCACAGTTTTCCCTGCAGCCAACACAGTAACCTAGGGAAAACAGGGCAAAGAGTGGGGGTTCGGGGGAGCAGAGACTTAACCCTGACCCATCTCTGCCTAACTTGAGAGAACTTAACATTTGCCAGGTCCGGAACTAAGCACTTTACTTACATTATCTCATTTCAACAACCCAGGGACGCTGGCATTCTCATCTTCATTTTACAGATGAAGAAAGACTAAGGCTTTGAAAGGTAATGTAACTTGCGAAAAACACAAGACCAGGAGAGGGAAAACTGGGATCAAATCCCAGCCCATTTGATTCCAGGGCTCATGATCTCAGTCCTGTGTTTTACGGTCCCCTTTCATTCGCATCAAAAACATTTGTTGAATGTCACCCTGTCTCTATTTCAGGTGCTGGAGAGGCAGCATTGAATGGGTCAGAAAAGGTCTCTGTCTTCACGAAGTAAATGTGCTAGAAAGCAGCTCCCACTCCATCTTAAATACTGCAGCACATGTAGCATTAGAAGCTTTTTAAGAACATACCCCAATAAACTTAGCCTGACTTTTTTTTTTAAAGTATGAAGTGGGGGGTCTGCAGGGGAAAGCGATATGATAAGAGGTTGTACTGGCAGGAGGCTCTGTGACATGGAATGGCCAGGATTTCTAAAAGACAGTTCTAATTATTTTTGATGTGACAAAAAAGTAATGATGTTTGAGCTAAAAGGAAAAGAAAGAGGCTCACCCCCATGGAAGGCCCAGCCACAGGGAGACCCTGGTCTGGCAGAAGCACATGGGTGATGATTATTCTTGCCCGGGGAGAAAAAAAAAATCAATTCAAAAATTGCTTGTTCATGTCATGGTAAATCCTTAATGCTTTTAATGAAAATGCTTCTCCTTCATGAAATATTTTCTATTTTAAAGAAGAACAGCAAGTTAATACAGCGTTTCCAATAGCCTTTAAGTCAGGTTTAATTGGGGCAGCTCCCTCCAGTGAATCGAAAGATGACATTCGTCTTCATTGCCTGGGTAGAATGTTAAACTGGAAGCAGGGATAAAATGTCAAGGTAAAATAATGCTAATAATTATTCTGAATGTTACATTCTCCTTGACCTTGGAATTTAAAGGGCCAAAATGAAGGCTTTTTGTCAAAAGTCAAGAAGTCATCTAGAGACACTGATGACATTGATGATTAATGTAATCTGGGATTATTAGGATAGAAGTGCAGAATATGATTAGCTTCTAATATCTCGGTAATTCATTTTTATATTACTATAGAAACCATAGGGTATGTGCACATAAAAAGAATTGACACGCTGTGGATAATCCTAATCTCTAGAAATGTAAAAAGGAAACCTCTAAAGATAAGTATGACTTTTTAATTAAAGCACCAGTGACCAAATTATTAAATTTATAGCCCTGTAGTAAAAAAGGGAAGATGACCCTAGTCTAAGGAAAGATAATGATTTCTTATGCATGACACACATGTGCACACAAAAGAAATCAAGCCTCTATCTGCCGGGTCCTGTCGCTTCAGAGAATTTTCTGGTTCATTTGCAGTGACAAGAGACTGAGCACAGCCCGAGGAAGGCTCTCCAGCACCATGCCCTGAGCTGGCGACTCAAGCTGTCCCTGAAAAATGAGAAGTGGGGCTGACAGCAAAGCACCTCTGTAAGGGGAGAGATGGCGTTTGATATTTGTTGGGGGAGGAAAAATCAGCTTCTGCTTTAAATCAAGCTTTTGGTCCAAAGCTCAAGTGGGAAAAGTGCAAAGGTGAATAGGAAGCTGCTGTCTGGGACCCAGCATCCCTGCTCCCCGCCCGGCCCTGCACCAATTCATCTCCCTGGCTGCCTCTGCTCCTCACATCAGCCTGAAGGAGGAAGGCAGGGGGCGCGTGGGCAAGGACAGCGATTCTTATAGAAAAAGAGAAGACTCACAGACATATTAAACGCAAAGCAAAAAGGCTTTCAAGAGGAAAAAATATATATTTAACTCACCTATCTTAAAAGTAAAACTGGAACTAGGGAGCTTTACGACACACAATCAAGCAATAGATGTGATACAATGCGGATGTGTGTTCAAACCAATAGATGTGATACAATGCGGATATGTGTACAAACCAATAGATGTGATAGAATGCGGATGTGTGTACAAAACAATAGATGTGATAGAATGCGGATGTGTGTTCAAACCAATAGATGTGATACAATGCGGATATGTGTACAAACCAATAGATGTGATAGAATGCGGATGTGTGTACAAAACAATAGATGTGATAGAATGCGGATGTGTGTACAAACCAATAGATGTGATACAATGCGGATATGTGTACAAACCAATAGATGTGATAGAATGCGGATATGTGTACAAAACAATAGATGTGATAGAATGCGGATGTGTGTGCAAACCAATAGATGTGATAGAATGCGGATGTGTGTACAAAACAATAGATGTGATAGAATGCGGATGTGTGTGCAAACCAATAGATGTGATAGAATGCGGATGTGTGTACAAAACAATAGATGTGATACAATGCAGATGTGTGTGCAAACCACACATGGCATGCACACAGCACACAATGCATGACATGTACGGTAAATGTGGTCTCAATGTTTTCCCCAACAGAGCAGAAGAGAGACAGCAAAGGGGCAGAAAAAGAAGTGAGGGAATCAAGGAGGGAAAATGAGAGAGAGAAAAAGAATGTGGGCAAGTGCGTGGGCCCGAAGCAGAGAGCACAAAGAAGAGACCCGCGTGAAGGGGCTTTGGTACATCCTGGTGCACATCAGAGGCATGTGGGATCGTTTCTGATGAACTCTCTGGTAGTTGAGAGCAGATTCTCTGGTTTGAAGTCTCACTCTCAGAATCCTCCCAGCTCAGGATATAAATGCTGGTGCGCACGTCCACACACACATCCCCCACAGCCCCCGTGTAACACGTGCGTGGGCCCAGAGAGAGGCTCGCTCTCCTGGGGGTCCGTCCTTACCCTGCCTTACGCTGCAGGCATTCAGCATCGCAATAAATAACAAATCAGAGGAAGCTAAGACAGGCAGTGTTAGAAAAGAAATCACCTGAGCGCTTCTTACACTGCATGTCGTGCTGAAGGTGCTGTGAGAGCAAATGAAGGTGATAGACCTGCAAAATCCCAATAAAGTACAGAATGTTGCTTGGAAATTTTGCTAAATCAATACAGCCCACATGAAATCTCAGGAAGACTGTAAGACGTCTGGAATCTAGGTGTTCCAAAAGGTATTAGTTCACCATTTTCTTTCTTTCTTTCTTTTCTTTTTGGCCATATTTATTTATTTATTATTAAATCATAGCTGTGAACATTAATGTAATCATGGGACACCATACACTGGTTTTATAGACCATTTGACATATTTTCATCACACTGGTTAACATAGCCTTCCTGGCATTTTCTTAGTTATTGTGTTAAGACATTTATATTCTACATTTAGTAAGTTTCACATGCACCCTTGTAAGATGCACCATAGGTGTGGTCCCACCAATCACCCTCCCTCTGCCCATCCTCATCCCTCCCCTCCCTTTCCCCCTTCCCCCTATTCTTGGGTTATAATTGGGTTACAGCTTTCATATGAAAGCCATAAATTAGTTTCGTAGTAGGGCTGAGTACATTAGATAATTTTTCTTCCATTCTTGAGATACTTTGCTAAGAAGAATATGTTCCAGCTCCATCCATGTAAACATGAAAGAGGTAAAGTCTCCATCTTTCTTTAAGGCTGCATAATATTCCTTGGTGTACATGTACCACAATTTATTAATCCATTTGTGGATTGATGGGCACTTGGGCTTCTTCCATGACTTAGTAATTGTGAATTGGGCTGCAATAAACATTCTGGTACAAATATCTTTGTTATAATGTGATTTTTGGTCTTCTGGTTATATACCTAGTACAGGACTTATAGGATTGAATGGCAGATCTATTTATGCCATAGTATCCATGTACCACAATTTGTGAATAGCTTTTGTAACAACCTGTATGAACAGGAGACCATTCTTCTAAGTGAAGTATGACAAGAATGGAAAAACACTCACTAGTATTATAAATTGGAACTTACTGATCAACACTCATGTACACATTTGGTAGTAAAACTCATGGAAAGTAAGCAGGTGGGAGGGGGCAGGAGGAGGGGGGTAAATTCACACCTAATGACTATAATGCTCTCTGGGTGATGGGCACACTTAAAACTTTCTCAAACTGCATGAAAACAATTCACATAACCAAAACATTTGTACTCCAGTAATATTCTGAAATTAAAAAGTCTGGAATCTGAGATGCGGCAATAATCGCAGTTTGTCCTGCTCATTCCCACCCCCTAGACATTGCTGTCTTAGACAAACACACCCTTCAACTGACATCACCAGAACCTTAAAAGGGACAGTCCAGGTCAACACTGAACAGATATGAATGGGAAAAGTCTCACTGTCAAAACTCACCATTGCCAGGGGGCAGCTGGAGGTGATAGTAGTCCCTAAAAACTTCAGCAAGCAGCTTCATTTCATTTCATCAAACATTTACTAAGGACCGTGGGTGGACGCAGCACTGGAGCCTAGAGTGTGGTGATGGACCAGCCCCAGTGCCTGCCCCCACCTGGTCCAGGAGGGGCCAGACGGGCACACCAGCCTTAAAAAGACAGTGTTTCAAGGTGGTGGGAAGGAGGGGCTCATGTAACTCCTCTGAGGAAGTCACTTTTGAACTGAAGATTTAAGGATATTTGGGTGGGGAGCAGAACCAGCAGAGGAGACAGGAACAGCAACAGCTAACCAAGAGTCCGGCTGGACTGTGTATCTGAGCCTCAGTGTCCAAGGGGTAGAGGAGGCTGGAGGCAGCAAATCCACATCCCCACTCCCATCCCTCAGTCCCCGCATGCCCTGGCAGAGCCCATGATTGAAAATGGCAAGAGACATCTCACTAGGGGCCCTCATACGGCTGTAGTGGGTCTTTCCTCAGAAAGAGATGAGCACTTCCAGCTGCAAAAGAAGAATGAAGGCCAGAGAGGTAGCAGATGGAAGAATAAACCCCTGATGGCAGAAGACTGAAGTCCCTGGCAGCCCCACGCTGAACCTGGAGTTGACTATGACAGAGGCAGGACAGAGGAAGGGGTGAGTCTCAGCTGGAAGGGAGGGAAGTGGAGCCGAGGCGATGTGCTGCTGCTGGCTGGGTAACCTCGCCCCCTTCCTTCTTGATGGATGAGGACAGAGGGACTTGAATAATGGGAGACTGGGGACACCTATGAAAATGACTCCACCTGGGCCTGGAGTGAAGAGGCCCAGTTATAAGATTTTAGATACAGGAGAGGCACTGAAAATTTCAAAGTGAGAAGACACTTAACATTTTAAAATATTGCTCTTGGAACACAGAAGATGATGGACCAGCAGAAGCTGGCACTTCACCCCGTGTAGATGGGGCACTCTGACCCTCTCCAACTTCCCAAGAATTCTGAAGAGCCATCACATTGTCTGAATTCCAACTCAGAGTGACTGTAATGTTTATGATTGCCCAGACCAACATGGTAACTAACTACTATACTAGAAGATTGCCTCTATTCAACATCGCTACAAAATCCACCTCCATTTACAAAAAAGAAAAAGTAATGCTTGGATAAGTCATGCCATTTCTTAAGACAGTCTGTAAATCACATAAGTAAATATCTCAATACTTAAGAGACATATTCTGTTTTCAATTAAACATTATATTCTTCAGCCTGATAAACTATCTTAGTCATCAAATTTGGCCCTGAAAGACTCTCAGTTGTTTCCAAACATCTAATCAACTCTCTAAGCTAGGCAAAGATTCGTCAATTTTAGTATTTTTAAAAAATCTGAGACAAGTTCTGACAGCGTTTTTTATATCAAAACTAGTTTGAGCAACAGTAACATTTGAGCAATATTGTTTTAATAAGCTCATGGTTTCAGAAAGTGATTTAATTGATGGAGGCCTTTGTGATATAACTTCTGGCATGTATATTTTTTAAGAATCAGACTTAATGATTTTCCAACCTATGATATGCCATGTGTACTGAGTGGAGGAGGGGCAAAGCAAAGATTATATGTATGTTATTTCATTCCCTAGAGACATTGTCAAGATCCTAACAGGATGGTTCTAGAATCTCATTATCCTTGAGGTTATGAGCCAAATAGAATGTAATTATAATATATGCAAACTAGCCACATTAGAATCAACCAACCTGTTTAGCATCACTTTTATAAAGCATAAAGGAAGTGACAGTATTCCTTTGGTTCATTTCTCAACTTCTGCTGCTTAAAAAATGACACCTATTTGGATACATTAATACACGTTAATGCAAGATCCCATTAAAAAGTCATAGAGAAAGACCAATTACTTTTGTTTCTGACGATTTATCTTTTCCTGGCTTGCCCATAATGGCTTTGACCACAGCAGAAAAGGGCCAGATAATAGTACAGTCCATAGGGTTGAGTCACCCATGTTCCACTAAGCATGTTCTCCTACAGAATTGCAAAAGGTCATTTATAAAATCAACAGGGCAACTTGTAAAATATTTGGGGTAGGTGATAATATTCTGAAAAACAATTACTGTTGGAATTAAATATTGCATCAACATCAGAACCAATTATCCAATTACACAATACATTTTGAAATCCTCTTGGCCAGTGAATACCACCAACTGCATTGTGAAGATTGATGCCAGAACAAACTTCAGCTATATCCAGCATTCAAAAGATGTACCAAGACGTAAAGGCAAAGGAGGATAGAACATTTCTTGATTGTTTACCATGCTGCCTGCCTTCTCTGTGAAAATCTAAACTTAAGGTATTTTTAAAAATAGCTTCACTGAGACAGAATTTACATAAAATTTGCCCACTGTAAGTAAAAAATTCAGTAATTTTTGGTAAATTCGTATAGTTGTATAGTCATCACACCATCACCGTGGTCCAGTTCTAGACCATTTCCATTTTTAGTCAGTCTTCATTCCCGATCCCAGCCGCAGGCAACACTGTTTTCTGTCTTCTATAGTTTGCTTTTTCTGGACATTTCATGGAACTTGAATCAGATAGTCTTTCCTGCCTGCCTTTTTTCACTTAGTGTAGTGTTTGTAAGGTTCATGTATATTGAAGTGTATATCAATAGTTAATTTTTTAATTGTTGAATTAAAGAAAAATAAATTAAAAAATTTTTTCATTTCCATTATTGCTGTATAGGATTTCATTGTATGGATATAACGGATTTTGTCTATCCACTCACCAGATAATGGACATTTGGACTATTTCCAGTCTGGGGCTATTATTATCCTGATGTTATGAACATTTACATACAAGCATTTGTGTTGATATATGTTTTCATTCCTCCTGGGTAAATACCTAAGGGCATAATTGCTAACTTGCATGTGAAGTCTGTGTTTAAACTTTGAAGAAAATGCCAAATATTTTTTCAAGTGGCTATACCATCTTCATGCCCACCAATAATGTATCCAGGTTCCAATTTCTCCACATCCTCACCGACACTTTGTATTGTCAGACTTTTGATTGTAGCCATTCAAGTGGGTATACAGTGCTATCTTACTGTGGTTTTAATTTAGGGGAAATGAAACTAGCAATGTTAAAAGCCTTTCCAAGTACTACTAGCCACTGGAGATTTTCTTTGGTGAAATGACTATCTAAATCTTCTCTCAAAATTTTCCGTTTGCTGTTTCTTATTACTTAGTTGTAAGAGTGTTTTTAAAAATATCCCTAAATATAAGCCCAGATATGGAAATATATGCAAAATAGCATTTTCAGTAAGATATAGATACATTGATTGAAAGCTAGACAGAGAGATGATAGATCATATACTAGTACAGTTAGTAGTACTAGTACTAGTTATCTACCAGATTTACGAATACTTTCTCATCTTGCAGTTTATCTTTTTATTTTCTTAATGGTATCTTATGAAGACAAAGCTTTTCAATGTTGATAAAGCTCAAATTATCTTTTTTTTTTTAATGGATTGTGACTTTGATATTTCTCTAAGAAACCATTGATCCAAGGTCACAAAGATTTTCTTCTAAGTTTTTTTCTAGAAGTTTTAGAGCACTAGCACTTGCATTTAAGTCTGTGCCCCATTTTGAGTTAATTTTTGTTTATGGTGTAAAGTTTAGGTGGAAGTTTTATTTTCTTTCCATATGAAGAAAATTGTTAGTTTTTCCAGGACCATTTGTTGAAAATCTTGTTCTTTCTCCCACTGTTCTGGCTTTGCACTGTGATAAAAAGTCAGTATACCATAAATACAAGAATTTATTTCTTGAATCTGAATTTTGTTCCATTGAGCTAACTATTTACCCTATGCCAGTAGTATAGTCTTAGTTGCTGTGCCTTTATAGTGAGAGTAGAAATTCAGTACTATAAGTAATCCTACTTGGTTCTGCTTTTAAATAATTGCTTGGGCTTTCTAGGTCCTTTGAATTTTCAGATGCACTTTAAGATCGGTTTGCTAGTTCTTACCAAAAAATAAAAAACTTGCTGCGTTTTTGATAAGGATAGTGTTAAATCTATCAATCAATTTGAGGTGCATGTCATTTTAACAGTATTGAATGTTCCAATAGGTGAACATGGCATGTCTCTCCATTTATTTAGATCTTAAATTTCTGTCAATACTGTTTTTAATTTTCAGTATGAAAGACTTTCTTTTCTTTTGTTAATTTTGTTTCTAGGTAATTTAGTCTTTTGGAAGCTACTGTGAATAGAATTATTTCCTAATTTCATGTCCAGATTTTTGTTGCCATTATAGAAAAACAATTAATTTGTGTATAATAACCTTTTATCCTGGAAACTTGCTATCAAACATTTTCATTGGGTTTGGTAGCTCTTTACCAGATATTCTTTGTGGTAGGTTATTAAGGACTGTCTACATCCAGGATCACGTTTTCTGCGAAGATAGTTCTACTTTTTGCTTTCTAATCTAGATGCCTTCAATTTCTTTTTCTTACTTAATTTCAGTAGTTAAAAGCTCCAGTATGATGTAGAATAGAAAAGGTGAAAGCAGTCAGTTCACTATTAAGCCACAATTTTTTTTTTTTTTTGAGAGTCTCACTATGTTGCCCTTGGTAGAGTGCTGTGACATCACAGTTCACTGCAACCTCAAACTCTTGGGCTTAAGTGATTCTCTTGCCTCAGCCCCCCGGCCCCCATTGTTGTGGGCTCCTGTAATCCTGTAGCTGGGATTACAAGAGCCCACAACAATACCCAGCTATTTTGTTGTTGTTGTTTGTAGTTGTCATTGTTGTTTGACAGGCCTGGGCTGGATTCAAACCTGCCAGCTCTGGTTTATGTGTCTGGTGCCCTAGCTGCTTGAGCTATAGGTGCTGAGCCAAGCCACAGATGTTTTTATACATGCCTTTTATGAAGTTGAGGAAGCTCCCTTTATTCCTTGTTTATTGTGAATTTTTATAAGAAATGGGTGTTGGTGGTTCGGTGTCTGTAGCTCAGCGGCGAGGGTGCCAGCCACATACACTGGAGCTGGTAGGTTCGAATCCAGCCTGGGCCTGCCAAACAACAATCACAACTACAACCAAAAAATAGCCGGGTGTTGTGGCAGGTGCCTGTGGCCTCAGCTATTTGGGAGGCTGAGGCAAAAGAATCGCTTGAGTCCATGAGTTTGAGGTTGCTGTGAGCTGTGATGCCATTGCACTCTGTGGAGGGTGACAAAGTGAGACACTGTCTCAAAAAAAAAAAAAAAACAGAAAAGAAAAGAAACAGGTGTTGGATTTTTGTCAAATACTTTTTCTGCATTTAATAAGATTATCATTAAGTACTCGTGCGTCTTTTGCCTTTATTGCATGACTATGGTATGGTACATTAATTGATTTTGGTCTGCTAAACCAACCTTGCATTTCTGGAACAAGTCTCATTTAATGATGATATATAGTGTTTCTTTATAGATTTAGTTTCTTTATAGATTCAGTTTGCTAATATTTAAGAAGATTTTTGCATCCCTGTTTATGAGGAATATTGGCTGTTGTTTTTACTTGTGATGTCTTTGTTTAGCTTTGATATGAGTTGGGAAGTGTTCCTCCTCTTTTATTTTCTGAAAGAATTTACCTAGACTCTATATTATTTCCTCTTTAAATAGTTGGTTGAATTTATCAGTAAGGGCATTTGGAAGTGGGATTTTCTTTGTGAAAAGATTATGTACAACAGGTTGAGCAATCCTTTTCTTTTTTTTTTTTTTTATAGAGACAGAGTCTCACTTTATCACCCTCAGTAGAATGCTGTGGCGTCACAGCTCACAGAAACCTCCTACTCCTGGGCCTACGCAATTCTCTTGCCTCAGCCTCCCAAGTAACTGGGACTACAGGTGCCCGCCACAAAGCCTGGCTATTTTTTTGTTGCAGTTTGGCCAGGGCTGGGTTTGAACCCACCACCCTTGGTATTTGGGGCTGGCACCCTACCCACTGAGCCACAGGCGCCACCCAGGTTGAGCAATCCTAATCTGAACATTCAAAATCTGAAATGCTCCAAAGTCCAAAACTTTAAACGTGATGTCTTAAGTGGAAAATTTCACACCTAACTTCATGTAACAGGTCACATACATTGTTAAAATTTGTATAAAATTATCTTGAAGCTATATAAAGCATATATGAAACATAAATGAATTTCACATTTAGACTTCGGTCCCATTTCCAAGATATCTCATTATATATGTACAAATATTCAAAAATTTAAAAGAAACCCTAATCTCAAACACTTCTAGTCCCATGAATTTCAGATGAGGGCTACTCAACCTGTATTTCATTGTCTTTACTTGTTATAATTCTGTTCAGATTTCCTGTTTTTAGTTGAGTTAATTTGGTAATTCATGCCTATATGAGAATTTGTCATTCCCATTTAAGTTGTCTAATTTATTGGCATAAAGTTATATCATGTTCTCTTATAATTCTTTTACTTTCTGTAACATCAGTAGTGATATACTTTCATTAATTCCAGATTTTGATGATTTTTAACTTTCTCCTTTTTTTCTTAGCCAGTTCAGCAAAAGGCTTATTAATTTTCTTGACCTCTTCAAAGAACTAACTTGGCACTAGTCTCCTCTATTGTTTTTTCACTTTCTATTTCATTGATTTCTTACATTTACCATTCTTATGTCCTTCCTTCTGCTTCCTATGGGCTTAGTTTTCTCTTTTTTATCTATTTTATAGTGGAAGCTTCAAGATCTTCTTTTCTAATACAGGTCTTTAAAGCTGGAAGTTTTTCTCTAAATAACGTTCTAGTTGAATTCATAGTTTTTGGCCTGTTTCATTCTTATTTTCATTCCATAAAAAATATTTTCTAATCCTCCTTTTGATTTTTCCTTATACCCACATGTTACTCAGAATTAATTTATTTCCAAATATTTGGGGGAGTTGCCAAATTATTGATTTCTACTTTAATTTTGTTGTGATTAAATACTTTCGATCCTTTTAAATTGATTAAGACTTGTCTATTCTGGAAAATATTATTTTTGCACTTGAAAAATATATATTATAAAGTTGTTGAATTAGGTGTTATATAAATTCCATTTAAGTTTGATAATATTGTTCAAGTCTTCTATATATTTGCTGATTTTCTCTTTGGCTTTCTATCAATTATCAATAGTGGATAGTTGAATCTCCAACTCTGTTTAATTTAACATTTCTTCTTTTGTCAGTTTTAGTTCATAAATTTTAAGGTTCTGTTTCTAAATAGGTATACATCAATAGTTGTTATATCTTCCTCATGTACTATCCTTTTATCATTATGAAATGTCCCCTTTTATTTCTAGAATAATTTTTTTAATTTTATTTTTGACAAGTAATAATCACATAAATGTATAGAATACAATGTATTGTTTTGATATATGTTTCCTTTGTAATTAAATCAAGCTAATTAACATAACCATCACCACTGGTAATTTTTTTGATGTGAAAATACTTAAAATCTATTCTTTTAGTAATTTTGAAATATACAGTGCATTGTTGTTTATTATGATCACCGTTCTGTTGTTTATTATGATCACCGTTCTGTGCAACAGATAACTAAAACTTATCCCTCCTGTCTAAGTGAAACTTTGTGTCCTTTGACCAACAACCAACTCCCCTTCTCCAATCTCTGGCAACTGCCATTATACTCTTTGCTTTTATAAGTGCAACTTTTTTTAGATTCTTTGTGTAAATGAGATCATGCAGTAGTTGCCGTTTTGTGCTTGGCTTATTTCACTTAGCATAACATCTTCCAGGTTCATTCATGTTGCAAATGAAAGAATTTTCTTCTCTTTTATGGCCAAATAGTATTCCACTGTGTGTGTATGTGTGGGTATCTATAAATATAATGCCTTTTTTTTTTATCCTTTCATCAGATGGCGGACACATAGGTTGCTTCTATATCTTAGCTATTGTGAATAATGCTGCAATGAATAGGAGAGTATAGATACTTCTTCAGCATACTAATTTCCATTTCTTTGAATATATATCCAGAAGTGGAATTGTTGGATCTGCAGTAATAAATTTTTACTTAAAGTTTATTTTGTTTGATATCTGTATAGCCATTTAAGCTCTCTTATGATTACTGTTTGCATAGCATATCTTTTTCTACCTCTTTATACTCAACCTATTTGTGTCTTTGACCCTAAAGTGTGTTGGTTGTAGACAGCACATTGTTACATCTTTCTTGCTTTTTCATTTATTCTGACAACCTCTGCCTTTTGATTGGAGTATTTAGTCCCTTCGCATTTAATGTAATCATTGTTTTGGTTGAATTACATCTGCCATTTTGCTATTTGTTTTTATTATATCTCAAGGCTTTTTGTTCCTCTAATCCTCCTTTACTAATTTCTTTTGCATTAAATAGTTTCTGGTGTGCCATTTTAATTTTTCTTTTTCTTTTTTAATTCTATTTTTAAGTTATTTTCTTAATGGTTTTTCTAAGGATTATCATATGCATCATTGCATAGCAATCTACTTCACTTTAATTCTGACTTAATACTGTTAAAATATTGCAGCCTTTCTTCAATATAACTCTGTTAAGCCAGGTGCAGTGGCTCATGTCTGTAATCCCAGCACTTGGGAGGCCAAGGTGGGTGGATTGCCTGAACTCACAGATTTGAGACCAACCTGAGCCAGACTGAGACCTCCATAAAGAGTGGGGCATGTGCCTGTAGTCCCAGCTACTTGGGAGGCTGAGGCAAGAGAATTGCTTAAGCCTAAGAGTTTGAGGTTGCTGTGAGCTATGATGCCATGGCACTCCACCAAGGGTGACAAAGTGAGACTCTGTCTCAAAAAAAAAGAAAAGAATGCAGCTCTGTTTTCTCCCTCCTCTTTTGTCACACATATTACATAATTGTCACACTAATTACATGCATATGGCATAAAAGCAACAATACAATTTTATAATTATCACTTCTACAATTTTAAATGTCTTTTAAAGAACTTAAGAGAAGAAATGAAAAACATAAATTTATACTTTTATATTTACCCACATAGTTGACTTTTAGTTCTATTTCTCCCCCTATCTATTCTCTGCCTCAACCTCTCATCCCTCAGAGTGGCCCAGCCATAGGAAAACATGATGATAGCCACAGAAAACATCCTGAAACTAAAGGCTGCCCAGAAGTTGGATCTCTGATATGTTTTTCTAAAAGTAAGAAATTTTCAAAAATGTTTCAAGCACCATCTTCCTAAGGAGTCTCTTCTTAGGAATAATTTTCCTGCATAACATTAGAGCATTGCAACCTAACATTTCACCTTCTTCTGTTTTGAGGGTAACTTACTACAACTTGTGAGCCTCATCCTTGAGTAGCTGCTGATTTACTTCTTCCAACATACATTCTTGGCAACCTCAATTGCTGTGCATTTCTAACATCCAGGTGTTTCTCTTAACCTGCCAATGAGCTGGCTCAGTTCCTCAACATGATTGCTTAGAATAGTTTTCCTAGATATTTTTGAATGAGGGAGTTAGTAGGAGAATATCTTTCCGGAGTACAACAACTAAAACTAGATTTAAATCTATTATAAACACTTCCCTGGAACAAATCCTTCTGCATTCACATTGTTTCAACTCTGGGATAATTAATTGAACTCTTAGACTTCTAAGTTTGTATTCCAAAAATAATTATTCCCAGGCCTGATAAAAATTGACTAAATATTTTATTAAAACATAATTATGGTTCTAGGACATCACTAAGAAAATATTTCAACATGTCATATCCTTCTAAGTGTATGTGTAAACTTGCATATGTAATTGCTTCATCAACCTAAGTATGTATTTGCTTCCTGTGCTTTTCTGTTGTTGCTGTTACTGCTGGTGGTTTGGGGCTTCTAAAAACACTGCTCATACAGTTTCTCACCATTTAAAAATAGGAAATCCAATGATATAGGTATGATACCCTTGATAGTAGAGTCTGTGTGAATTCACAGAAAGAAAAGGGGGGTGGGGAGAAAGGAAGGAAGGAAGGAAGAAAGGATGGAAGGAAGGATATTAATTATGAAATGCAAATGACAGTTGGAAGGAAATAGCCTGCCTCTGTGTCCTTTGTTTGATTTACTACCTGAGAAAGCAAAACTATGGAGGCCTGGAGTGAAGGAAGTACAGAGAATGGGGTCCAGAGGCAAGTCTAAAGGAATTATATGTTAGTCACCAAGATGCTTTAATTAAAAAAGGTAAAAAGGACATTCTTTCCCCTCTAAACAAAAGGCCCATTGAAATGGAAACCAATGATATCTTTAGGAAAATAGAAAGAGTTTGATGCGGAAAATAACTAACATCCTACACAGTAATATTTTGTTATTGGCAAACAGAAAGCAATAGTTCAAAATTTATCAAGCTTATCAGTTCCACCTAATTAAGGATATAGCCAGAGGGCATAGTAAACAAAACTCTAATAACTCACTTCTGAGCTCCTGGCCCCAGTGAAATCTAATATCCTTCTTGAAATGTGCTTGGTGGTCTCTGCTCATCTAGTCCCTCATCAGAAAGGCGACCACATGGAAACATTCTGCTCTTTTAAGGCCCAGGATGGAATTATTCACAGATTATTTCCTTGTCCTCTCTGACAGACATTTGTCTCCAGCCAGAATATTGCCAGAGGATGAATGAAATTTGTATATGATCCTTTGAGGAAAAGGAAGGTCTATAGAACCTGGCGAAAGATAATTTAGGAATCTCTACTTCAATTACTGCCTCCATCTCCCACTCCATTTGTTTCAAAATTAAGTCCAACATTTTCCCAGGAAACCTCCCCTTTCACCACAGAAGTTGTTTCAGTGTGAAAGTTTTATGTTCATCACTTACTATATGCTTGGATGTGGGTCCAAAGAAGTTCTCTTCAGCTGAAACTGGACACAGTGGGAACAAGGGGCAGACACAAATTCAAACACTGCAGGCTCCTTATTTATCTTCTACCACCACCCGAAATTCTCTATCTTTTTCTTTGGAAGTAACTTCTCATCCCCTTTCAGTCTGCAGTGACGCAGGAGAGAGAGACCATTATGAAAGGATGGTGGTTCCCAGACCAGACCTCTGTGTCACAGTGAGATGCCGGTGGCCACAAGAGCCAGCAGTTAAGAGCAGCAGGGCACGTGAGTCGGTCTGGGAGAGTGTATATGTCTGGGAGGGCTGTGGGCGGAAACAAGTCAGAGGCAGGAAATCCACTTCCCAGAGGAATCAAATGCAGCAGGGACTAAGTAAGCAAAGGCTGGGTCTGCACAGTGCTGGGTCAATGGCTACTCGTTAGCCAGGGAATCAGGGAAAGGGACACCAGAAAAGGGAGAATTGAAGGCAACACTGACTTGGGGCAGAAACTGTTCTGTACTCAGAATAGGGCTGCAGAAGCATCCTGGGCCTGCCTTCTAACAGGTAGTAAGGGTCCCTACCATGGTGGAGCCTCTGCAATGCCCTTCACAAAGCATGTGACCCAATCAATGATTCCTGTGAGTGGGACTGTTCCCTCAGGAGGTGGTGACAACCTGGAATCAGAACATCTAAGAGCAGGCAAAGAGGTCATTTCACCACTTTTAATTATACGGATGAAGAAAGGAGTCCCCCAATGACTAAATGATATCCCTTTCCCAAAGTCATACTATTAAAAGTTACAAAACTTGGGTGGTGCCTGTGGTTCAAAGGAATAGGGTGCCGGCCCCCTATACCGGAGGTGGTGGGTTTAAACCCGGCCACAGCCAAAACCTGCAAAAAAAAAAAAAAGTTACAAAACTTAATGCCCACTTCTGTACTTGGCACCCTGTCATCATGCCTGGGGTTTCCAATATCACACATTGCTTTCACATAGATCTGAGCATACTTTCCAGGTACTTC
This sequence comes from Nycticebus coucang, assembly GCF_027406575.1. NCBI lineage: Eukaryota > Metazoa > Chordata > Mammalia > Primates > Lorisidae > Nycticebus > Nycticebus coucang. The sequence continues at coordinate 58,200,168 of NC_069788.1, forward strand.
CTCATCTCAAAGAAATAATTCCTTAATGGAGAAATACATCAGGGCCAAAGTATGGGAAGCCTAGAATGGAAGCTTAGAGAATTTGGATTTTTCTCCATAGATCAAAGTTCTTCAAATGAAAATGTTTAAGGCCCCGAAGTTAAAAGAATATATGTGTGTGCGCACGTTTTCCTGAGAAGAGCTTTTTAAAAAAATTCTCATATAGGTAAAGAACTATGATTACAGAGACAGAGGAATCCAATAACATTTTTAAGCTGGAGAATATCATGACCACAGAATCTTTTCTTATGGATTACAAAGAAGTCGGCATGCTCCTTCTAAATTATTACATTTAACAAGCATTCTCACTTCCTTCTAAAGAAGTTAAGAGCTTTTCCTCTCCCTTTCACCATCCCCATGAAGTAAACATTTCCTCACAAAGTATTAGAAACCCTTTGTGATCAAACACTTCTAGGACTATGATGCATGTCCTTCCCTACTGGAGGCACCTCATAAGATGAGGCATTCTGTTGGTGGTCCAGGAACCAGGAGGAGGGGTTCATTCTCCCCCGGGCAAGCAGAGAAGGAAGAAGCCCTAAGCTCCATGAGCGTTCATCTGATGTTTTGGGAAATCCAGGCTCTGGTTTGATACTTTGTTTTTTTCCCAGTACACAAGAGGTAAGTTTTCTGTTCCTAGCCCATCTGCAGGACTAGCCCCCAGCAAAATTGTCACATAGGAAAACTTGCCTTCATTAGTCTCTGCAATCTTTCTGGCTTGAGGCTTTTGAGTATTGAGTCTGACAGCCAAGGAGTTCACATTTTCAAATCCTACTGCCCATCTTGCTATAAAACCCTCCTTCGAACCTAGCCCTGTCCACGTTTTCCTGATGTCTTCAGCTCTTCCTCTCAGTCATTTTCATGCCGAGAAGTGGGTCTCACAATCAGATCCTGGACTTGGTGTGTTTGGAAATGTAAAGCAATGCAGTATCTCTCCCAAAGGTGCCAAGTGTAGAATGTATCTCTAGTTGTAGAATAAAAGGGCATAGTGTTGTCAATAAGTGACCTGTAGAAGTAGAGGAGAAAAGCTACTTCTCCTATATATACCTGTAAACTGGGCTACCCACAATTTTTCTGTAACACAAATCAGTGTTCAGAAAGAAAGCAATAACCCTGACTCCAAAATGGTTACACAGCAATCACCACAGAATCTTCCCAACTATGTATTTTAAATCTGTTGGCAATTCTTCCCTAAGTTCTAGTGTGTGTGTATGAAAAATCAATCTACTTAGCACTAAAAAGAGGCTAAAGAAGAAAGCTTCAGTTTCTGCACACAAAATGTTTATTTTTTTAAAAAATGCCGATGTTACTTGGCTCATGGTTCCAATCAGGCATGTAAAAGATCACTTTACACCAGAACTCACACACGGAACTGCGAGAGCCAGAAGTCATAGGCTCATTTTCTATATAAGCTAGAGAATTGTTTTAAACCCCTTCCACACAATTTACAGAAGCCTTGCTAATGCAAACCACACTGTATTGAGTTCAGTAAACAGCGAATATAAAATGAGGAAGGCTTTAAAAAAATTATTCCTCACCCACCTTGACAGTAAGAACAAGAATACCATTTTGAACTCTGGGAAAGTCCAAAATGAGAGTCTTTCTCATTGGTCACTGGTGAATACTGAATTTGACTTTGTTGACTATGAAGAAGAAGAAAAAAAAAAAAAAGAAAAGGAAAGAAAAAGAAAGAAAGAAGAAGGGGCAGTATCCTATCATCCCCAATTTAATTCTGATAGATTTAATCCCACTTTGCTTCATGACTGAAAGAGTTCTGCCAAGTTTTCTGTTTTCCTAAAAGCTAAACAAGTATGGCTTACAAAAATTCAGTCTGACAGTTAGGGAGTTTGTGGACTTCAAATCACATTTTATGTCTTGCTTGTAGAATTCTAACATTGTAATCAAGACATAATGTTTCTGTGAAATCTAATTTTGACCAACTAGTTACAAGCAATGGGCATTATCAAACAGGAAATTCCATAATTCAAATAGACCATCTATCTATTTTCTGCATTTCAGAAACCTTGATGGGATTTGAGTTTTTTCAGTTTTCTTTCACATTCATTGATCTGCTGTGTGACATTCAAAGTCCCTCTTCTGGTTTTAAATCCTATTGTCTTGACAAGGGAATTATTATGCCTGCCCCTAGCACCTGGGAGGTAGAAAATCACTGGAAAGAGAACTTGGGTGCTCCGGGGTTCAAGATATCAGACCAAACATGTTTATGTACTCATTTTTTCTTAAAAATAACCCCTCAACCCACCCTAAAACAGCCAAGGCATGGAAACACTGAGTTCATCCTTAATGAAGCTGGAAGGTGTCAGTAACAGGAACAGTAACATATAAAGATAGAAGGCAGATGGAAGAACGGCTTACATCTTTGTAAGAATGATAATGCTGAGAAATAAGCCAGTTTGCCTCCTCATAAATTCAGAAAGTCACGGGTACTGGAGATACCAATTTCCACACAATAGACACACAAGTGAGATAGGAAATGAACACAGAGAAATTGTTGGGAATTCTGAATAGAAAGACGTTTGCCCTGTTCTCCTCAATCCTAATTGAGAAAAATCTCCAAAACGGAGAAACCTGTAAACAAATAACTTCCTCCCATTTCCCTTCCCCCAAATAAAACTTCAGAGGAAATAAAAGCAATGCAGACAACAAAAGAAAAGCCCAAGATATTACATCCACGAAACAAGAATGAGATGCTACTTTAAAATGATAATAACGAAGTCAGTAGCTGAGAGTTCCTGGAAGTTAAAAATATGAGAGTTACACTTATGGATTCAATAAAGTAATTGGGAGATGAAGAGGAATTTAAAACAAATAGTACAGAGGGCAATAGGAGAACAAAAAGGCAAGAAAATTAAGGGTTAGGTAAGAATCCCCAATAAGTAAATGACAGAGGAGTTCCAGAAAAAGAAAACAGAAAACATTAAGGATACTATTGTATAATAATAATGATACAAAAACAACTTTAGAGCTAAAGCTCCAAGTTTAAAGTGCCCCTTGAATGAATACTAAAACAAAAAAGTGGAGAAGACATATTATCTTACTTCAAAACACTAGAAATGGATCTAAATGCTTCTCGAAAGAAAAACCAAAACTCTGGGCGGCGCCTGTGGCTCAAAGGGGTGGGGTGCTGGCCCCATATGCCAGAGGTGGCGGGTTCAAACCCAGCCCTGGCCAAAAAGTGCAAAAGAAAAAAGAAAAACCAAAGCTCCATACAGAGGAGCTGTGATCGGAGCAGCACTGGGCATCTCAGCAGCACAGAAATTAGACCACTGAGACATGCAGGCGGGGTTCATCAGGCATGGACTTCCTCAACACAGTAGCAGAATTCAAAAGAGGCTATGCAGGTACAAAACATGATAAATATCCACCATAAATTTATGCAGCATAATAATAAAACATGATGTAATCTAATACCTGGACTTAAGTTTCAGGGAGTGATATAACTAAATTGGGAGGCAAAGACAGAGAAGGGGAGGGAAAATATAATACTAAAATGCATGTGTATCAAAATAGGAACTCAGTAATATCAAAATCTGACTTGTTAAGATACAGCTTTATAGGGTATGGAAGATACACTCTAAAGTGACCCCAATGTGCCTTGCCCTTCCATACTCCCCTTTAGGTTGGGTAGAATCTGTGACTTACCACTGGCCGATAAAATAAGGCAAAAGTGAAGGAATTTGGCACAGGTAATTAAGGTTCCAAATTAGTGCATTTTGAGGTAAGCAGAAAGGATTACCTTTGGTGGACCTGACTTAATCAAGGGGAAGTGTGGAAAGAGGGGTTTGCAGAAAGTCACAGGTACTGGAGATGCCAAATTCCACACAATAGACACACATGTGAGCCAGGAGAAGAACACAGAGAAATTGTTTGGAATTCTGAATGGAAAGGAAATTCACCCTGTTCTCCTCCTCTATCCTAATTGGGGAAAATCTCCAAAATGGAGACAACTGTAAACAAATAACTCCCCCACACAACCTCCCCCACCCCGCCCCACCCCACAACAAAAACCTTCAGAGGAAATAAAATACGTCACTAGATATAACTACAAAAGATGACAGCCTCACAACTCCTTAGTTCTTACAATTCTTGAGACATTTTCTCTCCAGGGATTCAGCTGCCTGTGATGGGCCATGAAGCCAGGAACACCAGGTTCCTGGCTGAGGAGAACTGAGAGTGGTCCATACCTCCAGCCAGCAAGAACACAGGGGGCTAAGGACTATTTTAGCTGTGGTCCTTAGAAGGCATTTATTATTATTATTTGACTTTGAAAATTATATGCATGCATTATTTTGAAAGAAAGATTAACTTTTACAGAAGGTAACCTAAGGAAGATTTAAAGATGATAGGATTCATTTCGGGTTAAGGGGATAATACATAAAAAAATGTTAAAAAATAAAAAGTACCATATACAAAGACAGGACCTTTTTTTTTTTGTGGTTTTTGGCCGGGGCTGAGTTTGAACCCGCCACCTCTGGCATATCGGACCGGCACCCTACTCCTTGAGCCACAGGCGCCGCCCAAGACAAGACCTTTTAATTAAGCTTTAAAATCAGCCTGTTAAGGACTAAATATGTGGGGCTCCCCTTTTATATATTGAACCCCTAACCCCCAGTGAGACTGTATTTGGAGATGAGGCCTCTGAGGAAGTAATTAATGTTCAATGAGGTCATGAGGGTGGGGCCCTCATCTAATAGGATTAGTGTCTTCCTAAGAAGGGACACCAGAGACCTTCCTCTTGTGTGTTCTCTCTCTCTCTCTCTGCTAACTGAGGAAAGGCCAGGCTATGGTTTGAATGTCTGCCCCTCCAAAACTCATGTTGAAACTTAATACTCTGTCAATCATAGTTTAGGCTGTTGAGGCAGAATAATTTGATAAACATTTATTGGAATCCAAATGTGAGGATCCAACCCTGAAGGCACATGTACAAAGTTGGGCACATTCTGCTGTCTGTTAAAACTCGGAAGGCTTTTATGAGAAAGTTTAGGAGAAGGGAAGAGGCTCCTCATATCAGAGTTGTCCTTCTTCATTGGATAGTATAATACAGAAGTTATAATCATTGGCTACAGATTACAACATAAGGCTAAAGTGTCTTTTTCAGTATCAGTAGGTTATGTATTAATCATTGCATCAACAGTTTGAGAAACAATAAGATTTGAGGGACTCAAAATAAGATAAGATTCTTTACTCAGGGACAGGATATGAGCCATGAATAAAAAGACCTTCTCCTGGTGATTAATCTGGAAGCCTGCCAAATGTAACCTGTAGGTTTTCACTCCAATGTGGCAGTATTTTAAGGTGATTGATCCATTTGTGAATTAATGGGTTCATAGATGAATAGGCTATCATAATATTGTGACTGGTGGTTTTACAGAAAGAGGAAGAGAGACCTGAGCTAGCACACTGAACCTCCTCACCACGTGATGCCCTGGATCACCACAAGACACTGCAAAGTGACTACTAGCAGAAAGGCCCTCACCAGATGGGCCCTTCAACCTTGGACTTCCCAGCCTCTAGAACTATATGAAATAAATTTTGTTTCTTTATAAATTGCTCAACTTCAAGCACTCTGTTATAAGCAACAGAAAATGGACTAAGTTGTGCCATTTGAGAACCTAAGGAGAAGGCAGCTGTCTGTAAGCCAGGAGGAGAGACCTCACCAGAAACCAAACCAGCCAGACCCAGAACTGTGAGGAAATATCTTTTTATCTTTTTATTTAAGCCACCAAGTCTATAATAATTTGTTATGGCAGCCCAGGCTGACTAATACAGTCCAATGCTCCAGTGTGTTTTGTAGCTGAATATAATTTTTAAGATTATGCTAATTACTTAAATTTAAGGAGTGCTTTTAAAATAGAAAATACATTTGCTTCACGCATGGGAGCAAACTACACAGGAAATTTTTAAATAGAGCATATGAGTAAAACTTAAATTTGCTATTGCTAAATGAATGGATATATATAAAGAAAACAGCAGAAGTAGAGAAAGGCCACGACAAAGCAATTATCTGATAAGAAAGTGCACTAACAATTACATATAAGAATGGTTATTATAGCATGATTTATCAGAGGGAAAAACTGGAGACAAGCTAAATGTCCAGTACTTGGAAAGTTAGATAAATTATGTCACAGCCATACAATGAAATATTATGCAGTTACTTAAATGAAATATTATGAAGTCATTTAAACTCAGTTTTAGAGGCATAATTAACAACATAAGAAAACATTAAAATATTGTTAAGGGGAAAATGTTACAAAACATAATGGGCAATATAATCCCTATTTGGAGTGCATGTGTGTTTATGAATGAAATACGTCAAAATGCCAATGATTATCACTAGAAGAAGAGTTTTATTTTCTTTTTATGGCTTTTCTCCACATTCTAAATATTCTGCAATAAATATTTTGTATCTTTATAATATACGTGTGTGTGTTTTTTTAAATTTGGAGTCCACATTATGATAATTTTGTTCTCATTATTTCTCAAAGAGTTTGACAAGCTTAGTTCCCATATTTTAATATAGCAGATAAATGCTGCTTTCATAGCTAACACACTCTTTCCAGTAGATGGGAAATGTCAGTGGGCTCAAACTCTTGCTATTCACAAGGCAATAGGAGCGCAATGCAATGCAAAGCATTGGAACCCATTTGGTGGCTTTGTGACCTCTGCAGATGTACTAGGTTGCCCACACTGTCTACCCCACCGTGAACTGCTTCAGAAACCAGAAATTATGTTAAGAACATAACAAATTCTTCTTGTGAAAACTTCCGTTTGTTCTTCCAGAGACCCTAAGTGTTTGAGTAATGCCATCTCCTCAGGCTTTAAATGGAATTCTCAAAGAAAAAAGTATCTGTGTGGCACCGCAGTTCTCCCAGCCTTTTGGTCCTACACTCCTGTTCTCTTTCCTTTTCTTCATAGCAAAGGACTCGCTTCAGCGAAAGAGAGAGATGTCCTACTGTCCAGGAAGCAAGTTTGCCACCTGTACATTCAGAGTCAAGAATTGTGGGGGCAGACCCTTCTAACAGGAAACACACATGTCCAGGAGTTGGCCAAAGTGGGACTATAGTAGGAATAATGGATTTGTTTTAAAATTTTCCTTGCCAGGGGTAACTGGACTTATACCAGTAATCAAGTCAGTAATCAAACCAGTAATCAAACCAGGTTTGACTTGCTAATTCGCAAAATTGCTCTTTTTTTTTTTTTTTAGCAATTTAGCCTCCTGAAAAAGGAAGGTATTAATAACTGTAGATGATGATTGATAAGCCTTTAGTCAACTGGAAGTGGTACTTTTTCATCACACAAATAAGAAAGGTGGAGGATAATAAAAAAAAAAAAAAAGAAAGAAAGGTGGAGGTACTCTTACTACAATCCATATTAACCTAAAGTTTCCGTAGAAACCATCAGACGAACGCTGTTTCTCGCTTACCAGTACCCCCTTGCCACCCCCACCTTCTCTTTGCACTCCACCAGAAGACCAAGAACTCTACTGTTGAACCACCTGGCAAATAATTCAGACAATTCAGACGTGGACATGGTGAGTGACTCTCGACTCAGCTACCTCCAGTTGTTTGGCTAATCCTGATGAGTAAGGTGGTCTGCCCTCTCCCCTCCCACCTCCAATCATCTCCTCCACAGAAGTGACCTTTGTGAAACTTGTAAAGGAGCACCTGTCCTCTGTCCTCTGACATGGGATGAAATGTGCATCATGTTGCCAAAAAAAAAAAAAAAAGGGATATGAGGTGTCCTCACCTCCTCTCTGATTTTACATCTCCCTACATTCCAGTAGCAGCAACGTACAGGGTGGCCACAAAGTTCACATGCAATTTGAAATAGTAGTCTATTTTATGAACTTTGTGGACACCCTGTATTATTGCAGCAATTCCCAAGGGGCAGGAGAGAGGAACCCCCTCTCAGAAGAAGACAGCAGAATACAGAGACCAGGCAGGTGCAGTTGGCAAAAGCACGATGAATTGACTGGATGGTTAGTAACAAAACCCACAAAAAGTAAAGTTCAATAAAATCAGCTTGGCTGGGGTGGATACACAGAAGATAAAGGTTGAGAAATACAGCAGAGTTGCAATTAGAATTGAACAAAAGGAAACCCAGTAAAAACTCACACAGAAATAAATCATACATTGAACTACAGCCTCGTTTCCTCAACAATGCTGATCTATTTGCAAAACCTTCTGTAATCCCACTGGGTACAACAAAGGGAGGTGACAACCTCACGACTCCCTAGTTCTTAACAATTCTCGAGAAATCTTCTCTCCAGGGATTCAGCACAGTTCAGTTTTGAGTATGGAAGAATCGATGGAGTGGTTTTTATGGGTGGAACTGCAGCCCCCACACAGACATGTTCAAGTCCTCAGCACCTCATAATGTGAACTTACTTGGAAATAGGGTCATTGCAATCACAATTAGTTAAGATGAGGACATGTCCACTCTACAATACTGGAGTGTTGTAGACCTTGAATCTGCCTACTATGATGAAGAGGAGAAGAAACCCAGACACCTGAGGGGAGACCGCCATGTGACGTCAGAGGCAGAGAATGGAGACAGGTGCTGCCCACCAAAAAGCACCAGGGTCGACCAGAAGCCAAGGAAACAGCCTCCCCCTAGAGCCTTCCTAAGGAGAGCATGGCTCCGCACACACCTTAATTTCACACTTCCAGCTTCCAGAACTGTGAGAAAATACATTTCTGTTGTTTTAAGCCACCTGGCTTGTGTTATGACAGCCTTAGAAAACTAATATGAGTGCTAAGAAACTTTTTTATTTTTTATTTTTTATTTTTTTTGGAGGAGATAAACCAATTTTATTGTCTATTATTATGTTATACAAAAATCTAGATTTGTACAGAAAAAAGCCAAATGAATAGTGAGTGAGTGCAAAAGAAATAATTTACATTTGCTGTTTTTATATCCATGATAGGAGGATGATAACCATTTTCAAAGCACAGGTGTCTGGCTGTACACTGGGATTCATTCACTGGCCAAAGCCTGCCATAAAAGTAAGGCTTTCAGTGTCTCTGTGTGCTCTACTGGCTCTTGACAAAACTTCTGAGGTCTTTGAGAAAAGTAATGTACTCCTGGTGTTCCAGGGCTGTGCTGAGTTCTACCAACTCATCTGCAAAAGTGTTGTCCACCCCTTGGTCCGCAAGGAAATCCATTAGATGGTCATACAAGGCCCAGTCAAGGGAATCTGTGTTGAGTGTGTAATTAGTGTCCTTCCATTCAGAATCACGGGTGGACTGAAAGCTAACTTCCCTGATAGAGAAAATGTCACTTTCAGCCTCTTCTTGTCCAACCTCATCCTCTGGATAGTGGCAGTCCAGCACAAGGGCCTTCTTGCCATCATTCTTCATAACTTCAACCACGAAATTAGGAGTTGACGTCAGTTCAGGCTCCTGTTCCTCAACCTTCTGCCCTTGTGAGGGCTCCTCTTCACCATCATATGTTGGTGGGATGCTGTTGTTAATGTTGAAAGTGACAGTGATCTATTCCCCAGCAACTTTCCGCGCTAATTTTGCTTCTGTCCCATTCAATTCCAACTCCCAACCTCCAGACATCTTGGGGAGAGACGTATGCTTCTGGATTTTCTTTTCCTCCTTAATTTCATTACTCAGAAATTCAACAAAAGCTTTGTCCCCCTCGGTGTGCAGCGCGCCGCAGCCGCAGCCACAGGCGCAGGGCCCTGGAGGCCGCAGGAGGCCGGGCCGCCGCTCCGACCCCGCGCGCACGCAGAGCAATCCGAAGGGCCGGGCGCACGGCCGGGGCGCCAGCTGCAGTAGCTGCCGGAGCGGCGGGGCGGGCGCGGCGGCGCGGAGGCCGGCAGCAGCGGGGCCCAGGACACGGGGCACACAGCGGAGCAGAGGGAGCGTCGCGCCAGAGGCTGCAGTCTCAACACGTGCAAATGCGAAGGACGAATCTGGCCCAGGCCGAGTGCTAAGAAACTTATGGGCAACTTTCTTCCAACAATTTGTAGTTAATGCCATCGATGTATCAGCCGATCAATCTATCATCTAACTGACCTGGTTGAGAATTATGAGCAATTGCAGCATCAGTGAGTCTCCAGGACATAAAGTACAAATGAGACAAACATCTCATTTTCAGAAATAAGGGTAGTAAGATTCTTCCTGGAGGAGATGTTCAAACATACATGAAAGTCCATTCAACAAAGATGCTGGGACCAATTTAAGTTCCAGTCTGGAAACTCCCTCTTGAGATGTGTGTAGAATCCACATCCATTTAGACTAAATCGTTTTGGTCATGTTTAAAAAAAATACAAGTGTTTGGCAAGGAGTGCCAAGAAACATGGCACATGCCTGGCTCATTTATATCCTTTCCGCCTGGAAGACATTCTACACCCTGACACAGACTTCCACCAGTGCTTTCAAAATTAAGGATGATGTACTGAGCACCTACGGGGTTCCAGATTCTACGTGAGTTTTACCTTTGGCTTGTGTTTCATCCTGTGCATTTACTCCAGGATGGGCAGCGTTATCATGACTAAGGGACTATGATAATGACCTTCTAGAAAAACAATGCAGTTTCCCTGTGAAAACCACCCTGCATAAGGACACAAATCATGTTCATGTTCTCGGAACCACTTCAACCCGTATGACGCTCATGCGCCTGTGGCAAGCAGCCACTCTGGGATCTTGTCCTAATAGCTGCAGAGGTGGTCCATGAAGAAGTTCCAGTACCAGATACTGGAGTGGAAGTGGCAGGCTATGTCTGGGACCTGCAGCAGTGGAGGACATGGGGCATTATTATTCAATATTGCTCATTACGGTTCCCAGCAAGCACCTTGCAGCCAGGTGCTGCGCTGTATGCACAGTGATCTAATTAAGGACATGAGCCATTTTTCTAAAAAGAAAAACAATTATTATCCATTTTAATTGTAATTGTTTGGCTTGTGTGGGACATTTTAAGAATGTATTACAAAATTGTCACCTGCATGATTTTTTAAATACAATGTATAGGAGATATAAAGAATCGTGCTAAAGTTAACACCTATGTTCCCACCTCCCCAGCATAAGAAGAAGCTGGCATTTTTTTTCCTCCTTTAATGTAACTTTCAGATTCTAAAAAGTATAATAAAAAAAAAAAACACACAAAACCTCTGATCTAAGAGTCTCTAAATCCAAGGCATAGTCAATTAAATCTGGCCAAGACCTGCATGAAACTGCAGAACAGAATATATCTGAGATACCCCCATTCCCCTTGTCTAAGACATCTAACCACCTGCACAAGTTCCTAAATCAACTCATCTTTAAAAATAATACCTACATTGCTGTCTATGCACCAGACTGGCTTCCGTTGTCCTCAGTATTGGTTAAGAGCGTCTCTGTGCACACCAACCCGGCCTTCCCATCTCAGACCCGCTACCAGGCTCTCCAGCTGTGGGTTTTCCCATCCAACTTGGTTCTCCAAGTTGGAGGATGCCATGCTATAGCAGTAGCACTACTAGGGGAGATGGTAAGAGACACTGGAGTCACAGAAACCCCCACCCCAGATGACGTCTCTGATGGGGATTGACAATTGGAATGCCCAAAGTGGAGATATTTGTGAATATTGACAAAACTCTAGCAAGAATGACAGGGGGACAGAGCCTTAGACACATGTAACCTGAGGGAGAGTTTCTGGAATTCTGAATCTCTCCACAGCAGCCGCCGCCAAGGCTCTCTACAACTGTGCTACTGGGTAACTCTAGCCTGCCAATGCCAGGACCAGGAAAAAGACCCTTTAGCATTCAGTAGATCCATTTTCTCAGGAGAATCACATCCTTCAAATATCTTTCTGTCTCAGCATGTGAGAAGATAAAGGTGAGTCATGAATCTTGTTCTCAGTAAAAGGAGTCCTGGGATCAGCTGGCTCGGAAATGGACTTCATTTTTTTAGGTTTAGTCCTATGTGATGGTTATTCCTAACATAGTCATCTATTAGTTGGCTATAGATACTTAAAATACTTAAATTAATGTTGTTAATTCATATTCAAAGCATTTAACCTATATACGTCAACTGATGAATGGATAAGCAACATGCAGTGGACTGTTACCCAGCCCCAGAAAGATATGAAAGACTGACCTATGAGTACAGTGTCCACGTGTAATACCTTGAAGATATTATGCCAAGCGTAAGCAGCCAGACACACAAAAGAGCACATAGTACACGATTTCATGTAATATCCCAAACAGTCAAATCCAGAGAGCCAGAAAGAGGATTAGGGGTTGTCCGTAGAAGGACTAGAGAATGATTATTTAATGGATATAAGGTTTCCTTTTAGAGTAATGAAAAACCCTGGTACTAAATAGTGGTAGTGGTTGCATAACATTGTGAACACACTGGTAATGTACTAAATTGTACACCTTAACACAGTTAAAATGGTAAATTTTATGTTATATGTATTTCACCATTATGTTTTAAAGAAAGGATTTAACCTCTGAATTTCTATTTCTTCCACTATGTTCTTGGCTCTGTCTTCCTTGATATGTTACAGGAAATATATAATAAATTACTCTGTGAAAATCTCTGCAAATGTGTGTATAAGTGGAATATAAGAACCACTGTGCTTGACTCACCCTCAGTGGCCGAGACTGTGCAGGATACCAGGACATGGGACACTGTGGCAGCTGCACTTCCCCACCAATCACAGCCTCCTCAATTTTCTTGTTCTCTCTCCAGCCCTATTCCACCCCCCAAGGCAGCTCCTAAGATAAATTGCTGGTCACAATTCACAATCAGAATACTATTTAGAGACTGAAGCAGGCAGTTGTGCATGTTCCTAATGTATTCTAGGTACTTGATATGCTGAGAGCACAAGACAATTTTTTTCACACGGTTGAACTCCTTTGGGTCTGTCTTCTAGCCCCTTTCATTGGTTTAAAATACAATATTGCTCAAGCACTGTGAAGTCCATCTGTGTGCCTGGTGGGGAAAGAAGGGCAATTCAGTGTATCATGCTGAGATTTTTCTTTTATTTAAATTGTTTATATTTCAAGCTATATTTCTTATTTCTTTCAACAACATCAAGTATTGGCAAGTCACTTGCCTTTCTGTTTCTAAGGAAAGAAGACTTAGAAATCTTAATATAAAACATTAACTCAGTGGCCCGGTCTGGCATAAATCTTTGGCACTATAGTGGCAAAATCTGCCTGGGCTTTCTCAAGTCACAATAAAGCACTATAATTCTTTTATTGAACCAAGAGCATTTAAGTCACAAATATATCTATAAAGAAAGCAATTGTGGCAGCTCCTCAAATAGATGATGGAAGGAACCATTCAGTACTGGCACTGATGGGCTGAGGGTAGATTAGAAAAAACCTGCTCAGACCCAGAGCAATCAATGATACCTCAAGTTGCTTATTTGAACTGTGATCACATGCAAACCACACTGCATTAACAACCAGATGGTATCTTCCTTTGCCTTGATGGACTACCTAGGGTTTTCAAAGATCCTTCCCTAAATTAGTTCACTTTCTCCAGCCAGCCTAATAAGGTTTCAGCTAGCTGACAAGCCTGAACACAAAGAAAAATGAATCTCGACAGATAAGCACAACCATTTATTGGACTTATAGGAAAGGAGAAAGAAAAAGAAAGAAGGGCTTAAACATCAACTGAGTCACTATTTCCTGTCTCATTTTTTAATCTCTAAAACTCACAAAATCCTAACTCTGGAAAGTATATCAGAAGTCAGCTATTCAACATGCTATGTAAGTCACCTAATGCTACATAACAAATTACCCCAAAAATTAGTGGCTTGGAACAACATTTATTATCTCACAGCTTCTGTAGGGCAGGAATCCAGGTGTGGCTTAGCTGGGTCCTCAGCTCTAGGGTCTCTTCACATTCTGGTGAGGTGGCAGGGGCTACAGTCATCTGAAGGCTCAACTGGGGACGGATCTTCTTCCCTGCTCCCTCAAGAGCTTGTTGGCAGGAGTCAGCTCAGCCGTTGAGTTGAGAGGCTCAGTTCCTCTGGAGCTGATGGCCAGAGGGCTCCCTCTGTTCCTTGCCACGTGAGCCTCTCCATTCACCAGCCCACAGTAAGGCAGCTCACTTCATCAAGCAAGCAAAGAAGGAAGGAGAAGGAGTGAAAGCAAAACAGCCTCACATCCTTCTGCAATCCTGTCTCAGACGTGATATCCCATGTCTACTCATTAGAAGCAGGTCACTGCGTGCAACCCACACTTAAAAGGAGGAAGTTCACAAAGGCATGAATACCAGGAGCTAGGACACTGAGGCCATGTCAGAGGCTGCCTCCCACCTGGGCCCAGGAGCAGTTTTGTCTTCTCCATGGCCCCCTTACTGGCTGCTTTCATTTCTTCTGCCATGGGAGACTCACTGTCTCCTGAGGCATCCAGCTCATTTCATTTCAGAACCCTAATTTCATTTCATACCCATATCCATTTCCGCCCCACCCTGGGATTCCCAAACACTTCTGAAATGCATACAAGTTTGTCCTTAAAGCTACTACTTAAAACAACTCTGAACTGCATTATCCTTACAGAGATTCAAAGGAGGGCTGACAAGGACAGTTGCCTGGGTACTGGAGCATCCCAGAGCTACCTGCAAAGCGGGAGGGACAGTGAGACAGCTCTGGTTATATGGGGGATAGTCATTGCAATCAATCAGGAGAGAGAAAAGCCAAAGGACCACAATCCTGAGGACATGGTCATGTAACGAGCCTCAGAGGTCTTGATGTCCCAAGAGGCTGGGTTGCGTGTGGTTGGGCGGAAGGAGATAAGCATAAATGTCTGGTAGAAATAGGGGGTAGGAAGGGCCAGAGGGGCCAGAGGCCTGTGCCCTACCTGGATTCTACTTCCATTTCAATGCCACATTAACATTCCCTGTCACACCATACACTTCTAAAATGAAGAGTGCATGTGGGAGACATGAGGAGAGGAAGGACTACAGTGAACATGTCGTGAGCTATTCCTCACTCTATCACCTCCACATTGCCTAGAATTCTGCGAACTGTATCCTCAGCCCTAAACTAGTGGATGGTAACATTATTTACTAGCTTGGAGTATGTGTAGATAAATTCTAACCAGCTTTTATGAAAACCATCTCATGAATTAGAAACAAGGTGGATTCAGATAGGCATGAGTTTCAAAGGGCAAACTGCAGCACAGCTACCCTAGAAGGAGGCAAGATGTTACCTGAATCAGTCCGCTGGAAAGGGGGTTTCTCGGCCCTGCAATGGCAAGATGGTCATGGGTGTGTTAACTTGTTTCTGTCACTTTCCTGTTTTAGCTTCCCTCTCTGCCATTTACATTCTCAGAAATGAACCTGATCTCTCCATTCTGTATAGTTTTCCCCAGCTTCCAGGGTGATGGCCAACACCCACCCAGTAGAAGTTCAATTTTTGTCTTTGGTTGAATCATAAGGATAATAAGCAAAAAATGCAAAAGCTGGATCAACTCCCTAAGTCCAGAACTTTTCCACCATGCCCTGGAGCATATTTGACCTGCTTGTCAGCCTCAAATACTGAGTCACCAGAAGACAATGAACACAAATCCCAGCTGATTTAGAAATTCCACTAGAGGACTGATGAGAGTACATAGGGGTGTGTTCTCTAAGATGTTCTACTGAGAACCAGCAAGCAAATCATTAGCTCTTTAGAGACAGACAGGTGTAGCACGGGGAGATAAGAGACAGGAACCCAACCTCCACTCAGAAGCCCACAGTGCATTGCAGCCAAGGTGAAGTAGTTTGGAAGTACAGAAATATTTGCACTGCAAACTTAGATTTGTTTTTTACCTATATCTTATTTTTATATTAAATTTAATATATTTATATTTAATATATTTTTCAGTTCTGCAAAAACTTTTAGTAACAACTTTCTTTCTTTCTTATTAACATAAATCTAAATTAACTCATGAGCTATAAGACTGAAGGTTCTGGGCTCAGTGAGTAGGGCACCAGCCCCATATACTGAGGGTGGCGAGTTCAAATCTGGCCCCAGCCAAACTGCAACAACAACAAAATATCTGGGCATTGTAGCAGGCTCCTATAGTCCCAGCTACTCAGTAGGCTGAAGGAAGAGAATCGCCTAAGCCCAAAAGCTGGAGGTTACTGTTAGCTGTGATGGTACAGCACTCTACAGAGGGTGACAAAGTGAAGACTCTGTCTCTAAAAAAAAGACTGAAAGTTGTCCAAATTCAAGGGTCCTCTAGGCTAGACAACTGGGACTTCCAGTCAAAACAACAAAATCTACACCCACACTTTCCACTCTGTATTCCAGATCTCCAATATAGGTCAAAAACTCATGAACAGAAAATTTTACATTTCAAGATTTTATTTCAAGGCAAATTAAGGTGACTTCAACCAGTCCAATTTAAAACTGAATCAATCTTCACTCATATACAATGCCAACGTTTCATTTACAAACCCCATGTTCTGGTTCACAGGTAACTAAAGTAACCACAATAGAGGATTTTGGACTTGGAAAGATTCACACTTTAAAGAAAAACCTATTAGCAAATGAGGAGAAAGGAGCTATGGAAAACTTTATTCCTCCTTTTTACATCAGAAGTCACACCCTTCTGCAAACCAATCTCAGAAGGGAAACCCCATCATTTTCAGAAGAAAACACACGTGGGGCTTCTCCAAATATGGGCTGCATGAATCCTCTTTGTAGTTTGTCAGCTGGTCTCTTATGAGATTTGAGATTACAATAAAACCAATCTACACTTCTGCTTCTGGCCTGACTTAATAACTTACTAATTGTAATTGACTAAACACCAGGCATTAACTCACACATGTCAAGACTCATTTCTATCACCACTCTGGATCTATTGTATTCTGCAGAGAAGCATGCAGAGAGGAGTCCGGTGGGTCAACACAACATGGTGGACCTGAGATCGATATCACAACCCAGAATGTGGAGCCAGATGGCCCAAGAGCCAGGGGGAAGGAGCGGAGAGATGTAAGTCAAGCAGGCCCTGCAGGATGAGTGAATAAGGTCACTGAGCCTGGACCACTGTGATCGCACGCTCTTAGTGATGTGTGAGTGAGCACAGCACTTCCAAAGAGTCACTGTTGGGACACAGAATTAGCAGATTTTAAAACAAGGCTGATGTCACTCACACTTATCTAGGTCCACTGTCAGAACTATCTCAGAAGCTTCATTTCTGGATGCCTTCCGTCTCTCCAGTGAATGGAGTTCATTGCATTGGGGGATGACAGAGGGAGAGGCATGAGACTGTCTTCTAAAAATACGAATTTATCCAGATTTAGGTGTGACAAAGACAAAAAACAACGAAAAAACAACATAGAACATTTGGACAAGCCCATTAACACACTTGGTCACTGTCAAGTAGCATTGTCCTGAGAAACTGGGCCAGAGAGGGTTAAACATCCTGGCCAATGATCTTCTGAATTATAAACATGAACCACAAATAGAACTCTGGGCTTCTGATTCCTAATCTGATGATCTTCCCAAGGTTACCCATTTACTTTAATGTGTTGTGTAAATTGTTGGGATGTGATGCCTTTCCCAACTGTCTCTAGCCACTCATGTGAGACTGTGTCATTTAGAAGCATCTACAGGCTGGGCACTATGGCTCACGCCTGTAATCCTAGCACTGTGCGAGGCTGAGGCATGTGTATTGCCTGAGCTCTGGAGTTCTAGACCAGCCTGAGGAACAGCCAGACTCCATTGCTACTAAAAATACAAAAACCAGGTGAGCATTGTGGTGGGTGCCTGTAGTCTCAGCTACTCTAGAGACTAAGGCAAGAGGATCGCTTGAGCTCAAGAGTTTGAGGTTGCTGTGAGTGATGATGTCATAGCACTTAACACCAGGGCACAGAGTGAGACTTTGTCTTTAAAAAAAAAAATGCATCTACAAAACTAAGCCCAAGGACTTTTATTGAGGAGAATACTACATGCCAAGAGCCACTCAAAAAACTAAAGCAGGAAAAGCAAATAAATTATTTGAAGGACAACATATTTACCCCCTCAATCCAGACCCTACATGGAAATACTTTTTTAAAAAAATTGTGATAAAATACACATAACATAAAACTGACCATCTTAACCATTTTTAAATGCACAGCTAAGTGGCATTAAGCGCATTCACACTGCTGTTCAACCATCCCATCATCCATCCGTAAAGCTATTTTCATCTCGCTAAACTGAAATTCTGCATGGAGCTATGTTGGTAATACCCTCTCCACGGGGACCAGTTTTTCTCTGCTCCTCTTGAACTTCGATGGGGTTAATCCCTGAACCGCAGGAGGCCAAGTTATTTATGAGCTTTAGTATCTCCTCACCCCCAACACCCCTCCCAGCTCTCAGGGAAGGACGTTGCCAAGAGCCTTTGCCTGGAATCTGCATCCAAAGAAACTGAAGCAGAGTCTGTCCCCATGCCTGTGAGTTGGTGGGACAGATTCCTTCTCTCAGCACTGTATTCATTACTGGAGCCTCCAGCACCAATCTGCAGATGCCTCTCCACTTCCCTACTGCTGGGAGACTGCGCAGTAATGTAGCTCTCTCCCTTCAAGACATCTGCCCTGAGTTTTGTTGGCTACGGCATAAGACAGTGCGAGATGAGTCCTGGGGTACCCTGAATTCCTCCTGCTCTCTCTCCTGCCTCCCTTGCAATTGGCTCTTATCATCATTGGTTTGCAGTTGCAGGAGCTGCGGCCCCTTAACTCCTGGGCAGCCACAACCAGACACATGACTGTTGTGTCTTCCCATTAAATTATCACAGCAAATTGTTACTGGATGGGGGAGGAGGGGGAAGAAACTGTCACAATAGGAGAGCAAACACTGGCAACTGATAAAACAAAAGGAGGCACCGAGCTCTTTAATTAAGGCTCAGGAAGGCCTGTGAATCCAGCTTTCAGTCAGCCCGCGCGCCTCCGCCTGATGAGCCCTGGTACATCTGCTCGGTTTCCTGCGCTCCATCTGTACTGCGAGGGAGAAATTCATTTGGGTTGCCCTGATTCTGTTCGAGATGACTCAAAGGCATCAGCTGCAGAGAGACTAACGGTGATGTGTGTTGACAGAGTGTCTCTTGTGTTCCTTGCCGTGTTGGCATGCAGAATCACACCACCTTACAAGGACCTGGGATTAACCCACGTCCGCACAGACGGCCTGAATGAAACGCCTACTCTGGGGAAACCCACAGAGGTTTAGCATGACTCGTTTCACTGTTGTGGTGTGTAAAGGTGGAAATCGCCCTCAATCACACCCCCTTCACAAACTCCACGCATCTGTTCTGCAAAATTGTGTTCTGTCACAAAATTCTTCCTTTCATAGATTAAAAGGTCCATGAGAATGGGGTTCTCTTTGTCCATGACATGACAACCTAAGGTACTTTCTGTTTCAAGGCAGTATGAATGTGCATTCAAGGATTCTTTCTCCCCAAGGAAAGGGCCGCCAAGACCAAGGGCAGCTGCTCAGAGTTGTTTGGGCAGAGCTTGCTGTGCAGCTAAAGTTATGTTGGCCCTGAATGATTTTAGGTTCCTCAAAGAGCCCATTCACCTCATTTGTAAAAATGAGGATTTATTTTAAAAGTAGCATTTTATAGATCCTAACATTCTTTAGTGATGTACCATTTTGCGATTCAATAACACTGATCCCATAAAGTCGGTTTCATAGAGTTTGGAACATCTGAGTTGACCCCTCTCAGACATTTAGGACTTAAAAACATTTTCCCCCAACTGGTGAAATTCCAATAAAGTCTGGGCTTTAGTCAGTCAATGCTGATTTCTTTTCTTTCTTTCTTTTTTTTTTTTTTTTTGAGACAGAGCCTCAAGCTGTCACCCTGGGTAGAGTGCTGTGGCATCACAGCTCATAGCAAGCTCCAACTTCTGGGCTCAAGCAATTCTCTTGCCTCTGCCTCCCAAGCAGCTGGGACTATAGGTGCCCACCACAACACCCGGCTATTTTTTGGTTGCAGCCGTCATTGTTTGTGGGCCCGGGCTGGATTCAAACCCGCCAGCTCAGGTGTATGTGGCTGGCGCCTTAGCCGCTTGAGCCACAGGCGCTGAGTCCAGTGTTGATTTCTTAGGTTTGACAAATGTACTATGGTAACGAAAGATGTTAAGCTCAATAGAAACTGGGTGAGGAATACAAGGGAACACTATGCATTGTTTTTGAAACTTTTCTGTAAATATAAGGTTATTCCAAAGAAATGATACACGTTTGAGATGATGGATATGCTAATTATCTTGATCTGATCATCATACATTATCGGTATGTACTCCATGAATATGTACAATTATTTTTTGGCAATGACAATAATAAATACATTTTTGAATACACTTTCCTCTCACTTGGGTGTAAATAAAAGCAACATTTAGTTTAAATTGGGTACCACAAAGTAACATCTTGCCCACTCTTTTATCTTAGAAAAGACAAGCGAATAGAGACACAAGGATTCAGAATTTGCTGTGGCTTTCCATTTAGTGATAATTTGGGTCATTCAGTCACTTCCTAAGCACTTGTTATTTTTTCCACAGGCTATTAGCCTTCTTACACATAGGAAGAAAAGGAAGAATGCCTCCAAAGAATTTCAGATTGCATGGCTTGAGCTATAAGGGTAGTAATTGGTGTAACATATCGAGGATAAGATAAACTATGAGAGGAATTTCCTTCATACAATGACCAGTCCAGGAAACCAAAGTGCAAAGCTTTACAAATACAAAAGCTTATGGGGAAACACAGATCAAGCATTGTTTCATCACTGCACTCTGAACTTGATTTCCTACTATGTGTTCACACTGGTATAAAAATTAGTGTTAAATCTGATGTAATTATCATTAGTCCAGCCCTCTCCTTTCCCCCCAGTTAAACACCTTACAGAACTCATAGCAGCAGCTCCATAGGGGACTTTAGAGATGGCCTAAGCCATTCACCCCCAGAGGCCCAGAGGTAAGTTTCAAATTAAGGGAGGACACTCAGGCAGAAGGACTTTGAATCAAGGGCTGCATAATTATAAGGTATAAATACTACTGATATCAT
Organism: Nycticebus coucang; assembly: GCF_027406575.1. Taxonomy (NCBI): domain Eukaryota; kingdom Metazoa; phylum Chordata; class Mammalia; order Primates; family Lorisidae; genus Nycticebus; species Nycticebus coucang. The sequence continues at coordinate 58,221,192 of NC_069788.1, forward strand.
GACCAGCCACTGGCCCAAGATCACCCAGCTGCTGAGACCATGAAAGATTCTAAACTCCAAAGAGCCTGGTGTAGGTCTTTGTAATCTAATTATGGACAGTACCAAATCCCACATGAGGAAATTTAATAAATAATCAACCAATTGCAGTGTGGACTCTTTAATCCCAAGTCAGCAGAGAGGCTCTTTTTTCCTCTTTGGAAAGGAAAAAGCCTGAAGAGAGAGCATTTGTTTACCAGTTTGAAAAGAAAGCAGAGAGAAGCCTGCATTTATTCCTGGGGGAGAAAAATGTAACTGTTATAAGCTGCTGTGCTACATCAATTTAAAAGTAATTTTTCTGAATTAAGAGAAAATTGAGAAGGGAAAATGCTTCCTTGTGGAAATGTAATTCCCAACTGAGTATTTATATGCTGATACCCTCCACAAGTACACAAGCGATAAACTGCCAAAGACATCAACCTGGACCAGAAAAAAAGTTGCTCTTTAGACATGGTCCTCCCAGACTCACCCTGCTCCTCCTCCATCCTCCACAACTCTTGATCTCACCAAAACCCAAGCCAAGTCCTTTAAAAACAGATCGGGATAAAATAATCAGGCTCCTTGCTGAATATCAACAAAATCCACGGCAATGAATGGGAATGAAGGAGAACATTTCATTTCATATTTAAAATGTTAAATTGGGTGCTTATAATTCCCCTGATTTAGCTTTTTTAATTAAAAAATTCAAGCTTTATTCAACATTTGCATATTCATGGGTCTATAATGTGCACTGATTGCATTAACGGCGGAGAAAAAGCATGTAAGTGCAGCACAAATATAGTTACTCATCAAGTGCACCATCTATGTATGCATAGACAAATATTTCCAAACAAATTAACATACACCCCAGTGCAGGTGCTCTGGCCTCGTAGCTCCCTTCAGCGATTTCAGTCTAACTTTTCTTTCCATCAAGTTTCAAGAGCCCGAGCATCAGTTTAGAAATTGTATAATTTGATGATTTCTAGCAGGGGCCCTTTGCCAGCATCACTGGTCAGAGTGACTACCTTTAACCAGCAATAGCCAGGGGGGGAAATAAAACACCCAGCTATATTTTGTTAAAGACCAAGAGTACAGCTCCCATAATAAAAGACCTCTAATAGTTTATAGCTGTCAATCATAGAGAGGGGTGATTCCTATCCCCAGAAGTAAATCTACTGACCAGGAGTGGCAGACACTGTGAAGGCCCACCAATACATCCCCCTCTGACTTCTTGGGTACAGAACCCTGACTGTGGAGCCACCTTGCGCCAAAGTCTTAGAAATAGGCCATGTTTTGTCAAACCCATGATTTGGCACACTACGCTGGGTCACATCCAGACCACCACCTGGTCTTAGAAAGTTTTATTGGAACATAGACACACACCCATTTATTTACTTATTCCCTTTCACACTCCAAGGCCAGAGTTGAGTAGTTGTGACAGAGGCCATATGGCCTTCAAAGTCTAAAATATTTACTCTCTGGCCCTTCACAGAAAACATTTGCCAAACCCTGGTCCAAGAAAATGCTGCCAATTTTCTAGCTTCCCTTGCAGCTAGAAAGATGTTGGGTTGTACACAGGAAGGAGGGTGAGGAAGAGATTGTGACCAAGAGTGACTCTGGGGAAACAGATTAGATGGTAGAAACATTCACTGAAATGGGAGCCAGAGAAAAGCATCATCTTTGGAGTAAAATGTAAGTCCAGGACATTGAAATGTATGATTTGGGGTATCTGAAGGAAGTCAAGTAAACACTTTGATATATAAGTATAAAACTTGTAAAAGAGACCTAGAATGATGACCTTTAAGGTCAATTACTTGCTTAACTCAAATAGACTCTTCCTGGATCTTCTCCCCCGAAAACTAGTAATTCCAATTAAATCCTCCTGACCACTGCCTCTTTCTTATAATTCTCTCTGAGCCCAGTTTACCAGCCTTTCCTGGTTCTTTTCCCACCTCTCTGACTGCCCCTCTGTCTCCTTTGCAAGCTCACATTCTGTCCTTCAGTCCCCAAATGGAAATCTTTCAGGTTTATCCCAGGCTCTGTGCTGCCCTTGAGATTCCCTCCTTTCACATTCTCATCAACCTCCTGTCTTTCAACCAAATGACTCCCAAGTCACATTTCTAGCCTAGGCTCTCTTCCACCTTCTGACCCACTGTTCCCCAACCTGCTGCAGAGCCCCAAATCAATGGTGCCATGTTGGCCATTCAAACTTGTGTGCCTAAAATATTTATCTTCCTCCAAATAGGAAAAAACAAACTAACAACAGCAACGACAAAAGAGCACTGACCATGGGCTTTAAATCTTTGTGTGAACTTTCAAAAATTTCTTAATTGGCCTCAATTTTGTCATTTCCATGTGTTTCAAAAGAGGGACAAAGTCCTATTCATGGGTGCACAAAAGAGGAGCTGCTGCTTTAGAATAACGGTGAGGAAAACCTGGAAAGGTTTTAGGACAGTGGTTCTCAATCTTCCTAATGCCTTGGCCCTTTAATACAGTTCCTGTGGGTCACGACCCACAGGTTGAGAACCGCTGCTTTAGGAGATGATAGCATTTGAGCTGGGGAAGAGGGGGAAAGTTCGAGAATCTATGTGCCATGCTTTCATAGGGCCTATCTGGTATGAATCTTAGTGTGTGCTTAGCTGGGGTGTATTACAACTTCTGGCCTTCTGTCAGAAGGTTCAGAAGATCTGAACACCATTTTTGCTGTTGTCCCCAGCTTCCAACTGTGTTTCCCATTCACTGTGACTCCCACCTCTTCCCTTTCTTACCCGGCCTGTGCTACCTGGTGTGTGCCCTGCTCACTTTACTTCCTGGCTATTCTTGGGCTTCCAAGTCTGCCCACATTTGACTGCAGGTTTGCTTTGCATCTCTTTTTGAGAGCTTTAATGACCCTTGAAAAAAGAAAAGCAAACAAGTGTAAATGAGCTTTATAAAGAGGCAGACAGTGAGAGTAGGTTTATATTGAGTAAAGCAGAGAATACAGGCACCATGGCCACAACTCTCACGGTGTTCCCTTCAGGCAGTCAGGCAGAAAGCCTCTCTCTGGCCCTTCCCTGCTGCGCTGAACTCCTGCTGGCCACCATGGGGTGCCACACTGCAGATGAAGGGCAATGCACTTTTCTCACCTCGCTTCCTTTTTTCCATACCACATTTTCATTTAGTGTTTGCTGAAAAGATCAGCTTCCAGCCTTCACGTTTGACCTGAGATGAATCCTTTACCGAAGACTGCGTTTTCTTGACTTGATAAGCATCCAAAGACCAGAGATTTGGAATATTTTCTTAATCTACCTTTAAAAATCTTTGTCTTAACACAATAACTAAGAAAATGGCAGGTAGGCTATGTTAACCAGTGTGATGAAAATGTGTCAAATGGTCTATAAAACCAGTGTATAGTGCCCCTTGATCGCATTAATGTACACGGCTATGATTTAATAATAAAAAAATCTTTTTCAGGAGGCGATCATTTCAGAGATCTGTAATGGGGTCTATTTATTCCTACTTCTCAAGAACATGAGAGAGCAAACTGGATCTGAGAAAGAAAAAAAAAGGGAATGATTTCCAAGCCAGTGTACTTCCAAGAAAGAGAAATAAGGATGGGATTCCTCCTCGCGCTCTCTTGATTGCTGCTTTAGGCCTGGGAGCTGCCCAGGAAGATGGAGTTAACACAGAAGCCAGACTCCTCGGCAAGAGTCTGGGGGCAGAGTTCTCCCTTTGTAGTGGTGACTAGGCAGTTCTGCCAGTTACTGTGGGGCCACAGGCCTGGCATTTGAACGGGAAGTCAGGCCAATCCTAAATGAAATCAAACTGTGAATAAAGGAGGATTAAAATAAAAATCGACAGCACAGTTCACAGAGCTAGTGCCGCCGTGCAGCTGTCTGGAAGGAACTGCCATCACACGCTTTGGACAGAGACATGAAAAATTGCCTGGATAGCTATTGGCTGAGAAGGCTGTGAGAAGCGTGTGTGTCTGCACTTTGTGGTGCCTGTGACACCAGGAAGGTAAGAGGGGCTGGTGAGAATGCTGACAGGCTGATAAGTTTCTTTGGAAACAGCCTGTAAAGGCTGCCAGGAATGCAGGAGGCTTCATGTTCTAGCTCAAAAGCTGCCTTCTCCATGCTGGATCGCCACAGCACTGGGATTTTTAAATAACTCTTTGAGAAAGGACATAGGATTAGGGATTGAGAACTCTGAGCCTCTGCAAACACATATGACCTTGCACAAAAAGCTTAAATTCTCCAAGTTCATGTGCTTCAAAGTGTATTTTCAGCTAGGGGAGGTTGTGGGGAGGTGGAAGACTGGGCGGTGGAGGGGTGAGACTTGGTTTCTGGCTTTCTGGGCCTACGCTGGGGGGACAGAGAAATGCAGAATGGACCCAGCTAATACTGCTCCAAAGAGGTTTCCACTTATTTCCCTTATCTTGGCTGAAATATGACCATGAGCTGTGGATTGACTAGCTTCACCCAAAGGAGTATGTCCTAGTCCTAACTGATAAAAACTGTGAATACGACCTTATCTGGAGAAAGGATGTTTGCAGATATAATTAAGGATCTTGGATGAGATCATCCTAGACTTGGGGTGGGCCCTAAATCCAAAGACAGGTGTGCAGAGACTCAGATACACAGGGAAGAAGGTGGTGTGAAGACAGAGGTAGGAATTGGAGTCCTGTGGCCCCAAGCCAAGAAGACCCGGAGCCGCCAGAAATTGGAAGAGACCTGGGAGGACTCACCCCTGGAGACCTCAGAGGGAGCACAGCTCTGCCCTCACCTCCATTTCAGACTTCTGGCCTCACCACTGTGAGACAATAAACTGTTTTATTGTTTTAAGTCCCACAGTTTGGGGTAATTTGTTATGGCAACCTTGGGAAACTAATACAGAACAGCCTAGCTAACATCTTTTTAAAAATTCTTCCATCGGGCGGCGCCTGTGGCTCAGTGAGCAGGGCGCGGGCCCCATATACCGAGGGTAGCGGGTTCAAACCCGGGCCCCGGCCAAACTGCAACAACAAAAAAATAGCCGGGCGTTGTGGCGGGCGCCTGTAGTCCCAGCTACTAGGGAGGCTGAGGCAGGAGAATAGCCTAAGCCCAGGAGTTGGAAGTTGCTGTGAGCTGTGTGACGCCACGGCACCCTACCGAGGGCAATAAAGTGAAACTCTGTCTCTACAAAAAAAAAAAAAAATTCTTTCATCGTCCATTGGGGGTTTTCTTTAAACCAGCTTGAATCCACAATTTAAACATGAGAGGGAGCAGGAACTTCTCTGTCTAAACTATCAAATGTGCTGCTGTTCCAGGAAGAGGGGATCTCACTGCTTTAGCCTAACTCTGAGAGGAATACCACAGTGCCAGACATGCCTGAAGCTATTGTACGCTGGGCCTGTGAGCAGACAGGAGAAATGCTGACAGGACCGGAAAGGCCAATGAGGAGATGTTGGCGGGGGCTCATTTTGGTGGAAGGAGTCAAGAGTGGTTCTCGGCTAGCACGGGCCCACATCCAATCTGTGTGGTACAAGTACGACCCCATGACGCCACCAGAAGGCTGTGCTGGCCTCTGTACAGGCCAGGGACACTGACCATCCCTCACCTGGGTGCAAGATATATTCTCAGGCCTCACTCATCCCTTGACTCATGAATGCAACAAATATTTCCTGAGCTCGATGTCTGGCCCTGCTTGACTGGTGCTCATCACCTCCCACTCTCACCCAGTGGCCTTTGTGACCCAACGACGGGGTTTACAAAAACAATGGCGGGCATGAGGCAGGAAGTAGAGGGCGTGGGAGTGGCCCTAGTATAACTTGAAGTGACCTGGTTGACCAACAGTCCAAGGAGAGCAACTGTAGTATAAAAACACTGTAATGGTTCTCGAGTTTGGAAAGGAAGCTAAGGTGACTACCCATCAGTCTTTTCTTTTCTTTTCTTTTCTTTTTTGAGACAAAGTCTTGCTCTGTAACTCAGGCTAGAGTACAGTGGTGTCATCATAGCTCACAGCAACCTCAACCTTCTGAGCTCAAGTGATCCTCCTGTCTCAGCCTCCTGAGTAGCTGGGACTATAGGACCGCGTCACCATGCCTAGCTAATTTTTCTATTTTTTGGTAGAGATGGGGTCTTACTCTTGTTCAAGCTGGTCTCAAACTCCTGACCTCAAGCGATCCTCCCATCTTGGCCTCCCATACTGCTAGGATCACAGGTGTGAGCCACCATGCCTGGCCCCACTGGTCTTTCATTACTGAATTTACATGCCTTCTCTCTTTTTTTTGAGATAGAATCTCACTATGTCACCCCTGATAGAGTGCCGGGGAGTCGCAGCTCACAGCAACCTTAAACTCTTGAGCTTAAGCGATTCTCTTGGCTCAGCCTCCCAGGTAGCTGGGACTACAGGTGCCCACCACAATGCCCGGCTACACATACCTTCTTGGGCCAGGACCAAGAGAATCTATATAGAGCTTCATTCAATAGAACAATTTTTTTTTAAGTTCTTGGTAAAGAATATTGAATCAACTGTGTCTCTCATTGTACTGGTTTGAGAACAGAGAAATAAAGAAATATTCTAGGAAACATTTTCCTTTCCTGTAGAAACAAATTATAATTACACATATATTATACAAATAAAAAAATACATATTTTTTTTGAGATGTGGTCTTCCTATTTTGCCCAGGCTGGTCTCAAACTCCTAGATTCAATTGATTGTTCTGCTTCAGCCTCTCTCATTGCTGGACTACAGGTGCACCACCACATCTGGGCAAATAACCATTTTTAAATGTAAGATTCAGTACCGTTTTAATAGTTTAATGGTCACCAGTGAAGGGCCATATTTAAGTGTACAATCTCCAGAACTTTTTCACTTGCAAAACTGGAACTCTTTACCCATTTTAAACAACTTTCTCTCTGACCCTGGCAACTATCACTCTACTTTCTGTTTCTATGAATTTGACTACTCTGAATACCTTACAGTATAAGGGGAATATATGGTATTTATCTTTTGTGACCACCTTATCTCACTCAGCAGAATGTCTTCATCCACGTTATAGCACGTGTCATAATTTCCTTTTTTACTATTATTCCTTTACTTCCTTTCCAAGGCTGATAACATTCCATTTATGTATAAACCCTTTCATTTATCCATTTATACACTGCACCTTGGGTTGCTTTCACCTCTTGACTATTTTGAATAATGCTGCTATGAACACAGATATGCAGATGACGAATTAAGTGTTAAATTCTTCTTCTTGGGTAAATTTATCCTTGCACTATTCTCTCCTTTAATATTTTTCACATCTCATTCAGGACCAAAATAGACCATGTAATTGTTACTTATATATGACCTTAAAGAGACTCCTGGAGGCTTAAATCAGTTCTTTTCCTGGGGTCTCTTTCAGCCCAAGCTTCTCTCAGAGGAACTCAACCTCACCTTGACAAGCAATTTCTAGCAATTTGATTTGAAGAACACATTTGGCCTCTGCCTCTTTGCCAAAGGATGTAGCTATTCACACATCAGAAATAGAACTGAATTCCATCTTCTACTATAAACATTTGTAACTCCTGCTAATACTGCAATATTGGAAGACCTCATTCCTTGGAACATCCTAATGGATTGTGAATGGAATTCTATGAGGGAAGGCCATACTCCTCATCCTTGAGTCCTAAGGAGTTCCTCTGCTACCTCAGCCTAGCCTGAAATGGGGATTTGAGGGTCCACATTTCCCCCAAACCTGTTCTGCCGATCTAACAAGCTCAATGCTGACATGGCATGTTGACTTATAAGCTGGTCTGTTTCTGTTGAAGCGCGAAAGCCCATTTTTATGCCTGGAAAGTAGCGCACAAGGTCAACCTCTCCACTGCAGAGACCAGGGAGGACACAGACACCACTTTGTGGATATAGGGACCGGTCCTTTTCTCTGTTACTGTAGCCCTATTCTAGATCTTTCTAGATGACATATTTCAAAAGAGCAAGGGGAGGGGCTGGAACTGTCAAAAGCTGATCACTTATGGCATAATTTAACACTTCCCTCCCACTGAATGTCATGAAAGAGGCCCCACTCTGCCACTTACTCGCTGTGTGACCTTGGGCTCATTACATAATCTCTCTGTGCCTCAGTCTCCTCATCTGTATGAGTAAAGAGTTCATTGTGGTAAGCAGATCATAGTTTTATAATTATTAAATGGATGAAGGCTGCCTGGCCCAGACTTAGCTCTCAACACATGTTAGCTCTTGTATCGTCATGACCAGAAAGCTAGTTTAGACTGAATTAGAGCCATTTTCCTCTCTCACTCCCTTCTCTTTCCTCCAGTTACTCACAGAGGTGGGAGGCTTCAAAGTACTGAAAAAGTACTGTGCCATGGCACACTGATGTACCACGAGAGGCTCTTAAGTGTGCTACGAAAAGTTTTAAAGATCATTATTTTCAAAAGAAGTTCAAAGCACAGTTAAGTATATTCTTTCTTTTACTCTTTTTTTTTTTTGATCCATATAATTTAAGTGTGCCGTGGAAGTTTAACTATAGGTTCAAGTGTACCGTGAAATAAAAAAAGTTTGAAAAACACTGCTTCAAAAGAAGAACAAATCATTTAGTGAGAAAATAAAGAAGCTGCCTTTCCTCTATGGGTGAATGTGCAACGCACACCACCCCGTGTCTGGTTCAGATGTGATATTCCTGTTGGGGAAGGAGGAACAAGACGGAAAACGCCGAGGATTTACAAAGACCACCTTGAAGAATAGGCCAGTTTTAAAAATTTCTGTCTGGGTGCTCATGGGGACTGTGGAATGAATGGCGCCTGGAGGTGGGAAAGCTGTTCACTGAACCACACCAGGTGAAGGAAGAATGAGGCCACCAGCAATGACGGCTCTTTTGACTGGGTCCTCCATCTGGAGCCTGGTCCCACACATCGGTACAACCAGTGGGCTCTTGAAGAAATAAATGACTTGCTAGTCCCTGTGTCCATGGGCTGCTGTCTCCACAGCCTGGTCATTCATTCCTAGTCTCTTCCTGTTATTCTTTCCTGCCAGACCCTCCCACTAATTCTCAATGAGTACCCTGAGCTGGGCCAGCCTTATCTTTTAAGTAAACAGCCTTTAAAGGTAATGAAAGAAAGATGTTGACTTTTATGGCTCATAAAACTGCTCGCAGATATCCAATTTAGCACGACCTACTTCCATTAATGGTAGAGTTTAACACTTCCTTCACACTGTGGGGATCTTAAATTTTCAGCTGCCAGGATGAACGGAGAATGAACCGTAAGAGGCTGCATGGCCAAGAGGCGCGCTTGTAAATCAAAGGTTTGGGTCCCAGGTAGGAAACCTGACACCTTTTGAAAATGACAAAGATAGTCTTTTGAGTGTCACCGCAGAACAACTGTGGAAATTTCTGTTTCTGGAGGGTGTAATCAAACCGTAAGCCTGACATTGAATCCCTCTTCGTCTCTGTTTTTGTTTTTTTTCCATCTGTAAAATGAGAGTGTTGGAATACGGGGTGTCCCTAACGTTGCCATCCATGTGAGTAAAGGGGAAATTGGAGCTAAATGCACGCTTATTTATAAAATATTCATTATGAAATTTTATAAAATATTTACAAACTATTCTCTACATCTCCCCCCCCCCCCTCCATGCTCTGGCGCTCTCTGATGAGCCACGAACTGGGCTCCTTCGGTGACTACAACCTTCCCAGCATCTTAGCTGCAGTCTCAGGCTCTCTAAGAGGCAGGGACCATCCCCCACCCTTGAGTCTACGAGGGTTTAGGTTTCAGGTTTGGGTCTGGCACGTGGAGCCCACATTATCCACAGTTTCCCAGGAAAGGTGAGCTTTGGGAAATGAGGCTGTTTAACGCCGTCCTGGGTTGGCATCCCGTGTTTGTTCTCAACTAGTCAAACATCAGAGTAGTTGATGGATGTGGAGTGGATACTCCTAACACTCTGACAGCAACAGACATTTACTGAGGACCTGCCAGGAGCCAAGCCCTCAGCTTCTCCGCGCTTTCAGATTCATGTTCTTTTTCCTCCTGGAAATGGACATTTCCCATGAACTGAAGTGATCCTTCCTTCCTGCCTCTGAAGCACAGCTTTCAGATTTACCTCTTCCATGAGGCCTCCAGAAATCATTTCAGGTCAATAGATATCATACCTCTAACATGAATTTAATTATCCTGTACTTTTAAATGCTATGCAACGTATAAATTTTAAGTGCATTTAAGTCCCCCAGTTATTTTCTTCAGGTTTACTATTCCTAAACATGTTAAAATTTACATTCTTCTCAATATTTTTTCCAGCATTTCTGCCCCTTACAAACACTTCTTCTATCTATTACTGCTGAACTCCAGCTTATTGGACACAGCTTTGATTTTGTGTAATTTTATTCATTTATTCAATAAAACCTCAGTTAAGCAGCTGCAACAGGCAGGTAAATAACATGTAGTCCTAGCCCTTGAGGATTTTACATTCTACTGGGGGAGAAGTTCCAATAGGAAATATTTTTGTGGAGGTGTGAACAGGGTTGTGAAAACAGTACAGCAACTCACATTGCCTGAGAAAGACTCAGTGAGGTCTTCTAGAGGGGTGTATGAGCAGGGTTTTGAAGGATAAATAGAGGAGTTCACCACATAGATAAGAGGGAGAAGTATTTCAAGCAGAAGGTATAATACATGCAAAGGCATAGAGTCATCAGTTGACAGAGCATGGCCCAGAAAATAATGAAAATTTCAGAAGAGCTGAAATGAGTTGCCAGGGAGATGACTGGCAAACACAGTTTGTCAAAACAGGTTGGCAGAATAGAGGGAAACTTTTTGCACTAAGCTTAGGAATTGAGATGTTATACAGTCAGCAACCAGTAGCCAAGAGCAGGTCATAAAATCACTTTCAGCTTTAAGATTTTTTTAAATGGAAATACTTAGAATAAATGTATGGCTTGGAAATCATGGTTAGAATGTGTGTGTACAACACCCAGGATAACGGTGGACACACAGCAGGCACCGAATAAGATCCTACCGAATCTGCGTTCAAAAGCAAAGTCCGAGAGAGGAACTGTAGAAAGAGATGATGAGATCACGTACATCGGTTTCCAAATTTAGCTTTCATTTCTTGTTCCACTAAAGACCGGTGGCTCCACAATGATACAAACAGAAGCGCACTTTCTTAACAACTCTGTGCTTCTAGGTACTGCCAGTGCCTTAGTCGTCACTGCAAAAACTGTGTGCTATGCTCATCATCCTTAATCATCAGAGAAATGCAAATCAAAACTACTTTGAGATATCATCTAACTCCTGTAAGATTAGCCCATATCACAAAATCCCAAGACCAGAGATGTTGGCGTGGATGTGGAGAAAAGGGAACACTTCTACACTGCTGGTGGGAATGCAAATTAATACATTCCTTTTGGAAAGATGTTTGGACACTTAGAGATCTAAAAATCGATCTGCCATTCAATCCTATAATTTCTCTACTAGGTATATACCCAGAAGACCAAAAATCACATTATAACAAAGATGTTTGTACCAGAATGTTTACTGCAGCCCAATTCATAATTGCTAAGTCATGGTAAAAGCCCAAGTGCCCATCGATCCACGAATGGATTAATAAACTGTGGTATATGTACACCATGGAATATTATGCAGCCTTAAAGAAAGATGGAGACTTTACCTCTTTCATGTTTACATGGATGGAGCTGGAACATATTCTTCTTAGTAAAGTATCCCAAGAATGGAAGAAAAAGTATCCAATGTACTCAGCCCTACTATGAAACTAATTTATGGCTTTCATATGAAAGCTATAACCCAATTATAACCTAAGAATACAGGGAAGGGGGAGAGAAAGGGGAGGGGAGGGGGGACGATGGGCAGAGGGAGGGTGATTGGTGGGACTGCACTTACGGTGCATCTTACAAGGGTATATGTGAAACTTACTAAATGTAAAATATAAATGTCTTAACACAATAACTAAGAAAATGCCAGGAAGGCTATGTTAATGTGTGATGAAAATATGTCAAATGGTCTATAAAACCAGTGTATAGTGCCCCATGACTGCATTAATGTACACAGCTATGATTTAATAATAAATAAAAAAAATACAATAAAATAAAAATAAATAAAAATAAAAAACTGTATGTGCTCTATTTGGCACAGTATGTCCCTGCTGCTATCCAGGGTTGCACTTGAATGTTCTGGGTCTGCCCTGCTCTCATGATATAGCCGGGGAAACTGGGTAATAAACCACATCCATCCATTCTTTTCATGCTTTGGGCCTGTCATGACCACCCCTACCCACCTTATTTTATCGTGGCTGATGAAATGATTGTCCTATGTCTAGAAATAAATGTGGAGGTGGAGTCATCAAAGTATGTTGAGAAAACGAGGTACAGATATTTGAGCTTTTCTGTAACACTTTTAGAATTCTATTCTTTCTTTGTCTTCCTCCTCTTCATTCTTCTTCAAATAAAGCAATTAAAGGAATCCCTTAAAGGGAGACTTCAAGCCTTGTCACTTACTAGCTCAGTGATCTCAGTCAAATCGCTTTACTCTGCTAAGTCTCAATTTGTTTTTCTATAAAATGGGCCATGGGAAGGATTAAATAAGGTCAAGTGCAGAAAGGGCCTCAGACAGCATCTGGTACAGAGTCAGTGCTTAAAACATGGTGCTGATTATTATTACAAACTCTGAAACCTTTGGATGAAGTCCCAGAAGGACCATCCTACAAATGCAGTGTTAGGGTGACATTTTAGAGAATTGTCCAGGAAACTCCTTCCCTGAATCTGGTTCCACCTTAACTCTGACAGCCATATCAATGTTCTCAATTTCAAACTTCCTTTTATAGTAATTCTCAGTGAGTGTCCCTCTTATCTCCTTCCACCTCACTGTAGAGCTGATTCTGTTTCCCTAAGGTGGCCTTAGCTTAGATTATCCCTAAAACAAGCTTTGGGGCCAATGGGCAGGCTTTGGAAATGCTTTAAAAGCATTTTCAGTCACTGGCAAATCCTCTGAGATAATAAATCCTAAGTGAAGCAACAATATAAAATAAATTGCTATTAATTATAAATGAGTGGAAAAAAGAATCTTATTTGTTTTGACCTCTTTTTCGATTCAAAGCAGGCTTGCTGCAAACACAACATACTCTCTCATCCATCCGAAATTAGAAGAATAGTATGAATACAGAGAAAATCCACTGAAAAAGAAATCCCCACTAATAGTCAGAGGAAGTCATAGGCTGTCCCCAGGGAGAAAAGCCAGTAAACCCAGGCAGTCTATTTCTGTACCCTCCCCAAAGTATCCTCATCCAGCACTCTCCAGAATTAAAAGGTGGAAATCTGACCCTGCTGTTGAGAAGGCCCTCCTACAGGGAAGGGATGGAAGATGCAAAAATGTGCATGGATAGGAAATCCCTTACAAAGTAATCACAAATATAGATGCTGGTTACTAGCATCTTACAAGTCTGTGGTGATTAGATTGTTCCCTTTTCTTAATCTTTTATCTTTGAATAGCTTCCTTTCTGTGGTCTGTAGCACCAAGTAGTGTGGACTCCAAATTTCTAGCTGCTAAGGACAGGCAGTGCGCCCCCAGCTCTCAACTAGCACCAGTGAGCTCACTAAGATGCTTAATGACTCGATGTGGTTCTCAGCCTCAGTTGAACATTGGAAGGACCCAAGAAATGTTAGAAACTATTGATGGCTAAATCCTACTCCTAGGACAGTAGTTCTGAAACTTTATATTCTTTAGAACTACATAGTTCTAAAACTATATTAGGGTGACCCACATGGGGAGCTTTAAAAACTCTCAGACCAATTACATTATTTTCTCCAGAGGTGGGATGGTACCTTAAAACTTCTCAGGTGGTTCCAATGTGCAGCCAAGTTTGAGAACCATGTGCTAGAGATATGAATGGTCTGGGGCGTGACCCTGCAGTGGGATTTTTAAAGATACCCAAGATTTTTAAGAGCCTCGTGCTAATGGCAGCCTCAAGCAATGGGATAAAACAAAGATGAAGGTGATGGCACAGACCATCAAAGACCTACCCACATGAAGGAAAACTGTAGAAAGGAGAAAACTGCCTGGGTGGCCTGACTGGTCACAGGATGAGCACAGTCTCAGCCTTCCCTGCCATGGGCATGCACCATATCCATGCTTCCCTCCCTCACTTATAGAACACTAATTTTGTTCTGGTACTAGTAGTGTGCCTATCTTTAAAACACCGCATTTCCCAGCCTATCTTGCAACAATGGGTACTCATGTGATATGTCTCTAGACAGTGGAAGGGATAGCGTGAGAATTCTGGGAAAATGCTTTAAAAGAAGCCAACCCAGTAAGAAGTGCTTTTAGCCTTTTTCCTTCTTTGTCCTGCCTGAAACACAAATGTGAGGCTGGACACAGTCACCTTACAACCAAGAGGAAACAGCCATGGCTCATTATGAATGTTGGCACAGAAAGCTAGGAAGAAAATGAGATTCTGAAGCCATCAGGGAGCCACTGTGCCAGTCTATTTTCTGGCTCTATGTAAAAGAACTGCCCCCCAGCTACCCAGGAGGCTGAGGCAAGAGAATCCCCTGAACCCAGGAGTTGGAGGTTGCTGTGAGCCGTGTGATGCCATGGCACTCTACCGAGGGCGATAAAGTGAGACTCTGTCTCTACAAAAAATAAAATAAAATAAAGAAATAAAAAATAGAAAGAATTGCCCCCTAATTTGTTTAAGTTTTTTTTTTAATTATTTCTGTACTATATGAGGTCTGACAATTAAGTTTTAAAACTTGTCCTAGAAAAAGTACTACATACCTCATTGCTGAATATCATTATGATCACCTTCAAAGTCCTCCCCTTGGGAAACTATATGCTGATGCCAGCACCTAGTCCACCATTCAAAGCAATTTGGAACTCTTGTTCTGGAATGATAATCAGAGCTATTGGCATATGGCATACAAAACCACGCAACAATGATGAAGGCCACTCAGCAAGACACCCCTGCATGTAGACGTGAACAAAACCGTGAGACACTTATATACCAAGGTTATGACACTTTACCAAGTTGTCTGTACAGTGCTGCCAATGTAAGTGCCCTGTGGCAAGTTCACAAACTTAATTGTCAGATGTTTGGTATGATGACAGAGAAGTTTTAATGGAAAAGAACAGCTTTTTTTTTTTTTTTGAGACAGAGTCTCAAGCTGTCGCCCTGGGTAGAGTGCTGTGATACCACAGCTCACAACAACGTCAAACTCATGGGCTTAAGTGATTCTCTTGCCTCAACCTCCCAAGTAGCTAGGACTATAGGTGCCCACTACAATGCCCAGCTATTTTTGGTTATAGTTGTTGTTGTTTGGGAGGCCCGGGCTGGATTCGAACCCACCAGCTCTGGTGTATGTGGCTGGTGGCCTAGCCACTGAGCTATAGGTGCTGAGCCAAAAGAACAGCTTTTAAACAACTCCTTGGACTAGCCACTAGGTAGTATAGTAGTTGTCAGCAGGCATATGAAATGATAAGATATGGGACATTTTAAAAGTTGAGTCTTTGTACATTGTTTCCTTATGGAGTTTGATTCTCTCTGCTTCTAGGCTTCTTCTCTGAGCTTTGTCAGCTATACCTAGGGAATTCCTTAAAGAAAATACAACCATCTTGAAGTTGTCTTTGTCTCATTAACAGGACTTATCTCAACACTGGTGTGAATTGGGTTTGGATCATACACATTTTGATAACTCTAAAAACTATTGTGTTCAATAAGATTATTCTTATGAAGTGCCTACTATTGTGCCTGTTAAAATAAAAAAGCATATATTGTTTCCCTTTTTTTGATTAAGAATAATACATGACTTCTGGAAGTGCTTTTTAAAGTGTTGGTTCTAGTTCTTGGCAGGGACTTAGACTTACTGAGTTATTATTCTTGTAGTCTTACCTCCTACCATGAGGTTTTCAAATTCTTTGAAAAGTTATCAAGAGTAATTGCTGAAATTAAATGATAAATTGGACTGTGTTAAAATTCGGCTTTATTCCCCTTTTTCTCCTGTTACTCTTTAGTTCTTTCTTTTTCTCTAATCCTTTCTGACAATGAGACACCTGATTATAATAAGTCATAGAGCAGGGAGCGAGTCAATGGCTGACAGTGGTGAGGACGACAACTCTAGTACGTCTTTACAAAGGACAGTGAGCCTTTGCCTCATTTCCCCCAGGTGCTTTCCTTGTGTGAATGGGCAGTGAACTCACAGCCTCTTTTTTAAAAAATGTTTTGTGGCTCATGACATCAGTAAATTTGCTGTAGAGAAACATGGAAACCTCTTGGGGAAATGCTAATGATGAATAGAAAAAGTAAATAGTTTATTTTGAAAATGCCAGGGAATTATGTGAAGACCCAAAGATCCAAGAAACTCAGGTCCTGTTAGAAGGAGGTGGGAGAATTAATCTTAAATGAATTAAATGGCCTTAGAGATAATTCTCCTTTCAAAAATCTATAGTTGCACAGTGATGGCAAATGCCAAAATAAGTATTATTCTTTGATTACTATAATGTTCAAATACCAATATTTAAGGAAACTTATTTTAGAGAATCTGATTAATTTTAAGAGTTGATCAAAATAAATGATCTCCCTGGAAAAGTCAAATCAGGCAATTCAAAGCAAATCTCCATTCATGGATGATTTTGAAGTTATTCCTAAAGCTATTTAAAAATTCAAATATTGCATCATTCACATAAAATGATTCATGAAATTATTATTTGTTAAGTAAAATTATTTGACTGAGTAATTTTGGATGGAGCAATGATTTAACAAATTAAAAAAGGAACAGTAGGGCAGCACCAGTGGCTCAAGGAGTGGGGCGCCGGCCCTATATACCAGGGAGGGGTGGGTGGGTGGGTTCGAGCCTGGCCCTGGCCAAAACTGTGAAAAAACAAACAAACAGAACAGTAGTCGCTAGGCAGTATAGCTTTATAAAAATAAGAATAAATGTGGTTCTTTTGTTCAGATACTCCAAATAATCTGTTACACAACTACGCATACTTCAATGCCAACATTTCCACTAGTCAGACATGCAGACAAAAATATAAAACTAAAATCACCAAACATTTACAGTTGCCAGTTTCAAACACTCAGAAAAGAACATTGATGAGCCATCAGTGTCCAAAATAAGAGAGTTGACAGCCACATTGATTCATGAAACCTAGCTATCACCGTGCATTTGTTTTAAATGTAATCGAAGTGAAAATTAGTTTGCTAGCTTCATAAATGTCGAATTAGGAAACCCTTTCCAGTGCCTTCCGACATACTTCACACCAACGTAGGCAAAAGTGACAAGAACAGACCAAATGGCGGTATCAGCACAGTGTACTGAAGTACACTGAGAAACAGGTCAGCCATCCAGGACTGCCCCCGTGCTTCCCAAAGACAAAGAAATCAGTATTTTGGGAACCTGAGTGTGGTCATTTTATTGGATAATGAAGTTGTAGAAAGTGTGGTTGAGTTGGAGCAGAGAATGATAGATTTGTCCAGGATAGCATTACAGTAGCAATACTTTCTCCCATACCTTGTCAAGTTGGCTAGCTAATTAAAATATATAGTTGAAGTGGAGGAATAAAAAATGACTTCTTATATAAATGTGAATTCACTTGATTATCTTCTCCTGTCACACCAGAGCATCTTCTTTGAGTATGGGTCTGCTGACTGCAATCGAATCATTTTATACAAACCACATCCAACATTTTCAATTCCCAGCTTCTGTTTATCTAAAGAGGAGGGAGTCTTGGTCATTTGTGAAGAAATCCAGGTACACAATACTTGCACAACTTTTCCCTCTTCTTTAGTTATTTTAGTCATAATTATTGTTAGCAACTCGCCTATATCACATCTTTACAAAGCATTCAATTTCATTTTCGTTGACATCATGGCCACAAGTCTCCTTTCAAAACTCAACGTATCACTTCCATAATACGGTTTCAATAAATTATATAGTTATAATAAGTAAAATGTCATTTGGGGGACAAGTGACTGACCCATCTGTTGGGAGTCGAAGTCCAGGCAGTGTGCAGAGTGGCCTCCAGAACTATTTCCAGGTCTTCAGGTGATGTGGGGCTCAGCACTGGCAGTTTAGTGGACTAGTCTTGCTAAAACAACTCCGAACTTCCTTGTCGGGATATGTAGATTTTCATAGTGTTTATTGGTTTGAGACTCTGTGTACTAAGTATTTCCTTCTTGTTTGATGTTCACATTTTTCACTCAGTGTGCAGATGATAGAATGCTTTGTGCTATAATTGCTCAAATTGTGCACACTTTGGAGAAAACCGTGTAGGGCCAAGAGAACGCCAGCTGTCTGCAGAGTGGCATGGGGCTTTCCAGTGTCTGTCTTTGTGATTTGTTTTCGTCACAGCATAAGAAACTTGTAAGGGAAACTGCTGTCTAGACAGGCTAAAGGAGCCCCTGGGGGGCTTTTGTGCATCTGCTATGATCTGTGATATACAATTCTTTTCCACCATAGGTTATTCTAAGTTTCACTAATAAAATGTCTTTGGACATTTTTATATTAAATATGTGACACTTCCCAGACCATTTCAATAGTAAGCTTTCCTTAGCGACAAGAGCCCCCCCTCTTTTTGTGTTGTTGGAGAGTGTGAGCTAGGAGGGAAGTAGGGCCAAGTACAGGTCATATTCATATTGACTCAGTTTCCAGAGCTCATAAATAATCATGTGGTCTATGAAATAAACAGTTCTGTGTTGTTTTCCTTTAATAGAAATCAGTGAGATACCACTATACAATTAATAAAATGGCTAAGCTCATATAAATTGATAAGACTAACTGTTAGCAAGGATGCAGAACAGTAACTCTTTTTCATTGCTGGTGGGAATGAAAATGTTATAGCCACTTTAGCAGACAGTTTGGCAATTTCTTATGAAATTAAATACATTCTTACTGTAAAATCTAGTAGTCATACTTCTTGGTACTTGGTACTTACTTGAATGAATTGAAAACTTAAACCCATGAAAAACTCACACACAAATGTTTATAGCAGCCTTATACATAATTACTAAAATCTAGAAGCAACCAAAATGTTCTTTAAAAGGTGACTACATAAATGAGCCATGGTACATCCATTCAAGGGAATATTATTCAACCCACAAAAAGACATGGATGAATCTTAAGTGAAAGAAGCCAGTTTGAAAAGGCTGATTCCAACTATATGATCTTCTAGAAAAGAAAAAGCTTGAGAAATGATAAGTACTTCAATGGTTCCCAGGGACTCAGGAAATGGGCCAGAGGACTGAAGAGGTAAAACAGAAGGGTTTTTTTTTTTTTTTTTTGTAGAGACAGAGTCTCACTTTATGGCCCTCGGTAGAGTGCCGTGGCCTCACACAGCTCACAGCAACCTCCAACTCCTGGGCTTAGGCGATTCTCTTGCCTCAGCCTCCCGAGTAGCTGGGACTACAGGCGCCCGCCACAACGCCCAGCTATTTTTTTGGTTGCAGTTTGGCCGGGGCCGGGCCTGAACCCGCCACCCTCGGTATATGGGGCCGGCGCCTTACCGACTGAGCCACAGGAGCCGCCCAAAACAGAGGGGTTTTATAGGACTGTGAAACTATCCTGTATGATATTATAATGGTGAGTATAATACATTGAACATTTTTTGAACCTCAAGGGAAGGCACAACACAAAGAATAGACCTCAGTGGATGCAAATTTTAAGCATCTTTCCAGCGGTCAGGATGGAATGCAAAATGTGGCAAAGGAATCTCAATTTATTCCAAATTTATGAAACAACCACACTAAAGAGGGTGGCAGAATAAGTTGTGGACCTATCTATGCAAATGAGCAGAGTCTGTAAGACTAAAGGCAAAAGTAAATGTGTAAAAGAACTGTGCTAAAACAATACATGCAATACATGTGGTAACAGTTTAGAGTTGGAGACATTAATATGAACTTGTGTTTAGCTTTATATAGAAACACATGGGCATGTATAAAAATATTTATAGAAATGTGTATATACATGATTTAATATACATACATTTACATTTCCTTGCTTTGCTCCCGAGAGAGTCTACTGACACCCTAACAGCAACAAGTGTACCTAGTGCTCAGATCTTGGTTTCTAATACCATTGTCTTAGAAACACCTGTGGCTCAGTGAGTAGGGCACTGGCCCCGTATACTGAGGGTGGTAGGTTCAAACCTGGCCCCGGCCGAACTGCAACAAAAAAATAGCTGGGTGTTGTGGCGGGCATCTGTGGCCCCAGCTACTCAGGAGGCTGAGGCAAGAGAATTGCCTAAGCCCAGAAGTTGGAGGTTGCTATGAGCAGTGTGATGCTACAACACGCTACCGAGGGTGACAAAGTGAGACTCTGACTCTACAAAAAGAAAAAAAAAATACAGAGCTCCTTGGCAAAATAATTGATTCTAGGACTGGGGCAGGAAATACACAGGATGGTCCTGGAGTAACTTGTAGTGCCAGCCAATAAAGAAGTGATCAAAACAAAACAAAACAAACAAAATTACCACATTGATATTAAAGAATATGATATAACAGCCAACTGAAAGATCGCCTAATGGCCAAAGGTGGAACAATTTGAGCAAGAAAATAAAATAGTATTGGATTATAACTCAAGGTATATAATAAGCATCCAGAAATCTATACTGATATAAACAAATGATTAAATAAATAAATATCTTAGGGAGAAGAGACAAATCTTCTGTGCAGAAGCATTCTAAATAATTCACATATTGGAGGGTTCACTTCACAAATGTCATGGAGAATATACATTAAAAAAAGACATCTTGATCTCCATTTTTTTTTGTACCAAAATAAACTCATCCTCCCTTGCTTTAACATGTCTGAACAGGATCCAGTTCGAGGCACTAAGAAGAATAAGACATTCATTTAAAAAGAGCCTCTGTCAGAGCAATATGAATTCTGCTAAAGTTGAAGCAAGAACAAATACCAAATTTATGGGAAAGCTTGGGTAGAAAATAGTGAAA
This sequence comes from Nycticebus coucang, assembly GCF_027406575.1. Taxonomy (NCBI): domain Eukaryota; kingdom Metazoa; phylum Chordata; class Mammalia; order Primates; family Lorisidae; genus Nycticebus; species Nycticebus coucang. Next base: position 58,242,113 of record NC_069788.1, read on the forward strand.
TCACTAATGCTTCATGAAAAGTTTATGGGGACAATGCTTCAGTGAAATTAGCAGTTTACAAATAGAGAACTCATTTTAAGAAGGGACAAGATGATGTCAAAGATAAAACCTACTGTGGCAGACCATCCACACAATTTGTGAGGGGAAGAATTCAAAAATTGTGCCCTCATTGAAGAGGACCAATAATTAACAGCAGAAATAACAGCCAATACCATAGACAGGTCAACTGGTTCAGTTTACGCAATTATGACTGAAACATTAAAGTTGAACAAACTCTCCACTCCCTAAGTGCCCAAACTGTGGTACTCAGATCAGCTTCAGGCAAGAGCAGCACTTTCGATGGAAATTTTAAACAAGTGGGATTGAGATTCTGAAGGATATCTTTGAAGAACTATAACAGGAGATGGGGACATTCTATAAGACATCTGACATTCTACAAGACTCCCAACAAGAGGAACATTCTACAGGACAAATCAGTAGGACAGATAAAAGGGAAAAAGATTAAAACCAATTTAAGGACACTTCAGAGGATTAACTAATCCAATATTCATATAATGGACCTTGCTTGGATCCTGATTCAAATAAATGAAAGGTAAGACAGTGTTTAAGACTATTGGGGGGGAAATGTAAATACAGACTATGTGTTGATTGATATCAAGAAATCAGTGTTAATTTTGTTATGCTGCCCCCATTTTAGTTGTATATTTAAGTTTCCTTGCGAGAAATTACACATTGCTGGTATCTTCTCTGAAAAACTCAAGCTAAAATAAAATGTGGAGCAGTGGATGGGAAAGTGGATGAAACAGGTGTGGCACAAAGCTGGCGGCTGCCAAAGATGAGTGTTGGGTGCCTGGGGTTTGTTGCATTCTGGAATTTGGATATTTTAAACATTTTATAGCAAATTTTTAAGAGGATTGAAGGAAATGGAAATATATAACCCAGCAGAATGAGTAGCCAAAGGTAGATGTCTAGGAGAGCGGTCTAGTGGTTCCTCAAGGAATTACACAGAATTACACAGAACCCAGCAATTCCATACCTACCCTGTTTCCCTGAAAATAAGACAGTGTCTTATTTTAAGGTGTGCTCCCAAAGATGCGCTAGGTTTTATTTCCAGGGGACGTCTTATCTTTCCTGTAAGTAGGTCTTATTTTTGGAGGATGTCCTATTTTCGGGGAAACCGGGTAGGTATACCTCCAAGAGAACTGAAAAATTGGTTAGAGCAAATGTAACCCAGGGCAGAAGTAGACATGAAATATGAAAATGAATGAGAGGCTTCCAAGCTCCTGTCTGCATGGCAGGGCTGGGCACTCAAGGAGGAGAGAATGAAGTCTGAGTTGGGGTAGGAGGTCCGCTGGCTCTGCGCCATCAGGGCACAGCCACCATGAAATTCAGGAGCAGCTGGGTGTCACTGGATTCCTATCAACTCTCATCGCTGCCAATTTCTTTGTCAGGAAGAAGGAAAATGAGTGTTACTTATGTGTTTTCACTTGTAAACTCAAATCAGGGTCCAGGGAGGTCAGTGAAAGGGAAACTCGGAGGGGTTGATTCACTTCTTTGCTATATACTTCTTCCCCATTTTTAAAGGTAATATGGAAATGAGGCTATAGGAAATGGAAAAACAGGATAATAGAAATGGAGCAGACCACAAAGGAGGCGTGGGTGGGTGGATGGGAAGGGTTGTGACTCAAGACCTCCGCTGAAGGACAAAGCTCAGTGTGGGCTAAGTATGGCTTTGACAGCCTTCTAGCAGTTCTCTGTCTCCCCTTTGCTGTTGTTTGTTTTTTAATTGAATAACATGCACCTCAAGTCCAGAGCCTTCTTCGAGCAACATTGTCTAGGTGGAATTTATTAATACTTCTTATTTCTCACTGTTTTAAACAATAACTATGTATGGCAAGAGATATAGGTTTCCTATTCACAATATACGTTTTCCTTTAAAATAAATTTAAATTTAAAAACTGAGTTACTGAACACAAACTATTAAGTAAATAATTCTGCTGATGGTCATTGTCTATGTCTAAAGTCACGAGGGCTGAGGAACCTCATGATTGGATGAGGCCTGTTTGTGAATAACAGGTAATATTTCATCAGCATCTACTACGTATGGGCCACCGTGAGGAGCAATTTCCTACCTGATTCATCACAACTCTACAAGGTGGGTCTGTACATACATGAACCCATTTTACAGATGAGAAAGCTGAGTCTTACAGAGTTTAAATTTCATTGAGAAGTCCCCCGGTGAGGGAGAAGAGATGAATACAAACCCAGGTCTAATGCCCAAAGCTCTGAGCTTTCTCTTATAACACACTGCCTGTGGGTTTTTCCTTGAAGAGCTAGGGATACACCCACTGATTTGTGAGACGAGGACCTCCAGGAAGAATCACTGGAGAACCCGCCTTGAAGGGCATCTGTCCTCTGTGTTCTTCCCCAGATTAGACCTCATAAATTGTTCCACCTTCTCTTCTCTTTTCCTTTGGTTCATGCAAGTGCCAGGCCTGTTTTTGTGATTTTCATTCCCAGTCTGAACACGTCTTCCTCTTCCCAACTGAACTGCAGTGAAAACATCCCTGTCTTCCACCATCTAGTGGTATAACAAGTTTTGTTGGGAGGAGGCACTGCCAGCTGACCTTGGTGTGAATTAAAACGTATCAAAGATACTGAGTTTTAAAGTTGTCAGACCTCCGTTTCCATGAAGAGGAACTCTATTTTCACTCATACTCCAGCAAGAGATTAGCAGCTTGAAATCACTTTGACAGTGTCAGTTGCTCTATTGCATACCACAGGGAATTTTAATTCCAGCCTGTGAAATTGTAATTGCTTCTCAAGGAGAAGCGAGGGATCCTGGGTATTGGCCACAGCCAAGCTCAATGTCAGAGTTGCCAGTTGCTGCCACATCAGATATTACTTGCTGTTATTCAAAAATCACTCCAGCTTTCCATATAGGAAGTTGAACTGGGGAGTGAAACTAAATTAACGGAAACTGTCAGCTGTTCAGAACAGCCCAGACAGCAGCGTGACAGAGGTGGGTGACTTCCCATCAAAAAAGGGTAACTTTTTCCCTTTTTTAAGTTAAGATAAAGAGTTTCACAAACAAATTTCATTACTTATGGTATGCAGCTAAATGATGTCATTATTAAGCAAAAAATTATCTGGTCCATGGCATGATAAGATTAAAGCTGCCCATTTCATTCACTCCTTCCTGGAAAGAGTAGCGGGGAAAGTGGCCCCAAAGAGTAATTAAAATAATGAAGATAACAAGTCCATGTCAGGCTGATGTTTGCGATGGATTAAAATTACGTGCTATCAAAGTTAAACTGTCTGAGAAATTACTTCCTGGCTATGTTCGGAATAAAGAGAATCTGGAGCTACCTCATCTGATTACAAAACATTTAGAGATAGGGAAAATTACCGGCAGAGGGGAAGACCTGGTACCTGTCATCTTCTGAAAACAAGGGAAGTTCTCACCAGCACTAAGCAGTTCTAAAAAAAATTTTTTTTCTCCTGAAGATCAAGGAAAAAAAAGAAAAGAGAGAGAGAAGGTACTACATATAAATTCTTAGGAAAATATTAATAGTCCATGGCATTAACTTTTTGTTTTAGACATTAGAGAAAATTCAGATGAGAGCTCTACGTTTCCTTACTTGATGATTTTTAGAGCAAATTTCTTTTAATAGAGCTCACTCTTCCAGATTAAGGAAACTTTCCTTTGGAAAGCACAGACTGGTGCCCATCCCTTCCTGCTATCTAAGAAGGTGGAGGCGAGGGGCCGGGTTTTGTCCTTGCTATTAGTATTGAGTGCTACCTTATGCCCATTATTGTAAACTAGTTGACTAAGTAATCAAAAGCCTGGCTGTATGTTACCGTCCTTTTGTATGCCCAGTAAGTTTTTATTTTCCTCCAAGTTTCTCTGCATGCCAAGTAATTTTCCCTCCAAATGAACGTAATCTATTATTTTAGTTAGATGGAGAGAAGAATTTTTTAAAATCCTGTTCCTCTTTTCCTATCACCAATATAATCTCATAAAAACCTAACTTGTTTGTGGCCATGTCATAGAAACGGTGAGAGGTCTCCCTGGATCATTAAAATGTGCTGGGGCATACATAGAAAATAATATTGTTCGACAAATGAGCTGAGGTAGGCAGGATTTTGTTTCACAGTGAAAGACCAAGTGGTTCCTTTTTATAATATATGTGCAGATATATTATAATGCCCAATATATTGCAGGGCCCAACTGAAAGATACTTGGTGTCAAGAAAAGACACCCCAATGAGACTGAAAGCTCATGCTCAACCCTTCCCCATTTCTTAGTAAACTTTTGAAATCTTAGGCAGTGCAGCTATTACTTTTTGGTACTCTGTTATTTAGATACACTGAGATCTCACTCCATTTATTCATTTGCTAATCCTCCACTCTGGCAAGCATATATCAAATGATACCTGGTGAACATACTAAATACATCCAAACAGGTACGTCCAGAGTTCCACCCCAAGCATCTCAACTCCAAAGAGAATACTTAAGGTCCTCCTTGAGAAATGTTCAAGTTAGAGGGCTGGCCTTGCACAAGTCACTTAACTCTCCATAATCTCAGTCTCTCTGTCTATAAAGAAAGGGGTCCAACTCCATGTTCTGTGAGCCTCTCTTGTTCTTATTCCAGGCTGTCCTGCAGGGCCCTCCACCCCTGTCTTTTTAAGAAAGCCCAGGATCTGAATGAGGCAGACAGATACACTGGATTTCTTGTTAGCCAGCGCTGAGAAAGAGCAGTCTTTCCATACAACCTACTCAACTCACAACTCCGATTTTCAAATATTACTGTAAGAAAGTTTAAATTCCCTGACACATTACAGAGGGAGAGAGGTTATTCAGGATTGATTACCAGATGGCAGCCAGTGGTGACTTTCTGGGGCTTTGAATTTGTGACTTCAGTGTGGGTTGCCACAGGTTTCGCTTTTGATATTAATTGGAGTTACTGCAGCTCCTCAAATATACAGCTTGATTCTGCCACACAGCGTGAAGGAAAGCTGGTGTTAAATTGCCTTCCCCGCCCCCACTTCCTTTTTGATTTGTATGTCTAAAGGCATTAAAAATATTCTTCAACCTGAACTACAACATTTTTAGCTACTGAATGTCATTGTAGCTTGTCATAATTCTGGTGCCACAAAGCAATCTGATTTGATAAAATTAAAATTTTTAGATTGGTATCCAACCAACCTCTGCCTTTCTAAAGGTTGCTTTGACACTTCCAACCTTTTGGCCTTCAAAAATCTTGGAGGTTGTTGGGTTAAGAGGGGAAAAGAGAAGAGGGATCCTAGGTTAAGGCTTGAGATCTTAACTTGCATGGATGGGGTGAAGAGGAATGGACGAGAAGGAAAACTACCGGAGAATCAGAGATGAAAAGATATAAAATCAGGGGAAAGATGAAAGTTGTCGAGAACGACAGTCACAGTAGACCTTTCTTCAGAGGCTTGAAGATCATTCTGTGAACAGACACAAAACCCAATCCATTCTGAATTTGTCTTCATGTAAAACATTAAAAACATCCTTTACTTCCTCTGGTTAGGATGGTGACTCTATAAGCCCCTTCTCCTGGTGTGTTTTCTGTCTGACCTCTGATTTTACTCTTGGATATGGAATCAAAGAAGCTGTGATATTGACTACTCACCACTGTTTTCTGGGTGAGAGACTATGCTATCATCAGGGTTACTTGCTCAGGCTCAAAACATGAAGTTGAGACCAAATTATAGTCTAGTTTTTCTAGGCTTGTAGACATCCAAATTTTAACATTTTAATGGGTCAATGATCAGCAATTTGGAGTTTTCCTGTGAAATCTGGAATTAAGGGTGGTGAACCATGAAGTGGAATCTGTGGTAGCAGAAGCCCTTCTCTTACGCCTCACATGATACCAAGTAAGACTGCAGAAATCACTCAGGCTAAAAACAAACAGATATAAAATCAGGGGAAAGATGAAAGTTGTCGAGAACGACAGTCACAGTAGACCTTTCTTCAAGGTAGAAAGGTAGAAACAAGAAACCAGGAGCATCTGCCCTCTAAGATCATGGCCTGAGAGTTATCACATAGGGCTTTTTTGTAAAGCATTCATATCCTTTTAATAGGAAAGAGCATATGAATTCTTAACTGAACATGTGTAGTAAGAGAATTTGAGATACAGAAGATCAAAACTGGAAAGCTGGAGTCAATCATTTAAATCACAGTAGATAAGCAGAGAAGGCAGCAGGCGATGGAGGGATAGAGGGTTGCTAGGTCCCCAGAAGCTATTCGGTACTGAAGTGCCAAAACGAAGATTAAGTAAGGATCAAAGATGCTGAACTACAAGGACAGGACTTACCTCTGACTGAGGCACTTTCTAATTGAGATAATGATGGGATCCACATATCCAGTTCCAGCCATGTTTTGTGGAAGCAATTACAAAACAAATAAAACTCCGATATCAGCAACAATCCTAGCACCGCTAAGAACAACGACAAGAGCAAGGGCTGCCCCAACTGGCTATGCGGAGGCTCGCTAATAGTGCTCTTAGAAATGGACACTTGAAGTAGAGGTTCATCCTCTCTTCCCAATGCCAGGAAAGTGATTACTATGTTGCACATTTCCAGAAGCACCAGTACAGGGTAAAGTAAGGGGAGCCCACTGACCCCGAGCTTCGGCAGGAGAATCAGCCATCCCCCACATTATCACTGCTTATTTCTCCAAATATGACTCTCTTCATAGCTTGTGATGTTCAGAACCTGTTTATTTTTAATTATTTATTCTGAGACAGAGTCTCACTTTTTTTGCCCTTGGTAGAGGACCATGGTGTTGTAGCTCACAGCAACCTCCAACTCTTGGGCTCAAGTGATCCTCTTGATTCAGTTTTTCATTTTCAGTAGAGACGAGGTCTCATGCTTGCTCAGGCAAATTCATGAGCTCAAGTAATCTGCCTGCCTTGGCCTCCCAGAGTGCTATTTAGAAGCCTACAGCTGGCTCTTTGCTGACTATCAAATAAAGTCTAGATTCATTAGCATGGCAATAAAACCCTTCACAGCGTGACCTGAGCTTGTTTCTTAGTTTGATTTCTAGATACTTTGCTTGCATATTATCTACACCTAAAACTTTTTCATAATACCCAATGTACACTCTGTGTCCATTAAGCTGTAACTCCTTCTTCCCCCTCACCTCAGCCCCCAGTAATCTCTATCCTACCTTCTGTCTCCATGAATTTGCCTATTCTAGGTACCTCATGTAAGTAGAGTCACACAATATTTGTTCTTCTCATGTCTGGCTTAGTTCACTGATTCTAATGTTTTCAAGGCTCATCTATATTAAAGCATTTCACTCATTTTTATGGCTGAATACTATTCTGTTGTTACGTATATGCCACATTTTGTTTATGCTCTTATCCGTCAGTGGACATTTGGGTTGTTTTCACCTCTTGGCTATTGTGAATAACGCTGCTATTAACATCAGTACACAGACATCTGTTTGAGTCCTTGCTCTCAATTCTTTTGAATATATAGGTAGGAGCGGAATTGCTGGATCATAAGGTTTAAATTTTGAGGAACCACTATTTTCCACAACAATTGCATCATTTTACAAAAAAAATTATGAGAGTTCCAATTTCTTCACATCCTCACCAACCTTTGTTATTTTCTGCTTTTTTTGACAGCAGCTATCCTAAGGGGTATGAGATAATATACCATGACTTGAATTTGCATTTCCCTAATGACAAATAATGTTGAGTACCTTTTCACGTGCTTATTGGCCATCTATTAGTATAGGTATATCTTCTTTGGACAAATGTCCATTCAAATCCTTTATTCATTTTTTAATTGGGTTGTGTTTTGTTCTTGTTTTTTCTTGTAGAGGTTCTTTGTATATTTTATAGATTTAAACCCTTGGCAGATATATGATTTATAAATGTTTCCTCCCATCTGTAGGTTGGCTTTTTGCCTTCTAGATAAGGTCCTTTGATAAACAGAAGTTCTTAATTTTGATGAAGTCCAATTCATCTAGTGTTTCTTTTGTTGCTTGCACTTTTGGTGTCACATCTATGATATCATTATCAAATCCAATGTGATAAATATGTTCCTCAGTTTTTATTCTATGGGCTTTGTAATTTACCTCTTAAGTTTTCAGTCTTTGATCTTTTTTGAGGTAACTTGTATATATAGTATAAAGGCCCAGATTTATTCTTCTGCATGTGGGGATATACAGTTTTCCCAGAAGAATTTGCTTTTCTCTATTGAATGGCCTTGGTAATCTTTTTGAAAATTAATTGACCAGGTGGTGCCCGTAGCTCAGTGGGTAGGGCACCAGTCACATACATGGAGGCTGGTGGATTCGAACCCAGCCGGAGCCAGCTAAACAATGACAACTGCAATAAAAAATAGCTGGGTGTTGTGGTGGGCACCTGTAGTCCCAGCTACTTGGGAGGTCGAGACAAGAGAATCGCTTAAGCCCAAGAGTTTGAGGTTGCTGTGAGCTGTGACACCATTGTACTCTACCAAAGGTGACATAGTGAGAATCTGTCTCCCCCCCAAAAAGGAAAGAAAATTAATTGACCATATATGTAAAAATTTATTTCTGGGCTCTCTATTCCTTCTTTCCTTGTGAAAATAGAAGGAATTGTTTGGTAAACCTTTGCTTTGTTGCTAGAAAATGGTGTTTGTCCTTATGCCAGTACTGTACTATTTTAATTCCTGTAACTTTGTTGTAAAGTTTTGAAGTTGGCGAGTGTGGGTCCTCCAATTTTATTGTTCTTTTTCAAGACTATTTTGGCTATTTGGGGTCTCTTGCAATTCCATATGAATTTGAAGGTTGGCTTTCTATTTCTGCACAAAAGGCTATAGGAATTTCAATTGAGATTACAACAAATCTATAGTTTACTTCAGGTAGTATTGACTTTTAACAATGCTAGTCTTCCTACTCATGAATGTGGAATGCTTTTCCATTTTTAGATACTCTTAGATTTCTTTCAGGAATGTTTATTTCAGTTTTTAGTATACAAGTCTTTCACCTCCTTGGTCATATTGATTCCTAAGTATTTAATTCTTTTAGATGTATTGTAAATTGAATTATGTCCTGAATTTCTTTTTTTGGACTGTTCATTGCTGGAGTATAGAAACACAACTAATTTTTGTGTATTGACCTTATAATCTATAACTTTGCTAAATTCATTTTATAAGCTCAAGTAGCTTTCTTGAGGATTCTTTATATAGAAGAGCATGTCATCTACAAATAGAGAAGTTTTACCTCTTCCTTTCTAATTTGATGCCTTTTACTTCTTTTTGTTGTCTAATAGCTCTCACTAGATCGAGTACAAGGCTGAATAGCACTGGTGAAAGCATGTATTGGTTCTTGGAATCAGGTGTCTATAGTTAGAATGATTAATTAGGCATATTAAAAGCAGATTAGATAAGCTACAAAAAAAATTAAAAAAAAATAAAATTCCTAGTTCTTTAGGCTTTTTCAAAGTCCACATCTTTCCTTTCCTTGACCCAAGTTTGTTTCCTCCACTCCTTTTTTCTGGGGACTCGCTTCATTAGTACTCGTAAGTGTATTCAGATGCCCATAAACTAGAAGACTGGAAGAGACCAAATAAAATCCTTTGCTTCAACTTGAGAAATTTCAACTATGGAACTCTAGGAAACAGTACTGTGAGAAAATAATTGACAGAAAACTAATGAAGAATAATAGTGTCTGCATTTCCTTTTATCCCCAAGGCAGGGTGGGGGAGGGCCTGAATCCTAGGCCTCCCTATTAATCTGGTTGCTCCTTTCATCTTTGGCTATGGAAAGCCTCCTTCTTGATCTCAGACTGGCCACCCAAATCTGTGCTCCACACTATTCATTAATTTGATCTTCTCAAATACAGCTGCAATCCATTTTCTTTGAATTTTTCCTCCTTGGCTGCAGTTGTTAGAGTCAGACTTAGAGTCCCTCGAGGCAAGAATCTTTTCATTCCACGTATAAATCTTTAGGGTGGCTATGTGTTGATATCAGAATTTAAAACACCTAACTTTATAAAATTGATTTTCACCTTTAAGTGTCTAATCATAAAATACAATGATATGTGTCACATACATGATCTCATTTCATCTTCCAATGACTTTATTTTATAGATGAGGGTTAAAAAGACAAAGTGGCCTGGCTGGAATTCCAACCAAAGTTTTGTCAAAGTCACGAATTTCATACTCTTTCCTTATGATGTCTGCATCAAATTTTTATTGCAAAAAAACCCTGAGACCTGAATCTGTTTGATTCAGATCCTTAACTGCTTTAGTTCCAACATCATGAAAATCAAGGTCAATGGCAAGCCAAGTACAACTTATCAAAGACATGCTACTGATATGCTTCTTTAAATAAGAACAAAATATATTGAGAAGTGATCAGGACTCCAGGTTAAGTTTGGTATGGATCCTCTAACTCAGATTGTACCACAGAGCGTAAGTTCTCAAACTTTCTTGATTCACAGCACCTCTAGGCCATAACCCTTCTGTTTATTAAGGAGGTAGGTCCTGACAACTTAATAAGTATCTATGCCATAATATTTTGTAAGAACTGTATGAAAAAACCATACTTGAAAAATGTTATTTTATATTAAAACTACCACAATTTCTTATTAATAGCAGGTGTGCCTCTGTTGGGCAATCCATCACTTCCCAAACTTTGGAATATGATCACCAACCTTCATTTCTTGTTCTATATTTGTTTTCAGTTGATACTTGCTTTTTATCACAGCAACTGCTGAAAAATCCAGTCTTATAAAGACATGGTGTCATCAAGAAAAGTTGCACAATCTAATGCTGAAAACTGTGAACTATTTTGAGCTAGTATTTTGCCTGGCATCTGACAGATGTTGCTGTATTTTCTTCAAAATTTTAAAATATCCCAGGGTGCTCTAGTGAATTTACTGCAGCACCATGGGGTATCCTGGGGGATATAGGCAAGCCTTTCAAAAATGTGCAATTCTTTTTTAAATAGTGTATATTTAAGGTATATAAGATGATGTTTTGATATACATATATCTAGTGAAATGTTTACTACAGTCCAGGAAATTGACATATCCATCATATCACACTGTTACTTTTCCCCCTTCCTGTTCTCTTTCCTCCTTTCATACTTCCTCTCCCTTTTTTCTTCCTTCATTTTTTCTATGTTCGTTTTATGATGTGCATGTGCACAAAACCTCTTGAAGCTTTATTTGTAACTCTGATTCTCCCTCCATGACATCTTACGATATACACTGCAATTTTCAACCTGGAGTGATGTCAATGGAAGTAGCACATGTTTTGACTAAACGACATATGGAAATCCGATGTTTAGACACATTTTTCTAGCAACAAAGTTTTTACCAAACAATTCCTTATAGTCTCACAAGGAAGGAAGGAAAGAAAGAGGGAAAGGAAGAAGGGGGGAAACACGATTAATAAACGTTTATTTTAAAAGTTTATCAAGTACCATGCACATTCGTGGTGCTGGACAACACAGAGCCCAGGCATTCACATGGAGCAGACACTTACCTCTTGGCACAGGTCAAGTTAGGTCAAAGACAGAACAAGGGAGCAGGAAAGTTTTATAGCAGAGGCATACATGCTTTGGAGCTGGGCTGCATTCAAGACCTGCCTCTAAATTTAATGGCTCTGTGCCCCTTGCACAAGTTACTTACTTTTGAGTTTTAGATTTTGTTCTCGGTAAAATGGGAATAATAATACCTATCTCCAAGTTGTTCCTTCATGACTGATTGACCTATAAGGTGCACATCATAATGTCTAGCTCATTTAAAGGCTAGACAGTTAGCAGTTATTAGTATTATTATTGGTAAAGGACTAAGGGAAGGAAGACAGCAAAGGAAATTCTGCTGAAGAATACAAAGGTACATAGAGGGGGGGAAAAACAGTGGGGAGAATGGCAGAGTTCATGTCAACTGCTGGTGGGGGTGTAAACCAGTATGGCCACTTCAGAAAACCATTTGGCAGTGTCTACTAAAGCTGAACGTGCAAATTTCCATGTTCAGCAATTCCACCCTAGACACATACTCACCACATAAACACATAAGTATGTCCAAATATGTTCACAGCAGCATTATTCATAACAGCCCAAAAGTCAGAAACTTAAATGTAGACTGGATACAATGTGGTGTATTCATACAATGGAATTCCATCCAGCAACAGAGGAGAATGAATTCCCGCTACACACACCAACACAGATGCCTGTCATGATTGACGCTGGGCAAAAGGCAGACATGCAGTAGTGCACCTGGGACCCTACGGCTTTAGAAAGGAGGACAGTGATTCCTTTGGTGGGGACAGAATGGCCGAGAGGATGCACGGGAGCCTCCTGGGCTGGCTGCAGTGTGTTTGCTTTTTGAAAATCTCTGTGATTTATGTACATTTTCATAGAAATGTTTTACCTTAATAATGGAAAAGATTTCTTCATAGGTTTCCTTCTTAGCAGAGGAGAGAGGGACACATTAAATAAAAAAAAAGACTTTGGTATTACGGAGAAAGCATAAGAAGAAAACAACAATGATGTTTACAACCTGCAAGGCCAACGTCCTGTCATGGCTGACTCTTCCTATGAATCAGGTTATGCTCTGCCCACCCACCCGCAGATCTCAGTGGCTTAACACAACGAAAGCCTGTTTCTTGCTTATCAATGCATGTCTCACCTGCACTGGCAGGGGGCTCTGCTATCGCCTAACTCAGAAACCTGGGCCGAGGGTTCATGATCATGACCACAGTGGGAAGAGTGGGCACATGGTGAACTAAACACGTTTGTCCCCAAGGAAGATACAACCTTTGCACTCATCTTCCACCAGCTAAAGGTCAGACCCATGGGCATGCCTAACTTCACAGGGGTAGAAGAGAGCTGCCCTGTGGGCCCATGGATTGCAGGAGATGGGCTACAACCTGACAGCTGTCCTGATGACTGCACTCACTCCTGTGCTCCCAGGCTCAGTCTCACTCAGGGCCCTGTGCACCAGTTATTACAGGCACTCACGGCATCCTTCTCTCCTCCCTCTCTCTAGCAGGAGCGCATGGAGCAGAGACAGCTGGATTTCTAGATTGCTGCCAACCCCCTCACCAATTGGTCACCATTTGGTGACTAACATCATGGGGGACCCAGTTTCTGATTCAAGGCAGTGGCTTTGGTCTCTTTGTGGACCAAAGAGCAGAATGGAGCTGCGTCCTAACAGAGGGTGAGTGAAAGGTGTGGCAAGGAGTAGCAACCATCCTGTGTGCCTGAAACGGTCCCCGCGGATCCTCAGCTTCAGACAGCTGAGTGCATCATTCTCTTATAGAAAGAAAAAATGTGGGAAGGAGGGTGGAGGAGAGGAAAGCCCAGAGCTAGAAGGGAAGAAAGAAACAGATGAGGGGTAAGAGGAAAAGAGAAAAGAGTCAGAAACGGGAGGTAGGAGGAAACCCGTCTCTGACCTCTCACAGGTGTAAAGCTTTCCTTATGTCCTGTCAAGCTCTGGATGACATTTTAATCTCTGCTACGTATTTTCTTAAGTAAGCACCACACTGGAACCCACTCTGTTTATTAACAAAGAAATGATGGCATATAACTCAAGAAAGGAGGTGTGTGCAGGCTCCTCTGTTCTCCCTGCTCCTGCTGAGAAGGGGGGCTGCTCCCGAGTACGTGTGCACCCCAGGACTCAATGGAGCCCAGGCAGATGTTTGCATTTTAAATGTGAGTACTTCTTAGCAGCACATGCCAGGTTCAGGAGAACACTAAAGCATATATATATTTGTACTAACACTAAAGTATATATATATATATATATATATATATATATATATTTGAGATCGCCAAATGATGACATAATTAAATTTTAATTCAGATTGCTTAAAAAACACGTAAGAGGCTGAAATATTTCTTCTGGGATCAAAGGAAGAGCTGAACAGAGCAGGTAAGGGTTTCAAGATGAAAAAAATCCCACAGTAGCCACGAGACACCTGCTTTCCCTTTGCCTGTACAATCTGTTAGGTTATTTAAATTCTGATAAACAAAGGATTTATTATGCTGATTCTATTTTGTGTGTGAAGGAAATCACTTCACTTAGTAAGGACCACTGATGTCAGGTAGAAATAAAAACATTTGATCTAACTCTTCAAAAATGTCAGAAAAGGGGCACTGTTTGTTTTAGACGAACCCAGTTTTCCAAAGTTTGTGGGGGCCACAGAAGTGGGTGATTCCTCGTATTTCACAGAATGTTGCCAGGATTCTGTTAATCGGAAGATTCTCATGCACATTCCATAAGCATTCAAGTTCCCAAAGTAGGTTTCCATATAAACTTTTCGGGAACACATCTGCTGTGAAAAATCAGATGTTTGTAGCACCGGGACTCCAAACAAAGCATGAAGAGGAAGATACACTCTGAATATGTTTATTAAAGATTGAAAATTCTTCCGCATAAGGAAAACATGACCAGAGAGCCACTATACAATTAGGTTCAGACTTGAAGATTGGAGACAAAAAAAACCCAAACACAACCACTTGCATTTCTTGCTAAAAATAAACCCAAAGGAGCATCCTTTGAAACATATGCTATGGTAGCTGTGATTAGGTTTTAGGTCAAATAAACAATGAGCCTAGTTCAATGTGAGACAGGGGAGCCTCATTAAAAACAAGTGTGGCTGAAGAGGGGGCAGTGGGACCAATGTGAATTATTCCCCTTTGAGAACTGATGCGGTCACCCTCCTGTTCATTGAAGATTTTAATTAGAAATTTATTCTTCGTCACAGATGCTTCATTTGCTTGTGTTCCAGTTATAGACCTTGACCAAAAAAGCAAAAAGAAGAGCAAGCAGAGCCAAGCCCACAGACATCCTCGGCATCCAGCCTTGATGCAGCCTTTGTATCTGCAGTGCCGTTCTGGAACTCTCTGGGTGGTGTGGAGCTGCAGCAGGGGTGTGGGGTACTGCACCCTGGTGATTACCAAGCTGATTTCTGAATTCCTATGAAGAGAGAAACAAGAAGAAAAAATGATTTCCAGATGCAGTGAAAGCCCTGTTGCAGTATCAGTCAAGTAATTTGTTCCTACAAGGTGCAACCATCTGCTTACTCCTTCACAAAGGCCCATGTGAACACCCACCCTGGGCCAGCTCTTTCCTTGAAGGGCCAGGCTAAGTTCGTGACTTTACAGAGATGGGCAGTGTTTATGGAGAGTCAAGGCAGAACTCCTGAAGGGCAGGGTTTGTGTAGAGTGGAGTCTTGTCACAGATGTATTCCACATGTAGTCCCCTCGAAGTTCCCTGGTGTGCCGTACAAGCAGCTCCCATTGTCTCTGCGTGCGAGACGTGGAAAAGGTGGACTGCCCGGCTTGGAGCAGGCACAGGAGCTCGGAGACCCAACAGCACTGCTTTCTAGGTGGTCTCTGTTCAGAGGCTTCTGAGCTGGTGTTTGGAAGTGCAGAGGGGAGTACCTGGCTACTCTCAGGGGCGTGCTAGTGGTTCAAATTTGAGATGATTCCCTCCTGGTCCTTGTGGATAAGTCTGCACCTTAGAATCACATGGGAAAGCAGAAGCAGGCACATGCAGCCACCAGAGGCCACCTGCCCTGCCATGCTCCGCAAGATCAAGGTGGAAGCTTGACAACAGATCAGGAGGGGGAAAAGGTAGCCTGTCTCTGCCATACTGTGCTGCTTTTATTATGTTCACCTTGATTAAAGGCCTTTGATGATACCATTTCTAAATATAAGACCATGAAAAACATTTCTCAGATGACAGAGTAATCAGTAGCTAGCTAGCTTTGTATATTTCGATTGTCACTACCACTGTGATACTAGAGGAAAAATAATTTACAAATACGGAAAAGACAAGGTCTTTCTCATAACGTCCAAGATGGTCAAACATGTAAATGTACAATTGAGGCAGGTTTCCACACAGTTAGAACCAGGGTTCACAAATAGAAAATAGTGTATGTAGCATTTCTATTATGTAATAAAAATTGCTTATAGGTGATTATAGGTTGCCACTAGAAAGGTAAAAGTTGCCTGGGCCTGCTTAACAACAACAAAAATTTAGGCCAGGCACGGTCGTTCACACCTATAATCCCAGCACTCTGGGAGGCCAAGATAGGTGGATTGCTTGAGCTCAGGAGTCCAAGATCAGCCTGAGCAAGCGCGAGACCCCGTCTCTAAAAAAAATAGCTGGGAGTTGTAGTGGGCACCTATAGTCCACGTTACTCAAGAGGCTGAGGCAAGGGGAGCCCAAGAGTTTGAGGTTGCTGTGAGCTGTGATGCTACAGAACTCTACTGAGGGCAACAAAGTGAGACTCTGTCTCAGAAAAAAAAAAAAAGAAAAAAAAGGAAATATAAAAGTTGATACACACAAAACGCTCACAGAGCAATATATATAACTGACTTTAGAGAAAAACTTAGTATGGTCAATAGTTATGGAAAGTAAACAGAAGGCTCAAACCTTCCATAAACCTTATAAGCATTATCAAGATTACTAATTCCTGAAATTCAAGATACACTTGCATCTATCGAAGTATAACAGTAAATTTGAAGAATGTTATTGCTTATTAAAACAAACTAAATGTCAATTCTGAGACTTAAATGTAATTTTTAAGAACTCAAATTCCACTCAGAAATGCCTTTCTCAAAACGGAAATGTGAAGCAAGGCAGGCTATGACCTCTGTTCAACCTGAAAGATCCACGTGTTCATCGAGTGACAGCAGACTCAGGTGTACACTGAGCATGCCCATCATTGTCTGTGTTAACTCTGACTACCATGGGGTTTTCCTCCCTGTGCATCTCACTACTCACTTGATTAATTTCTAAACCTGCTTATTTGCTAACTCTTAAACATATTCTTCTAACTTTCAAAAGCATAGCTTATAAGATCCTATCAAAAGAATAAACCCATTAAAGCAGAACCAAGTATGCATGCTGAAATTAAAAAAAAAACAACAAACTTTTATGTTCAGAAACTTTAGGGATTCGATATCAATCAGTTAAAGATAAATAAAGACAGTTGGGAGGGTGACAACAGTCTATCTGTAAATGCTTCCTCCTTCTCTAGCAGTTATACATACACTGTTGGGGAAAGAAAAGAGACGCTCTTAACTTGAGCACGTTTAGTGCCATGAAGCGTAGTTGGGACTGGTATCAGCAGCAGTAAGTGCTCAAGCTCTGACTCTGAATTCCAGCTCCCTCTGAGGGTTCTCAGGCAAGTTATCCGCCCTCTCTTGCCTCCACTTCCTCACCTGTAAAAAGGAGGTACTATTTGTATTTGTGCATCACAGGGGTGTTATAAGGATTAAATGACATATATATATTAGAGAGAGAGATATTAAGTGCTTTGAACATTTAAAACTCAATTAAGATTATAGATTCCATGGTATTTTGTGGTTCTAAAGGAAAACACAAATGCCTTCAGATATTCTTCTTCTTTTTTTTTTGCAGTTTTTGGCCAGGGCTGGGTTTAAACCCACCACCTCCAGCATATGGGGCTGGTGCCCTACTCCTCTGAGCCACAGGCACTGCCCTGCCTCAGATATTCTTTATGTAAAATTACAAAGTCACTATTTCATTTGCTTCTCAGATATGATTAATTGACCCATGCTGGCTTTGTTCCCTATTAATCATATGTGAGAAGCAAATAAAATTTAAAGAATGAGCACAGGTTTTGAACTCTGGCTGACCAGGAATTGAACCCAAGTGCAGAGTGCCATGCGATCTTAGGCAGGTGGTTTGAGCTTTCTAAGCCCCTTCTATGAAGTAGAAATGCCATCATCTACCTTAACATGTTGTTGAAAAGCTTAGAAAAAATGTGCCCCAGGTAGAACGCTTGGAATACAAAAGGTCCACAATAAAGGGGTGTGATTATGGTGACATCATGGGAGTGTGGTTTGGGAGATGAAGAAGTACCACAAACTTAGGGTATTAAACAATGCAAATTCATTCTCCTACTTTTCTGGAGATTATAAATTCTAAATCAAGGTGTAGGCAGGGCTGCACTCCTTTTGGCGGCTCTAGGAAATGATCTGTTTCCTTGTCCTTGTTAGCTTCCAGAGTTTGCCTATATCCACTGGCTTGTGGCCCCTTCCTCTATTTTCAAAGCCTGTAGCACAGGAGTTTTTATAAGGACTTTTATGATTGACATGGGATCCACTTAGATAATTCAGAATAACCTCTTCATTGCAAGGTTCTTAATTTAATCGCTTCTGCAAAGTGCCTTTGCCAGGTAAGGTAACACAGTTGTAGGTTCTGGCAGGTGCCGTTACTGTGCCTGACACTCATAGCACACGTGAGCACCCAAACTCTCATCCCACCAGAAAGTGTGCTCAGTTCAGGTAGTATGCTCTGTTCACATCTTCTTATAGTTGCAAATATCTTTTTCTTGGGAGCTGGATGGGCTTGCTGTTCAGAGGTCTCTTCTACATCATCAAAAATATCGACAAATTGTAATACAGAATATGGCTGTAGAGCCAGAAGCATAAGGACTCAGCAAGGAAGGAAGAGGACAGGCTCTGTGTAGCAACACTAAGTAGAAGTCCAGTCCTCGGAGCCCTTACCGTGTGCCCAGCTGGCCTCTGAGCGCCACGCATACATTCTCTTCTTTAATCCTCCTAACTACCCAATGGAGTAGCTAATGCAAGTTAATCTTGCCTTCAAGTCACTCACACCACTCTCAGATAGCAGGCAGAAATGGCAAAGCAGCTGAGAGGTGTGGCTTTAGCTATACTAAGCACAGCCCCAGAGCAACACATCCGAGAAGTATTTATAGTCTAATGTAAATAAATGATAAAAACCAACATACTGCTTAATTATCAAATGACTATGACTATCAAGATTCCCACCAAACAGATTTTATCCATTTTACTTGCTACTGCACCTACTGGAGGTAATGGTGTTATTTTGTGTCTTTTTGCAGAAGCCCATTCCCTTCCAAGGGAAGTCAGCCTTGAGTCATGCGGGGACTTTCATGCTATCTGTCTTGCAGTTCTGAGTCATGTTGAGACTTTGTAAATGTGACCCGTAGATGGCACATGGCTGAGTTTGCTCTGAATACACACACACACACACGCACACACGTGCAGACATACTTGATGCGCTCACATTAGAACATGCTGCAAAATGTGTTTTAATGAGGAACAGTTGGTCTGGTTCTGCTCAAATAAAAGATATCCCTGTAAGAGAGTTGCCACCTGTCTTCCCATCTTGTAGTGCAGTAAATGAGTTCTTCTGTCCCTGACACCTGCAGGTGTTGCCAGGGCCCTGCAATTGCACTCCATGTGCCAACTCCCTTCCTCAAATTGACAAGACAACCCTGTCCCTGCACTTCATGTCATTACCAGATACCAGGTCACACAGGGGATTAAGGGTGCCAAGCTATCTTTTTCCATTATTCTTCTAGACAGTCCCCAAATTGGGA
The DNA here is from genome assembly GCF_027406575.1 of Nycticebus coucang. Taxonomy (NCBI): domain Eukaryota; kingdom Metazoa; phylum Chordata; class Mammalia; order Primates; family Lorisidae; genus Nycticebus; species Nycticebus coucang. The sequence goes on from NC_069788.1 coordinate 58,261,494, forward strand.
TCATTTTATTATCATATAAGTAGAAGTGCTGGAGTACCCAATTATCTCCAAAGCAAAAATGTTCGTATTTTCTAGTTCTTGAAGTCTATGTTAAGAAAGTGTTATATGCACAGTCCATCAGCATTACAGGGGTGCTGGAATGTAATAGAATCAACATTTGAAGTTGGAATTAATTATGCTTTTCCATTTAGTTTGGAAGAACATTTACACTTTGAGACCTTTGTCACACACTCCTGTGATGAGAGCACAATACTGTCAGCTCTTCTGTATCACTTTTGGGAATGAGCAATTCTACATCAGACATTATTCACATGAAATTCTTCCCTCATCCCCTCACCCCAAATGTGTACTTGCTATCAGGTCATTAAAATTGCAAAGAAAAAATTTTAAACTTGAGTATACACACATACAAAAACACTCGAATCTTGGGTTTTTATCTTATTTTGATGATGGCACAGTAAAGACAGGGCTTTGCTAATAAGGCTAAACATAAATTATTAAACTATCTACTGTACGATCAAATGCATTTCAGATTATATTCTGAATAATTTTGCCTTGACATCCACCAAAGGAATACATCTGATGTGCCCCTGCATGGTCTCAATGATCCCTCTCCTCCAGAATGCGCAACCCTCGGACTTGAACTGCACGGAACAAAAGAAAGAGATAATCATATCAAAAACCAAAGCTCAGCATCTGACCATCACCTAATTATTACTTTCCATGAGAATTCATTTCATCTGACTCAAGAGATGTGAAAACATCTCTTAAGCTCTGAACTTAACTTTAATGGCTTCAAAACATTTCTTATGTGTAAATTTTTCTCATGGCTCAGAGGTACTGTTAGAACTTGAAGTGCAAGCTAACAGGGAGAAAGAAAAAAATGTTTGATAGCTTGTAGGATAAATTAGAGTTTAGAACAGGCTTTTTTCCCCAAGTGAGCCTGAACATATGGGCTATGCACAAAACCTACTGAAACCAAGCATGTGACCAACGCGAGGAAGTGCTTTTGAAACACACATTATGCAGTACAGGATATGTGTACTATCTGAGGAGAATCCAAAAATTTCCTGATTTTGGAAAGTTTGCTTTGAATACAAAATTATAAACTATGTCTATAATCATTGTATTTTAATCCCTCAAACGTAAGGAGGCTCCTCCAAAAGGAAGCGTTGCTACTGGAATCTGCTGCATCTGTTCTCGGTAAAAAAAATGAACAGAGGAGGCTTCTCAGGCATCGTGATGCCTTCTCCGCACTCCAGGTGTGGGCTTCTTTCTGAATACCTTCATTTTAAACTTTATCTTTCTTTAGCTTAGCACCAAATATCCATTCAAATGAGTTTACATTTCCCTAATTTGAAACCTGTGACATCCACAAGAACAAGGACTGAAGACTCAGATCTGGAATTGAATAACAGCATAGAAACCTTGGCCGACAGTGGGGCGCTGTCGTTTGTTCGGACGTAACGTTTCCAGTTCCACAAACAGTGAGCGGCTGTAACCTCTGCCAGGAAGGTGTGTCCTCAGGGGGGTGGCATCTTGGCTGGAGAGAAGTTCATTTCTACTGCTTCCTCGTTATAATTTAAATATTTTTATCCAAAGGAAAGACACACAGAGAAGGTTCTCTTACTAGCCGCACTTGAGGAAGATCCAAGTATTTATTCACTGGGTCCAAGTTTAGAAATGGCTATGAAATTTGTCGTGTAAGTCTCTTGCTAAGTAAACATCAGTCACAGATGCAGGGGTAAGTAGACAGGCATGCACACACACACACACACGCACATACACGGAACAGGCCTTGGCAGAAAAAAGAGACCAACAGGCACACTTAGAACTATGAAGGATGCAAACACAGCATTGAGGAAGAAATCTGAACTCATCTGTTCCAAATAGGTGAGTGGAGATGAGCAGCGGTACAGGTGAGCACAGGGGAGTGGAGATGAGCAGCGGTACAGGTGAGCACAGGGGAGTAGAGATGAGCAGCGGTACAGGTGAGCACATGGGAGTGGAGATGAGCAGAGGTACAGGTGAGTGGAGATGAGCAGAGGTACAGGTGAGCACAGGGGAGTGGAGATGAGCAGAGGTACAGGTGAGTGGAGATGAGCAGAGGTACAGGTGAGCACAGGGGAGTGGAGATGAGCAGCGGTACAGGTGAGTGGAGATGAGCAGAGGTACAGGTGAGCACAGGGGAGTGGAGATGAACAGCGGTACAGGTGAGCACAGGTGAGTGGAGATGAGCAGCGGTACAGGTGAGCACAGGTGAGTGGAGATGAGCAGCGGTACAGGTGAGTGGAGATGAGCAAAGGTACAGGTGAGCACAGGGGAGTGGAGATGAGCAGCGGTACAGGTGAGCACAGGTGAGTGGAGATGAGCAGCGGTACAGGTGAGTGGAGATGAGCAGAGGTACAGGTGAGCACAGGGGAGTGGAGATGAACAGCGGTACAGGTGAGCACAGGTGAGTGGAGATGAGCAGCGGTACAGGTGAGCACAGGTGAGTGGAGATGAGCAGCGGTACAGGTGAGTGGAGATGAGCAAAGGTACAGGTGAGCACAGGGGAGTGGAGATGAGCAGCGGTACAGGTGAGTGGAGATGAGCAGAGGTACAGGGGAGTGGAGATGAGCAGAGGTACAGGTGAGCACAGGGGAGCGGAGATGAGCAGAGGTACAGGTGAGCACAGGGGAGTGGAGATGAGCAGAGGTACAGGTGAGCACAGGGGAGGGGAGATGAGCAGCGGTACAGGTGAGCACAGGGGAGTGGAGATGAGCAGCGGTACAGGTGAGCACAGGGGAGTGGAGATGAGCAGCGGTACAGGTGAGCACAGGGGAGTGGAGATGAGTAGCGGTACAGGTGAGCACAGGTCAGTGGAGATAAGCACTCCAAATAGGTGGCTGGGGAAAGCTGCTCCACAAGGGTGGCAATGCTGAAGAAATGAAAAGTGAAGTGGGTCAAGATGCTTTACTGATGATGAAGTTCTTTCAATGATCTCTTAAACCACAACTGAAACCAGTCTCATTCCAAGTAGTGCACTCAGGAAGCAGTGAACTAGGATGTTGATGAACGTCACAATTGGGTGTATTCAACTTAATCTTTAGGTAATAAATTGAACTCAAAATAATTGCTCCAAAAGCTTCCCTTCCACCTAGGTAACCATGAGAGTGTGCTGGCAGATGTTTGGTTTATATCTGAAATCGTGAAGAAGCCACGTATGATGTTAAATGTTATTACAAAGCAACCCTCTCATCCTATTCTAAGTATCATTTTCAATGACACTGGAAATATGGTTTTAGCGTTATTGAGCTCCATGAACTACATGAAATGAATAAAGGAGATGATAGGTGCTTTAGTCTGTCTCAGAGAGTCTCATAATAATGAGTTAACTTGTAAAATATTTCCTACAGCTCACCATGACGGCTATTCAGCTTGAAAAATGCAGACAAATTAGTTAGGAAAAATTACTTGGTACATACAGTTGGCTCTCCACATCTGTAAGTTCCACATCTGTAGCTTCAACCGAGTGCAGATCAAAAATACTTGGAAAAAAAAATTCCACAAAGTTCCAAAAAAGCAAAACTTGAATTTGCCACATAATGAATGCTTTGTTCAATCCACATGAATGCAGTGATATGTAGGCACTGTCTTAGACGATTTAAAGTATATCAGAGGATGTGTGTAGGTTATATGCAAATATATATATTTTTATACAGGCAAATATTGCACCATTTTTTATAAGGGAGGCGAACATCTGCAGAGTTTGGTATCCAGAGAGGGTATCCTGGAACCAAACCCCCAAGAATACCAAGGGATGACTGTATTTATCACAATAGTACTAAACTCAGCCCCGCTATTTAAAGAAAAATCACATCTCTGCCTATTTTCCCATTGATTCTTCAGTTCTATTATGTCTTCTTCCAAAAATCCATTCCAAGGCATGCCCATTCTCCTTTTCTATTTTAAATACAAATACTTTTAAGAAGTAAAAAATAATGGTTCTGTTGAAATTTACTTAAAATAACTGAGAAGATTAATATTAAAATATTAAGTACTCATATCACTTACATAAGTGTGGCAGGCAGCCTTGGAGATGGACCCTAGCAGTCCTTGCCTCCTGGTGTCCACACCCTTGGGCACCACCTACCCTTGGGCACCACCTTCCCCTGGACTATGGGCTGAACTTACTTGTTTCCAATTAACAGTACTCAACATAAATGACACTTTGCTTCTGATATTAGCTTATAAAATACTGTAGCTTCCACTTGTTTCATCCTGCTCTGAGGGAAGTCAGCGGCCATGCCGTGAGCTGCTCTACACAGAAGCCCACATAAGAAGGAACTGAGGGAGGCCTCTGACAACCACTCAGCACAGGACTGAGCCCTCAGGGAAACATGTCCTCAGCACACCAGTGGTCTGGGAAGGGGACTCAACCGGTCTCACCTGGCTGCCGTCCTCACTCAGGAAAGTCACTGTGCCAGAAGCGCCCAGCTCGGCTGCACCTGGGTTTCTGACTCACAGAAGCTGCGAGGTAATACGTGTTCGTTGTTTTGAGGTGATTTGTTATACAGCAATAGCTAACTAATACAAGACGGTGCCAAGGAGAGGGCTATAAACCGATTTACATGCACGGGGAAACAGGACTTGTAGCAGATGCACAGCAGGCCAGTAGGAAAAACAGGCTGTCAATAACATTTTCTGGAACAATTGGTCATGTACACGTAAAGCAATGAAATTTAACTCCTACCTTCCATTCCTAAAAATCAATTCCAGGAAGATTAAACATTTAACCTGGCAAAGGCAAAACTTCAGACAACCTGAGAGGAAAACCTTTCCCATCCAGAAGGTAGGGACATACTTCTTAGACAAATCACGAAAACATACCAAGTTTTTTAAAAGGTGCCAAGAGGAGGTTAAGACGAGGCAAAAACTGGGAAAAGACACTTGTTTCACATGTAGCTGACTTCAGACTACATAAAGAAATCCTAGACGTCCGTAAAAAAAATATTCAGTTCAATAGAAGAAAATGGTCAAAAGACTCTTCACTGAAAAGAAAACCTGAATAAATATACACAGGAAACCAACAAGTATGTACAAAATGCTCAATCTCACTTATAATTAGAGAAATACAAGTTAACATAAAGAGACACCAACGCACATAAACATACGCCAGACTGGGAAAGGCAGACAGCCTGACAGTATCAGATGTGGGTGACGATGTGGAGGGCGCAGGACCCTTCGGCAGTGCTGCAGGTGGTAGTGTAAATCAAATGACCGCTCTGGGAAGTTGAGGGGAATCGTCTAGTGAAGTGGGGCTCCAAGACTAGGGAAACTGTTGTAGGCCACTGCCCATCTCAAGTCCCTATGCAGGGGTCCTCAAACTGCGGCCCGGGGCCCACATGAGGTGGTGTGATTGTATTTGTTCCCGTTTTGTTTTTCTACTTCAAAATAAGATATGTGCAGTGTGCATAGGAATTTGTTCATAGTTTGTTTTTTTTTTTTTTTTAAACTATAGCCTGGCCCTCCGAGGGTCTGAGGGACAGTGAATTGGCCCCCTGTTTAAAAAGTTTGAGGACGCCTGCTCTAAGGTGAGCCGTTCTATGCAAACTCAGCCTCAAAGGCCAGAGAGCTGAGAGGTCAAGGAAACAGGCTGACAAATCCAGTTTCTCAGAAAGAAACACTTAATATGGATTTACAAAAATAAGCCATGCCTCAGGCAGGTGCAAGATAGTGCATCCCCACGCTGTTACCCTCCCAGACCCAGGGCTTGTATACCATAGGGAAAGCATATGCATGCTTCAGAAGGAATGTGTAGAAAAACAGATAACATCAAGGTTGTTTTGACCTAAGGGTAGGATTTATGGCAATAGTAAAGTAGAAATCTTAGAGGCATTCCTGGAGCTGGGGGTTAATCAGAAGTCAACACAGTGGATTAGCATCCAAGATGGAATTGCTTTAGCTTGTGCATCTCATGGGATGTAAATTAGAAGCTCTAGCACAGTTTGGGCTGAGGGTGGGGTAGGGGTTGGTCAAAGGTAGAAAAAAACAGCCCAGGAAGTGGGGCTGAAGACCTGCGTCAGGGCTTCCTGAGAGCATTAACTCTCCAAGCTGTCTCTGTAAAACCTCCTTTCTTAGATGGGCCCCAGTAACTAACTTACCCTTTAGCACCTCAATTCCTAAGGTGTTCCCTACCCATCTCCTCTTACCTTTCTAAAAATGACTGGCCAATGTAAAAAATAATTGGGATATAAATAACCACCTGCCTGTCAGAACACATTTTTCACTAGGATTCTATTGGATAAAATCAGCCCCTATGGTATCTTCCTCTTGTTGCTATAACAAATTATCACAAACTGAGTGGCTTAAAAACAATTTTATCATTTTATAGTTCTGGAGCCCCTAAGTCAGAAATAGGTCTCAATGGACTAAACTCAAGCGAGGCGTGGCCTCCCTCCAGAGGCTGAGGGAGAAAGCCACTGCCTTGCCTCCCTGGGCTCTCGACCTCTTTATAGTCAAAGCTGGCATCCCCATCACTCTGATTTCTGATTCTCCTGCCTTCCTCCTTTTTTTTTTTTTTTTTTGAGACAGAGTCTCACTCTGTTGCCCAGGCTAGAGTGCCATGGCCTCAACCTAGCTCACAGCAACCTCAAACTCCTGGGCTCTAGTGATGATGCTCTTGCCTCCTGAGTAGCTGAGACTACAGGTGTCTGTCACAGGCCAGGCTCAGTTTTCTATTTTTAGTAGAGATGGGCTCTCACTCTCACTCAGGCTGGTCTTGAACTCCTGAGCTTAAGAAATCTTCCTGCCTTGACCTTCCAGAGTGCTAGGATTAGAAGCGTGAGCTACCACCTGGCCTTTTCTCGTTTGCATTTAAGGATGCTTGTGATTATATTGGACCCACCTGGATAATCTTAGTTTAAGGTCAGATGATTAACAGATTGAATTCATCTGCAACCTTGATTCTCTCTGCCATGCAATTTGACATATTCACAGGCTCAAGGGATTAGAATGTGGGCATTTTGGGAGCATGGGGGGTATTATTCTGCTTACCCGCAGGACCCAAGGGTGATGATGTTGAATTTTGGTGCATAACTATACCTCAGGGAAATTAATACTCTTTAGAGTACTTAATGATTTCCTCATAGAAAAGACCAGGAGAAGGTCCCTTAGTGACCACTAACTTTTGTATTTATGATTCTTCTTGCTAAAGAAGCCCTTCCAGCTTCTTAAAACAGGACACTGAGTGGGAGAGCTGGAAGGATGAGATCAAAGGTTGAAGCAGAATGTGACTTAGTGTGAGGATATACGAAGTGGGAGAAAGTTGCACAGATCACAGGGAAAAGCCAAGATTTTACAGAGTGTGTGGACTGGATACATTAATGGTCCCAACTCCTCAGACCTCCTTGTGTCTGTGCCTTCTCCCCACAACTGTTAACCCTGAGTCTTGGCCATGTGACTTACTTGGCCAATGGCCTGTTATCGAATATGACATATACAGAGACTTGAAAAGCACCTGTGTACATCTGTTTGCTGAGTGCAAGCTCAGGGTACCCTGTTGTAGGATGAGACATGAATCACAGCTAATCACCCAAGTTGTTCCAGCTGAGCCATCCAGATCCTGCCTGTGGAGCTTCCAGACACGTTAGCAAGACCCCAGCAAGACTGGAAGAGCTGCTGTGCTCCCCCACGGCTGAGTTCCCCCACGGCGGAGCTTCCCCATGGCGAGCTACCCGACAGCAGAGCTAACAATGGCAGAGTTACCCCATGGCTGAGCTACCCTGCACATGTGTGAGTGAGGCCAGTTGAGATCAGCTGAACACCGTGATGTTTACAGTGGCAGAGGACAACTGACATTTTGGTAAGGAGTGTACACACACCTCCAGAGCAAACCTATTCACTCATTGATTCCTTCATCTAACAGACACTGACTGACCATTTGCTCCATGCCAGGCATTGTTCTAGTCATTAAGAACACAGAAGTGATGAAGCAAAGTCCTAGCATGCATGGGGCTTCCATTTTAGTAACTGGAGACAAAGAAACATGTCAATATTTATCATGTCTGGTGATAAATGTACCATGGAGCCAAAGGGAGTACTTGGTTGTGCCAGACAGTGAGGGGTTGTGACTTTATAGAGGGTTGTCCAGGATGGCCTCACTGAGAAGGTGGTAGGTATTTCAGCAGACATCTGAATGGATGAGCAGATGTTCTGTGAAGACATCAAAAACAACGGTATTCTGTTCCAAGCAGAGAGAATGGGAAGGCAAAGGCCCTCTAGAGGGAGCAAGCCTGGTGTGTTCATGTTCAAGGAGCAGCAAGGAGGCAGGATGACTAGGCCAGTGTGCGTGAGAAGGCCAAGGCACTGGGCCCTGAAGGGCACTGTAGGGTCTTTGGTTTTCCCTCTGAACATGCTGGAGAACCCTACAATGTTTTAGAAAAAATTGTATTATAGTACAGTCTGTATAACATAAGATTTACAGACAGGCCTGAGCTATGAATGATAGGTTCTGTAGGTCTGTTTTTAAGTGAATTTGCATGTAAGTTGGAACTGGTACATTTACCTATTACCTGTAATAGCCTCCATTTGTCAGTTGGATGTTGTCACTCGGGGACTTATGGTAATATCCTCTATTCATAAGCGTGAGTTGTATTAGCACGACAAACATGATGTAACTATAGGTGTTTGTAACTTGGGGCCTACATACAATTCAGTGGCATTAATTTACTATGTTGTGCAACCATTACCACTACTCCAAAACTTTCTTAGCACCCCAAATAGAAATTCTGTAACCACTAAGAAACAACTCCCCATACCCACCACCAGCCCTGATAACCTTGAACCTACTTTCTGTTTCTGTGAATTTGCCTATTCTAGATATTTCATATGGATGGAATCAAGTGACATTTGACCTATTTTGGTCTGGCTTATTTTGTTTTGCATAGTATTTTTGAGGTGTATCAATGTTGCAGCATGTGTGAGAACTTCATCACCTTGCTACCAATGCCACACCACAAATCCATCGATCACTTACTATGTGCCAAGTAGTGCTGGATGCTTTCCACGCATCACCTCACTTCACTGTCAAAACCACGCTGTCAAATGGATTCTGTTATTCTCAATTTATAGATGAGAAAATATGCCGAGAGAGGGTCAGTGACAAGAAAATGGTAACATAGTTCGCAAGTGATAAAGCAAAATTTCAGACTCACATTCTGACCCCAAAACTCCTGTGCTTAGGCGTACTCTATTCTTTTTAAATGGATGTTTGTAAGGAGGCGGCCCTGGGAGCCCGGGGCCTATGGAAGGAAAACACTGATCTTAATAAAGTCAGCAATGGTTCCTGGCTTTTACTGTCCTTTCAATCTCTCTCTGATGAGGTGGCAGATGGGAAAGGTACAGCATCCTAATTTTATAGGTTGACTTCCTACCAGATAACTGTCCCAGATAACTCACTTGACATATGGATTGAATATTTCTGTTTCTCAGTAATTGTATAGAATTGCATTCAGGAGATAGAAAGAGAACATGTTTTTCTAGATAAAGTCCTGTATGTTTAGAACACTGCAAACTATGTTAGAAAACAAACATGCTCTATTTTTTAAAGCATATTCCATTTAATTTATTTATTTAAAAACAATGCTCAATTGTTTCAGGCACAACATAAAGTCAATACTCTAGTATGACAGAAGAAACAGGCTGTCACTTTCATCACTGGAAAGGAAGAAACGAAACTAAAATTCATGGTCAGAAGAAAACCCGCTCTAAAGTACTCATCCTTATAGTTCCCATGAAAAGAATTTAAATTTGCAAGATTATTATCAGTTTAAAAATGGGCTTTTGCAATCTGCTTATCAAGATGTCAAATGACTTCAAAGAGCAGGTCGAGTGCTTTGACTGATTCTCTTTTAATCCTTGAAGAATATATTAATATCCTTACTTGAAGGAACAGAAGATTTCAAGCTGTTATGTAAGTTCCCTGCATTTCAACTTCTAGCCTCTGATGTAGAACTCATCCACTCCACTCTGCCTATCACTAAAAGCCAGGTTCATCTGACAAATATGTGCTGAGTACCACCTGAGGCAGGCACTGTGCTGGGGGCTGGGGCTGGAGCCGAGCAGACCAGCCAGGGGGCCTGCTCTTGCAGTCTTTCCCTCACATCAAAAAACCTATTATATTATGCTAAACACTTCACATGCATAGTAGGAATGCCCACTATTCACCCATATCTACTCCTTTGTGTTTATACAAAAATGTGTACTTTCTAGACTCTTGAAGAAGTACATAGTTCTGGCCTATGGATGTTAATAGAAATACTATCTGCTGCTCCTGTGCTGAATGCACTGAAAAGCCTGGTTTGACAGCAATCCTTTCTTTGCCATAGAGATGTGCAGTCAATCTAGGTTCCTAAGTGACTGTGTGGAGCAGACACTACCCACTAAAGGGTACTAGACCAGTGGTTCTCAACCCTCCTAATGCTGCGACCCTTTAATACAGCTCCACACGTTGTGGTGACCCCCAACCATAAAATTATTTTCGTTGCTACTTCATAACTGTAATTTTGCTACTGTTATGAATTGTAATATAAATAAATGATATGCAGGATGGTCTTAGGCAACCCCTGTGAAAGGGTCGTTCGACCCCCAAAGGGGTCACAACCCATAGGTTGAGAACCACTGTACTAGACATTTAGTGTGAGCAGGAAATAAACCTATGTTGTGTTAAGCTTGAGATTTCAGGTTTTTTTTTTTTCTTTTTAGGACAGATCTTCACTCTGTCACTCTGGGTAGAGTGCTGTGGCATCATCATAGCTCACAGCAACCTCAAATTCTTGGGCTCAAGGGATCCTTTTGCCTCTTTTGCCTCAGCCTCCCTAGTACCTGGGACTGCAAGTGCCCATCACAGTGCCTGGCTAGTTTTTTCTGTTTTCAGTAGAGACAGGGGTTTCACTCTTGCTCAGACAGGTCTCCAACTCCTGAGCTGAAATAGTCCACCACCTTGGCCTCCCAGAATGATAGGATTACAGCAGGAGCCACCACTCTGGCCTTAAGGTTAATTTTTTAGGGAAGCACAGCCTAATTGATCTGAGACCAAGACATACACTTTGTCTATTAGGTAAAAGCCCTATTTCACTTAAACCCAGAGGTCCCACTCTTCATACTGAATGTTATTTCCCTCTGCATTTCCACAACTGCTCTGGATGTCCAAATAAAGCCAGATTTATTTTTTGCATTCTGTCACTTGACTTAGGTTCCTTTCATTAAAAAAAAGAAAAAAAAATCCTTCTTTACTTGCCTTATTAAGTCTTTCTCACGTTTGAAGTCAGTTCTAATCCTACCACATTTGCGAACTCCACACTGACAGTTCCAACTAGCAACAGATTCCAAAAATCATTTTCAAAATCTTCTGTACCTAGGGTGCAATTGCAACCTGGTGACCCAGTTCTACAAATCAGAGGTAACATGTGAGACATGGATTGGAAAGTAAGCCTCACGAGGAGGCACACAGGGCACGGGGCCTCTGCCTTGCTGGAGCAGGTGGGAGGAGATAACACCTTTTAACAGCAGCTCAGCCAAGATTCTTCCCCAGCCCTTCCAACAATTCTGTGAGCCATCTTGTATTTCTTTATAACCCCCTTACTGTTTAAACCAACTCAACTGTTTTCTGTCGTCTGCAAAGAACCCTGACCCACTCATTCCTCCATACTCCAGAGATCTCCTGTCTTCCAATGCCTTATGCTCTGCTGCCATCCAGTTTAGCATTGACATATCACAGATTTTGTTTCACAGGCACATACTGTCTTCGCTCATCTGCATGCTATAACATAATGCCATAGACTGGGTAATTTTAAAACACCAGAAAGTTCTCACAATGGTGGAGGCTGGGAAGTGCCAGCAGATCTGGTGTCTGGTGAGGGCTTTCTGGTTTGTAGGCAGGGCTTTCTGGTATGTAGATAGTGCTTTCTGGTCTGTAGACAGGGCTTTCTGGTTTGTAGATAGTGCTTTCTGGTCTGTAGACAGGGCTTTCTGGTTTGTAGACAGTGCTTTCTGGTCTATAGACAGGGCTTTTTGGTCTGTAGACAGGGCTTTCTGGTCTGTAGACAGGGCTTTCTGGTTTGTAGACAGTGCTTTTAGGTCTGTAGACGGGGCTTTCTGGCCTGTAGACAGGGCTTTCTGGTCTATAGACAGGGCTTTCCGGTTTGTAGACAGGGCTTTCTGGTTTGTAGACAGTGCTTTCTGGTCTATAGACAGGGCTTTCTGGTCTATAGACAGGGCTTTCTGGTATGTAGATAGTGCTTTCTGGTCTGTAGACAGGGCTTTCTGGTTTGTAGATAGTGCTTTCTGGTCTGTAGACAGGGCTTTCTGGTTTGTAGACAGTGCTTTCTGGTCTATAGACAGGGCTTTTTGGTCTGTAGACAGGGCTTTCTGGTCTGTAGACAGGGCTTTCTGGTTTGTAGACAGTGCTTTTAGGTCTGTAGACGGGGCTTTCTGGCCTGTAGACAGGGCTTTCTGGTCTATAGACAGGGCTTTCTGGTTTGTAGACAGTGCTTTCTGGTCTATAGACAGGGCTTTCTGGTCTATAGACAGGGCTTTCCGGTCTGTAGACAGGGCTTTCCGGTCTGTAGACAGGGCTTTCTGGTTTGTAGCCAATGCTTTCTGGTCTGTAGACAGTGCTTTTTGGTCTGTAGACGGGGCTTTCTGGTCTGTAGACAGGGCTTTCTGGTCTATAGACAGGGCTTTCCGGTCTGTAGACAGGGCTTTCTGGTTTGTAGATAGCGCTTTCTGGTCTGTAGACAGGGCTTTCTGGTCTCTAGACAGGGCTTTCCGGTTTGTAGACAGGGTTTTCTTGCTCTGTCCTCACACAGTGTAAGGGGCAAGGCAGCTCATAGGAGCGTCTTTTATAAAGATACTGATCCCAATCTTGAGGACTCAGCCCTCATTACCCCCCAGTGGCCCCACCTCTGTATTAGATTTCAAAATGTGAATTTTGTGGAGACAGACATCTAGCCTGCATCACCTATTTTCTCTTCCCAACTAGACTTCCCCTCCTTGAGGGCAGACTTACATCTCAGACATCTGCATCCCAAGCAGTTCCTGACACTGCACTAGATCTGCTTTAGTAATTCATAGGATGAGGATATAATTTATCATACAAACTAGGATGTTTTGGAGCGTGAAAAAGGCACTGTTGTTAGTGATATCAGAACAAAAGGCATAAACTAGGACTGTTCCAGACAAACTGAGACGTTGGGTCACACTTGGCACTAATAACTTTTGACTGGGTAAAAGGTTAATGTTCTTATGTGGCTAAATAATGCCATTAAAATGAGAGTGCTAAAAGCAGTTCTGGACTCCTGGGTTCAGAGCATCACAGAAGACAATACTCTCCTGGAGTCTCCTCCCTCACAGCCTGCAGGGATAAGAGGTTTTGGCCTTAGATGGTCTTTGAGGTTCAGCTGCTGCTGAGTACGGCTTCAGTTCTCATAAGGAAGATTTTTTTCATTCACTACTTTCGTGATGAAGAATACCTCTCGCTCTTAAAAGATTCTTTCTAGATTTGGTTAAAAAAAAAAAAAATCCATGGGTAGCACCTGTGGCTCAAAGGAGTAGGGTGCTGGCCCCATATACCAGAGGTGGCAGGTTCAAACCCACCCCGGCCAAAAACTTAAAAAAAAAAAAAAATCCATAATACTTTAACCACAGGAGTAACTGTGTCACACGGACAGCTAGCATACTCACATAAGACCACTTCCCTCCTCCCAATCCCTGCCCTAAGAGTCACAATGGCTAGAGTATTAAAATCTCATCCAAGACCAAACCCACATCCATTATTTCTCTCTCCAATATTTAACCCCATGCCTAAATAACATTATGTCCAATAAATGCTGAAACCAATTGTAAGAAGCCAGCTGTTGCCTGCATGTTGTACACATGAGGCTCTGGGCCCTGAGTCCTTCCTTCTTGCCCTCAGCTTTCCCTGCTGTGGGAGTCTGCTTGTGCCTTGTCTCAAGCTCCCTACCTCTTCTCTCCCCTACCCCCAATGTGGGCAAAGGACATAGGAGGTAGGAAAAATGCCCACTACAGTGCTGTAAACACCACTCCGGTACGTTCTAACTGCCCCAGAACAGGCTAGAATAACAAACTGAGGTGATACATGTAAAAAGCCTCAATACTAAGCAGAAGAGTAGAGGCTCAGTAAATGGAACCTATTATGAGGATCAAGGCAAAATTAGTTTCTTGGGGAATAACTGATGCCTGCAATTCCCCTCACTTGCAGCCCAGCTACAACTCTCAGGAAGAGGAAAATTATCATCACTGTTCACACAATTAGTGATGCAAGTGATATGAAAGCTAATTGTTTAGCATCAGCTCGCTATGAAGACACTCAAATTGGTACATGAAAGGTATTGTAAACACACTAAACAGTTTGAAATGACATAATCTCACTGGTTTACCTGCAATGTCCAATAAAATACAGCCCAGCAGCAAAGAATAAAAACTATGTATCTAGACTGTGGAACTCAAATATATCCTAACTGGTTTCCAAAGAAACCAATGAAATGCAATACGTAAAAAAGAAAATGCATTAAATATTAAATGTACTATGGTTGTAACTGTGACACTGGTTTAACATACAGGCAATGAAGAACTTAGTCTTATGTAAAGTTTAATGAGAAAAAAAGGAACTGGAAAAACTGCTTGGGATGGGTGCCAATATGGGGGGGGGGAGGAGGCAGAAGGAAAAATAGGAAGAAACACACCCTCACTTGCTTCTAGCACGGTTAGCTGATCTGTTTGAAATTGGATCCACTTTCAACTGTTTTAACTTAATTATTAAGCCATTTCTTAACCTCACGAATGCAGTTTTCATGTGTTTTCAAATCTGGCCCTCAACTAATAGACCCTTTCACTTCAGTGGTTCTGGAAATGAATGTTAGATGGAGAGGAAAGCATTTTAACGGTATTTTTCCAAGGGTCAAAGCTCTGAAAATACAGTATAGTTTATATATAAAACTCAGTACACCTGAATATCCTGCTGGCCCTTTGTCTGGTAATGAGGCTACCCATGGAAACTTCTGCTTCCTTTCCAGGCGCAGTCGGCTGTGTTGGTACTGAGCTATCTAACCGCTCAAGTGAATCCATTACTAGGATCAAAGTCCCAGGAGATGAGAAACAGGTGGCAGCAAGGCACCCTGGGGCAGCCTTCCCTTAATTTGTTAGAAACAGAATGGCAGGTACAGGTCTCAGTTCTAGAATATTCTCTTTTAAAAAAGGAAATAAGGAGGAAGAAATGTGTATCAGTAAGAAGAGCCACTTACAGGATGTTACTGGAATCTCTTCCTGTTAATTTGTTGTTCTTATTATGTGGAGGAACCTTAGGAGTTGACCTGCTTTCATGTGGCGTTTTGTCAGAAACCAATGGCAGGTGAACACAACATCATAAAATGATAATAGTAGCTGACCTGTACTGACTGCTCAGTCATGTCCATGAGTGCCCTATGAAGTAGGTACTACTATTACCCTATTTACAGAGGAGAGAACTGAGGTGGAGAGAGACTGAGTAACTTGCCCAAAGTCATACTTTTTGTAAGTGGTAGAAGAAGGATTCAAACCCAGGTAATCAGAATCTGGAAACCATGTCTTAATTGCCATACTTTATTGTATGGTGGAAACCAATCAAAAGCCAGGAAATCTCTGCTTTTTAAAGCTATGCTTACTAAATCCTTTCATCAAATATTTAGCATACCTACCATGCATCAGGCACTTTGTCCACATTATTTTATTTAATTCTCTGAGAATTAGTTATCTCCACTTTACAAATGAAGACACTGTGATTCCAGAAAGTTATACACGATCATAGGAATTGCCATTGCAGTTGGAACCCAAATCTGACAGACTATAAATCTCTGTGCTCTTTTAGTGAAGCTGCTTTACCTTTTCTTTCTTTAAAGCAATTCTTTACTACCAAGAATGAATTCAAAAAGAAAAAAAAAAAGAAACTTTGCAATAAAACTGACTCTAAGTTTCAAATCAGAAGAGGAAATGTTCTTTTCTATCTTCTACTAGGCACAGAATAGCTGTGACTTCTTTTTAAAAATTTTTTTTTTTTTTTATTGTTGGGGATTCATTGAGGGTACAATAAGCCAGTTACACTGATTGCAACTGTTAGGTAAAGTCCCTCTTGCAATCATGTCTTGCCCCCATAAAGTGTGACACACACCAAGGCCCCACCCACCTCCCTCCGTCCCTCTTTCTGCTTCCCCCCCATAACCTTAATTGTCATTAATTGTCCTCATATCAAGACTGAGTACATAGGATTCATGCTTCTCCATTCTTGTGATGCTTTACTAAGAATAATGTCTTCCACTTCCATCCAGGTTAATACAAAGGATGTAAAGTCTCCATTTTTTTTATGGCTGAATAGTATTCCATGGTATACATATACCACAGCTTGTTAATCCATTCCTGGGTTGGTGGGCATTTAGGCTGTTTCCACATTTTGGCGATTGTAAATTGAGCTGCAATAAACAGTCTAGTACAAGTGTCCTTATGATAAAAGGATTTCTTTCCTTCTGGGTAGATGCCCAGTAATGGGATTGCAGGATCAAATGGGAGGTCTAGCTTGAGTGCTTTGAGGTTTCTCCATACTTCCTTCCAGAAAGGTTGTACTAGTTTGCAGTCCCACCAGCAGTGTAAAAGTGTTCCCTTCTCTCCACATCCACGCCAGCATCCGCAGTTTTGAGATTTTGTGATGTGGGCCATTCTCACTGGGGTTAGATGATATCTCAGGGTTGTTTTGATTTGCATTTCTCTAATATATAGAGATGATGAACATTTTTTCATGTGTTTGTTAGCCATTCGTCTGTCATCTTTAGAGAAAGTTCTATTCATGTCTCTTGCCCATTGATATATGAGATTGTTGGCTTTTTTCATGTGGATTAATTTGAGTTCTCTATAGATCCTAGTTATCAAGCTTTTGTCTGATTGAAAATATGCAAATATCCTTTCCCATTGTGTAGGTTGTCTCTTTGCTTTGGTTATTGTATCCTTAGCTGTACAGAAGCTTTTCAGTTTAATGAAGTCCCATTTGTTTATTTTTGTTGTTGCTGCAATTGCCATGGCAGTCTTCTTCATGAAGTCTTCCCCCAGGCCAATATCTTCCAGTGTTTTGCCTATGCTTTCTTTGAGGATTTTTATTGTTTCATGCCTTAAATTTAAGTCCTTTATCCATCTTGAATCAATTTTTGTGAGTGGGGAAAGGTGTGGGTCCAGTTTCAGTCTTTTACATGTAGACATCCAGTTCTCCCAACACCATTTATTGAATAGGGAGTCTTTCCCCCAAGGTAAGTTCTTGTTTGGTTTATCGAAGATTAGGTGGTTGTAAGATGTTAGTTTCATTTCTTGGTTTTCAATTCGATTCCAAGTGTCTATGTCTCTGTTTTTGTGCGAGTACCATGCTGTCTTGACCACTATGGCTTTGTAGTACAGACTAAAATCTGGTATGCTGATGCCCCCAGCTTTATTTTTGTTACTAAGAACTGCCTTAGCTATACGGGGTTTTTTCCGGTTCCATACAAAATGCAGAATCATTTTTTCCAAATCTTGAAAGTACGATGTAGGTACTTTGATAGGAATGGCATTGAATAGGTAGATTGCTTTGGGAAGTATAGACATTTTAACAATGTTGATTCGTCCCATCCATGAGCATGGTATGTTCTTCCATTTGTTAATATCCTCTGCTATTTCCTTTCTGAGGATTTCATAATTTTATTTATAGAGGTCCTTCACCTCGTTCGTTAGGTATATTCCTAGGTATTTCATTTTCTTTGAAACTATGGTGAAGGGAGTTGTGTCCTTAATTAGCTTCTCATCTTGACTGTTATTGGTGTATACAAAGGCTACTGACTTGTAGACATTGATTTTATATCCTGAAACATTACTGTATTTTTTGATGACTTCTAGGAGTCTTGTGGTTGAGTCTTTGGGGTTCTCTAAGTATAACATCATGTCGTCAGCAAAGAGGGAGAGTTTGACCTCCTCTGCTCCCATTTGGATTCCCTTTATTTCCTTGTCTTGCTGAATTGTATTGGCTAGAACTTCCAGCACTACGTTGAATAGTAAAGGTGACAGAGGACAACCTTGTCTGGTTCCAGTTCTAAGAGGAAAAGCTTTGAGTTTTACTCCATTCAGTAAAATATTGGCTGTGGGTTTGTCATAGATAGCTTCAATCAGTTTTAGAAATGTGCCACCTATGCCTATACTCTTCAGTGTTCTAATTAGAAAAGGATGCTGGATTTTATCAAATGCTTTTTCTGCATCTATTGAGAGGATCATGTGATCTTTATTTTTGCCTCTGTTAATATGGTGGATAATGTTTATGGACTTGCGTATGTTAAACCAGCCTTGCATCCCTGGGAGGAAGCCTACTTGATCATGATGAATGGCTTTTTTGATGATAAGCTGTAATCTATTGGCTAGGATTTTGTTGAGAATTTTTGCATCTATGTTCATGAGTGAGATTGGTCTGAAATTCTCCTTTTTGTTTGGGTCTTTTCCTGGTTTTGGTATCAGGGTGATGTTTGCTTCATAGAATGTGTTGGGGAAGATTCCTTCTTCCTCAATTTTTTAGAATACTTTCTGTAGTACAGGAATAAGCTCTTCCTTGAAGGTTTGATAGAATTCTGGAGTGAAGCCATCTGGACCAGGGCATTTTTTGGTTGGAAGCTTTTTTATTATTTCTTTGATCTCAGTGCTTGAAATTGGTCTGTTCAGGAGCTCTATTTCTTCCTGGCTAAGTCTAGGGAGAGGGTGTGATTCCAAATATTGATCCATTTCCTTCACATTGTCAAATTTCTGGGCATAGAGTTTCTGGTAGTATTCAGAGATGATCTCTTGTATCTCTGTGGGATCAGTTGTTATTTCCCCTTTATCGTTTCTGATTGAGGTTACTAGAGATTTTACTTTTCTATTTCTAGTTGGTCTGGCCAATGGTTTATCTATTTTATTTATTTTTTCAAAAAACCAACTCCTTGTTTCATTAATTTTCTGAATGATTCTTTTGTTTTCAATTTCATTGATCTCTGATTTGATTTTGGATATTTCTTTTCTTCTACTGAGTTTAGGCTTAGATTGTTCTTCTTTTTCCAATTCCATAAGATCTCTTGTGAGATTGCTGATGTGCTCTCTTTCTGTTTTTCGAATGTAGGCATCTAAAGCGATGAATTTTCCTCTCAAAACTGCTTTTGCAGTATCCCACAGGTTTTGGTAGCTGTGTCTTCATTGTTGTTATGCTCAAGGAAGTTAATGATTGCCTGTTTTATTTCTTCCTGCACCCATCTGTTATTCAACAGAAGATTATTTAATTTCCATGCCTTTGGGTGGGGTTGAGCATTTTTGTTAGAGTTGAGTTCCACCTTTAGTGCCTTATGGTCTGAGAAGATACAAGGTAAAATTTCAATTCTTTTGATTCTGTTGATATTTGTTTTGTGTCCCAGGATATGATCAATTTTGGAGAATGTTCCATGGGGTGATGAGAAGAATGTATATTCTTTATCTTTGGGGTGAAGTGTTCTATATGGCGTCTATCAAGCACAGTTGTTCTAGGGTCTCATTTAAATCTCTTATATCTTTGTTTAATCTCTGTTTAGAGGATCTGTCCAGCTCTGTAAGAGGAGTGTTAAAGTCCCCTGTTATGATGGTATTATCAGATATCATATTGCTCAGACTGAGTAAGGTCTGCTTCAAGAATCTGGGAGCATTTAAATTGGGTGCATAAATATTTAGAATTGAAATGTCTTCTTGTTGTAGTTTTCCCTTGACCAATATAAAGTGACCATCTTTGTCTTTTTTGACTTTAGTTGCTTTAAATCCACATGTATCTGAAAATAAGATTGCAACTCCTCTTTTCTTCTGAATTCCATTTGCCTGAAAAATTGTCTTCCAACCCTTGACTCGGAGCTTTAATTTGTCTTTTGAAGTCAGGTGTGTTTCTTGCAGACAGCAAATGGATGGCTTGTGTTTTTTAATCCAGTCAGCCAATCTATGTCTCTTCAGTGGGGAATTCAAGCCATTAACATTTATTGAGATAGTTGATAATTGTAGTAGTATTCTATTTGTCTTATTTGGTGAGAGCCCATTGCTTAGTTTTATCTTTTGCATCAGTGTGGAGGTTAGGTTCTGTCCTTTGATTTCTGAGTTCTTACTTTGCTGCTGATCCATTGTAGTGGTCAGTGTGCAGAACAGGTTGAAGTATTTCCTGTAGAGCTGGTCTTGTTGTGGCGAATTTCCTCAATGTTTGTATATCCGTAAATAATTTGATTTCTCCGTCAATTTTTAAGCTTAGCTTAGCAGGGTACAGAATTCTGGGCTGAAAATTGTTCTGTTTAAGTATATTAAAGGTAGATGACCATTGTCTTCTTGCTTGGAAAGTTTCATTAGAGAAGTCTGCGGTCACTCTGATGGATTTGCCCCTGTAGGTCAACTGGCGCTTACTCCTGGCAGCTTGCAGAATCTTTTCTTTTGTCTTGACTTTGGACACGTTCATCACAATGTGTCTTGGAGATGCTTGGTTAGAGTTGAGGCGACCTGGGGTCCGATATCCCTCTGAAAGCAGTGTGTCAGAATCTTTGGTGATGTTTGGGAAATTTTCTTTTATAATATTCTCTAGTATGGCTTCCATTCCTCTGGGGCATTCTTCTTCCCCTTCTGGAATTCCTATAACTCCTATGTTGGAACGCTTCATAAAATCCCATAATTCTGACAGTGAACGTTCTGCTTTCTCTCTCTTCTTTTCTGCCTCTTTTACTGTCTGAGTTATCTCAAGAACTTTGTCTTCTACCTCTGAAATTCTTTCTTCTGCATGGTCTAACCTGTTGCTGATACTTTCCATTGCATCTTTAAGTTCCCTAATTGACTGTTTCAGTTCCTTCAGCTCTGCTCTATCCTTTTTATATTCTTCATATCGTTCATCTCTGATTTGATTCTGTTTTTGGATTTCCTTTTGGTTATTTTCCACTTTATTAGCAATTTCCTTCATTGTTTCCATCATTTCTTTCATTGTTTTCAATATGTGTATCCTAAATTCCTTTGCTGTCATTCCCAGCATTTCTTTACAGGTGGAATCATCTGCAGTAGCTACCTCATGGTCCCTTGGTGGGGTTGTACTAGACTGGTTCTTCATGTTGCCTGGAGTATTCTGCCGATTCTTCCTCATGAGTGATTTCTTTTATCTGTTTCCTTGCCCTAATTTTCCTTTCACTTCCTCTTGCTCTTTAAGTTCTTGTGCCTGTGGACTAAGGGTTACAGGACCAGAAGGGTCAGAAGGTTGAAGAGCAAAAAAGGGATGAAAGAAAGGAGGACCGAGTGATAAGAAAAAAAAGAAAGATAGAGAAAGGAGAGGGGGTGGGTATAAGGAATATTGACAAAAAGAAGAGAGGCACAGAAAGAGGGAGACAGGGCAATATACGTGTACAGTAGGGTACTTTGACAGCTGTGACTTCTTAAGTGTCAATCTAAGAAAGGTAAGATTCAAGTGATTTGTTATGGCCTGGGCCATACAAGGGATAAAAACATCAGTAGTAAAACCAATCCGCCTTTACTAAAATACCAGGGGTGTTCATATTTTCCTAACTCCTAAGGCAGACTTACAACTCTTAATATATTTTTAACTGAACACGCAGATGATTAATACTACCTATTTTTCATTATTTTTTCCCTCTATCCCTCGCCTTTATTTTTTTTTATCCAGTGTAAGCTTTCTTTACTGTATAAAAGAAAACGAATGTCCAGAAATTATCGAATAAGACTCCTGTAATTGAAAAGATAAAGGCAGTACGGACCGGGGGTTAAAAACGCAGGCTTGACTCACCCCCATTGGGATAGCTGCTACCACAAAAAGAGAAAATAACATGTTGGCATGGATATGAATGAATTGATACACTGTGCACTGTCAGTAAAAGCGTAAAATGGAAAACAGCTACTGAGGAAAACAGTATGGCAGTTTTTCAAAGAATTAAAAATAGAGTTAGCATATGATCCAGCAATCTCACTTCTGAACAAATACCCAAAAGAATTGAAAGTAAGGACTTGAGGAGATATTATATATCTATATTCACAGCAAATATCACTCATAATAGCCAAAAGATGGAGGCAACCCAAATGTTCATCAAAGGATGAATGAATAAATTAAATGTAGCACACAAGAGAATATCATTCAGCCTTCAAAAAAGAAAAATTTGTCCAGATATGGTGGCTCATGCCTGTAATGCTAGCACTCTGGAAGGCTGAAGTGGGAGGATTGCCAGGGGGCTACCCCAGGGGCAGGGTCTTTTAAGACCTGTGGATCTGGCAGCAGTCGATTGGGGAAATGTTAGAAACAACAACAGGGGACAAAGAGACAAGCCACACAGAATAGAATTTTCAAAAGTGGGAGCACAGGGGACCACTGCCCGTTTGTGGGATTTAGCAAGTGGCCCTGAGTGTTTGTTCCACTTAGCTTTTATTGAAGGACATTTGCTCATTAGCCCAGAGGGTAAGCTGAGGAAGGGAACAAAGAGGTCAGCAGTTTCTCTCAGTAAGCATATCAGCTTCTATTGTTTCTATAATTATTAACTTTCAGGGTCTGGCTAGTCTTGAGAAATCCAGAACCCAAGCCTTGTGTGGGGGCAGCCTCCTGTCTGTGGTCACACACACAGATTCTTAGGTGTGTGTGGGGGTGTTAATACCTGCTAGTTCACTGTGGAGTAAAATGCCACTGGTGTCGATCTCCTCTGAGGAACTGGTGGCAAAGAGGAATTTTCTTCTCATCACTAACACAGAGGGTCTTCCTCTGCAATAAGGAATACAAGCCCTCCTACCCATCTTTCAGGGCTCAAAATGTTCCCTTGATATTTGCCCCGGCCAAGTACAAATCTCCACAATGGGTATTTGCTTTGACTGTTGACTGGGCAGGGGACGGCCTAGTTAATGTTTCTTGCTAGGCCTTGCAGCCAGCTTCCTCTGTGATCATTATTCCTTCAGAGTGCTCACAGACCCAGCAGGGGTGTTAAGCTGTATCCCCAACAGGCCAGGATTCTAGGAAAAGCAGGAAACTTGCTCAGATAAGAAATTTAGCAGCAGCTAGTTTAAAGGTGAACTAGCTGACTTTCCTTTGTTCTACCTTGCTTACCTTGCTTTTTTATTTTCCCCCTTTTCTGGGTGTGTTTTCCCTTGCCAAGAATGGGGTCTTTGGTCCCTATTCTGCCTGCAGAGGCTAGCTTGAACTTAGGAATTCAAGACCAGCCTGAGCAAGAGTGGGACCTTGTTTCTACTAAAAAATAGAAAATTAACTAGGTGTCATTGGGGGCGCCTGTAGTCCTAGCTACTTCAGAGGCTGAGGGAAGAGGATCACTTGAACCCAGGAGTTTGAGGTTGCACTGAGCCAGGCTGATGCCATAGTACTCTGGCCAAGATGACAAAGTGAGACTCTGTCTCCAAAAAAAAAAAAAAAGTGCAAGTAAAAAAAAAGAGAGAGAGAAATTCTGACACATGCTGTAACAAGGATGAACCCTGAGGACATTATGCTCAGTGAAGTAAGCCAGTCACAGAAAGGCAAATAATGGTGAGCATACAGTTCCACTTAAGCAAGGTACCTGAAGTAGTCAGATTCACAGAGATACAAAATAGATGAGAAGTTAGCAGGAGGTGGGGTGAGGGAGAAATGGGGAGTTACTGTCTAATGAGTATAGAGTCAGGTTTGTAGGATGAAAAGAGTTCTGGAAATTGGCTGTACAACAGAGTAAATGTACTTAATATTGCTTAACTATACACTTAAAAATGGTTAAGAAGATAATTTTTTTTTTTTTTTGAGACAGTGTCTCACTATGTCACCCTTGGTAGAGTGCCGTAGTGTCACAGCTCACAGAAACCTCAAACTCTCAGGGTAAGTGATCCCTTTGCCTCAGTCTCCCAAGTAGCTGGGACTACAGATGCCCACCATAATACTTGGCTATTTTTTTGTTGTAGTTGTCATTGTTGTTTAGCAGGCCCGGGCTGGGTTTGAACCAGCCAGCCCTGGTGCATGTGGTCGGTGCCCTAACCACGAAGTATGGGCGCCGAGCCTCAGATGACAAATTTTATGTTGTGGATATTTCACCACAATTGAAAAACAAAAACTCAAGCTTCAAAGTTGGATATAAATCCTGACTTGCCTCTCCCACCTTTGAATTTTGTGATTCCAGTTGAGGTATTTATTGAGTTACTGATGCTCAGATTCCTTATCTGTGAAATGGGTTAATAATAGTACCTTCCTTGCAGGGCTATGAGGACAAAAATAAATGCACATGATATTTAGTACAATATTTGGCCCATAAAATGTACTCCATAAGTGTTGACTTTGCATCATAACAGGTATAGAGAATTTAGGTAGTGGTAATTATTTTTAGATTTGATGATCTATTGTGATTATGTTTTTTAAAGGAATATTAATCTTTTAGAGATATTTGCTGATATATTTCTAGATGAAATAAAATGATAAATGGGATTTCCTTCAAAATAATGAGGATGGAGAGAACAAGGGTAGATCAGAGCACAGATGACCTAAGATGGATTATGAGCTGACAATGATCTAGGATGGCTAATTGGTATGTGGGATATAATACAGTATTCTCTCTACCTTTGTATATGCTTGAAAATTTCCACAAACAGATTTTATAAATAGTGTTAAAGGAATGACCAATCCCAATCTTTAATGATGGCTCTCAGTTAATTTTTCTTACTACTGAATGGTCACAGATTTGGTACAGGCATCCACAGGTTTTCTTTCAGTGCAATTGACTGAACCAGTTTTTCCAGGGAAATCTCATCATATAAAAAGATCCTCACAATAAGCAGATGACTCCAAAATAGGTGGCATGTGAGAGCATGATAAAAATATCATGCTCTTGACATCTTAAAACTGTGTTTTTCTCAAGTTTTCTATTCTCTGGTCCCTTTTTATTAAACACACACAGTTACAAATGTCTTTTACCCCTCCCCACCATCATTTTGAAAACACTCTCCTGAAGAGTTATTAAAAACTAAATGGGACATGATTTCTATCATCCATGGAGATACGCTAGTTTCTTAAACTGGTACTGAGGATGTTTGGTATTATTACATTTAAGATATTAAATTTCTTTTACGAATAACAAACATTCCTTCCCCACTTGAGAACTGTTTTTCTAGAAGAGTAGGTCTCAAATGTCAGTGAGATTCAGTATCACATTGAGTCAAAATTCTTATTTAAAGAAGTTTGTTAAAAAACAGATTATTGGGTCCTACTCCTGGAGTTTCTGATTCAGGAGGACTGGTGTGGAGCCCAAGAATCTGTATTTTTCACAGGTTCCCAGACAATGCTGATGTCATGACTCTGAGGACCACACTTTGGGAATTCCTGCCCATTGGGGTGTCCAGTATCTGTGGTGTCAGATATTATGCAAATTATGCATTGACTCTTTTTTTTTCACTGATCAGCTCTCCAGAGTGTTTGTGTACTTAACTGTCTGGTCCCAGACAGCTCTTATTCCAAGGTGCAGAAAAGAAAAAAGGCTAGACACCTCTGCCTAGAACATCTATGAAAACTCATGTGTTGATTCTTCTTAGTAAAGTATCACAAGAATGGAAAAACAGCCAGGCGCAGTGGCTTACAGCTGTAATCCTAGCACTCTGGGAGGCCCAGGCAGGTGACTGCCCGAGCTCACAAGTTTGAGCCAGAGTGAGACCTCATCTCTAAAAAAAACATAGCAAGGCATTGTGGTGGGCGCTGTAATTCCAGCTACTTTGGAGGCTGAGGCAAGAGAATCACTTGAGCCCAAGAGTTTGAGGTTGCTGTGAGCTATGACTGCACAGCACTCTACTAAGGGTGACAAAGTGGCGACGAAGTGAAACTCTGGTCTAAAAAAAAAAAAAGAATGCAAAAGCAAATATCTAATGAACTGAATACTAATACACAGCCAGTAGATCATGTAATCCATTCTCACATAAGAGAAAAATTCAATTCAGTTCAAGGTGACGGGAGGAGGAATGAGGGAGGGGGAAGGTGCCCACTTCATGGGCACACCTCTTGGGTGCAGGACACAACTGCAAGAGGGACTCTACCTAACAAATGCAAACATTGTAACCTAGTTGTTTGTACTCTCACATTAACCTGAAATAAAAAAAAAATTAAATTAAATTAAAAAAAAATGAAAACTTGGCTGGGCTCTGTGGCTCATGCTTGTAATTCTAGCACTCTGGGAGGCCAAGGCAGGTGGATTGCCTGAGCTCACAGGTTCGAGACCAGCCTGAGCTAGAGTGAGACCTTGTCTCTAAAAATAGCTGGGCGTTGTGGTGGGAGCCTAAAGTCCCAGCTACTCGGGAAGCTGAGGCAAGAGGATGGCTTAAGCCCAAGAGCTTGAGGTTGCTGTGAGCTATGAGGGCCCTCTACTGAGGGGGACAAACTGAGACTGTCTCAAAAAAAGAAAAAAGAAAAAGAAAACTCATGTGTTCCCTGTTTAGTCCATCCATTCTTCCATTCTAAGAACAAAGTCCCCTGATACTGTCTCCAGAAAAACTCGTGATCTGTGCTTTCTTTCATTTATATTTATCTCCTTATCTGTAGGATACCTGCTATTGAATAATTATTATATAATCTTTTCCAAAATTACTTATCCAAAAATATTCCTTATTTGGTGGGAGGTGAGATTTTGGCATCCATCTTCCCTAAAAATAATCAGACTAATTTTTTTTTTTTTTTAAGACCGAGTCTCACTATGTCACCCTTGGTAGAGTGCCATGGCGTCAGAGCTCACAGCAACCTCCAACTCTTGGGCTGAAGCTAGTCTCTTGCTTCAGCCTCCCAAGTAGCTGGGACTACAGGCACCTGCCACAGTGCCCAGTTATTATTATTATGTTTTGGTTGTTGTAGTTGTCATTGTTGTTTGGCAGACTGGGCTAGGTTTGAAACCGTGAGCCCTAGGTATGGCTAGCGCCCTAACTGCTGAGTTTACAGGCACCGAGCCATAATCAGACTCATTTCATCTGTCTCTCTTATTCTCTCCTCCTTCTCTTCTCTCTAATCAAACTGAAAAGAGGAAAATCATCATAAAAAGATGTTATTATTTGCCTTTTTCACTAGGATATAATTTCTTAGAGGACAGTACCCTTTTTACCTTATCATATTTTTTCTTTTCCATCATGTTATGGGCATTTACCCATTAGTATCTGAAAATAACAAGGCTTGACTTACATTAATATTTATATAATTCAAAGCATTCTATCTATTTTTGTTAAGTGAAATATTCCAATCATAGAATGTTAGAGTCAGAAGCTTGCTTAATGATCACTACTCACTAACATTTTACATGTCAGACAACTGAGGTTCCGGGAACCAGTAATGTACAAAAGGTCAAGAAGTCTGCTATTCTAGAATCCTGTAATCTGGATCTCCTGACTCCCAACCTGTGCTTCTTCCCTAGTCTGTTATACTCACCAATTTCATCAAAAGAGGTCAACAAGTCTTAAAGTGAGAAAAAAAAAGACCAAAAAATGATATCCATAGGGATAAATATTTAAAGAATAATCATAAAATGCTTAATTAAGGAAAGGTACTATAGCAGAGAATTTTTTTTTTTTTTGGTCTTTTCTTTTTTTTTCATTGTGGCAGAGATTTTTTTTTTTTTTTTTTTTCTGGGGCTGGGTTTGAACCCACCACCTCCGGCATATGGGGCCGGTGCCCTGCTTCTTTGAGCCACAGGCACCGCCCTGTAGTGGAGAATTTTTTAACATAGTATTTTGCTTTAGATGTTTTGGGCTTCCTAGGTTTCTTTACAAAGTGTGTGTGTAAGAGGGCTATCATTCTAGAAAAACTCAAGAAAAGCCTACAAGACCCAGAAAAAGAAATTCTGATGGAATTGGTTCTCTGGCACTAAATATATTACCCCAATAGAAAAACAACCCTCTCTCACCAAATATCAATAAAACATGTGCTATACAACCATTGTTCAAATAATGACCAAAAAAGGAACACTGTAGTCTTCAGAGTCTGTTCTTTTTGGATGTAGTTAGATTTAGGAAGAGAGGAAAATAACTGCTTAGTAACTAGTTACTTTGTACCAGGAATAGTATTAGGCAGTTCACATACTCTATTTTAATGTATCCCTTTCATCACACTATGAGGTGGATATTATTGTTCTCATTTAACAGACTGAAGCTTTGAGGAATAATATGCGCAGGGTAAATTGGTTAAGTCCAGATGCAAACCCAGGTCTATCAGCCCTAAGGGCTTAATATACACCGAGGTAAGCTGATTTCTCCAATCAAGAGTTTCAGCACCTGATCAGCCACTGAAAAGCTCAAAATGCCTGAAACATGATAACAACCCCTACCATCCACTTTTATTTTTAATTTTGTATTTTTTGAGACAGAGTCTCAAGCTGTTGCCCTAGGTAGAGTTCTGTGGCATCACAGCTCACAGCAACCTCCAATTCAGTCTCATGCAATCCTCTTGCCTCAGTTTTTCTATTTTTAGTAGAGACAGGTCTCACTTTTTGCTCAGGCTGGTCTCTAACCCATGAGCTCAAGCTGGCCACCCGCCTCGGCCTCCCAGAGTGCTGGGTTACAAGTGTGAGCCACTGCGCCTGTCCTGCCAGCCACTTTTAAATCCTGTGAAAAAGAAAGTTGTTCTCTTCAGGCTTGATCGTCTTAGTTCATGTGGTCAGCAAAAATACGAGGTCTGACAATTAAGTTTATGAACTCATTGTAGAAAAAGTGCTGTACTCTGCATTGCTGAACATCACTGCAGTCACTTTCCGGCGCTCCCCCTGGGAAGCTAGGCACAGACGCCAGGGCCTCGTCTACCCTTCAAAGCCATTTTGGAACTCTTTTTGGTATGGCTAACAGAGCTGTTACTGTACGGCACATAGAAACATGCAACAACGGTACTGAACGCCATTGAGCAAGAAAACTACCACATGGCGACACAAGCGCAGCTGTGAGACACAGATACACCAAAGTTACGAACCCTACTGAGTTGTTTGTACAGTGTTGTCAACTAAGTGCTGGTGACAAGCTCATGAACTTAATTGTCAGCCCCCGTGTGATGACAGCTCTGGTGGTCACTCCAGATAGAGTTCCAAAATGGCTTTGAAGAGTGGACTGGGTGTGTGTTGGTGCCTGGCTTCGGAAGGGCACCACCTCAAAGGTCACCGTGGTGAGATTCGGCAGTGAGGTGGGTAGCACTTTTCTAGGATGAATTCACAAACCTAATTGTCTGAACCTGTATGTATAAGATCAGGATAAATTCATAAAACAAAACCTTTGACCTCAACAAGAGCTTAGCTTTAAACAATAACAAATACTAATGCAGATTAAAAGCATGTTCATTAATTGATAGGACGCCATTCATGGTGATAAAAGCCTTCCCTGCTTCTCTTAATGTAAATCCCCAAATCAATGTTCCTAACCTTTGGCCTCACACATGCTATAAGACTATTTCTAGAGGCCCAGTGGGCCAGCAGCCAACTGACCTTTTCCCGCACCTTCCACAGCACTCCTGGGCCACCCTGGCTCAGAGACGGGCTGGTGGCTGAACTGAGGACTCCCTTTTCTGAGCTAACGCAAGGGCGGGGGAAGTAGAAAAGGCTCTTCTACAGAATTTCAATGGGGCTACTGCTTAGAAAGTAACACTTTCTTTTTTTTTTTTTTATATTTATTTATTTTTATTAAACCATAGCTGTGTACTTTCTAAAGGAACATTGCTTTTCCTAATTTACGTATTATTAATGACAATGTGTCTGAATACTACCCTTTTAAATAGGTACACATAAAGGAATTAAAACAGGCAGAGTCTTTGAAATAATAATTTGCCCACTACGGCCACTTACTGAGAAAACCTTTTCCCTGTGGCAATCTAAAATCAACCTTGTGAAATATACTATGTGGAAAATCAAACAATTAAAAAAGCCAACTTCTTTAGAAAATTTCTGAAGTACTAGCTAACACTTCAAAAGCCAAATCTCTAGCAATTTATTTATTTATTTGTTTATTTAAAGAGATAGAGTCTGGCTCTGTCACTCAGGCCGGTGGGCAGTGGCACAATTATAGCTCACTGTTACCTCAAACTCCTGGGCTCAAGTAATCCTCTCTCCTCTGGCTCCTGAGTAGATGGGACTACAGATGTGTGCAAACTGGGTACTTTTTAAAGTTTTTGTACAGATGGGGTCTCATTATGTTGCCCTGGCAGGTTTTCAACTACTGCCGTGGCTTCCTGAAGGGTTGTGATTCTTAGTGTGGACCACTGAGCCCAACCTCGGGTCATAGAACTTAAACGCTATATTATAGTCTTTCTTCCCGGCACACCAGAGCAACCCCCTAAGTATGATTTAACAACAACAAAAATAATAATAACAAAAATTAATGGTTATGCTTATCAAGTTTTAGTGTTCTCTCCTGGCTGTGCAGGCTGACATACGTGGCGGGTTTTGACGAAAGCTAGTCTAGGCCACTCTGCTTGGGTCAGGTGGCTATTCACTTAGATCCTTCACATGCACTTGTCAAGCACATGAGGTGTCACTTCTACTGGACATGAGAGTCCGGCACCGCAATCAGTGAGAACATGTAGATAATAGTACCCTCTCTGTTGCTATTCCCAAAGTCAAGCTATACTTCCTTTATTGTAATTCGAGGGAAGAGGTAATACATAAATTAAAACAATTTTGGAATTACATAGTCAGATGAATATCAGTTGTCTTTCTTCCGTATGCTAAGTCATTGCTATATACTTTTGGAGCACTTAACAATTGTGTTGGGGAAAGGACATCAAATGATGCTTAGAAATGGGATACACATTTTCATTTCACACTCCATCAGCTTTTACAACTGTAGCTCAATGAAATGTAAGAGAGAGCTTGGCAAACAGCCATATTTACCAAGGTATAAAACAGGGGTCAGGTTACTTTTTTATAGAAAGAAAAAAAATGTTTAATTTTCACTCCACATGACTAGAGTAGATATCCAGCTAACACCACACAAAAAGGCGCTATAACCACAAATACGACATGGTTTAGTGCCCGTTCAACTGGAGGTTTTTACTACATTATAAACGGCTTTGTAAGGCAAGAAAACGTTCTTTCCTCATCCCTTTCCACCCAGGATCTACTGACACAGAAACGTACTGGATCAGATCATCTTGGATGTTAAATCTTTCACCTGCAAATAATGGCTTTTACCCTCTGCTTCTAGGCTGGAATAAGAAATAGCTTATTCCCTTTACAGGCAGAGAAGCAGAGCTATAGGCATCAGCAAAAACACATCTTTCTAATTCAGATTTCAATCTGTCAGAAAGGATTAAAGCCTCATGCATACATAAGAAGGGAACTATAAATGATAACAGAAACATGGTCTGGAATCACTGTGCTTCCACAGCTGCTGTTTTCCTAGCAGGGTGGAGAGAAGAGCATCTTTTCCTTACCTTTGTTAAACCTGAGACTTCTCCCTTCGCTAACGGTTTGCTGATGGATGGCGTGTACACTTTGGCTGCTGATACTGGCTGCCCTTTCATGAAATGTTTTCCTGCTTCATAGATGTCCACTTCAACCATTTTCCCCATGAATGAGGAGTTCTTTGGTACTAAAACCTTGAAAGAAAAATTTCCAGAAGGCTTAATTTTTAAAATCAAACATCTGTAAAGAATAATTTTAATTTTATAGAATTAGATAACATGGAGAGCTCTTGCATCCCCCACGCCCAGCTTCTCCTATTTTTAACACCTTATATTAGTATGATACATTCATTTGTCACAATTAATGAACCCCAGTTGATATATTACCATCAAAGAATTTGTATACTTTATTCAGATTTCCTTAGCTGTCCCTTGGTGTCACTTTTTTATTCTGAGATCCCATCCCAGTGGACTCTATCTTGCAGATGCTCAAGCATCTGGGGACCCTGCAGGAGGGGAAGGTGTTTCTGGGAGCAGCTCCCGGGTAGCACACGGTGCTCCTCAGTGCAGGGCGCCTGCTGTCCTGGGACACATGTAAAGCAGACCTGCAGCCATCAGCCAGCCACTCTGGGGCGGGCCTTTGATATTCTGCTCCTGGCTGCCCGGTGCACTGAAGAAAACTGAGGCAATACTGATGAAAGCCTTATACTTTTCATACTTTCCAAGTTAGCTGTCAGAGTAATGATTTGAAAGGCCTGCACACATGTGTGTGCGTGTGCTTCTGGGGAGGAGGAGGAACATTTAAAAGTAACCTTGTCAATAACCCAAAACACTGGTGTTTGAAGCTAAATGATGCTAAATGAACCTAAATGGAAGCCTAACGAGTGGTTGCCATTTATTTATTTATTTACTTATTTTTGCACCAATAAGAAAAGTAAACGTTAGTCTGAGGAGCCTACCTCCACATGGAACCAAGTACTCTGAAGGTCAGTTCACAGGAAATTGTCAAATGGTCTCTTACCAGTGGGGATGACTGATAAAAACACTTGTTTACCTCCAGCAAACGTTGCCCCTCCGTTGAGACTTACAGGTAGTTTGCATGCACCATGGCTCCCTCCACTCCTGTTTTAGTGCTGCAGCTACTTGCCAATCTTTTAAAGTTAGGATCCAAAATAAATAGACCAATTCTAACCTCATAATACTTTGATATCTAGATACAATCTTCACCTCTGGAAGTCATCTTATTTAGAAAAATAATTCCCATGAAATCTTTGATATGCTTAGTTATAAAGACAGAAAAGTCAGATGAGAGCCAGAAGTTCCACAGCCAATTTCTCTGAGAGGCAAAATTGGATCTTGGTCTGAGTTTGATTTTTATGACCACTGAGTACACTACTTCATCAAAGTATAGGGAAAAGGTCACCTGGGTGGTGAATTACTCATGGCAAGCAAACAAACTAAATAGCTTTAGCATTGGGATAGGAAAGCCCTTTTAAATCAGTTTTTATAAAATAAGAAAATCTCTAGAGCAAACTATCCCTGGGAGCTTGGGTACTATTCTGGGGGAAAATAACCCTCCTTCATCTGCTGCCTTGATCTGAATGAAGGGCTCAGTGTTTTTTTCCTCCTCCAGTTTTAATAATTGGAAAAAGCCTGACTGCTTTAAATTGGAGGAAACAGCTAATGAGGCATGCCACTGCCTTGAAAATGAAGGGAAAAGAGTTCCCTGCTGAGGCAGAAACCCAGATGGCAAGAGAAAGGAGAGGGAAGAGGCAACCAGAACACAACTGAGCCCTCTCAAGGCTGAGCAGAAGGGTGACCTGAACAGGGGAATGGCTCTTTGGAGTATGTTCATGAGATGGGAAATGGGGAGATGGTCAGCCCAGACAGGGAGCGTTGGGATCTTCCTCATCTGAAGTCTTTCCTGGGTACTGAATACAGCATGTTGACTGTGGCCCTTGAAAAGCTCCTCCGTGCTTCCTGAGGACCCACAGAATAGCCTCAGATGATTTCATGTTGAAGGTCAATGCTGGAGGCCACCTCAGCTCCCGTTTTCCTACGTTCCAGCCCAGCCCGTATCTGATTTGCCCTCCCTGGCCTTAACAGTCTCCCCAAGCTCTAATTCTAGCCATGACCCACAGAGAAAAAAATATTTACTTCCTATCTGATGAGAAAGGTACAAAAAAATAGGAAAGCTCATTTGATTTTAAGAACATTTAATCCAGTAGAGAATAAGCCAGGAAATCCCTACATCCCCATGACGGTCTCCCACCCTAGAGAGTGTACCATCTCCTCCTTGGCCCTTGCCAGAATCCATGCATCTGGAGGGGGCATGTTTTCTTTAGCCACTTTTGAATTGCCTTCCCACCAGCAGGAGTGCAATCCCAAATGCTCAAACACAAGGCAGGTGCCTGGTGGGGCAAGGCAGGCCCGAGCAGGTGGGGAGGGAGGAAGGCCAGTTAGTGGGAAGTCCCAGGCATCGCCTTCAACACTAAGTGCAGTGGCTTCAGTCCTCATGCTGGTCTGCATAGCTGTTCACACCATTTGAGTTGAGTCCAAGGAATGGACTCCACTGTTTTTATCAAGGTAAAAGTTAAAAAAACACATACTAAAACTAAAGAAAAATGAAATACCAAATAATCAACCAACTATCTGAAAAACAAAACAAAACAAACAAAATAAAAACGTAAGGGTGATGTGCTGATGAGAGGAAATCCCTGCCCTTTCAGGCTGATGTCACCTGTGCAGACACCCTTCCTGCAATCTGAGCAGGACTTTCCTCCTACTTTGCCAGGCTGTGGGAATTTTGGCAGTGCTCACTGCCTGGTTCCAAACTCCCAGAAGCGCAGGCCACACCCATCAAATACACTTACTCCTTTGATGTACTGCAAAGTAAGTCACAAAGATAAACACTGATGATAGCAAGGCTGTGACAAGATTCAACTCTTTCCCCTTTTAAATCTTCTTTGCTTAAACTTTCAGAAGTCTCTTATTTTGGAGAAAACTCCAGAATACTGAAGTGCCTCTTACCTGCTCATAGAATCGATTGTGCGCAACATAAAACTTGGAATCAAAAGATTCTTCCGTGACTAACACTTGTTGTCTTTCACCAATCTGTGGAGAGAAGGAGAGGAAAAAAGGAAAGATAAGGGCAGACACCTGACAATCCAAAAATAAAGGTCCACCTAAGTACGTCTGGACCCAGTAGTGTCCTCTTCAATTTAAAGTAGATTTTAGATCCTTAGTTATTGAACAGCTAACATTGTTCAAATTTCAAATCTCTGATTCAAATTTCTGGAAAGACATTAACTATGTGGCAATATAAAATTAGCATAGTATCAATCCTTATTTACCTATATAATTATGAAACAGAACTTAATCTTATTTCCTCCTTCAACGTAAGTAAGATCATTAAAGCTTCTATGACATACAAAAATCTTCTAAATATCCCTGTTTCTTGAAACAAAGTTGCAAAACAAGCCAGAACAAGCTGCTTCTAATCCAAATTCATGAAAATATTTTGGCAATATGAAAGAATAGTAATAAACATTAATTTGAGTTATGAGAGATGTAACACCAAAGAAATATGCCTCCCAAAACCAGACATTAGGCCTTTGTACCTCAGCATTTCATATGTTGTATGAAATTCTGAAATTACCAATTCATACAATTATTTACTTACTTTATATATATTTGTTCTGTCACAGGCAACTATCTCTTTGCTGTAGCCGTGACCTTGTTTTCATTTATTTTTTTAAGAGAAAGATCGCAAAAATATGAACTGTTAATTTGCTACAGGACTGATCAACATTTATGATGTAAGTACACATTTTTAATAACAATGAAGTTAAATCAGCCAAAACAATGGTAAAAGAAATATGACTATTCTAAAAGCATTCTACCATTTCCAAGTTTATTCTGCTGTGAAATGCGGCATTTAAAGTATCAATTACTCTTTTTACAAAGTTGCAAAATGTCTGCTGTAGCGGACCAACTGTACTGAATGATGGTGCCTGGAATTATCTTTGCCATTGCTACTTAATAAATACAACCCCTGAAATTAAAGCACATTGGCAAGATGATTTTTTAAAAATTCCTATTCTAATTTGTAGAGACTTGTCACTATGTTCAGGCAGCTACCACGGAGAAACTATAAACACAGCTGTGCTAAACAGACCACCTAACAATTAAAAAAAAAAATCAAACTCCCCTCTCCATCATACAATGCCAATACCTAAGTACACCATAATTTACTATCTAGTTTGCTATCTCATTCAAAATGTAGTTCCCTTAGCAAAAGGGTGTAAGGTCCCAGAGATGATACTTATCAAAGACTTGTTTCGCTCCCTGAAAAACAACGAAAGTTCTGGCAACATTAATCTCTTTAAAAAAATCAAGTAACAAAAAAGAAAATTCCCTAACTTCTACTTCCAGTTTTAATGCCTTTTTTTTTTCCGAATAAGATCAGTGAATATTTGGTTTTACTGAAGTATATTCCTCTAAAAGGAAACTTAGAATGTTTGCACACATTTCCCAGTGTGAGCTGCTTATAAGTTCGGATAAGTATCTGTCAATGGTTCTTAAGGAAATCTGCAAGTATCTTCATCTAACATGGAGTTTTCAGAAAATTAATTTAACAACAATATAAGATTGTAGAGCCAGTGAAAATGTATGCTGCTTCTTCCCTTTTGTCAGAATCAGTGAGGGCAGTGCTGGTCATTTCTGGCTGTTCTCTTTCATCTGGAGATGATTATGATGACAGTAACATCATAACATAAACACAGAGTTAGAAGGACTCCCCAGGTTTACACAGCACAGAGCTGTGTTTTCTGTGAACCGTCAGAGAACTATTTGTAGGTGAGTATTTAACTGTTATTTGCCAGAAGGACTTGGAAGAACTGAGTGCAGTAATTTATGGTGGTAAACACCTTTCCCTTCACCCTATTTGTGCCCTTAGCTGAGGACCTTGTCTCACTGGTGAGTACCTTAAAAATCCCCGTAGCATACTGAGTAAAAGTGAGCATGAACTAGCCAGGTGTGGTGGTGAGCACCTGTAGTCCCAGCTATTAGGGAGGCTGAGACAAGAGGATTGCTCAAGCCCAAGAGTTAGAGGTTGCTGTGAGCTACAAGGCAACAGAGGGAGAGTCTGCCTCCAAAATAATACAAAAAAGCAAAAGTGAGCATGAATGGGACTTAAGGAAGGCAGAAAGAAAGAAAAGAAAGGGAGGACGGGAAGGTAGGAGGAAAAGGAAGAAGGGGAGAGAAGGGGAGAAAAGGGGAGGGGGGAGGAAAGAGAAGAGAGGAGAGATAGATAGATAGATAGAGAGAGAGAGAGAGAGAGAGAGAGAGAGAGAGAAAGGAAGAAAGGAAAAAAGAAAAAAAAGGAAAAGAGAAAGAAAAGAAAGCATGAGAAGGCCAGGGTGGGCTTTGATCAAAAGCTGCTGCAATCCATCCCCACCCATATATACATATGAATAATAACAGCTCTCCTCAATATATTTTATGAATGAAGTCATATTAAAATGAACATAGAATACAACCTTTAAGAGAATTGACTCTTCCAAATAATCTTAAAATCAATGATGAAGTTAAGGCAGGGGTAGTTCAGATGAAACTCTAGAAGAGGTCACTGGTAGGGTCTGAGTACATTATTTTAAAGATGAAGAAACTTGTTACGTTTTGGGCCTTCACTTTCCTCATCTAAAAAAATGGGAGGTTGGTGGATGCAGGATAGAGGTGGAGAGAAGAGAGTAGGGCCCAAGAAGCTGTGAGTTATAGTATTTTAAGGACCTTTCAGTTCAGTCCTGGCTTGCGGAACATCTGTGGACTAGGGATTGTTAAGCCCACAGGTTTGATGAGAATCAGATGAAGGAAATCATGTACTCAGAATCAAGGCTGTGTCTCTTTCTTACAGTAAATGTATGCTTAGAGGCCTCAGTAAATTACAGCTACTTTCTTGCTACACTTTAAACTAACAACTTGATCTTTAATGCAATACAGCACCAAGAAAGATACACAAAGTTTCTCAAAAGGCTTGCGAGTGACCTGAAGTTTTGAAGAAGCTGTCAAAATTTCAACAAAGCCCTTTTTTATTTTACTGAATTTTTTTATTTCAAATTAATATAAGGGTACAAATATTTAGATTACATCGTTCTCACTTCCAGGGTAAAGTTCCAGTTGTAAAAGAGCCCCTCCCCCAGGGGGCGTGTTATGCACCCTCACAATGTGCACATTAGGTGAGATCCCGCCTCAGGCCCTCCCTCCTCTGCCAGTCGTCCTTCCCCCTTCCCTCTTCTTCCTCCCTCTGCCCTCATATTAGATTATATTTGCATTTTATTGTTTATGTGAGCATGCAATTGTTTATATATTGGTTTCATATTAGTATGGAGTACACTGGATATTTAGTTTTCCATTCTTGCAATAATTTACTAAGAAGAATGTGTTTCAGCTCCATCCAGGTAAATGTAAAAGATGTAAAGTCTCCATCTTTTTAATGGTGGAGTAGTACTCCATGGTATATATACACCACAGTTTGTTGATCCATTCATGGGTTGATGGGCATTTGCTTCCACGACTTGGCAATTACAAATTGCCACAATATACATTCTGGTGCAAATGTCTTTGTGGTAAAATTATTTTTGTTCTTCGGAACAAGCCCTTTTCCATAATCCTAAACTGTTCTTTTCCTTCTGATTTGATTTACAAAGCATGCAATTTGTAGTTGGCTGCTTAATAACATATTAGAGCTGAAGACCTCCAGTTGGGAATACAACCTCATGCTAGCTAAAGCTTTTCTAAGAGAAACCCAGTTTCTCTCACATAGCTTTGACCTTCAGAACATTTGTCAGGAAAGTAACTTGATTCTAGCTATCTGAAGTAAGGAACAATTCTTACCTTTAAGGCTTGTTCCTTTATTTAATTCAGCTCTGTGGACTCCTGAAAGTGACTGTTGGTTCTGGTACCTGCTTTAACAAGCTAGGCATACTTTATAATTTATTCATCCAAATTACATCCTCCAAATGTAAGTAAAGAGAGGAATTTTAACCTTATTTTAAAAGACATTTTATAAAAATGGCTTTGTAAAACCATCCTTCCTTTTACAGATTGGGTCACTGAAGTGAAGGAGGTTGTGGTAAAAGTCCCCCAAGAGACACTGCTCTGGTATGGTGGGTGGGAAATACTGCCCCTGGCTGTGAAAAAATGAGTGTGGTACAATTTTCTAGGCCTTGTTGAAAAGATATGAGAAAAGCTCTTATACTTTTTTTCTTTAAACCACAAAGGCAGAAAATGAAGGCAGTATTCCCCTAGGCCTAGACAGACAAAGAATGTAAGAACTTGGAGGGGGCTCAGCAATCTCTCTGATTTCATAGGGAGGGGACTACAGTCCAGCAAGGAGGGTGATTTGCAGAGAGAAGAAAAGGAAGTCTTTGAACTCTTCCCACTTCTAGATGCCTCCTATTTAATTGGTAGCTGTAGAAATCTTATAACATCATGCATCGAATTCTGCCGTGTCTGACTTTTCCTTGAGTAGAGAAACATCTGTGACAAACAGCAATGTCTTCTAAATTCAATTTTTGGGTAGATCTGTTTTCTTTTTTTTTCTTCAGTAGGTTACATAATCAGCTAGCTGTGTCACTTGTGTTACAGCTATGCTTACATTTTCCCAAGTGCCTGAAGTTGTGGAAAACATCAGTTCTAACCATATGGCTGGAGAATGCAGCTAAAACACACACTTGCATTTAAAAAGCAGTGGTTTCCAGGGGCGGCGCCTGTGGCTCAGTGAGCAGGGCGCCGGCCCCATATACCGAGGGTGGCGGGTTCGAGCCGGCCCGGCCAAAACTGCAACAAAAAAATAGCCGGGCGTTGTGGCGGGCGCCTGTAGTCCCAGCTACTCGGGAGGCTGAGGCAGGAGAATCACCTAAGCCCAGGAGTTGGAGGTTGCTGTGAGCTGTGTGATGCCACGGCACTCTACCGAGGGCAATAAAGTGAAACTCTGTCTCTACAAAAAAAAAAAAAAAAAAAAAAAGCAGTGGTTTCCAACAGAATTCTGCGGCTGGATGAATGCTCATCAAGTACACTCTATTTCGTCAGTTGTCCTGAAACAAATAGTTTTGTACAGGGCTATATAAGGACCTAAAGAGAGAAAGTGAGGAGAATTGTTTGAAGAAAGGCAGACATTACCAAAATTAAACAAAGCCATCAGGGCATCTGGGCTGACACCTTTAAGAAATGCTACTTGTATAAGTACTCTTTGAACTGGACAAAGCAAAAGGTTTCTCTTACACTCATATATGGCTTTAAACGTAAACTTTATATAAAGTTTACTTTCCTTTTGACTATTTTGTTTTCCTTTGCACTTTTGCTTTACTGAACAGAAAACCCAAGATGTGGCTATAATACTGTCCATCTAGTTTCTACTCCGAAAATTTTCAATATTTCAATTTAACTATTTAGAGTATCAACTCTCCCTCCCTCCAACACAAATATATAAATTAAGATATGAGGGCTGTCCAGAAAGTATCCAGCCATGTAACACTAGAGACCCGTGGCTGGATACTTTCTGGACACCACCTATATACTATGTATGAACCCAGGTAAGATAACAATTTATGAGGTGGCAAAGAAATTATCTTGCTGCCCTTGAAGAGTGTCTTACGATGACTTGTCCTGACCATTCTTTGTCTTAGGAAAAGAAAAGAGCTTAAAACACACATAAAAAGTTCTAATAATCATTTATATCACTGTCCCAAAAGAACTTGAATTTTATTTATCCTACAAAATATTTTGACATGCTACTTCTACAACTATGTTTTCTTTTCTTTATTGTAGATAATAAAATACAATTTTTCTACCCGACTGGTTTCTGAATGTATGACTCTGGGAAATGTCAAATGTCTTTCTTTAGCTCCAGTCAAATTAGTTCCCCCCCACCCCCAAGCTGCCTGGAACATGTTAAACACAAGGCTGTGACCTTAAACTCTGAAATAATATTTCTAATGTCTGTGCAAAAGCTTGCCCTCACATATACCTTTAGACTAATTACTGCAGTGTAATGTTGCCAGTGAACCGCTGTAATTACACTTGGAGAAAAGTATGGTCTTGTTCTTTCCTAGCTAATGAAAATGATAACCTTTCCATTCTGATTCATCACTCACAACAGGCAGAGCATGCGATGCTGGGTCTCCAGGGTATACCGTAATTTCCCTGGCTATTTATGCACACTTCTATTTTCTGGCCCTGTGGAAGCTGGAATGAAAGAACCAGGCATACTTAGGCTAAAAACAGCCGTAATAATAGCAATAACATTAAAATTTAATATCATCCTTATTCCACAATGCCATTTTATAATGAAATGGGGCCATGACACAGCAATGTGTGTCAAAAATGATGACAGCATAGACAACAAGTAACACGCCTCTAAGCGCACTGAATTCCAAATGTTAGCCATCAGTGTACTGGTCTACTTAGGGATTCCTGAGAGAAATGTTGGACAGTTTATTCTCAAAGGGGCTAGACTGGTATCTGACTCTGAAACAATGACAGAAAATACATTCTATTATATCTTTAAGAAATATTACCCTCTGTGAAACAATATTCTTTAGCTACACTTATTAATGGAAATAAATGTGTTCAAAGGGAAATGTGTTCCTTTGAAGCAGAACATCCACACTTTAAATGGACATATACTGCTTGTATTAATGGCTGTGAGTATCTTAACAGTCCTCTTCTTCCTTCCTTGCATTTCAGATGAACCTAAACACAGGAGAATGGCAAATCCATGTAGCTTTGATGGAAGACGCAAAGGGGAGACTGAAGGCAGTTCTACTAAAGCAATTGGACCACGAAGTTTCTTCTAACAAGAACTCTTTTGTGCTTTTTTCTTCAATTGCTGGATGGTTTTCTTCTAGCCATGTGCCCACTCCAGTAAGAGGAAGACAAGTCAAACTCTCTTTCCAGGTGGAGGCCAAATCCCCTGCTATTTTCATATGCTCATTAACAGACAACGGTAAAGGATAATTGTTACATAACAAATGCCTATTTGATTCCTTTCTACCATCAGGGACACATGTAGTGCTGAACTTCAAATTCAAAGTGGTGTGTTGGCTGGTGTGTTGGCTCAGGTCTGTAATCCTACCACTCTGGGAGGCCGAGGTAGGAGGACCAGTTGAGCCCAGGAGTCTGAGGTTGCCGTGAGTTATGATGACATCATTGCATTCTACCCAGTATGACAGAGACTCTGCCTCAAACAAACCAACAACAACAACAAAAAAGGCCAAGTTTTCACTACTTGCTTGTAGATTTTTGGCATTCTAGAACATTTTATGGTACTGCCTATGATGCTTTTGTGAATTTCCTTCTTAATTGTGATAAGAACACATAACATGAGACCTGTGTTCTCAACAAACCCAAAGACGCTGACCTTTCTTAGCTTAGGCCTGGCACAAATATATCACATCTGTTTTTCCCCACAGTGGGCAAACTCTGCAACAGCCAGACAGTGTGGGAAAGTGCCCAACATTTAAAACCACGTAAAGTCCTGTGGCCAGATATTACCAGTAATATCTACGCACGAGATCTTATTAATGGGATGACTAAGTGAGATATATGTGTAGAATTCTTTCTCACTAAAAGTGCAAACCTAAAAATGGAACGTGACCTGCATTCACTTCCACTCCCCTAATCTTTTCCCAATGTTCCCTATCAGTCATTTCTTTTTATGTCTGGGCCAATCCCTTTTGATGACTAGATTCTCATAGTGGGGTATGCTTATAAAAGTGGGCTGTATACCTTAAATATATAAAATTCTGTCAATTATACCTCAAAAAAAATTTAAAGCCACTCCCAAATACTTGGAGAAGATATGAATTATTAGTTTCATTAATGAAACATTTTTTAACATAATGACATGTTGCCATAAATGAGAAGCTTTTAAATACTGATTTTTTAAAAATCAATTTACATTAAAAATTGCTATAAGCAAAGTTAAAAAGCAAGCAAAAAGATCTGTAGCACTTATGACATAATACATCATAAATATGACATGTATAATATACGATCTATATAACCTATATAAAGAGCTTTTATAAAATAGTAAGACAATATTCCCAATAGAAAAATACTGATGAAAAGGCAATTCAAAACAAAAAAAATTCTAAATTATCCACATATAGTACATATGTGAAAAAAGTCTACCCCACTCTCAAAGGAACAAGCACTGGATAAGGAAATAGCCTTGTGTTCCCATAAACGGCCAAAAATATGTAAGAATACCATGTGTTTCTTAAAAAAAGGTTTTTCTATCCCACCCTTCCCTCAAAAAGGCACAAAAGCAACCAGTGACTGTACTTATTAAAAGGTCACTTCCTTGGAAGGTGCTTATAAAATATTGTTTCACTGATGACACAACAAATAAGCCAAATTTTGGGGGGAAAATGCAAAAGCCGAGTTTGAGAGATTGAGTGTATATGTGATCTAGTAATTGGCAAAAGCCACTTGTCAATTCCTCTCAGACCTTCTTATTTGTCCCCAAGTCCTCATTCCAAAATTAGGGAGCAGTGACCACCAGGCACCTCCGCAGGCTACATCCCCACAACACATAACAACAGCAGAGCACTCGGGAGAATGCAAAGAAAGATTTAGACATCTGGAGGAAAAAAGGTGCGTGTGGGTGTGGTATAGCAGACACTGCCCAACTTTCTTGTGGAATAGGAAAGCTGCTTTTCAAACACTAACTTATTAGAGAGGATGGGTAAGCACAGACTCTAAATGTGAATTTTTTAAATCATGAATTCAGAGCTAGAAAGGATGGAAGGCAGGAATGAACAGATGGTTTAGTCCGAAGTCTTTATGTTACAGATGAGAAAACTAAGATGACTTAGTTTTCTAAG
Organism: Nycticebus coucang; assembly: GCF_027406575.1. NCBI lineage: Eukaryota > Metazoa > Chordata > Mammalia > Primates > Lorisidae > Nycticebus > Nycticebus coucang. The sequence continues at coordinate 58,304,802 of NC_069788.1, forward strand.
TCATTAAGAGATGAAGTCACTTGGTCAAGGTAATACAGCTCAGAATATTTAATGCCTAATACTAAAAGTGAATTTTATTCTGACAGTTGTTTTCAGCAAGTTGTGAATTCCTCACCTGCTCTAAAATTAGAGCAGTCATCACAGTAGCCAGGAGCCCACCCTGTGCACTGGAGATGTGGCAAGCCCACATTGAGATTTTTGAAAACGTAACATGGAGAACGTAAGAGATCTCATTAATTTGTTTAATACTGATTACACGTTGACTTGATAATACTTTTGATATACTGGCTTAAATAAAATAAATTATCAGTAATCAATTTCACCTATTTCTTTTTAGTTTAATGTGGCTACCAGAAAATTTAAAATAACATCTGTAGTTCATACTATATTTCTATTGGACAGGGCTGTTATAAAACGTTATAATATTGTTTTAAAAATTTAACAGAAATCCCCCCATTTCACTATTTTAGAAAGGATCATATTGACAATCAAAAAAAATTGTGGTAATCCACGTAGAGAACACGCATAAGTATCCTGTAAAGGTAGAAATTCTGAATAGCTAAACTGCTCTTTTTCACTGTTCTTTATTCTTTCTTCCATTTTCCTGGTTGATCACAGTCTCCCTATAACCTTAATGCATGATCAATTTCCTCATTGTTTTTGTGGAAATCCAGGCAACCAAGGAGAGGCCATCTAAATGTTCCAATCTGTCATTTTCCATTTTGTGTGGCTGCAAAAGCAGCCATATAAAACACAATGGCATTTGAATTAAAAGGCAGAAATTGATCATTCTCAAATTCTTTTTTTTTTTAAAAACGCCCAAATGAATATCCGAAATATGTGTTGTCTTTGGTAAGATAAATCTTTCATTACTAGCCCTGCCCTTGACCATCACCAAAAAACTCAGCATAGATGTGAGCAATAAGTAACACGTGCAGTACACCCCACCATCTTTCAACCTTTGCCAGTTGGGATTGAGGCTGAGAAAAGCAGAAAGGATTTAGCAGAAATCAAAGACAGCCAAGCTCTAATGGTGTCTAATTAGCATAACAAAAGACACTGCCACAATCTTTCAGCAGTAGGCAATACATCTCATTAAAGAAGACTGAATAACAATTATTCTCTTCTGTTCCCCGCCCCACACCCAATACTTTTAATTTAGCTCAGACAGACCCTGAGAGCTCAGCTCAGAGCTTCTATTTTATTGGCCAAGCTTTCAGGCTGCAGGGAAAGAGCCCACTTGTATCACTTGTATTATGATGCACCTGCATCTCAATGCTTTATTCCAATTTCCTCTCCTGCTGTGAAAATGTAGCTTCTTCAAGCACGTAAGTCCTGCTATGCAGTTTATCAGAATATAATATTGAGAAATGTCAATGATTACCTAAAAAAATGATTACTAGTCCTCTAAAATGTCTTTGTTTAAAGAAAATTGATCTAGTCTTTATTTCTCTTCACCTATTCTGTTTTTTCCCTTTGATATTACCTCATTGTTTCAGACTTACCGAAGCTAAATGGAAATTCTAAAAAATTTTATTGCAACCAGTAATTAGCTGTGTGTATGTGCGCACTCACAAACACACAGACACAAGCACACATCATGTAATTTTAATGGGTAGTTGTTTGGAGAAGTCCCCTCTATTTCCTCTTGATAGACAAGTGAGAAAAGAAATTCAACACAGGGAAATCAAGTGGAGCACATGGAAATTTTTGTATACATTTAAACTAGGAATTAAAAAAAAATTCTTCTAGTGTGATTACTAAGAAAGATAAAAGCTTCAAGTAATACTACGTACTTTTCATATCAATCTACTTTGAGTGAGGAGGAGAGAAAAGGACACAGTAATTTAATCCAAACAATTTCCAATTCTGAGCTACATTTTTGATCAGTAACACCTTTCAAAAGGGAATTTAGTATGAGGGCTGCTTTGATTTGTTTTTTAATGGCCTCTCCTGCCAAACACAATATTACGTCGTCCGCTTAAACCTGAACATTGCCATGTCTGCAAGTTGTTCTAGGAAAAGCTGTTTATCACAGATGTAGATAGGAACGAGTGCAATCATTCCTGAGACTAAATAGCAGAAACCGAGCCAACACACAAGGAAAACCTACTCAACCTACAGGGTATGTCTGGATTTCCCAGACTGCTACAAAATTACTGCAGGGTAGGAACTAAGAGACCTTGAGAATATGCAAATCCTTAAAATCATAGACTAGAAAGCTAAGGTGAGATATTCGAAAAGTTATAATACTCTGTACATGGGTACACATTCAAAATGAGCCTTTGAACATCCCTTACATCCTAAAAGACCCTTCTCTAAGTGGTGAACTACTCAGCATTCAAGAGCTAGGTTCCACCTTCCATTCCCCAGGGGGAGTGGACTTTTTTTATCCTTTCTCCCACTGAATTTCCTGTTTAACAGACTGCATAGCTTGACATACATATAAACACATACATATACACACACGCTGGAACACATTTTTTTTTTTTTTTTTTTGCAATTTTTGGCCAGGGCTGGGTTTGAACCTGCCACCTCAGGTATATGGGGCTGGCGCCCTACTCCTTTGAGCCACAGACACCGCCCTAACATATTTTTTACTTCTTGCCTATCTCCACTTCAAAGTTTTGTCAAAAAAGTAGCATGCGAATGTGAACACATTGTTAATGAACTCTATCTATATTGCTTTATATTTGAAAGTTCACTCATAATAATTTTATGTTTTGATCCCCTGTAAGTGATTAGATCTCTCATAACAGCCATGGTCCCAGAGGACAGGTCAGTGTGATCTCTTTCTCTTTTAAGACAGAGCTGCAACCAGTGTGTGTGTGTGTAGGGTGGGGTTGGGGGGGGGTAAGAGCTTGAACAGTACTAATCAGGGAGTCAGAAGACCCCAGTTCTGCCTCTGCCACTAACTGGCTGTTTGATTCCAAGCAGATCATTTCACTTTCGGGTCTTGGTTTCCTCATCTGAAAAAAAAAAAAATAAGGCTGTGTGTGTGTGTGTAAGAAATCAATAGTTTGGAAAGGTGAGTCTGACTTACATAGTCTTGCATTTCTAAATGAAGGGAGCCATTGAAGTGCCCTGCCATGTGTGCTAGAAGCCCACAGTAGAAAGGGAGGCTCTGCTGGCCTTGGCTGCAGGGAAGGTGGTGCTGGCAGTGGCGGCCACCCTGCCCTCCCATGGACATGGCCAGGGCCTGATCCTTGCCTGCCAGTTTGGCGTGAGTCTCACCACCACGGCTGCTTCCTTTCACCCAGTGCTGACCCAAAGTCTGGGATCAACACTGTTTGCCAAAGGATAAATGAAAGAATAAACAGAAGTAACATTCTGGACATTCACTTCATCTTCTGAAAGAAATCATTAATTTGATTCTATACTAAAGCATGCACAGACCCAAGAACAGTTAATGCTGTTAGGAGCATATGGATGGGATGACAGGAATACCATCAAGGGCTTAAAATAATTGTGTGGCTGGAGTCTTTGAGTTGTCCTCAGATCAGCAATCTGGCTTTTGAGAGTCAGGGGCCAGGGTGATACTACAGAAGTCTAATAGTGGATGTTGCAAAAGTTAGATTACTAGTGGTAATACAGCCCGCAGCACTGCTGCTACCTCTGGGGGGTCTACATTTAACTGTTAATAAATTCCAACTTTCTGCACATCGTCCATTTACTACGTGTATATGCTATAAGAAGATAGCTCTGTGCACTGAAACATACTCATGGCTTCAGCATTGCTACTGGTTATCTATATTCAAGTAGTCAGAAGAAAAAAAAATGTTTAAGACAGAGTTTCACTCTGTTGCCCTAGGTAGAGTGCTGTAGCATCATAGCTCACAGTGACCTCAAACTCTTTGGCTCAAGCGATCCTCTTGCCTCAGTCTCCCCAGTAGCTGGGACTAAAGGCATGTGCCATTAAGCCTGGCTAGTTTTTCTATTTTTATTAGAGATGGGGGTCTTGTTTTTGCTCAGGCTGGTCTCCAGCTCCTGAGCTCAAGCTCTCCACCCACCTCAGCCTCCTGGAGTTCTAGGATTACAGGCGTGGGCCAATGCGTCTGGTCTATCACAAGGAAATTTTAAGTAGAAAACTGTCATAGGCCTCCTCCGCCCAATTGCTACTTTAGAATAGGAGTAACTTTTAGAAGGCAACACTGTTAGAGGCCAGATTGTTGCTAAATGCGCTGACCAAGCAGAAGGCAGCAGGAAGAATTAGGGCCCTGAAAAAGCGCAGCACAGGTTAGCATTCCTGGTGGAAGAAGCTTGCCTGAAAAGCAGAGGGAACTCTTTTGCTCCTTTTTTGAAGCCCTGACTCAAAATGATCACAGAAGAGTAAGCAAACATATTTGACGCAAAGAAAGGAAGAAAATTTTCCAATATTGATAAATCTGCAATTCATTTTTTCAGTAGCTATTGGACAGATAAATTATGCTAGGGGAAAAAAACCAAAACAACCACCCAGAACAGCTTCCTGTCATTTCTAAAACACGATCCTACGCCTGCCTGAAAGAGTTAAGGCTATATAAATATTTATCATTCTTCTTTCAAAAGGATAAGAAAAATTCCCTTTGCATACATGAATTTTAGATTGCTAAGCAAACATAAAGAGATGGTCAGAGACCCATCATCTTAATGAGGATATGGTAATGATAACGATTTTTTTTTTTTAGCTTGCTTAAATGTGATCAAAACCTGGAGACTTTGATTCTATACTAAGGCATGCACAGACCCAAGAACAGTTAATGCTGTTAGGAGCATATGGATGGGATGACAGGAATACCATCAAGGGCTTACAGGGGACCAGGGTGAAAGATTCATTAAAAGTGATAAATAGGATATGCCTTCCTTAATGTTTTGCAATTCCACATTCCATATAGCAGGCCAGTGACTATGCATTTTAACTGTCCTTATTTTTAAGAGAGCTGTCAGATTTTAATTACAGATTAAACAGTTATTTGCAAATGAGCACCTCTTCATTAACATACCAGAATCATAATAATAAACAATTCTCTGTTACTAAACAGCACACAGAACAGCATGAAGTTTAAGAACAGGACATACACATTAGCACTACAGGGCAAAATACTCTATTTAATTTGAGCAAATTGTTAAATTTTTAAGGTAAATAACCCAGATGAAAGATCATAAGATTCAAAATTCTATGAGTAGAGAATGTTTTATTTGCAGTGCCTAAAACAATGCCTGGCTCATAGTAAGTTCTCAACAAATTTTTGCTGAATAAATTAATGAATGAACCAGTTCCTTTAATAAGTACGTAGTTATGTCTTCACAGCTATACTATCAGCACTGATACCTTTTGATACCAAATATTACTAAATTGGAATCAAATTGTCAGTGGTGTTTTTCTTAATAGACTTAATTGTATAATTTATTCCAAAGGCCTTAGAAGAATTGCATTTTTCTATTACCATTTTCATAACAAAGAGCAGCTATAATAATCTTATTTTGTGTAGTTCTTTAGTTTTCATTTTCACATGTAATTTGAAACAATTTCATTATTTCTGGTGAAATGTAAGTAACTCAGTCAAGGATACTATTCAAGTTACACATAGCTCCCAGGTGCTAAGCTGCCTAACCCAGTGTTTTCTTCAGTATACAATCACTTTGCTACTTCTTATGTTTCTGGAAGAAAGCATAAAACAAGCTCTTTAACAGAAAACAAGAGGTAATAATAGGCATTCTATTAATGCAATAAAGCAGAAAAAGATGGGAAATGAAAGAGAAATTTTCATTATTATTATTCACTTATCGGAAGAAAAAGAGAAAATAATTAAAATATTTTCTCAAAATGTCTGTCTAGAGCTCTCTACTTTGTGTTAGGATACAACATGTTAAATACAGAGCTGCTAATATTAATGCAGACTAAGAAAACTGTCTTTAAATTCAACATATAATCTGCCCAGAGGAAGAGAAATCATTATATCAAAAAGATATCTGCATTTGTATGTTTATCACAGCACGATTCACAATCCCAAAGGTATGGAATCAACGTAAGTGCTCAGCAACTGACAAGTGGGTGAAGAAAATGTTGTGTATATATATGAACCATGGAGTACTTTGCAGTAACTAGGATGGAACTAGAGACGATTATTGTAAGAATCTTAGGAACAGAAAAATAAACCCACACGTTCCCATTTTATAAGTGGAAGTTAAACTGTGGCTACACAAGAGCTCACAGTAGTATAATGGGTGTTGGAGACTGCGAGTGGGGAAAGGTGGGGCGGGGTGAGAAATCAAAAGTTACCCACGGGGTGTAATGGACACTATTTGGGTTATGGGTACACTAGACGTCCAGACTCCACCCCTGTACAGTACATGTAATACAATTCAGTTTAGATCCCAAATCTATTAAAACTGTTAAAAAGAGAGGGGAAAAGAAGAAAACAATCAGCATATAAGATTTGCCATTAGACCTCTGTCTTAGTGCATTTTGTGCTGCTATAATGGAGCATCTGAGACTGTGTAACTTATTAAAAAAACAAAGAAAAAAAAACCCCAAAAACTATTTTCTCACAATTCTGGGAAGTCCACGATCAAGGTGCTGGTATTTGGGAAAGGCCCTCTTGACGCATCATTCCACAGTAGAGGTCAGAAGGACAAAGAGAGGGTGAAGAGGAAGAGAAGAGAAGATGTACTTATCCTTTTATAAGGAATCCACTCCCATGATAACGGCATTAATCTTCTCATGAGAGCGGAGCCATCGTGGCCTAACCACCTCTAGAGGTCCCACCTTCCACTACTGCCACATTGAGGATCAAGTTTTCGTGACTTGACCATCACCTCCAAACAAACATTGAAATTCAACTGCCATTTTCACACTTGTCGAGAGGAGGGACCTTTAAAAGGCGAGTGAGTTTGGCTTCCTCAGCTCTCTCGCTTCCACCTTCTCGCACTGCCTCACTAAGGGTGCTGAATCCTCCCTCTTCCTTCCCTTCTCGCTCCCTCGCTCACCAGGTGATCCCTCAACCACATCACGAGGGAGCAAGAAGGCCCTTGCCGGATGCTGGCACCATGCCCGTAGACTTCCCAGCACCTAGAACCTGTGAGAAGTAAATTTCTTCTCTTTCTAATTTGCTCAGGGTCTGTGGTATTCTGTTCTAGCAACAGAAAACAGACTAAGACAAGTTTCTACCACATGAACTTTTGGGGACTCATTCAAACCAAAGAAATCTCTAAATTGACTTCAGCAAAATAAAGAAACAGTGAGCTGTCACTGTTCCACAGACTAGGAGATTTGAGGAAAATTAAAGTCAGATATGAACAGTTTCTTGCTTACTAGATCACAATCAGAAGATAAACCACAAAAAGTCCTTCAAAAGATGTTGCTCTTTTTTTGTTTAGGGGACATGTAAGATGAGAAAAAATTAAAAAAGCAAAATTGGTAGCCTGAAGGGCCATTCATGTTCAGTTAAAAGGTACCTGGGGGGCGGCGCCTGTGGCTCAAGGAGTAGGGCACCGGTCCCATATGCCAGAGGTGGTGGGTTCAAACCCAACCCCGGCCAAAAAAAAAAAAAAAAAAGGTACCTGGGAAGAGGTTTTTAAATTCAAAATGTTAATCCAATTTCCCTAACCATTATTTCTGATGGGTTTAGGCAGTCTTCCTCCAAAGCTTTCTAAAAATCAGTGAAAGATGAGATAACTACAACCAAAAGCTAACTTCTGTTTCCTTCCTAAAAAACTAGGATCTATAATCAGATGAGTATAGCTACAATTAACCAAGCCCACTGGTGTGTTCCAGTTGACATGTTCTTTGGTATCACAAGGACTGGCAAGTATGGTATAAAACTTAAAAGGTCCAAGATTCACTGCTTCAAATAAACACGGTGGTTGGTAGGTGGGGTGGAAGGATTCATGAGAAAGTTCAAGCATCAGTGGAGAATATTTAATCCTACTACTACTTCTACTAACCACCATGAAGACTATGACCACAGCATCGTCACCACCACTTCTTTTGTCTGGGGATGAAAGAGCTTACCTTATTTCATGACCAAACATGACATTATCCTCACTCTACAGATAAGGAAACCAAGGCTCACTGAGATTGGTTTAGCCAAAGTCACACAGTTTATAATGGCAAAGCTGGTGATTTCTATTTCACATTTTTAACATTCTAACACTCAAAGTGATGGTACTCTATTACATGGCATATACATGGACAGAGACTTGTGTAGCAAATAAAATGCTGCTTTGTGAAGGTAATAGTAGCATAAAATATTCATCCCCCAAATCTTCATGTATGATTTTTTTTAAAATACAAACTTTATTCTGAATAAACAACTGTTTCAAAATTCTTTCACTTGCCAGAAAGCTATTAGGCAAAAAATATGAAATGAACTGAATGCCAATTATTAAAATATTCCCTCCCACACACTTTTCCTGGAAGATACAGGGAAATGCCCCCAAAGAACTACTTGTCCCTGAATAGCATCCTCATGTTTATCGTGTCATTCTGTTGAGCCTTAGTCTTGAGGTTAAAAAAGGAAGTCCTAGATTAATAAATGAAGGAAAAACATCTGCAGACAAGCAAACCCAGTAATGATAATGAAAATATCTACCTTCTCTCTTTCCCTCTGCTTATGCTGGCACTATTATCTGGTATTATCTTTTAAGTCGTATTTCCTTACATAGCTGATAGACTAGAAAAAGTATTAATGGGTGATAAAACAGGCTGAGTTCAAATGAGATTCTATCACAACTTTTGTTTGGACAAGCTGTTCACTTTTGCCATTTATAAAATGTATATTAAAGAACCACATACAAAATGCCAACTCTAACAATACACAATACATTTCAGAACTTCACTTTTCATATTGGTTTATTCAACATTCTGATTAGGTTGCTAAGCTATGAGAATGTTTTAATCAAAAATATACCACAGGGGTCCTAAAGGTTGCCCATAAAGTTGCCGCACATGGGGAAAATTATAGCTAGATGTACCTTTATTTATAAAATATTCATTATAAAATTTTAAAAAGTATTTACAAAATATTATCCATGTGTTGGTCAGCTCTTTGTAAAATTCCATAGCGAATATTTTATAAATAAAGGCACATCTAGAAAGGCACAATGTCCCATTTTCCCCACGTATGGAGACTTTCTGGGCAAACTCTGGGATATCCTGTATTATACCATGTGTTTGGTATCATCATCTTCATGAAAACTGTCAAATATGTTGTAAATTATGATTCTATAATTTCTAATAGAACTACTGTTTGAGTAGGTTCATGAGTCTTTTTCTGAGATAATTTACCTCTTTGCTACTGAAAAAGAAAAAAATTGGATCAGACAAAAACTTGAAATTATTTATATCCAACCAGACTGAAGATTGTAACCCACTCTTTAAATCAGGCCTTTGATTTTATAAATCAAGTGTTCTGGTTTTATTCGAAATACCTACGTCCCTCATGTATTCATTTTTAGTAGTTAATGAAAAGAGAGCAAGGGGGAAAAAAACCATAAATTGAGGTTTCTAAACAGAACTAGGTAAGCGGTTAAATCAAATCTATGAAAAATTCATAATCATCACAACTGGAGAACTAGTTCTTTCCGTATTTGATAACAGACACACTCACTAACAAAATCAAGTGTGCATGGGTAAGGGGCGGGGGAAAGAAGGGAAATTTATCAAAACAATAATTATCTTGGTATATAAACAATAAATATCATAAAAATGGAAATAACCCAACGTAATAAAGAGGAGGAAAAAAACCTCAAAGTAGAAGGGAAGGGACCTAACCTTAAAAACCATGCAATATTTTATTGATTTTCATTCTGTTTAAATTAACTGAGAATACCCAAAAGCTTAAAAAAGCATCTTTCAGCATGATTCTAATTTAAGTAAAAGAAGCCTTGCTTATATAAATAATTCAAGTGAACAGCAGAGTTGTGGATTTTTCTAATCATAATTCTCCTCTAGTAGTCAGGGGGCTGGCAGGACTGCTCTTTAAAAACCAACATCCATGCCGTGAAGACATTTTCTGACTACAGGAGCAGGAAGACCCTCGGCCTAAAGTGCCCTGTGCTTTTGAAGATTCACACTCTGCGCATGTGCACCACCCTTCACGGGTGGGGGGCGAGCTGTACAAACAAACTCAAAGCAATATTTTGCTCCTCTGTATTTAGACTATCATTTACCAAAAGAACCAAGTGGATTTAAAATTTCACTACAGAGGAGGTGAGCTGCATATATAGTAGACTCGCTTGCCTCGCCTGCACGACTTTTAAAATGCCAGGCTGCTCACTTGAGGTTTCACTGTTTGGCCTTGCAACAGTGACACCAAATTATTCAGCACTAAACACTTGTAAACAAACTATGATTTGAAATAGATTAATGTATAGAAAAATGCTCTTCTCTTTTAGAACTATACTTGCAGGCATGAACAACCAGAACCAAGAGTTAAACCTTTAATGCTCCTCTTATCACATAGAGTTAAAAATGAAGTAATTAACTTCTGTTTCATCTAAGGATGTAGGCTTGAAAAGTCTCCATTTTATTTATCATGTAACGAATAACTATAGTAAGCAGTTTGCAAATATTATTCAGTTCAGTGCTCAAAACACCTTACGCAGTGGGGATCTCTTCACGAAGAGTCTGAGACCCAGAGGCACTAAGTTCCTTGGCGATCGCCCCGTAGCTTGTAGGAGACAGGCATGGCCAACGCGCACACTCTGCAGCCCATCTTCAGAATCTAAACTCCATGCTACGCTACCTCTTTAATTTTAAAGTTAAGTGACAGGTAGAAAGCAATGTTACATATGGTTAATTAATCCTGGGAACCTGATACCTACCATGAAGGCTGCTGGTAAGTTAAAATGGTCCCTCTCTACTAAGAAGACCTTTGTAAAACCAATGTGAACTGTTTACAAGTTTAGGAGATAAAAGTCAAATGACACTTTACAGTCACCAAGGGATCAAAGAAACTATGTGACAGAGATGGTAACTTTAATGTTCGTTTATTTATTAGCTGTTTTAAACCTGTCTAGTTTTTAAAAATGAAGAAACCAGTGTACAATAAATGGAACACATGGCCATGCAGCCTTTGACAATGAAAATAAAAGATTAAATCTCTGGGGGAAAAAGTGCAAGCTAATTATACTTGAAATCTAAGTTTAGGTCACTGCATTTGAGAAATGAATTTCTTTTCTTTTTCTTTTTTTTTTTTTTGTAGAGACAGAGTCTCACTCTACCGCCCACGGTAGAGTGCCGTGGCATCACACAGCTCACAGCAACCTCCAGATCCTGGGCTTAAGCGATTCTCTTGCCTCAGCCTCCCGAGTAGCTGGGACTACAGGTGCCCGCCACAATGCCCAGCTATTTTTTGGTTGCAGTTCAGCCGGGGCCGGGTTTGAACCCGCCACCCTCGGTATATGGGGCCGGCACCTTACCGACTGAGCCACAGGCGCCGCCCGGAGAAATGAATTTCTTTCTGAGCTTCCTGATAGTCAAGGCAAAAAGAAAAGCAGGGTCATCTAGATGAGCTCTGCTGCTTTAACAAAGTGGGTTGAGAGGATTCACTCGGAAAGCAACTTCAATAAAATGAACAGAGTTATAATTCTAACCAATTTAGTAAACAGATTTTACAGTCAGGAAACCTGTTTTATCATTCTTCTCTAGGTAAGGGCTTTGTATGCAGAAAGTGTCCAGAAAACATCACAACAAAATTCCAAAATGTTTTGCTACCTAAGTACCATGTATTCTTGGCTGTGTAACAGGAGTTTCAGTTCTGCCACACCTCAGAGCCACCAATAATGCGCAATTGGATTAATAGGCTCGTAATGGGATTCTTGACTCCATGTTGTATCTCTCCGATCCATTTCCCATAATCCACCCAGAGAGGTGTTTTAGAAACTCAAGTCTGGTCATGTCACGCCTCCACTGAAAACCCTACATAATTCCCTGCTGCTCTGAGGACAAAGTCCAATACCTTATGTTGCTGCCTAAAGCCCTACTTTATTTTTAAAAGAAGTGCACAGGAGGCTATATAATGAAGATGCCATAATTTATTTAACTGCTTGCTTCTATTAAGAGACATTTGGCTTATTTCCAATTGCTAGCTATTACCGACAATAATACATGTCATCCTTGGAAACATGGATGAGCATTTCTTTAGAAATGAAATCACTAGGTTGAGGAAGAACATTTACACTTAAGATCTTCATATATACAGTTAAGTTGCCCTCTAAAATGGCTTTATCAGTTTACATTTTCCTGTGTAGTTTATGAGGGCTTTCTTTCTTATATGCAGTAACACTGTATATTATCAATTAAAAAAAACAACTTCCATCATAAAAGATGAACAAATGTTTTTGTTGTAATTTTCATTTTCCTAATTGCCAGAGAGAGGGAACTCACTTTTACATTTACTGAACATCTTTGTTCACTTCTCCGTTGAGTTACAATTACTGAATTTCAATTATTACAACTATTTCTCTTGGCTTTCTGCTTATCTTTAGCTTTGTTTCTCATATCACTCATTATACAGAAGTTTTTGCTATTATATTCTGTACTAAAATTTATCAAAAAACCTGTTGGATTTTTATTTAAGATTATATTGACTCTATAGAATAATATGGGGAGAGTTGATATTATTATATTACATTGTGCTATCCAGGAATATATTGTTTTATAATTTAAATATATCTTTCATATTCTTCAGAAAAGTATCAGTTTTCATCATAGAGGGCTTATATATTTCTTTTTCCTGTCAAGATTTATTTTAGGTGCAAGTCTTTGGTTGGTTTCATTTTTTGTGTGTTTGTTTTTTGAGATAAATTCCTGGGCTCAAGTGATCTCCCCACCTTAGCCCTCAGCTAGGACTACGGGCCCCTGTCACTGCACCTGGCTGGTATTTGCTTACTTTCTTTTGTGAATGGGATCTTCTCCTATTGCATTTAAGACGTCCTTTTCTGTTAATTTTATTTTTGATGGGATCGTGCAGCTGGCTACCTCAAAGTCAATGGTCTTATTAGTTTTTCAGTTAATTCTTTTGCATTTCTTGTACTCATTTGTGTTCTTGTCTGTATTCTCTAGCAGACTAAAATTTTCACAACAAAGGAAACTATTTCTACTTTTTCACTGTCCTGGTCCCACTACCTGGCACAGCTCCTGGCACATAGTAGGCAATCAACAAATACCTTTTGAACGAAACAGAACTGGAAATGTAGGTTTATGCTTCTCTTCTCATAAATGGGTGTCAATGGATGTTCATTTCTCCCTATAATGGTCAAATTTCTTGAAGGAATGAAACTAGGAATTTACTCTCCAAAAGTTAGTGACTCACCTATGAAAATAACACATGAAAATTAAAGACACTTTCCTAAATAAGCACTGAATCAAAGAAGAAAGAAAAACTCCAAAGATGTCCATTTAAAAATGAAAAAGATCAGAATACCATATAGTAGGCATGGAAGAATTAAATAAACACCAAATATACAACTTTAGCATTTAGAAAAATAAGAATAACAACCATACGAACAACATCCACCCCATAAGAAATGCAGAAGAAAGGAATACAGTTAAAAAACAAAAATGGGAAATATATAAATAGGTACACTTACATATCTAAGCATATTTTTGTATGTGGGGGTGGCTGAGAAAAGACTTCATAGAAACAAAACAATACACAAAAAAATCAATACTGAAGCAGACAACACTTTACCTAAACCAATCAAGAAAAAAAAAAAAAAGAAAAGATAAGGGTACAAGACAGAATAAGGAGTGAAAGAGCGTGCTGATAAGAGAATATGACATAGAGCTATAGAGCTAATGAATGTGAAAAAGAAAATCAAAGAAATGTGTGGTCACTATGGAAGAGGGTTATAAAAATTGACTCAAATTTTAAAAGAATACTGGTATGCATACAAGCAGTTGAAAAGGTTATTAAACAATTTCCTCTTTTAAGACCCTGGGCAAGTAAGCTTTAAACTTTTAAGAAACACAATCCCAATGTTATAAAAACAGATCCAGAGAATAGAAAAAATATAGAAAACGATCCCATTAGATTTTAGGAAGGCAGCATGGCTATGACTGAAAAAACATAACCAAAGTAGCATGAAGAAAGAATAATAAATGCAAAAATTTCTTAAATTTGAGGTAATGCTGTATCATGGGTGGGAGGAGAGGGTCTGCAGGCTCTGTGCCACCTTGAACAAGTTTCTTTTGTGATGCTGCAGATCATGAGAATTAAGTGAAATAACCCCCATATAAAGCACTTATTATCACATAAGCAACAAAATTTTGAATGGAGTTGAGGAGGAGGACTATCCATGGTCCCGTTAAAATATGTAAACATCTGCCCATGTGTCAGGATATTCATTTTTCTGAGTTGAAGGCTCATTAGATTCTTGCATGAGTCATGGACTCACACATGTGTAGATCCACTGCTACCCACTAATCTTACTTCTGAGTATAGATGCAAATAAGCAAAATAAATACAATGGCACATTAAAAGAACTATTCATCAATACCAAAAAAGATTAACCTTTGGAGCTGAAGGCTACTCTGGGGTGAGAGTGAACAGCAGACAGTGTTTCTAGAAGGCAATTTGGCAGCATATACTGAGAATCCTTTAACCTGATACTATTTGTACCTGGTAACCTAATAGTTGTGCTCCTGGGAATACATCTATGTAAGATGGCCACTAAAGCGAAAAAAAATGTATCCACAATATACTTATGGAATAATTTTTACTAATAAAATATTGGAAACAATGTGAATGCCCCCAAATACAGGCATACTTACTAAGCTCATGTATTTGTTCAACAGCATGGTATCTAGCCATTTTAAAAAGGTTTCTGAAAACTTTAGTGACACAAAACAGTGCTTACAATATGACTTTTAGAGGTAACTTATATATATGGCATGACCACAGCATTGTAAAATAAAATACATGTATGTGGTTTAAGGGAAGAAAATCCTTCAAACTGGTGATAATGGTGAACTCTGTGTGCTGGGGTTATGATGATTAGTATTTTTTTCCTTTTCTTTACTTTTCAGATTTTCCATAATAAGCATTTTTTCAATAATCAAAAGCCATTTAAAATATCTTACTAATGGACTGAAGCCAGCTTTCCACAGAGGCTCCCGTCCAGAAGGAGAGTTAAAGGACAGAAATTTAGCAAGTAACCTGGTGGATTAGAGCTGCACCAAGAGAGAAGGTTAAAGAACGCACATCAACCCCACTGAGGCGAGCTGTGACCCCAAGGATACAAACAAAAGGTACAAAATCCATCACCAAGTGGATGGGAGTCCCCTCCCCCATGAGAACGGCTCTGCTCACAAACAAATGAGCAGAGTTCAAAGGTCCTCCCACTACACTCTACAGGAGAGACCCTCTAAAAACTGGACCTATCTCCCTTCCTAGGGTGCCACGGCGTTCTCCTGCCAGGCATAAAACTGTATAGAACTGTATATATCCTCTACCTGCAATTCTGAGCTCCCAGCACTCCCCTCCACTCTCACTCTGAGGTCTAGAGGCCTGCCCCCCAGGAGTCCAGATTCTTGGGTGATTTCTTGAGGGGTGTGGACAGGGTCTGGACTGCAGCTGATCAGTGCTGATTCTGTGGCACAGGAGTGAGGAGAGGATGGTTGGCTGAGAGAGGACCACACTAGAGTGGCGGTGCCCTGAGGCACAGAGCAGCAGCCATTTTTATCAACAACAGGGCTCACCCCGGATATTCTGAAGCCACACCCCATCTCTCTGGGCAACCATAGGAGGCTGGGCATGTTCTCAGGTGGCAACCACCAGCGGAAGATCTGGGATGGAAATGAGTAAAGGGTTTGCCTGAGGTGGTAGCGGCCTGAGGTGGTAGCGGCCTGGGTGGAGCATGGGGACTAGAAAAAGCATGCGCAAACCTGGAGATTCCCAGGGCGGGGCTGACACAGAGGACTGCTTTACTGAGCCTAAGATGCACCTGGCCCTCAGGGGATCATCAGCCTATAGACAAAGGAAGGCAGGAGGTTAGAATTAACCATGCTGCGAATACAAACCTGCAGGAGCAAAGACAGGGCCTGAGGCGCAGGTTCTGGGAACTCAAAGCAGCTTCTCTTCTGCAGGGGAATTTAGCAGGGATAGAAACAAATTCCTATAAAGTTGTTCTCTCCTGTCAGTAACATCAATTAGGGGTGGGGCTGGAACTGACTGAACACCCCCCAGCCTCCATCAAGCACCCGAGGTTTTCAGGCATCACCTCCTCCTGCTGGATAGAGGCAGAGAGCAGCGGCCTGGCTGAGAAGATATAGATTTCCTTGTGATTCAGGCAGGTGCTCATTGGAGGCAACTGGGTCACAGCCCTGCAGGGCTATCAGTGACTGGGTGTGACAGAGGTGCAAGGAGGGGAAGGAGGCACCAACCTTCCCAGACTAATCTATTTGTTGGGTGGGTCCTCCTGACTTCACGGAGCACCGGAACAAGTCATATTTGAGTTGTCAGCAGATACCTGCGATCTAGTTGCCAGAGACCTTTTAAACTCCCACCTGAGACAGCTGCTGACTGAGACAATTGATTTGGACCCTTTGAACTGAGTCAATTGCCCAAGGACTATCCAAGTGGTGCGCTGGGTGTGTGGTTGTAGGAAGGTTTGATTTTCCTTTTCCAATTGTTACCTGTGGAGGGCGAAGTGACTTAATTACTGATATTTCTCCACAGCTGAGACTTCAACCGAGAATAACTGTACACTAGGGTCGGACAGAGACCAGCTGAAAACAAGACAGAACCACTTAGCCCCACCACACCAAACAGGTCCCCAGTTTTTCAGGCCTTGGACTGTATGGGTCCTTGACAAAGCTCCAGGGGAAAAGTCAAATGGTACAAAATAATCATGGGGCAGAATCAGTGGAAAAACTCTGGTAACATGAATAACCAGAATAGATCAACCACCCTAAGGAAAGATATGGCAGATGTAACTGAAGATCCCATTCATAAACAGCTGGCCAAGATGTCAGAAATCGAATTCAGAATTTGGATTGCAAACAAGATTAATAGAATGGAGGAAAATTTGGAATTAGAAATTTGAGGAGCAATTCAAAAGTCGGAATTAGAAATTCAAGGAGAAATTCAAAAGTTGCCTCAAGAATTTAACGAATTTAAAGACAAAACCACCAAAGCTTTAGACGCACTGAAGCAAGAATTTGCAGCCCTCATAGATCTGAAAAATATAGTAGAAGCCCTCAGTAACAGAGTGGAGCAAGCAGAAGAAAGGATTTCTGACATTGAAGACAAAGCTTTTGAATGCTCCCAAACTCTCAAAGATGAAGAGAAATGGAGAGCAAAAATGAATCATTCTCTCACAGAGCTCTGGGATAATTCAAAGAAGGTTAATATCCGCCTCATTGGAATCCCTGAAAGTGATGAAATGGCCTTCGTAAGGCGCAGAGGCCCTTGTCCATGAAATTATGAAAGAGAATTTTCCAGATATGCCAAGAGATTCTGAAATTCAGATAGCAGACAGTTTCAGAACCCCAGCACTACTCAATACGAATAAGACATCCCCCAACTTCACTAAAGTTAATATGAAGAAGAAAATTCTGAAAGCAACCAGATGTAAGAAATCCATAACATACAAAGGGAAGAATATTAGAATGACTGCAGATCTCTCTGCTGAAACTTTTCAAGCCAGAAGAGGGTGATCATCAACTTTTAATCTCCTAAAACAAAATAATTTTCAACCCCGGATCTTGTAGCCAGCTAAACTGAGTTTCATTTATGATGGAGAAATTAATGACATTCTTATGTTGAAGAAATTTGCCATAACCAAACCAGCTCTTCAGGATATTCTCAGACCTATCCTCCATAATGACCAGCCCAATCCTCTACCACAAAAGTAAACTCACTCAGAAACTTTTGATCAAACTCCAAGTTCCACAGTGGCAAAAGGATTAAAAATGTCCACTGGACTTTCGGAAAACTTGATACCCAAAATTTTACCAGACTTGTCAATATTCTCCATTAATGTGAATGGTTTAAACTGTCCTCTAAAGAGGCCCAGGTTAGCTGACTGGATACAAAATCTCAGGCAAGATATTTGCTGCATAGAAGAGTCACATCTTACCTTAAATGATAAATATAGGCTCAGGGTGGAAGGATGGTCTTCCAGAAAATGGTATTCAGAAAAAAGCAGGTGTTGCAATTCTATTTGTAGACGCAATAGGCTTTAAACCAACAAAAGTAAGGAAGGATAAGAATGGTCACTTCATATTTGTTAAGGGTAATACTCAATATGATGAGATTTCAATTATTAATATCTATGCACCCAACCAGAATGCACCTCAATGCATCTTAGGTCACAAGTCTAACCTCAGTAAATATAAAGGAATGGAAATTATTCCTTGCATCTTCTCGGACCACCATGGAATAAAACTTGAACTCAGTAACAACAGGAATCTGCATACTCATACAAAAACATGGAAGTTAAATAACCTTATGCTGAATGATACCTGGGTCATAGTTGAGATTAAGAAGGAAATTACCAAATTTTTGGAACAAAACAACAATAAAGACATGAATTATCAGAACCTCTGGGATACTGCAAAGGTAGTCCTAAGAGGGAAATTTATAGCACTGCAAACCTTCCTCAAGAGAACAGAAAGAGAGGACGTTAACAACTTAATGGGACATCTCAAGCAACTGGAAAAGGAAGAACATTCCAACCCCAAACCCAGTAGAAGAAAAGAAATAACCAAAACTAGAGCAGAATTAAACGAAATTGAAAACAAAAGAATTATACAACATATAGTGTCAGAAGAGATCAAACTTTCGCTCTTCACAGATGATATGATCGTAAATCTGGAAAACACCAGGGATTCTACTACAAAACTCTTAGAAGTGATCATGGAATACAGCAGCAGCATCTGAGGTTACAAAATCAACATTCATAAATCGGTAGCCTTTATATATACCAACAATAGTCAAGCTGAAAAAACAGTTAGGACTCTATTCCATTTACAGTAGTGCCAAAGAAGATGAAATATTTGGGAGTTTATCTAACAAAGGATGTGAAAGATCTCTATAAAGAGAACTATAAAACTCTAAGAAAAGAAATAGCTGAAAATGTTAACAAATGGAAAAACATACCATGCTCATGGCTGGGAAGAATCAACATTGTTAAAATGTCCATACTACCCAAAGCAATATACAATTTTAATGCAATCCCTATTAAAGCTCCACTGTCACACTTTAAAGATCCTGAAAAAATAATACTTCGTTTTATATGGAATCAGAAAAAACCTTGAATAGCCAAGACATTAGTCAGAAATAAAAACAAAGCAGGAGGAATCACGCCACCAGACCTCAGACTATACTATAAACCAATAGTGACCAAAACAGCATGTTCCTGGCACAAAAACAGAGAGGTAGATGTATGGAACAGAATACAGAACCAAGAGATGAATTCAGCTACCTACTGTTATTTGATCTTTGACAAGTCAATTAAAAACATTCAGTGGGGAGGGTGGAGCAAGATGGCAGCCGAGTAACAGCTTCCTTGCATCTGGGCACCGTGAGTCTGGGGATATAGGACTCCAGGCATCTCTGGCTGGTGGGATCTGCCTATCATCACCCCTGAGAGGATACAGGGAGTCAGCGAGAAACTTCTGGACCCCAAGAGGAGGACTAAAACAGTGGAAAACCGGCAAGTGGTCGCGTGTGTTCAATCCGCCTAAAACCGCCCGCAACTGTAAGTTCAGTAGCAGCGAGACTGCAAACCAGAAAGGCCTTACCTGTGAACTGTTTTGGTGTCTTTGGACTTGGCACTCAGCTGAACTGCCTTGGGGAGAGCCTGAGCGGGAGTGCGGAGAACTTTGGCCTTTGTCTAGGGCCCCAGTCTGAGCCGCTGAGCCAGACGGAGCTAATAGAGTTTGGCTCTGGGTCACAGGCAGACATTGTGAGCGATCTGCCCTGGCAAGCTCCGCCCTCAGGGTCGCAGAGCTGGAATTGGGTGGGAGCTGGTAACCCAGCGACCAAGTAGCCTAAGGGCGGGGTCTGAGCCACCTTGCAGCCCTAACCCTCTGGGGCAGAGGGAGACCAGTTTTGACACACAGGGTAAGTGGATAGCCACTTCAGCAGTGATTCCAGCAACAAGCACTTCCCTGAGAAAGCTTCTGCTCAGTAAGTGAACAAGTTCAAAGTGCCTTTTAAATGGGCTGAAGAGAGATTTAGGGTGTCTACCTGCTGGGGTTCGAGAAACTAGCAGCCTCCAGTCGTATCAGAACTGTGATTAACATCTCATACCCCAGAAGACCACGTGTTGCCCAGACAATATTCAATAACATATACATACTGCTTTGTTTTTGGTTGCGTGTGTGTTTTTTTTTGTTTGTTTGTTTGGTTTTTTTTTTGGTTTGGTTGTTTTTTTTTGTTTATTTTGACGTTCTAGATTGTTGTTTTGTTTTTTAAGTTCAACCTTTTCCATACAGATCCTTTTTCTTTCTCAATTTTTCTAGTTTAATTATAATTTCCCATTGCTGCCTATTTCAATAATCAGAACTTCATTTTTGTTAGTGTTTCTACCACTATTATTTGGTTTTTCCAGCCAATTTTATCCCGTAAAGTTTTCTGTTTGCTTGTTTTGGTTTGATTTATAGCATTTTTGTCTTTCCTCTCTACTTGGTGGAGGTGGAGTACTGTGTCTGATCAGGTTAGCAAAGAGCTGCTGACCTCAAGGGAACCACCCCACTGGGCACCCCCAGAAGGTGTTTTTTTTTTTTAAGGTTGTATCAAAGTACCCTACTGTACACCTATATTGCTCTGTCTCCCTCTTTCTGTGCCTCTCTTCTTTTTGTCAATATTCCTTTCACCCAACCACTCTCCTTTCTCTATTTTTCTTTTTTTTTCTTTTTTTTTTTTTTTCTTATCACTCGGTCCTCCTTTCCTTCATCGCTTTTTTGCTCTTAAACCTTCTCACCCTTCTGGTCCTGTAACCCTTAGTCCACAGGCACAAGAACTTAAAGAGCAAGAGGAATTGAAAGGAAAATTAGGGCAAGTAAACAGATAAAAGAAATCACCCATGAGGAAGAATCAGCAGAAAACTCCAGGCAATATGAAGAACCAGTCCAGAACTACCCCGCCAAGGGACCATGAGGTAGCTAATGCAGAGGATTCCACCTATACAGAAATGTTAGGAATGACAGAAAGGGAATTTAGAATACACATGTTGAAAACAATGAAGGAAATGATGGAAACAATGAAGGAAACTGCTAATAAAGTGGAAAATAACCAAAAGGAAATTCAAAAACAGAATCAAATCAGAGATGAACGATATGAAGAATATAAAAAGGATACAGCAGAGCTGAAGGAAATGAAACAGTCAATCAGGGAACTTAAAGACGCAATGGAAAGTATCAGCAACAGGTTAGACCATGCAGAAGAAAGAATTTCAGAGGTAGAAGCAAAGTTTTTGAGATAACTCAGATAGTAAAAGAGGCAGAAAAGAAGAGAGAGAAAGCAGAACGTTCACTGTCAGAATTATGGGACTTTATGAAGCGTTCCAACATACGAGTTATAGGAATTCCAGAAGGAGAAGAAGAATGCCCCAGAGGAATGGAAGTCATACTAGAGAATATTATAAAAGAAAATTTCCCAAATATCACCAAAGAGTCTGACACACTGCTTTCAGAGGGATATCGGACCCCAGGTCGCCTCAACTCTAACCGAGCTTCTCCAAGACACATTGTGATGAACCTGTCCAAAGTCAAGACAAAAGAAAAGATTCTGCAAGCTGCCAGGAGTAAGCGCCAGTTGACCTACAGGGGCAAATCCATCAGATTGACCGCAGACTTCTCTAATGAAACTTTCCAAGCAAGAAGACAATGGTCATCTACCTTTAATCTACTTAAACAGAACAATTTTCAGCCCAGAATTCTGTACCCTGCTAAGCTAAGCTTCAAAATTGACGGAGAAATCAAATCATTTACGGATATACAAACATTGAGGAAATTCGCCACAACAAGACCAGCTCTACAGGAAATACTTCAACCTGTTCTGCACACTGACCACCACAATGGATCAGCAGCAAAGTAAGAACTCAGAAATTAAAGGACAGAACCTAACCTCCACACTGATGCAAAAGATAAAACTAAGCAATGGACTCTCACAAAATAAGACGAATAGAATACTGCCACACTTGTCAATTATCTCAATAAATGTTAATGGCTTGAATTCCCCACTGAAGAGACATAGATTGGTTGACTGGATTAAAAAACACAAGCCATCCATTTGCTGTCTGCAAGAAACACACCTGGCTTCAAAAGACAAATTAAAGCTCCGAGTCAAGGGTTGGAAGACAATTTTTCAGGCAAATGGAATTCAGAAGAAAAGAGGAGTTGCAATCTTATTTTCAGATACATGTGCATTTAAAGCAACTAAAGTCAAAAAAGACAAAGATGGTCACTTTATATTGGTCAAGAGAAAAATACAACAAGAAGACATTTCAATTCTAAATATTTATGCACCAAATTTAAATGCTCCCAGATTCTTGAAGCAGACCTTACTCAGTCTGAGCAATATGATATCTGATAATACCATCATAACAGGGGACTTTAACACTCCTCTTACAGAGCTGGACAGATCCTCTAAACAGAAATTAAACAAGGATATAAGAGACTTAAATGAGATCCTAGAACAACTGTGCTTGATAGACGCATATAGAACACTCCATCCCAAAGATAAAGAATATACATTCTTCTCATCGCCCCATGGAACATTCTCCAAAATTGATCATATCCTGGGACACAAAACAAATATCAACAGAATCAAAAGAATTGAAATTTTACCTTGTATCTTCTCAGACCATAAGGCATTAAAGGTGGAACTCAACTCTAACAAAAATGCTCGACCCCACCCAAAGGCATGGAAACTAAACAATCTTCTGTTGAATAACAGATAGGTGAAGGAAGAAATAAAACAGGAAATCGTTAACTTCCTTGAGCATAACAACAATGAAGACACAAGCTACCAAAACCTGTGGGATACTGCAAAAGCAGTTTTGAGAGGAAAATTCATCGCTTTAGATGCCTACATTCGAAAAACAGAAAGAGAGCACATCAGCAATCTCACAAGAGATCTTATGGAATTGGAAAAAGAAGAACAATCTAAGCCTAAACTCAGTAGAAGAAAAGAAATATCCAAAATCAAATCAGAGATCAATGAAATTGAAAACAAAAGAATCATTCAGAAAATTAATGAAACAAGGAGTTGGTTTTTTGAAAAAATAAATAAAATAGATAAACCATTGGCCAGACTAACGAGGAATAGAAAAGTAAAATCTCTAGTAACCTCAATCAGAAACGATAAAGGGGAAATAACAACTGATCCCACAGAGATACAAGAGATCATCTCTGAATACTACCAGAAACTCTATGCCCAGAAATTTGACAATGTGAAAGAAGTGGATCAATATTTGGAATCACACCCTCTCCCTAGACTCAGCCAGGAAGAAATAGAGCTCCTGAACAGACCAATTTCAAGCACTGAGATCAAAGAAACAATAAAAAAGCTTCCAACCAAAAAATGCCCTGGTCCAGATGGCTTCACTCCAGAATTCTATCAAACCTTCAAGGAAGAG
The DNA here is from genome assembly GCF_027406575.1 of Nycticebus coucang. Lineage (NCBI taxonomy): Eukaryota > Metazoa > Chordata > Mammalia > Primates > Lorisidae > Nycticebus > Nycticebus coucang. Next base: position 58,328,376 of record NC_069788.1, read on the forward strand.
CTTATTCCTGTACTGCAGAAAGTATTCCAAAAAATTGAGGAAGAAGGAATCTTCCCCAACACATTCTATGAAGCAAACATCACCCTGATACCAAAACCAGGAAAAGATCCAAACAAAAAGGAGAATTTCAGACCAATCTCACTCATGAATATAGACGCAAAAATTCTCAACAAAATCCTAGCCAATAGATTACAGCTTATCATCAAAAAAGTCATTCATCATGATCAAGTAGGCTTCATCCCAGGGATGCAAGGCTGGTTTAACATACGCAAGTCTATAAACGTTATCCACCATATTAACAGAGGCAAAAATAAAGATCACATGATCCTCTCAATAGATGCAGAAAAAGCATTTGATAAAATCCAGCATCCTTTTCTAATTAGAACTCTGAAGAGTATAGGCATAGGTGGCACATTTCTAAAACTGATTGAAGGTATCTATGACAAACCCACAGCCAATATTTTACTGAATGGAGTAAAACTGAAAGCTTTTCCTCTTAGAACTGGAACCAGACAAGGTTGTCCTCTGTCACCTTTACTATTCAACATAGTGCTGGAAGTTCTAGCCAATACAATTAGGCAAGACAAGGAAATAAAGGGAATCCAAATGGGAGCAGAGGAGGTCAAACTCTCCCTCTTTGCTCACGACATGATCTTATACTTAGAGAACCCCAAAGACTCAACCACAAGACTCCTAGAAGTCATCAAAAAATACAGTAATCTTTCAGGATATAAAATCAATGTCTACAAGTCAGTAGCCTTTGTGTACACTAATAACAGTCAAGATGAGAAGCTAATTAAGGACACAACTCCCTTCACCACAGTCTCAAAGAAAATGAAATACCTAGGAATATACCTAACGAAGGAGGTGAAGGACCTCTATAAAGAAAACTATGAAATCCTCAGAAAGGAAATAGCAGAGGATATTAACAAATGGAAGAACATACCATGCTCATGGATGGGAAGAATCAACATTGTTAAAATGTCCATACTTCCCAAAGCAATCTACCTATTCAATGCCATTCCTATCAAAATACCAACATCGTACTTTCAAGATTTGGAAAAAATGATTCTGCATTTTGTATGGAACCGGAAAAAACCCTGTATAGCTAAGGCAGTTCTCTGTAATAAAAATAAAGCTTGGGGGCATCAGCATACCAGATTTTAGTCTGTACTACAAAGCCATAGTGCTCAAGACAGCATGGTACTGGCACAAAAACAGAGACATAGACACTTGGAATCGAATGGAAAACCAAGAAATGAAACTAACATGTTACAACCACCTAATCTTTGATAAACCAAACAAGAACATACCTTGGGGGAAAGACTCCCTATTCAATAAATGGTGTTGGGAGAACTGGATGTCTACATGTAAAAGACTGAAACTGGACCCACACCTTTCCCCACTCACAAAAATTGATTCAAGATGGATAAAGGACTTAAACTTAAGGCATGAAACAATAAAAATCCTCCAAGAAAGCATAGGAAAAACACTGGAAGATATTGGGCTGGGGAAAGACTTCATGAAGAAGACTGCCATGGCAATTGCAACAACAACAAAAATAAACAAATGGGACTTCATTAAACTGAAAAGCTTCTGTACAGCTAAGGAGACAATAACCAAAGCAAAGAGACAACCTACACAATGGGAAAGGATATTTGCATATTTTCAATCAGACAAAAGCTTGATAACTAGGATCTGTAGAGAACTCAAATTAATCCACATGAAAAAAGCCAACAATCCCTTATATCAATGGGCAAGAGACATGAATAGAACTTTCTCTAAAGACGACAGACGAATGGCTAACAAACACATGAAAAAATGTTCATCATCTCTATATATTAGAGAAATGCAAATCAAAACAACCCTGAGATATCATCTAACCCCAGTGAGAATGGCCCACATCACAAAATCTCAAAACTGCAGATGCTGGCGTGGATGTGGAGAGAAGGGAACACTTTTACACTGCTGGTGGGACTGCAAACTAGTACAACCTTTCTGGAAGGAAGTATGGAGAAACCTCAAAGCACTCAAGCTAGACCTCCCATTTGATCCTGCAATCCCATTACTGGGCATCTACCCAGAAGGAAAGAAATCCTTTTATCATAAGGACACTTGTACTAGACTGTTTATTGCAGCTCAATTTACAATCGCCAAAATGTGGAAACAGCCTAAATGCCCACCAACCCAGGAATGGATTAACAAGCTGTGGTATATGTATACCATGGAATACTATTCAACCATTAAAAAAAATGGAGACTTTACATCCTTCGTATTAACCTGGATGGACGTGGAAGATATTATTCTTAGTAAAGCATCACAAGAATGGAGAAGCATGAATCCTATGTACTCAATTTTGATATGAGGACAATTAATGACAATTATGGTTATGGGGGGGAACAGAAAGAGGGAAGGAGGGAGGTGGGTGGGGCCTTGGTGTGTGTCATACTTTATGGGGGCAAGACATGATTGCAAGAGGGACTTTACCTAACAATTGCAATCAGTGTAACCTGGCTTATTGTACTCTCAATGAATCCCCAACAATAAAACAAAAAAAAACATTCAGTGGGGAAAAGATTCCCTATTTAACAAATGGTGCTGGGTGAACTGGCTGGCAACCTGTAGAAGACTGAAACTGGACCCACACCTTCTACCATTAACTAAGATAGATTCTCACTGGATTAAACATTTAAACTTAAGACATGAAACTATAAAAATACTAGAAGAGAGTGCAGGGAAGACCCTTGAAGAAATCGGTCTAGTTGAGTATTTTATGAGAAGGACCCCCCGGCAATTGAAGCAGCTTCAAGAATACACTACTGCGACCTGAGCAAACTAAAAAGCTTCTGCACAGCCAAGAACACAGTAAGTAAAGCAAGCAGACAGCCCTCAGAATGGGAGAAGATATTTGCAGTTTATGTCTCTGACAAAGGTTTAATAACCAGAATCCACAGAGAACTTAAACGTATAAGCAAGAAAAGAACAAGTGATCTCATTGCAGGCTGGGCAAGGGACTTGAAGAGAAACTTCTCTGAAGAAGACAGGTGCGCAGCCTACAGACATATGAAAAATTGCTCATCATCTTTAATCATCAGAGAAATGCAAATCAAAACTACTTTGAGATATCATCTAACTCCAGTAAGATTAGCCCATATCACAAAATCCCAAGACCAGAGATGATGGTGTGGATGTGGAGAAAAGGGAACATTTCTACACTGCTGGTGGCAATTCAAATTAATACATTCCTTTTGGAAAGATGTTTGGAGAACACTTAGAGATCTGAAAGTAGATCTGCCATTGAATCCTATAATTCCTCTACTATGTGTATACCCAGAAGACCAAAAATCACATTATAACAAAGATGTTTGTACCAGAATGTTTATTGCAGCCCAATTCATAATTGCTAAGTCATGGTAAAAGCCCAAGTGCCCATCGATCCACGAATGGATTAATAAATTGTGGTATATGTACACCGTGGAATATTATGTAGCCTTAAAGAAAGATGGAGACTTTACCTCTTTCATGTTTACATGGATGGAGCTGGAACATATTCTTCTTAGTAAAGTATCCCAAGAATGGAAGAAAAAGTATCCAATGTACTCAGCCCTACTATAAAACTAATTTATCGCTTTCACATGAAAGCTATAACCCAGTTATAACCTAAGAATAGGGGGATGGGTGGAGGGAAGGTGATTGGTGGGATTACACCTGCGGTGCATCTTACAAGGGTACATGTGAAACTTAGTAAATGTAGAATATAAATGTCTTAACACAATAACTAAGAAAATGCCAGGAAGGCTATGTTAACCAGTGTGTTGAAAATGTGTCAAACGGTCTATAAAACCAGTGTATGGTGCCCCATGATCACGTTAATGTACACAGCTATGATTTAATAAAAAATAAATAAATAAATAAAAATATCTTACTAATTAAGGGAGGCAATCAGATCAACAGAGCTTCTATTCTCCATGTGGTGATCTTGGCCATATTACTTCAACTTTATATTTAATATTAAGATAATTTAAGAACATTATCAATTAATGATAGAGCTGCAAATAGACTATTCTTTACAAGTCTTTCAAACAGCTTAATAGTTCCTGCTAAAGCAATGGACTGGTCTGGGGCAGTTAGGGTCCTGTCTTCCTCTGTCTCTGTAAATTACACTGTCTACCTTCCATGTGAAAATATCAGTAAAAAAAAATTCATCGCATCAGTAACATTTTAGAAACAGTATCATGATGTTTTTAATCCAAACTTCATGGGGAAGAAAGAAAACCTGTAAAAGTCCGTGGACAGATAATGTTTATGAAATTCACTGAGAGGCATAAATTCATCTCCATTCTTCAGGAATTCGGGCTTTTATATCACTTTTTCTTCATTCTGTCAAAAAAAAAAAAAAAAAAATTTCCCCGACAAACCCAGCGAGGCTTATGCTCTCTGATAGACATCGCTTTTTAAATACAGGTTTTTGGTGGTGACACAAGTACACGGCATGCATAACATCTGCTCATCTCTATTATTATCGTGTGTTGGACTTTGTAAAATATTCTAATTGCATTTTTTAAATGCCTAGCTTGTACACCATTTTATTTTGCTTCTGCCTGTATTCTTTCATTTGGATAAAAATCATCCTGCGAAGGTTCCTATTTTTTTCTAAATAATTTCTTCCTTGCTCCTCGTGTGAATTTCTCACAAGTCTTCACTGATCTAAAACTTTGTCTTGCAGTCCTAGAGGTGTATCCATGTTGAATTACCTCCTGTCTCGGGCAGAAAAGAACACACTGAAATGTTCATGTTTTGGTGAAGGAAGATATTTCTGAAGAAGAGAAGGCTGCATGAGAAAGAGACGGACAAATAGAAATAGATGGGAATAAAAAGCAAGACCAAGAGGGAGTTAGACACAGAAAAGTATCAAAGGTCTATTGGTCAAAGCTCTGTTGGTTGGTAAATATATTACTTCAAAGAAAACCACTAAAAAGTCTGCAATTTATGTAGGCTATGGATACCACAGTACAGTAGAAATTGTTTTTATAGCTCTTTGAAACTACACTGATTTTTAGAATATTCCCTTTAGCCCTCAGAAACAGATGGTATGCTTTTTATTTTGAAATTACCCCTTCATCTTTTCCCAATTGTGGTGTATTACTTTCTGATTTGTCAGACAATAGCTCTGGGTCCAAGAAAGTGTAATTACACAAAAAAGAAATTTTCCTCATGTGCAGCTATGTCAGTTAAGTATGAAAGGTTCTTCCCACTAGTGAGTCAGAATTAATCTGTCTGTAGCTTCCATATGTTACCTGCAGAGCATCTGCTCAAACGAGTTGCTGCTCCAGGCCGGTTGACATTTTAGGGACCTGATAATGATCCCATCTTGATTTAATCTCAGATGCCCTTCGCGAGCAACACCAAAGAAACTGCTGGGGCACCTGGGTGTTACCTGCATGGGATCTATTTCTCCCTAGGAGGAGATGAAGGAGGCCACAGTGGTGTTAGAAGTTTTCAACTGCCCTCAAAAGAAGGGTTGATTTGGTAACACTGATTTCAGCTTGACTGGCTTTTTGCTTTTGCGCTCAAGCCACTAGTCAGCAGTCAACTGTGATTTCTGGCTACACACAGACTGTCCCCAGTGCAGTTTGGAATTTAAATGCACCATTCCTCGGGTTTACTGTCAAATGATCCCATTCTGCCAACTCTGCAAAGCTGGCTGTAATCTAGTATCACGTATTGGGTGTGCGTGTCTACAGTCTATTTTTCTGCATACAACAGTTTCCAGGGCTTCTGAATACATCTGTACAATGAGATGACAGAGGGCTGCAGAGACTCAGAGGTGCACTGTGACACTGGCTTGCAGGGCCCTGTGTTTCCTTTAGTAAGGTTTGTGAAGCTGCTCAGGAAATACATTGTATTAAGTAACACAAATCTACAGCAATCCTCATTTATTTCACTGGTGATGAAGAATGTGTTAGACAAGGAACTGTCAACTGGCCATCTATTAGTAACACACTTTGACTTTTGGTCACTTAATCTGTCTGTAAGCTTTGCAGTAGCTGTCTAAGAGTGGGCATACACTCTTAGAGGTAGGTAGAGGTAGGTGTCAGAGGTAGGTCAAAAAAATCACTTCCCACAAGTTTGATGTGAGGACAGTGTGCATTCCTGATCACAGTGAGGCTTAAAATTGTTAAATAATTCTGGTGACAGAGGCTACATGATAAAGTTAGCGGCTAATATTGGCTAAGGTACTCGTGTCTATTATAAAACAGTTGTCTTTTATTCTAAGCTAATTAAAATATTCTTTGGTGTGTATAAAACAGTCCTGATATGGTTCACATCAGTCCTGGTTACTGTGGGTGGCACATTCATTAGATGTGATTAAGTCAATCAATTACCAGCTTTGACAGCCATATTTTGGAAAAGCAACTCTAAAATCAAAATCTAAAAAAATAAAAAAAATCTAACAGCACTACTATTTAGACTCCTCACCTGGCTCAAAAACACAACGGGAACTAAGCCTGAATTCATCAGAGGCTAAGCCACGAGCTAAATATAGCCCATATTAGACGTACAGCTTAGCAAGCCACAGAGCCGATTATGCTTTTCTGGTGTCACATTGCTTTCACCTACCTTATCTTACTTATTTTACATGACAACTATTTGAAGTACCATTATCTCCAGGACACAGATAAGGAAACTGAGGCTCCCAGAAGTTAAGTGACATACTCAAAGTCACCCAGCGGGGAGGGGGTGGCAACAGATGTCGGTCTGGGCATTCTGTCTCCAAGGGTTGCTTTCTTTCCACTTTCTCCACTGTCCTCAGTCAGCAGACTCACAGCGCACCGCGCACCGCGCACCATGCTGCCATGTCACGGTGTGCACCCCCCCACTGGCCTCTGTGACCGGGGCACTGAGTGGGCCCTGTTCACCTTCTGTCCTCAGCAACCTCCACATGCTCAGGATATGGGCAGTGCGAAAGAAATCCCCTTTGGTTGGATGAAATATAAAATAGTATTAAAATAAGAACTACATGTCAACACGGTACTTTACTAATCTTGTGTCTTCCAAGAGCCCTCAAACCATAGTATTTAACATCAGTATTTCTTTCTCCATAAAGCAAAATGAAGAAAATGGATAACTGTGAAGATTTTTTTTAGAGCCCCCAAATTTAAAAAGAAGCTATTGATATATTTGTTATACCTTTCCAGAGCTTTTCTGAGCAAATGAAAATAATATTTCTACTAGCTAGCAACTACTTTGTATTCTGACCTTAGAAGTCACAGTAACAATGCTACTTTTTACTGTTTAGCATAAAAAATCCAGCACCCCACTTTAGTAGGAGAGTTGGGAATAAAGAAGCAGCTGATTTCAGGAGTGGAGTGATCAGTCAGACATTCCTAGAGTAGCATAGTCATCAGTCACGTAAACAGAGACTCAGCAGTCCCTCCTAGAAAGTAGAGGAAAGGGTTAGAGAGGTGGATGTCAGGGGGTCATATTTGCTGCTGCCAAAGCTATGGTCAACTACTTTATAGCGAGGCTGTAGCCAGGAAGAAGGAAGCTCATTCCTCTGAAGAGATGCTTAGGGAAGGAGGAATGAGTTTTTTGCTTTCACACTGATTAACCACATCTTAGCTGTCTATTCGTTCATTTTGGTTAAAAACAAAAATCTTCAGAGTAGGCCACGAAGATGTGAATAAGACAGATGTTTCTCATGGACCTTTGCAGTTTAATGATGGCAACAGACATTAAAAAGAGAGAGAGACAGAGGTTCTCTCCAACATCATGTGTACGTGATTCTGATGAAGAGATAGGAACAAGGTTAGTGGCCGCTCAAATCCGACACGCCGATGGTGAAGCTGGTTGAACTGAGCAAGTTTTTAGGGTGAGGACAAGGTAATTGGGTGTATAAAGGAGAGAAGGCTGTTTCAAAGCAGAAAAAGTGAAGAAAGGAGGGCATTCTGACCTCACTTTTGATGTTGGGGGTTTTTGGATTCTGTGTTTGTGGATATAGGTTTCTAAGTTTACATCTTGACCATCACTGATGGATTTTCAGCAGCAATTTCAAGCAGGAACAGCATCAAGCCAATTTGATTGCAGGACGGGCAGGCATGGTGGGAGAGAATGATGGAAAGCGGGCGGCCCACGCCTGACTGTGTTATGTGGAGGCGCCCAGACTTGCTTCTGAGCACTGTGGCAGCTGCTGTACGCTGTGAGGGCATGGCCTTGACATGGTCAAATCTGTATTCTGGCTAAATCGTAGACAGCTCCTGGTTTTTGGGATTCTAAATGCTAGTAAAATGAGAGGAAACATGATATAAAAACCCTGCGTTTATTTATAAGGTTGTACACTTGCTATATTTCAAAAATTACGTACACTTGTTTGTAATTTTTAAAAATTTAGTATCTATGATCACAATCATCTTAAAATAGGAAGGAACTTTTAATGATTAAAATTATTTTACAACATTATTTTCAGGCCACAGAGTTCAAGATAAGATTTGCTTTATGGCTCAACTCCATATGCATTTCTTTTTGATTTTCATTTAACAAACATCCGTGGTTTAGGAGCCTCCACAGAATAAGGATTTTGGACGACTGGTTCAAGAATCTTTGAGCGAGAAGGAAAGTGAGTAGGAGAGAAAAGAAATACACATACGAGAAAACAAACAAATAAACAAACAAAAAATGGTGACTTGAAGTTAAAGGCTACTTTATACCTAAACCACAGTGGGTTCTGCCTGTGGTCCCAAATGAGTGTGTTACTGGGAGGATAAAGGGGCAGTGAGTGTCCTGTGCCAGGCCTCTGTGTTGTTCAGAGTGTGAAGTGGAAAAAGTTATAAAAACAACCCTCGGAAGGGGACACAGGAAGAGTCCAGGGCTGACCACCTCATCTTCAGCAGTGCCAAGGTTGGGATAATGCTGAAGTTTGGAGGGGGTGAAAGGGCATTTGCTGGCTTCATACATCAGGCAGAAATTTAAGGCAAGATTTTATGTGTTGGGGGTAGACATCCTAAGGTTCTGTCCACGCTGCCTGTGTGTGAAGTAAGCCCCCAATGGATTATCAGAGAAGGGCTCAGGATGGGGCACTGGTCAAGCCACGCCTTTTCTAGGTCCTTCAAAACACGCACAAGGCAGGGAAGGAACAGATGTGATTCTGAGCCTGACTGAACCAGGTGACTTTTGTTTTTATTTTGAATATTAGAGCAAATTCTTGATTAACTAGATTTCTACACAAAACCATGGAATGTACTGCACAGTTTGCTGCCCTATTTGCCCCTTTTCCATCAGAGCTACAGTTTTCAATTCTAGGGTCTGTTAAATTTTAAAGTGTTGCCTCTGTCAGAGAAATGTACATTTTCATGACCCCAAATTGGTGAAGATTTTATAGGGAATTAAGTGTCAACAAGGAGAGATGTTTAACCAGAAAATGGCTATTCAGTGTCACAACCCATTCCAGAATTTGCCCTGGAGAGAGCTGGAATGGTCCCAGTGTATTTCTTGAGTCAAATTGTCAAACTGAAAACCTTACTTTTAAGATTTAAATTGGCTTGGCAAAGTAGAATCGCTCATATTTTTGGAGTTTGAAATCAATCTCTTCCCTCCCTCCTGAGGCACAGCTCAATCTCAAACCTCTACTTCCTGCAATTAGCACAGTTTCAAGAAAATAACAGCATAAATTAACTCATGTAAGCAGTGTCTGTATTACTTATTAAACGCCGCGTGCTAGGCACAATAGACGCTAGCATTCAAGTGTGGAATTAATGGCAACGGCACTTTGTATTTTCCATTCAAATGCCTTTCCTTTGCACCATAGTTTAACTTCTTTCTAAATGTAGCTTTTAGTAGAAAATGACAACAATTATGAGCCCTTTGAGATTTAAAATCTGAAACTCAAATTATCAGGCCTTAATAAAAGCCTAATAAATTCCTTTATGTGTTATATTATGTCTGCTTAATTACTCCAGGCCCAGAAAGAAAGCGGTGTAGAAGCATAGTTTATATGTTAGCTTGACAGAAGAGTGAATTTTGAGACTCTTCTCTCTAAATTTAATTTTTATGTGTACGGTTAAAAACATATATTCAGAAACGTTATAGATCTGAAACATAGATCACCCATATAATAAGCAAATAAATTCTTTTGAAAGTGAAAAAGTGATTAAAACCATCCAAAAAATCTTTATGTCAGAAATAGTATTTTCTCAGTACTCAGATGTGAGCATCTCTTTATTGTTAACAGTTTATCTCTTACGAAGATTGGAAAGAGAGATACAATGTGCTTGTTGGAACTAACATTTCAATATTGTGTCTCCACATAAATAATTTTTTAATGAAGCATGTAGTCACTGTTACTTTTAAAATGATGTTGGTTGATCTGTTGCTGTTTAGAAAAATAGAGTAATCAACATTATTTTTATTCTGCTAATGACAACCTTATGTAGTATCTTTGGAGAGAAGGTAAAGGTAATCTTGTCAAGGACACAAAGAAGATGAAGGCACTTCATAGAAGATTTTCACGATGTCTTTTAACTTGGAAAAGCAGGGTCAGTAGCTTCACAGTGACACAAAAGGCCAGGCGGGGTGTCACCAGGAGGTCATCTTCCCTATTCCCTGCCCCCACCTTCACCACAACCCCCAGCCAACAAAAGGGGCTTCTTATATTATTTTTGTAAGGATTCTTATTTTTCCCTTAATTTGCATTTTCTAACTTTCCAGGATCTATCCCCTTGACTCGATTAGCCACTGTTTAGGTAAAAAATATTTTAGAATCTTAAATTCTGTCTTAAGTAGCAGATTAATTTTGAAAAGGTTGGTAGTCTACAGACTGAGAACAGGAGTAAGATCTCGCTCAGCACAGTGGTAAGTGAAATCAGGCATCACTTTACGAGTGGATATCTGCAACAACTGTTTAAACCAGGGCAGCTGAGGGCATGCTTCCATAAAATAAAACATACACAGACATCACTATCTCCATTTGATTATCCTGTAACTCTTCAGTGAGCATCTCCCGTATGCCAGGCATGGTCTCTGTCCTTTGGAACTCATAATCTAGAGAGGTACATGACGGCGATCAACAATCACAGAATGGCAGCTGCCATGTCTGTTAAAGGAGCGTCACAGGTTCACTAAGACAGCATGGACTGTGGTGTCTGAAATACTCAGAACGGTTAGGGAGAGAGGTGTGCTGAGAAGACTCTGGGGAGGGGTTCACAGGGTGACCAGGTGATGGGGGATGAGTTCTGATGACCAGGGAATGAGGGAAGGCAGGCAGGAAGAGAATTTCAGGCATAGATTGTTCACAGCACAGGGTACGAGGAAACAGGACGCCAGGAGGCCATGAGTGTGGGCTTGGAAGGCAGGAGGGGACATTCCGCATCACAGACACCAAGGACTTTGCCTTTTCCCTAAAAGAAATGGAAAGCCACTGACAAGTTTTTAGCAGAGAAGTAATATAATCAGATCTGCTTGTATGAAAAATCATTCCAGTTTCCCACTCAAGAGCAGATGGGAGAGCAGAATGAGAATGGATGTGGAGGGACGAGCTGGAAGGTCACGGCCACAGTCCAGGCAAGACAAGTGGGTGATTTGGGCTGGAGTGAATTTTAAATATTAAGTAGAACGACATAAATATTTGGTGTATGGGACCACACTTATATAAAATAAAAATAAATAATGAGGTATATACATGTTTCCACACAGAAAAACAAAGGTTAGAAGTTGAAGACTTAAAAAATGAAATGGGAGATTCATGTAGAGTGTTTTATTCTGGTCAGAGTTTCAAAAGATAAAATATTTCTATTTATCTAAACTAACTGGCTCAGACTATTAAAAGAACATGTGCTGTTAGTGATGAAATCCACATTATATTTTTAGGCTTAAAATGCCAATACTTCTATGAATATCATCAAACATACTTTGCCTCTGGTTACTCGGGTCTCAAAAAGAGAAATAGATTGGGTTGGACATAATTGTAAGAGAGAATTTACCTAATAAATGCAATCAGTATAACCTGGTTCTTTGTACCCTCAATGAATCCCAAATGATTAAAAAAATATAGAGAGAGATAAATGTAATTACATAAGAAACTAACCAGTATTCATAAAATGATGAATGGCATGTTGGTGGCCCTGGAAGCGAAATGCTGGAGCATTAAGCCCACCGTGGGCTTTAGCAAGGAAGCAAACCAGTGCCTACAAGTTATCTGGCCGGCAGCCTCCACAGGATCGTTTGTGCCCACCACCCCCTCCTCCCAGGACAGTGGGAGCAGCATATCAGATCCCAGCAGAGGCTGAAAGCTGAAAGCAATGGAAGGAAAAGCTTTGACATTCTGTCACTGGGATGACAGGACAAAACGGACAGTAATAAACAACAGTTTGAGCAGTATAATTTGATGCATTGGGATCTCAAGCTTCTCCAGATGCTGAACTCAGCTTGAGGTGGGAGATAAGAGGACATTATTTACTGTCCTGAATAATGTAAGGTTGGGTGAACCCAGAAGAATGAAACCTTGTGTAAACTGAAACCAGTTCACTAACATGGGTATCCTCAGATCCACACAGCAATTTACACACAGAATACACACAATATTCATATATGTTATCACACATGCAAAACATCATACCTCCACGTGTGTTTAAAATATAACTTGTCTGTTGGGCAAATAACAGTGAAACCAGAAAGAAAATCAAAAGCTTGTAAAGAACCTTTAAAATGAAAAGAGCACTCTACCAATATGATATTAAGCTCGCTCCACAAGTATTACAAATAAAAAGCCTCTGAATAACATTTCTTTTCCAAATAAACAAGCACATGCAGACACAGATTTTGACTGTGAAGATTTAATTCACAACAGAAGGATGTTGCTTATGGAGTGAGAAGTGAAATCACAGTCCCTCTGGGCACATCCAGGTGCTCTGCCAGTTTCCCATAACAAGGCTGAGTGATGTGCTTGCATTTCTCAAAGACTGTTTTGTTTCGGTGAGGCCAGTTTAGGTGACTGGTAGATGTCATTGTGAAACAGAAGTACTATCAAACTACTGATTTTGGAAGTCACAAAGCAGCTTGCTTTCATTGGTAAAGATTTCCACTATGCTATTTTCTTTATATTACTGAAGGGGGAAAAAAACTACAAGCACAAGCATATGCTTTCGTAATTATAAGACACACTGTGTTTGTGTGGTCAAGAACAATGAGAAAAGTCATTAGCACTTATTGCCTATTACTGTGAAAAGCATTGAGCTGGAGACTTCACATCTATGTATTTTGTTTAAATCCTCACACGGTGGTTGGGATTAGCATCATTTTAACACTACTGGCTCAGAGCATCGAGGCAAATTTGTCTGAGGTCACAGGGTTTCAAAGAGAGAGAGAGCAGGGATCAAATCTATGTCTGCCAAATTCTGCCAAGCACAAAGCCCATCTCTTCCCACCCCACTCACCATGTCTCTAAATATCACAGCACAGACAAAGAATATGTTGCAGAAAAAGAAATCAGTAAACACACATGAAAAGTCAAAGGAATATATGGCTAAAATGTGCTTAAACCCTATGCTGAAGAACCAGTCCTGGCAGACAGGAGAACCTTCTCCTTGGCAAAGCTCATCAGGCATCCAAGATTCTGTTTCCTACCTACTTCATATGGCTTGATACCCTTAGAAGGATTCCATGCCAACAGCACGCATACTACTTTACTCTCAGGGAGCCCTCTGCATCTCCCCAGCTGCTTGAATTCTATTAATCCCAGCACACAAATTCCTTGGTGGCCAGAGCTCTTAACCGCTGGCCCATCTCTATCTTTCTTGTACACGTACCCACTGTTCTCTCTGACACACCTCTCATTCCTATTTCAATTCCTTTCAGACGGGCTAGTCCCAGTGCTCTACAAGATGGCATTGAAAAACACTTTCCTCCTCCATTCTCCCTTCTTTACAGAAGGAATTAAATGTTCATTTTAGAAATTTAAAAAATACACAGAAAAGCACAAAAAAGAAAATAAAATTATGTGGGACGCTGCCATTTAAAGATAACTGCTGTTAACATTATGGTATATATTTTTACCAGTCTTATTTTTTCTAAGCAAATGTGTGATAATTATATTTTTATGAAATCGATATCGTATGTACATGGTATCTTACAATACTTTTTCAAGTTTTGACATGTCAATTAACATTCCCCTTCTCATCCTTAAATATTCTTCTATAACATGATTTTAGTGACTGGCATTACATCATATGAATGCAGCAAATTTATTTAACTCACCACCTACCATGAGGTATTTAAGTTGCTCCTTAACATTTTATCATAAACAGTTCTGCAAAGAACGTTCTCACGGATTTACATTTACTCAGATACATGACTATTTCTTTAAAATATATTCCTTGGCACATTTGGAAGGCTTTCATACATAGTGTCAGGTTGCCCTTCTCACAGATTTTATGAAATTTCATTCCCAGCAGGACTAATTACGAATGCACGTAGAATGGGTCTCTTAAACATCATGAATAATCACTAAATTGCAAAGTGACTTACAAGTGAATCAGCTAATTCATTCAACAAATACTCATTAACCTTCTATACGTGTAAGGTACTAGGGATACAGCAAGCAGTCAGAGTCCCTGCTCTTACAGAGCTTTCACTGTCCCAAGACAGAAATGAAGTAACAACAGCCCGTGAAAGGTGCTACTATGGGCTGTGGTGTCCTGGGTGAGACCAGGCTTCCCCATTGCTCCCCCAGGCAAATTTCTCATCCTTCATGCTACAAAAAAGTCCCTTCCCCCTCCATCTTTCCAATTTCTATTTCTACGCTGAGTTGAGGTAAAACAGAATATTTTATTTCAAAATTCCTCTCCCCATTCTAAAAGGAATCACTACTAAATATAATAGTATCTTAAAATTATCTTTCCCAACTCCCTCTCCCTAAATGATTACAAATAGAAAGTATAATTCCAGGGAAACAACTAGATAAAATAAAACATAGAAAAATGTGTTACAAACACTTAAAAATCTAAATCTAAATGTTTTCTAAGAGATGAGGACGTGAATTATAAAATTTTTCATAACTGAGTTTCTAGACACACTGTGTGTAATCAAGATGGTAAGCAATTCTAGTGAACACGAATGGCTACCAAAGTTGGTCAGCAGCGAAAATTTTCTTTTTCTTTTTCTTTATTTTTATTTTTTTATTGTTAAATCATAGCTGTGTATATTAGTGCAATTGTCTGTACCCATTAAATACACAGTAATTATTCTCTTAAAATAATGTCATTATTCTTGTATTTTTTATATTTTACACAGTATAGCATTTAGCCACCACTGAAGCTTAACAACTTTTACAAACCAATTTTCTTTTCCATTTCATGTAGATAAGTGCCAAATGATTAACATTTTTAACATTATGTCTAATGAAACCTAGTTACATCTTTGCTTTAGAAACAAGCAATGTATTTTCTCTCAAGGAGTAAATGTATAAGAATTGGAAAATATATCAAGACTTTGAAACCATTTTGGTCTTTATAAATACATGATGATATACGAAGCCCAATAATATTGTTATATAGATAAAAAATTACTCATTAGGTAATTGATCAGGGTATAAAGTATTTTACAGAAAAAATGAAGTTGCTGGAAAGAAGGGATATTGAGCCAATTTGGTTTCCTTAGAATGGGTTTTTGATGTATTACTTCTTTCTAATTAAGCCTAATGCATATACCTATGTCTACATCTCTACCTCTATACAATCTCAAACCCAAATCTTCTATCATATGTGTTTCTATAAGCATGGGTGATAACCATGGCATTTACCTTAATGCTTATATGTAAAACATTTTTCCAATCTCTTCTTATGTATTAATTTAGTTGCCAACACAACTCATTGAAAAAAATGTACTTTCATTATTTCCATTTTATGATGAGTAAACTGAGGCACAGGGCAATCAAGCATCATTCCCATAGGTATGCAGCTAGTAAAAGGCAGAGTTGGTAATTGAAGGCAGGCACGAACAAATATGAAACCCAGATGTCATCTGGAGTCTTCCTGCTCCTTTAGATCTAGTTGGATTGGCTCTAACCTGCCACTCCTTGCCCTGTGGGGGAAAAGTCCATTGCCTTTCTCAAATGGCTTTAAACATCTAGACAACCTATGTCCTCAAGGTCCTTTCTAGCTTCCAATTTTTGGTTTTCTGACTTAGTTCTGTGATTAAGTATACACAGGGAAAAAATGCAAGCCACCTAAAACTTAATATTAGTTACTCTTCACTTCTTCCCCCTCTTTTATTACTCTTCCTCTCCCTTAAGCTGAGAGAAAACAATTCCTCTGTTTTTCTACTGCAGAGTAGTTAGTTCTTATATAGTCTGGCTTCCTTGTTTCCTTCTAACTCATGGCCTTAGGTTCTAATCTGTCCACTGAACTGTTTATGGAGATAGTTTCCTATGTAAAACCAGTTCCTTACCTAAGAGAAAGTCTGTTGCCAAGAGAAGAATTCCCTTCTCCCCACATGGGCACACAAATATGGAGGTGAGATATTCTCCTCTATTATGATTAATATAAAATATTACTACTGATGATTAAATAGCTGCCATAGTATAAAAACCCTGACATATGTTCACTAATTTATCAGAATAGAGGCAGACACAATCCAAGTTCAAATGTCATTAGGTTAATTCATTAAAGCCTGAAATAAATCCATGCAGAAGCAATTCTTTTTCTTTGTATTTGCGAATCCAGTTAGAAATGACAACACTTAAATGATAGAAAAAAAATCAAAAGAAATCACATACCTCCACTCTGCCAATGAGGTTGTCAATATAGATGACAAGTGTTAAAAAGTTGTGTCAAAACACTATTAGAAAAAACAGGTTAAGAATATAATTGGGGGCATATACAAATTACTAAATCATTACATATCTAATTCATATAAAATGAATTTTCAAAACATCACCTATTTCTGAACCAATGAATATGAATTATTCACATGGCTTTATATAGTAGCGGAATTAAAAAGCGTAGAAGTAGAAAAGGGTAAAAAGAGAATTTTAGAAAATGGAATGCTGTTTCAAAAACTGTGGGTATTTCTAGGAGTCAAATGAAAATATTTCTTGAGTGCTGCCGTGCAAGGCCACGGAAGCTGAGCTGTGTTTGGTGCTGTGCAGAACACCGCTGGGCTGGCTGGACGAGCTGGACCTCTGTGTAGGTATTCCGTCAGGAAGTGACCATAAGAGATAAAAAATAATTGAGGTTTTGAAAAACAGTCTTCGCCTTTTAAATGTTTTCATAATGATTGCAGAAAACTACAATAAGCATATTGTAGTTTCATAATGATTGCAGAAAACTACAATAAGCATATTGTAGCTACGTATAAAAAACATAAATATTACAAAAGGGCAGGAAATAAGCAAAAGTTCAAAACAAGATGTCCACCTAACGCAGGCTCTAGGAATAGCATACGTGTGTGCTCCCTGAGAGCAAGCGCTGTCTTTAGCCGTATTGCCTCACCTGCACCTGACTGGTAAATGTTTGCTGAATGACTGCTTGTGGAGGTGATACACAGAACAGGTTACTTGTTGAAAAGGTTTGGCAGGTGTGAACTACTTAAGAAAAGGAACTCTTATTCAAGAGTATACTCTTAGTACTTGGCTTACTGCCTATACCTACAGAGTGCTCAATTTATGTTTAGCAAATTAATGGTAATTAGAGAAGACAGCATGTTAAATTGGAGACTTCCTACTATGCCCATCTAAAAGCAAAGGGGAAGGAGTCATAGTAAAAGGAAGACATATAGGTCACTGGGGACAACTGGTAAAATCCAAGGAAAGGCAGAAGGGATCTGATGGAGAGTTTAGGGGAAGGAAGAGCTATGTCAAGGAAGAGATGACCCTCTTCTGAAAAATGGGAAGGAAAAAAAATCATAAATGAAGCACAGAATTATTTGCAGCGGCAAAGAAAGAACATTGAAAAACACACAGATGTCTCCACCTTCTTACTTTACGAAAATGGTAAATGTATATATTAAAAATGTATAAATGCATATATTTAAAGATGCATAGGTCATTGTTAGCAGAGACCTCTATTATTGCTCAGTAGGAATAAGGGGAATGGTGAGCTCTGAGTCTTGAGAACAGCAAATGCTGAAAATGATCATTCTGTGCGTTGGGGGTAGGCGTGAAATGCTAGAGAGAGTTAGGAAGTTAAAAAAACTTTAGATAGGAGCCATAGTTTTCAAACCGACTCTTCAATTGTTCAATAGTTTTATCAAGAACTGTGCTAGGCACTATGGGGGACTTGGAAAAATGTAAGATATGGCTCTTGTCCCTGAAAAGTTAAATAACAACCCAGAGATATTTCATGGCAGAATGTGAATATATGCCAAGAAGAAAAAACAGGGATGAGATAAGGGCAAAATGTTCCATAACAAGAACTCTATTCATTGCCTACTATTTCCTGTTAAATTGAAGTCCAGTAATTATGTCCTTACTGTTTTTATTGTTTATTTGTTTGCTTATAGGCCATAAAAAGTCATTTCATGGCTTTCATATTGGAGTAGATATTTGAGTTCTTTTGTTTGTGAAAAAATTACTTCTTCTCCAGGTTCAATGAACAAAACAGGTCACAGGGCTTTGGCTAAACACAGTCATTTCTTGGGTAGATGGAAAAGATTCTTTAGAAAAAAATACCCTTAGTGCAGAGGCAGGGCTGCTTCCCAGAGCAAGGCAACACACAAAACCTGTTATCACTGTCCGTCCACTCTGAGGCTGGGTCTGAGTGGGTTAAACTAAAAATCAAGTTATTGCTGCCTTCCCTTTGGTTCAGTACAGCTTTCCTATAATTCTCTAGAGCTAGGCAGCTGACAGCATGGATTTTTATTGAAGAAATGCTATGACATTTGTTCTAAATGTCACATTTCTCCCCCACAAACTAAAAATAGCATGTCACCATACCCTACCCCTAATAAACTTGTTGGCTTGGAAATGACATTGATAAGCAAAATGAAGCATATAACCTTTTCTCCCCTTTTCTATAAATGTATTCTTTATCCCTGAGTAACATTTGGTATCTTTTGTAGGCTGAGATCAAAGGGACAAATCAGTAAATTTTACTGCTGAAGTAGTCCTTACAGGACGGGACTGTCATTTTTAAAGCACATTTCAGGCAGGCGCTGCTGTCATTTGATTAGTGATCTAGTGACTGACAGAAAATATCTGTAGAAATAATGTGTGCTCTCATAGTAATGTGACATTTTATGAGCAGTTTGGCTGTTTTCATTACTCTGATTTCAGTCTGGTGAAGAGTCAGTTAGAAAGCCAGTGATGGAATATGGAAAGCCAGTCAGGACCAAGTCACAGGAAATCCTCAACTTGGGTTCTTGTATTTAATAAGACTTCATGGCAATTATCTGAAGGCATTCTGAATAGTAAGTTGACCTGAAAGCTCAATCTAATCAACACAAGGTTACTGGCTTTACTGATAGAAGTGTGTGGCTAACCAACATACACTGAAAGTCAAGTTCCAAGCAAACTTGACTGAAGCTTTGGCTTTATTTTCCTTCATTCTCCTTACTAGCTTTTGTCCTAAGGGTAAAGATTTAGCCATACAGGGAAAATTTCATTACAACAGATTTCATATCTAAACTGTTCTCATCACTGGTATTCTATAAAACAGGATGTATTGCTACAAAACAGTCCAGGACTAAAGGAACTGGACAGGAGAGCATGCTTGCACCATGAACTCCAATGAATCAAACTCTAACCAATCATCAGGTGTTTTAATTTTTAGCAAGGCAAGTAACAAATACCTGTGTAACCCTTCTAAACACTCAACACTCATTATCTTCTTCTTCTTTTTTTTTTTGAGACAGAGACTCAAGTCTCTTTTTTTTTTTTTTGAGACAGTCACTCTGGGTAGAGTGCTGGGACATCACAGCTCACAGCAACCTCCAACTCCTGGGCTCAAGCAATTCTCTTGCCTCAGCCTCCCAAGTAGCTGGGACTACAGGTGCCGACCACAATACCCAGCGATTTTTTGGTTGTAGTTGTCATTGTGTTTGGCAGGCCCAGGCTGGATTCAACCTGCCAGCTCGGATGTATGTGGCTGGCACCTGAGCTGCTTGAGCTATAGTGCCGAGCCTCATTCTCTTCTTATTCCTGGACATGTTTGCTATTTGGCAAAGATACGGTGTATGTGGGGAAGTTTTTAGATCCTCATTTCTCCTACTTTAAACAGGGATGCTCAGGACATAGATTTATTTGTTATTTTGCTGATGTAGAATCTAGAATTCCTAAATTACTTCAAGATTGATAGATGAGATAGACTCCAGGAGTGACGTTAGCCAGCACTCCAGTGTTTACATCTAGATGTTGCTTCTTTACTGTCAGTGTGCACAATCACTTTCTTTCTTTCTTTTTTGCAGTTATTTTTTGACTGGGGCCGGGTCTGAACCCACCACCTCTGGTATACGGGGTCAGGGCCCTACTCCTTTGAGCCACAGGCACTGCCCTACATAATCACTTTCAGAAAGGCAGGAAGGTGTCACTCTACATTTCCAATTACTTTTAGTAGCATAATGTAGGGGTACAACCATATGTGACAAGGCTGTCTGGGAATCTGAGTATTCACAAAGGCTTTAAGCAAATGTCAAAAGACCACTGAATAGAAATTACTAAAATTGCTATTTCCATTGTCTACCATCAAAATAATTTTATTATATAAACCATCATTTAAAAAACTTTTTTGAAATAAATTGCATTTTCTATTTTGCTGCAACTCCTGTCCTCCAAACGTTTACTACACTGTAGGTTCCTTGAGGGAGGCTTCCAATCACATACTATGTACTGGTATTTTTTCCTTTACATACTAAAACTCAAGTCTCATGCTTCAAGATGCATGAGACTTGCATGCATACAAAACTTCATCCTAGTATTCTAGGACTTAACGACAAATTCAGTCTTCACTTTATACGTACATAGTTTATACATTTTTAGTCATGAATGGTCATCGATTCAAACTGAAAAGTCTGTGTCCTTATTGTTGGTCAATAAGCCTGCAGCTTACATTGTGTCTTGCCTACCCACCCACCCACCAACCAATTTCTTTTTTTTTTTTTTTTTGAGACAGAGTCATTTTGTTGCCCTGGATAGAGTGCCATGGCGTCATAACTCACAGCAACCTCCAACTGGTAAGCTCAAGCGATCCTCTTGCCTCAGTTTTTCTGTTTTTCTATTTTTAGTAGAGATGGGGTCTTGCTTTTGCTCAGGCTGCTCTCAAACTCGTGAGCTCAAGCACTCCACCCACCTGGGGTTCCTAGGATTACAGGTGTGAGCCACCACGACCAGCTCCCCACCAAATTTTTATCTACTCCTATAGACTTATTTTTAATCAATATAAAATTGAAATTACAATCAGATCCTTTGAAACTCTAATCATTTTTTTCAATTTTGAAAATATAATCAGTGTGTTTTTTAAAAACCTGTAGCAGTAGTTATTAGTGATTAAAAGAAAAACATAACCAGAAAACCTTTAAGTCTCTAAAACACAAATAATTTATATGGAACCCTAAACTTAGTACTGTAATTCTGTGCTTTGTTAAGGATACATAACATATTGAACAAGAAATACTTCCAAATTTAGTAAAATAACCATACATTCTTCTGTATATAGTCTATTGTATAAGAATGAGGTGATTTAGATTTTTTACTAGCTAAAAAATTGTTTTTTGTTTTTTTTTTAAAAGAAAGATGAATAAAGAAGGTGAAGGTGAATTTGTAAGGTGGGGCAGTTTGAAAAGACAACACCAAATTCACAGTTAAAGAAATCCAGCATTTTCACCTCATGGCCCCTCAGTTAAGGCATAATCCCTTTCTTTGGTTCATTCTTAAACGAACTCCTGGTCTGCCTTCCCATCCCCCTCCAAAACAAAACATTTATTAACTGAAGCTTCCAACTGTGACAGAAATTACAGTCATGTTAATGGTACAGATGGTGTAAAAAATGCAATCTAAAAACATGATTAAAAACTCAGGAGCTAGGTAACCCACGTTCATCTCAGATATGGCTGACCAGACATCTATGAGGAAGGAAATACACGTTTTTTGTTAATTAGTTTGCTTTTAGCCATCCCTGTAATTAGAACATGCTTTTCTCCTACTTAATCCTAAAACAGTCATTAGATTTAATAAACCTTTCTAGATTGCCACAAATGAGAAAATGAATTAGTTAAAAAGTAAGCATTAAGCTGTATTAGCAATATGATTGTAACATTATGTGAATAAAAATGTTTTTGTTTAATTATTAAAGACAAAATACATCATTTTATAGCTTGTTGCAAAAGGGTTTTTTTCTTTCCTTTCCCCTCATGTTGTTTCCTAAGATAGTAAAAACATTAATGTTGCCTCTACAGATTACCTTCCACCAAATGGAAGTGATTATTAATCATTCTTTCCACAAATAAACCCATAATTAGCTACTACTCAAGTCAAACTCGAGTCAGAATCCCAAAGGACCACAGAAGAGAGAGGGAGGTCTTGGTTGCAGGGCACTAACTGCTAAGCTTGGCTTAGATCACATTCAAGACTCTCTGAAATGGCAAGGGAAACAGAGCTAGTTAGCCTTTGTTATTCTGATGATTTTAATCTCTGAGCCTTTGTGTGATGGTCTGATCTTCTCCCAGGGAGCCCACAGTGGCTTCCTAACGTCCCATCACATGCTATTAGCTAATTTCATAAGGAAGTTAGCTACTCACACGGTGCTACTTTTCAGATGATCAAAGGCTAAAAACATTTTTAAGAGTAAAAACAATATGCCATAAAGTTGAGGGACCAGACTTTCATCTTGTTAAGTACTTTCTGTACTAAATGTTATGTCAAGAAAAACTGAATAAAATGATCTCATGTACTAAAAACTCAGGTTGGTCCTCACCTGGACCTCATGATACACTCACAGCACAAAAACTCTTTGTTGGACAGCAGGTTCTAGAGAACCACCATTTCTCCCAATCATTCCTCTGCCAGCTCTTGTTGAAGGCGGCTTTGATCAGGGTATCCATGAACATTATTGGTTATGGACCATGGACTTGAAAGCTTTCAAAAACTTAGATTTAGGCCTAGATCAGGCAGGGGGGAAAAAAGGACAAAAACCAGAAGGGTGTTTTTGATCATAGGATTGAAGAAATCCTAGATAGGAAGGCAAGTTCAAGGGTATCTTAGAGTGTATCCCATGAATACCACTCAGGCTCTAGAAGCAATTCTACGTACAAAGTATCCAGGTCCAGTTAGGTCTTTCCACATTTATTCTGAGCTGAACATACTTGGAATTTGTAGGACAGATTGGAAAAGTTAGGATCAGAAATCAAAAACACTCTTCCCCTGGCTATGGGACACAAACTGTAATATTTTTTTTCTACAACTTTTATGAAAGAATGCTACTCCATGGAGATGTTAGTTGGTCATGTCAGCCCTCTTATTATTCTAACTTTAGAGAAGGGAAAAAACTCAGGACCCAGAAAGTACATGTTGGAGTTAAGACAAACGTGAGATGGCTGACACCCAAAGCAGTATTTGATGATGTTTTCTTTTACTAATCAACTGTAATACATGTGGTCCAGACCTATTAAGGCCAACAGAAAGATGTAACACTGGATACTGGCAGTTTAGAAATGCAAAATCGCCAAGCCCATTGTCACATTTTAATAAAAAATGAAACATTCTGGTCCACGTTAATCTTCAGAAAATATCACTATTTGTATTATGTAGTGTCACCAGTACTAAACTATAGGATCAGCCACAAATCAGCCATGTAATTTTAGAGAGACTTAGGTTCTCTGGGCTATGAAGTGGTTAGATAACATCTTATTCTATGATTCTAACACAAAAATTACTCGATATCACTCTATTCCCTAATATTACAGATTGTCAATCTGATATACTGTTCTTTGTTGACATTAACTTTTTTCTCTAAAAAGTAGATACGAATTAGAAATAAATTGTTCATCCATAAATGAGGTAGAAAAGATATGTGTGGAAATGGATGCTTGACCCTGGGGTTACTAGAGAATTCCAGTTTTCGGGAATCTTGCTAACACAGTTTCACTGGAGGAAAAGGAAAATCCTTTTTTGTAACAATGTGCCATAGCTTTTGAAAAAAAATTTTTTTTTTTATTGTTGGGGATTCATTGAGGGTACAAAAAGCCAGGTTACACTGATTGCAATTGTTAGGTAAAGTCCCTCTTGCAATCATATCTTGCCCCCACAAAGTGTGACACACACCAAGGCCCCACCCCCCTCCCTCCTTCCCTCTGTTTCCCCCCATAACCATAATTGTCATTAATTGTCCTCATATCAAAATTGAGTACATAGGATTCATGCTTCAGCTTTTGAAATTTTTTAAGGAGTTACTACAAAGATGATATTTATTCTAAATGTGAAAAGATCAGTTCATAAAAGAAGACATTTACATTATTACCATAACTTAACATTTTTATAGACTTTCTGCTCTTCATCATTGAGAATAAATATGAAAATCATTACACTTTCAATAGTTAGAACATTGTTCTGGGAAGGAAGATGTGACTGCCTGAAATGGAGGTTGTGGCTCAAACACATGCAAGTGAACTCCATGCCCCCCAGCTCTGCCGCCCTCCACAAACATGTGTAAGCCATAAATCCTTAAGGCTCCAGGTAGCCTGAGGGGACGTGACCACCTAGGGCTCAAGCCTCACAAAACAGAACTCTTTTGGACACATGATGAAAGTGAAATCACTTTGCATAAATCTCTGATTTAGAGTAAATAAGAATACTTCCAACAAAAAAAATCTTAGAAAATATGTAAAATTATGGCATTCTCCTCATTTCTCTCCTCAACTTGCCTGATCGCCTTTGGTTTTTAAGGACAAACAGGTGAGTCAGATGAATTGTCTGCCACCAGAATACCAGAATCCATCCCCAGTGCACGACACTGGGCTCCCTCACCCACAGCACAGCACTCAGCACATAGCAATTGCTTTAAAAACAGTAATTTATTTATGTGACTTTAGTGATAGGAAAATATTGAACACTTGTATGACTAAGCTCTATGGCATTTGACTTTCACAACTCTATGAAACCTCAAAGAAGACATTTTGTGATTTTATGCCCACTTTCACAGATCAGAAAACTAAGGATCAAGTTCAATAACTTATTCAAGAGATCCAGTTCAATGACCTGGTGGTGAGATGATTCCTATGTGAAGCGCTTTGTATAAAGTACTACACAAATGGAAGTCATCAATAGGATGATTCTGGCACATGTCTGTAAATTAAGAAAAAAATCAAATCTTCATATAGAATGGTATTTTGCCCTTTTCTGAATGCAACACCTCCTCCAATTTTGGTGTTTTTCACCTTCAAACTCCGCCTTCACTTAGCCATACCTGAGGAGATGCTCCCCTTGTATGTCACAACTACAGGCAACTCAGCTTTGTGAATGGCCTGAGAAGCCCAGACAGGCTGTCGCTGTGCGTTCAACAGAGAGCCGCAACATACACAGTTACCCTCCCGCCTAGGACCCCTGGAGACAGCAGCGCTGGAGAATTACGGCATTAAGAAACAGTGTTTGCAACAATCAACAGTCTTTCAGGTTGACTTAATGTGGAAAGAAAACAGTATTAAACAATTATGCTGCACATAAGCATTCTGTATGAGAGCGCATAGTTGATCATTTTTATAGTTTCATAAAAATGCATTTGGTTTCTGCGTGTTACAAAATACACCAGGAAACCAAAAAAATCTAACATAGAATGGCAGTTGGCTGGCAAGGCCCCACCTAAAAAATCAAAGGCTGACAAATTTAAAACATAAAATCAGTCTCTAACTTAAATAGCCTCAAGTCAATTTTGTTTAAAAACAAAACTAAGATTCTGTTTGAGGCTGCCAGTCACCCTCATTTTTCTTCAACAGAAACATTAACAGAGGAACTTTTGTGATAAAATGCTAATAGTAAAGGTTTATGTGGCCCTACCTTGCACTCATGAGGGATATTTATCATTATAGGCACATTTACTTTCAAGACACAATACTTAAATAGAAAAGAAAAAAAAAAAAACCCCAAAAACCCTACAGACTAGAAAAACGCTGAGAGAAAAACAAACTTCTGGAAATTTATTACTGTGTGTTTTTAACTTTCCTAATTCAGAATGTACTGACTTATAGCAGTGGCTGCTTTTATTTTTGATCTTCTGGTAAAATTTTGTTTTTAGCTTCTAAGAAATGAAATATGACTAAATGAAATACAAATTTAGAGATTTCTGTTTCACTATTTGAGAATAAGGATTAGGGCGAAGCAGCAAATTAATTATGTTCCCTACATTTGAGCCTGATAGAGTGATTATTTGGCTACATGCTGCATAGATCATGCATTCTTCTCTGTAACAAGGCAAATTAGATATTTATGCTTCTATTCCAAACAAAGCAGACATGCTGTCTGGCAGGAATTTTTTTTTTTATCTTCGTTAGTTAGAACTCTTGTAAGTAAAGCTTATGAGTTTTATTCCATGGCACTGCAACCCTGCTATACGTACATAAACAATCTTTATGAGGGTCAGACTGCTTCTTATTTAACAGCTAATAAATGGACTCTTACCATTACCATCTCCAATTCTGTCTAGTAATTCTGTACAAATAGTGTTTTCTGGCTCAAATCTGCACACAAGTAGTTCATATGTATTCTTTAAGGTTGCTTTGCTACATTTTGTCCTCCTCTTTTCTCCTAAAGCATTCTATTTGTATTTTTGTCCATGCTTTTGGTTCAAAGTATTAACAACACTGCTCATCCTTGAGTCTTTTTTTTTTATTATTAAATCATAGCTGTGTACATTGATATGATCATGGGGCATCATACACTCGATTCATAGACCATTTGACACATTTTCATCGCAATGGTTAACATAGCCTTCCTGGCATTATCTCAGTTACTGTGCCAAGACATTTACATTCTACATTTACCAAGTTTCGCAAATACCCCTGTAAGATGCACCACAGATATAATCCCACCAATCCCCCTCCCTCCACCCACCACCCTCCTCCCTCCTCCCTCCCCTCCCTTTCCCCCTTCCCCCTATTGTTAGGTTGTAACTGGGTTATAGCTTTCATGTGAAAGCCCCAAATTAGTTTCATAGTAGGGCTGAGTACATTGGGTACTTTTTCTTCCATTCTTGAGATACTTTACTAAGAAGAATATGTTCCAGCTCCATCCATGTAAACATGAAAGAGGTAAAGTCTCCATCTTTCTTTAAGGCTGCATAATATTCCATGGCATACATATACCACAATTTATTAATCCATTCGTGGATCGATGGGCACTTGGGCTTTTTCCATGACTTAGCAATTATGAATTGGGCTGCAATAAATATTCTGGTACAAATATCTTTGTTATGTTGTGATTTTTGGTCTTCTGGGTATATGCCCAGCAGAGGAATTACAGGATTGAATGGCAGATCTATTTTTAGATCTCTGAGTGTTCTCCATATATCTTTCCAAAAGGAATGTATTAATTTGCATTCCCACCAGCAGTGCAGAAGTGTTCCCTTTTCTCCACATCCACGCCAACATCTCTGGTCTTGAGATTTTGTGATATAGCTAGTCTCACTGGAGTTAGATGATATCTCAAAGTAGTTTTGATTTGCATTTCTCTGATGATTAAAGATGATGAGCATTTTTTCATATGTCTGAAGGCCACGCGCCTGTCTTCTTCAGAGAAGTTTCTCTTCAAATCCCTTGCCCAGCCTGCGATGGGATCCCTTGTTTTTTTTCTTGCTGATGCGTTTGAGTTTTCTGTTCATCCTTGAGTCTTCATGATACCCAGCACAATGCTCCTCATATCCTAGGCACGTCTGCCACTGTCTCCCATAACCTGCTTAGCTGCTGCCAATGGAGGTCCTTAGTCTATGAACCTAGCCAACCTCAGGTAGTTCTTGAGCTACTCATGTCAGAATGGTGAGTACACTGGCAGTCATCAACTCACCAAGAGGTAGGTGCTAGACTTAACTGTGCTTCCACAAACCTTGCAGCTTAGAGTGAAAACTGAGCATCCTCAACTTCTACAGAGTCCTGGTCTCCTGCCAGACTGCTGCACAAGTAGATTTGTTTTATTTTCCACTTGGTGTGGCAGCTCTCCTGCCTTCTTCCCTAGCGTTCTAAGTAATCAGAGAGGACCTTAATCCTAACCACTTGTCTCTACCCCAAGCTAGCCACCCCCTTGCCAGGACGCAAGAGAAAGAAGGGAAGCAACGCAGCAAGTTTCTGCTTCTTTAGCATCAAACTTAGAGCTGGGTATGACACAGACTCCCTGTCGGGAATGCCTAGACAGGGCTGCTCACACTACCTATGGTGCAGATTGGCTATTGGAAACCTTTTCCTTCCTTCCTTGAAAAAAATTTCAGATCCATCAGGAACCAATTTATTTATAAAATACGATAAAAGCTAAAGACTAGAAAATGGAATTAAAGGCAAGCACCAATGTTCTTAGTATAAGATGTAAGAGATATAAAATAATTCTGTCAAATTCCTAAATGCTTACTCCAAATTGTGTAGTTCCCGCATTTCAGATCAACATGCTTGTGGACTGGCTGGGGCCGAGGACCACACTTTGAACAGTGTTGGCCAGGCCTCTCCTGCTGCCATAGTCCACTCCTTGAGGCTACTGAGCGAATCCAGTCTGAACTATAACCCCTCATTAGGATAATTTCTCTATCCCTTCCCCCTTTCTCTTCCCTACCCCTGTACGAGGAAGGTTTCCCCTCCATCCAGAAAGCCAACGTTGCTGATATCCCAGCTTGCCTCTTGTTGGCACACGTACTCTTCCTAGTTATAGAGTATGCAATAAATATTTGCTGAATGAACTAATTCCTGTCTGACAAGGCCACTGACTGATCAAAGTTCCCCCTATGTGCCAGGTACTGAATTATTGAACAACATGCAAGTTGTTCTTAACTAGCTTTTACCCAAGTGAGAGAGACAAGAAAGTAAACAAATCTCAGACAATTCCCTTGGATCTATGTCATGGCAGAAGGAAGGACAGAGTGCTTTGAAGGCACCTACAAATGCCACTTTGTGCAGGAGGTGGTGCCTGAGCTGGGACCTAACGGATTAAAAGACACTTTCTAGAGGAGAAAGTAGGGAAAGAGCAGAAGAAACAAAATCTGCAAAGACGTAGAAGATGGAGGTTGGCACGAGAACAAAGTAGCTCAGTGAGGCCTGAAAAGAGTGCAAGTGAGGAGCGGGGAAGTCTGAGGCCTGCAGAGCAAGCAGGACAGGGTTTTAAGGAACCCACTGATCCTTAAAGATGAACACTGAGAAGATGGTACTGTGACGGCCTATGCTATGAGCATATAGGATGTTCAGCATCTCCGGTCTTTGGGAACTTAATGGAGGACTCCCAGCAATCAAGCCCTCCCTATTTCCATAGACGCCCTTGACAGAATGACGTCAACCGTAGTCAGATTTTGCCAGACAGCAGACGCATCTCTTAGGACAGTGGTTCTCAACCGTCCTAATGTTGCGATGTATTTTCATTGTTAAAAAGGAGTCACGACCCACAGGTTGAGAACCGCTGTCTTAGGAAGATGCAGTGGTTGGTGCCCATCTGCCTGAACTGACTGAAGCAGAGCGGGGAAGCATCAGCCACACCCCAGGGATGTCCACAGAAGACCAGGTCAGGCTTCTCTGGTATTTACATCTGGTCTCAACGCAAGCAATCTGTAAGTAACTTTGCCATTTATTTAATTTCACTTGACAAGAATTTGGTTAGGACCTATTCAATGTCAACTAGCTGGGGTTCCTTTAAAGACATTTGAAAACATAGGACATAGTTCCCAGTCTTAAGAAATTTACAATCTAGTTGCTAAAATATAAAGCAAACAAACAAGGCACTATATAATCCAGTGTTTGACAATGTATTATTTGTATGTTCTACAAGAATATCTGATCCAAATCCTCTATCAGAAGAGTACCATAAAGAAAGAAAAGGTTAGTAGAAATCTGAGATTACTCAATTATGAGTTTTCCCAGTCTTTCCCTTTTTAGGGATTGTGGAGAAAATATCATTGCAATTTACCTGAAGAGAAAAAAGATATTCTTCCATAATATAAATGAATGAATGAATGAATGAATGAATAAATATCTTAATAATTAACAAGATTTTCATTTGCTTTCAGTTATTTTCTAAAAGTAAAGACTTTAAAGAAAAGCCCGGTGAAATTGATTTTGCACTGAAGGTAGAAATTATTTTTCTCTACCCTTTCCAGCTTTATTATGTCTTTCTTGAGACACATTGACGACCAGAAATAACTACAGCTAGTAGTTGGCTATGGGAGCCATTTGCTAGCCTGTTCCCAATTCCCTTCCTTGATGACTCTGTATTTTACTGGGGACGGTCACAAGTGTAATGGACTTCTGCCAGAAGGGAACAATTTCCAGTGATTTGTGGATCTCTTTGCTGGGGTCAGAAGTCATCCAAAGTGACCTCTTAAAGGGGAAAAAGTCAATTAAAAATGGTAATTCTCACAGACCCCCTATAATCAACAAGTTCCAGAAAGTCTGCTAAAAAACAGAAAGGTTCATTAACACGTCAGAGTCAATAATTAGTAGTTAATACTTTGGCTTGAATCCTTGTCTCTTTTGCTAAAATGAAAATAGCCAGGGAGCCTCTCCTACTGACCCTTTTCAATAATTTACACCTCATAATGGATGTGCTTATCACATTCTCTCCCGAAAGCAGGCTTGTCTGTGGATGACTGGAGACAGGTCGCAGAGTTCACGAGCAGTGAGACGGGCACATGGAGGGGTAAAGGAAAGGTGACCTGCTCAAGGAGGCAGACTTCCCTGCCATGTGTTCCAGGGCCGGGTCTGACTTTGAACTTGTGGATAAAAATGGCTTGACTAATCTAATCCGTGAAGTGTTTACATCTTCACTGGAAGGTATTTCTCCCCATTGTCACTGAGAGACTTGAGAAATAAAACATCAGACACAATTATAAGACGGACTTTACCTAACAAATGCAGTCAGTGGAACCTGGTTCTTTGTACCCTCAATGAATCCCCAACAATAAAAAAAAAAGAAAGAGAACGGAAACATCAAAATGTTTAATAATTCAGTATTTCCAAGGTCTAGACTACTAGCATATTACTTTGTAATAATTTAGAAGAGAGGAAAAGGAAATGGGCGAGAGATTTTATGAAGACTTAGCCTTGAATTAGTTGTTTTCAGAGTTCTATTTCTCACAAAAAGTAGATACTATTTTCCCTATTTCACAGATGACAAATATGAGGGTCAGACAGATTAGGAAATGTGCCTGAACTGTCACAGCAAGTCAGAGAGAGAATGCACATTCTGAGCCAGGTTTGCTTGGCTGCAAAGCACTTTCTCTCTCTCTGTACGGCCAGCTGCCTAGATGTTTTGGAAAATCTGGATTATAAAAATTTAGAAATACAATTATGTTTGTTAAAGGATAGGCATTTAAAAAGTTTGGGATTGTGTTTGTCTGTAGGTGAAATGATAAAATGATAGTTCCTCCCCCAACACACACACACACAGACACATATGCACGCACAGACACACGCACACACAGACACATGCACACAGTGTAGGTTATTATGTGGCTGAGTCATTGAATTTATCTGGAGGAGCCATTTTCTTTTGCATGACAAAATACAGACGGCAATAAACTATTTACCCAGATCTTTTGGGGTTGAGGGATACAATCATCATCTGAAACAAAAATATGACCCCAGTAATACAAACGATAGTGAATTATTTTGAATATGAAAGGGAAAAGGGAGATAATGAATAAAACAGCAAGAATAAAACTGAAAAGAGACCAAAAAGAACACGGGGAGACTGTCTCTGAGCACAAGGCGTATGTGTATGCTGCACAGAGTTGTTTTAGAAATGTTGATAAACAAGAAATGTCTGTGGAATGGGAAGTTAAATAGCTGTGATATTAAGGCTTTCCACTCTTGGGGAAAATACGGACACCATGGCTGATAAGTTATTTGATTCTGACAAGCATCTTCCTCTCTCCTCTAACATTTAGTTATTGCAACCACATTAGAGGCTTTTCCCTTTATTCTTCTGTGTTTCTGCCATCTGAAAATAATGAGCTTAAACAGCAATCATGCTGCCATTTTACCCTGTGAATAGGCTCTTTAATGAAGAATTCTAATGAAATTATTGCTTTAGAAAAGAAAAAAATCACATTCTATATGTATGTTATTTTTATAAATCCCTAAATTATTATAATTCTCTCAAAAGATAGGTATCTAACATAGATAAACAATGATTTTAGCCTGTAAATTCGGGGCTTTTTTTATTCTTTAACTACATTTTGAAAACTGTAACAGACTGTGAAGAAGAAAATAAGGACAGCATTCCTCTCCTTATATGATTACACTGCCTTTGGGCATGGGCGAAGTACAAACTGTAAATAACTGAATAAAGCGTGACTGGTAATACACAGGTTAATCAACTGTAATTAAAAGTAAATAGCTTTTCACTAAGAACAGTATCTTCAATTCGAAACCAACTGATTGCAGCATACTAGGTTAATATAAAAGGAGGAATTTTTAAAAGCAAAGAATGATGCTCCCTCCCCATTATAAATCTGTTGAGTCCTGGTGACCTTTTGTTCATGTTAATGCTGACAAACTGCATAAGTGCATGACTGACCCAACCCTCCTCCCCTCTCGATAGTTTCCTGCTCCCGTATTCCAGGGTACAGGGCAGGACACATTGGTAAGAGATGGTGTGAGGGATGGCAAAGGTAGACATTGGTCTGGGCAATCAATCACCCTTGGAGGCCTTTGGGAAAGGCAGAGGGCAAATAATTTATTGCACTATAGGAAAGATATAATTCCTCAGTGGGAAGTAATTCCTCAGTGTTACCTTTATGATTTGAGGTACAGTCAAATGAAATAACATGTAAGAGTTCAGTGCTGCTTAGGAAGAAGTACTGGACAGGTATTTGGGTGGGTATGCAACTCAGTTTTCTCTGGTTATAATTTAAGCCAGATGTGAAACTCAAAAAGGTATGCTTGGACCATTCTGCTTTTGGTGAAGTTGGCATAAGGACCACAAAAACCTGTAAATACTGGTCTTAGAAAAAAAATAAATGGAGATATTTTCAGTTTTTAGAGAAAAGAGGAATAAATTCATTTGAAACAAATAATTAATGAGTCATGGTTCCCACAACTATTTTCACGTATGAAGAGGAATACTTTGTGCTTTCAAAGTTACAAATGATCTTCAGTTAAACTTGTATATCATAGTTCCTTTAAAATATATTATGTTTTGCTGTTAACGATACTGCTAATAACAGATTAATTAAACACAGTGGCCTTACTGGCATTATGTATGAATGTTAGAATAAAAATGAACTGTTCACATCCATCTTCTCCAACAGACTGAAAGTGTGTCAACACGGGATCACACAGTATCTTACTGTTTCTACTTCCAGCGCTTTGTGCATAATGACGGAGTAAATGAGAGTTTTATAGAATTCTATATAGTGACGAGTCCTATTTACAAAGATTGTTTACACACATACAAATCTGCTCTGTGACACCGGGTACAAATGTACAGAGGACACTTAACTTCACCTAAATCCTAAGTCAACACAAAACCTAAAATGAAAGTTATTCTCCCTGATTTGGAGACCCATTCATATATGGGTCTAGACAAGTTTCTGCCATTAAAAAGTGCTTAAAATTCAACATTACCAATGTGAACTGCTCACACAATCACGATAATGCAAACGCATGAAGATTCAGTAAAATGTTACAAATAAAAGAATCACTTGTGTTTTGGTATTTATATACTTGAAAGAGGTTTATTTGGCATTCTGGGAGTTTACTGCATTTCGAATCAAAGTCTACTGACGACTTGTGGAGGGAGAGGAAAGCTGTCAGGTTCGCTAACTTGCCCATCTGTTCATGCCCGCCTCCTGGATGGGTCCCGTTTTCCAACAGAGAAGAGAAGCACTGGCCTCTTGAAAGCTGTCTTTCTGGCACTGCCTCCCTGAGCTAATGAAGTGGTTGGGTTTAAAATGCCTTCCCCTTTCAGTTCTGCCTGGGCTCCAGGATGAATGTCCTTCATTTTAAAGAAGCACAGTCTGACAGTTTACATGTTGCTCTAAGAAGGAAATAAATTATGTTGTATTTCACAAGCATATGGTCCTTTATAGGGGGAAAAATAGTCTTTTTAACTGTTGCTGTAAACTCTAGAGAGAACTTATATAAGAAGAGAAATTCAGGCCCCAGGAAACACACGTATTCATCATTTCATTGGTTCTTAACATTTACTGGGACAGGGAGGAGAAAGTATTATCGTGCACACTCTCATGAACATAGCAGATGAAATCCAGGAAAGTTTAATCAACAAAAATGACAGTACATATATTTTTTATAGTACTTAAAACTTTACAACACACATGCACTATCTCATGAGAGCCTCACAAGCAACTAAAGCTAAATAGAGCAGGGATGATCTCTATTTTCAAGATAAGAAACCAAGCTTTAAGTGATTAAAAATATTTCTTTTTTTAGATAAAAAGCTCACTAAGACTATTATATTTTAAAATGAGGGTTAGCCTGGAAATAGGCCAGCCAGTTTTAACCTATTTTCGAGATTATCCAGCTAGTTGGGAGGCAAAGCCAAGACACAAGCCCTGCCTCCCCACAGCCAAGTCAGCACTCTCTGAAAATTCCTAGAACTGCATCAGCACTCTCATGGTCATAAGCCTGGTTATGTAAGATTTTCTACTCTCTAGTTTGGTTTGCTAATGCAGTGTTCTTGACAGTGAGTGTATTTTTTTTTAATTAATTTATATGATGAATTAAACAGTAATGAGATCTAAATTATTGGAAGAAACAGCTAAAAGTAATTTTAAAATAAAAAAATGGGTGATCTGAACATTAAATTCCTGATTTTACTCCTAAAATGATTTTTTTCCAGCTTTCTACACAAGGTCATCTTAATAGCTTAAACTCTTAAGATGTCGGTTTGAACCCATGTACTGCACTTTATATAATTTCTTTTAGCACTGCTCATAGTACTTATTATATGACTAATTAAACCTCACGGCAATTACATTTCAAACAGAAGCTGTAGTTTACTTATTTCTCAACAACTACGATCATCTGCCTTGTTTCCCATGCATTACCCCATGATTGATGACTGTTACAGTGTGGACTGTATTTTGCATTCTGCAGCATATAAGCAGTAATCTTCACTCATTCTTCAATAGTATAATTCATTAAAACACAGAGTTTGAATTTGAGGCACATACAAGGAGATGTAACCACATAGGAATACAGTATTGTTATGACAAAACATAATTAATAAAACATAAAATGTGTTTTATGAAGTTATGGTTTTAATTTGTTACCTCAAGAAATATGCTCTAGCAATTTTGTACAAGGTAACTTCCCAGGAGAATTTAAATCCCCTCACTCTCCCTTCTCCAGGTACTGAAAGGATTATGATTAATGCACACTAAATCTCTCTTAACTGGAAAAGGCCCTAGCAAATTTCTAAAACCAACTTTGAGCTACTGATAGGTATTAACAGTCCTAAAGCTGGAGCAAACTTTGTTTGACTTGTGAATCCCTACCCTGTTTCTGCTGGCCTCTTTTTTCTTGCTGTTATCACACAGCAGGGGACAGAGTGTGTCAAGACTAGGCCCAGCCAGAAGCAGTACAAAAAAGGAGGGCCGCATATGCCCTCAGCGACCCCAGCTAACAGATGACCTACATTTGATGCCAGGAGTTCACATGAGAAAAAATGAATCTGTGTTGCAGCTTCCATTTAACCTGTATTTCAAGAGGCAATCAGAGAGATATATAAAGCAGATATGGGTAAATAAGTGTTACAGACACACATCACTCTAAATTTATCTGAGACATCAGCAAAACTATATGTGTTCATGTAAATGTGCACATGGTCTTCTTTCTCTTAATTCCTCAATCTTCATAAACAAATGTACTAGTAGGAGGTTAGTACAAGTAAAAACAGCATTAATGGGTCGCATATTAATATTTATGTTTTGCTATATAAAGACCTTGCATACATTATGACTCTGTTTTGCAAGCTGAATGAATAACTAATGTTACATTATGTATGGGTCCATATTAAGCAGACATGTCTACACTTTCTTAGTTCAGGATATGATTAATGCAGCCTATCAGAAGCCAGATGGTGCAGAACCAGAACCATCAATCAAAATGAAAAGACCACTGCGCGCTATCCACAATGAGGTTCTCACAAATGGAGATTCTGTTCACAGACCCGGGCTGGTAATAGGCAGAAAACGCCAAGAACATAGCTGTACTGTCCCACTGGGATAAAAAGTCAGAGCTCGGGCTGGGTTAGATAAAAAATCTGGTGTAGGAATATTCATCCTGGAGTCCTGAGCACCAGAGGTGGGAAAGCCCAAACAAAATAATGGCCTGTCCTTAAGATTAAAAAAGAAGAAGTTTTTAAATTATTTGAACAATGTTTGCGCTGATGACAGTATCTGTCAAACAGTACCCCTTTGCCATTTGATTTAGGATGGGACACTGCCAGGTAGTAACAAAGCAGCTGCCACTGTCTGCCTGACTCGTGAATTGGCATCTTGTTTCTTTCGCACAGGCTTTTTTTTTTTTTTTTTTTTTTTATAAATAACCCCAAATGCTTTAGTGTTACTTTGCAGCCTTTCTCCAAGGATCTATGGGAAACAATTTGAGTCTCTGTTACATTTAATACTAATGACTATTTTGGGGGCAGTTGGAGGGAGAAAGGCAGCCGAAAGATGTTTCCTGTTCCTTTAATAGCTTTACATAAAAATAACTGTAGAAACACAAGGTGCTTTGTCTTTGTAAATGGAACAGTGTGCTTAGAAAATGTTAAATGATCCCTATGCACTGTTGGACCTCCAAAGCAAATATATAGGTTCTACTTCCCAATAGCCACTGAAATACCATCTCAGAATTCTAGTTTTGTATAATTTTTTTGGGGGGGGGGCAGACAGATGTACAAATAAGGAGAAAATACCTCCAAATACAACTTCTTCCAGAAGAGTAATGTAGCAAAATCATGAGATACTTAAATAGAACATTAAAAACCTCAACTATAAAAGGACAGTGCAAGTAAAAACACTTGGAAAACCTTAATGTATTATCTCAAAATACTTGTGCTTTATGATAAAAATTATGACTCTTCTAACTTGACATGTCAGCTAATTTTGAAAGAGAACAGCCTACATTTTATTTTTTTATAGCAATAATGGGGGAAAGAATGTCTATGTATTTTGACATAAATAAGACCTTCAGTAAAATGGTGAAGCTTAAGAGATTTTTAAAATTTGGTATTTCCTTATCTCTTCATTAATATGTAGTTCTAACACAAGATCGACTCCCTAAACTATGTAAAATTTTATTACCATATTTCCCTTAATAATATGAGCATTTTCCATGTTATTATCAATTCTGCATAAAAGCTTATCAGTTGAGTATTATTCCATCGAATGTGTATATTTTGGTTTACTTATATACTAATTTTCTTAATGATGAACATGTAAGTTTTCTTTTTTCTCTTATTGATAATAATGCAGTAAACATATCTGTGAAAAGAGGTATTTCCATATTTATAATTATTTCCTTAAAACAGAATTTCAGAAGCTGAATTGCTGAACTAAATGATCAGAACTCTAAGGCTTTTCCTAAAATGTATATTGTTACCCAGCACGCAGTAGTCTCAATTAAAAATTTTTTAGTAATTTTACAGGCGACAATATTTTATTGTAATTTAAATTTGTATTGCTTTAATTACCATGTAGGTTAAGAAATTTTCTGTGTCTAAATAAGTACATTTCCTTTTTAAAGTCTTACTTATGAGTTAAAAATATGTATTATTCTTATCTATTCATTAGAAGAATCACAGAATGCCCCTGGTTAGAGAATACTGAATTCATCTGATTACCTAAAAATAATAAACTGTCTTCTTCTTACAAAATTTAAAAATAAATATTTTCAAAATTGCAGATAGGTCTTCTCCAAAACTGCTTCAAATCAATACAAATTTAACTTAACTAACCAAATGGTCTGAACTGATCAATAACATTTTCGAGTAGTCGTCTAGTTTGATGCTTTTTTCCATGTTAAGAATGTTAAATGACAGCTGTCTTTCTCAATAACCCTCTCTCATGACATGTACCTCTGTTTTAGTGTTACCCAAACTTACATATTAGATAGTATGTAGCAATAAATGGTTTTTGACTTGATAATGGTGACTTTTCTGATAGACATATAACAATACAGACTGCACCAAAGCAAAGAAGATGCATGACAAAGTCACTTTCAGGAAGATATTTCTATTAATCCCATGTGGTAGCTGGTGCAGATGGACAATCGGAGAGAGAAGAGGACTTAATAGCTCTGCTAGCCAAGGAGGAATTTCGATCCGTTACTGATGGGCAGGTGCTTTTGTGCTGGCACGGGTGATTTCTGCCATACTTTCTTCTCACCGCCTTACTTCCTCAACCCTGGCTACTGTGTTCCTTTGGGCGATGGCTGTCAGAGAGCAGAGAACTATCACCAGCCTAGCCAACTCTGTGGGTTTCCACCAGTAGTCAAGGAAAAAGGGCAAGCCACAGATGCTGACTTTCACACAAGCTCGTGTAGGTCTGTGGAATCCCAGAGCGGTAGTTGTGTTATACTATAGCTCTATAACTTCAGCAATCTGTAGGCCTGGCCTCTGATCAAAGCCAAGTAACCTGGAAATTGACATTTAGCGGGGCACATTGATCTCAGGGGCTTATTAAAATGTTAGATCCAGTTTGCTAAAAGGTGGCCTGTACTGGAGTTTTGAAGCACAGAATACTTGGAAATAAAGGGTGTTCTTGCTCTGTAAATATTGAAAATCAACAATACTGAAGATAAACAAACAAACAAAGAAAACAACAATGACAACAAACCAAAACCAACAACAAAAAACCAAACACCCTTGTGGTGAGGTGAAAAAGGCATCAGACTCAGAGTCAGGAAATCTGACTTTACCGTATAGTTGTATTATTAATCAGCCAACTGCCTGTGGGCCTTGGTTTCCATATTTAAAGTGAATAGAAGGAACTGTATTAAGCTGATCCTTACAAACCCTTGATTCCTCTCTGTACTAACAATTAATATTCTAAATACCTACCCTATGAGTTTATGTAAGGGATAAACTTAAAAAGCCATCTACAACCAATGTATTAGCATGTGAAATATTCTAGATAATCATATTTTGGATTATATACAGAATTATCAGTATAATTAATTACTCGTTTTTTCCTGTCTTTAAAAAACATTTTTTTTTGGTAAACTAGAGTAAGAATGTACAGTTCCCTGTAAGGCATCACTGTTTATCTAAGTTGATGACTGAACCACATCGACTCAGCTACCATATGCTCTTGAGTCCACACACGTCTGAGTAGATGCAGGCACTTTCTGGAAATTGTGAAGTCTGAAGTCTACTTTGGGTTCATCTATGTCAGCTTTTTGACCCTTCCTACCACAGGATATTTTTGACTTACAGTATCTTGGACAGTTTCAGTGCTATTCTAAGGGGACTTGTTTAAAAAAAAAAAAACAGAAAATTTTAATTGGCTCACAGAAAGAACCAGAACAATATTTTTATTTTTCATTTAGATTTCCAGCTGGAGATATATATATTTTGTACAGTTGAAGAACTCTGGTGATATTTTTTCAGTATTCAATCACGTTTTCTTCAATTATAATAAAGTTATAAAGTTTTCTTCAATTATAATAAAGCTCTCATTGGTAATATTCTTTTATAGATATCTAATTATAGCAGTAAATTGTTTACTGATGGTTTACTAAATTTATAATGATTATTGTTGTAACAACTCACAATTATCAAGCATGTACATTTAGAGTGCTGTGCAAATCTCTTCAATATACATTCTTTTTGCTTAATCCTTATGATAACTTCATAGGGGAGGTACTACCTTTTTATTCCCATTTTTTGAAAAGAGAAAGCTGGCTTTCAGAGAAGTTAAGTAAATTACATACATTATACAACTAAAGAGATTAGTAAACAGTAGATTCAAATTCAAGGTAGATTGTATTTCCATTGAAAATAGTCCGAACCAGTTCCAAAACTTAGTAGGTCTTGTAAATTTTATGGTACAGTGGTATCATACACTGTTCAATACCCCTTAACAGAAAGATGGATGGGATATATTGCATTTAGAGATGTGCTTTAAGAAAAGGTAGTCACTCCTCTGGAATGACAAACATTCTATTACTACAACGTGAGAGCTGTGTTTGTCTTTTTGCCTTTGCTTCCCAGAAGCCCAGGCTTTCATTCTCAACTGTAGCCATGAGTCAGATCGTGTGAGTGAACAACACAGCTCTTTTTACTTTATCCTAGAATATCTCATCATATACTTTTTATATAAGCCACTCTCAGGCTTCTTTAGACAAAAGCAAAAGGAAAAACTAAAAACAAAAGACTTCTACGTAATAAGGACAAAAGAATTACATTTTAATACAGCATTTTCTTTGGCCAGGTATAGTCAACTTGACAAGGTAGTAAAACTCAACAGAATCAAGCAGGGGGAAGGTGGTGTGGGGATGGGTGACAAGCTACCTAACGGGTACAACGAACACTATCTGGGTGATGGGCACACGTACATGTAGTAACCTTGACTTAAGCCTTATAAAAGTGATCCATGTGACCAAAAATATTTAATTTGTAGCTGCACAATACCCTGAAATAAAAAAGTAAAAGTAATAGTTAACTCATACTTTTCATTACAGATGCTCCTCAAATTATGAGGGTTTACACACCAATAAACTCATTGTAAGTTGAAAATATCCTATGTTAAAAATGCATTTAATACACTTAACCTACCAAACATCATAGCTAACAAATATCATAGCTTAGCCCAGCCTACCTTAAAAGTTCTCTGAACACTTACATGAACCTACAGTTGAACAGAATCATCTAACATAAAGCCTATTTTTTAATAAAGTATTGGGTATCACATGTAATTAGTTGGGCATGTGTATATACTGAAAGTAAAAAACAGAAATACAGTCTCTACCGCATGCGTACCACTTTCCTACCACCGTGAAGTCTAAAAGAAAAATCGTTAAGTTGGACTATCGTAAGTTGGGAACTTTCTGCATATGTTTTATGACGTGTATTATCTCATTTGATACTCACAAAAACTCTGTGAGCTGTATTACAGCTGCCTCTAGATGAAACCAAGCCAATGGTTGGAGAAAATAACTTATTCAAGGTCGTCTAAGTGGGTAAGTGGCAAAGCATTAATTCGAAGTCAGTTCTTCAAAGTCTATTATACCATTCTTCCAATACTGCACTTAGTTACGTTTTAATATTTGTAGAAAATTTTATAAATTTAGTGACACAGATGATTTCTTATTTATAAAAATAAAATATAACTTTTGCATTCAGTTTACTAAAAATTCAACATTGTCCAATATGATCAAGTAATTCTTCTATATCTACATGTATGACATTTCAAATTAAACATACATTGCTAAAATGCCAATGAAACCCTTCTGGACAGATAATATTAGGATAATTTGCATAATTGTGAACGTGTGTTGCTTGCCTGTTCCACATTCATTCATTCCTGGAGGAATTCACCACTGCTCCATCCCCCATAACCCAGCCAGTGAGTAAGTCAACGGCACCCTCAGCTCCTGGGGTGAAAACCTTGATTGTCTTAAGACCATCAACGCCCTGGCTCAATTCAGGTAGGTGCACATAACACAAATCAATCAGGTTTGATGGAACTTTGGTTGGGTTTTCCAGGAGAGAGGCCTCTCTGTGTTATATCTGGAAGCATGAGGAGTGTGGCAGGGAACGGGGGCAGCCACTGTGCTACCTCCAAGGAAGTGAGCCTGAGAAAGTCCATAGATCAAAGACTGCCAAGTGAGGACTGCTGGGGACTCTATCCGAGTCCTGAATCAAGCCTTGCTTAATGCAAAAACTACCTTGACAGTTCAATTAAGGAAGCCAATAAATTACAAATATAAATTATCTCTTTGTTTAAACCAGGATGAGTTGGGTTGTTCACAACATAGCTCTAAATAAAATATCCAGTAAGCCAATTAATATCCTTAGAGAAGTGTCACATTATCAGATTAAGTAGAATATAGGTAAAACTAGAAATTCAGAATGGCATACTCACGTCTGCTGTTTGAGCAATATAAATAGAAAGCGATTCATGAGGGGCAGGGAGATTCAGCACAAGGCAGGGGAAGGGAGGACAACTAAGGGAAAGGAAGTTAAGAGTAAAGGCTGAGAGAAGTGGGAACGCAAGCTGCCTGCAGAGGCATAAAAGGATAAAGG
The DNA here is from genome assembly GCF_027406575.1 of Nycticebus coucang. Classification (NCBI taxonomy): domain Eukaryota; kingdom Metazoa; phylum Chordata; class Mammalia; order Primates; family Lorisidae; genus Nycticebus; species Nycticebus coucang. Next base: position 58,370,740 of record NC_069788.1, read on the forward strand.
TTGAGTGCTCAGCTGAGATGGGAACGGATAACTTTACAATAAAGCCAATTAGCATAATTTGTTCACTTAGAACACTTGCAGGCAACACAACACACAGACTGAGTAGCGGTGTGGAACCCAAGCATCAGTATATTTTAAAGCACCCCCGGTGATTCTAATGTGCCATCAGGGTCCAGAGTCTCTGGAATGCAGCAGTCACCACTCCATGACAGGAGCTTGCACAGTCTTTATGTGGCTACAGAGAAAAGAAAAGACTGCTTTTATATCACTCCCCTTAATTTTATATGAAAGTAACATAATTGGGAATAGAAAAAATATACTTTAAATATGAAATATGGAAATCCTATGGGACCACTGTTGTACACGCAAGCTTTTCAATTCTCTGTGTGTGCATGAACTATAAAAGACACTCCAAAGAAACATAATTTACGGCACCTATGTAAAAGAGAATCAGACACTGGAAAAATATCATGCTCATTCTATTTAAAAAAAATACTTTTAGACAGGGTCTCACTCTGTTGCCCAGTCTGGAGTGCAATGGTACAATCATATCTCACTGCAACCTCCAACTCCTGGGCCAAGCAATTCTCCTGCCTCAGCCTCCTGAGTAGCTGGGACTACAGGTGTGCCCTACCATGACTAACTAACTTTTGAATAAAGTTATTTTGTACAGATGGGGTCTTGTTATGTTGCCTAGGCTGGTCTCAAACTCCTGGCCTCAAGAGATCCTCTTGCCTTGGCCTCCCAAAGTGCTGAGATTACAGGTGTGGTTTCTTCTTTAAATGACCTTCTATTCAATTTCTAGTATGTGTCAACCACTATACTAGTCCTCCAGGGCTCCAGACTTTACCAACACAGCTTTGTCCTCTGAAAGGTTTGTCATCCAGGGGACACAGATGGGCTCTGAAGGCAGGAAGGCATGGAGATTACGGGGTACTGGATCCAGAGAAGGTGAGAGGAGAGGAAGGGGAGATGACGCCCAGAGGGATGCACTGGCTCTGATTTCTGAGGGGGGAGATGAAACAGATGAATGAAGTAACCAGGGGTTCCAGAGACAGAACTCAGTTGAGCGCCGCAAGACCTGAGAAGTGGAGGAAAGGGAGCAAAGGTCAGGAGCTACTGGCCACAGAGAGCCCTGTGTGCTACGCTGGGCTTTGTTCCCTAAGTGACTGAGGGCCACAAAAGCCTTTTGTGCAGGGGGTTAACATAATATAAACTGCATTTTATAAGTATCCCCATCAAAGCAGTGGAAGAAAGGATTGGGTTTTGGGAGAAGTCAGTGAAAATGGAAATAGGAACATCAGTTTGAGAGAGATGAAGTAGTCTAGAGAAAAATGCCAAAGGTCTACTCTACACCATGGTAATGACAGGACAGAGGGTGAGGGCAAATCTAGATAAACCACAGGAACAGATGTGGGGAAATGTGAGCAATCAAAAGTAGTGGGTAAAGGGAGAGGGGGGACCCTGGAAGGCAAGCTGCTTTTGGCTTAGTAGCTGCAGAGATGCGTACATTTGGTTGCACATTACAACTGTAATGAGAACTTGTGAATGTTTAAACCTATCTTGTACAAAAAGGGAATGTGGAATCGCTAATCAGGCCTAGAGAGGTTTTTCTGATAGACCCGAGTGCCAGCATCTGCTGACCTTCAGGGGCACTCAGTTAGTGATAGCGGGGTAGCAATTTTAATCTGTTGTTCTAAGCCTTACTGCAGACCGTGACAGTATTTCAGTAAGAGATATTAGGTTTGCTTCAATTTTTCCGAGCAAATTTTTAGGTTTTGACCTTATCTTCTTCAAGTAAGTGAAAGGTGAGTGACTGTGAAGTCAGATAAACACATCAAACCTGAGTCTGCGATGAAAGTGGACTTTTATAACATGTGGGAGTGAACTTCATCCACATGGAGATGCTCACACAAGAGCAAAAGTGCTTTACTTCCTTCTATGCAGGGCCGAGAGCAGGGACAGGCTATGCTCTAAGAGGCTGAGCTTTAAATGAGACTCACTCAAGCACTATTAACTGAATATAAGGTAAGAATATCGCATTTAATTCTGAGTATACTCAGAACCATTTAGAGTTTTAAGGCCATGTAGAAGATGGGAAAATAATACGAGCCAGTAAACAGGGGCTATTTGTGGAACTTAAGTCCTCCCAGCTAGTCTTCATATTTGCCAGAGTTCATATTTTAGCCACGGCATACAAACCTCTCTACATAGTACACATATTCCTACACACAGGATCTTTATAAAAACACAATGTCTCTATTTCATATGTTCTCTTTTTGAAGTAGATCAATATTACATTTTACATTCCTAAAGATCAGAAACAGATGGAAACCCATGCTGTATGGAAACATCCAAATACCTAGAACCAACTTGAAGAAGGCAAAGTCTGTAGAGCCTAACAGTCTAATATGAAACAACTCCAAAATTCAAAAAGATGAACATAAAGGATAGAAACTCTATTCAGTAACAAAGACTTTCTCCCTTGTAATTAAGAAGAGAAAGAAGACTCAGAGGAGCTCACATTCAGTTAAAAAATATGTATATACATAAAAAGGTTTTATTTATTTATACTTTTTGGTAATGGATAAACTGAATAACAATAGTCTAACACTGGCCGGGTGAGGTGGCGCACACCTAGAATCCTGGCACTATGGGAGGCTGAGGCGGGGGGATTGCCTGAGTACAGTTCTAGCCCAGCCCAGCCTTTAGGAAGACCTCATCTCTACTAAAAATAGAAAAACTAGCTGGGCGATGTGGTGGGTTCCTATAGTCCCAGCTACTCGGGAACCAGAGGCAAGAGGATCTCTGCAGCCCTGGAGTTTGAGGTTGCTCTGAGCTCTGACGTCACAGCACTCTACCAAGGGAGACAAAGTGAGACTCTGTCTCAGAAAAACAAAGACATTATCAAGTTGTACAAACTGGATAATGTATTTTAAAAATGCAAATTCTAAAATGTAAGACTTACACAGAGCTTATAAAATTCTATTAGAGATTATGTACAGATTATGCAAAACATATTTTGACTCTTGTTTGGAAAACACTTTATGTCAGCAATATTCTAAAGAACCATTTTCAATTCAAACTTTTTAGTTTTATAAATGAAGGTTTTCAAATGTTTCAATTGAACTCCGTAAGGCTCGGTTATTTTTAAAATGCAACTACATGGTTGTAATAAGGTCTGGAGGTACTGGTGTGTACCTGGGTGGAAAAGGGAGAGGCAAAGACCCCAGAATGCCGAGACCCATGACCATGGCACCTTCTACTCAGGAAGAATTACGATCTCCATGCATTCCTCTAAAGTTTTAGAAAAGGAAACAGATTTATTCTTTCAATCAGAAAATATTTATAGTGCACCTCCCATCTGATGGGGAACAGCTCTGAACAAAATAGACAAAATCTCTGCTTACATTCTAGTAATTATAATTTTACACTCATAGTAACAACAACAGTTATTTATTGAAAATGTACTATGTAGTATGTACTAAGGTGGAGCCAAAATTCTAAAAACTTCACATAACTTTACTAGAGTCTATGAAATAGAGTATTGTTCTCATTTTACAGAGGAGGAGACGGAGGCAAAGAAAACCTAAATATCTTGCCAACGTCACATAACTGATGTAGAAGAGTCAGAAGTTTTGAATGTGGAGATAACTACAGAAAATCAAAGACCAAATTGCTCTATTTTTGTGGCTATTCCCAACAACTGACTAGACCCATAAGAGAAATATAAATTAAAACTGTAAGACACCCTTTTCCCTAATAGGGAAAGATTTTAAAAGTTAGCTGACATAGTGTTAGGGAGGGTGTGGGGGAGACAAGCACCCCCCCACACTGCTGGTGGGAATGCCCACTGGAACATCTTGTTGAGTTCCAGGCTCTGGCAGGCTCTATCATGATTTAAAAGCCTCACGCCTAGGATCTAGACACTTCACTTGCAGAGATTTATCCTACAGTTAATAGTTATACATGCATGAAATGGCAAGCTTGTGAGATTAAACACTACAGCACTGTTTGGAAGATCAAAAGATCAGAAGCCACTCAAAGATCCATCAATAAGAGTATAGTTAAACAAATATGGGAAACATCTGGTATAAAATACTATGTATACACAGCTATTTTTGTAAAAAGAAATGAGGTAGCTCTTTATGTACTAGTTGAAAATATCTCCAAAATCCACTGTAAAATGTAAAAAGAAACAGAAGAATTTGTAGCATGTTAACATTAAAATTTTTAAAAATCACATATCTATATAAAAACACATACCAACATTTCTATGAAGGTGTGTGTGTATATATGCATGAAATAACCCTAGCAGCATATGCACAAAGCCGCAAACAGTAGCTGCCCATAGGGGAGACTTTCTTTGAATATGGTATGAAGTCCGTGTATTCCTTACTTTATAATTAAAAACCAGTTAACAACCTTTGTACATTCTCCCACGGCTGTGGTTATCACTACTGAGACATTCCAAATACACACCGGCACAGATAGCACAAAACCAGGAATTGTAAGATGTGGTTTCAGCCCTGCATTTGCTGAGGGATGATGGGTAAGCGCCTGGTATAGTTACGGTACACAGATCCAAGGAAGAATAAAATACATTTCGTATCTGTAATATTAAATTCTAGCCCGTAATTCAAGGTATTCTCCTAGTGAGGGTGAGAGGAAAGAACAAGATATGATCCCTCTTCTCCAGACTTTCACAGCAGGGCAAGAGGAATAGTAATACCAATAAATAAACGTACAATAGCAAAATAATTATGATGTAATGTTTGTCATTCCATCCCACTGTCCCACTGGACTGTAAGCGTCCTAACCTAGTTACTGGGCCCATCTCCTAGGAAGCACCTCAAACGTTTGCTCAATGGAACTGAACCCTAAGAGCAGCACAAGTCAAATAATAAAGGCACACCCTGAGTACAACTCACAGTGGAAGCAGGAGGACACGACAATTTTGTGTGTGTGTCAGGAAAGATGCAAAGAAGGTGAAATTAAACTGAGTCTTGCAGGACAGACAAATAAGAAATGAACAGGCCTTTTCCTTTCCTGAACAACAGAGGTGGGATGGAGGAGGGGTCAGGGATTATGTAAGCTCTAAGGGCCTTCCCAGAACTATAGTTCTAAGATTCTTATCGGGAAGAAAGTACAAATTTACACTGAGCACTCAGTCAGCATGTGACTAACAGTGGCAGTGGCCTTTCCATGTCTCTACTGAAAACGAAAGAAGTAGCACAGCACATCATGCTGAAGAGCCCCCAAGTTACACTGCTTACACCACCTCAAGAACATAATGGAGAATAAAAAACAAGAACATTAAAAAATGGTGATGACATACAAAAGTAGGTGAAAAGACCTTGAATTATGGGCTGGAAGGTAACGTCATAGATATGAAATGTCTTTCATTGTTCTTCGGATCTGTGTACCATTCTTAAGAAAATAAGAATACAAAGAGGGGACGGAAGATAATCAGCAGGCTTGGGGAGAGAAAGTGAAAACAGAAAGCAAACCAGGGAAATGGTGGCTACTAACAGGGAGGGGGGAAAGAAGAGGAGAGGGAAAGAGGGGGGAGAGGAGGAAGAGAGGAGAGGGGAAGGGGAAGATGAGGAGAGGGAGAGGGTGGGAGAGGAGGAAGAGAGGAGAGGGGAAGGGGAAGATGAGGAGAGGGAGAGGGTGGGAGAGGAGGAAGAGAGGAGAGAGGAAGGGGAAGATGAGGAGAGGGAGAGGGTGGGAGAGGAGGAAGAGAGGAGAGGGGAAGGGGAAGATGAGGAGAGGGAGAGGGTGGGAGAGGAGGAAGAGAGGAGAGAGGAAGGGGAAGACGAGGAGAGGGAGAGAGGGGGAAGAGGAGGAAGAGAGGAGAGGGGAAGGGGAAGACGAGGAGAGGGAGAGAGGGGGGAGAGGAGGAAGAGAGGAGAGGGGAAGGGGAAGACGAGGAGAGGGAGAGAGGGGGAAGAGGAGGAAGAGAGGAGAGGGGAAGGGGAAGACGAGGAGAGGGAGAGAGGGGGGAGAGGAGGAAGAGAGGAGAGGGGAAGGGGAAGACGAGGAGAGGGAGGGGGGGAGAGGAGGAAGAGAGGAGAGGGGAAGGGGAAGACGAGGAGAGGGAGAGAGGGGGGGGAGAGGAGGAAGAGAGGAGAGGGGAAGGGGAAGACGAGGAGAGGGAGAGAGGGGGGAGAGGAGGAAGAGAGGAGAGGGGAAGGGGAAGACGAGGAGAGGGAGAGAGGGGGGAGAGGAGGAAGAGAGGAGAGGGGAAGGGGAAGACGAGGAGAGGGAGAGAGGGGGGAGAGGAGGAAGAGAGGAGAGGGGAAGGGGAAGACGAGGAGAGGGAGAGAGGGGGGAGAGGAGGAAGAGAGGAGAGGGGAAGGGGAAGACGAGGAGAGGGAGAGAGGGGGGAGAGGAGGAAGAGAGGAGAGGGGAAGGGGAAGACGAGGAGAGGGAGAGAGGGGGGAGAGGAGGAAGAGAGGAGAGGGGAAGGGGAAGACGAGGAGAGGGAGAGAGGGGGGAGAGGAGGAAGAGAGGAGAGGGGAAGGGGAAGACGAGGAGAGGGAGAGAGGGGGGAGAGGAGGAAGAGAGGAGAGGGGAAGGGGAAGACGAGGAGAGGGAGAGAGGGGGGAGAGGAGGAAGAGAGGAGAGGGGAAGGGGAAGACGAGGAGAGGGAGAGAGGGGGGAGAGGAGGAAGAGAGGAGAGGGGAAGGGGAAGACGAGGAGAGGGAGAGAGGGGGGAGAGGAGGAAGAGAGGAGAGGGGAAGGGGAAGACGAGGAGAGGGAGAGAGGGGGGAGAGGAGGAAGAGAGGAGAGGGGAAGGGGAAGACGAGGAGAGGGAGAGAGGGGGGAGAGGAGGAAGAGAGGAGAGGGGAAGGGGAAGACGAGGAGAGGGAGAGAGGGGGGAGAGGAGGAAGAGAGGAGAGGGGAAGGGGAAGATGAGGAGAGGGAGAGGGTGGGAGAGGAGGAAGAGAGGAGAGGGGAATGGGAAGATGAGGAGAGGGAGAGAGGGGGGAGAGGAGGAAGAGAGGAGAGGGGAAGGGGAAGATGAGGAGAGGGAGAGGGTGGGAGAGGAGAGGGGAAGGGGAAGATGAGGAGAGGGAGAGGGTGGGAGAGGAGGAAGAGAGGAGAGGGGAAGGGGAAGATGAGGAGAGGGGGAGAGGAGGAAGAGAGGAGAGGGGAAGGGGAAGACGAGGAGAGGGAGAGAGGGGGGAGAGGAGGAAGAGAGGAGAGGGGAAGGGGAAGACGAGGAGAGGGAGAGAGGGGGGAGAGGAGGAAGAGAGGAGAGGGGAATGGGAAGATGAGGAGAGGGAGAGAGGGGGGAGAGGAGGAAGAGAGGAGAGGGGAAGGGGAAGATGAGGAGAGGGAGAGGGTGGGAGAGGAGGAAGAGAGGAGAGGGGAAGGGGAAGATGAGGAGAGGGAGAGGGTGGGAGAGGAGGAAGAGAGGAGAGGGGAAGGGGAAGATGAGGAGAGGGAGAGGGTGGGAGAGGAGGAAGAGAGGAGAGGGGAAGGGGAAGATGAAGAGAGGGAGAGAGGGGGGAGAAGAGGAAGAGAGGAGAGGGGAAGGGGAAGATGAGGAGAGGGGGAGAGGAGGAAGAGAGGAGAGGGGAAGGGGAAGATGAGGAGAGGGAGAGGGTGGGAGAGGAGGAAGAGAGGAGAGGGGAAGGGGAAGATGAAGAGAGGGAGAGAGGGGGGAGAAGAGGAAGAGAGGAGAGGGGAAGGGGAAGATGAGGAGAGGGAGAGGGTGGGAGAGGAGGAAGAGAGGAGAGGGGAAGGGGAAGATGAGGAGAGGGAGAGGGTGGGAGAGAAGGAAGAGAGGAGAGGGGAAGGGGAAGATGAGGAGAGGGAGAGAGGGGAGAGAGGAGGAAGAGAGGAGAGGGGAAGGGGAAGATGAGGAGAGGGAGAGGGTGGGAGAGGAGGAAGAGAGGAGAGGGGAAGGGGAAGATGAGGAGAGGGAGAGAGGGGAGAGAGGAGGAAGAGAGGAGAGGGGAAGGGGAAGATGAGGAGAGGGAGAGGGTGGGAGAGGAGGAAGAGAGGAGAGGGGAAGGGGAAGATGAGGAGAGGGAGAGAGGGGAGAGAGGAGGAAGAGAGGAGAGGGGAAGGGGAAGATGAGGAGAGGGAGAGGGTGGGAGAGGAGGAAGAGAGGAGAGGGGAAGGGGAAGTTGAGGAGAGGGAGAGAGGGAGAGAGGAGGAAGAGAGGAGAGGGGAAGGGGAAGATGAGGAGAGGGAGAGGGTGGGAGAGGAGGAAGAGAGGAGAGAGGAAGGGGAAGATGAGGAGAGGGAGAGGGTGGGAGAGGAGGAAGAGAGGAGAGGGGAAGGGGAAGATGAGGAGAGGGAGAGGGTGGGAGAGGAGGAAGAGAGGAGAGAGGAAGGGGAAGATGAGGAGAGGGAGAGAGGGGGGAGAGGAGGAAGAGAGGAGAGGGGAAGGGGAAGATGAGGAGAGGGAGAGAGGGGGGAGAGGAGGAAGAGAGGAGAGGGGAAGGGGAAGACGAGGAGAGGGAGAGAGGGGGGAGAGGAGGAAGAGAGGAGAGGGGAAGGGGAAGACGAGGAGAGGGAGAGGGTGGGAGAGGCGGAAGAGAGGAGAGGGGAAGGGGAAGACGAGGAGAGGGAGAGGGTGGGAGAGGAGGAAGAGAGGAGAGGGGAAGGGGAAGATGAGGAGAGGGAGAGGGTGGGAGAGGAGGAAGAGAGGAGAGGGGAAGGGGAAGATGAGGAGAGGGAGAGAGTGGGGAGAGGAGGAAGAGAGGAGAGGGGAAGGGGAAGACGAGGAGAGGGAGAGGGTGGGAGAGGAGGAAGAGAGGAGAGGGGAAGGGGAAGACGAGGAGAGGGAGAGGGTGGGAGAGGAGGAAGAGAGGAGAGGGGAAGGGGAAGACGAGGAGAGGGAGAGGGTGGGAGAGGAGGAAGAGAGGAGAGGGGAAGGGGAAGATGAGAGGAGAGAGGCAAATCATAAAAACATTAACTATATCAAATTAAAATTTTAGTATAAATTAGAATAAAATGTGTCAATAAGAAATAAAAAGTGAGTAATAGAGCCAAACAAATAGGTTAAAACGAATCCCTACTCTCAATAAGCCTAAACCGCACTAGAGTGGTTTTATGCATAGTAGCTGGGCTCTTGTTATATTTTATAGTAATTAAAACTGCAACAGTCTCCTTTTGACCTATGCGTTTACCATGTAATGATAGGCAAATTCAGAACAATCTGAGTCCTTAAAATTCCTTTATTTTTATTTGACACATGTGCATTTAAGACACCTCTGAAATTGTGAAAGGTACCCAAAGGCAGAGTGTTGAATAATGGAAAATATCAACAGTCATTAAGAGAAGCTGGCTAACTTACTTTTTTCCCAGAGGCTAAAACTCTCCAGTTTCCCAATTTTAGGAGCATTAATGTATACATTTAAAACATGCCATAAATGTTAACTGTAATCACGTCTTCTTAATCTTGCCCCCAAACCCTAGAGAGAATAAATTATTGGCCCATGGAAATACTTTCATCTCATTCGTCTTTGTAAACACAAGTCTGGAAATTGTTCTGTGCAACCTTGGCTCTGTACTGCAGGCCGACAATCATCTGTGCTGTTAATGATATGTTGAGGAAGACAAAGGCAGGCCTGGGGAGCCCCTTGCAAACAGCATCAGCCCACACTCCACCAATCCCAGGTCCCTCCACAGTCTGAGAACTTGAGCGAGAGAGCAAAAGAAGTAACAGCCTCCTCACTTCTCCAGGGAGATCGCCTATCTTCACTTGTTTCAAGCACAGTGGCACCGATGTTCTCAGGATATCGCAATAAAAATAACTCCAGCTACAGAAGTCATCAAGTATATTTTAGGATAAGAGGTATTGCTGAGGAAAGAAAAACCCTACACTTTTTAAGGGAGGAGATTTGGAAATATTCTTCTTTGAAAACATCGTATGAGCCCTTTTTATATCCCTTTCTCTTTGTACCTTCCAAACAATTTTCTAAGCAGGTTTCCCAGGTTAAAATGTTGTCATAGACTTGAAAGAACCAAAGTCAATAAAAAGTTGTTTTCTCTTGTTATATAAACTAGTAAAAGTGTGAAAAACTGTATGTGACACAGGTGTTGGCCTCTGATGGGGAGGCTGGGCCAGGACACACAGATGGGATGAGGAGCAGGAAGAAACCTCAGGCCTTCACACCAAGAGAGAGGGAGTCATGAGATCATTTCTCGTTTCACTCCTTGGTAGATATTATTTTCCTTTTTGTCTTTCAAGTTTCTATTTGCCCAAGTGAAATGTATGATACACATGCAACTTGGCTTGCCAGCTAAAAACAGGGCACGAAGTTAAATATAAATTACAATGAATAAATTCTTAATATCAGCATGTCCCACATGTTGCATTAGCATGCTTATACTAAAAGAAATACTGTTTATCTAAATTCAAATTTAGGGCTGGGTACCGTGGCTCACGTACTTGGGAGGCCCAGGTGGGAGGATCACCGAAGCCAAGCAAGACCCTGTCTCTACACAAAATTTAAAGGTTAGCTGGATGTGGTGGCACCTGCCTCTAGCCAGCTACTCAGAAACCTGAGGTGGGAGGATCACCTGTGCCCAGAAGTCTCAGGTTAGTGTGAGCTGTGATTGTGCTACTGCACTTTAGCGTGGGAGACAGAGTCAGACACTGCCTCTATAAAAACTCTAATTTAACTTGAATGTCCCATATTTTTATTTGCTAATGCTGGCATGAAACAGGCCTACTTGCTAAGCAGATAATGTGCTAGCCACGTTCGTCCTTTGGTGATGAGAAAGGTTGGTAGGTACACACTGGTGTGGGAAAACATAAAAGAAAGAGTTGATAGGGTCGCAGAAGTACTTGGACCCTGACATTGTCAAGAGAGAAAGGGAATGGTGATTCATCTGAACTGGGGGCAAAGACTGAAGGCCGAGGACAAGCCCGGTGGGGGACTGCTAGCACAGCAGGGGCACACAGCCCGGGGACGGGTGGTATACTCTGGCTTCTGGTACAGTGTCGTTCCCCGTTGCCCCTTGGCTAGTTTCTTTCTTATGCTAGTCAATTTCATATAGGCTGTACATAACCAGTGACGTAAAAACTGGGATACTTTTAGGCTTGATGAATAGTTTGAAAATACAGTAACTGCCATATCTACATCGATCTTTTGATTCCTTTTTTATCAGTTCTTTTATGTTGAATGTTAACCAAGGATGTGACCATGAACTTTTGCTTTCCCCTGTTACTGATGCTCCTGGGAGTGCCAGGAGTGCCTGGGAGTGCAGGGGAGGGGAGAATATGCTACTGGGTAGGACCTTCCTAAACAAAGACCTTGGGACCTTCCCAACTTGTGCTCATAAAAGGGAGTCACAGATGCTAGGGGTGATCAATGGGACAGAATGGCATTGTACCTTTCTAACCACCCTGCTTCCACCTTCCCATCTCTGGGTACAGTGACCTCAGATGATACTCACAATTTTTCTTAGTGTTGAGTCTATTTCTCTGGCTTGGCTGTTCCTGCGGTCTTGCCCCTTTCTAAGCTTCCTCCCTCCAGCTTCCATGGTAGGGGAGTCAGGGAGGAAAGCAAGCAGGACAGGGTTCTTGGAGAAACCCAGGTCCCAGTGGTGCCTAATAGTCACCTGTTAGTCTTTGCATGATATTTGCCCCAACTTCCAACCTAAATCATGGTTTTTAATGTTGAATTAATCAGGTTGGGGAAGTTTGCAGGTGAGGGTGGTAGCTTTTAGGACAGGCTTGATGCTTCATGGTCTGATTTACTGGGCAGTCATTCAGTAGAATCCTCAATGCTTCTGGCATCTACTTCCATTCTCTGTCTCTCTATATTCTTACTCATGCCTCTGTTTCCTTTCTCCCTTTTTTTATTTTTTAAGAGTTGGATGTTTTACTATGTTGTCCAGACTAGAGTGCCTGGGCTATTCACAGACATGATCATACAGCACTTCCACCCTGAACTCCTAGGCTCAAGTGATCTTCCCGCGGCAGCCCTTGAGTAGCTGGAACCAGAGGGGTGCACCAGTGGACCCAGCATACCTCTTCTTCCATGCGGGGTCTACCTACGTAAATTTAGCCTGGAGTTGGGGTATGAACTCCGCAGTTAGAGTGCTCCGTAACTTACTAGCTGTATGACTTGGACAGTTATTTAATCTCTGTATCTCAGTTTCCTCATCTGTAAAATAGGGCATAGTAAGAATATTCACCTTATAGGGTTGGTATAAAGAGTAAATGAGTTGTCTGTGTATGTAAATCTTTGAGAATAATGCCAGTGATGTGAATTAAATGATTGTTTTATTATGGTAATAATCATCCTAATAAAGGTCTACTCAGATTTCATTGTCTCTGTCAATCCTCAGGGTAATGGGCAGAGTAGAGTTCTGCCATCTGTGGGTATATGGATCTGTCATAAAAATCTCTGCCATTTGTTACATACTTCCATACCATCCATCTCTGCAGCTGCAGGAACAAAATAAATCAACGTGTAAAAAATAATGTTTAATTTTTAGAAAAATACCACATTATAAGAAAAAGGGAAAAATACATAGGGATGATATCAAAGTTAAGCTCAAGGCAACATGCTCTGCTACTCAACTTAATCACAAACTGATGAGGGTTAAAATGAGGAAATGCTTTTGGATGGGGCTGGCATAGATCAGGATGCAGAGTGGTCAGAGATACCCGCTGCTGATGCAGGAAACACGCGGAGCTATCACTGTGTCTTGGTAATGATTATACGGTCACCTTGAGAGGGGACATGTTTTAATATGTGAAAGCACAGATTTTACACCAAAAGAGCTTTTCAGTATGCTCTTTATATTGTGACTGGGTTATTTATTGGCTGTAGAGTGAAGTTGATGAAAGAAATTTTCCATTTATTGAAGTACTCACTTCCCTTGTCTTAAGCATGGTTTTAGTATTAGGTCACGTGTCAATGTAACAATAGGGAAACTCAATCAAACATTTATTCAATTGTTCCTGACATTTGGCAACATCCCTAAAATTACTTTTTAAATACATTTTTATTTTTGCCAAAGATGGGAAATAGAGTTAAGTGCACAAATGGCTTTGGACAATCTGCTGCAGGGAACTGTTTTAAGCATGGCGTAAACATGCCAAATCAATAACTTGTTTCTTTATCTGCATGTGCCATGAAAATCTGGCTATCATAGAGTGCCGGATCCATTAAAAACTGAATTTGCTATTTCCAGACAGCAGATAGCTCAAAGCTCCACAGGGCCAGCAGGCAATAATCCAAACTCACATCTCTCTCTCTAGAAGAACAACTCAAAGCACTCTGTTGCTACATTATGTTATTCAAAGCACAGGGGATAATGAAGGCTTGACAACAGCGCGGCTGCCTCAGGATCTAAGGAAACGGTCATTATTCTTCAAACATAAAGAGCTGGGTGAAGTGACTTTTATAATTTTAAATCACTAGACAAATCTGATTAACAGAGAAATGTAAATCAATAAATGATTTCTGAGGGCGGCGCCTGTGGCTCAAGGAGTAGGGCGCCGGCCCCATATACCGGGAGTGGCGGGTTCAAGCCCAGCCTTGGCCAAAACTGCCAAAAAAAAAAAAAAAAAAGAAAATAATAATAAAAATTAAAAAAAAAATGATTTCTGAAATGAAATTGTCCCTTTTGCTTAGGAGGTATGATATACGCACTTACGGTGCTTGGTGTCATACAGACTACTAGTCTCTGAGGGAAGAAAGGACGGTGGCATCACCTAAGACTTTTGCTGCATTCTTGTATGCTTCTCCCCAAAGCTGCAGAAAACACTACTTTCCATTTTTATATATAATATTTCATTATATGCCAGTAGATATGAATTCCTGGACATGTTGGTAAAAACAACTTTTCTTAAAGTAGTCTTAGGAAGTGTGGATTTCTGAAATACATACCAATTTTTTGTGTGTATTTAATACTACAATTAAAAATCCATTATACTGAACCACTACTGACAATTATTCCACTCAAGTTATGCCAAGAACAATCTTTAAGAGAAAAATATAATAATAAATCTCAAAGACTATAGTATTTCTACAGTATCCGGTTATATGAATAAATAGTTCAGGGTAATACTGATTCTGCTCTCCTCACCTTCTCATGCTCACACACATTTTCTGCCCCTTGTCCACCCACCAGGCAGTGGTTTTCAACCTTTTTTATCTCACAGCACACTTGACCCTACAGTTAAACTTCTGCGGCACATTTAAATTATATTGATCAAAAAGTAGTAAAAAAAAGAATAATATACTTACTATACTTTGAACATCTTCTGAAAATAATTTAATTAGTGATCTTTAACAATTTTGTGGTACACCTAAGATCCTCTCACGGCACATTGAAAATCACAGCTCTAGAGTAACACTTCATTTCTCCAAGCTTGTTAAGAACCAGTTGTTCCCAAGAGAGTTTCAATATAAGCAAACGTTATTCCTAAAATATCAGCGTCTCTAAGACTAGGCTACACAGGGTCCAGGGCAGGCCCTTTGTGCCTCAGTGTGATGTGTTCAGCTACAGAACTACCAGGTTTATGAATTTGTAGTAAAAGATTGGCATAGATTACTAAGTCATAAAAATGGGGGTTAGTTGTGCCATTATTTTGTGCGTGTAATTCTGTAACATAACAATTATCACACTCAGCAAAAAAGGGGGTTACTTCTGCCAGACCCTGTATATCTCTGTACTATTTTTAAACAAAACATCTGTTTCTTGATGTAAAGTAATCCGGATTATTTTACCCTGGGGCTACTGAAATGTACAGGATATCTGGGTATTTGGGTCTAAATTAAGTGGTCTTGGGCAGCTGCACTTTCAGAGTCCCTCTGTTAATGACATATTGGAGTTTTATGGTCCGTCCTTGCTTTCATTTAGTGTGCTGTCACTCGTTACTAGAGCACTCACTTCTTGAAACAATAACTACCCTCTTTTTAACTGCTGTTAGGGTTGACAGAGTTTGGGAAACCAGGCATCTATGCTTGCTAGGCGTGATATAAAAAAGAAGGGAGGACGATTTTGTGGATGGGGACTCAAGTAGTAATGAGCTGGGGGAGAGACTGAAACAGTAATTAGAACAGTCTGGGCCCAAGTTGGCTTTTGTGGAAATTGTGAGCTATATTTTAAACAGCAGAAAGTGCTGCCCAGAAGATGAGTATTTGTATTCTTTCTATGCACAGGCTAATTTATCAAGTACATTCATATATAATAACTATTTTAGACACATACAAATTTCTTTACAGTTCAGTTGAAAAGTGTCTATGTATACAGAAAGATTTTTTAAATAATAGTAGTCACCAAAGAAAAGCCCACTTCATCAACACAGAAGTTACATAATGATGTTTCTTCCCAAGTGTGTTGACTGATTTATGTAGGAAAATTATTTTTTATTTTTTATTGTTTTTGAGATAGAGTCTCACTTTGTCGCCCTCAGTAGAGTGCTGTGGTGTCACAGCTCACAGCAACCTCAAACTCTTGGGCTTAAGTGATTTTCTTGCCTCAGCCTCCAAGCAGCCATAATGCCCAGCTGTTTTGTTGTTGCTGCTGTTGTTGTTGCAGTTGTCATTGTTGTTTAGTTGGCCCGGGCTGGGTTTGAACCCACCAGCCTCAGTGCATGTGGCTGGTGCCGTAACCATTGCACAGGCGCCAAGCCTATGTAGGAAAATTATTAATATCTTAAGTTACTGAAAGAAAATGAGAAGCCCACTTCACAACACAAAACAGTAACAGGGACTACCTGTTAAAGACCCACTTTTAATGGTGGAGTATGTGTTAACTCAAACAAATTAAGTGTGTTTGGGAACTTACTCTATTTTGCAGATGTTAAAAATCAATATAGACCAAAACAGAATTTCCTAACTTTTTCCTTTCCCAAGCATTTTCATTTTTTATATTAACTTTTTACATTAGCAGATTATAAACATCTGTGTTTAGCTAATAAACTTAGATTTCCCCTTGAACACATAATTCTGATAAAATCTAACAAAAAAGAAAGACAGAAAAGGAGAGATTTTTTTTATGTGCGTGGCAATGTTTCCTTCAGGCCAAGGACGCATGGTGCACGCTAATTTGCATGGCTTTAATAAAAGTGTTCCAATGAGAGTCTGCACTCATTTATCTGTAACTCATTCAAAAGAAAAATGCAACTCCAGATTGACTTTCTGTGACCCCTAAGTCCTTCAGCCCTGTAACTTCCCTTGATAGTTGGTGCACTGTGTTTTCAGCAACTACAAGCTATGTGTATTCTCTGCTTATTAAGTAACAGAGGAGGGAATAGAATGCGTAAGGCAGAACCAGATTACTTGCTGCTTTGGGTTCCCTTCACTTTATTGGGACAGATAAACAGGAATTGGTTTTTGTCAAGCCTTTTTGTACAAGTCCTTTTTTATCATAAGAACTCCTGAAAACAATTTTCAAAAATGGTCATGGGATCAGAGACAACAGTCCAAAATTAAATTCTAGTCTCAAACAACATTGCTCAGTGTAAGAATCAAGTATTTCCATTCTGAGTACACATTTTGCTCTGAGCTTTATTTGCTTTTTTGCAACAGCATTTAGGAGAAAACCAACTGACCATTTACAACCTAAACAATGGCTTTAGGGTATGATTAAGAAATGCACCTGGCCTCACTTAAGGGACATGTTTGTTTAACCTGGTGACTTTCTTGTGTCTGGGGTCAGGCAGGAATCTTGGCTGCAGGGTGGCAAGAAGAACAATAGAACTGGCTCACTGAGAACCAAACAGCGGCCTCTGTGCCCTCCGTAATTACAACGGTTCTAACAGTTTCTAGTAGGCAAGGCTATCAGTTAAGTGACCCACTATAATTTGGGATGAAACCCCAGGAAATTTTGCCAACTTTAGAGCAGGAATTGCATTTCTGAGTTTACTCAGCATAAGGAACCCACTGAAATGCTGAGTATCCTTTCTTTGGCTTGTCAAGGGAAAAGTTCACACTAAAAGGAATTTGGCTAGTGAGGAAAAGAACATCAGAACATTCACTCCCAGGAACAGACCATAGTTTATTTTACTTTGCATCTTTTTTTTAATGAAAAATTTTAATCATATAGAAAATATACAGAATAGAACGAACTCCCACAAACCCATCATCCAGTTTTGATGGTCATCAACATGTGATCAATTTTATTTTACTGTATACTATCTACTCTCTTTGAATTTTTAAAAAGCAAATCCTAGACAAAGGATATTATATTTTATATAAACTTTCACTGCAACATTTGTATATATCGTCCTAAAGATCACTCCAGAAAACTCCTTGAACATGAGATGTTTAAACCAACTTTAACCGCATCTTGTAAAAAATTTACACAAAACCTATCTGCCTAGAAAACTAAGTTGTTTGAATATAATTGGTAATTAAAACGACAAAATGATTTGAAACACAACCCTCTATTAATTTATTTATGGAGAAAAAAAGCAACATTTTCAGATTGAGAAAACAGTACAAGTTACTTTATCCCTATGGTTCCGGTCTTCCTAGACATCCAATAAACAAGAGACCAGTTTATAAGTAATATGGTTAGATTTGCCTGGATAGAGCTTAGGAAAACCAGAGGAGGCTACAAGGGGTTCAGGAGCTGCCTAGAACAAAATTTTTCCCTTTCCTTCACTGCACACATACAGAATAAAACAGAATGCCATCAGGCCAGACCCCAGGAGCTTCAGAAAGCACTCATCAAGCAGTGTAGCTACTTTCAGTAATTTATTACCCAACTTAAAGCAAAGATCAAAAGGATCTCCATCTAGCATTTATATTCAATTCCTCATTGCCTGATGACTAATTTGTAGGGGAATGAAGGGAAGCCAAAATAATCTGAGGTGACTTTGATACAGTGCCACAAAGGATATGAAGAGGAAGCTGGTAGAAGTTGCAAATGGCTAGGTTCCATTAAGAGTTCTAATAAAAGAATAATGGGATTTCCCTTAACTGTGAATTAAAAAATGTTAGAAGTGGGCAAAATTGAGACAAGTCAGGCAAAACCTTTGATTTGTCATAGGCTTTTGTTTGTGTGTATGTGTGTGTGTGTGTGTGTGTGGTTAAAGATTAACTGTAGCCACTATTGCACTTATGTTAATTAAATGGCTTCGTCATAAAAAAATGCACTGTTACCAGCAGAAATCTGGCCAATCTCATTCCTTTGCTGTTATATTACTTATCAGCCTGCGCCTTCTGTCTGCATCGTCAGACACTATTGGCTTTCCCAGTGCCTTTCAAACAAATTTCTGTATTTTGCAAAGTGACTGATTTGACTTGAAAAATGGAACTCAAAAGATACAATTTTTAGTATTGTGTATCACCATGGTCACATGGAGCATAAACACCTCTTTTACATGTTTTTGGTGCTTAAGTCAATTGGTCACTATAGAAACACTAGAAGCTATTCACGTTTCTTCAATTTCTATGAACTGACATAATTTTTTCCTCTTGAATCCAGACATCTCTGTATTCTCAACTGAGGAAAGTAGTTTTCACACTACTTATTTTGGCTAGTTAAAAAATCCCTACCACATGTCTCCCTGTAAATTCACAGATAAAGATTTAGGTTCATATTAGCATTTTAACAGTGTAAATTTTTTGTTTACTTCTGAAATCACCTCGAATTAACAGATTTACTGGAAGCGTACATGGCATAGAAGTTTTGTACAAGTCTCAGAAATCTTGTAATATATTTCCCCATGAAGATGTAGTGTTAAGCATTTTTTTAAAGAGTCTTTATCTTTTACAAATACGTGGTGAAAAACCAGAAGTGAAAAGCTTTTGGAAATTCTTCAGACATGGAGGGTAGAGTGTATGGGGTATAAATGAAACTCGATTTGTTATGCATCTATAAAGCCATAGTCTGGGGACATGGGGTGGTTATGCTATTTGGTCTTCTGTGTAGCTAAACTTTTGGCAGTGGGTATTTCAGATATAATGCTATGCATTGACATTTGTCAGGATTTTAATTTAGGAAAACAATTTTCTATCAGGAGCAATGGAGAACCAAGTTTTGGCACTCAACATTTCAACTGTCTTTACCAATCCAAAAACCAAGTTCATCCACCAGAGTGGTTGGAAAAAAAAAAATCAAAAAGTAACCAAACAAAAAACACCCCCAAATCCATTTTCACAGTATTGGAGATTTCACGTAACTAGATTTTAGCATGAATAAAATATAATTATTTTAGTTTAGAAATATGAAATTTCTGTTTTCTTTCAGAGGGATAGAGTTGAAAATTAAAACTGAAAGACAAATGTAATTAGTAAGTGCATTTCAGGATCACCATATATCGGTAAAAATTATGCTATATAGTCAGAAAGACTTGTAATACCCAATATAGTAACAGCGTGCTTCTCTTACCTTGTGATCATATGGATTGTAAGAATGAAATACCCGAGAAAGATCTTTTGTCCTTTGCTTTTTCTGTGGGGGAGAAAAAAAACAAACAATTGAATTGACAGCTGATAAAAAGAAAAACATGTGTGCGTCTCTCTCTCCCTCTCTCTCTTATCTATCTAAATAAAGCTTTTGTTTAGAGAGTCTTCCTTTGTGCCAACTGAGGAGTCACATGGATGTGATTAGAAACCGAAGTCACTTGATAGTTTATGTGGGTCACTGCTGAGGAGCAGCCAGGCAACCTCTTCCTAGAAGGTTTTATAATTAAAACACTAATCACCATCAACATCTCTATTTAAAAATGCATAACTCAGAGACTAAAAGGAGGAAAAAAAAACTGAAAAGAAAGAAAACTCAATACACATTTAAGGTACTTTCAATTACATTGTAATACCAACTGCTGATGCTCAGAATTAGGCATGGGCATGCATCCATCTAAGCACCTCTCAGGCTTCCTGGTCATAGCTTCAGTCTCTCTGCTTGAGCCTCAGCCTGCAAATGTGAGGACACCTTCGTTCCATCACTGCTGCAGAGTCCAGGTGCCTTGCATGGTGTTTTACATGCAGTAGGCACTCAGTGAATATTGGCTAACTTAATAAATAAAGAAGTTTATCTGGGTTAGACAGTAGTTATATTAGTTATAACTACTAATATCTGTAATGATGACATATGCGTCCCATATATAACTATGCAAAGGGAAGGCTCCTTTTACTTCTAATGATGGAGTTTTCTCAAGCTGAACCCAGGCACTACCGTCCCCTCTCCACTCCTGCTCCCCAGTGTCTGTGACAAGCAAGAAGTCTGGGGTTCTCTATTACACCCAACTGTAAAAGCAACTTGTTTTCTCATCCACTGTCATCTGTACATCTCCCACGGTCGCTATGAACAATCTGTCTCTGGTTCCAAATCTTGTAGGCATATATAAACATTATTATTATTATTTTCAAAGAAAGGAGATCATTGTACGTACAGTCATCCCTTGGTACCCGCTCCCCCAAGACCAAAATCTGCTCAAGTCTCTTATAAAAAATGACTTAGTACTTGCATATAACCTATGCACATCTTAAATACTTTAAATTACCTCTAAACTGCTTATAATATCTACCATAAGGTAAATACTATGTAAATAGTTGGTATACCATAGTTTAAATTTGCATTTTTTAACTGTTATACTTTTTTTTCCTGAATATTTTTGTTCCATAATTTGTTGAATCTGCAGACGTGAAACCTGTGGACATGGAGGGCTGACTGCAATTCCCCCCACCCCCCACTCTTCACAATTCATCCTTGTCAAGCTTCTATGCTTGTGTACTCATATACAGATCGGCATCCCTTAGAGAATTCCTGAAGTCCAAAACTCCATTTTCTCTAATTCATTTCAAATTTTAAATATAATGGTAATCTTTGCACAAATACCTTTGCCAGCCTGAGAGTGTGCATTTAAAAAAAAATACAACATTGGACAATTAAGTTCATGAACTCATCCTAGATAAAGGGCTATAAACCTCATTGCTGAATATCACTACGGTCACCTTTGAAGTACTTCCATCTGGTAGCAAAGATGGGAGGATCATTGAACTCCGGAGTTCAAGACCAGCCTGAGTAAGAGTAAGATCCCATCTCTACTAAAAACGGAAAAAAATTGGCCCTGTGTGGTGGCTAATTAACTGCCTGAGGTCCTAGCTCCTTGGAAGGCTGAGGCAAGATTGCTTGAGCCCAGGAGTTTGAGGTTGCTGTGAACTATGATGACACCACTGCAGTCTAGCTGGGGCAACAGAATGATATTTTCTCTTAAAAAAAAAAAAATGATGGAGGTCCAGTTAAACTGTCACCTCCACTCACACACTATACCAATTTCTTCTCTTACCAAGAGTGACTCGAAGAAGGACTCATGACTGAAGTTGGGAATTCTTGATTTCCCTCTTCCATCTAAAGGTTAGAACATTCATAAATTTATAGACAAGATCAAACATTTTTAGAAGAGAAATTGAATGTTTTCCAGCTGCTGATTATAGAATTTCCTATATTTATTTCTTGTCCCTCGTGAAGTTAGCCCACTATTACATCTTAAAATTCTGTTTGTCCTTACCACTGCCCCTATCTTGCTTCTGGTTCTACTCTGATTTCTTAACCAGAGACTGGGCTGCTTCTGTGTTCACTTATGAATGAATCCTTGCCTGGTATCCTGTGTCCTAGTCCTGCCTCCTCCAGTGTCCTCAAGAACGTGTCCATCACATCTATCCCCAGGGCCAAACACCCAGGCAGATCCTTGCCTGAGTTCTATCTGGTCTGCATCTACCGGGCTAAGCACTTGGATCTGTTATTAATTTGGTTTCTGCATTAAGGTTATTTGTACAGAAAATTTTTCCATGGACCAGTTTCCCTATTTCAGAACTCCTTGAAATCACTTGGCCTTGTTGCCACATTGACACTCATGGAAGTGTCCGTCCTGCAGCTTAGCTGAAATTCCCATCTCCTCTGTCCACCTCTGAGTGCTGCTTCTGACCATGTAACTCCAAAATGATTAACATCCCTTTTCCTCTGGAGAGCAGAGATGCATCTGTAAGATGATTGCAAACAGTTCTCCCAGCTAATGAAATGTTGGCACTATCAGCCTTGGAACCTGCTTTGAACAGGTCACTTGCCCATCAAAGTTGCCTTAGCTTATAATTTTCTCTTTCCTTTCTATACACCTACTTAGTTGGTATAACATTTCTTGGCTTATACTTCAGTCAGAAGAAAAATGATGAATACTAACACTTCCTTTGGTAGAAGACTTCATATAAAATCCTGGAGAAATTTTTTTCAGAAGGGAAGTTATGCTAGGGAAGACAAAATAGGCAACATGTCAGCATTCGACTTAGGAGATGTCCCAAGGACTGAGCCGTTTCTGAAATGGTTCAGATACCAGCTTGAGTTGCCAGGTGGATGAGGAATATTCGTAAGTTGTTCTGTGTGATCTTTTTATGTGTGGTTTGATTTTATATCTCTATTTTGATAGATGAAACCTACACACGCTTTTTATCATAAGCCATCTCAATTTGAGGAGGAAAGCACAGTATAGGCAAATAACACTATATTATTCTCAAAGCAGCCAGTGAGGAAACAATGCCCTATTTTCTGACAACAAATTTATCAGATATAAATACAGTGGAGTTTAATCTATGACTACTGAAGATTTTATGCATTAGTACAGTTAACTCAAAAGTACTGCTTTTCTTCCTGTGAGGTCATACGGCCCAGAGGTGTATCTTCTGGGATCCAGAACAAGGGTTGGCAAAGTATGGTCCATTGGCCTATGCAGACTATCATCTGTTTTTGAAAATAAGATTTTCTTGAAACATGGCTACATGCAGTTATTTGTTGCTCTCTGTGATTGCTTTCATGCTATAGTAGCAGAGAAGAGTAGTTACAACAGAGACCACATGGTCCATAAACCCTAAAGTACCCCATTTCCCCGAAAATAAGACATCCTCCGAAAATAAGACCTACTTACAGGAAAGAGAAGACGTCCCCTGAAAATAAGACCTACTGCATCTTTGGGAGCACACCTTAAAATAAGACACTGTCTTATTTTCGGGGAAATAGGGTAGTAACCATCTGGCCCTTTACAGAATCTAGAATTGCTGTTCCTGACAAATCTACTTCTGAGAAGAGTCCCTTCGCCCCACACTAACTGAACTAACTGTCTAGAAAAATTCCTTGCTCCCTTCCGCTTGGTCAGTGAAGATAGTTCAAGAGCGCATCATAACCCCTATTAGGTATCCCAATAATTGGGATGAATATACGAGACATAATAGCCATTAGTTGTCTTGTTTTCAGGATTTTACCTTTGGTGCACTCTTATAGACAGGTGGAGAACATTGCAGATTGGTTTCTAGAGCATGCTGAATTAGAGATGGGGCTTTCAGAGCCTTCTGATGACAGTTACTCTGAGATGAGATACTTTACTAAGCTCTAGAACTAAAGCCACACAGCAGGCTTCATGTGCAAGTCACTAAACCATGGCCATTATGACTAGTAAGCCAGTTTCTCCTATGTGGGTAATATTAAAAGTGCTATTCTACAAAACTTGTTGAGCCTTGCTAGCAGCTGTTTTAACTGAAACTAAAAGCTGAGCCAAACACGGAATAATTAGGTATTTTCCTATTGCATCATAGTGCATGTCTAAATTACCTCCCAATTTTTAGCCTGTTAAAACAAACATCTCAGTCATGCAGCCACCTGTTAATTCTCCAAGTGTTTAAAAGGTAAACGTGTTAAACAAGTTGTGTGATGAACTCGTTAATGAGGGTGGTCAAAGTACAGTGAGCATAGCAAACATTTTTCCCAGAATCGTACGCAGTACCTTGAGGTCCCCTGCATCATTAATCCCCAGGCACAGGCCACAGAGATGATGGGTTATTTAAAAGTAACTGCATGCTCAGTCAGTCCTATAGTCTATGTGGGCTGCAGTTGGTGGTTTTTTTTTTTTTAAGAGGCAGTATGCAAGCTTGATAAAACTTCTAGATTCCTGAAAAACTAAGCTTCCATAATCTCCATCCTGTATGTACTTTGTTAATTGCTTCGTTCCACTCTTAAAGGATAAAAAACACTGAAGATCTCTTTTTTCTTATACTCATGTTTAAATTCCCTTTCAGATGAAATCAAACAAAACTGAAGTCCCCAAGGGAGCATTTTTAATAGCTCCGGTTGTCAGACAATGTAATCTTTTCATTTTTTAGCAAAGGTATGCAACAGAGCTCAGACTGGAAAGAGGCTTCGTGTGTGATAAGAAACTGCATTATGAATGGGAGGTCACATAAGCAATAGAAATTTAGCAATGCCTACTAACTTCTTTTGTGTCCCCAAATCAATTCTGTACTTACTATGCCCACTGTTCAGTAAAGCTTTCCCAAATAAAGTAGTGTTATTGTAAGGTAAAGCTATAATAAGATTGTGGATCTTATTTCTACATATGGAGTCTCAAAAATGATAAAAGTCTATTATAAGCTTCGAGGAGTTTGATGAGTTTAAGGTCTATTATAATAAATTGCCCAGGGCAGCAGGCCTTCATCATACTTTGAAAGAAGCCCAATGAGCAGGTTCGAGCTTCAACATGCTGATTTTTTCTGGCCTTCTATCTGGTCAACTGGCAGGCAGCAGCCAAAAAGTAGGGGAAAGATAAGAAGCCCGGACAACAACAAAACTGGACAATCAGGTTCCGAGTAGCTGAAATTTATGTCCCATAGGGGCACCTGATGGTCTGCTGGGGACTAAGAGAGTTATGCTCAAAAAAATTCCCAGAGAGACAGAGACAAATTCTAGATAATAAAGGGTAGGGATCAAAGGACAGGTGAGATGCCCCATGCCAGGGACAGGCATTCGGTGGGGAAGTCTGAGATCAATGTCCCCAGAAAAAGGTTGGAAACAGCCAAGTGGTACAAGACAGAAACAAAAAGGGACTGAGAGGCAAAGGGTCATTAGTGAAGAGCTACTTGGGAACTGGGAGAATCCCCATGAGGACAAAGGCTTGGCAAGAAGCAGTTAAGAGACACCAGAGTCAGGTACCGGAAATGAATCCACCAGGAAACACTGCAGGTAAGTGAAAGTGCTAACTACCAAGCACTGGCCTGACTCTGATGTTTACCCGGGGATGTTTACCTGGGGATCTTTTATTATCCTTCTTGCAGGAGCAGGTTCCAGGAATAAAAAAACTGAGTCTATATACAGATTAGGCCTTTATAGGCTCATGGGGACAGAAAAGGAAGTAGCTTTGTTGAATCAAAGAAGTGGCTAAATGATTAGAACATGTGATGTAAAAAATGTAGTAACAAATGATTACATTCGTGTTTCAGAAAGAGCTTCCTAATGGTATTAAAGATGCAGCCTACGTGAGAGCAAGGCCAGAGGCTGAAGACTGTGTAAGAGGCTGTTGTAATAGTTAAAAAAAAAAAAAAAAGAATACCCCCAGTTAAGCTAGGGACAAGGGGAGAGGGAGGGATGGATTTGAGAAATAGCTAAGAGGTGGGACGAAGAGCCCTTGGTGATGGACTGGGCAGGAATGGAGAGGGGCTACAGCAG
Organism: Nycticebus coucang; assembly: GCF_027406575.1. NCBI lineage: Eukaryota > Metazoa > Chordata > Mammalia > Primates > Lorisidae > Nycticebus > Nycticebus coucang. The sequence goes on from NC_069788.1 coordinate 58,396,168, forward strand.
AGGAGGACCATCTAAGTTCTGCCTCAGAGGACCAAGGGAGAGTCTTCACTGACAGAAGTATCCAGACAAAGAAGCAGGTTTTGGAGGCTAGAGGAGGAAAGGGGAATTCAGTTTTGGACACAAGGATTTTGAGGTGACTGTGAGCATTTGGAGAAAGAATGATGAAGAAGCTAGATATAAAGGGTTGGTGCTCAGAAGAGAGCTGTGGCCCGTGGACGGAGGAGTCACGAGCATGATGGTGTGATTTAACGAGGACAGGGATGACATCGCACAGGGAGAGCACAGAGTGAGAGAGGCGAGAAGGGGAGACTGAGGCTGAAATCCTAGCAAACAGCTGTCGAGCCTTGGGACAGCTATGTTCTCTGGACTGCTACATAAAATAAAGGAGTTAGTCGGATTAGGCCAGTGGTTCCCAACCCTCATTACAGTCAGAATTACGGGGACAGCTTTAACATATACCAGTGCTCCAGTTCTAATCTCCAGGGACCCTGGTTTGATGGGTTTTGTGGGACCCGGACAAGCGTATTATTTAAGAGCTCTCCAGTGTTTCCAGTGAGCAGTAGAAGCTGAGGACCACTAGTCAAGCTGATCCCTCAGGTCTCCTCCCACGTTAACATCTAGATCAGTTCCTGCCCTCCTTTAGCTATCGCCACTCTGTGTTCTGAATTCTGCAGGGTTTCTCAGTCTTAATCTTTGCATTACACCTGCAGCTTTGCCTTATTTCCTGGCCTCTTACTGAGTTCTGTACAGGAGCTCCTCTGGGACACACAGAGGTTTTGGCAGAGGAACAGATGCTGCTATGTATTTAGGCCTTAGTTAGTGGGTACTTCTGAAAAATAAATGGGAAGCTAATTTAATATATCTGAATCTTTATTTTGTTATCAATGTATAAAACAGCAGGAACTTCATTAAAAGCCCTGGATGATATCAGCACTCAATCATAATCTCATTTTTTATATTATCCAGATTTCAATGGTGTCCCTAAGATGATATTACTCATTTAAGATCAATGAGAAGAAGGAAAAAAAAAAAGGTCCCTGGAATTTAAACAATGAACTGATATCAATTTATAAATCAATCATGTGAAATGTGGTTGATGACCAAAAATACTCAAAAATACACAGGGAAACAGGCAAGCTCTTCAAAAATCTCATCTGCTTTTCCTTTATAAGGTACATAATGCTTCCTTATTCTTTTATGAGAAATAACTCTATGGTGAGAACAGCACAGGAAACAACAAAACAGGGCTGCTCTTGTACCTTACCTAGGTTTCACCCTTTATTTTCTGGTAAGACCTGCAAAATAACTGGGAGGACCATAAATGCTGCTGACCGTACCCTGAATTTCCTTCCCTCCACCCTGTCACAGCAAATTCAAGGAAAGTGATCAGATTCTTTCATTTCTCCCATCCCGAGCAAAGTGTTAAGCATTTCTTAGACACCAAAATAGCAGACTTCTCTAACAGTGCAAGTTAGAAAAAGATAAGTGAATTTATTCACCCAATCATAATGGCATTCAAATAAAATAACCAGGCAAATGTGGAAAAGTGCAGTTTTAAAGCACAGTTGGTATCAGTGGGAAACACTTTTTTTCCAGCTTTATGGTTTTTAAAATAACCTTAGGGCAAGGGAGGGGCAAACTTCAGCCTCTCATTTTCACAGGGCCTGGGGAAGGGGAGATACAGATAGAGGAGCAGGCAGTATTTAGCCTCTCAGGACCTCAAAAGGAAACAAATGCTGAGGAAAATGCACATGGGATTCGGCATAAAGACATATCTGATAAAAGAAAATGTAAGTAGCCATACTTTCTCCTATTAGGCTCACTCTTTTTCTAAAGAGAACATTTGTTTGCAAGGAAAGGTCATTCTTTGGCAACAAGGACACGGCTGGCACATGAGAAAGGAAGGAGACTTAACTAATTTGTAGTAATCGTGTTTGCCAAAATGATTAGCCACTACAAGCAGTTAGGCCCGGAGTAGCCTTACGACACAGGTCAAATCCCTGCAAAGTGGAAAGAGAAAGTCAAAGGGCGCTAAGTATCAATACCACACAGTGGTTCATTCAAACACCCTTTGTGCGGTAACTGCTGGATGCTCAGGAGCTTGCCGTAAGAACATGAGTTACTATATATATCCACTCAGTATCACTAACCTTCACTCTGCCCTTCTAACTGACCACAACAGAGTTAACTTTACCTCTTATCCAGATTATCATAGTAACATTTTCTTTCTTAGACTACCTGGGCCCAATCTTCACCCTCTAAATCAAGGGTTGGCAAAATATGGTCTGTGGGTCAAATATTGCTGGCTGCCTGTTTTTTGCAGAGTCTGTAATTTATTTTAACATTTCAAATGGGTGGAACCTGGCCCCTCATAACAATAATATTTGTGATATGAATTGCATGAAATTCAAATTTCCACACCTAAAATATTACTGGAAAGTGGCCACACTCATTCCTTTATGCTGTGTCCATAGCTGCTTCACTGCTACACCAGCAGAGCTGGGTGGCTGCAACAGAAACCATGTGGATCAAAAGGCTGAAAATATTTACACAGCGGCCCTTTTCTAGAGTTGGCCAACCCCTGCTCTAAACCACTGGTTTGCAATCCTGGGTGCACATTGGAATCACCTGGAGATTGAAATAATACTGAAGTCTGGATCCCAGTGTTAAAATAATTTCAATTTAACTGATATGGGGTATGACCTGAGAGTTAGATTTTACAAATTTCTCCTGGTGATACTAATTGAGAAGGCAGAGTTTAGAAGCACTGCTCAATCCGCCCCTTTACTGAGGCCAGACTGAGTTTTATAATGCATGGTCATCTAATGTCACTCTGCTCTTTAGAGTCCCCTACTGCTCAGAGAACCAACTTTCAAGCCTGGCATTAAGGCTTGTCCCACTTAGCTTGGTGACAACACCAAAGACGGTGCATTGTTCCTGATAGACCCTGCAGCCTTCTGACTCGCCATCTTGATGCTACTCCCTCTGCCTGGAACGCTTCCTACCACCTTCTCTACTTATTAAGTACATTCTGAAAAACCTGGTTCAAAGATCATCTCTCCTGTGCTGGATACCACCCCTGCAAAGGGTCTTAGCTACGTGTTTCCCCCTTAGCTATGTATGTCAGCGCCTCCTTCAGAAAAGAAACCACGTTTTGGTCCTGTGAGCAGCATCCCTTCCTTCTGTAACACTTGATTAAATGCATGTGGGAGATGGTCAACAACTGCTGTCCATCTCTTAAACCCCACATCATTTAGGGCTTTACCTTCATTGGACCTTCTATTCCTCACAAGGTCCACTGAGGTGACCCTTTCCCTCCAGGCTCTCAAGTCATGACTTAACATGTCAACTGTTTTCTTGCCAGTAACTTCAGCTTCTCACCCTTTTCTTTCGTCCTTAATTTCACTCCCCACCTTATGTGACTCCAATGACCTGGCCCCTGAGCCTCTGTAGACTTAGGCCACCTCTGCACCACTGTCATTCCTCAGTGAGCAGATACTCCAGCTGTTGTGTCTACTCCTCCTGAGAGCCTCCCCACCAGTTTTTCTGTCTCCACTTTCTCCTCATATCTACCATCCATTCTCTGAGCTCTAGAACTTGGTTCATTAATTGAATGACACATTTATTTAACACATTTGCATGCTGGTCATGTGCAGGCACCACACCAGTGAGACAAAAAGCAAGGTAACGAGGCCAGGTCTCAACAGAACTTACAAACTCAGTGGAAAAAAAAAAAAAACAATTACTATACGTAACCAGGTACACAGTAAGTACTTAATTGTTTGCTGAATGGATTCCAAAAATTCTGAATATTAACACTTGGTATTAATATTGCTTACCAAGTGGCTGTGCCAATGGACGTCCTGGTCAGGATTCTTAAGCAGATGACTAAAAAACATGTAAATTTTATGCTGGATGGAATTATTACTTTTAGAACTATAAATGGTACTTCAATGTGAATACAGAAATTCCAGAATTTGAAACCTGTCTCTCATGAGACTTTGCTTTGATTCAATTTATATTCTAGGAATGAGTTCCTTTTTAGCATGTTGCACTCTCATAAGTTTGCTCCCTTCTCCCCAAGTTACATATAGGATAGGGGGATGCCAGCATGCAATATCTCTTCTTGGGTACAAAAATATTAGGAAAGGAAAAATATCAACAGGATAATACAACAGCAAAAATAAGTAAAACAGCTAGTAACAGTTCAGAATGTGGTCAGACGCTGATTTGCAGTCCATTTGTCTATATATTAGACACTAGGTTTTATAACATACCATATGCCTGAGAACACAAGAATAAATACTGAGTCCCCACGAAGGTCCTCCCTGCCCCTTTGGTTACTCTGAAGCTAACCTGTTTCACAAAGCAAAGCCAACATGGTTTAATCTAATTCCCCTTGAATTTTCTTTCCAACAATTTTTGTATTTCTACATCAGCTCATAGATTTAAATTTTCCCCATGCAAGAAGAGGTTTCACTATTATTTCTAAAATTTAAAACATTCCTTCAACATATGACAAGATAACTATTCTCACAGTGACATTTGAGAAGAATTAGCAGTTATAGTGTTAAAACTCTCAAAGTCTGAGCCTCACAACTGAGCAGAGAGTGTGGGGCAACAAATTTGCTGCTAGCTATGTACTACACTGTTTTCATTTTTGTCTTCAAAGTTTTATGTTATAATTTTTTGAAATTAGGAAGGTGGGGCAAGAGGTTTTATTTAACTTTTTTCCCACTTCCTTAGTAATAATGTCTGATATCTGTAAATAATTTTAGTAAAGATAAGCAATATAATTTAAATAAAAGGTAAAATAATAGTCTTATTGGAGATGTAACTATGAAAGAGTAACATTTTGTAACTGGATAATATAAATGCAGTGTGGGTTTTGCTAATTAGTACCCTGGAGTTCTGTGTATTTCTATATTGTTAAGTATTTCTCTTCCTTATTTCCAGAGCATGGTGATGAGCCTTTACTGACTCCAACATCCAATGATGATGAGCTTGGGGCCCAACACTGTGAAAATGGAGTCTGAATCTGCACAAATCAATGTTCAGAGCCTCATAGTATCTTTTAGAGGCTAATGTACTCAGCACCCAAGGGAAAAAGTGATGAAAAAGGACGGAGAAAACTAAATTTCTCTGTGCCACAGATAAGCTGCTATATAGTTTTAAAAACTGATCAAAACCAGTGCATCTCCTTCATGACCCTGAATAACCACTGGCATCACCCCATTTGAAGAGAAGCTCGGAAATTGTTCTGTGACTGTTATTGCTGCGTCTCTAGATAAGCCCACAACTCGTTTTATTATGATTCCATGACGGGGCCCTGGAAGGTCAGACATGACAGTGTAGGTTTGATAACTCTCCTTTCTACATCTAATTTAGCACCTACTGTAAAAAATCATTTTTATCAGCAATGCAACCATCACTGATAGCTCTCTCTGCCCCATCACACCAATAATAAAGAGTCTAAAATTCATTTCAGGGGTGGCAAGGCTTTTTGACCTATCTTCTCCTCAAGTACTATGTCAAAAATGGACTTATTTTTGTACTATATATTAAACATACACATTTTCTTTTTTTATCTTTGGCCTTTATGACAAAAAAAGTCTTTATTTGATAACCAGAAGACAATTTAATACACAGCTCAATCTTTTCCATTCTCTCATCTCTGTGTCACTTCAGGAATCAGTCGATTGTTTTTATGTTGTAGAGTGAGGATACTACAGAGATAGCCAGTGGATGAAAATTTCTGAGGCTGGCTCTTCGCAAGCAGTATTTTCAGTTGTTGGCAGAAAGGGTGCAGGTACGTATCAGGGGACGAGGGGGGCATTGGGGGCTGAGGGATAGGAAATTGGAAAAGGGCAAGGAAGAAGACAGACAAAGCAACCGAGGTTCTCTGCACCCATCCTCGGACACGTCTAGTCTTACATCTTTCAGTTGGACATGTACGATCACTCTCTCAGAAATTAACCCATGTTCATACAAGTAGGAAGAAAGATGCCCAGGTAGCGTAGGCTCTGTCCTAAATCACAGGCCTATTTTTAATAAAGAGGATGTAGGCAGGACATGATGCTTCAACAGTATACTGCCATATACCTCCCTTGGGGCTGAAAGACACTGGTCCATCGTCCGACCTCTCCCTTCTTAGGGAGGCCCCGTGCCCGTCACCTGAAGCACATGCTCGGGGCCTTGTAGGCCTGTCCACTCAGCCTTGGGATACTGCCCTCCCATCCCCGTTAATCTCTCACCTCTTGCTTCTCTTTCCTATTTTGACTTCTTCAGAGAGACGTGCTAAGAAGTGAGTGCCTACCATCTGCTTATTGTATACACCGTACGCTTTCTGTTTTTCAGTGGAAGAGGATCCTAGGTGTTAAAATAAAGGTAGTCGGTTTAACATACACACATGTTGAGGAGGCAAAATGACTAGAGTATCTTTGAAGAGCTCAACAAACTACCTATAATAATTGTAAAGGAGTTACGCTTAAAGTGAGTTTAATCAACATCAAAGTCCAAACCTTCCTGTGACATTTATATGTGCTTTACATTTTCAAATGGTTCTTAACTATATTTTAATGCTGCGCATTCATTCATTCATTCAAAGATTTATTGAACGTCTTGCTTGAGCCATCTATCAGTGAACTAAGCCCCTTCCCTTCTCCCCGTGTCATCTTCCGTCACTGAGAGCCAACAACTTTACATTATGAGCAGCGTTAGTTCTTTTTTTTTTTTTTTTGGTTTTTGGCCAGGGCTAGGTTTGAACCAGCCACCTCTGGCATATGGGACCGGCGCCCTACTCCTTGAGCCGGTCCAAACCTTCCTGTGACATTTATATGTGCTTTACATTTTACCCAAGCAGCATTAGTTCTTTACATTCTCTTCATTGTAGAGAAATGCAACGTGTTCTTTTTGCTTCTTTTTATTTTTTAATTCCAGCATCTTTCTAGCCCCTTCTTTTAATGTGCACCAAAATAAGGATTCTATTTTGATGAGTTTGCCTTTTTCTGAGTATTGATTGATTTTAGCAACTCCATTAATCTTAAACCCCCAGTTTCCCCCCCAAAATTTGTTATACATGCATATAAGCTAAAAGAATTGAGCAGTTCAAAATAGTTTCCCAGCTTCCCTTTCCCATTTCTCCTTCTACAGAAGTAATTACCTTCAACTCTTCTAGTGTATTATTTGGCATTTTCTCCATGTTGCTGTTCTAAGTTTTTCGGTACTAGATACTACCTACTGACTTCCCACTATGGAAACGGGCTTTATCCCCTCCTTGGCCCACTCCATTATTTTAATACCTCCCATCTTCACTTCCCAGTATCACATGCATGCTCTTCAGAATTCAGCCATGTAATAATTATATTTTCTTTCCTGTATATTTTGTTTTCCCTGAATTTAAAAAATTTCTTAAAATCTGCTTGATTTTCTATGTATTTATCATAAATTCAGTTCCTGACATTCTATCCTTTTCATCCTCTTGAAGAAGTTTTCTCTGGGGCTTCTGGCTCTGATGTAAGCTGGCTGCTTTTGGGCTCTTTCCTTGATCTTTACAAGGCTGTCTCTTTATTCAGATTTAACTCAGATAACACCTCCTCAGAGATGCCTTTGCTAGCCAATCCAAAGGACCATCCAATCACCTTATTTATTACATTTATTTGCTATATAGCTATTTGCTATTTTCAGTTGCTATATAGCTCCTAACACCCTTTGGCGTTTTCCCCATTTTTGTTTTCTTCCTCCCCATGCTAAAACAGCTCCATGAGAGGAGAGCCACTGGCTATGCTGCTCCCTGTTGCAGACACAGAGCAGCATTCAAAGGAATTTGTTGAATGAGTGAAAACAAACATTAAGGCAGTCCTCATAATTTAAAGTCAGAGTTAGTAAAAATCTTTATGCTCACACCTAAAATATACGAGGGAGGATTAAGTTTCACAGTACTTATATGCACGGCTTTTTACTTGGAAGAAGACTTGGGGAGTGCTTCAAGAGAGATCTACCAGAGGATGCCAGACCTGAAAGCATGGTTTTACAGGAATTTTAGAACATTAAACTCACCATCAATTAACCCTGTGAAGAATGCCAATTAATTTGTTTCATTATTTTAAAAATCGAGGAAAGTAAATGGTACTAGCTTAACTCTCATAAGCCCAATACGGTATGACAGCCTGCAAACTGTATGACCCAGCATCCATAAATGACAGCCCCAGGGTATCATTCAACACTGCCTATATCATATTAATTTTCAAGACTTGTAGAAACATCATGTCAATTCCAAGATCAAAGCAGTGCTATGGAGCCAAGTCTTAATGGAAGCAGTAAGAAATAAGGACATTTCCTCACTTTTGAACTAGCTTTGCTCCTCACTTGGTTGGTTGTAGTAAGACTGCATTTTCTCCCATTACAAATGCTCATTACATCCTGTTAGAACCTTTACTCCCCACAAACTAAAAATAACAAAAAACCCAGCGAATTATTTAACTACGCACCTGTAGATTATATGTGCTTTTTCAACTATAACTAGTAGTTAGAAATGAATTCTTTTCTAGTCTCAGATTAATCACACTATGTAGTAGTTTCTTTTCTCTTCTTTCCCAGATCACTGTGGGCCCAGATTCTGGAAGTGCTGTCTGTATTTTTGACCTGTTTTTCTCTCTTGGGTTTATGTGAAGTACATTCACTAGCCATATGTTCAAATATGTTTTTCTCAGGAATGAAGCTATCTTTCAAATTAGTATCTTTATCTGGCTTCCTTGACAATTATAGGACTAGCCTACATCTTGTCTTTTCATTCAGTAAGTGCTCATTGCCTCTGTCTGCCACATACAAGGACACACCCTAAGGTGGCTGTTGTACTGTGAACAGGAAGTAAACGGAGATAGTAGTGACCCAGTCAGGTGACACAAATCACTAAGCTCATTGGTCCTTATCAGGCCCATGGACAGCTTTAAGATGCCTGTATGCTTCAAAAATATTAAGATTTTTGGACAAATCTGCTATTTTCTAGGAAAAAATATGTGTGTTTGTGTGCATATGCATGCATTAAATATATATTTACATATAGTGTGAATGTGTATACACATATAGAGGCATATGTATGTATGTGCATGTGTATATATATTTATGTACATATACAGGGTAGACATAAGTTCGTGTGCAATTTCAAATAGTTTAACATGGGACTGCAAACTAATATAACCTTTTTGGGAGGAAGTAAGCTGAATCCTCAAAAATCTCAAATTAGATCTCCCATTTGATCCTGCAATTCCATTACTAGGCATCTACCCAGAAGAAAAAAAATCATATTATCATAAAGACATTTGCACTTTAGACTGTTTATTGCAGCTCAATTTACAATCGCCAAAATGTGGAAACAATCTGAATGCCCACCAACCCACGAATGAATTAACAAGTGTGGTGTGTGTATAACATGGAGTACTAGGCAGCCATTAGAAAAGATGGAGACTTTACATCTTTTGTATTAACCTGGTTGGAACTGGAATACATTCTTTTTAGTAAAGTATCACAAGAATGGAAAAGCAAGACTCCAATGTACTCAATTCTAATATGAAGCCAAGAGATGATCTCATACATGTCCTCATAAGAGAAATGCTCAAATCAATTCAAAGTGGGGGTGGGGTGGGACTTTACTTAACAAATGCAAACATTGTTTTAATTCTTTGTACCCTCAATGAACTGGAAACAAAAAATAAAAACAAAATAAAATAAAAAACATAGAAAATTTCTCAGAAAAAAAATAGTTGAATAGTAAATTGCACAGGAACTTTGTGGACATCCTGTACATATAAGAAAGGCTATCTGGAAAGTATCCAGCCTTGTATTATGAAAACTAGAGACAAAAATCAGATTCTTAAAAAAAAAAAAAAGTCACTGACCTATATTCAGTGATAGATAAAGTGCTTTTACAGGAGCCTGCTATAAACTACTCATTTGGTGTCCATGAAAGCCAGTGTTCTTTATTTCAAGGTTTTTCGAGGAGCAGCTGAGCACTCCATGGAAAACTGTTGAAGACAAGGGCACCACAGTTGTGGTGTCCTAGCTTAGACACCCCACTTAGTAAATCCACAGATGTGACGCTATGCTCTTCCTCCTTAGAAGGCAGTTAGTTACAAGGAATCCTTTAGGAGCCTGAAGCCACATTTCTGGTAGCTTCTCATAAAATTAGTTATAAGCTACACACAGCCCTTCTCCCTATGAGGAGTTTTGCTTTAAAATTTTTTTCTCCATCCTATTCTATTTCTAAGGACTTTGGGCATTCCTTCCTCAATCTCTGGATAGAGTGTTGGGGCACATAGGTTGCACAAAACTTCATGTAGCTAATGCACTGTGTTGTTAGGTCTAGATGCTAAAGGAAAGACTCTATAAAACCTAAGGAAGGGTGGACACATACGGTCAAGCTAAGGAGTACAGGTATCACACATTTTCATGAGTTAGCCGCTCACAGAGGTTCAGGGTACCACGGTAACAAATACTTTACACAAAATTGTTTCAAGAAAATAGGACAACGACATCTAAATCTAATGAGATAGTTAATAATTAAAAATAAAAACTATGTTTTTTTTTTAACCTTTGTAATATCCTCAAAGTTTTCATTCTGTTTTTCACCTGTCATCTACAGAGATTAACAACAACAAAAATAAAGACAAAGTGAAAAAGGAGTTTGGGCAAAACAATGAGAATATAAACCCTGGATCATACTTAAAAAGCTGGTCTTGGGGGAAAGAATACATGACATGTGGGAAAAATTTAGCAAAGCAAAGGTCTCAGGGAACTGTTGGGAAAGCAAAGGGGGCTGCCTTGGAGCAGGCTGGAGACAAGACCCTAAACACGGACAGATGCTCCTTAACAGCCAGGACACGGTGTCTGCTGGTGGTCCTTGTCAGCTCACCCAGGGATCAGGCACTGGGTAAATAAGTTTACCTCCAAAACGTCTATGTACATGGAGTTTGTCTTTAAGTTGCAGCACTAGTTAAAAGAATTTTGCCTTTAAGAGAGTAAAATTTTGGCTTGGCACCTGTAGCACAGTGGTTCTGGTGTTGGCCACATACACCGAGGCTGGCAGGTTTGAACCCAGCCCAGACCAGCTAAACAATGGCAACTGCAACAACAACAAAAAAAATAGCCAGGCATTGTGGCGGGAACTTGTAGTCCCAGCTACTTGGGAGAGGAGGCAAGAGAATCTCTTAAGCCTAAGTGTTTGAAATTGTTGTGAGCTGTGACTCCACAGAACTCTACTGAGGGCGACATTGTGAGACTGTCTCACAAAAAAAAAAAAAGTAAAATTTTGGCTCTAAAATTTTATACATTTAAAATAGAAACTGAGGAGTCTATATTTTAATAAGTGTCTTAGAACTTTATTTTAAGCACTAATTTCCTCTCTCCTTTGCCACTATAATTTATGACAGAATGTTTAAGAAACAGTGCACAGAGCCAGAACATTTGGTTTTGAATCGTAAGTCCACCATGGCTATGTGACTTTGAGCAAGTTACTTAAATTCATTGTGCCTCAGTTTCCTTATATATGAAATAAGGATGAGAACAATCATTACCTATATGGAGGGTGTGACGACCGAACGAACATCTACATAGGATCAACGCCGTGCCGGGAAGTGAGCACAACATAGGGGTCAGCCAGCAGTATCAGCTAGTGCACAGCCACACAGATTCTTCCTCCAAAGCCTCTTTCCTTTCTGCCTCTCATATTCACAGCTCAGACCTCTGTGACCTCATGGCAACACTATTTCATGACGCTCAATTCCTGCCTGCAGCCTTTCTCCTCTCTGATGTACACACACGGTGTGTTGTTACTAACTTCATCTTCCTAGAACACTCCTTAGATTGTGTTACTCCTTGCCTGCTGAGTACAGATGGCATACTTCTGACGGCTCAGCTTAGAGAGTCAAATTCCCTTGCCTGGCCCCAAACCACCTTCTAAAAAGTCATTCTCATTGTTAATTACAAATCTGGCATTTCAGAAGAACTAAACCTCCTACAATTTTCTAGAAACATCTTGTACCTCACACCTAATATCTTTCATATAGTGAAAAGCTCAGCTTCAAAGGTAATTTTTTTGCTGACTGTGACCTTGATCACACCTCTCCAGGTTTTAACAGCCCTTTGTATCACTCTGGTAGCAGTGGAGACATGCTGTCCTGTGTCACTGTCATTAGCATCATGCTTTCTCTTCCTTTCTGGACTGTGCGCCACTTGAGAGTAGGGCGCATCCAGGAGTCATCTGCAGATGCATCCCCCAGCACAGTCTCTTGCACATAACAGAAGCTTATGTGATACCAGGTAAATGAACTATTGCTGGTCTAACTATAGTTTTAAATATAATTTCTAAAATAGCTGTAGTTCTGATTGCCATAGTAATCAAGAGACTTAAATGACTCCCCAAAGCCATGTTTCGGATCCTTATGGACAATATGACTGCTGCGGTTACTCAATGCGAGTGAGATGCTCTAGTAAAGAGCCTTCTTCCAATCTTCCCCTCGATGACTCTGGCTACTAATAGAGGATAAAATCAAATTAAAGTATTTTATAGTAGCCTTAGGTTTATTAATGCAATAGGATTTCAGGTGTCTGACAAATTATCAATTTGGACAACCTTTTAAACCTTTAGAGAACACACTGCTTTTCATTTTAATAGCATTTGACTGAATTGTGGGTTAAGTGGAAAGAAGAATGAAGAAGGCTGCTCTCTGGGGACCTCGGGGCTCTCAGTCTCTCTGCTAAGCCTTAACATCAAGTCAGTTGGAAAGAGATCCATCAATTACTGCTTTATATAATTTGTAATGGCCCCAGGGGTATCGATCATATATTTTTGTGCTTGATTCCACAACCAACTGGAATTTATACGGGGAATTCTTTTTCCGCGTCTGTATTTGTTTGTCCTAAAATAACAAGTTCAAAGCGCCCAGAGAGAATATTTCACAATTTCACAGACAACAAAGGTACAGAGGAAAGGCAGTAAAAAAATGTAAAATATATGAAAAGTATTTTTGATTCCAATACCATGCCTTTGACACTAAATCCTATCCAGATAGATCGGGTAATTCAAAATGACAGTATTGCAGGAGAAAAGGTTCACTCCTGACCTAAGAATTCCTCCTGCAAATTAAAGATTTATCATTCAGGAGTTTACCTCGCTTCTCTTAACCCACATATGTTTTGATCTGAACAATTTTGGGAATGAAAGTTCTCCACGTTATCACCTGCCAAGTAAATATATAGGCACTTCAACAAAATATATTTCTGTACTTCCAAGTTCAGTTCTCCTGTCACTGCACATTCAATTTAAAATACCTTATTTTAAAAAATATAGTCTGAAGATTAAAAATTGTTAGAAATAATTCAGAGATTTAGAAGAGATTAAAACTTAGACATGAAAAATCTTTTAGACTATGTCATGTGACAGATCAAGTCATCAGAAAGTTGAAAATGTGAACTAAACTGCTAAAATATGTGAGTTTTCAAGGCCTTTCTTTTCTTCCTTCTATGATCCTATTAAAATCTTGGGATTAAAAGTTCTTATCCAAAAATTGATAGCTGTGCAGTGGAGAAACCAGACAACACCTTAACCGAGTGATCAAATTTCCTATCACTAATAAGGGTAAAAGCAGATGACATAGCTTCTCAGATATTCGGAGAAGGATGAGACATTTTTATTCAGTTTAACAGGCCAAAACATACAACCTGAATTTAATCACAAGGAAAACTCAAACTCAAATTAGGGGGCATCCCTTAAAATAACTGGCCAGTATTTTTTAAAATGTCAGTATCATAAAAGATAAAGAAAAGCCTAGAACTGTCTAGATGAAAGGACACTCTAGTGAAATGACAACTAAATGCAAGACACAATCCTGGACTGATTCCCGTGAAGAAAAACAACTGCTGTAGACATTGTCAGGACTCTTGACAAAACTGGAATATGAACTGCAGATAAGGCAGAAGTATTACGTCAATGTTAAACTTCCTGATTTTGATAACAGAATTGTGGTCACGTAAGATCCTTGCTCTTAGGAAATCGATGCTAAATATTAAGGGGTAAAGAGGCATGATGTTGGCAATGGTTTCACCTGTTCAGGAGCAAAAAATCAATGACTATGTATCTGTCAGTCTTTCTCTCTTTCCAGAGAGAGAGAAAACAATTATAGCAAACTGTTGAAAAGTGAAGAATCTCGGTACGGTTATAGAGGTTGAGCATCTACAGTTGAAAATCTGAAATCTAAAATGCTCCCAAATCCAAAAATTTTTGAGTGCTGACATGATGCAACAAGTGGAAAATTCCACACCTGACCTCATGTGATGAGTTGCAGTCCAAATGCACTCAAAATTTTGTTTCTCACACAAAATTATTAAAAGTACTGTATAAAATTACCTTCAGATTATATGTATTAGGTGTATATGAAACATAAATGAGTTTCCTGTTCAGACTTGGGTCTCATCCCCAAGATATCACATTCTGCATATGCAAATATTCCAAAATCCTAAAAAAAAAAAAAACAGAAATCTGAAATTCCTGGTCCCAAACATTTTGGATGAGGGCTGCTCAACCTGTACTAGAGGTCTTTGTACACCTTTTCTGTAAGTCTAAAATCACTTTTAAGAAGTTCAGAAATTTTCTAAGGCCTATAAAAATATAAACTCAAATTTGAAAACCAATGCTTGTTTGGTCAAAATGTTCTAAAATGACTTTCAATTTCTGAGACGAATATTTCTTTTACTGTTCTTGACAGTTTTGTCAAGAACAAGGAATAAGTGAGAAGTTTCATGTTAGATTACTAAATATATTCTGTTGACCTGAATACACATTTACCACTAGTTCTTATACTTAGGACTATACTTATAAGTCTCTTGGAAGATTATAAATATGGAGATACTAATGGACTATAGTCAAAAAAAAAAGGATTAAAAATCAGATATATCATCATAAGGTTCTTTATCTATAGAAGTTATTCCAAAGAGTCTACTCACTTCTAAAGTTGTTATTAAGGCAATGAGTTCAAATCGAACATTATAATTTCAATAAATTAAGTTCATATAAAAGACATAGAAGAATTATGTAGATCGTTGCAATTTTTCTGAAACTTGTATAAAACGAGGCATGTAATCACTACTGGAAAAATGTTACGCTGAAACATAATAAAGATGACTTTTCAAAGGCTAGAATTAGAATTTATATTCTCCTTATTTAATATAAATTCGCTCAGTCTCTCTCAACTCTAATATTTACCACCATTCAGCATCTAAGAGAAGAACTTACAGCCATGTATCTTCTTACTCTTCTGGTAATTACACATTCACAAAAGCAGCAGGATAAAAATAAATGTCAAAAGAAAAGCAAATAATTAAACAATCACAAGAAACAGTACGAGTGTATTTCTTCTATAGGGTTTTTAAAAATTATTTTCTAAAAGCTCACAACTGTGCACAAGTTAAAACTGTCACTGAGGTCAAGGCTCTCAAACAATACCTGACCCTTCATTATCTTGAAGGTGGGTTATTTTAGAAAATTTGAAATGCTAAGAGTCCCAGGAGTAATCACATATTCCTAAGTATAGTCATTCCTGCTTTTTTCTTGCAATGGCTTATTAATTAACGGAAGAGTCAGATGAAAGGGCTTTTAGTATCAACACAAATTTCTTGTCTGTACCATCCTGAACAAAAACCATTGCCATAACTCCCACAGCTCCATCCCAGAGTTAGGCTATCCCTGTACCTGGACAGCACATGTCTTGTCCTATGGGCCTGACCACAGAGTTGATTTATATGATAATGGAATTCAGTTCATCATTGTCATATCCGGGCTTACCAAATAGCTGGCAGTCCTCTGTAGCAGGTAGTGAAGCAGTCAGGCTCAGAGGGTTGAAAATTAGAGGGCATAAGGAGAGCACACGAGGAGCAAGGTAGGATGCTTAGAGGATGATTCTGAGAGAGAGGAATCAGGAGCATGCTCTTTTAAAAAGCATTAAAAATCAAGAGTTCTCTCTGATGACACCTCTCTACTTCGGTGTTTCACTGGGTCCTAGGCAGGGCCCTGGGGGGTGAGGTGTTGCCTCGGCTCTCACCCACACATGTTGTTTCTTCCCAGAGAACACTTCCTTCCTAGAAATAGCACTTTTTTTTTTTTTTTCCATGAGATTGTGACAAGACACTCTTCTTCAGTTTACTCCAAGTTAATCGCATTTGTTGAATCCTCTAACATTTCACGTTCAGGACTATAGACAAAGAGCCCGAGAGGACTAGCAAGGCCAAGGAGTTACCATTGATGACTAACTGCCCGCTATAGAGTTGAGACTTAACAATTTTTAGTTTGGCTTTTTGTATCAATACTAATTTGTGGGTTTTTTTCAAAGTTCCTAAAATTATCACCAGCTTTTCCTTTAGTTTTTTTAGTGTGAGACTAGATAAAAGCACAATGGAAGTGCTTGATTTGAGCAGGATAAAAGAAGGATTCAGAGCTACAGCTTGCCCAAATGTTCCCAAATACAATAGTTTTCTACAGATTTAAACACACATACACATAAACATACATATATATACAGAGTTGATAAGCTTATCTGAATGGTGCGTGTAAGGGAAAAAAAAAAAAAAAACACGAAGAAAGATAAAGAGTCCACAATGAAAAAGCCAATGGTGTAGCTGCCAAGTCTAGACAGCCTGTGAAAAGATAAATCAAGCTGGGGAGGGACAGGGAGTAGACAGGGGAAGGGGTCTGCGGGGGACTGAGAGTGGACAGGGGAAAGGGTCTGCAGGGGACAGGGAGTAGACAGAGGAAGGGGTCTGCAGGGGACTGAGAGTGGACAGGGGAAGGGGTCTGCGGGGGACTGAGAGTGGACAGGGGAAAGGGTCTGCAGGGGACAGGGAGTGGACAGGGGAAGGGGTCTGCGGGGGACTGAGAGTGGACAGGGGAAAGGGTCTGCAGGGGATAGGGAGTGGACAGGGGAAGGGGTCTGGGGGGGACTGAGAGTGGACAGGGGAAGGGGTCTGTGGAGGACTGAGAGTGGACAGGGGATGGGGTCTGCAGGGGACAGGGAGTGGACAGGGGAAGGGGTCGGTGGGGGACTGAGAGTGGACAGGGGAAAGGGTCTGCAGGGGACAGGGAGTGGACAGGGGAAGGGATCTGCGGGGGACTGAGAGTGGACAGGGGAAAGGGTCTGCAGGGGACAGGGAGTGGACAGGGGAAGGGGTCTGTGGGGGACTGAGAGTGGACAGGGGAAGGGGTCTGCAGGGGACAGGGAGTGGACAGGGGAAGGGGTCTGTGGGGGACTGAGAGTGGACAGGGGAAGGGGTCTGCAGGGGACAGGGAGTGGACAGGGGAAGGGGTCTGAGGGGGACTGAGAGTGGACAGGGGAAGGGGTCTGCAGGGGACAGGGAGTGGACAGGGGAAGGGGTCTGTGGGGGACTGAGAGTGGACAGGGGAAGGGGTCTGTGGGGGACTGAGAGTGGACAGGGGAAGGGGTCTGCAGGGGACAGGGAGTGGACAGGGGAAGGGGTCTGTGGGGGACTGAGAGTGGACAGGGGAAGGGGTCTGCAGGGGACAGGGAGTGGACATGGGAAGGGGTCTGTGGGGGACTGAGAGTGGACAGGGGAAGGGGTCTGCAGGGGACAGGGAGTGGACAGGGGAAGGGGTCTGTGGGGGACTGAGAGTGGACAGGGGAAGGGGTCTGCAGGGGACAGGGAGTGGACAGGGGAAGGGGTCTGTGGGGGACTGAGAGTGGACAGGGGAAGGGGTCTGCAGGGGACAGGGAGTGGACATGGGAAGGGGTCTGTGGGGGACTGAGAGTGGACAGGGGAAGGGGTCTGCAGGGGACAGGGAGTGGACAGGGGAAGGGGTCTGTGGGGGACTGAGAGTGGACAGGGGAAGGGGTCTGCAGGGGACAGGGAGTGGACAGGGGAAGGGGTCTGTGGGGGACTGAGAGTGGACAGGGGAAGGGGTCTGCAGGGGACAGGGAGTAGACAGGGAAGGGGTCTGAGGGGGACTGAGAGTGGACAGGGGAAGGGGTCTGTGGGGGACTGAGAGTGGACAGGGGAAGGGGTCTGCAGGGGACAGGGAGTGGACAGGGGAAGGGGTCTGTGGGGGACTGAGAGTGGACAGGGGAAGGGGTCTGCAGGGGACAGGGAGTGGACAGGGGAAGGGGTCTGTGGGGGACTGAGAGTGGACAAGGGAAGGGGTCTGCAGGGGACAGGGAGTGGACAGGGGAAGGGGTCTTCAGGGGACATGGAGTGGACAGGGGAAGGGGTCTGCAGGGGACAGGGAGTGGACAGGGGAAGGGGTCTGTGGGGGACTGAGAGTGGACAGGGGACGGGGTCTGCAGGGGACAGGGAGTGGACAGGGGACGGGGTCTGTGGGGGACTGAGAGTGGACAGGGGAAGGGGTCTGCAGGGGACAGGGAGTGGACAGGGGAAGGGGTCTGAGGGGGACTGAGAGTGGACAGGGGAAGGGGTCTGAGGGGGACTGAGAGTGGACAGGGGAAGGGGTCTGTGGGGGACTGAGAGTGGACAGGGGAAGGGGTCTGAGGGGGACTGAGAGTGGACAGGGGAAGGGGTCTGAGGGGGACTGAGAGTGGACAGGGGAAGGGGTCTGAGGGGGACTGAGAGTGGACAGGGGAAGGGGTCTGTGGGGGACTGAGAGTGGACAGGGGAAGGGGTCTGTGGGGGACTGAGAGTGGACAGGGGAAGGGGTCTGAGGGGGACTGAGAGTGGACAGGGGAAGGGGTCTGTGGGGGACTGAGAGTGGACAGGGGAAGGGGTCTGCAGGGGACAGGGAGTGGACAGGGGAAGGGGTCTGCGGGGGACTGAGAGTGGACAGGGGAAGGGGTCTGCAGGGGACAGGGAGTGGACAGGAGAAGGGGTCTGTGGGGGACTGAGAGTGGACAGGGGAAGGGGTCTGCAGGGGACAGGGAGTGGACAGGGGAAGGGGTCTGCAGGGGACAGGGAGTGGACAGGGGAAGGGGTCTGCAGGGGACAGGGAGTGGACAGGGGAAGGGGTCTGTGGGGGACTGAGAGTGGACAGGGGAAGGGGTCTGCAGGGGACAGGGAGTGGACAGGAGAAGGGGTCTGTGGGGGACTGAGAGTGGACAGGGGAAGGGGTCTGCAGGGGACAGGGAGTGGACAGGGGAAGGGGTCTGCAGGGGACAGGGAGTGGACAGGGGAAGGGGTCTGCAGGGGACAGGGAGTGGACAGGGGAAGGGGTCTGTGGGGGACTGAGAGTGGACAGGGGAAGGGGTCTGCAGGGGACAGGGAGTGGACAGGGGAAGGGGTCTGCAGGGGACAGGGAGTGGACAGGGGAAGGGGTCTGCAGGGGACAGGGAGTGGACAGGGGAAGGGGTGTGCAGGGGTTGGCATTTCTACTTCGGAAAAGAAGAGGTATAGGCCTGGTCCAGGGAGCAGCCTAGCAAGTATTGGGAAATACAACACCAATAGCACCAAACAGGAAAAAAGGCAGAATCAATCCGTATTGCCCCAAATTTTAGGTAATGTTCAAAGATCCTTGCAAAATGTTCTAGCCTACTAAGATTTGATCTGTGCTTCTGGAGTCAATGAAAAGCCAGTGAGATCACCTTCTGTAGAGTGAAAACTTGGCTGACATATAGCTAAATCTAGGATTTAGAATGACTAATTCCAAAAGGAGAATCTTTATCTAAGGTATCAGGAAAAAGGCAGAGATTTTTAACTCCACTCTGTAGTTTCCAAACCTATTTCTTACACTATCTGCTGAGTGGCTATCTGATTCCTTTGTTCCCTTTTTTCTTCATTCATTCACTGCACTGCACCTAAAAGGGCTTTCAAAAACCAACACATGAGCACTACTCCTCAGCAGCTCCCTACTGCTCACAGGGCGGTTCATCAGCGTGAGGCCGTCTCATCTGAGCCTTCCCTACAGCTCCCGACTCATTTAGTGACAATAACCTATCCCTGTGTGTTGCTCTCCACCCCACCAAAAACAAACAAAAAACTAAAACATCTTACTGCCCCGAAGAGAATGGATTTTATGCCCATTAAATGTCCCACGTTTCCTCCAGATCTCTTCACTGCCTGGTCACTGTTGTTCCTCTCACATAGGCACCCTCCACTTTTTACAAATGACAGCCTCTCAATCCTCAGCATTCAATTTTACAGCTTTTGTCAATTCAACACATACTGAGTTCCTCCTGCTCTAGGCTGGATATTGTCTCTGTACATATGGATGGGAAGATCGGCCCTCAGACTGCTCAAAACGGAACACACATTGTGATAAGTAACTTGGTATAAATAAGCACAGAACCTCTAGGGAACCAAGGGGAGGAGGATAACCAGGCTGGGGTGACCAGGATTCAAATCTCTCTGAGTTCTACTCCTGACACACCCCGTCTGTCCTCTGCTGCTTGGGAGGATGAGGAAGGAACTGGAGCCAGAGAGGATGAATAGGTTGGGAACTACAGGCAGTCAGATGTTGTGAGAGCACAAAGTGTGTTGGAAAGAATGGCGAGATCTAAGCATGAAGAGGCGGACAGGAGTTTGTTTGTGAGCTGGGGCAAGTTAATTCATTACTCTGAGCATCAGTTTCCTGATGTGCAAAATGACAATAATAACAGTGATTACTTCAGAGAGTTACTGTGAGAATGGAAGTAGATAACACTGCAAAGTGCTGAGAATAAAGTCCGACATGTTGTGTGTACTCATGGCTAAATGTTAACTCTTACTGGTACTTTTCTAATGTCACTATTATGATTGCTATAGGGCAGTGTCTGGGTAAGTGTTCACAGACCCAGCAACGACTATGTGTCATCCAACAGTAGCACAGCAAACCCTGGGTAGCAGAAAGAAAAAAAGGATCAATTCATTTCGTCTCAAAAAGCCAGGCAATGTTCTGAGATCAAGGTATGCCATAATCAATGGACTAGTTTCCTATTGCTATAACAATAAACTAGCATAAATTTATTGTATTACAGTTCTGGAGGTGAGAAATGGGTCTTGTGGGCTAAAATCAAGATTTGACAGGGCTGTACTTCCTCAGGAGGCTCTAAAAGAGAATCTGTTTTCTTTTCCCCATTTCCAGAGGCCACCTGCTTTCCTTAGCTAATGGCCCCTTCTTTACCTTCAAAGCTTATCGCTCTGACCTTTGCTTCCATTCTTACATCTCCTCTAACTCTTGTTCTTTCCTTTTAAAAGGATCCTTGTGATTACACGAGCCCACCCAGGCAATCTAGAATAATTTCTCCATCTCAAGAGCTTTAACTTATTCACATTTGCAAAGTCCTTTTCACTGTGCAAGGTAACATATTCACATTGGGATTAAGATGTGGATACCTTTGAGGCCCATTTTTCTGTCTCCCATAGTTGGTCTCATTGCTGTCACTTGAGCCTCCTAACGACCAATAATTATGTTTTAGTATTCCTACTATGAACTCTAGAAAAATGTGATCAATTGATTATACAATCATCAGCTTCATAAAGTAGATGGTGAAAGAATGAAAAATGGAAATAGCATACTTGAGCCAATCATCTAGAAAATGCAAGCACCAAACCTTTCTACAGGTTGAAAGGTGGCCTTAAAACCATATGGTAGAGAATCAAAGATTCTTAAGCATTCAAGGGGCCTTAGAGATCATTACACTTAATCCTCTGTTTGTTAAATGAATTATCATCTGAATCAAAACCCTCACAAGGTAGAGGAGCTCTCAACCATCTCTCTTATTATAACCTAGCTCATACTTCCCTACTGTTACCATAGATTCTCCATAAAAAAATTCTTTTATAAGATAACAGCTGAAATCTTGATATAGCAAAATTATGTCCAGGCTAAAAATGATCTCAAAAATGGAAGTAAAAAGAGAAATGATGTGTCATTTACACTCCTCTTTCAGGAACAAGGTGTTTAAAAGTCTGACTGGGTGGGACCAAATACAACTAATTGCATAAACATGCCAAGAGAGCCCTTCTCAAAAAAGAGAAGTCAAAATGAAAACGTTTTTGAGAAAAGGGGCTTCCCTACAGGTATGCTTGGAAATCAACCTAGAATAAAATGAATTCAAAATATTTTTTTCCTCTCCCCTCCAAAAAATATTTCATTTGAAAATCTGAGGCTGGGCAAATAATGTAATGATGTTATCAAGTAAGCCAAGAGCCTCAGGATTCCTTCGTTATGGCTTTTTTTTTTTTTTTGCCATTATGTCATTGCACAAGTTTTTCTATATGATTTTAAAACATTCTTTATTCAACATCTATTCCAACTGGTCACTCTGCCTTCGCTTGAACACCTACAGCAACAATGTACTCCCTCACACAATAGTCTACCATGGACAGTTTTGGCAAAGCTGCCTCCATCCACCCCAAGAATGTTCCTCTAGTCCTCTTAGAAACCTGCACTCACACACCTCAGAGCTGATGCAAGAAGTGTCCACCCTAGCCTTGTTACCCTAAGAGTAAAAATTCTAAGCCCTGCAGGAAAGTGAAACACGACTCTTTCCTGTTGACTTGTATTTAAAGGCACTACCTTTACCCTCTGGTTCTAAGATATAAGACAAGCAAGCAGGTGAATTTAACATCACAATGAAACTTTTTAAACCGATATAAACATTCTAATAGCCCCTCTTTCTATCTGAATATCCTTTTTGCAAGTCATAGGCCTCTTAAAATAAAAATTTCATGATGATTTTATTATTTTTCATCAAAATTTTCTATAAAGGGAAGTCTGGAATTAAGGGCTAAGGATCAAAAGACTTTTAAACTTAAGTGAACTTTTCTAGGCACACTAAAAATCCGAACCACAATTTAAAAATACTATTGGAATTACTTGAAGTCTAATAAAGGAAGATTTAATAGAATAGAAAATATAAACATGCAAATTTGACCTTTCATCTAAAGGTCTAAGGTCACTCACTCATTTGGCTTCAGTGATTTCTCTATTAAATCTCTCCTTATTCGTTAATAATTTTGCAAAAGGTAAGAAAAAAATGGAGTTTATTCTCTTCATGGAGATATAATGCTTAATTTATTTTCACTAGAAACTTAAGAGGATTACACTTTTTTTTTCAGCATGTAATAAAGATGGGCAAATAATTCACCCTTACAAATACAAAATACAAATACAAAATTCAGCTAAAGGGTGAATTGCCCACTTGGTGATTTAAATGATTAAAAAATATCCACCATAGGGCAGGTACCATGGCTGAAGACTGTAATCAATCCAGGTACTCTGGGAGGCTGAGGTAGGAGGATGGCTGGAGCTCAGGAGTTCCAGATAAGCCTGAGTGAGAATGAGACCTCATTTCCTACTACAAAAGTAGAAAAATTAGCCAGATGTTGTGGTGGGCACCTACAGTCCCCACTTCTGGGAAGATGACTTGAGCACTGGAGGTTGAGGGTTCCCTGAGCCACTCCAGCCTGGAGCAACAGAGTAAGACTCTGTCTATAAACGAACAAATTAACAACTCAATTTTATTTATTGGAGCTCTGGTATAATACATCAAACTATTGGAATTTCATTATATTAATCCTAGTATTTATTTTATGTCACTTATGGGGAACATTTTGGGGGACTTGTTTTTAGCTTCTAGAACTATATGTAAGACAATGAATTTCTGTTGTTTTAACTCTCCCTGACCCCACCCCAGTGTGCGGTGCTTTGTTACAGCAATTCTAGGAAACTAACACAGAGAAGTTTAATAAAGAGAAAGCTGTGTGAGAGGGAGAATAATGATGGAGAATCCCAAAATATTGGCTCTTGAGAACAAAGCAGTGTAACTGAGAATGGTAAAATCAATGGCCTGGGACAACCCTGAACCTAAGGTTAGTGTTTCAGACTGAAGTACAGTAGAAAGTTGATGATTTTCTAACAAGTGCTAAATAATAAAAGCGATTCTGTTTCACAAGAATGAGAAAGAATCAAGCCACAGGTTGGGAGAAAGTATTTGCAAAACACATCTAATAAAGGACTGTAATCCAGAGTATATAAAAAAACTCTTAAAACTCCAAAATAAGAAAAGGAACAACACCATTAGAGAATAGGCAACAGACCTGAACAGACAGCTCACCAAACAAAATACACAGATGGCAAATAAGCAAATGAGGAGATACTCAACTTCGTATGTCTTTGTGAACAACAAACAACAAATTAAAACTATAATCAGATGCCATTACAAACCTATGACAATGGCCAAAATATGAACCGCCAACACCACCAAATGCTGGTGAGGATGCAGAGCAATGGAACCCATTCACGGCTGGGGAGTACAGAATGGTGCAGCTGAGAGATGATACCTGAGAAGGGTGAGGTCCACGAGAACAGGTCTTCTCAAGGAGATCACAAGGATACACCTGCAGGGTCCTCTCCATGGTGACTCAGCTCTTGGGAATTTGTAAACTTAACTTCCTGGAACTTGGAAATTTCCAAGTTCTGTGAAATCCTGTAGTTCTGTAGGGGGTGGAATAGCATCTCCCGCTTGATTCAAACTGGCCAATGAGAAGGGTACCTGTGGGGTGGAACTTTTTTTTTTTTTGTAGAGACAGAGTTTCACTTTATTGCCCTCGGTAGAGTGCTGTGGCGTCACACAGCAACTCCTGGGCTTAGGCGATTCTCCTGCCTCAGCCTCCCGAGTAGCTGGGACTACAGGCGCCCGCCACAACGCCCGGCTATTTTTTTGTTGCAGTTTGGCTGGGGCTGGGTTTGAACCCACCACCCTCGGTATATGGGGCCGGCGCCCTGCTCACTGAGCCACAGGCGCCGCCCAGGGGTGGAACTTTTTGACTGTCGATAAAAAGGGAAAGACCAAGCCAGTTGGGGAGTGCGGCTATTTGGAATTCTTCTATGCCGTAAGCTCCCGGGTGGTGAATAAAGCCCTTCCTCTTATAAACATGGTGTTGGGGTGCTCATTCTCTCTGTTGGGCCTCGTCTTCCTGCAACAAAGCCACATTAGAAGACAGAGAGCATGACTGGTTTTTACAGAGCTAAACAATGCTCTTCCCATACAATCCAGCAACCACCCTCCTTGCTGTGAGCTGAAAACTAATGTGCACACTAAAACCTACACATTGGTGTTTATAGTAGCTTTATTCACACATGATATAACTTGGAAGCAATCAAGATGTCCTTCAGTAGGTGAATGGATAAAGAAGCTGTAGTATGTCCGGACAATGGAGGTTACTCAGCATTCAAATGAAATCAGATACTAAGCTAGGAAAAGACACAAAGGAATCCCAAATGCATGTTACAAAGCCAATCTGAAAAGGCTGTATACTGTATTTCCCAAATACAGAGGGTGCCTAAAAAAAGTGTAAATATTTTAAGACAGGAAAAAAAAGTATTAAAATTGTAATACTCACTATATACCAATGACAAAAGATGAATACAAGCCATGTTTAACTTCCACAATTATAAGAAGTGCTCAAAGTGGTTACCGTCAACGTCCACATGCTTCTGATTATGATGAACACAAAGTAATATATAGATACCATGTCTTAAAATGTGTATACACTTTTTTGGCACGCCTAGTATATGACATTCTGGAAAAAGCAACTTTAGACACAGTAAAACTATCAGTGGCTTCCAGGGGCTAGGAGAAGGGTGAGCAGAGAGGATTTTAATTTTTTTTTTTTTTTTTTTTTAATTTGGCCGGGGCTGGGTTTGAACCCACCACCTCCGGCATATGGGACCGGCGCCCTACCTGCTGAGCCACAGGCGCCGCCCAGCAGAGAGGATTTTAAGGGCAGAGGGGCTATTCTGATGACACCATAATGGAGTATACATGTCAGTACACATTTGTCAAAACCCACAGAATGCACACCACCAAGGATGAGCCTAAGGTCAACTATGGATTTTGAAGGAAAATAATATGTCAATGTAGGTTCATTGATTGTAAAAAAGGTACCACTCTGGGGGGGGACGTTGACAGTAAGGGAGGCTGTGCACACGTGTGGGCAGGGAACGCGTGAGAACACTACGTACTTTCTGCTCAATGTTGCTTTGAACCTAAAACTGCTTTAAAACATAAACTAAAACAAAAATATTATTGCTGTGAAAGAACTGGGTAACTGAAGTATAAAAATGTGAGCAAGACGCTCTGGGGCTATGTTTAGAAGATAAAAGACAAGATTTTTTAAAAAGGCATTTGAAAGCTGATCTTATGCAATAAGTTCTGCTTCTGGCTAAGGCAAACTAGCTTGTATCTGACCAATGTTCTTGCCAAGAACAATTAGGAAAGGTGAATAAAATGTACAATATGTACTATTTGAACATCAAAAAGCAACCAAGGCAGTGAGGACCTGAGGCATGGAGATTCTAGAGAGGAGCAGAGCCCACAGGGTCCTCTCTTCTCTCCTCAGCTCAGTATTTAGTGACTTCCCGACTAGGCATGTAAAAATTTGTTGAGTAGTAGCTGCGGGATGAGCCGGCAAGCAAAAGCAGCGAGGCTGAGAATGCCTGATGCATTCTCAAGAGCTTAGGGAAGCAAAAACTAGAGATGAAGGTCTGCCATGAAGAAAAGCAACCCCAGAATTCAGCTGTGGCCCCAGAAGAGCTTCAGCTGGTGGTGTGTCAGATCCAGCTTGCAGCAGCTCACAAGAGCTAGCTGTGTGCGTCTAGCTCTTCCATTCAATTCCATGTTCAGTGATGGCTCACCGGTAGCTTGAAACTGGCAACAGTGGAAGTATTTACACTACGGGAATTGCCAGACACTACTAATTAGAATCCGTCCTCCTGAGAGTCAATTGTTCAACACTTAACACCATACCAGTGAATGCACCGGATAAGTAAGAACAAGCCAGAAATAAACCAATCTTCAGAAAGGGTGGGAAGTAATTTCAAAAACCAGTTTCAAATAGATAGTAATAATTAGTCTTTACCTTCTCATCTTGCAAAAGCAAAATTAACTATTCCCTGTAGAAACCATAGGGATTTGTTTTGTTTTTTAAATAAACAGTGATCATTTAAAAAAACATATTTTTTAATTTTTTTAGTCAGAGTCTCACTTTGTCACCCTCAGTAGAGTGCTGTAGTAGTGTCATAGCTCACAGCAGTCTGAAACTCTTGGGCTCAAGCAATTGAGTCTCTTGTCTCAGCGTCCTGAGTAGCTGGAACTATAGGTGCCCACCACAATGCCTGGCAATTTTTAGAGACGGGGTCTCGCTCTGGCTCAGGCTGGTCTGTGACTGTGAGCTCAGGGCAATACACCTGCCTCAGCCTCCCAGAGTGCTGGGATTACAGGTGTGAGCCACAGCACCCGCCTAAATGATCATCATTTAATAAAAAATTGCCCGGTACAGGGAGGGAGGAGACATGTTGAGAATCAAGATAAACAAAAACAAAAAAGATAGCAGAGACAAACCAACAAGAGATCCGGATATTAGAAAATTTCAAATGGACTTTAAGTTAATTGAGTAATATGTTCAAAAATTACAAAGAATAATATGAAGAATTTAACTAGAACATTGAAATCTGTGAAAAAATCAAAACGGAATTCTAGAAGTAAAAAATAAATTAACTAAAATTAGAAATTCTACAGGTGGTTTGACAGTGGATTGAAAACAAATGTAGAAAAAAATTAGTGAACTAGAACAGCACTTCACCACCTTTAATGTAGTGGAACAGTACTCCACACCTGGAGATGCAGGTGATGCCTGAACAGGTCTGGGGGGTCCTGAGAATCAGCCATTTCTAGCAGCCTCCCAGGTGACACTAGCGCTGGCTGCCCAGGGGCCACGCAAAATATAGAAAAGCGTATATTAGATAATGGGGAGCATAAGATACCTAACACGAAAACTGAAATCACAGAAAGATGAGGTAGAATAAAGTAGAAGAGATGATCTGAAGAACGAATGCCTGAGGTTTCCAAACTTCAAAAAAGATGAGGGCACAGTAAAAAAGCACTAAGAATTCCAAGCAGGATGAACACAAAGAAAAGCCCTCCCAGCAGGAGGCCAGGTAGAGCTGGGATCCTTCCCTACAGATCAGCTTTTTTATCTAATGGAATAAATTCCAGTGAAAACCCAGGAAAGACCCACAAAATTCTAGGGAAAACTGCAGAAACAAACAAACCCAAACCTAAAAACGCCCACTGCAAGTGTAGACTGAAAGAAACAGTACAAAATTAAAAGAGGCTGCTGAACTCTCGACATACTAGAGGTAAGATCAGGCTGAGAAAATTGCTCAGCTGTAAAACCTTCAAGAAAAGCGATGATTCAACAAAACAGAACCAAGCCACCACAGGTAGACAAAAAACAAATTCATGGTCCCAGGGTCATGGAGGGTGTAGAAGGGGTTGAGAAGGCAATAAAGGAATTTGGGGCATAACGTAAGAATTCTGTGTACCACGGTAGGTAATTCCATCAGGTATTAAGGAAGAAACAATACTAATTCTATACAAACTCTTCCAGAACAATGTTGAGGAAGGAATATTTCCCAATTCATTCTGTGAGACAAGTATTACTCTGATACCAAAATTAAGAAGACATTTTAGGAAAACTACAGCTCTCTCATGAACAAAGATGTATAATTTCTTCACAAAGTATTATCAAAGCAACAGATATACTGTTTCAACAGTAATATGTAAAGTTTATTCCAGAAATGCAAGTTTGATTTAACATTTGAAAATCATTCAATGTAATTGATTATATTAACAGACTTGAAAAAATATCCAACCATATCATTATTTCAATGGATGAAGAGAAAGCCTATGACAAAATTTAATTCCATTCTATATTCATGATTAATACATACTCACAAACTGCGCAACTTTGAAATAGAAAAGAATTTTCATGTTTATAAAACTATAGCTAACTTTTACAATAAAAGGTAAACTTCTGAAAACTCTTCCCTTGAGTTAGTAAAAAGACAAAGATGCTCAATTACAGTGTATTGGAAGTTTTAGCCAGCACTAAAACTCATGAAAAGGAAACAGAAGTTATGAGGATTGGCAAGGGAAAAAGACTGTAACTATCAGGTGTCATGACTGTATACACAGAAAATCTAAAAGAAAACCTACAGAAAGAAGAGTTATTAGAATAAGTGAATTATATAAAGATAAGTATATTTAAATACAATCACATTTCCAAGTAGTGGCAATGAAAAAATAAAAATCAACCATTCTAATTGTATCAAAGGGAACACATGCATAAGAATACATTTAGTAAATGATATGCAAAGCCTTGTAAACAGAAAATAAAGTGTTGTTGATAAAAGTTAGAGAAGATGAAAATGGACAGAAAATTTCATATTAGTACAAAGTCAATAACCCCTCTGCCCCCCAAATAATCTACAGGATCAACATGACCTTAAGAGAAATTCTTGCATAATTTTTGGGTGAAACTTGACAAATTAAGAAAAACAGAGGAGTGAGAATATTTAGGACAATTTTCAAGAAGAAAACAGCTGAAATACTTATATTGCCCATATCAAGACTTATTATAAAACGACGGTAATCGACCATCAGAAGGAGCAGCAGACCAAAGAACAGAACGAAGTCAGAGCCAGACCCACACTGTACAGACACCTCACTGGGGCAAAAGGGGACCTGTAAAAAATGAGACTTTCAGTGAAGGGCACTGACTCAAATGGATATTTTCATGGGGAAAAAACCCCCAAAGACCCTTGAACTTATCCCCACCCCAAATACACCTCATAGTTAAAAATAAGTTGTAGTTGATTTTAGATCTAAAGGTAAAAGGCAAAAGTGGTAAAATTTCTGTAACAGTGTATTTATGGGTATCTTCATACTGGTGTGGAAAAGGTAAATATTCCTTAAACAGCACACAAAAAGTCCTAGCACAAAAAGGAAAATACTGGTAAGTTCTATTATAGTAAAATTAGGAATGTTTGTTCTTCAAAAGACATCATGAAAAGAAAGGTTATCGAATGGAAGATATTACTACAACCTTTCAAGAATTTATATCTAAAATACTTAAATACTTTATTTTTAAATATAAAGCAGGGGGTGGGAAAAATTAAACTCATAAGCTACCAGACAAATGGGCAAAACATTTGAACAGGTACTTCATGAGAAAGGATATCCAAATTGCCACTATACAATAAAAGGTGCTCAATATCATTAGTTAAAATAGAATATATTATAGTTCAAATAGAATTATATTACATTCCTATCAGAATGGCTACTGCCAAAGACATAACAATGCTAAGTGCTGGCAAGGATATAAAGCTTTTGGCATTTTTATACCTTGCTGTTGGGACTGTAAATTTACTCTACTGTTTGGAAAGACTATGTGGCAATATCTAGTAAAGCAGATCAATTTCACTGTGTACAGCTTGCAATGCACTCCTAGCTAACCACCCAGTGGAAAGGTTTACACATGACTGGGACAATGGTAAAAACAAGAACGTTGACAGGTGCATTCGTTGCAATATTAATGTGGGGATGCTGAAAATACCCAACTCCCCTTCAACAACAGGATGGATAAACTGATGTACACATGCTGTGGGACACTATGCAGCAATGAAAAGAAAAGAACTGCGGTTACTAATTTAAAGGCATACAGTTTACCAACATAATGTTAAGCAAAACCAAACCATACAAAACAAACTTCCAATATTTCAACATTAGAACATAGGTAAGTCCTTCCTCCATTCATATCAAGTTTAAAAACAAGCAAAACTTGTATAGTGTTAGAATGAGGGACAGTCGTTTCCTTTGGGGAGTAAGAGGGGGTCAGTGGAGGTCGTGACAGGGACCTCTGTGGCACCGTTCTATTTCTTCATCTGACTGGTAGTTACACAGAGGTACTCACTTTATGAAAATGCTCAGCCAATATACGTTTTTATAAAGCACATTGTAACGGAAAAACCTTTTTTTGTTAAAGAAGTAGAGTTTTAAAAAGGAATGGCTCCAACTATGAAAACAGTAAATACATTAGTAGTTGCCAGGACCTGGAGGTGTAAAGAGCAGATGACGGTAAAGGGGTAAGAAGAAATTGCAGGTGGCTGACAGAAGTGTTCTCTATCTTGACTGCGACACAGTGGGTTACATTACTGTATGCATTTGCCAAAATTCATACAACTGTATCCCCTAAAGAGTGACTTTTGTTGTATGAAAGCTGTATCTCAATAATATATACTTTGGATATAAAAGAGGATGAATTAATTTGAGTTCTTTTTATGTTTGTGAAAAGTTAATTATCTGTGGTGTTATAATCTGTTTTTCTCATTGATTAAGTTAGGAAGAAAATTAAATGGTCTATCTGCAAAATATCTTCTAACTCTTACACTGCCAGAAACTTATACAATTAAAACAATTTATTTTTTTTTGCAAAACAAAGAATGCTATTCACTTTGGCTTTATGATATTTACTTTTGGGTTTGGGAAAAACAGACTTGAAAAATACATATCACAGTGTATGTTGTGTTTAATAGGCACATATGGCATAATGGAAAAACAACAGTAAGCCCTGAGTTATTCGTTTTCATATTTATTCATGAAAAATTTGAGGAAAGTTAATAGTAGGGTACGTGTGTGTATAAATATATATACATATATATATAAAATATATATATATATTGTTTTTACTTTTTAGAAACAATAGAACATTTTCAATTAGAAAATTCTATTTCCCCTTAAGGTTTATTTTACATGTTCTCATATTCAGCCAATGAATCTAGAAACTAAAATATTGGTTTTGAGACCATTACTTTCTGGGGCATGTTGGACAACAGTTGACTTTTATTGGATCTCAAACTTACATTAATTTTGAGACATCTTATTCTAATCTATCTATGAATATGAAAGGATAAAATTAAATGGAGGCTCATTGTGAAAGCAACACACACCTGAACAAAAATCAGATAGGTAGAAAGATACATAGCATCAAATTTATCCCATGGAGAAGTAAGTAGGAAAACCACAAGACCGCCAATAAGTAACACGTTCTTTTAGAAGTAGGGTAAATATAAAGCTTCATTTGCTCACAAATATTTAAATGTTGCCTTATTTTGAAACATCTTTTACACATTGATAAATATTAGACATTAGTTAAAAATTTTGCTCAGGTATAGTTCCTCACACCTATATATAATCCCAGCACTTTCGGAGGCCTAGGTGGGAGGATTGCTTGAGGCCAGGAGTTCAACACTAGCCTGGGATCTACCAAAAAAAAAAAAATCTTTCTCAAAGTCATCTAAATCTCACTCTTCCAAAGAAGAAAACTGTGATTATGTTTTAGTTACCTAAGGTGATTTAACTCATCCTGACCCCAACTTGGAAATCTCCCTGTATTCGGTAACTTAAGGGGTTATACCACAAGTTGTGTGAAGGTAGGCAAAACATCTGCATTTTTGTACCTACTGGCAAAAAAACAATACCTTATAAGGAAAATGTCTTACCACTTGTGCTGGAACTTGTTCTATTTTTGCAGCAGGAGTTCCTGGTCTCGGGTAAAACTGGTTAATAAAGAGGCTTGGGAATTTGTATTCTTCAACAAGTTTCACTGTTTCTTGAAAATCCTGATCTGTTTCTCCAGGAAAACCACAGATAATATCTGTAGCAATAGTTATTCCAGGAACTCTAGAAAATAATGAGACAAAAATGCATAAAGTTTACTACAAGCCATAATTATTCTATTTCCCTGACATTTTTAATATCTTTTTTTTTTTTTTTTTGGGTAATCAGAATTTATTTTTAGGAAAGGGACACTTCAAATAGTTTAAAAGAACCCTAAACACTAAAAGTTAAAATGAGAAACAGTGGCCCCTTGCTATTCCCAGAAACATTCATTATTAATTCTTTTAAATGTTTCTTTGTTCTTTCTTCCACATTTAAAAATAGATGTTTATTCTGTTTCTAGATATACGGATTTTTAGGCAATAGTAACTGACTATTATGGTAAGGAGGCTTTAGTTCTTAAAATACTCCATCTCTACCCTCCCCCAAAATAATCACTGAACAACTTCCGTTAAATTAATAACATACTACTTCCACCGGTAAAATTGAGAATATAATGCTCACTGCAGAGCCAACTGGCACACTGTTATAAAGTTTGATTTTTCTACAACGTTTACTTTTTCCTAGAGTTAACAATTACCTCTTTTTAAAAATTTTGCTTAATTCTATGTACCTATGTTACTGTTTTCCAGAAGCTACATCAGATTTATCAAAAACTGATACTATTTTCTAGATAGTCAATCTATTGTGGAGTTAACAATTACCTCTTTTTAAAAATTTTGCTTAATTCTATGTACCTATGTTACTGTTTTCCAGAAGCTACATCAGATTTATCAAAAACCGATACTATTTTCTAGATAGTCAATCTGTTATGTAATTCACTAGTCGCTTTTCCCCTAGAAATGCCACTCCTTTCTCCAAGTGTCTATTGCTTTTACAAGGAACTGGCTGCCATCCTTGAATGTAGCTTTGATGCAGGGTTCTCCCATGCAGAGCTGGCTAGGGATCCCATTTTCTAGGCCTGGATCAGCTTGGAAATTAGTCTCATCACAGACCTTCCCACCCACCCCCACCCCAAACCTCTCTCTAGTCTCAAGCAAGGTCACACAAAAAAAGCAGCCTGATTGGTACCTCATCTGGCAGGTCCCTCCTGGGTTAGGGAGCACACATCCTACTGTCTCACCTGGGGCAAGGACCACATTCCTTCCCTGATTTTAGGATTATTTTCTGTCTACAGGTCCCTGGCCATTGAGACATGTCCCAGACCTATATTCTCCAACCTCCCTGCCCACAGGATAGCAAATGCAGCATATAAACCCCTAGACAGGAGGCCCAGCTGGGCTTCCCACTTGCGTTCCCACTCTGGCAGTGGAGGTTCTGCTCCCCCTCCTCCGCTTATCTGTCTCCTTCATATTTCAGTACACTCTGTTCTTTTGCTTACTGGCATGGTCAATGGTTTCATTCTTTGAACCCTGACATCACGAACCTGACACAGACAGAAATTGCAGCTACAACTCCTTGGTATCCCTTTTTCCTGGATCCTGTCTTCTTGATTGACTCCCTCATTCTTCTGGAGTGTGCTTTCAGAAGATTCATCAAAAAGAGTACCAGGGACATTTTGTTGTTGTCGTCCTAACAGGTCTGAACATGTTTTAACCCTCACAGATGATAGTAAGGTTGTGTATAGCACTTCAAGTTGAAAGTATTATCCATCAGGATTTTGCACTGCTCTCTTTTTTTTTTTTTAGGGCTAAATTGTGAAAAGGTGTCCAGATTCACAGGGATATGTTTCTTTACATGAGCACACATGACTCTATTTTTGAAAGGTTTTAGGATATTACTTCATTCTCAATGCTTTAAAATTTAATGTCGATTTGCTTTGGATTGGGGTCTTTATTCATTTATTTATTTTTTTGAGACAGAGTTTTACTATGTCACCCTCGGTAGAGGGCCGTGGCATCATAGCTCACAGCAACCTCAAACTCTTGGGCTCAAGAGATTCTCTTGCCTCAGCCTCCCTTGCACCTAGGACTACTGATGCCTGCCACAATGTCTAGCTATTTTATTTTGTTGTTGTTGTTGTTGCTTAGCAGGCCCGGACTGGGTTCGAACTCACCAGCCCTGGTGCACGTCACTAGCGCTCTAACTGCTGAACTATAGGCACTGAGTCAAGATGGGGGGGATTTTCAAATCTTTGTACAAGATACAATTTGGAGACTCATGGTCTTTAGATCTAGAAAATCTTCTTAAATAATTTCTTACATAATTTTCCGCTGTCAGAGATTCCTCTCCTTTGAAAGTTGAAACTACTGGATTGACCTTCTCAGCTTTTTTTCACTTATTTTCCTTCTTTGTCCTTTTGTTTTATTTTCTAGTAAATTTACTTGAGTGTATCTTCCAACTCTTCTATTGAAAACAATTTAATTCAACATTACAGTTTAAACTTCTCAGAACTCTTACTCTTTCTCCAATCTCCCTTTTTACAGAATCTTGTTTTTGTTTTAGAGATGTACAACTGTTCTTATTCATCTGGGGATATCAATTAAAGTTTCTGCAACTTTTCTTCTGCTCACTGCTGTTGTCAATTTTGGTTCCTCTTACCCATGGCTGAGACTTTCCACCGATCAGTACTAATTCTTGCTGTCCTCTCACATTTAAAAAGAAAGCACTAAATGCTTTCATCATAGATGTGATTAAGCAGCTTAATTTGGAATTCTAGAAATCATTTTTCTGTGGTCAATTTCTCCCCAAAGTATGCTACAACATCCTATTGTACTTTAAGAGTATAACAATAGGGGGTGGGAGACAAGATGGCGGACTGAAGCCAGCTTTCAACAAAGGCTCCCGTCCAGAAGGAGAGTTAAGGGACAGGAATTTAGTAAGTATCCTGGTGGACTTGAGCCTCACCAAGAGAGAAGGCTGAAGAATGCACATCAACACCGCTGAGGCAAGTTGTGATCACAAGGACGCAAACAAAAGCTGAGACTTCAAGCCAGAGTAGAAGTTGCAATAGGATCGAACAGAAACCAGCTGAAAACAAGACAGAACCACTTTGCTCCACCACACCAGACAGGGCCCCAGTTTCTCAGGCCACAACACTGTACGGGCCCTCGATAAAACCCCAGGGGAAAAACCAAAGGGAGTAAACCATGGGGCGGAATCAGCGGAAAAACTCTGGTAACATGAATAACCAGAATAGATCAACCCCCCCAAGAAAAGATACGGCAGATGTGATTGAAGATCCCATTCATAAACAACTGGCTGAGATGTCAGAAGTCGAATTCAGAATTTGGTTTGCAGACAAGATTAATAAAATGGAATTAGGAATTCGAGGAGAAATTCAAAAATTGTCTCAAGAATTTAACGAATTTAAAGACAAAACCACCAAAGACTTAGACACACTGAAACAAGAACTTACAGCCCTCAAAGATATGAAAAATACAGTAGAATCCCTCAGTAACAGAATGGAGCAAGCAGAAGAAAGGATTTCTGACATTGAAGATAAAGTCTTCGAACGCTCCCAATCTCTCAAAGAGGAAGAGAAATGGAGAGCAAAAACGGATCACTCACTCAGAGAGCTCTCAGATAATTCGAAAAAAAAACAACATAAGGGTTATAGGAATTTTGGAGAATGATGAAGTGGCTGCCAAGGACACAGAGGCCCTTCTACATGAAATTATGAAAGAAAATTTTCCAGACATGCCTAGAGAATCTGAAATTCAGATAGCAGACAGCTTCAGAACCCCAGCACGATTCAACCCCAATAAGCCATCTCCCAGACATATCATAATTAGCTTCACTAAAGTTAACATGAAAGAGAAGATTCTCAAAGCAGCCCGGCGAAAGAAAACTATAACGTACAAAGGTAAGAATATTAGAATAACTGCAGATCTCTCTGCTGAAACTTTTCAAGCAAGAAGAGGCTGGTCATCAACTTTTAATCTCCTAAAGCAAAAAAACTTTCAACCCAGGATCTTGTATCCAGCTAAACTGAGTTTCATCTATGATGGAGAAATTAAATACTTCAATGACATTCATATGTTGAAAAAATTTGCCATAAGTAAACCAGCTCTTCAGGATGTTCTCAGACCTATCCTCCACAATGACCAATCCAATCCTATACCACAAAAGTAAACTCACTCAGAAACTTCGGATCAAACTCCAACTTCCACACTGGCGAAAGGATTAAAAATGTCCACTGGACCTTTGAAAAACTCGATACCCAAAATTCCACCAGACTTATCAATACTCTCCATCAATGTGAATGGCTTAAACTGTCCTCTAAAGAGGCATAGGTTAGCTGACTGGATACAAAAACTCAAGCCAGATATTTGTTGCATACAAGAGTCACATCTCAACTTAAAAGACAAATACAGACTCAGGGTGAAAGGATGGTCATCCATATTTCAGGCAAATGGTAATCAGAAAAAAGCAGGTGTTGCAATTTTATTTGCAGATACAGTAGGCTTTAAACCATCAAAAGTAAGGAAGGACAAGAATGGTCACTTCATATTTGTTAAGGGTAATACTCAATATGACGAGATCTCAATTATTAATATCTATGCACCCAACCAGAATGCACCTCAATTTATAAGAGAAACTCTAACAGACATGAGTAACTTGATTTCCTCCAGCTCCATAATCGTTGGAGATTTCAACACTCCCTTGGCAGTGTTGGATCGATCCTCCAGAAAGAAGCTGAGCAAAGAAATCTTAGATTTAAACCTAACCATCCAATATTTAGATTTAGCAGACATCTACAGAACATTTCATCCCAACAAAACTGAATACACATACTTCTCATCAGCCCACGGAACTTACTCCAAAATTGATCACATTTTAGGTCACAAGTCTAACCTCAGTAAATTTAAAGGAATAGAAATTATTCCATGCATCTTCTCGGACCATCATGGAATAAAACTTGAATAGAGTAACAACAGGAATCTGCATACCCATACAAAAACATGGAAGTTAAATAACCTTATGCTGAATGATAGCTGGGTCAGAGATGAGATTAAGAAAGAAATCACCAATTTTTTGGAACAAAATGACAATGAAGACACAAGCTATCAGAACCTCTGGGACACTGCAAAGGCAGTTCTAAGAGGGAAATTTATAGCACTGCAAGCCTTCCTCAAGAGAACGGAAAGAGAGGAAGTTAACAACTTAATGGGACATCTCACGCAACTGGAAAAGGAAGAACATTCCAACCCCAAACCCAGTAGAAGAAAAGAAATAACCAAAATTAGAGCAGAATTAAATGAAATTGAAAACAAAAGAATAATACAACAGATCAATAAATCAAAAA
The DNA here is from genome assembly GCF_027406575.1 of Nycticebus coucang. Classification (NCBI taxonomy): domain Eukaryota; kingdom Metazoa; phylum Chordata; class Mammalia; order Primates; family Lorisidae; genus Nycticebus; species Nycticebus coucang. Next base: position 58,433,863 of record NC_069788.1, read on the forward strand.
GCTGGTTTTTTGAAAAGGTCAATAAAATAGATAAACCTCTGGCCAACCTAATCAGGAAAAAAAGAGTAAAATCTCTAATATCATCAATCAGAAACAACAAAGACGAAATAACCACAGACTCATCAGAAATCCAAAAAATCCTTAATGAATATTACAAGAAACTTTATTCTCAGAAATACGAAAATCTGAAGGAAATAGACCGATACTTGGAAGCACGCCACCTTCCAAGACTTAACCAGAATCAAGTGGAAATGTTGAACAGACCCATATCAAGTTCAGAAATAGCATCAACTATACAAAACCTCCCTAAAAAGAAAAGCCCGGGACCAGATGGTTTCACGTCAGAATTCTACCAAACCTTTAAAGAGGAATTAGTACCTATATTACTCAACCTGTTCCAAAATGTAGAAAAAGAAGGAAGACTACCCAACACGTTCTATGAAGCAAATATCACCCTGATCCCCAAACCAGGAAAAGACTCAACAAGAAAAGAAAATTATAGACCAATATCACTAATGAATATAGATGCAAAAATATTCAACAAGATCCTAACAAACAGAATCCAACAACACATCAAACAAATTATACATCATGACCAAGTTGGTTTTATCCCAGGGTCTCAAGGCTGGTTCAATATACGTAAATCTATAAATGTAATTCAGCACATAAACAACTTAAAAAACAAAGACCATATGATTCTCTCAATTGATGCAGAAAAAGCTTTTGATAATATCCAGCATCCCTTCATGATCAGAACACTCAAGAAAATTGGTCTAGAAGGGACTTTTCTTAAACTGATAGAGGCTATCTACAGCAAACCCACAGCCAATATCATATTGAATGGAGTTAAATTGGAATCATTTCCACTCAGATCAGGAACCAGACAAGGCTGCCCATTGTCTCCATTGCTTTTCAACATTGTAATGGAAGTTTTAGCCACCGCAATTAGGGAAGAAAAGGCGATCAAGGGTATCCATATAGGGTCAGAAGAGATCAAACTTTCGCTCTTCGCAGATGATATGATTGTGTATCTGGAAAACACTAGGGACTCTACTACAAAACTCCTAGAAGTGATCAAGGAATACAGCAACGTCTCAGGTTACAAAATCAACATTCATAAATCGGTAGCCTTTATATACACCAACAACAGTCAAATTGAAAAAGCAGTTAAGGACTCTATCCCATTCACAGTAGTGCCAAAGAAGATGAAATATTTGGGAATTTACCTAACAAAAGACGTGAAAGATCTCTATAAAGAGAACTATGAAACTCTAAGAAAAGAAATAGCTGAAAATGTTAACAAATGGAAAATCATACCATGCTCATGGCTAGGAAGAATCAACATTATCAAAATGTCCATACTACCCAAAGCAATATATAATTTCAACGCACTCCCTATTAAAGCTCCACTGTCATATTTTAAAGATCTTGAAAAAACATTACTTCCTTTTATATGGAATCAGAAAAAACCTCGAATAGCCAACACATTACTCAGAAATAAAAACAAAACAGGAGGAATCACACTACCAGACCTCAGACTTTACTACAAATCGATAGTGATCAAAACAGCATGGTATTGGCACAAAAACAGAGAAGTAGATATCTGGAATAGAATAGAGAACCAAGAGATGAATTCAGCTACTTACTGCTATTTGATTTTTGACAAGCCAATTAAAAACATTCAGTGGGGAAAAGATTCCCTATTTAACAAATGGTGCTGGGCGAACTGGCTGGCAACCTGCAGAAGACTGAAATTGGACCCACACCTTTCACCATTAACTAAGATAGACTCTCATTGGATTAAAGATTTAAACTTAAGACATGAAACTATAAAAATACTAGAGGAGAATGCAGGGAAAACCCTTGAAGAAATTGGTCTGGGTGAGTATTTCATGAGGAGAACCCCCCGGGCAATTGAAGCAGCTTCAAAAATACACTACTGGGACTTGATCAAACTAAAAAGCTTCTGCACAGCTAAGAACACAGTAAGCAGAGCAAGCAGACAGCCCTCAGAATGGGAGAAGATATTTGCAGGGTATAACTCTGACAAAGGTTTAATAACCAGAATCCACAGAGAACTCAAACGCATCAGCAAGAAAAAAACAAGGGATCCCATCGCAGGCTGGGCAAGGGATTTGAAGAGAAACTTCTCTGAAGAAGACAGGCGCACGGCCTTCAGACATATGAAAAAATGCTCATCATCTTTAATCATCAGAGAAATGCAAATCAAAACTACTTTGAGATATCATCTAACTCCAATGAGACTAGCCTATATCACAAAATCTCAAGACCAGAGATGTTGGCGTGGATGCGGAGAAAAGGGAACACTTCTGCACTGCTGGTGGGAATGCAAATTAATACATTCCTTTTGGAAAGATATATGGAGAACACTCAGAGATCTAAAAATAGATCTGCCATTCAATCCTGTAATTCCTCTGCTGGGCATATACCCAGAAGACCAAAAATCACAACATAACAAAGATATTTGTACCAGAATGTTTATTGCAGCCCAATTCATAATAGCTAAGTCATGGAAAAAGCCCAAGTGCCCATCGATCCACGAATGGATTAATAAATTGTGGTATATGTATACCATGGAATACTATGCAGCCTTAAAGAAAGATGGAGACTTTACCTCTTTCATGTTTACATGGATGGAGCTGGAACATATTCTTCTTAGTAAAGTATCCCAAGAATGGAAGAAAAAATACCCAATGTACACAGCCCTACTATGAAACTAATTTGGGACTCTCACATGAAAGCTATAACCCAGCTACAACTTAACAATAGGGGGAAGTGGGAAAGGGGGGTGGGTGGGTAGAGGGAGGGGAATCGGTGGGATCACACCTGTGGTGCATATTACAGGGATATTTGCGAAAATTGGTAAATGTAGAATGTAAATGTTTTGGCACAGTAACTGAGATAACGCCGGAAAGGCTATGTTAACCACTGTGATAAAAATGTGTCAAATGGTTTATGAAGTGAGTGTATGATGCCCCATAATCATATCATTGTATACAGTTATGATTTAATAAAAAAATAAATAAATAAAAAAAAGTAAAAAAAAAAAAGAGTATAACAATAAAAGAACATTCACAATATTAAAAAAAAAATTCAGTATTATTCTGAACACATGAGGAACAAGGAAAATGCTCCAAACACTTCAAATCATTGAATACCTACATCAATATTCCTATTACCTAAATGCAGTTGTATATGGACGAATAAAACATTTTACTTAAGGTAAGTGAGATATTTTGGGGATTAAGAGAGAACAAGAGATGTACCAATGAGCAAATTTAAATAATTGGATTCCTAATAGAAACAGCTTCATAAAACAATAGCTTTCCATACTTTGTATGCATACTAGTTTAATGCCTGTGTGAAAGAAGTACGACAAATTTATCTTAGAAATACTTTATTCCTGATTTCTACCTGTTCTCATCTAGTTATTAATTTGGCTGAACTTTGTTTATTAAGATAAATTCCAAGGCCTGGTACTTTCTTCTGTGATAATAAATAGAAGAAGAGATGAAATAAAATAGTACATTTGGTAAAAAATTATACATTTTTCTTCTGTAAGGGTAATTATCACAATTATATTTGAAAAGTCATAAATATCATATACTTTTATAGTAATCTATAGAAAGAGACCATTTTTCTAGACAAACTAAAGCATGTGAAACAAAAATTATGTGAATGATTTTCAATTGGCTAGTTTTATACTTGCTTTTTAACTACTCCTGAACAAGAGAAATTCACAACTAAAAATAAAAGTAATGATAACAGCAAATAATGACAGACAAAAGCCAATCTGCCCTAGGAAATTAAACAAATAAATCTAAGAAAATAAACTACCTGCAAAATACCGCAAAAACAAAAGTTATTGTCCTAAGCTATAAATTGGAATGAATTTGGCACTAGATTAGGGGGTATTCCCAAAGGAAAGTACCTTACAGATTTTCCTCCCATCCTTCTTTGATCCATGATGGTTGAGCTCAGTATTATGTAACACCTGCTTACATTGGCCTTCAGGCCCACAGTGAAAAAGAAAAGACAAACCTTTTAAAAAGTCATAATACATGTTAAGGGAGGAGATGTTCCATGCATGGATATATCTGATAATGTACTTAACAAGTTGACTGATCAGGAGGTAGGCCACTATGAGTTGGTGACTTATTCTAGTCAATATTTAAAAGTAAGGGCGGCACCTGTGGCTCAGTGGGTAGGGCGCCGGCTCCATATACTGAGGGTGGCGGGTATGAACCTGGCCCTGGCCAGCTAAAAACAGCAGTGACAATAGCAACAAAATAGCCGGGCGTTGTGGCGGGTGCCTGTAGTCCCAGCTACTCGGGAGGCTGAGGCAAGAGAATCACTTAAGCCTAAGAGTTGGAGGTTGTTGTGAGCTGTGACACTACAGCACTCTACCAAAGAGTGACAAAGTGAGACTCTGTCTCAAAAAAGAAAATATTTAAAAGTAAAAGCAGTTCAGTAGATTTCAAAGTATGTAAGAATACAAACTGATTGCTTATAAAATGTTTTAAAGTAGAGATCGCACTTAATGTTAGATGAGGCTCATCTATACATTAATTTTACACATGCAAATGATGCTACTTACATTCTTGAAAATAATTTGGCTCCTTAGGTGAACCAACTGAAATCTCACTTACACTGTTAATTTGCCTAGCAAATAATTCTCCTCAGTCTAAATCAAAGAAGTCAAATTCTAAAGTGATAGCATACGATTTAAGTGGCTAAGAGTAAATTATAAAGGGTGCAAAATAGAATATTAATCCAAATATTTAAGATGCTAGTTCTGAGTAAATGCTGTTTTTGAGATACCATGACTTTTCAAAATACTAATTTTTTTAATGATCATTTCCACAAATTTATTGAAGCTGTGAGTGTAATGTATATAATTTCTAAGTAATATGTGCTCTTAAATTTTAAAAACTTTCTATATTTGTGTCTCTCTACTAGTTTTAGAAAATAATTCTGAGAGAAAGATAACAATGACAATGTTCAGTTCGCTTAAATAACAGGGAGCTGTTGACTCATTATTTTCCTCTGTTTTATAGTATTTACTGGTAAGTGACTTTATTAACTCACTTAAGAATGGGATAAGAAAGATTCCAGTGATACATCTGACCTTGTCAGAAGCAGTGATACGATCACGTATGAAGATCTATCAGGGACATGTAAAGACCATACAAACTATTTGCTGGCCTTAGGCTAGGATTTAAGAAAGCTATAAATATTTTAAAAGTTAATTATTTTACCTTGAGTAAAAATACACGCATCCTACACTTTGAACGTTTAAAATATTACTTAAAATGTGCTTTAATTCACCTCAAGATTTTCACTGGCAAAAATATGAACAAAGATGATTTTACTTCATTCTTTCGATCAATAAATTAGGAGATCCAAATTTCACACGTGAATAAAATAAGACTAATTCACACGCTATATAAGTCAAAAGAAAAAAAAAAGATCTGCAAAGACATGGACTCATCAAAATTATTAGAATAAACAAAACACATGACTAAAACTCTTTTTATTCTAAAAAGATATATTCTAAGACAATTATTTTTAGGAAAAGTAAACTGCGGTAGGCAGGGGAGAAAACTATCTTGAACTGATGGAAATGAAATCATACTTACCTAAATATATAATATACAGCTAAAACGGTGCTTAAAGAGAAATGTATAGATTTAAATGTCTATCAAAAGGATATACATTGAAAAATCTAAGCTTACATCTCAAAAAACTAACATAGAGGAATAAATCAAAGCCAAAGTAAGACAAAGAAACAAAACAATAAAAGAAATTAGTGAAATAGAAAAATAGAGGAAAATCAATCAAAATAAAATGTGTAGCTTTAAAAACAAATCAATATAATTTCCAAAGTACTAGCTACACTGAATTGAGAAAGGAAGATACTAATGACCAACTTAAGGCATGAAGACACCACTACAGACGCTATCATCGTTAAAAGGCTACTTAAGTGGATATTATGAACAAATTTATCCTCAACATTTCACAACATAGATAAAATGGACAAATTCTCTGAAAGATGTAAATTATAGAAAAGGACTCAAGAGGACACGAAATCTGAATAGAATAGTACAGATTACACAAATTTCAAGTTTAAAGTCTTGCCGCTAAAACAAAACCATGCCCAGAAAGCATCATGGTGAATTCTATCAAACATTTAAGAAAGAGTAAAATCAATTATACGGAAACTATTTCAAAGACAGATGATAAAGGAACTCATTTAATAGTCCAGCATTAGGCCTGGTGCGGTGGCTCATGCCTATAATCCTAGCACTCTAGGAGACTGAGGTGGGTGGATTCCCTGAGCTCACAGGTTTGAGACCACTCTGACCTAGAGCAAGACCCTGTCTCTAAAAAATAGCCAGGCATTGTGGCAGGCGCCTGTAGTCCCAGCTACTCAGGAGGCTGAGGCAAGAGGATCGCTTGAGCCCAAGGGTCTGAGGTTGCTGTGAGTTATGATGTCAAGGCACTCTAACGAGGGTGACAAAATAAGACTCTGTCTCAACAACAACAACAACAAATAGTCTAGCATTACCTTGTCATAAAAACCAGAGGAGGAGATTAGAAGTAAACTAAGGGGGTGGCAACTGTAGCTCACACAGCTAGGGTGCCAGCCACATACACTGGATCTGGCAGGTTCCAATCAGGCATGGGCCCGCCAAACGATGACAACTACAATTAAAAAATAGCCGGGCATTGTGGCAGGCACCTGTGGTCCCAGCTACTCGGGAGGCTGAGGCAGGAGAATCACTTAAGCCCAGGAGTTGGAGGTTGCTGTGAGCTGTGATGCCACAGCACTCTATCCTGGGTAATAGCTTGAGGCTCTGTCTCAAAAAAAAAGAAAAAAGAAAAAAAGTAAACTAAGGGGTGTTCAACCTTTTGGCTTCTCTGAACCACAATGGAAGAAGAATTGCTTGGTCCACACATTAAATATACAAACACTAATGAAAGCTAATTGGCAAAAAAGGAAAAGGTTTGTGAATGAATCCATCACCACAGATAAGCAAAAATGTCCTCACGTAATCTGCATGTGGGCCACAGGATGGACACCCCTCACATAATTACCCCTCATATTTCTTAGCTATACTACCAATACAGAGACAACAATTCTCAACAAAATATTAGCAAATGAACCACATGAAAAGAATAACAAAATAAAAACCTCATGGTAATTTTAATAAATGTGGAAAAGTCAGCTGACCAGTCAAAGACACATGTCTGATCAAAAGACAACCTCTCAGTAAATAAGAAATATTTAATAGAAGGAAATAACTTAACCTGACACAAGGTAGCCACGAAAAATCCACAGCTAATATCTGTTGGTGAAAGATGAAATGCGCTTCCACTAAGATCGGTAATAAAGCAAGGATTTGTGTTCTCAATTCTTCAGTCTATTACTGGAGGTTCTAGTCAGTTTAGAAAATCAAAAAATAGAAGTTAAAGGCATGTATGTTGAAAATAAAGAAGTAAACTCTTTTTCTGCAGGTGACATGCTCTTACGTGTAGAAAATCTAAGGAATCTTATGAATGTACTAGATGAAGTGACTTCACAAAGCTACAGGTACAAGATCAAAATATAAAAATCAGTTGTAGTCTTAGACATTAGTAATAAACTGAACAATCTTTAAAATAAAGAACACAATTCCATTCCTAATAGCATAAAAATACTTAGGAAATAGATTTGACAGAGAAGTAAAAACTACACACTAAAAACAGGGAGAATTTAAAGAAAACTTTTAAGGACTTGCAGCTGCAAAAATGGTGATGCAGAAGCAAGCTGGACTCATCCCCCACCCAAAAAACCAAAAACAAATATATGGCTCCAAGATTCCCATGACAAATATCATCAGAACTCAACTATGAAGACGAGACAGTTCCTGGGAACAGAGACAAGTGAAAAAAACTCCAAGTAGATGGGAAAAGAATCAATCTGACTTCTATATCTGTGACACCCCTCCTCACTTTCTGCCTGGCACCAGGAGCAGAGAAAAAATTTCCCCAAATGACTGTTTCTACACTGGAAAAAAGTTCAGATTGAGGTGAACAACCAGCTTCCCATCATCTTGGGTTCTCTGGCAGGAGACACACACAGGAAACATGGGAAGTGCTTGAAGGGAGGCGGGGAGGCAGGACTACCACCCCCAGCCCTGGAAAATCTGCCCTATAACTGGGCTAAAGGACATGCCCAGTTGCTAAGTCGGAGTGGCTGTTTAGCAGCACCACGCTTTAGGAGGTTCATTCCGTGAGCACAAACCCCTAGGCCATCTTCCCACACTGCCAGGACATTCCTTTAGGGAACTCTCCCATTCCTGAAGGACAGCATTCTAATGGTTCCTCTACTGGAGCTGAGGAGAACTGGAGTTTAAGGTACCTCCTAGGGCCAAAAGGGAGGCAGCCACCTAGAGGTAAAGAGACTGTCTTAAAATTTGCTGAGAGAAATTAAAGAATATCTAAATACAAGGAAAAATATCTCATTTTCATGGATTAGAAGATTCAATATTGTTAAGATGGCAAGCCTCTCCAAAGTGGTATCCAGATTCAATACAACTGGTATCAAGATACCAGCATATTTTTCTGCAGAAATTGACAGGCTGATCCTAAAATTTAATTGGAAATGCAAAAGACTTAGAGTACCCAAAACAATTTTGCAAAATAAAGTTGGTGGAATGTATGAACCAGTCTTAAAGACTTACTATAAAGCTATAGTAATCAACACAGTGTGATATCAGTATAAGGACAGATTCACGGAACAACATAGTCTCCAAAAATATGTCTGTATATCATATATGTTTATTTAGTTTTCAACAAGATTGCCAATGAAGTGCAATAAGGGCAGGAGAAAAAGTATTTTCAATAAAGGTCCTGGAACAATTAGATACCATATGCAAAAAAAAAAAAAAATGCAGAGTATTAGACCCTTATATTAGACACAGAAAAATTTCCATGTGCATCACAGACACACATGTAAGAGTGAGAATTATTAAACATTTAGAAGAAAATATGTGAAAAAATCTCTGTGGCCTTGGGTTAGGCAAATATTTCTTAGCTATACTACCGATTCCAAAAGCATATTCCAAAAAATAAAAATGGAATAAACCAATAAATTGAACTTATTTAAAAGATACTATTAGGAAAATAAAAAGATAAGCTATAGATCATAGAGAAAATATTTGTAAATCACATTAGCTGATAAAAAGTCTTCTGCCCAAACTATATTGAAAACTCTCATGGCTCACAGATAAGAAGACAATATGGTCATACAATGACCAAAAGATTTTAACCAACACTTCTCTAAGAAAGATATGTGAATACCTAATAAGTACATTAAACATTCCTCAGTATTGCTAGTCATCAGATAAATGCAAGTTAAAACCAGGTAAGGTCCCACATATCCACTTTAAGTGGGAACATAAAACGGTACAACCACTTTGAAAACAATCTGGCAGTTTCTTAAATAGTTAAAAATATACTTAGTGAGGCCCAGAAACTCTACTCCTACCTTTCTATTCCTAGAGAAATGAAAACATAGATCCACATAAAGACTTATATGTGGATTTTCATAGTAGCAATCTTCATAATAGCCCCAAATTGGAAACAGTCCAAATGTCTATCAACTAAAGGAACACACAAAATGTGGCACATCCGTTCAATGGAAATTTACATACAAATAAAAGGGAACCAGCTATTGACACACACACCAACATGGATGAATCTCAAGAACATTCTTAAGTAAAAGGAAGACACAAAGGATTACTTACTGTATGATTCCATTTATATGCAATTTCTAGAAGAAGTAAGACTTAGAAGGCTCAGAAATTAGATCAGAGTTGCCTGGCAGGGAGGTGGGAGTAGAAATTAACTACATATAGGCATTAAAAAACTTTTTGACAAAATGAAAGCATTCTAGAACTAAATTGTGATGATAGTTGCACAATTGTGTAGTTTACTAGAAATTTTCAAACTATATACTTATATTGGGTGACTTTTATATGCTATCTAAATTATATCCACAATAACTCTGTTAAAAACAAAAAACAAGCAAACAAACAAACAACAACAACAAAAAACCCAAACACTTTCTGAAGACAGCAAGATAGCAGGAAATCTCCAAAACATATTCTTTTAAGAAATCTTAATAGCTGAACTTTTGGCAGGATGTAATCAAAGAATGAAGTGTAAACACATAGGGACAAAAGGCACAGATAATAAAAAACAAAGCATAAAGGAATTAAGTACAGAGAATAAAACCACGAAGTAGCTGAAGAAGGAAAACTTGGACCTATTTCCCAAGTACCATCATGAGACAACAGAGTCATCCTATCAAGACTGAAGTAGGAAATTTAAAAAGAAACAATTTAACATCTTCAAATAAATTTAAGCATATTTTCAGCAACTCTAAATTTGTTCTCACAATTTTATGAGAAAAATTCTTAAATGACTTGAGCTAAAACAGGAAAAGCACCGACACATTTAGATGAAAGTTGAAAAGCCGTATGAGTCAAGAAGACAAAGAAGACTAGTATAGCTTAGGAGTTCATCCCTAACCTTGTAACGTGAATATTTGGAAGAAAAATCTTCCCTTGCATTACTAATACGTTCCACTATGAACTAGCTGCACGGTCTTGGGCAAACTACTTAGCTTTAGTATGCTTCTGTTTCCTTTTCTATAAAATGGATACAGTGAAAATATTCACAGATAAGATTAATGAGTTAATACATGTACTAATTGCTCAGGATGGTGCCTGTCACACAGCGCACACACGTGCACACACATATATCAGCTATTATAACCTTGTCAGAAGGACAATCACAACTATCATTTATTACATAATACTAAGTGCCAAACAAAATGTTAACAACTTACATCTTGTTCAATGCAACTTTCTTATAAAATAGATTCTTTGTCAGTCTCCATAAGAAAGGGGGAAAATACTAGTAGGAAATTGAGATTCAAAAAGGTAGATAGAGCATAACAGATCTAGAATCAGTAAATGGTAAAGGTGGAATCTGATCTGAAGTGTTTAATCACTACCCAACGCAATCTTATCTCTTACCAGTATCACTGATGTACTCGTCAAATTAACATACTATAATCATTGGCTGATCATAAGTTCCCTTCCTGGATCATCGTGAGGATCAAATAATAAATACAAAGTGTTTAGAACAGCAGTTGGCATACAGCAAGTGCTCAACACATGTCAAATTGCTTTTGCATTCCTTAAAAGAGTACAGAAGTGAGAAACAAAACTACACCAACTACTGTGAACCTGGACTCTTCCCCTTTCACCACACTTATGACCCATATTTCTGCTCCCATTTCTTCTGTTACCCAGTGTGGCAGGTAAGTAGCTGAAAATTATAGAAGGAGATACAACCAGAATATGAAAGACACTTAAATACAGAGAACTTTTATAACATGACCACTTTGAACTTCCTTTATCACAAACAATATTAATTAATTAAAATTGGAAGACATTGACGCTGGGTAAGGTGGTTTATGTGTAAGCTACAAGAAATTCTAGAGTGCTCTAGATCTGAATAAGATTTTGGCTGCAGGGAATCCTGGCAAAAAATACTGAATGAAGGAATCATACTGGCCTTTAGTTTGTTTCTGGGAGTTTATTATGTTAAAAGTGATTGCACAATTAAACGTTGGTCAATACAAGATAAAAACTGAAGATAATCTTAGTCCAGACGTATTTTTATTCAGAAAGCAATCGGCCAATAGCAATTTTTTATTTGTTTTTGAGACAGAGCCTCAAGCTATCACCGTGGGTAGGGTGTGGTGACATCACAGCTCACAGCAACTTCCAACTACTGGGCTTAAGTGATTCTCTTGCCTCAGCCTCCCAAGTAGCTGGGACTACAGGCACTCGCCACAACGCCCGGCTATTTTTTGGTTGTAGTTGTCATTGTTGTTTGGCAGGCCCGTGCCAGATTCGAACCGCCAGCTCTGGTGCATGTGGCTGGCACCTTAGCCGCTTGAACTACAGGCGCCACCAACCAATAGCAATTTTATACATACTTTTCTCTTTGGTAAAGTTTGGTCAAATAAATAACGTCTGTCCATCTGTCCATTCATTCACCTGACCATCTGTTCATGGTTCATTCCTCTGTAACTGAGGTATTCATATCTTAAGTACCTAGAATCACTTTTCTATTGTAGACTCATGAGAGGGCTGTGTACACGTGTAGTGTGCTATTTCAGGTAGGAATGCTTACAGTGAACAAAGATTAAAAGAATGCAAAATAAATAAAGTGCCTTGCTAACACGGTTCTTTTTTTTTTTTTTGAAAAAATGTCACTGTAAGTTTACTTACTTGGTATACATGGTCCCCCTAAAACTATACAAAAAAATTGAATGTTTTTCTGGGGTTAGTGGCCATAGTTTTCTTCTGATTCTTAAAGCCTTCCGAGACTCAAATAAGATTAGTGAACATTTCCATAAATGCTTTTGGATCAACCAAAAAATACTAGGAAAAATGGACTTTATAGGCTAATAGATAACCTTTGATTTAATTAGACAGTGTGTGTATTAAACATTTTTCTAAAAAAGAAAAGGTAAGGTTCATCTGACTAATCTGGGTTGAAATAATCATCTTTAAAGATGTAGGAGTTGTCTTTATTTTCCTCTGATATCTGTAAAGATGTTTTTATTTCTACTCATATTACATCAAATTTTCATTCAAGATTTTTATGCCCTTCAAATAATATTTAAGACTTGTTATTTCATTTTACTAACAAGATATGTCAGTATTTTAACTGGCCAGTTTTTTAAAATTGTGAAAAAATCAATTTTACACAATTGATAAAATAGTTTCAAAATTTAGAATGATTTTCTCTTTAATATGAAGAAAAATGCCTCATTACACAACTATGCTTACATGCATCATCGTTTTATGATTCAACCCCTCCCCAAACAAACCTTTCTTTAGAATTCCTTAATGTAGTTTACATTTGCCATTAAACTTTTATGGAAAAATTGATACTAATTATATTCACATAATATTAAATGGCCTCTTATAGTCCCGAGGCAGAAACAACAGATCACATATTTTCCTACAAACATTGAGAACGGTAAAGATAACTCCTATCTGAAAGGTCACACAAGTATTCAAATCAATGTGCAATAAATAGCCTCCATCTTTAAAGAAAGCATAACTCTAAGATTACTATATTGGATAAAAGTGACGTTTCTTGAGTGAATGTGACCAAGGAACACATAGTGTATTTAAAAACACTTTATTTAAATGCTTTATTTATTTATGGGCTAATGAACTTGATTAATAAAATGAAAACAACAAGAACAACAACAACAAGAAAAAATAATCATCTTTACAGTAGAAGATTTAGTAGAATCTGTAAGTTGAATCTATTGCTCTTGAGTGGGGGAGAAAAAAATAGTCAGATATCATCAATTTCATATGGTTAAACTTAAAAGAAAGTCATGAATGTGAAATAAGCCCCAACTCTGTCAATTATTTCAGAGATGATGAAAACAGGTGCTAGGCCTATTGTCCTAGAGTCTCATACTCAAGTCTTCTGCACTGTTGGAGCTAGGAATTCTAAAACGTACATTTCCTAGGTTCCTTTGGCAGCTGGCTTCCTGTTAGGTCCTGAGAAAGGAAGCATGGACAGGAAATTGGAAGAGGACAGTGGGAGAGAAGCTTCCATGTCTCTGGAAGTGGTTCCTTCCTGCCTCCTAGCCTGCAGCAGGCTATTAGCAACACACATTTCTCTAGTTCCAGCCCTGCTGGCAGTAACTTTTGCCTACAGTTAGTACTGTCTAGTTACCACATCTCCCATTTTGCTTTTCCAGTCTTTTAATATCTGTGTAACCAATTTCCTATAATAAATATTCTCTGTTAGAAATACTGATCAAAAGCATCAAACTCAGCCTCCTGGCCCTGGCAATGGAAGTGGATTTGCTATCTATACCAAACATATCTTTCTGTAAGCCTATTATCTTGCTATTATTCTGTAAACCTGCCTTTCTCTACCTAAATAAACTTTGTTTTATGCATGTCTTAAAAAAAGGGGCATCAGATTGGTGCCTGTAGCACAGTGGTTAGGGCGCTGGCCATATACACTGAGGCTGGTGGGTTCGAACCCAGCCTGCTAAACAACCAAATTGTTTGTTGCGACCAAATTGTTTGTTTGCAAAAAAAAAAAAAAAAAAATAGTTGGGTGTTGTGGTAGGCACCTATAGTCCCAGCTACTTGGGAGACTGAAGCAAGAGAATCACTTTGATCCAGGAGTTTGAGGGTGCTGTGAGCTGTGACACCACAGCGTCCTAACAAGGGTGACATAATGAAACTCTGTTTCAAAAAAAAGAAAAGAAAAAAGGCATCAAATTCACAGGTGTTCATATTCTGCTACGTTAATGGGAACACATTTATACAATTCACGTTCTCTTAGGATAAGGTAATAAATTTGAAATTAATAAAAAGGTATGGAAAAATATCAACCCTTTTTGTCTGAAAGCTGAATACACTAAGAATATAAATGTATTCCTATAGGTGAATAGGTATGATCTTTTTCATAGTAGAACACCTACAAAATTCCTAGCCTTTAGAGAGACGTTAAATGTATTTGTTTGAATATGTTCTCAAATATTAGGCAAAATTTATGTTAACATATAAGTAACAATAATTATTCATAATATTTATAATCAGAGCTATAGCCCTTTATAGTCTTTCTCTGAGAAAAACGTAGTAGCAGTTTTTAAATCTCTTTGAAAGTAATAAAACTACTTTTAATAAGCAAAAATAAAAATTTAGAAGGTCATTCAGTTTAAATTTGGTCCATACAACTTTGTTAAGGTACGATACAAGGAAAAGAAGAAATACATGGATAAAGTGGCAAATGGCTTGCTAAAGCTTTGTAAATTTCTAGACATTCTGAAGAGATCAGAATTTAAAATGGCAAAAACCAAACAAACAAACAATGATCCAAGCCAAACTAAAGCCAAATATTAAATCCCTTTGGTAAAAGTTGATCAAATATAGGCAAACTGTTCTTTCTGTTCTGAAAACCAGAAAGAAAAGTGTCAAACAGGCTAAAACGAGGTAGGGAACAACCAGCTGAGATGGCACCCCAAAATTTCGTGTTATCCATTACATTTGTAAACCTGGTATAAATCCAGAATATACAGTTTGACTTCAAGCAAAAATCAAATGAGTCATCACTGCTAACTAAAAGTTAAATAAATACTATAATTAAGTTTATTATTCTATAACACTATGCTTGCACTCCATAGCAAATATTTTGAAATAATCACAAAGCCTTACATAAGAAAGATATTGCTTTAAAAATTAAAAGCAAGCATAGTGGATAACACTGTTATCATATTTAAAAGGAACTATATTACATTTCACAGAATTTTTATACATCTGTTATTAAAATCATTTTATGATATTGCTGGTTAAAGTGAAGATATTTACTATCTATGCTACTGTTAACACAATCTTTATATGAGCTTTTCTGTTTCTATGGTAACATGAATTATAAGGTTCACTGAAGCTGGATTCAGTAATGTGTATTTTTCTGTTATTCAAGGTAAAAGGAAATGAAACATTTCTAACATTCATAAACTACAGCAAATGTCTGAATTCCATTTAGAGATAAGATGATAATTACCAAAGTAATTAGAATTCTTCCTGGATGAAATTATTTTATACCCAGTAGAAATTTAGATTTGGGAATGAAAGCAGGGGCCAGAGTATATTCAGCATCAGTAATTAATTACAACCAAAACACCATTCTGATACCTTGGAACAGACTATACTTTCTTCTGTCTGCTGCTTTATGCAATATGAAAAAAAACTCACCCCCCCCATCTCCTAAGTCAGAAAGATAAAGTGGGTGAAATCATTTTATTCAAGAAAAAATCCAATTACAGAAATAATCAACTTTTCTCTCTTGCTTTATTTTTTCATATTTGAAAGGACTTTCACCTTAGCAGAACCAATTTAATGAATATCAGGACAGGGCAAAATCTACAAAGTTGGGTAAGTTTCTTAAATCTTTTTAAATTAAACTTTGAAGAAAAACCCACTTATTGAAATTTTAGGGATTCTAAGGTAGATCATAGCATTCTTTAATGGGAAAGCATAATTAGAAGGTGACTAAACATCAGGTCTCAGGAAGAATAATTTATACAATTATATAGTCATAATGCAGTTGCCTCTAATATCCAGTCTGTTATTAGGAAATTAGGTAAATTACTACTTTCAATGGAAGGGTTGTCACCAAGAAATTGTACTCAGACACATTACCTGTCAAGTCTTATGTCATACTAAAGTAAAGTTTGTATAGCATCACCTTAAATAATACTGAATAGGGATATATACAAATCACAATATATGCGCACACACATATGTATAGGAGGGCTGTCTGGAAAGTATCCAGCCATATAATATGAAAAATGGAGGCATATGTGGCTGGATGCTTTCCAACAGCCCTCATATATAAGAAAGAGAGAGAAACTAGAGCTATATCTACGAATAGATTTATGAAATCTATTACTTTAAATAGATTTAGAATTACTTTATTTCTTATTGGTTGAACTCATTTTTGTTGTTTTACATTTTTAAACATTCAGTTTACCTGATTGGATCAAGGGTTGGTAAACTAGGACCCCTGGGGAAAACCTAACTATTGCCTATTTCTATAAATGAAGTTTTATTGGAACTTTATTTACATATCATTGCTTTTGCTACAGAAACAGAGTTGGCCCACAAAGCCAAAATAATTTACCATCTGCTAAGATTCTAGCTGAACAAATCCCAGAGCCCGAGTTTTGATAAGAGCTCCCAGGGACTTCCAGGGCAAGTCTGAGGGCCCGTGGGCATGATGATGCTCTCCAACACGTAGCGCTCACCAACCTTTCCATCATCACCCAAGGCTTGCTGATCCAATTCAAATCAGAATACTCCCTGTTGGAGCAATCCCAGGGCACAACCTGCCAGCACCTATCCGTGCTGTTCATCCTCTGGGGCTGCCTTGCTGATGACATTTTTCCAGATTTTCTTTCAGCATCCTGATTCATTCCCGGTCCCTCCTTTGCAACTCTGTGATGTCCCTGTTATGATCTGTTTGGCCCTTCTTACATTTGTTTTCTTGCCTTACACCTCCTAATACACCGTAAGTGCCTGGTGGACAAAGATGCAGTCATATTCATATTCTTACTCCGCAGCAGTGAGACAGCAGCCACACAGACAGCTGAGGTTCCAAACAGGTGTCCAAGGAATTAAAGGCAAAGAGTTAGGGAGAATTGGGGCAAAAGAGAGGAAAACGAATAAATGAATTTGGTAAAGCAGTAGGCGTTATCAACGATGAATCCCCTTTTAGACTCACATCACTCTTAATATTTTACTGTAAAGTCCCAGCAGTTAACTCTGGCAGGGAAGGGGAAAGTGGAGAGTCACAGGGAAGGGGAAAGTGGAGAGTCACAGGACTTTGGAAGTGACAGCTTCCCTTGGGGAGAGGGAAGGCGGCCCCTGCTGAGACACAGATGTCAGAGCCAACTTGCACTGTTTAAAACAGTTGGCATCATTCTTCCAGCGAATCCTTTTTAAAAAAGTATTAGTTAACTAAAACTTCTTTCAATTTCTATTTCTAGGAATTATGAGACCATTGAGACTAGGTCAATGCTTATTTTAAATAACCTGAGTTAATCTGCAACTTTCAGTTAAAATTCTGAGGGAAGAGATATAAGATGGAGTCTTCGAAACTGAAGCAAGATTTGTAAGGAGGAGTTAAAAACTAGTCTCCATTCTAATTGTATAATTTGCATCTATCTTTGAAGGGAGTAAGTCCCATCACTCTAAATCCATTCATTACCTGGATGACGTATTCTCGGCGAAGATCTGACTAGTCCACATCTGTGAAGGCTGCTGTGGCAGAGAGGCAGCAGGCAGTCAGGAGCCCTTTTTCCATATAAAACTCCATGGAATGTGCCTGTTCATTTGACGTTGTAGCTTTTGAAGAGCCTGTTACTTATGACACTACCTCTTGGAGCCCCATTTGGCCCAGATCTCTGTCTCAAAAAGAGCAACTCCGTCTTGTTTCACACCAGGCCTGGCTGGCCTGCCAGCTGCAGCTGTTTCACAGCTCCACACAGCCACACAGCACTGCCTAAGACAGGCTGCATGGCCCACACAACACTCCCCGGCTCTTCCTGACTGTGAGTAGCCCCAGTCGGTACTTGCGACACAGCTGCTCTACGGGCAGCCTGCTGCCTCTCCCTCCTTTTTTACATAGCCGGTTTAGCAGTACTAGAGTGCTGGGCATTGCTTTAAAGCTGGTGATAGATGACCATAAGCCAAGGAATATTTTAAAACTCAAGAACACAGTTACTACCCTGGAGGATATCAGAACACCACAACAATCTCCAAAGTCATCACTTAGGGAAGAAAAGAGCTTTAGTCATGCATGCACTAGCTCACCGATGGGTGGATATTGTGGCACTTTCTGACACCAGCTTCTCTGAACCTAGAGTAATAAGCTATACTGCTAGTATTTATTGAGTGCTTACTCTGTGCCTATCACTCTTTTTTTAGAGCTTCTTGTATATCGACTCATTTAATCCTCAAAGCAGTCAATGACACAGGCAATATGTTCCTTAGTTTATAGATGTGGCCCAAAAAAAAAAAAAAAAAAGCACAGACAGGTTAAGTAACCTGCACAAGGTCACACAGCAATGAGCAGTACAGGCTGGATCTGAATCCTCATTGTTTGTTTTCACAGTCTGTTATCTCAAATGACAAATTGCCTCCCACTGATGGAGGCAGTGAATATCAAACAGTACTCAAAACATTTGTTCCAAAAAGCCTACTTTTTCAGAAACAATGACTATCAGATGTTATTGAATAGTGATTTATTTGAGGCTCTGGTCTAAAAGCACAAGTGCCATCTGATGATGCCTGCAACTACTAAATAAAAGTAGCCACATAATGTTATCTTCTCATTCACTCTTCCATTATTAGGTTATTGCTCTCGTGTTCAAAACCAAGGGCACTGAGGATAAGGTCCCTAGTCCATGGGCACAGAGTTAGTTTACAGTAGAAAAGGCCTGAAATTAGGATTTCAGACTCCTGTTGCTTCACTGGGCATTTACCACTTTAGCCAAAGAAAAGAAAGATAGAATAAAATCCCCACCAGATAACTTATCTGTGCCAGCAGCCAACAAAAAGATATTTGTGAAAGCTGAGATTTCCTCAGCCACATGTGTAGTGATACCAGAAGGAGGGAAAATGACACAGGACTCTGTGATACTAGAAACACTTCTAGATACAACTGGCCCCGCCCAGAGAGTCAGCCAGAAAACCACCAACCTTGCTAATTTTTAACACTTTACCTCATGTCTCAAATCCTTCAAGGTCTAGAAAGTAGCACTAATTACGTCATTTTTGGCAGAAGAATCTGAAACTATTTTTTTAAACTGACTACAGCAGTGCTTGATACCAAGTGCTGAACAGCTCATGGCCTGGCACACAGACCCAAGTATCTCTGTCACAGAATTCATGCCCAGCTAATGACCACAAAGACCCACAAAGGGCCACATGCCAGCAGTCTTTTCTCTCTGTGATTTTACCAACTGCCATGGGGTGAACAATAGTGCCCCCTCCAAAATTCATGCTGCAACTTAATCCCCAGTGCAATAGTATTAGGGATGCAACAATCGCTAATACTGTTGCATTGGGGATTAAGTTTCAGCATGAATTTTGAATACTGAAATACGGTCTTTGGTAAGTGATTAGGTCATGAGGGATCTGCCCCCATGAATGAGATTAGTGCCCTTATAAAAGGATGAGGCTAGAGAGAGCACTCTCTCTTGCTCTTCCCTCCCTTCCACAACCTGAGCACACCCAGAAAGCACCATCTACTAAGAACAGGTTTTCACCAGACAATGGAACTGCTGGCACCTTGATCTTGGACTTTCCAGCCTCCAAAACGATGAGAAATAAATTTCTGATGTTTAAAAATGACCCAGTCTCAGGCATTTTGTTACAGCAGCACAACAGACTAAGCTAAGACACTGAGACGTCAAAATAATCTTCTGAGAAAAAAGGGGTGTCATGTTTAACCTTGCAGAGGTTCAGAAGGGTGAAATATTTGCACAAAGGAATCAAGATTTGAACACAATTGCCTCTCAAACCAGCTAAAATGAATAACCTTGAGAAATTAGTTAGCATAATAATTTTAAAATTATAAATGATTTAATGACTAGTTATATCAACTTGTAATGAATAATGTCATTAATGATAATAATTTTTACATATATAAAAAGGTTTGGGGCTGTGATCTTGGAGAATCTAACAAAGAGAAAATCTGTCCCGTGACGGCCAAGGTAAGCAGCATGTACACCAACGCTGAGTGACCGCCATCAGCCAGCCAGGCCCCAGGTGGTAAGGTCTCCAAGGATGAAGGCTTGATTTTAAGATAATTTCATCCAACCCAACCACTGAATACTTACAATGAAGGGGCAAAACAAACAAACAAACAAACAAACACCAGAATCAGAGTACAGTGAGAGAGCTGGACAGCATCTCCAATCACCAGGGGAGGTCAGCAGTGACCAGGGAGATGACTGAGAGTGCCAGCTGCACTACAGTACAAGGGAAGGGGCGGGAGGAGAAGGTATGGAGAATAACGGGATTATAAACCTTAGAGAAAACAAAGCTGGGAATAACACAGGAAGAAAAAGAAAAGAAGGTGCAAAAGCTTGAGAGTACAACAAGGTACAGCAGTGGCATAGACTGCCACGTCCTAATGTACAGTGTGGTCACATTAACTAAGATGAAGTGTGACATCAGTCAAATTTATATCCTACTTCAACCTCTGTGTGTAGCTCCAATTACAGTAAACATCTCCTTCAGCAAACAGTCTTAACAAAATCAACTTCTGATCAAAAAAGCAAATGAAACAGCTGGGGTGGTAACACACAAAGTAATGACCACCTCACATCGTCAGGTCCGAGGCACGGTGCTGTACAGACAGCGACAGGACACCTCCTGTACCAAGCGATCTCCTCCTAAAGAAAGACAATGTCACATTCTCCAGCCTTGAAGAAAAGTTGCTTTTAATTGTATGATGGCACTTTCACAAAATGTGAACATAAATGAACTGAATGTAACAGAAAATCACAAGGAAAGGACTCCTGAGATAGCAAAATGCCAAGACATGTTACTGCCTCAAAAATAAGGATGATGAGCAGAATACTTTTCAGAAGCCTGAAGTCCAGAGACAAATGATGAAATCATGAAGTTATGACATATTCTAAAGTTAGTTAAACACGCTTTTTGAAAAAAGAGAGACGGGCAATCTTGGAAGTACCCTTAGAAGTGTTGTCTAGGAAATATCCCTAAGGGGAGTAAAAATGGAATGAAGAATCAGTAGTACACAGATTTGGGCTCTGCAAGAACCTTAAATGTTCAAGAAGTTCCCTCTACACTAAAATCATTTTTTCTTTTTTAAATGTGGGCAGAAGAGCTGCTTTGGGCTTTGATGACCTCCCTAGGAAAATTCAACTTAATTAATACTACCAATTAAATTGATGATCAATTTAATCAATATCATAGGAATACCTTCTATGTTCTAACAGCGTGCCAGATGCCAGAGACGAGATGCTGTGCCTTCCCTCCAGGACTGCACACGGCAGGAAGCAGAAGCAGTGGTAACAGTCATTTAGGTTGCACTTTGTCCCCAGTACTGTCCTACGTGCTTTCCCTATACTAACTCACATAATTCTTAGTATTCCCATAAGGTCAGTGCTATTGTCATATCTATGCCTATTTTCGGTATGCTCTCAACAGAAGGAAACACAAGAGCAAAGGTATTCTGGTTAAGCAAGCAAGCGAGCCACGAACACCACAGGGTGCAGCGCCCATCAACAGGAGTGAGGAACTTCTACCAAAAGGAAGGTAGAAGCAGCATGCAGAAGCTGGCGACGAGAGAGCCTTTAAAGAAGATTCTGGCAGTACCTTAAAAATGACGTAGATGAAAGAGTCATGGCAGGGCACAAGACAGTGCTGGCCTCAACTACAACAGCTACGGGGGTGGGGGGCTTGACAAGTGTTACAATCACTGGGTGTGGTGGCTCATTAGGTACTGACTAGGTGGGGACAGCTGGTGAGGGGAGGGAGGGAGACATCAAGAAGTCCATGTGACTCCAGGGTTTTAAGCCTAGAAGTGACTGGAAAGATAATGAGGCATTTACCAAGACTTGTACCACAGTACCCAGTGCCACTGAGAGGTCGGATACGTGATGAACTGTGAGTGCATCGGGGACCAGGTTACGTCCAGCTTTCATCCCCCAGTGCATGATGCACAGTGAGGTTCAGAAGAGCAGAGATGGGGGTGGGCGGTGGTCCTGGTGGAGGAGAGGGAGGAGGATCGGAAACGAGTACACAGTTTAAATATGAGCTAGAGGGCCAACAAATGGAATTTATATATTGGATTTATAAGACATACTCAGAAAGGAGCCAAAGTGGACTCAAAATGGACTAAGACTTGAGCGCCTTGACTCAAAATTTACCCTGGTAGTTCAAAAGATAAAGAGATAAAAATGGCACACAGAAGATGACAAAGAAAAACGCTTTCATCAGAAAACAAATTGCTTTCAAGATGATTATTCCTTTATTTACAAATCCGACCCCACATGCAAACTATATATCCTCTAACCTAGCATCTGGCCTTAAAAATTAAGTTCTTCATCACAGATTTGAAGATACAAACAGCTAAATCTGTGTGTAATCTATGTAATTTATTGTATCAAAATCAATTTATTGATAAACGCAAAACATTAAGAAAATGAATGTTTCTTTGTATTTTGATTTGATGTAATGTGACTTTACAAGATTCTATGGAACCACAAAAATTTAGCAAGATATATTAAACATTATGTCCCTATTCATGAAAAATTAAAACTGCTACAAAAATTTATCAAATTATTCAGTATCAAATATGATAGACAAGTACGTTGTGCAATAAAGTATTTTAAAGAAAAAAATCTGGAATACCAAAAAAAAAGTATGAATTTCAGAGTAACAATAAAAAAAATCTAAGAAATGTAATTTGATACAAAACTGTATTTTATTAAATTGAAAATTCATTTTAAACGAGTTACATGATTTTAAGACTGAGTTTTCTATTTAATCCTTCTGTTTTGATTACTTTTTACAAATTTAAATCTGCTGATGGTGTGCATATTTCCAATAAATACAACAGCGTGAGATTCCATAGTAGCAGGACACCTGCTAACATCTTTTATTCATGTACGTGTTCCTAGTGCAAAGCAATTATATTATTTCAAATATTTTAGAATGTTTTGTATTACTGCCTAACATAACTGCAGGTTATCTCAGAAATCACTGCTTTCCTTTTGCACTCTCTGTGTGTAAATCTATGAGAAAAAGACTCATTTGTGATGTGGTGCATAGAAGGCAGTAATAGCTAGCAAGGAATCTCAGTCTGGTTTACTTGCAGACGTGAGAACAGCGCTTCCTGTCAAATGCAAGGGAAAGGCACACATATAGAGAGCTATATTTTGTTTCTTATTCTTGATCCAGCTCTTTTGAACTGGTTTCCAATGCTACAAATTCTAGAAAGGGAAGTAAGTGTTAAGAACTACTGATTAGAGCTCTGCAAACCCTGAAACACTCACTGATCTCCCCTGGAGGGTTTATCATCACTTGGGCAACTACCGTAGTCTTTACGTGTGGGAAGAAACGCAGACAGGGGCACGGTGCTTGCAAGCGACAGGGTCTGAGGAATTAGAGGAAGAACAATAGATGTCTATGGCATATTTTCTGTATTTGTTGAAATGACAATCATTTAGGCATAGCGTGCAATAGATAATAGTAAATCTGAAAAGTAATGGATTTTAGGTCACCATGTTATGGCTATATTATGTTATTTAAATTCTTAGGAGAAGTATCTGTGGGAAAAATGACCAACTTCAGAGATTAATAAAGAAATATTATTTTTGGCACTAAAATAATGACCCTGAAGTATCAAAATTATTTTAGTAAATCTGAAACTATTCTTTGACATATGCCAACAGTGAATGAGGATTTTAGTGAGGCTATTCAATCTATTTAAATCCACCCTTGACATGACTTACTAAGTATTAATTGCAGCTAGCATCTAATTGTTAATAGCCTATTATGCATCCTTTACTCATCTAACTTTTCTTGGTGATGGTGATTACTCAACAAAACTATATACTTCACCTCGATTTGACTGAGAGATATTCACCTCAAAGAGAACACTCTCACACAAAGCTTTATCACAGGACACGAGACTTCAGATCATTATTGTTTTATGACTAAAAAAATGAGTGACTTAAGACAAAAAGCTCAACATCCTTAAACTTCATTTCTATTCATTCTCTAATAAATACCATCTGTTGTGTACTTTAGGGATATAATACCCGTCAAAAACTCCATCGTATTATGAGAATCGGCACCAAGTTGATCTGAAATGCATATTTGAACAGATGTGTTTAAATTACATCTCCGTCTATCCACATGCATAAATTCAGAGCAAGCGAGTGTTGATTTAAAATGCATAAAAAAAGGGATTTGGAGATGCATCAAAAGTGAAAAGCATCTCAACGGATCAAGGCTCACATTATGAAAGGTCATTACTAAAAATAAAGTTTGCATTTATTAAGGGTTGCACCAGGGGGCTGTTCATGGGAAGTGACTTAATGTTTGATGCACAAAATCAGCCACTGAAACTACACTAATTTTTCACAACTCTTCCATGTAAAACATTAAAGCTGTCATGCATGAACAGAAGAAATGGAATAGTAGACACCAAAACAGAAAAAAGTATATGGCATATCTATTGACTCACATCAGTTCATGTGGTTCCATCCCCCATGTTTCAGGCATACTTTGTATTTTTGTAAAAGATATTTCCAATTATTCTTGTAGACATAATACTGTTCTGAGTCCATTTTAATGCTTCCCAAAGTTACAGTTAACCAGACCCTCGTCAATGGTTAGCAGGAAACTAAATATACAAAAATACAGGTATAAAGACAGACCTGTAAGCGTTCCCTATATTCCATGATGTGACCAATTCTACGCTGGCTTTCACTGTCAATGAAGCTTACTGGTGAGCTGTGGAGTGGAATGATGGCTGCCTGTCTCCATTAGGTTAACAGTATAAGAATAAGAAAACTAATTGCTGAAATTCCTAGAATCGATTTCACCAACATTTACTGAATTTATACTATTCCAAGAATGCATATATAAGCAATTTCTGAAGACTAAGCTCTCAATGAAGAAGCTGAGTGTGAGAATAAGTATAATATTAATTCTTAAATATTCTTTTTAGGTAATGCTTTTACAGAAAACAGTGTTAGATGGGCAATTAACATTTTCTTTACTTACAGATGAAGAAATAAAGATTAAATGTAAGACTGGGGAAAAGCTTCATACATTGGCTATCTTTCAGATTAACCTTTATAGTACTATGATATGCTAGTGTAGTTTAAGAAAAAGGGAATGATCATTTCAAAATAAATTGCAGATTTCAACAATAAAGATCTCTGAATACCATCGTAAAAATGTTTTTCACTCTGTTAACCTCTAAATGTCTTCCAGGGTTACGATTTACGTTGATTATTCTGTCCCTTTCTGCCCCTAGCCCGTCATCTGCCCTGCTGTGTACTCAGAAGGCTCTCCCCTGCAGAATGTACGACACAGGCTCTAAAGCTGCGGTCCAGCCCCACTGAACTTCAACCCCCTCTTCCACTGCCCGTGTTTCTAACCTGCAGGTCTTCACACATGAAATGCTCTCCTTATTGCTCCTCTGCATCTGTTCAACAGAGCTCAACTCTACTCTGTTCAGGCCTCTACTTAAAGAACTATGCCTCAAAGAAAGCTTCCTTGGATTGAAACTATTGCCAATGCCCTTTCCAAGCTGCCAAACTCCCTGTATTTTCAATGTTTGATTATAATTGTTTGTTATTTCTAAGATTTTTCTAGTAGGACTGTTAAGTTCCTTGAGGACAGTGACCATGTCGGTGTTGTATGCTGCAACACTCTCGTCCCAAAGCCTGAAACAAAGTAGGTGCTCCAAATATATTAACGTGTCACTGAAATACTTGCTAGTTAGTTCCCTTTCTCAAATAAGAAAATCAGTTCCCACAGATAATATTTACTGAGACCTGATTGTCAACTTTCTATCTGGAATAGGTAAAATTAATGTGATACATTTAACAAAATAGTCTAAGATAAATGTACATCACTTAACACTCTTTCAAAGCAAGTTACAATACAAGGCAGAATCAATGGAGAATGAATGAGTCCGAAGGAGACTTAGATAGAGCTGAACTGTCCAATACAGCATATGCTAGCTACACATGACTATTTAAATGAAAACAAATTGAAAGCAAACAAATTAAAGATTCAGTTCCTCAGCTGCAGTCGCACTGGCTACCTCTGAGGGGTTCAACAGGCACATAGGGCTAGTTGCTACCACGTTTGACAGCACAGATACAGAACATTTCCTTCAATGCAGGAAGTTCTATTAGACAGCACCATTCTTGAGTGTTGTGATTCTACTACCAACAGAACTTAAAATAAAAAAATCAACCCATAACTTATATGTCTGAACTTTACTTTCCTCATTTTATAAAATGGCAATAATCCCTACTGATTATGTTGCTATGAAGATCAAATGAAATTATGTTTTGAAACATTTAGCTCAGTATCAAATATGTAGCAGGTGATCAAACAAGTGTACTTCCCCTTTCTCCTGTAATTCAAAGATACTTTGCTCAAAGTTTATCTTGTCACAGGTGCCCCTGTTGTAAAACTTCTATTTTTTACTCTGTCATTAAAAAAAAAAAAATAGTTTTCAAACTGTTCTGCAGGAAAAGGAAAGAGCCTAGGTGGCCCTTCATGACTATGAGGTTCTAGGCCTTCCACTTCTTGACTTTTCAACCAACACGACGTTAGATTTAACTGTTACATATTTGGTTTCCCTTTAAATTTGTTTTTCTCTTTAAAGGACCACGAATGAGGCCAAGCAAACAAATAAAAAGTCCGAAATACCAATGTCCTGAAAAATATACCTCTCCATCTCTAGCCTTTATGAATGGCAAGCACATGAGGCCCATCATAATCAGACTCTGCTGGTCTCATCTCTCACATCACCTTCTGCTTTTCAATGACCTCATATATATACCACTTTGAAAACATTGGGACCAATATCAACATCAGGTAGAAAACAAAGCAAATTATTTTGAGTGAGTTTTCTTGGCTCTGATAAATGTTAGCAATATTGTTCAGTTGTTGTGTACCTGTGGAGTCAATTACTGAAAATCAGCCTCTATGAATAACTATAGGTGAGTTGAGAACGTACTAATTTTTTACAACCTGAAGTGGAATCTGCTATGATGTTTTATAATTGAGTGTAGCTAAACATATGTATGAAACACAAAATAGTAAACTAATTTAGAAAAGCCTGTGACAATGTAAATCTATGGTGTTATTTATCAGGAGGTAACTGGAAAATATTTGAATTTCATGTTACTGAGCTAATAGTGTCAAGAGTGATATCATTCTCATGCCTTAACTTTTTTTTTTAAAATCAGAAACAGAAACTGAATGTTCTGACTTTCCCTGCTATACAATAGTTTGATGGTTTAGTAGTGGTAAAGTTTCATCATGTGGGTCTTTTTTTTTTTGAGCTCATGACTGAGATGGAAATTTTTCTTAGGGAAAAGAACTACCTTCAACTTCTATTGCTAAACATTGTAAATTAGCTTTTAGCATTACAAAACAGATTTTATAATGTTTCCTACTGAATGCAATCTGAAATTGTATGGAACAATTTTGCTTTTATGCAAAAAATATAGTACTGTAAAGTCATTTGTAATAACAACTAACATTTAAATCACAGTATCAAGCTGCTTTAAACACCATGCTGCAACAAGCATGATCTCCACTTCGGCACAAATTTGGAGCAGATATATTATCTGAGTTCAAACTACATTTCCAATAGCAATTTTCAGACCTCAATGCAAATGCAAAGGAAATGTCCATATGCAAAAATCCACTTAACTATGCATTGAGAAGAGTTCTCAACTAACCTTTCAATTGGAAGGGACCCATCTGATAAAAGACAATATAAAGAGAACAATCCAACAGAACTCTTTAAATGCCTTCCAAGTGACAAATGCTCAATTAAAACCATGATATGCTGATATCACGAACTGACACCAGTTGCTGGCAACATGGATTTCTGTGAAAAGACATTTTTAAAGACAAAATACGTAAAATATCATTATGTATCAGCATTGAGAAACTGATTTTTTTTTTTTTTTTTTTTGAGACAAGAATCTCACTATGTCACCCTTGGTAGAATGCCCTGACATCATACCTCACAATAACCTCAAACTCTTGGGCGTAAGCGATTCTCTTGCCTCAGCCCTCAAGTAATTGGACTACAGGTGCCCGCCACAATTCCCAGCTATATTTTTGCTGCAGTTGTCATGTTGTTTAGCAGGCCCAGGCTGGGTTTGAACCTGCCAGCCCCAGTGTCTGTGGCTGGCACCCTACCCACTGAGCTACGGGGCACCGAGCCTGCCTGACAAACTGATCTCAGCAGTTCACTGTGATGACAGGGACACACTGAACTTTGAACCCCAGTAAGTAACATGTCATCTCAAATAAAGTAATTCTATTCTTTTTCCTAACGGACCCATATTTTAAAAATTGTATTATATTAACATTGTATTTTAAATTTCTTTTTTTTTAATTACTAAATCATAGCTGTGTACATTAATGCGATCATGGGGCACCATACACTGGTTTTATGCACTGCATTTTAAATTTCATCAAAAATGTAGAAATGTGTTTGTCTTTTTGGTACCCCCACCCCAGTACCCACCCACACAAAATGTCTGGCCTTTTACCAGAAAAAGCTTGCTGATCCTTAGACTAGATGCTTTCCAAGGACCCAGAATAGTTTAAAATATATGTAAAAGTAAAATTTTCATCTCGAATATGAGCTATACTTGAAACAAAAATCTGTGGCTACTAAATAATTTTTTAAATAGTAGAGAAAAGCATCAGTGAACAGGGGATTCCCAAAAGGATCCCGGGCTAGACGTGTAATGTCTCAGGAACTGCCAGTGCTTTATCCTGAATAATTCCATAAAGAGAATTCGAGTAGGTTTGAAACCGATCCGGCCCCCAGACATGGGTCTCAGAAACCTTGCTTACTGAGGAATTAACTCTTGAAGCAATATTTAATTACATGTTTCTAAGACTGCTGTGGATAGAAAGAAATATGCTAGCCTGAGCAAGAGCAAGACGCTGTCTCTACTAACAGAAAAAGCAGGCAGGCGTTGAGGTGCACACTGGTAGTCCCAGCTACTGAGGAGGCTGAGGCAAAAGGATTGCTGGAGCTCAAGAGTTTGAGGTTGCTGTGAGCTTTCAGGCCATATCACTGAACCTCAGGGTGACAGAGTAAGACTCTGTCTCAAAAAAAGAAAAGAAAAGAAAGAAATCTCCTAAACTGAAATCTATATTGAATCTCAAGCACATGAATAAATATTTTAAAATAGGTACAGGCGATTGCACTAATGTACACAGCTATGATTTAACAATAAAAAAAGAAAAAATATTTTAATATAAAAAGTTCTTAATATGTCATTTTAATTTTGTTCCATTTCATTAAAATGGGATCCATAAAAAAACTGTCTCTTCATACATGACATGTAGACAATCTACCATAGTGTAAACTTTACAGATTAAAAGACTTAAAAACTGAATTTATCATTCACAAATAAGACTTTAAATTCTTAAAGTGAATTTTTAGACTCGTGTACGTTTTGTTTAGATAGTGAAAATGTCATACGTAAATTATTCACATTTGATTTCTTTGTATTTATCAAGTCAGAATCCCAAGATTGGTTATTTTTAAAATAACAGCAACAAAATAATTTGCTGAGATTAGACTATCCATTTTTTGTTTAGATGATCAAACAGCTATACTAAACTAACCCTATATTCACATGAACAAGTCTTTTATGTGTTAAACTTGTAGGCAGTTTTTGTTGGCCTGATAACAAAACAGATGTTTTCCTTAGTGATTTGGCTTTTGGTATCAAGCTACATGTGTGCTTTAAAAACCGTATTCATCTCTGTAAAATAAAACCTATCAGACTAGCTCATCTGTAAGCTGTTTTAATTGGCCACTTAGTTGAACGTAAACAGGTGTAATTGCAAACACTGATTTTTATCTTACAAATTTTTTATTTATAAATACTTAAGTAAAGGATGTTACTCTCTAGAGAGGAGACAATGATGGCTCAAAGGGGTAGTGGGAACTCCGAATGTAAGTTACAAAGCCAGTGAGTAGGTCCCGAAGATAAAACCAGCTTCTCAACTGAGAAGATGGAGACCATCCAGCAATACCAGACGTCTGTCTTCACCTACATATGTCAGTGTAGTTTGGTTTAATTTTCTTTCTTTCTTCAAGGAACGTATTTGCTGTTTTTCTGATACTTGTGCTCTGGATTCCAACTTCATTCTTGTCTCTGCTGCTTTCTCTAACAGTGTCAAACTTTTCCTTTATAGCTCTGGCTCACCTATATTAAGGAACAAATCAACCCAGCCTGTCTTGCCCACTCCATCACTTTTCTCTTACTGGATCCAGGTATTTTTCTTTTGAGACTTCTGCAGGAACAGAGCATAGCTGCTGCCTTTGCTCCCTCACTATTAACTTCCTGGTAAACCCTCTATAACCTGGCTCCTGCCCCAACACTCTCATCAAATTATGATCTCATTACTGGCAACTCCACTAATGTTATTTCCTGTCTTAATTCCACTTGACCTATTTGCTGTATTTGACACTGTTAATCGTCCTTTTCTTACTTGTTCATTGACAAGTGTATAATGTGCACCTGTGATGTGCCAGGTTCTGGGGCTGTGTTGATGCCTCTGCAGAGTGCACAGTCTAGGAGAGAAGTGGGTGGTGGGACAGAAATGGCAGGGACCTGACCCTGGCAGACAGGGACAGGACTGAGAGAAAATGGCAGGGCACTGAGGCTCCCCCCTGCAACACGTTTCCTTAGCTTGGGTTTCATACTGACTTGGAAACTATACCCTATGTTTCCTCCCTTAGATCCTCTCAAACTTCTTATCCTCCTCTACAGCAGTGGTTCTCAACCTTCCTAATGCCGCGACACTTTAATACAGTTCCTCATGTTGTGGTGACCCCCAACCATAAAATCATTTTCATTGCTACTTCATAACTGTAATTTTGCTACTGCTATGAATCGTAATGTAAATATCTGATAAGCAGGATGTATTTAGGCGACCTCTGTGAAGGGGTCACGACCCACAGGTTGAGAACCACGGCTTTAGAGTCTACCTTCCATGTCTATCCATTGCTTCTCTCTGCCTTCTAAGGTTTTGGGTATTTTATTTACAGAAATACAATTATTTCTTGGCCACCCAGGCTAGAAAACCTTGAGCGCTAGGATGGTGGCAAGAAGTGGGTAAAGAAGATGGGGCATAGGGGTGCCTAACAGGCATGGATATTATGTCAAAATGTAATTTATCCTCCAAATGAAGACCCTATTGGTAAATATTTCAGGACAAGAGGCATTAACCACGATGGTCTTCAGCGAAGACAAAGCATAAATAATAGGGAAATAAAAAGATGGAATACTCCACACCTTCAGGAAACTTTGGGACACTGAAGCATTTTCTGAGTGATGTTTAAAAGTCATGCAAATAATACACTGAAAGAGATTGAGCTTCTTATAGGGATAAAAGCACAGGAGATAAAGGAATTGTGTAACCTCTAAAGTAAAGGGCAGACTTACAAACCAATTACATCACGGAAATAATAAACTCTACTGAGTTCCACTCACTCCCAACCCTGACTTGGCTCTCCAAAATGTTGTTTTCCACCTCAAAGCCAGGCCTGGCCCTCACTGTCCAAGATAAACCATAAATCAAAGTGTGATAGGCAGAATTCTAGGATGGTCCCCTAGATGGTCTGCCTAGTATACAGAACCTTCTCCCAGTTAATCAACCTGACACTAATCCAGTGGTTGCTATTAAGGGATCTTGCAGATGTCATTAAGGTCCCAAATTAGGAGACATTGAGCTTGACCTAAGCAGGTAAACTCTTTAATAAAAAGACAGTGTTTTCTCCCCTTGCCAGCAGAAAGGGAAGTCGGAGAGATGTGGTTAGCTTGAAAGAAAGCAAACATCAATGTTATAAACTACTGAGGGGGCCACGTGGCAACGGGCTGTTGGCAGCTGCTAGGAGCTGAGAATGGTCCCAGCAAACAGTAGGAATATAGAGACCTCAGCCATAAAACTGCATGGAAATGAACTCTATCAACAACCAGTGAGCTCGGGAGAAGACCCAGAGCCCTAGATGAGAATATAGCCCTGACCAACTCCTTGATTTCAGCCCAGTGAGACTGAAAAATTTGCCTCACACCGTGCCAAGCAATTTCTATCTACAGAAGTGGTGAGAACATACATTTGTGTTATTTTATGCCACTAAATTTGTGGTAATTTGTGATAGCACTACAGAAAACAAATACAGAGCATGAAATGAGGGAAATACTGGACATACACCAACAACCCCGTCAACTTCTGTGAAAAGCAAATGGGTCAGAAGAGTAACTAAAGTCACTCTCATTTCCTCAGAATCCCCAGGAAGAGTGACTGAAGTGAGAGATGTACTTTTCAATGTGTTACCCTTAAAATTTTTGACTTTTTTCCCTACGTGTCTAGATTCCCTACTACAAAACAAAGAGGGAAAATAGCATTAAGCTCAGTATCTCCAAGTTTGGTGACTTTGAAAGCCTAAGTGAAATAAAGAGAAATAATAAGGCCATAAAGACATGAAGCTTGCTTGGGGAAGGGACTATGATTTCTGTTTTAGATGAGATGAATTTGAAAGCTCAATAGCAGATCCAGGTTAAAAGGTCTACCAGGCATTTGGTAACCAGTTATGTAATCTTAAACATCTTTAAGTCTTTATTTTTTAACTTACAAATTGGCCATTATGGACTGAATTCTATCTCCCCTAAGACTCATATGTTGAGTCCTCATGTGTTGAGTCTTCCCCACTTCCCACAATGCCCAATCTGACTGCATTTGGAGACAAAGTCTTTAGGCAATAAGTGTAAATGAGGTCTCATGGGTGGGGTCCTAATACCATAGGATCTGTGTACTAGTAAGAGGAAGAAGAGACACCAGAGCTCTCTTCCTTGATGCCGCACACAAAGAAAAGCCCAAGGGCAGACACAGCAAGAAGGCAGCCATCTGCAGGCCAGAAAAAGAGCCCTTACCACAAAGAGAATCTGCTGCACCTTGATCTGGGACATCCAGCCTATAGAGCTGTGAGAAAATAAATTTCCATTGTTTAAGCCACTTAGTCCATGGCATTTCCTTATGGCAGCCTGAGCAAAATAATAAAGACAGGAGCTAAATGCTGTGAAGATCAAATGAGATAATGTTTATACAGTTCTAAGATCTTGCCTGGCACAGAGCAAACAAACCCTTAAATGTTGTAAGTACTACCAGTGCTAGAAATGAAGAGGCAAGCCAGAGTTAGAAAACAGATGATCAATTAGGAATTTCTTTCAACGTTCCAGACAAGACGCTGGACTTCCATTAATTACGGTGACTACCCTTTGTCCGGGTGACCCTATCGTTCTAGGTTCTTTCAGGTTCCCTAGTATCTGGGGCCTCCAGCTTCGTTCTTTGGTCTCTAACTCTTCTCTAGTTCCTAAGATTGGTCCACCCTGATTTCTGCCACTCTGGCTCTACTTAGCACCCTGGGCCTAGTGAGTTCCATCTCAAGCTCCTTGGACAAAGCCTTTGGCTGACTGCACAGACTCTTACCAGAAGTGATTCTGTTTTTTGGAAAATTCAGGACACCATGTCTCCAGGTCTGTCACTACCACTCATAGTATAATCTCCCCACCTATCTCAGGGCGTTTGCTACTGCTTTGACAGATGACCACAGGCTGGGTAACTTATGGTGGTTCCGGGGGCTGAGAAGCCAAGAGCATGGCACCTGGGGGGGGGCCTTCATGCAGCACAGCTCATGGTGGAAGGCAGAAGGGCAAGAGAGTGCTTGAGGCAGAGCGAAACAGGGGGCCGAACCCACATGATAATTAACCCATTTATGCAAAAACAGTATCAATCCATTCACAGGGGCGAACAAAGGCCTCTTAAACCTCTACCTCTCCCATCACAGTGGCAATTAAATTTCAACATAAATTTTGGAGGGGACATTAAAACCATAGCACTGTCCACTAGGATTTACTTCATTCTTTTGGAGAGGGGAGGGACAACTTCTTAGGCAGAAAGAATGGAGAAAATGACGAATATATAATTGTACTTTGAGGTTGTTAAGGAGGGCTGCTGAAATGGTCCATGTCAGGAAATCCCATCTGGCTACTGAGAACGGGTTAGGTAGAGTATTATACTTGAAGAGGATGAAGATATGAAATGGCTAATTATGCATATGGAGGGATGGAGTGAAAAAGTAAACAGACAGGGCAGCAAAGAGGGCTCAATAGAGAGTAAATAATACAACTCCTCACCTGTTCAAGCCAGGCGTCGACAAGCCTATTTATAAATCTGGAGGAGGATGACGGCTGGTGGTGGGGGTAGGGCCATGGCTAGGGGATGGGTGGGATTGGAAGTAAAGGAATGCCACAGCTGTTACAAAAGCCATCACTAAAACAGAGGACATGGGGTCCAGGCCAGGCAGACAAAAGACTGGAGAGTCAGGAGAAGTCCTGTGAAGGATATTCACAACCAGGATGAAGCACATGGGCTGACCCACATAGAGAAGTCCCCAAGGCACCCTCCGGCCATTAGACATTATTGCAAATGGACGGCGTAATTCATAAAGCCATGTCCAAGAGCAGATAAAGACAACCAAACAACCTGAAGTGTCTAGAAGGAAAACAGTTTTCTCTGATAACATCTTAGTTAAGACTGCAAATATGTCTGGTTTGATACATAAGCACTCTCCATGCTTCTCCACAATGAATCCCTGGAAAATGCATCATAAAAGTCTGCCTTTTCTCACAGCACTAATAAGACCATTGACTGCTCTCTTCCTGATTGTGGTTGTATTAAGTAAATAACTGACAAGACCAAGAATATATAAAAAGGCAAAAATGTAATAATAAACCTGTATAATCATTTAACATAAAATAGTAAAACTGTGTACTGAGTTATTAAAATGATGAAATTCTAGAGCAAAGGTGAACCTCAATTTATTTAATCTAGGCCTCTTGATGAGACTCAGAGTTAGATTAAACCAGTTTTCCCATTTCAAGAACAGTTAAAAACATATTTCTTGATCCCCACTTAATCAAATGCCTTCACAAGCTATTTCAAATGAATTCCACAAAATAAGCAAAATTATATAGTATATTTTGAATATATAAAGATGCAATGTAGGCCAGGCATGGTGGCCTGTAATCCTAGCACTCGGGGGGCTCAGGTGGGAGGACTGCTTGAAGACAGGAATTTGAGACCAGTCAGGGCAAGAACAAGACCTCATCACTACTAAAAATAGAAAAATTAGCCATGGTGGCATGTGCATGAAGTCCCAGCTACTTGGAAGGCTGAGGCAGGCAGATCACTTGAGGCTAGGGGTTTGAGTTTGCAGTGAACTTTGAGGATGCCACTGTACTCTAACCAGAGCAAGAGAGTAATACTCAATCTCGTGAAAGATCCAATGTACTTACAGTGAACCTATAGAGTAGAAAAATACAGCTGTAGTGTATTCATTGTTTTATGTTATCTGGCATGAATATATTAGTTACTATCATCAAACATGAATATATTAATATATTAGTTATATATATTTAATTGATTTTAACTTGTTTCTATGGTCTGTACCTCGAATAAAGGAAAAAGAATTCATAGCCCCACTCTTTATGTGATAGGTACAAATTGAAAACAACCCAAATGTTTAACAATGAGAAATGACTAAGCAAAGACAGGAATGTAAATAAAATGTTATATAACCTCTGAAAAATGATAAATATATAAACAAGATTGAATCGTAGAAACAAGTATGCAAAACAATGATGAGAGAAATGAAATACAAATACGTGTTCAGTTGTGAATTCAGAGAATATAAATAGTTGAAATTCACATTTATTGTATTGTTTTTTCCATAAAGTACCATGTCAATAATACAAACCAACAAAGCAAGCAGATGAATGAGCAAGCTGTCAGAGAAGTTTGGAATGAAGCTTTCTTTCTCTTGATAAGATTCTTTATCAAGCCAGAGATAGTAGCAGGGGCTTATAAAATCGTTCTACTGTTGTTTATTTCAAAGAGAATGATTAGAGGAACTAAATATTCAAAGAATGACAAACCAAAAACTATATGTGTCCAAGTGAAAAGAGAAGGCAGAGAGGAGGGCCTGAAAGTTCTAGAAGAAAACTAGGGCTCTTAACCCACTTTTGCATTTATTTAAAACTTGCTTAAACATATAAGAAAAATAAACAAGCAAAATTGAACCAAGACAAAAAAACTAGAGCAGACATGCAGGCCTTTAAGAAAAACCAAACTGAAAAATACAGAAAAGTATATAGATAAGGGAATGTTTAATAAGAAAATTAGTGTGCTTGAATTTTGATGACACTGATGAAAGATACCATCCTAGCTCATTTTTACAGTCTGAAAAGCAAAAAGAATTTTGGGGAGGAGAAAGGATGGAGAAGAGGTGACTGACTGAACAAGCCATAATTAATCAGAACTTTAAGATGATTTATTTTGCCTGGCTTTATAAGAATTGATTAAAGTTTTATTAGACAAGTGAATTTTTTTAAAACGTGGATCTGTTCTTTATTGGCAACAAAATACATCTGTATTCCAGATATTGTTCAGATAATGTGATATCACACTTTCTGCTACCTAATATTAATATTTTATCAAAAACATAGTTGTAAGAAATAGCAGATGACTGGCTAAAAAATGTGGGGCCTGCCAATTCTTGGATGGTTGAAATTTGTCCTTTCATTAAACCATGTTGTGAAAAGACTTTGTCCCTGGACCTTTTCTGAACTGTGATTTGGCACTCTCTTCACCTATAGGGAGGAAGGAAGACAGACGGCTCTGTGTGGCCAGTGATGAGGACACAGTGTGTTACAAGGAAGTTCACAGGTAGAATTTTCATTCCAGTCTCAATACTAGAAATAGCTATGTTTCTGGGCAGTTTCAATCTTACAGACTGTGCAAATCATATAGTTGATAAAATTTTCCCCTTTGCATTGGCCTCCAGAAAGTTTGCAGTCAGACATGAAGTCCGAGTCTAATAAAGTGTCTGAGACAGAAGGACTCACCTCATTTTTCCTATATTAATTTTACCCTTTCTCTTGATCTTTTCAACAGTATTTTAAAAAAATTCTAGATGTCACACGTTCCTCTGTGAACTGCTTCAATCTTGAGTGAAGGCATAAATAAATGAATTCTGCTAACATGCCAACAATGCCCAGGCTCATGTAACCTATCAAACTGTTCTATACTTTGCTCCAAGCAAGAAAATTGTTTCTAGTATTTATACTTATTATTGACTAATGTCTAAACTCAATCCTCATCTCATTATAGTAAAGTATTATCTAAACTAAGGAAATATTTATTTCTTACTATTTTCTTGACTAAAATACAACTGCCAAATCTTTTGCTACTTTACTATATCTATTACAAATTTATAAATTAACAGAAGAGAAAATGCTTCCATTAAAATTCATGAAACTTTCTTCAACTGAGGACAGTTTCCCTTCATTTGAAGACACTATGTAAAGCAAAGGAAAACAACTGTGAGTGCTTTCCCAGGTCACATACTGTGAGCAAATAACACACTCCATTAAAGTGAACGGCGTAACAGAAAGCTGTGAAACAGCCATGATGGATGCAAAAGCTAAACGGATATGGTCTGTAATAAATAAAAGTATAGCATATTGTGCCATTCTGCTTATTGGTTCTATTCTTGGTGGACATTTTTACACTATTCTAAGATAAATGAAAACCAAATTGGAAAATAAAATAAAAATCCGGAAGGATTTTAGTAGATATTCTCTAGAAGACAAAATTCTAGTCATTGGAAAATGGAATCATCTACAACTGAGAAGTGTATCATTAGAACAATTTGGAGACTTTCAAAATTATAAAAGGGAAGAGATAAGTGTACCATGTTTGATAGGGACATGGACAAAGAAAATCACTTGACTGACTTATGCTTTCTGTGCCAAAACCCAATTTACAGAAAGAACGCACAGCCAATTCATACTGAAACACTGCCCTCAAGGTTTCCTGAGACTCTGCGCCAGGTACCAGTGGGAAAGCGTAAGGTGACAGTCACCTTGGTTCACCTTCCCGGTTCAGTTCCTCACAGCACCTCATTGTTAAATTAAGGTATCCTTTAATCTGACCTACTGAAACAAATACATCTACATGTGGGCACTAAATCACCTCAGAGTAAATATAGGCAGGCTAGTATCCAAGGGGTAAGACGTTTCCATTTACATCTGTGTATAAATTTCTAAGTTAAAACAAATTGCTGCTACTAATGTTCAAAGGCTAATGGTAGAAAGAAAACAAATTAAATTATGAATTGAGAAACATTTATCTTCAAACTTAAACGCACTTTAAACAAATTACTAACATTTTCCCTGTATTTATCCTCATGCTTTCAACCTTAGATCACTTTTCCAACCAGTGTTTAACCTGAATGGTCTAATCTAAAGGTAACAAGGGTGATTGATGCTGATGCAATGTAATTCCTGTCGTGCCCTAATCTATAATATATTGGATAGATGCGAGTTCTTGATGAAAAGCATTAAGTGATTTGTGTGTGTGCATGTGTATATTATGGTACCATGAATAACCATGTATTTTCTGTTAAATATCACCGACAAAAGTGAACAGAAAGTACACAAAGCTCACACCATGCTAGCAGCATGCTCAGGCCTGCGGTTAGATAACCAGGGATGGGTACACGCTTGAATAGAGAGACTGAAGTATGAGCACAGCAAAACGCACAAAGAACTTCGTGGTAACCTTGGAGTCTGCAGCAAGTTCAAGGAGTGAGCCCAACACCACAGCCTTCGCCCTCACCCTCACCCTACTCACATGCAAAAGAAGCAGAGTTTACAGGTAATGGTTTACAGCTAAGCCGGCTGACCAACATGAGTCAAGTTCTCTAGACCACTTAAATCAACAGTTGGGTGCAGCCAACCCGCCACTTAGCCGAGTTCCCGCCACAACCTATTGTTTAGAATTAACTGAAACTGATTACACCTCTCAGGACTTTGGGCTCCAGCCAATCCATGAGAGTTTTTAAGATAATTTACCCCCTATACTGCAAACAATACTCAAAATTAACTCTGTGGCTAGGTGCAAACCTGTAGAACAACTTGGGACAAACACTCCTTAGTTTTATTTATTTTTAAACAAACAGTGGAATGAGATAATGCTGAAGATTAGAGAACTAATTCTGATTTTTAAACGCAACTAAATTTCCTCTCTGGGGACCTGGAAAAGAGAATGCAGGGCTGAGAGTCCTGGTGCTTTGCTAAAATGTGTTTGTGAGACCATTATAAAAAATACATAATTTCTGTTCAGGGGAGACAGTTGCCAAAATTTGTTCTTGAACAAAAATATCTCGCAGATTGGCACTTCAGAGTCTAACCTATTTTCTGTCATTTCTTCTTTTGCAAGATATTAAGGACCTTGACCAAATGCAAATTACGTGTGAGTAAGATGTGTTTCCAGGCATTATCAACCAATAACACTTCAAAGGAATAACTTCATTTAAGATTAACCACCAGTGATGAGGACTATGAGGTGTCCCAGGAATGCAAAGGTTTACTGGGGGGAAAGAATGAAATATTTGGAAGGTTGTCACTCTTTGGGGTTGAATAGGGTGTGGATGCTACCTTAGATGAGGAGAATAAAGGGGAAAAGGCCTAGAAATGGTGATGAAGACCCTGGTCTTGAAAAAAAAATCTAATTTCAATTCTGAGAACCCCGATTAACAGTATCATTCTTGGAGACATTAGTGCACATCAATTAATAGTTAAGTGTTACATACTGACCCTGCTTTCTCAATCTTTTGGGTGAGTTTTACCTACTAAACTATACTTTTAACTTAAGGGGATATTTTGTCAAAACTTGTAGAAAGTAAATAAAAACAGAAAAATATTTTTGCTGTGTTTCTCTTCTTCCATATTTGTTTGTGCATTTGAGATTAAATGGGCCATGAGTGTGGGATTCCCTCTAACCTTCATGGTTAGATTTTTTTGTCTTTATCTTTCGGCATCATGCATCGACTGTGATCTTTATTGTGGTGGTTGTTTTTATTACTACGATTACTGGATGAAAAAGCAGCAGCAATCACTGAGTGCACACCAGGGGCTGTGCTAGTAATTCTATCCAAATACATAGCATCTTATTTAATTTTTCATGAAAACATTGAAGAGGTACAATTATCCTCATTTAACAGGCGAGCAAACCAAGATAAGAGAGGTTAAGTAACTTGGTTCACACACAAGGACAGACAAGATTTAATGTTTGTCTGCCTAATTTGTATGTCAGTTTATCTGACCTGTGTTTTCAATTACTGGGCTAAATTAAATTCTCTAACATCAATATTCTGATTTTGATTACTTGCTCAGAAGAAAATTCTGACAGTACTCGACTTCAATACTTCTCTACCCCAGTGGCAGATTTGTAAAATACTTACATTAGCATTCTTTTTTCTGGCTCTTCATTTTTATCTATATAACAGTACCTATGAAACTGCTGGAGTTTCTGTCAAAAACAGCAAAAACTAGTGGAAGATAGGAGGCTATCTCTAATATAACCAACCAATTAAGTTTGTGAATTCATCCTAGAAAAAGTGCCGCTAATATCATTGCTGAATATCAGCACAGTCACCTTGACAGCACTCCCCTTAGGAACCTCTGTACCAAGGCCAGTGCCTAGTCCACCTTTCAAAGCAGTTTTGGAACTCTTTTTCTAAAAGAGCTGTCATTGTAGGTATTACCCTTGATGTACTGAATGCCATCAAAATCTCTTCCTTTTAATATTTGCTTTATCTTCGGGCAAAGAAAAAAGTCACTGGGGGCTAGAACAGGTGAATAGGGAGGGTTGTTCCAACACAGTTCTTCGTTTACTGGCTAAAAACTCCCTGCAGACAGTGCTGTGGGAGCTGGTGCATTGTCATGATGCAAGAGCCATGAGTTGTTTGTGAAAAGTTCAGTTTGTTTTCACCTTTTCCATGCAGCCTTTTCAGCACTTACAAATAGCAAACTTGGTTAACTATTTGCTGAGTTGGTACAAATTCATAATGAACAATCCCTCTGATAGCAAAAAATATTAATAACATTATTTTGACTCTTGATTTAGACTGAGAACTTTTTTGGTTATAGAAAACTGGCTGACTTCCATTGCACACTTTGACACTTTGTTTCAGGCTTATATTGGTTACACCCATGTTTCATCAGTGTAGCTGGCGAAATAGGGCCCCATGTGGTAATATGGCCCCAAACACTGTCTTGCCTCTCCAAAAGGTCTTGGAAAACTCTGACTATCTTTTTTCATCAGTGAGTTCCTTCGGGACCACTTTTACACACACTTTTCTCATGCCAAGATTTTCAGTTAATATTTTCTTAACTTTTTCTCTATTTTTCTTTTTTGGTCTGTTATGCTTCTCAGAGTCAGCTGACAATTCTGATGTACAATCTGATGAATTTTTGTAATGTTTTCATCCATTCTGCTCATCATAAGCCTCTCTGCCCTCTCTTCATCAGTGACACTTTAATCCATTTGTACACTGCCACTTTCTTCATGGCATTATCCCCATTCACTTGGACTAACACATCCCTGATTTCACGTCCACTCTTGCCAAGTTTAACAGAAATTTAATGTTTGTTCATTCCTTTAACTTTAATTCGAGTTCTAACATTCTTGTGATGGCACATAAAACATGCAACAACAATGAATGCCACTCAGCAAGGCACTGCTACACATCACCACATACACAAGGGTGAGACACAGATGGACCAAGGTTACAAAACCTCACCTGGCTGTCTGCACCTTGCTGCCACGTAAGGCACAAGGGCAAGTTCGTGAACTTAATTCTAAGACCTTTGTATATATTTCTATCTAGAATTTTGAGTAAACAAGATTTTTATGCCACTGGTACCAAGGAAAATCAGAGACTGACTTGGTCATTAAATATATGGGAAAGAGAAAAAAGGTATTAACTTCTCAGGCAGCTGAAAATGACTGACACACTGACTTCTGAGCTGCTGTCTGTTTCTACATGGTTGTGATCACACTGATTAAACTGGCTGGCCAAATATATATCTTATACCTTAGTTTTATTTTTGTTTTGTTTTTCTTTTTAGGAAAGAGTGGAAGAAAATCAAACAAGAGAAAAATTTGCTTCCCATGGGGTTAGTACTATAGCTTCTAAGACTTCTAAGACTTCTTCTATCATTTAAAACACTGGTGTTACAAAAAAGACATTTTAACTAATATTTCTCGAGTAACAAAAGGGGAAAAAAGAGACAACGGCCACTGTACATATATAGTGCTCTGGAAAAAAGTAGAAACTAAAATGGTACAAATGAAGCTGGAAGCAATTTTTAAGGTTATTTCTTCAAAGGTAGTTGAAACAAGTAAATTAAATGGCCATATTGTTATCGAGCATCTCCTAGTGGTTTCCTGGCAGATGAAACATTTTGAAGGATAAACTTAAACAGGTTCTATATTGCCTACTGCTGTATGGATGATGATTCTTGTGTATATCCAATTAACTGAGTAAGAAACATTTTTTCAAAAATCACTGTAATGCACACTGTACAAGACAGCAGTTAATCATTCCCAACAGCAGAACCACAGGCTACTGCTACAAATGTGTGAACTCCTAAGGTTCCTGGTGAAGGTATTATTTAAATTTCATATATGGGGGAGGAGACAAGATGGCTGACTGAAGCCAGCTTTCCACAGAGGCTCCCGTCCAGAAGGAGAGTTAAAGGACAAAAATTCAGCAAGTAACCTGGTGGATTTGAGCTGCACTAAGAGAGAAGGTTGAAGAACGCACATCAACCCCGCTGAGGTGAGCTGCGACCATAGGGACACAAACAAAAGGTACAAAATCCACCAACAAGCGGATGGGAGTTCCCTCCCCCATGAGAACGGCTCGGAGTGCCCCACAAATAATCGGGCAGACTTCAAAGGTCCTCCCACTACACTCCACGGGACAGACCCTCTGAAAACTGGACCTACCTTCCCTACTAGGGTGCCACGGCGTTCTCCTGCCAGGCATAAAACTGTATAAAACTGTATATAGTCTCTACCTGGAATTCTGAGCTCCCAGCACTCCCCTCCACTCACACTGAGGTCTGGAGGCCTGCCCCAAAGGAGTTCAGAGTCTTGGGTGATTTCTCAAGGGGTGTGGACGGTGCCTGGACTGCAGCTGGTCGGCGCTGGCTCCGGGGCAAGGGAGTGAGGAGAGGACGGTCAGTGGAGAGGGGACTGCACTGGAGTGGCGGTTACCTGAGGCACAGTGCGACAGCCATCTTTTGGCGACAATACGGCCAGGCATAAAACTGTGTAAAACTGTTTGTGTTCTCTGTCCGCAACCCTGGGCTCCCAGGGCTCCCTTCTGCTCTCGCTCCAAGGTCTGGAGGCCTGTCCCCCAGGAGTTCAGACCCTTGGGGGATTGCTCGAGGGGTGTAGACAGTGCCAGGCTGCAGCTGGTCAGTGCAGACTCTGGGGTATGGGAGCGGAGAGAGGGCGGTTGGCCGGAAGGGAGCTGCACCGGAGCAGCGGTTCCTTCAGGCATAAAACAGCAGCCCTCTTTTGCTAGCAATACGGCTCCCTACAGAATATTCTGAAGCCACACCCCCTGTCTCCCTGGGCACCCAGACTGTGAGTATAGGATTTGCCTGAGGCAACACCAACTTGGAAACTGGGGAAACTCCCAGGGCGGGGCTGACCCAGAGGTCTGCTTTACTGAACCTAATGTGCACCTGGCCCTCAGGGGATCATCAGCCTGTAGACAATACAAGAACAAAGACAAGCTGATTTGAAACTCAATTCAGCTTCTCTTCTGCAGGGGAACTGCAAAGTTGTTCTGTTCTATTCTGTCAGTAACATTAATCAGGGGTGAGACTGGACCTGAGTGAAACCCCCCCAACCTTCATCAAGCGCCTGAGGTTGTCAGGCCTCACCTCCTACTG
Organism: Nycticebus coucang; assembly: GCF_027406575.1. Classification (NCBI taxonomy): domain Eukaryota; kingdom Metazoa; phylum Chordata; class Mammalia; order Primates; family Lorisidae; genus Nycticebus; species Nycticebus coucang. The sequence continues at coordinate 58,478,207 of NC_069788.1, forward strand.
CTAAAGAGAGGCAGAGCGCAGTAGCCTGGAAGACTTCCTTGTGATTCAGGCAGGTGCAAACTCCTGGAGTACTGGTTCACTACAGGCAACTCGGTCAGCCAACTGCAGGGCTGTCAGTGACTGGGTGTGACAGTGGTGCAAGGTGGGGAAGGAGACATCAACCTTCCCAAACTGATCTATTGGCTGGGTGGCTCCTCCTGACTCCACGCAGCACTGGAGCAAGCCACACCAGAGTAGTCACCAGACCCCTGTGATCCAGTTCCCAGAGACCTCTTAAACTCTCTCACCCGAGACAGGTGCAGACTGAGACAACTGATTTGGACCTTTTGAACTGAACCAATCGCCTGAGGACAAATCAGGTGGTGCCCTGGGTGCACAGTGGTAGGAAGGTTTGATTTTCCTTTTCCAAGTGTTTGCCTGTGGGTGGCGGGGTGACTTAATTGCTGATATTTCTCCACAGTTGAGACTTCAGTCCAGAGTATCTGTTTCACTAGGGTGGAACAGAAACCAGCTGAAAACAAGACAGAACCACTTAGCTCCACCACACCAGACAGGGCCCCAGTTTCTCAGGCCACAACACTGGACAGGCCCTTGACAAAGATCCAGGGGAAAAAATCAAAGGGAGTAAAACAACCATGGGGCGGCATAAGCAGAAAAACTCTGGTAACATGAATAACCAGAATAGATCACCCCCCACACACACACACAAAGGAAAGATATGGCAGATGTAACTGAAGATCCCATTCATAAACAACTAGCTGAGATGTCAGAAATTGAATTCAGAATTTGGATTGCAGACAAGATTAATAAAGTGGAATTAGGAATTTGAGGAGAAATTCAAAAGTTGTCTCAAGAATTTAACGAATTTAAAGACAAAACCACCAAAGACTTAGACACACAGAAGCAAGAATTTGCAGTCCTCAAAGATATGAAAAATACAGTAGAATCCCTCAGCAACAGAATGGAGCAAGCAGAAGAAAGGATTTCTAACATTGAAGATAAAGCCTTTGAACGCTCCCAAACTCTCAAAGAGGAAGAGAAATGGAGAGCAAAAATGGATCATTCTCTCAGAGAGCTCTGGGATAATTCGAAGAAGGTCAATATCCGAATCATTGGAGTTCCTGAAACAGATGAAGTGGCCTCGATGGGCACAGAGGCCCTTCTGCATGAAATTATGAAAGAGAATTTTCCAGACATGCCCAGAGATTCTGAAATTCAGATAGCAGACAGCTTCAGAACCCCAGCATGACTCAACCCCAATCAGACATCCCCCAGGCATATCATAATTAACTTCACTAAAGTTAATATGAAGGAGAAATTCTCAAAGCTGCCAGGAGAAAGAAAACCATTACCTTCAAAGGGAAGAATATTAGAACGACTGCAGATTTCTCTGCTGAAACTTTTCAAGCCAGAAGAGGGTGGTCACCAAACTTTTAATATCCTAAAGTAAAATAACTTTCAACCCCGGATCTTGTATCCAGCTAAACTGAGTTTCATTTATGATGGAGAAATTAAATACTTTAATGACATTCATATGTTGAAGAATTTGCCATAACAAAACCAGCTCTTCAGGATATTCTCAGACCTATCCTCCATAATGACCAACCCAATCCTATACCACAAAAGTAAACTCACTCAGAAACTTCAGATCAAACTCCAATTTCCACAGTGGTGAAAGGATTAAAAATGTCCACTGGACTTTTGAAAAACTCGATACCCAAAATATCACCAGACTTATCAATATTCTCCATTAATGTGAACGGCTTAAACTATCCTCTAAAGAGGCATAGGTTAGCCTACTGGATACAAAAACTCAGGCCAGATATTTCTTGCATACAAGAGTCACATCTTAACTTAAAAGACAAATACAGACTCAGGGTGAAAGGATGGTTGTCCATATTTCAGGCAAATGGTAATCAGAAAAAAGCAGGTGTTGCAATTTTATTTGCAGATACAATAGGCTTTAAACCAACAAAAGTAAGGAAGGACAAGAATGGTCACTTCATATTTGTTAAGGGTAATACTCAATATGATGAGATCTCAATTATTAATATCTATGCACCCAACCAGAATGCACCTCAATTTATAAGAGAAACTCTAACAGACATGAGCAACTTGATTTCCTCCAGCTCCATAATCGTCGGAGATTTCAACACTCCTTTGGCAGTGTTGGATGGATCCTCCAACAAGAACCTGAGCAAAGAAATCTTAGATTTAAACCTAACCATCCAACATTTGGATTTAGCAGACATCTACAGAACATTTCATCCCAACAAAACTGAATACACATACTTCTCATCAGCCCATGGAACTTACTCCAAAATCGATCACATCTTAGGTCACAAGTCTAACCTCAGTAAATTTAAAAGAATAGAAATTATTCCATGCATCTTCTCAGACCACCATGGAATAAAACTTGAGCTGAGTAACATCAGGAATCTGCATACTCATACAAAAACATGGAAGTTAAATAACCTTATGCTGAATGATAGCTGGGTCAGAGATGAGATTAAGAAAGAAATCGCCAATTTTTTGGAACAAAACAACAAGGAAGACACGAACTATCAGAACCTCTGGGACACCGCAAAGGCAGTTCCAAGAGGGAAATTTATAGCACTGCAAGCCTTCCTCAAGAGAACGGAAAGAGAGGAAGTTAACAACTTAATGGGATATCTCACGCAACTGGAAAAGGAAGAACATTCCAACCCTAAACCCAGTAGAAGAAAAGAAATAACCAAAATTAGAACAGAATTAAATGAAATTGAAAACAAAAGAATAATACAACAGATCAATAAATCAAAAAGCTGGTTTTTCGAAAAGGTCAATAAAATAGATAAACCTTTGGCAAACCTAATTAGGAAAAAAAGAGTAAAATCTCTAATCTCATCAATCAGAAATGACAAAGACGAAATAACAACAGACTCCTCAGAAATCCAAAAAATCCTTAATGAATATTATAAGAAACTTTATTCTCAGAAATATGAAAATCTGAAGGAAATAGACCGATACTTGGAAGCACATCACCTTCCAAGACTTAGCCAGAATCAAATGGAAATGTTGAACAGGCCTATATCAAGTTCGGAAATAGCATGAACCATACAAAACCTCCCTAAAAAAGAAAAGCCCGGGACCAGATGGTTTCACGTCAGAATTCTACCAAACCTTTAAAGAGGAATTAGTACTTGTATTACTCAACCTGTTCCAAAAGGTAGAAAAAGAAGGAAGACTACCCAACACGTTCTATGAAGCAAACATCACCCTGATCCCCAAACCAGGGAAAGACCCAACAAGAAAAGAAAATTATAGACCAATATCACTAATGAATATAGATGCAAAAATATTCAACAAGATCCTAACAAACAGAATCCAGCAACACATCAAACAAATTATACATCATGACCAAGTTGGTTTCATCCCAGGGTCTCAAAGCTGGTTCAATATACGTAAATCTATAAATGTAATCCAGCACATAAACAAATTAAAAAACAAAGACCATATGATTCTCTCAATCGATGCATAAAAAGCTTTTGATAATATCCAGCATCCCTTCATGATCAGAACACTTAAGAAAATCGGTACAGAAGGGACATTTCTTAAACTGATAGAGGCCATCTACAGCAAACCCACAGCCATATCATATTGAATGGAGTTAAATTGGAATCATTTCCACTCAGATCAGGAACCAGACAAGGTTGCCCATTGTCTCCATTGCTTTTTAACATTGTAATGGAAGTTTTAGCCACTGCAATTAGGGAAGAAAAGGTGATCAAGGGTATCCATATAGGGTCAGAAGAGATCAAACTTTCGTTCTTCGCAGATGATATGATTGTATATCTGGAAAACACTAGGGACTCTACTACAAAACTCTTAGAAGTGATCAAAGAATACAGCAGCCTCTCAGGTTACAAAATCAACATTCATAAATTGGTAGCCTTTATATATACCAACAATAGTCAAGTTGAAAAAACAGTTAAGGACTCTATCCCATTCACAGTAGTGCCAAAGAAGATGAAATATTTGGGAGTTTATCTAACAAAGGACGTGAAAGATCTCTATAAAGAGAACTATGAAACTCTAAGAAAAGAAATAGCTGAAAATGTTAACAAATGGAAAAACATACCATGCTCATGGCTGGGAAGAATCAACATTATGAAAATGTCCATACTACCCAAAGCAATATATAATTTCAATGCAATCCCTATTAAAGCTCCACTGTCATACTTAAAGATCTTGAAAAAACAATACTTTGTTTTATATGGAATCAGACAAAACCTCGAATAGCCAAGACATTACTCAGAAATAAAAACAAAGCAGGAGGAATTACCTTACCAGACCTCAGACCACAAATTGATAGTGATCAAAACAGCATGGCATTGGCACAAAAACAGAGAAGTAGATGTCTGGAACAGAATAGAGAACCAAGAGATGAATCCAGCTACTTACCGTTATTTAATCTTTGACAAGCCAATTAAAAACATTCAGTGGGGAAAAGATTCCCTATTTAACAAATGGTGCTGGGTGAACTGGCTGGCAACCTGTGGAAGACAGAAACTGGACCCAAACCTTTCACCATTAACTAAGATAGACTCTCACTGGATCAAAGATTTAAACTGAAGACATGAAACTATAAAAATATCAGAGGAGAGTGCAGGGAAAACCCTTGAAGAAATTGGTCTGGGTGAGTATTTTATGAGAAGGACCCCCAGCCCGGGCAATTGAAGCAGCTTCAAAAATACACTACTGGGACTTGATCAAACTAAAAAGCTTCTGCACAGCCAAGAGCACAGTAAGTAAAGCAAGCAAACAGCCCTCAGAATGGGAGAAGATATTTGCAGGTTATGTCTCCAACAAAGGTTTAATAACCAGAATCCACAGAGAACTCAAACGCATTAGCAAGAATAGAACAAGGGATCCCATCGCAGGCTGGGCAAGGATTTGAAGAGAAACTTCTCTGAAGAAGACAGGCGTGCGTCCTTCAGACATATGAAAAAATGCTCATCATCTTTAAACATCAGAGAAATGCAAATCAAAACTACTTTGAGATATCGTGTAACTCCAGTGAGACTAGCCTATATCACAAATTCCCAAGATCAGAGGTGTTGGCGTGGATGTGGAGAAAAGGGAACACTTTTGCACTGTTGGTGGGAATGCAAATTAATACATTCCTTTTGGAAAGAGATATGGAGAACACTTAGAGATCTAAAAATAGATCTGCCATTCAATCCTGTAATCCCTCTGCTGGGCATATACCCAGAAGACCAAAAATCACATCCTAACAAAGATATTTGTACCAGAATGTTTATTGTAGCCCTATTCATAGTTGCTAAGTCATGGAAAAAGCCCAAGTGCCCACTGATCCAAGAATGGATTAATAAATTGTGGTATATGTACACCATGGAATATTAAGCAGCCTTAAAGAAAGATGGAGACTTTACCTCTTTCATGTTTACATGGATGGAACTGGAACATATTCTTCTTAGTAAAGTATCTCAAGAATGGAAGAAAAAGTATCCAATGTACTCAGCCCTACTATGAAACTAATTTAGGGTTTTCACATGAAAGCTATAACCCAGTTACAACCTAAGAATAGGGGGAAGGGGGAAGGGGAGGGGAGGGAGGGGGGAGGTGGGTAGAGAGAAGGGGTTTGGTGGGATTACACCAGCGGGGCATCTTAAAAGGGTATATGTGAAACTTGGTAAATGTGGAATGTAAGTGTCTTGGCATAGTAACTGAGAGAATGCCAGGAAGGCTATGTTAACCAATGTGATGAAAGTGTGTCAAACGCTCTGTGAGGCTAGTGAATGATGCCCTATGATCATATCAATGTACACAGCTATGATTTTTTTTTTAATAAAAAAAAATTTTTTTTAAATAAATAAATTTCATATACCTAATCATGGCCTAAACCATGATTTATGTTACATAGTCTAATTTAGACTAATATTACGTAGTCTAATATTTATGTTACGTAGTCTCTGTTTTTTAATGCAAAACAAAATTCCTCTAGGAACTCTAATTCTATCCATAACACCTGACATGGTGGTGGAACGAAGACCACAAGGGATCTTAGTTAGAGGAAAAATGCAATACATTTAATACATTTGCAGTGCTGTTAACAAATGGGCACCTGTAGAAATAACTTCTCTTAAAAACAAGACAGAGAGAAAGAGAGAAAAGGAATAATAACTCGATGGCTGGGACAACAGAAATCAATTGGTTAAAAAAAATACAAATGGATAAGAGATGAGGAGTATGACAGATCACGAAGGTGGCAAGGTACATTCCTCCTTTTCACCACTAAGAGAACAAACCAATTTTATATGTGTATATTACTTCATGGGAACAACCTGTGAGGAAATGTAGAACAAGGAAAGCACAAGCACATTAAATAACAAAAAGTCATGACTAGAAACATATGAGTAAGAATGTACCCACTTGCATTTTATTCCATTTTAAGCCAATAAAGGTTTGTTCTGACCTAAAGGCGTTAATATTACCAAAATTTTAATAATACATGCAAGGGAGTAGGCAATCCTTCCATTTTATATCATAATGTAACTTCTACTACTCAGGCAGAAGCTTATTCTGATACTTAATAACAAAAGGGAATTTTATTTTTAGAAGGATATTTTCCACTAAGTGACATGAAGTAAACACACATCAGCAAAAACGGTAACACATCCACACTTCTACTTTCAAAATCAGCTTTGGTATTATCAGTTTGTTTTAGGTAAATTAGCACCCAATTAGTTCATTTTCACAGCAGCTCTTATAGCAAAACCCAGAAATGTAACCCTTTCTACAAACACCCCAGTGGGGATCAAACAGAGTCTGACTGCCTACACTTGCCTAAATTATTAAATTTATTTCCCCTGGCTTGCTATTCTTTCTAGAAAAATAATCTTGGACTCTGGTTAGCTATTAAATAAGAAGTGCTGTTCATCCACGCCTTTCTTAAGAAGTGACTATTCTGGCAATTTGTTTTGAGGCAGGTGTAAATTCATACTGTCCTTTCTGCTGGTGCACAAAGTACCACCGTGATCTACCCAAGTGAGAATGTACAGAGAAAGCAGAGCCTCCTACTTGACCCCTGCTGGCAGTTGGCTTATGGCCTCAAACACAGAGCCTGATAGGCTTGCAATTCTATATTAGCTTTTATAACACTTGGTATTATTCTTATTCATATAAATGTCAAATTCCTCTTGGTAACCTGCCCTAAAAATGTTAGTAATCTCCATTTACACCCCTTAAAACACCTCAGAAATAGAGGGATTAAACTAAATTTTATATATGATATTATAAATTAACCACTCAACAAATAGCATTAAGAACAGTTTTTGCTGCTAAACATGGGACACCAGTGCTGTGTGAAGGCTGATCATTTAATAATATAAAATAGCTTGAAAGAATATGCTGTCTTACAATAATAATACTAATAATAATGAAATCACTGTCTTTTAGTGAAGAGAGTTAGCAGAGAAGAACTGGACAAACCAGAGTTAAAGAGGCAATTGACTTCATGAGTCTCCTTTCTACAGAAAGCACAAATTATTTAAAAGGTAAAAAAAAATAAGAAGCCCATTAACAAGGCTGTTTATAAGAGAACAAATTGGACAATGAAATAATTTTTTTCAGAAAAAAACTCAGAAAGAATAATGTGTTTGGCCAATTACAGTCACTGAATCACAATAAATTAGGAAAAAGTATATGAAAAAGAGTCATTATTAGATAGTTGAATTAAAACAGTATTTTCTAAAAGAAATTAAGAGTTTGGTCTTACATGGTTATACTAAAAGCAATTGCTCTAAGTAATAATTAAGGGAAAATAAATCTGTTTACTCCTTTAAAGACTACAACAAAAAAACCTACACTGATTTCATTGATCAAAATCAGTTAAAAGGTTTACAAGGAGAAAAATGCCTTCAAGAATCTAAGATATAGACCAGGCTCATGCCTATAATCCTAGCACTCTGGGAGGCTGAGGCGGGTGGATTGCTTGAGCTCAGGAGTTCAAGACTAGCCTGAACAAGAGCAAGATGCCATCTCTACTAAAAATAGAAAAACCGAGGCAAGAGGATCGCTTGAGCCCAAGAATTGGAGGTTGCTCTGAGCTATGATGATGCCATGGCGTTCTACCCAAGGAGACAGGGGTTGAGACTCAAAAAAAAAAAAAAAAAGAATCTTAAGATGTGTAAGATAAATACAAGCAAAATCAGATCATATAAATAACCCTACACAAATTACAGAAAAGACTGGGTTGGCAACACGTTAAAGGAAAAATTGATTTTCTCTTCTGTTTTAACGTGAAACTATTTAGTAATTCAGGCAGCACGTTAATCCCAACGTACTGGGTGCCTTAAACTGGAAATGGTCACAGAAGGACCATATAAAGATTGCAGCTATTTTTAGTCTAGATGGAAGTAGTGGGTGGAAAGATAAGCCCTAGCTGGTAGAGAACCCAGGAGCGGCTCACAGTGAGGCTGAGACAGCTGCTACTTACATACTACAAAAAGGAAACCTAGGCCAGGAGAAAACTGAGATGACAATGATTCCTCATTGATTCCTGCTTGATATTAGGGGGGGAAATCCCTAGGAGTTAAATTTCTTTAAGTTTTACATTAATTTGTCACTTAAACAACTGAGAATCAGCCAGAATGCTGTTTAATTTGTGAGGTTTAGTTAGATATATATACTTTTTTAAAAGTGAAACTTTCATCAACTTAGAACAAAAACCAAATACGGATTGTGTCATGTGCAAAAAACCAGGTCTGATGCTTAAAAGAAAATAACTAGATTACTTAGAAAATAATTTAGAAGTATGATTATAAATTCAGTTCTTTTGAGGGTAAGTCATTAAACTGTACCATGAGAACTGTTAAAAAGTCCATGTTGTGGCAGAGAGTTTTGGTAGTTCCTCCATATCCACTCCTTTCATCTTCTGTAGATATATTCTGAGCTAGACATGTGGATGCCTAGAGGAAATGTTATATATTTCCCGGTTTCCCCTGCAGCTAGGGATGAACATGTTCTAATTCATGAGATATAAGTTAAAGTGTCATGTACAATTTGCAAGATACAATTTGCAAGTAACCTTTAAGGTAGGGAGGGATACATCTTTAATTCTTTCTCCTTGCTAGCTGGAAGGCAGACTTGATGGACAGATTTTAAGCAGTCATCATGGACCATGAGGTAGAAACTCCTGCTAAGAATAGCTGAGTAGGAAGACAGAATTCTGAGGGCTTGATATTTTAAACTATCCCACAAGATTGTTACCTCCTATGGTTTTGCTGTTGTGTTCTGTTTGTTTTTTAATGAGAGAAAGTAATATGTGTATTTTGTGTGTGTGCGTTTGAGACACTATTCTGTTTTCAGTCATTCACAGCTTATAGCAATCCAATCTAAAATGAGATACTTTATGTTATACAACCTAAAAATGTGGTATCAATTTAGTTGGACAGCAGGTAACAAGGACTCATATTGGAGGCTGGAAAGGTATTATGATTAATGTTACATATTGGCAAAACGTTTGGTTAAATTGTCCACTGCTGAACCTCAGAATATAGACCAAGTGTTAACTAGGTCTATATCTGTAAAAGTGTTACAAACAATTCAGAATGTTAAATATAGCTGGCTCCATCTTCCTGCTCTTAGGAACAAAAAACTTGAAGACAATAGTTAGCTAGCTGCAAGCTGAGATTTAAAACAAAACAAAACAAAAAACCTCTCTCTATTTGAATTACGATCAAATTTTATGAAGAGTCCTGTGACTTTGAGGTTTGCATGTCTGAAAAAGCAAAACAATTACAAACATTGGCTACAATGCCGTACACCCCAGAAGACTGGTTGCTCCTCCCATGCTGCAGGGTTTCCTGGCAGAGAAGGGACTACGAGTGCTTCACGTGGCCTCAAGGAGTCAACAGTAAGTCCACAGGACAGGGGCAGACACAGAAGACAAAGGCCAATAAATAAAAGGCAGAGTCTTCAGGTTCAAACCATGTCTAGACAAGACCGTTGGCTACACTTGTTTATGGAACTGATAAGCAACAGAATAGATGCCTACTAAGTTTGTAAGAAAAGTGGACCCCCAAGATGTGGGATGGTCTGTATCGCCTGCTGCTGCACAACTCTTAAAGCAATTTCCAGGGCTCAAATCAGTATTAGAAGGAATTATATAACCCACTCAGAAGCACATACTTCTCAGTACCTAGTGGATACCTAGTATCTACTTTAGATATGGCCACAGAGGACGAACAACACGGGACAAAAGACTAAGGAGTATTTCCCGCACAGCAAAACCAGGGTCTACCAGATGAGGTATTAAAGAATGTCCTTCAGTGCTAGGGCAGAAAGTCTTCACAACTCCTACCAAGCAGCATTTTAAAATTCCTGTTGAAAGCTGATGTGCGTTTCATATTCTCTCATTTTTCAAATGGAAGTTTTAGATAATTGTTTCTATTCCATTTTGTATTGGGAAGATTGGGTTGCTTTTTAGTTTAGATCCATTAGCTCATAGAAGCCAGATCTGGACTTCCTGAAAAGGGCAGAGCACGACCCAGGGATCACGGACGCCCAAGAGGACTGTGTAACTGAGGGAACTGGGGTTATCTCACTTAGACAGAGGGCAAAATCTCTATGCAGCAAGGAAAGTGGCCAAACGGGGGAGACCGTGACAAAGAGTACTACTTGCTCCCTAATATGTCACCTCCCCTTCCAAGACAGGCTAGATTTCAGAGGGGCCTAACGCAACTCAAACTAAAGACTATATTTCATAGCCTCTCCTACAGGTAAGTGTGGTCCTAAGACTAGGTTCTGACAATTGATATAATCAAAATTGACATCTGTGACTTTCTGAAAGCATTAAAAGGGAAAGAACACACACCCCTGCCTTTCTGCTGTCTAAAATGTAGATCTGATGGCTAGAGATTAAGTAGCCATCTTGAACCTTGAAAGTTCTATCCAAAGTTCTGTCCTAGGACTGGGCACTGTGGCTCACACCTGTAATCCCAGCACTCTGAGAGGCCACAGCAAGCGGACTGCCTGAGCTCAGGAGTTTGAGACCAGCCTGAGCAAGAGGGAGACTCTGTCTACTAAAAATGGAAAAACTAGCTGGGCGTTGTAGTGGGCGCCTGTAGTCCCAGGTACTTGGGCAGGCTGAGGCAAGAGGATTGCTTGAGCCCATGAGTTTGAGGTTGCTGTGAGCTATGATGTCCTAACACTCTACTCAGGGCAATAGAGTGAGGCTCTATCTAAAAAGGAAAAAAAGTTCTATCTTGCTACTCTGACATGCTAGAGACTTAGAGAGTCCCACTGCTAACTCTGAACTTCATTTTCTTGATAGAAAAGTAAGCTTTTGTTTTCTTTTTGCCATAACTTTTTTATTACTTGCAGACAAATCAAACTCTAACTTTTATTTATATATAAATAAATACATCTGCACACACGTGCGTATGTGTGTATATCATACAGGGTGTCCATGAAGTTCATATTGACTATTTTAAATTGCACATGAACTTCATGGACATCCTGTAGAATCTACTAATAGTTAAAGCCTTTCCCTAAACTGATAGATTGAATTATATGAGAAACATAATTAAACCTATGTGAGAACTGTAATTCAGTGTTTTCTTTGTTAGCCATAGAAAGCCTATAATAAACATTCGTGCCCTCCCCCATAACAGATTTAAAACTGGGGTTTTATCATGCTTACCAAACCTTTTGGCTCCAGGAATTTACACAATATTAATCATGATTTAGGAATATCAGTCCCTAGAAGACAGTTTTACTACTGTCAATATTCTATACCTAACAAGTGCCTAACATATATTCTATAAGAAAAAATGCAAAACTTAGGCTCTTTGAAATTAATGTTAATTCAGTGTTTTGTTTTGTTTGTTTTGGTCTTCTAGAATTTAAATTGGCCAGCTCTTAATAATCTGAGATTCAGTGTTTGAAAACAATTCTGGGTTCTATCACCCAGTCTTTTCTCCCACTGTCTGCTGCTGACTTAATTATGGTCCCTTTCGGATCTTACTGCCAAGTCTAGCAGAACATTAAAAAGTTACATGCCCTGTACAGGCTCCCTTGACTTCTTCCTGGGTTTCAGCAGGAACATGAAGTTCTAGAGTAGGCCATTTAAATAATGAGGACTCGGTAAATGTGTACTGAGAACGATGATAAGGATGAGTATGAGGAGGCAACAGTGGCCAGTAATTGACTCTTTCTCCTTGTGCCCACAGCAAGATGTGAAACGGATCGGTGGTTAGGAATATCAGGTGTTCACGGGCAGGAGCTGAGCGAGGTATTTAACACGTGGCTCCAAGAAAGCAGGATAAGGAGGAGGAAGAAATGAGGACTTAAAGTTTTCCAAACATAGCAGACTGTAAAGCAGGCGTCCTCAAACTTTTAAAACAGGGGGCCAATTCACCGTCCCTCAGACCGTTGGAGGGCCGGACTATAGTTAAAAAAAAAACTATGAACAAATTCCTATGCACACTGCACATATCTTATTTTGAAGTAATAAACAAAACGGGAACAAATACAATCACAGGGCCTCATGTGGCCTGCGGGCCGCAGTTTGAGGACCCCTGCTGCAAAGGATAATAGCTCTGTCATCTGCAATAACCATTGGCACAGCATTTTATTTTAAAACATGTACTTATACATATTTTGATTAAGGAACTATAAATATAGTTATAAAGGCATTAAAACACTCATTACTTCTATTTGCAGTTTTTCTCCTTATGGTCACATCCAAACACAGCTTCTTTAAAACATTTAAAAAAAAAAAAAACTGATAGGGGGTGGCACCTGTGGCTCAAAGGTGTAGGGTGCCAGCCCCATATGCCGGAGGTGGCAGGTTCAAACCCAGCCCCAGCCAAAAACTGCAAAAAAAAAAAAAAGAAAATACTGATATGTAAGAATTATACGTATTTATGGGGGTGTATGTGATATTTTGAAACATGCATATAATGTATTATGATCAAATCAGGGTATTAATCTATCACCTCAAACATTTATCATTTCTTTGCATTAGGAACACTTCAAATCTTCTGTAGCATATACAAAATAGAGATGTGGGGGTGTCCGAGAGGAAAAACCTGAGCACCGTGCTAGGAACTGGGAATGCAGCAGTTAAGAGGGGACTATGAAGTCATCTGACTTCAGACATTAGCACACATCAGTAACTTCTGAACATTCACTGTATTTGGAAAAGAAAGTAATCTAACAAAAACTTTTTTTCATATTCCCCACAACACTTACCTCAGAGCTTGCTTGTAAGAGCCAACTCCCATTGACATTTATTACTTGCCTTTTCCTAAAACCATATCATCCCTTGGCTTCTGGGGCAGAAGCTCCTCCTGAGTCTCTTCCTATGCTGGTCTGACACCCTCTTCAATCTGTCACAGAATCCTTTGTCCTTTCCATCACTTAAATACTGGTGTTCCCCAGCTTTCTGTTCCAATTTTTCCATTTTCCCTCTTCTGATGATCTCATCACTCATAGCGTCCTTACTACTCAAATACTGATACTAAATCTCTTCTCTCTTTCTCTCCTTTCCTTTCTCTTTCTTCTTTCATATCTTTTCCTCTTTCTTTACCCTCCCTCCCTCCTTCCCTATTTCTGTTTCATTCTTTCTTTCCTTCCCTTTCTTTCCCTTTTTATTCTTTTTCTTTATTCCCTTCCTTCCTTGCTTCTTTTCTTTCTTTCTTTCTTTTTTTTTTAAGAGACAGGGTCTCACTCTGTTGCTCAGGTTAAAGTGCAATGGCATGATCATAGCTCACTGCAACCTCCAACTCCTGGGCTCAAGTGATCCTCCTGCCTCAGTCTCCCAAGTAGCTGAGATTTACACGCACATGCCACCCAGCCCAGTTCACTTTTAAATTTTTTGTGGAGACACAGTTTCACAATGTTGCCCAGGTTGGTCTTGAAACTCCTGGGCTCAAGTGATCATTCTACTCGGCCTCCCAAAGTGCTGGGATTACTGGCATGAGCAGTTGCATCCAGCCAGGATTTTCACTAAGGTTCTATGGCCAGCTGTATGACCCAGGGCAAATTACCTAACATCTTTGGGCACTGAGGATTAAATAAGCCAAGATATGCAGTGTTTTTAGAGTAGTGCTTGGTACAAAATAGTGAAAAATATTAAATAATAATTTTCTTATTATATTATTATTGCTATTATTATTACATTTATTACAGTTCTAGGCATATAACTGATAACAAAAAGAATGAATCATTTAATTAATGTGTATTATTGGAACCAGTAAAAAGAATCAGAGAAAAAAACTGAGGATCTAGCCCTATTACGTCTTAATTTCTTTGTGGGCTTTCAACAAGTATTTTTAACCATTCTGAGCCCTGACATTCATTTTATGAAATGCAAGTTAAAAATATTCTTGTACCTACTTGACTAAGTTTGTGTAACATCATCGTAAGACAATAAGCAAGCTCTGTGGAATAGGAAAAGCACTCTTTTAATAAAAGGAAAAACAGTGGTAGCATACTCCTTCATAATGGTGATCTGGCCATTATTTTATGATACAACACTCAGGCAGGAACAATGCACAAAGGATGAAGGGAAAATGGTTTCTGAAAGGAATAATACAATCATTGATAAAAGAAGGATATAAAGTAGAGTTTAGGAATGTTGAGATGCCTTTCTTAACAAGGCCAGAAGGAAAATGGAAAACTAAATTGATGGAAAATATAGTTGACTTCAACCAATGAATCAAATTTGAGTTAGTCACCAAGTCATATGGTATTTAGTATATGATGCCACAATCAATTCAAAATGTAATCTTCTAAATATAAAATCAAGTTGAAAAAGAAAGTATGTTTTCCTGCTATATAACTGTTCCAATGACAGATATATTTATTCTCTTGAAAAGTTCTAAAAGTAGCAATGGGAAGATGGGAAAAGAACTTCACTACTCCAGAAGGAAACTTGACAAAAGATAAAACAGTGAACAAGATCTTAGGGACGCCCAGAAAAACAATCCAGTTTAAGATATTAGAAATGATGAAATAAAGCCAGAAAACATTTTTAAGGGAAGTATTTTGCCTAAATCATTTTGGAAGTGGCTATTTGGTGAACAGAAACACATCTGGGAATGCATCTGGAAGAAAACATAATTACCTAATCCTTGCTGAATCATTTCTGGGTCTTTCTGGCTGTTACGATTTCTTTTTGCAATTCTGACAAATATTCTGCTATGTTTTCAAGCAGTAGGAACAGAACTAGATGAATACAAAACAATAGAGTACAAATTAAACATAACTTATCTTTTATAAGGTTGTGTTCCAATAAGGACACGTGGACTAATGGGAGAGAAAAATAACTCAGGATGTTATAAATTAGCACCATTTGTTTGAAGACGGACTGGAAAAGTAGATCATAGGATAGGCTGGACAATATGAGTTAATTCAGTGACTTATAGAAGTCTTCCTAAAGTGATACTGGATTAGTGCTCCTGTGCCCCTGTGAATGAGTGTGAGTGCACAGTGGATTGACTGGATGATGAAACTCTCTGCAAGGCTGTCACTTCTCCTCTAGTTTGTCTCCCCCTGCCCCCCAAAAGACTCCCTCTTCCCCCTGGATGCTCATTGCTTTTTATTTGCTCTTTCACTGGGCAATCCCTGGGTATAACAAACTGAAGGGGATAGGAACGACTCTCACAGGCTAAAATATGTGAACCCTGAAGTACACAGTACATTAACCAATGATAATGGAAAATCCTGAGATCACACGAGTAAAAATCAACACAAAAATGCTACACGAAGATGAAGCTTCCTTTAGAGCAATGCAACTTGCAGGCAAACAGTTAAAAATTCATTTAAAGTGTATTTAGAGAGTTGAGGAAGGTGGAGATGTTAACTAGTTAAGGTCTAGTTAACATAAGTCAAAGCCACTGAACTTCTAATAAAATGATTTACCTAAACAGATAGACCTTTTAATATATAAAGTGTTTCATTTCTTAGAATATATCTATCAATAGGACATTTTTGTATGTTTCCTTCACACTTTAATGTGTGAATTTGAGGATTCAGATTCTTTTACTTAGCATTAAAACATATGCTTAAGGACTCTGCATGCTGCTCCTTTTTGATGTACATTATTATATGGTTTATGTTGGAGAATGACTGTAAATTCATGGCTGCTCAAATAAGAGGGGGCCCAACTAAAGTCGGAGTCCAAGGCCTCAATCCTAGTTATATCGTCCCTAACACAACAACACATGAGATCTTTTAATTGGGAAGTAACTTACCCAAAATTTAAAAAAATTTTTTTTTTCCAGTTTTTATGCTTTTTTTCAATCTAGCAATAGGTTAAAAAGATAACAGAGGTATCAGTTATATGATAATAAAAGTAGTAAAATTTATAAGGTACTTATTTAAGAATGTAAACTAGATTCTTTCTAAAAGCAGACTTGTACCACTAGCTTTCTTCCATGTAGTTTTCTTCCCACAATCCTATAAATCCCATCATACACTTCGAAAAAATCACTTCACCATTTAAATAAAAGTATCAAATTACTTTGTTAATGTTCAACTGGATTAATAAATCAGAATAGAATAATGGAAGTCATATGATTGTTCATGACCAGCTGTTTTAAATTAGAATATTAAGTAATTTACACACTCCTCTTTGCAAAGGTTGCATGATTCAATAAATTCCCATATGCCTCAACATGTGCTAACATTACTAGGTTATCTTCCATCCAGCTGCTGCTGTGTTACTAGCTGCCAACTTCCGAACAACTGAAAAGAATAATGAATCAGCTTCAACTTGGCTCATATGTAAACTTACATTGCTCCCAGCTAAAACGTGGGCCATTTTTAACTGTAAAGAAAATTAATTAAAGAGATTTCACCTCCACTGTTTGAGAAACATGGCTCCACAAATACCACCGAATTAGAAGTTGAAAAGCCCGCAAGATTCAGGTAAACTCCCATAGTTTGGATTTCAGTCTTAAACGCTGAGGCTGAAGCAAAGATTGGATTTTATTTTTAGGAACCAGACCAGCAATGCCTTGCCTTTTAATTCATAATGTGAATATTTGAAAAGGCTCACACTACTAGAGACAGAAAAAAAGAGAGAGAGAGAGAGAAGCTCTCATTTGTCAAAGGCTCATTACAAAAAATGCTTCAAAGACTTCAGGGGAAACAAGATGCAGATGAAAGGGACCACACTCAGGATTGAAAAAGCAAAGAGAAGAAGAAAACACCAAACGTACCATCAGGGCGACATGACAGCCTTAGGCCCTCGAAGAATGGAGATGCACTGAACTTTCATAGAGCCTAGACCAAAACATCAGTGTTACACTGGTTATCCAGACTGGTTCTATGGAAAGCCCTGAAACTGCTGTTTCCAAAATAAACACTCATCTGTTTCACATAAAGCTATGCTAGTTTTTATGGGGAAAAGTAAGCCAAATATAGGAAAAGTTTGCTTAAAATATTTGTTATTTTTAAACGTCCTAATAGTTGAGAATTACTGCCTGGACAGACTTACCTAGGAGGATAGGAAAACCCCTTTCCACCATAGGGCAAAGCCGTATTGCACTGTCCTCACAGGAGGAAGGCTGTACTGTTCTTCACAAGCAACATTTCTGGATGAAATACAGAATTTTATGGTTCTGATGAACTATTTAAAACGAGGCAAAAATCACTTTATTAGCAGTGATAATTGAGTTCTTATTTTCTTAAAATAAGGTACCTGAAATTTTTTCAGTCATCTGCCTGATAGAACAGGTCTATCACACCAGCTGCCTGCTACAGTTTTCTTTTGTATCTTGCTTGTAATCTAAATTTGAAATTATATACCAGGTTGCTTCCGCTTTCCCTGCATATACAAAATACAGTGCCATCTCTTGAAGATGCAAAGTGGCTAGACTCATATTCCACAATTCTAGTGATTCGCAGCACTTGAAATGGCATCTGTGGATGGATGGGTGTGAGGTGGGAATGTCTTCTCCAAGCAGCTCCAACATCCTCTCCAGCGATCTCTGATAGTCCTGTTGCTGAAAATACTGGATATCCCTCAGCAAAGTTTTGGGCGCTAGGATCCTCCACTTAGCTGAATATACGTACTTCTAGAAAAGCCACCTGGATGCTTCACAGTAACTCATAATCCAAAGAAAGGACCCTGACTTTAGCCCATGAATAAAGGAAAGAGACTATTTTCTGATATCTTACAGTGATCATCTTTTAACCTCTGCATAGCTCAGTGGGGCTGTTGAAACGATTCAAGATGCAACTGATTTAACAAGTTCATCTTCAGAGCAACATTGAAGGCTAAAACTTGTTGTGAAACTGTTGGCCAGTTAAGCGGCCACAGTAATTTCCCAAACAAATGAGTCAGCACTCACTCAAATGGATATAAAAGAGAGGTGCTGACTCCCGAACTCATTTAATCACATTAATGCAAAAACGATTTGGAAAGTGTTCTAGTCTATTCCACACAATGGGCTGCACGTCTATACTTGGCAACATCGTGCGTAACAATATGAAGTGTGTGTATTATTTGCTACTAATTTAATAAGCAAAGAGGCAAGAAATTTCACGGGTGCAACAATTTATTAGCAATTTTGAAAATATTCCATTAAGCAGCACAAGCATGCTCAAAGGAACTCTCCTTTCTCACTTGCAATAAGTTAGAATAAATGCAAGGAAGGGATGAGAGCCAACAACAGACATCCAACAGAAAGCTTTACTCTTTAGCCTTGCCCAGTTATGAAGATAGTAGCAATGGCAGAGATCAGTTATTATTGTTTTCTACTTTGAAGGCTGTATGTACCTAATAAACATAATTATAAAATATGGGAATCAAAACCCCTTCTAGTCACTGATTTGCACATTTGACAGATCAGCCACATTTGTTTGAATGCACATTACGTGGCTCTGTTCCCAGTGGTTAGGATAATCAAGAAATACCTAAAGGTAAAGAAAAGGCAAACAGACAGATAGATAAAAGAACGATGCAGAAAGCAGGAAGAAGTGAAGAAAAAGATTTTAAAACAATCATATGCAGTCAGGATAAATGGTTAATTAAAGGTGGAAAAAATAATTGCTCACAATTTGTATAAAGCAATCATATCCGTGTAGTACTTCAAAATAGTACAAAGTACTTAATTATAAGCAAGATGGAAAAAAGTTGTGTCTTAATTAAGAAAAACAAGAGAGGAAAAATTATGGAAAAAATTTATGGAAAGTAGGAAGACCCAGGCCACAAGTATGCTCAGATAAATGATAACATCCCTAGAGGGAAGAACAGTGCCCTGGACTTGAGAAGGCTTCCTATGACCTTGGCCACCACTTCTATTTCCTGCCTTGCATAACCACAGAAGGCATTCAGTGTTTGGTGATGATGAGAAATAGGATTTTGAAGAACATAATTATGGGTTGCAAGTGTTTTCTGTGGAAACAAAATCATCATTCATGTCTGAGATTGTGTAAATATGCCTTAATTTTGGTCAATAGCAATTTGAACTTTAAAAAACAGAATCCTCAGACCTCCTTATAAATTACAATTCTTCAAGCAAACTTACAGAGATGAGTACATAAAAGCAAAAGATATTACAGATACCCATTTAAAAAATGCTATTTAGTAGAAAACTATCTATTTTGTAGTGACACGACTTAGTCTACCTCTATGTCAAATCTAGCTCACAACTTCAAAAAGCCGCATTAAAGGAGATTTAAACAGATGAGGCAGTTTTCATCTACCAGGTCAGGTACAAAAATAATCACAATTCACATTACCTTAAAAAGACTGGCAATCTTACACAAATTAATGGTGTGTCATGTACAGACGGAAGGGATATAAACTGAGCAGAAAGGAAACCCACATCAAAGGGGCCCAAGGAGACTTAAAGGCTTTGAAAGCTTCCAAAGTCTCGCCTGCGCTCTTGTACCTTTAATTGTGAGGCTGCAGTAAGTGCATTTTGTCACATGCTTTTAAAAGAAAAAAGAAAAGGTTATTTTCTAAGTACTAACAGACTTACTTCTCTTTCAGAAAGTCCACGACTCTTTTGAAGTCAGCCACGCAGTACTCTCTTCTCATGTCCATGAGTACACTGTCAGAGGCGGACTGGACTGGTATGTGCAGAAAAGCATAGACTCGGGGATGGTTAAGGATTTTTGCCATTTCCTTAAAAAAAAAAAAATGGAAGGAGAAAATGTTAATCATTTCAACAAATCGTTGAATGGTTTCCTTTAGATCAACACTCACAAGTGCAAGCAAATAAACATAGTGGTTAAAAACAGAGCAATCATCAAGGCTCTTAAAGTAAACATGGATTGGTAATATTCTGTGATGATATCTGGGAATTCAATATTACTTTCGGAGGATGTCACAGAAGAATTATTTGCTCGTGCTCACTAAATCTCCTAGAAGACGTAACAGAGATAAAGTCATATAATGCCTAAAGAGTAAAAAAGATTTTTGAGTATGTCAAAGGAACATCACTCCTAATGTACCTCAAAGTAGTTTTGTGTTCTGCCTTGTAATGTTACAAAGAGAAACAACAGGATTTAAGGGAAGCAGTTGAGATCTCAGAAGCTCAAGTACTTGAATAGAGAAGATTTCCAAATTTAGGTAAAGTCAACACATTTCTTTTTAATACTAAAAGAGAAAAACCCTCCCAACTCACCTGTTCTCTTTTCCTTATTTCAGCCACTTAACGAGCACAGACATTTTGAGTATCTACTATGCAAAAGGCACACGACCAAGCGGTTCACCATGGGCACCTACTGACAGTCATGTTTAAGATGCAAAAATGAAGAGACAAAGGGAAGAAAGGGAAGAAGAATACATCTTGCAAGACTAAAAAGAGCAAATCTGAGTGAAGCAAACTAAGAAAGAGAGTATTTTAAAATTTCTCCATATACAAAGGGGTACACCAAAGCTGTGTAACTGAACCGTGTAAGCAAGCGTTTGGAAGACTGGTTAATGTGGCCCTTCTCTCTGCTGCACGAGGACAGGTCATCAGTTTGGGAGAGAGGGAAGGAGGGAAGTGGAGCCAGGAGTGAATAAAAAAGGCAGAAAGGGGATGCTCATGAATAAACTGCACATGCCCCGTGATTTTTAGTTTTCAAAGTCATATAGTTTCAAATCTGTTATCTCATATCATCCTTCAAACAATATTTTAAAGGATCTTATAGAGTAAAAAAGCCAGCTAATTCCACAGTTACTTCTTAGTTACTTCAGGGTCAGTCGGGCGTATGGGTCAACCCAAGCTCCCTGTGTCTCCATTTCCTTTACATTGACTCCGTGAGCATTTTTACCACAGTGGAAGCCCAGAGATTCCCTGAAATCAGTCACTTGCTTAGTGCTAAGGTTTTCGTTTTTTTTTAAACACCTTTCTACTAAGAAATTCAGATTAGCGAATAAAACTAATCATAGATATCCTTTATTCACACCTCGTCTACCAAGAATTAATATATATAGTTATAAATAACTATATATATAGTTATACACAGACTACGGTATTGGCATACATTTCGAAGACTTTCTCATTCAGTAGTAAAATAACTGGAGACATCTTTAGTCTGGCTGTTAAGTCAGCAGGCTCTTACCCCTACTTAACAGTTCCTGGGTAGACAGCTGTAGAAGTCACACTTGCCATTACGTGCCCTACGGTGAAGACGCTGGTCTTCCGCTACGATCCTCTGCGTTCAGGTTTTTCACACTTCAACACCAAAATCCCCCAATAGTTTTAGTGAAATAATTGTGCAAAGATCTTTGCTTTCTTTTTTTTTTTTCTCTCTCTTTTTTTTTTTTTATTGTTGGGGATTCATTGAGGGTACAATAAGCCAGTTACACTGATTGCAATTGTTAGGTAAAGTCCCTCTTGCAATCATGTCTTGCCCCCATAAAGTGTGACACACACTAAGGCCCCACCCCCCTCCCTCCATCCCTCTTTCTGCTTCCCCCCCCATAACCTTAATTGTCATTAATTGTCCTCATATCAAGATTGAGATCTTTGCTTTCTAAAGGGTCGGGACTCACGGCCTTGGATGGCTTCTGAGATACCTATTGTAGTGAGAAGTGGCATCCTGACACCTAAAACACCTCGTGAGATGAAACTTCACTCTCAGTCTCTGGGCCTCTTGCTCATCTATAAAATGGAGGGAGTGATAATATCCACCTCATAGGGTTACTGAGTTACTTGTGAAAATAAATTAAGGTAATTCAGCACAGGCTTCTAGAGTAAGCACTCAGTATATAAATCATCTAATGTTCTTCTTCCTTGGAAAGTACTTAAAGTTCCTGGTAGCACAATTTTATACAGCTTAATGAGACCTTATCAGTAAGAGGCGAGGTCCCTAACAGCAAGTGAAGGAGAGAGAATTGTGGTACAGATCCGTATAACAAATCTTTACAAGGGACATACAAGCAAACCCCCGCCAGAAAGGAAAGCACAGTGTCTCTTGGAAACATCCAGGGTGGCCTCCTACTGTAAACAGGATACTGCACTAGATGGAAGTTTTGCCCAATCACAGTATGCCAATTTACAAATTAAAATGTTAATAGCAAACAAGTAGGATAAATGTGGTGGTTTTTCCCCTTTGGCTCTCAAAATAAACCTTCCCACTAGTAATTACTTTTCAGCTTTATACTATAGACTTTGCCACTTTATACTGCTAGGCACTAGAACACAAAATAAAAATAAACTTGCCCCTTAATTAAAGTCTCTGTTTCTGCCACTAAGAGAATCTTGATTTAACACAGATTAATGTGCCCCAGAGAGAAAAAGTATGAATTTCTGTTTGTTTTTTTCTCCTACCCGTTTTCCAACTCAGCACTCTTGGTTAAGGATAACCCCTGTTCTCTTTACCTTCCAGAAACTCCTTCCTCTTATGATTTCTCAGCAACCTGTTCCTGGTGTTACTAAAGTGTGTGTGTAGTTCTACCTGGCGATATGATAATGAATCTCTAGAGCCGAGAGCTCTACAAGGGGAAGGAATTATTTTACTCCTTTCTCTGGCTCTCTATCATAGCTAGCATTGTGCATACCACCAAATACTTAAGAATAGATATGCATTAAAATTGCGTCAACACACATGAAAAGATATTTAAATTATAACTGCTAATTGATAGTAAGACAAATTTTAGTAAATAATTGTGCAAAGATCTTTGCTTTCTAAAGGGTCAGGACTCACGGCCTTAGATGGCTTCTGACATACCTATCGTAGTGAGAAATGGCATCCTGACACCTAAAACACCTCGTGAGATGAAACTTAGTAACAGTTACTAAGTAACTAACTAAGTAATTACTTAGTAATTAGTATTAGTTCAGTTTGGCTAAACTAGGCAAACAAGCAGCAAGCAAACATGTAATGAGCCAGATGATATTTTTGAAACAAGTGAAAAATTATATGTAAATAGACAGTCATATACACAAGTTTAGGCACACCTCATTTTACTGCACTTCCCAAACACTGTGTTTTTTTATTGTACAAATTGAAGGTTTGTGTGGCTCCATACTGAGCATGTTTATAGATGAATTTTCCAATAGCACGTGCTCATTTCATATCTCTGCATCACATTTTGGTATTTCTTATGATATTTCAAACATTTTCATCATAATTATATCTTTTATGATGGTCAATGATCAGTGATCTTTGCTATTACTGTAGTAATTATGTTGGAGTGTCATGAGTCACACCCATACTAGACAGGGAACTTCATCAATAAATCATGTGTGTGTGTTGATTGTTCTACCAATCCACTGGTCTCCCATCTCAGACCCTCCTTATTCTCTAAGACACAACCATATTGATACTAGGCCAATTAGTAACCACACAATGGCCTCTCACTGTTCCAGTGGAAGGAACAATCATCTTTCACTTTAAGTCAAAAGTGAGAAATAATTAAGATTAGTGAGGAAAACATGTTGAGAGCTGAGAGCGCTGAAAGTTAGGTGCCTTGCATCAAGCAGTCAGCCAAGCTGTGAATACAAAGGAAAAATTCTTGAAGAACATTAAAAGTGCTAATGTAGTGAACACATGAATGACGAGAAAGTAAAATAGGCTTTTTGCTGATTCAAAGAAAGTTTGAGAGGTCTAGCTAGAAGATCAAACCAACAAAAGCAAAGCCTAATCCAGAGCAAGGCCCTAACTCTCTTCGATTCTGAGAAGACAAAGAAGTGAGGACACTGCAGAAGAGTCTGAAGCTACTACAGGTGCGTTCATGAGGTTTAAGGAAAGAAACCACCCCCATAACACAGAAGGGCAAGGTGAAGCAGCAACTTATACAGAAAATACAGCTGAGACAACTGATGAAGGCTGCCAACACTAAACAGATCTTCAGTGAAGATGAAGTAATCTTCTACGGGATGAGATGCCATCTAGGATTTTCATAGCTGGAGAGAAGTCGATGACTGGCTTCAAAGTTTCAAAGGATAGAATAACTCTCTTGTTAAGAGCTAATGCAGCTGGTGGACTTTAAGTTGAGGCAGTGCTGTTACTGCTCTGATAATCCTCAAGTCTTTAAGAATTATGACAAATTGTCTGTGGTCTAACAATGTACAAAGCCTAGAAGACAGCACAGCTGTTTACAGAATGGTTTACTGAATATTTTAAGCCCACTTTTGAGACCTACTGTTTGGGGTGGGAGGCGGGAAAGACTCCTTTCAAAATATTACTGCTCATTGACCCTGTACCTGGCCATCCAAGAGCTCGGATGGAGATGTACAAGGAGATTAATGTTTGCATGCCTGCTAACACAATATCCAATCTGAGATATTGTGATAAATCTTAAGATTTATCCTTAAATCTTATGATTTAAGGAATACATTCTGTGAGGCTATGTAGCACCCACAGATAGCTGGTCTTCATCGAGTAAATTGAAAATCTTCTGGAAAGGGTTTCTCACTCTAGATATCATTAAAAACATTTGTGATTCATGGAGGAGGTGAAAATAACAACATTAACAGAAGTTTGGAAGATACTGATAACAACCCTCATAGAGGACTTTGAGATGCTCAAAACCCTCAGGGGAAAAAGGAATTGCAGACATGGTAGAAATAACAAAAAAAACTAGACTTAGAAGTGGAGCCTGATGATATGGTTGAATTGCTGAAATCATGT
The DNA here is from genome assembly GCF_027406575.1 of Nycticebus coucang. Classification (NCBI taxonomy): domain Eukaryota; kingdom Metazoa; phylum Chordata; class Mammalia; order Primates; family Lorisidae; genus Nycticebus; species Nycticebus coucang. The sequence continues at coordinate 58,503,299 of NC_069788.1, forward strand.
AATTAAATGGATGAGGATTGCTTCTTATGAATAAGCAAAGAAAGTAGTTTCTTGAGCTGGAACGGACTCTTGGTGAAGATGCTGTGAATGCGGTTGAAATGACAGCTCATATTACACAAACTTAGCTGAAAAAGCAGAGCCAGTGTTTGAGAAGACTGACTCCAATTTTAGAAAGAAATACCACTCCTACACCCACCTCAACCTTCAGCAACTACCACCTTAATCAGCCTGCAGAGGCAAAACTCTCCACAAAAACCAAAAACAGCGCGGCGCCTGTGGCTCAGTGAGCAGGGCGCTGGCCCCATATGCTGAGGGTGGCGGGTTCAAATCCAGCCCCGGCCAAACTGCAACAAAAAAATAGCTGGCTATTGTGGCAGGCGCCTGTAGTCCCAGCTGCTCAGGAGGCTGAGGCAAGAGAATCGCATAAGCCCAAGAGTTAGAGGTTGCTGTGAGCCGTGTGATGCCACGGCACTCTACCCGAGGGCGGTACAGTGAGACTCTGTCTCTACAAAAAAAACAAAAAAAAACCCTAATGGCTCAGATGATCATTAGCACTTTTTAGCAATAAAGTATTTTTTTTTTTTTTTGAGACAGAGTCTCAGTATGTCGCCCTTCTTAGAGTGCTGTGGCATCACAGCTCACAGCAACCTCAAACTCTTGGGCTTAAGCGATTCTCTTGCCTCAGCCTCCCAAGTAGCTGGGACTACAGGCACTTGCCACAACACCTGGCTATTTTTTGTTGCAGCTGTCATTGTTGTCTAGCTGGCCTGGGCCAGGTTGAAACCCACCAGCCTTGGTGTATGTGGCTGGTGCTGTAACCACTGTGGTATGGGTGCTGAACCAATAAAGTATTTTTAAATGAAAGTATGTACATTTCTTAAAGGACATAATGCTATTGTACCCTTAACGGACTATAGTACATTGCCAGCATAACTTTTATATGCACTGGTAAACCAAAAAATTCTGTGATTTGCTTTATTGCAATATTTGCCATATTGTGGTGGTCTGGGCTCAAAACTGCAATTATTTCTGAGGTATGCCTGTAAAAATCAAGACACTATAAAGGGAGGCTAGCCCATCATACTGTATTTCTAAATGTATGCTGGAACTTTAGATTGGAGTCACAATACATTTTCTTATGAAAGTAATTTGTGAATGATCAGCAGGATTCCAGGTTCACCAAAGGAAAGGGAAGCACTTAGGTCAAATTGTGACTGATAGAAGGATGGCAGCCATGAGCCACCTTGTGCTGGGAGAGGCATGAGTGTGAGCAGAAGGGCAGGTGTACAAGTGGGCATATACATGTGCACACCTGATGTATGCCTAGGTGTGGGAGGGAGGGGTTGGGGTGCTCTGGTAGCAACTAATGTGGAAAGAGTATCTGTTTAATATAAAATCTTTTATAAATTAAGGATTGATGTATCAAGGCTGCTTCAAATATACATGGTGAGGGTGGCACCCATAGCTCAGTGCTTATGGAGCTGGCCACATACACCAAGGCTGGCGGGTTCAAACCCACCCCAGGGCAGCTAAACAACAATGACAACTGCAACAACAACAACAACAACAGCCGGGAGTTCTGGCAGGTGCCTATAGTACCAGCTACTCGGGAGGCTGAGACAAGAGAATCGCTTAAGCCCAAGAGTTTGAGGTTGCTGTGAGCTGTGACGCCAGAGCACTCTACAAAGGGTGACATAGTGACATTTTTTCGGTCTCAAAAAAGAAAAATATACATGGTGACATTCTTACAGATAGGGACTGGAGAACAGCTAGTCAGATCAACAAAACAGTGTTTCTGACCAGGTGCGGTGGCTCATGCCTATAATCCTAGCACTCTGGGAGGCCGACGTGGGTGGACTGCCTGAGCTCACAGGTTCATGACCAGCCTCAGCCAGAGTGAGACCTGGTGTCTAAAAATAGCCAGGTGTTGTTGCGGGCATCTGTAGTCCCAGCTACTTGGAAGGCTGAGGCAAGAGAACTGCTTGAGTCCAAGAGTTTCACAAGGGGGGGAAAGTGAGACTTTGTCTCAAAACACACATACACACACACACACACACACACACACACAAACCAACAAAAAAAACCCATTGTTTCTATCTGGTGCTATTACCTGGAGTTCTGTTCTTACAAAATTATAGTCATCTCAATGTTTGATGCTTTTTTTTTTTTAATTTCTCCTGAATTTAAAATGTAAGGAAAAAAAAACTGAATTTTAAAAATTTAATTTTTAAAAGCATTCCCAGCTATGGGTATACATATATATATATTTTAATTAGCATAAGGTATATTATACCACTTTGCACATTTATTTTATTTTATTATTTTTTTCTTTTTTATTTATTTATTTTTATTAAACCATAGCTGTGTACATTAGTATGATCGTGGGTATATTTTTAAAAGAAGTCCTAAGTTTCATTTTTATTGAAAATGAAATCAAAATTAATGATCATAGTCTACCTGATTTTGAATACATACACTATCAGCTTAAGGAAATCACTCAGTCTGTGAGCATTTATAAAGTATGTTTATACTTGCATTCCGATACATTTGCATTCACACTGATAGTTATCAGTCATAAAGCCCTCTCAGATTATAGCTTAGTGGTGAAGAATATGCATGTTTAAAATGTTAAACTTTATAGTGCTATGTTGTTTGCAACTAAGCTAAGTTACATGATGAGGCAAAAGAAAACTGAAGAAAGAGAAACCATACCATTCCCTTTTAAGCATCTTAAAAACAGCTTAATTGAGATGTAATTCACACATCATACATTTCATACATTCAAAGTATGCAATAAAATTTTTGTAGTATATTCACAGGGTTGAAAAATCACCACTACAATCTAATTTTAGATTTTCCCTCCTAAAACAAACCCTATACCCATTAGTAGTCACTTCCATTCTTTCTCATTTCATGAACACTTCGCTTAGCCCTGAACCACCACTGGTCTAGTTGCCATCAACTAAATAGAATCACATGACGCGTGGTCTTTCATGACTGTTTTTTTCGCTTATTATGTTTCCACGGGTCTTCTTTGTTGTAGCATCTAAGCATTTATTTCAATTAAACAATACAAATTTAGAATTTATTTAATACATTTCATATAAAACTATTCAGATGTTCTGAATGTTATTAGCTTCACTGAGATGATAAAGCATGTTTCACCCGTACTTATTGACTTTAACAGAAACATTCTAATGGCATTAATTTGCCAAAGATTAGCTGGTACATATAATATCCTATTAGAAAAATGTAATAGAGAAGAATGATGGGGGAAAAATAAAAATTCCTTTAAAACACTGGTTCCCTTAACATAAGAAGAACAGAGGCTACAAAAGATAATGATATTAGGTAGGATTATTGTTCCTATACTTTTTTGTTTTGTTGTGGTAAAATATGTGTAACATCAAATTTATCATTTTCACCACTTTTTTTTTTTTTTTTTAAGACAGAGTCTTACTATGTTACCCTGTGTAAAGGGCCATGGTGTCACAACTCACAGCAACCTCAAACTCTTGGGCTTAAAGGATTCTCTTGCCTACAGGTGCCCACCACAACGCCCGGCTATGTTTTTTTTTTTTTTTTTGGTTGCAGTTGTTTAGCTGGCCTGGGCTGGGTTCAAACCCGTCACCTTCAGTGTATGTGCCTATAACCACTGGGAACGGGCACTGAGCCCGTTTTCACCACTTTTAAGTGTATAATTCAGCGACGTTAGGTTTAGTCACGATGTTGTACAACATGACCCACTATCCACCTCTACAACCTTTGCATCTTCCCAAGTTTAGTGGGTTTCTCTGTACCCATTAAACTTCCCCCTCCCTGCTCCTCCAGTTTTGGTAATCACTATTCTACTTTGTATATCTATGAATTTACTCCAGGTACCTCATGTAAGTGAGATTGGACAATATTTGTTCTTTTGGCTTATTTCACTTAACATAATGTTTTCAATGTTCCTCCCCACAGTAGCAATATTATGTTATTTATTTATATCTCTTTTTCCAGGTGGTTGGTAGTTCTGCTCTCAGTGTCAGATTTCCGTTCACACTCCTTCCTCTGTCCCGCGATTACACTACACAGCCTCACCCCACCCCGGACTATCTTCCTATTTCCTTGCTCAATACCTGGCCCTAAATACTTAAACTGTAGTTGAATGTATGAAGCACTGACTGACTCTATCAACTAATCCCCATGGTTATTTTGGGGTACAGTCCTACAAAGGTTTCTAGGTAATGGTCAAGACAGCAATGCTAGTCTTCTAGCAGATCCTATTTCAGGAGTCACGTTCAACATTCAGAGTCACGCAGAGTAAGGCCAGAAACACATTTCACCCCTTAAGTCTTTAATGAAGTCCATTACTTCATTAAGGACTTTATAGCACCTATGAAGTGAATTATCAGTATTTATGCTTACTCTAGCAATTTAATAATAAATTATCATTAGCAATGTTAGAAAGTGAATGAGGGAGCAGAGAAAGGACAATTTCCAATCCTTACACCCCAAATGGGAAGGATTAGACACTGTGAAACAGATTCTAACTTACATTTAATGTATAACAATTATAACAAAATTTACTTCTAAACTGCAAGGAGTTAACATATTCGGTATTTGCACTAAAATAGGTTAAGATAAAGTGTCTGTTCTAATTAGCTTTCACAGGATGGAAAAGGACTCCAGTGCTCCTTTAACCATTACCACTTCATCTTAGCGTCAGAGTCAACAATCAGGTTTTATAGTATGAAGATAAAAATATACTTCTTGAAACTAATGTCAAAATGCTAAGAGTTATAATTACACATGCAAACACATTTATTTTCAACCGATATCCTCAGTATTTTATTTTATTTTTGAATTATTATTCTGCTTTGTTAAGGCCAAGAAATCCAAATGCAGTTCTTATATCCAGATGACAGTAGTGGTTACACAAATCGATATATATGTTAAAATTCATGAAACTGAACACAGTTCAATCTTCCTGCATTAATTTTAAAATAAAATAACAGAGAAAAACAGTAAAATCTGAATCAAACATTGTATGAGATGGATAGGTATATGTGAAACAAAATATATAATTCACTTATAGTTTATTTTTTTCCACTTAGGAAAAGATTAAGTGTACTCAACAGTAAAAGAATGAATCAATAGCCGATGAATTCAATGGGGAAAGAGCAGCCCAGTGAGACTGCACATTCAGCCACACGTTTATTTTTGCTTCTTCAATATATGATAAAAAATAATTACAGAATCCAATGGAAAGGCAGATGTTAAAGACTCGTTTTAAAATATTGAAGTCATTTATCTAGGATCTGATTACCAAAATTAAAGCTTACTTTAGACATCTTTTGTTTCGTGTTTCAGGCAGTACACACTAAAAAAATGGGCTAGTGATTCAACTGCTTTAGTTCTGAGTTCCTTGGTATGCAAAATGATCCAGCTAAGCAAGTACTTCTTAAACATCAAACTATCTTTCCGGGACTGGGGATGCAAAGCAGACAATAACCAACAGCACATTACTGCCTCATTTGACAAGAAGCACTTACTCTGTGTTAGGCACAGTCTGTTGAACAGTTTTGCCATATCTCATTTCCCTCCTCACTCTATGATGTAGGTATTTCACCATTTCTGTGGTAGATCGCATTGTTTACCAAATATTCTGTTTTCATCCCCATGGGAGTAGCAGCATAGTCCCTGCCTGCACTCAGGAGTGGCCTTGTGACTTGCCATGACCAGTGAAATCAGGGTAGAGGTGACACGTGTTACTTTAGGGTAGAAGATTTCAAATGAGCTGCTGTCTATGTCTCTCCTGCACCCCCTTCTACAATCTGAGTCTGAAATGGAGAAAACATGAAGAGAGCTTCAACAAGTACACAATGAAAGTGCAACCTGAGTGGTAAGTCAATTCGTAGTTATAAACCACGGAAATATAGGGCATTTATTATACAACTCAACTGCGCTTATCCTTATTGGTGGTGGATGGTTAATTTTAGGTGACAACTTGACTGGGCTAAGGAATGGCCAGATAGCTGACAAAACATTATTTCTGGGTATATGTAAGGGTGTTTCCAGAAGAGAATAGCATTTCAATCAGCAGAGTGGGCAGCAGCATCCAGTTCTTTGAAAGCCCAATCAGAACAAAAGGCAGAGGAGGCCAGGACCAGAGGATTACAGCTGTAATACTAGCACTCTGGGAAGCTGAGATGCAAGGGTTCTCTGAGCTCAGGAGTTCAAGACCAACCTGAGTAAGAACAAGACCTGATCTCTACCAAAAATAAAAAAAAAAATTAGTCAGGTGTTGTTTGGGGCACCCGTAGTCCCAGCTACTCAGAAGGCTGAGACAGAAGGTTCCCTTGAACCCAGGAGTTTGAGGTTTTGTGAAGTAGTCTGATGCCACTGTACTCCAGCTGGGAAACAGAGTGAGACTCTGGCTTTAAAAGAAAAAAAAAAAGGCGGAGGAATAGCAAATTCTCTCTTTCCTCTTGAGCTGGGGAATGTACCAGGTCCTTTCCTAGGACACAGAGGTACTTGGTTCTTGGGCCTTTGACTCTTTACACCAGTGGCCCAGGCTTTGGGCTTCAGATTGGAATTTACACCACAGGCTTTGGACTCAGAGTGAATTACACTCCCAGCTTTCCTGTTTCTCCAGCTTGGTGAGACTTCTCAGGCTCTATAGTCCCGTGAGCCATTTATCTTAATAAACCCCATCTCTCTCTCTCTCTGTCTCTCTCTCACACAAACCCCACATACACATACCCTACCACATCTCCTTGGAAAACTTTGACTAATTAACGGACACATTCTCATGTTATGAATGAAAAAAATAAAACTCAACGTTTAGAGATATTTAAAATAGTATGTCTATAATCAAGTGTAGTAAGTGGAACAACTAGATTTAGAATCTAAGCTTGTCAGACTGCCCAGTCCTTTTCCTTAACCAATTTTCAATAAATACTGGAATGAAAGTATCACAAAGGTAGAATGGGGAGGGAGAAATTAACTCTGCTATATGGGTGACAGAAGGGTTTACCACAAGTAGAATTCAATTTTGAATGACAAACAGTTTTCTAGGCAAACTGCAACAGATACATGTTAAAAATAAATAATTAATAATAGAGGCCAAGCATTAAATACTCCAAGGGCAACTGTGCAAACTTAAGGTGACCCAACTTAAGTCATCTTGATTTCTCCCAAACAGTAAGCCTAAAAAAAACACTCACATAAACTTTTTCTCCTGATGATTCAATGAAATTAAACGGATCACATATTGACAACTCTGTTTAGCCACCTCTGTTTGCCTTAAAAAATATATGACAGCCAGTCAGGAAAAAGGTCAAAATACTTGCTCCTCTGTGGTCGATAAACTGGGCTGTGGCTGCTGTAAACATGAAACTTGCTGCTACTTCCTGTTTCAGGTCTCCCAGTCCAGGAGCTGTTCTCCTGTATGTATAATAAACTCTTAAAATTCCAACTTAATCAAGTTTTATTTTTGACAGATACAATATACCCACTGTCCTGCAATATAAAACTGTATATTTTTAAAAATAATCCAGTGACCTGCTTTACAGTTCTGCCTTTTGTAGTAATATCACATATGTTTAAAAGTTCATTTGGGAAAAATAATATAGTGAGGGATCACTTAATCATTCTCTACCTCTTTATTCTTTTATTACATACACCAATTACTACACTCTTTGTTGAAATTGTTCTAAAGAGAAAATTTTTCATTTAAAGATTGGGCTTATAGTATGAGGCTGAACCTGTTCCATTCCTTTAGAAAAAAAGATGCATAAAATAATTAGTGTGCATAAAATAATGGGGAAAACACCATTGTGCTCTTAAAAGTGCTTATTGTACCCTTAATGAATCCCCAACAATAAAAAAAAAATAAATAAAAATAAAGTAATACATTTTTTAAATTTTGAAAAATATATTAAGACAGACTCAGGGAAACTAATCACTGCCAAAGACTGACATTATTAAAAGAAAAATTCATCACTTTTACTATCATTTTAAGACAACTAAATTATACAATTATATATGATACCATGTAGTGAGTTTGAGCAAAGTGAAATGATTTTCAAAGACTAACTGTATTTCTTGACAATACATCATTAGGTCTGAGAGCAATTTCTTTAAAAATCTTTCCTTTAAGCCAGGTCCTTATACTCAAGGAGGTCATAAAGCTTCTACATTTGCATAACAGGAGAAGGAAATCTGAATATGAAAACAACAAACAAAAGAGAATCAGAGCTATGAATCAGCAAAACATTTTCCTAAAGAAGTTAATTACCTACAAAGCAACACTGTCCTCGACCTATGATGAGAGAATAGAAAAAATAAGCCTACATTTATAAAAAGAAGAAAATGTCTTTGTTTGGAAAGAATGTAAAAATGACATGGAAAGTAAAAGAAGCAAGGGAAGGGGGGTACTTCTCCACAACTCCTAAAACTCTTGTAAGGGAAGGGAAGACTTAAAAGTTCTTTTACAACGTTAGGTCTTAAAAACACAGACCATAATTACAAAACAGCTAGAAGAGAGGCTTTTGGATGTCCTTACTGCACAGAAAAGATAACGCGTGAGTGATGGGCTCACTAAATACCCTGATGGGATCATTACACAACATATATATGAATCGAAACCTCAAATTGTGCCCTACAAGTATGTAAAGTGACAATGTATCAATTACAAAAAACAAGTATAAAACATGGACCATAAGAAGCCATTTATTAATAACTGGAATAATTACAGAGGAGCACAGAAAGCTCCCCGATACTACTAGCAGTATTAATAGTAACAGTAATAATACACGTAGCAGTTAACATCTTTTAGTGCTAGACTCTGTACTATCTGGGTACACTCCATCTAATTTAAACTTCAGAACGAAGCTAGGAAGTAGTTCTGCTTTACTCAATCTCAGATTCAGAGAAGTTGATTTCCATGTTAACGGTACAACGGTGGAGCTGCGATGTAAGCACAGTCCCCTTGACACTGCTCTATCAGATATGTCTCACAAAAGCGTCATTCTTGTGGATTGATCTGTCTGTGGTCCTTCTTCTATCTGGAATCATTCTTGAGGCACAGCACAAACTTATTTGCATGAGTATATTAATAAATTATTCATGAAAATGAAGAGGGAAACAGTGTAGTTTCTCTAAAATCAAGACATAAAATATATATTATATCCATGTAGTCTTTAATATACATAATATGTGTCAAGACAATTTTAATTTTGCCAATTTGCAAACTTTTCCTTAGATCAGTTTGTTACTTTGTCAGAAATGTTTCATGACATTTTTTCAGATGTCTCAAATGCGTAAACGAAATGTAATAGCTCTTACCATATTACTTAAAATTAAATGATGATAGATTAATGGAATCTCTGCAGTCTTTTGCTACTGAAAATATAAATTTTAAGTATAAATTGATAAACAGGACTTTTTCTTTAAAAAAAAAAATAAAGCAACAAAGAAGGACATACTCAGTTTCTGTTCTACTTTGTTTTCACTCAGTAAAAGTGTCGCCACGTATCATTTTTTAAATTAGAACTTGAATGAAAGCAACCTGGTTGGGATATTTCTGGGATTCTAACCTGCCAAAGCACAATGAGCTCCAAAGTTATAGGATCAGACAGCTCCTTTAGCATGGAAGGAACAATCAGAGTGAGGTTCTATTTTATTAGCCAAATTTACTTTGTAGGACTTGAACTTAAAAAAAAAAGTTTTGTTATTTTTTAATCATATGGAACTTAAAATTCTATGCAATTAAAATACATTTCTTCTTATTACAGGGGTTTTGTCAAAGTCTATTGCCCCTACAAATACAAAATCAAACTCAACTTTTATGCAAAGTTATGCCCAATGAGAAACAATCATTTGATACATATCATTTTGAGATATTAAATTTGGTCATTTTTGTAGGATTCTTTTTTTTTTTTGGAGATAGAGTCTCACTTTGTCACCCTTGGTAGAGCGCTGTGGCATCACATCTCACAGCAACCTCCAACTGTTGGGCTTAAGTGATTCTCTTGCCTCAGCCTCCCAAGCAGCTGGGACTACAGGTGCCTGCCACAATGCTCGGCTATTTTTGTTGTTGTTGTAGTTGTCATTGTCGTTTGGCAGGCCAGGGCTGGGTTCAAACCCATCAGCCCCAGTGTATGTGGCTGGCGCCCTAACTGCTGAGCTATAGGCGTCGAGCCGGATTTATTTTTTTTTTAAAGAGCAGCCTTTGCACTCTCCAATGTGTTCATAGTGATCAAATGTTTCCCATGAGCAAATTATGATTATGTTTATGTGGCTAAAGAACTGGATAAGCATGAGTTTAAATAATAATGATTAAGGAGATATAGTGCACTATATTATGCTAAGAATTTCTTTCTATCTTAGGTAAGATAAAGTTATTTCCAAACCAAGTATTCTGACTTTTTAACATATCAAAATTAGCTAGAGACTGAGACTGCAAAACAGGGGAAAAAAGAAATATTTCAAAGATAACTAAGAGAATGTATAATATTCTGAAGTGAACCGGGATGGAGAACATGGTGACCAGTAACAATTTGCTGCATTATGTTTAGATGGTTGCTTTGGTTCCATCCTCATAGGTCCCCAAATAATCTCCCCAAAGAATTAGCCAATGGGCACAGTTCATTGGAGAAAAAACCGGGAATTATTTTGAAAGGGCTATCCCTTGACTCAAGTCATCAGGAAGTGGGAGACCTAACCAGATGTAATGAAGTATATAAAGTCTGAAGCTATGCTAAGTAAAATTAACACAGCGGAATGTCTAGCTGAGTGCAATGAAGAAAGGGAATTAAACCCCTTAGAAGTTCAGTGATTACATATTCAAAGTGACGCATTAAAACTAAAAACAAATGGGATACTCCTGTCTGGGTGATTGATTTTATTTTCTCCTTATAAGCTATCGAATGATTTCCCATTATCACCAATTATATATAAGAAACTCAAAATGGGCTTGGTGCCCATAGCACAGTGGTTACGGTGCTGGCCACATGCACAGAGGCTGGTGGGTTCGAACCAGCTCCAGCCAGTTAAATGATGACAACTGCAACAACAACAACAACAAAAATAGCAGGGCATTGTGGCGGGCACCTGTACTCCCAGCTACCTGGGAGGCTGAGTCAAGAGAATAGCTTTGAGGTTGCTGTGAGCTGTGATGCCACAGGCGTCTCACTATGACATACGGAGGATGACACAGTGAGACTCTGTCTCAAAAAAAAAAAAGAAAAATCAAGCTGGGCACATGCCTGTAATCACAGCACTTTAGGAGGCCAGGAGACTGCTTCAGCCCAGGAGTTCAACACCAGCCTGAGCAACATAGCAAGATCCCCGTCTCTACGACAAATACAAAAACTAGCAGGCATGGTGGCACGCACCTGTTATTCCAGCTACTTGAGTAGCTGAGGCGGGAGGATCACTTAGGCTCTGTACCTGAGCAGTTGCCATGTGTTTCTACTGCTACTCAGCCCACAGAAGTCTCTTATTTTGCTATACCTCATCTTGAACACAATTTTCTACTATTCAGGTCTCACAGTTTTAACTTAAAAACTAAAGTATAAGTCTGGCCCTTCAAATGGGTATAGACCAGTGGTTCTCAACCTTCCTAATGCAGCGGCCCTTTAATACAGTTCCTGTGGGTCGTAACCCACAGGTTGAGAAACACTGGTATAGACCCATGTTCAAATAATACCCTCAATTGCTGATCTCCAAGCTATCCCCACCTACAAAATCACATCCAGACTTTGATTATCAGTTCTACCTGTGGGTCCAAATACATCCAGGAAATTCACTCATTTCTTTTCTGTTCTTATTCAGAGCACTTTGCATCTCTAGTAGGCAATTACCAGATTCTACATTATTAATTGTTTACAATTCTTCTCCAATAATCCTATTACGACATCACATATAAACAGTGTTTGGTAACTTTTTGTTGAACTGCATTGAATAGTAGCTAATTTTACCGAGAGTTAATATGTGTAAATTACCAACACGCAATTTTCATTTTAACTTTATCAATGACCTGGGATGTGCCTTTAGGTAAAACTCAACTTCAGAGAGTTATACTAAAATTTCTGTATTTTAAACTTGAAGATTATAATCCTACTCTTTATACAGTAGAACTTTTTAATGAACAGTTAACCCCAAATAATTTGTTATCATTTGCAAGAATGAAAGACTAAATATGAATCGGAATAATTATGGGAGCCTGAATTTAAAATCTTTATTTAAGGTAAACAATATGCAAGGAGGTCCCATAATGAGGCAAAATCAGTTGAAGAGCAGAGGATATCATGCAAATACTACACTAGTGCCCAAACAACTCTACATTCCTTAAAAAAAAAAAACAAACGCACACAACTCCAATTCACTGGCCTTTTATTGTTCATGTCTCTAAAACAATTATAAAATGTTGGTTAAATTCATTTTAATTTTTCACTGAACATTACAATTGTACAACATGAGAAATTCCCTCAGTCCACTTCAAAGAAAATATACTATATTTCATCACTCAGTAATAAAATTATTAGCTCATGGTTCAAAGAGAGCATGAAAACCCGGTAGTCTCAAATATAGCTCAACTTTATGGTGTCTGCTATATATCTAACCTAACATCTGTTTCCTGTTTATATTTTCACAGGGCATTTTGCATTACTAGATATATATTTATGCAGTAAGTATAAAATTGAGCCTCCTTCAGTCTCATCTGGATATAATAAAGAAATCAAATTTGAAAATGGCAAGCCTGTGAAAGGAAACGTCTACCTTTAATCATAACAAACAGCTGACTGCCCTTTTCCTACACTGTGGCACCAATTAATAACTGTAAGAAAAACAATCACCACATGTGAAGCTCTGAATCACTGCAGGATCTGAGGAACCACACACTGGTGGAATCTGTTTCAAGCTGACTTTACAAAACTCAGTCCAAAGTTGAAACATTGCAATATTACATGCGGGACATCCTTTAGGGTTCTGATTATGTAGTAGCTGAGTAGCCACTTCTGTGATACAATGCAAAACTTAAGAAGCTGCCAGTAAAATTTTTAGTATTTTATTTTTTAAAACATACGATTTTAGTTTAGTAAACCTTCCATCAGCTCAGTAGTCTAAAATTTTGGATTTACTGCCATGACTTGGAGTCTAACTGCTCATTTTCTCTTCTTTGAGTTGGTGAAATATAATTAGTTAGATCACCAATTTATGAATTAGATATATGAAGAAATAAAACATATTAAGTGACCATAAGTGACTTATTTTAAAAATCACAGAATGAGGAAACTGGAAAAAATCCTGCAGGGGTCCTCAAACTGCAGCCTGCAGGCCACATGAGGCAGTGTGATTGTATTTGTTCCTGTTTTGTTTTTTTACTTCAAAATAAGATATGTGCAGTGTGCACAGGAATTTGTTCATAGTTTTTTTTTGTTGTTGTTTTTTTTTTAACTATAGTCCAGCCCTCCAACGGTCTGAGAGACCGTGAACTGGCCCCCTATTTAAAAAGTTTGAGGACATCTGTCACCTTTACTATTCAACGTAGTGCTGGAAGTTCTAGCCAATACAATTCGGCAAGACAAGGAAATAAAGGGAATCCAAATGGGAGCAGAGGAGGTCAAACTCTCCCTCTTTGCTGACGACATGATCTTATACTTAGAGAACCCCAAAGACTCAACCACAAGACTCCTAGAAGTCATCAAAAAATACAGTAATGTTTCAGGATATAAAATCAATGTCCACAAGTCAGTAGCCTTTGTGTACACCAATAACAGTCAAGATGAGAAGCTAATTAAGGACACAACTCCCTTCACCATAGTCTCAAAGAAAATGAAATACCTAGGAATATACCTAACGAAGGAGGTGAAGGACCTCTATAAAGAAAACTATGAAATCCTCAGAAAGGAAATAGCAGAGGATATTAACAAATGGAAGAACATACCATGCTCATGGATGGGAAGAATCAACATTGTTAAAATGTCTACACTTCCCAAAGCTATCTACCTATTCAATACCATTCCTATCAAAATACCAACATCATACTTTCAAGATTTGGAAAAAATGATTCTGCGTTTTGTATGGAACCGGAAAAAACCCTGTATAGCTAAGGCAGTTCTCTGTAACAAAAATAAAGCTGGGGGCATCAGCATACCAGATTTTAGTCTGTACTACAAAGCCATAGTGCTCAAGACAGCATGGTACTGGCACAAAAACAGAGACATAGACACTTGGAATCGAATTGAAAACCAAGAAATGAAACTAACATTTTACAACCACCTAATCTTTGATAAACCAAACAAGAACATACCGTGGGGGAAAGACTCCCTATTCAATAAATGGTGTTGAGATAACTGGATGTCTACATGTAAAAGACTGAAACGGGACCCACACCTTTCCCCACTCACAAAGATTGATTCAAGATGGATAAAGGACTTAAACTTAAGGCATGTAACAATAAAAATCCTCCAAGAAAGCATAGGAAAAACACTGGAAGATAGTGGCCTGGGGAAAGACTTCATGAAGAAGACTGCCATGGCAATTGCAGCAACAACAAAAATAAACAAATGGGACTTCATTAAACTGAAAAGCTTCTGTACAGCTAAGGAGACAATAACCAAAGCAAACAGACAACCTACACAATGGGAAAGGATATTTGCATATTTTCAATCAGACAAAAGCTTGATAACTAGGATCTATAGAGAACTCAAATTAATCCACATGAAAAAAGCCAACAATCCCTTGTATCAATGGGCAAGAGACATGAATAGAACTTTCTCTAAAGATGACAGACGAATGGCTAACAAACACATGAAAAAATGTTCATCATCTCTATATATTAGAGAAATGCAAATCAAAACAACCCTGAGATATCATCTAACCCCAGTGAGAATGGCCCACATCACAAAATCTCAAAACTGCAGATGCTGGCGTGGATGTGGAGAGAAGGGAACACTTTTACACTGCTGGTGGGACTGCAAACTAGTACAACCTTTCTGGAAGGAAGTATGGAGAAACCTCAAAGCACTCAAGCTAGACCTCCCATTTGATCCTGCAATCCCATTACTGGGCATCTACCCAGAAGGAAAGAAATCCTTTTATCATAAGGACACTTGTACTAGACTGTTTATTGCAGCTCAATTTACAATCGCCAAAATGTGGAAACAGCCTAAATGCCCACCAACCCAGGAATGGATTAACAAGCTGTGGTATATGTATACCATGGAATACTATTCAGCCATTAAAAAAAATGGAGACTTTACATCCTTCGTATTAACCTGGATGGACGTGGAAGACATTATTCTTAGTAAAGCATCACAAGAATGGAGAAGCATGAATCCTATGTACTCAATTTTGATATGAGGACAATTAATGACAATTATGGTTATGGGGGGGGAAACAGAAAGAGGGAAGGAGGGAGGTGGGTGGGGCCTTGGTGTGTGTCACACTTTATGGGGGCAAGACATGATTGCAAGAGGGACTTTACCTAACAATTGCAATCAGTGTAACCTGGCTTATTGTACCCTCAATGAATCCCCAACAATAAAAAAAAAAAAAAAAGTTTGAGGACAGGTGGCTCCTGTGGCTCAAAGGACTAGGGCGCAAACCCCATATGCTGGAGGTGGCGAGTTCAAACCCAGCCCCGGCCAAAAACTGAAAAAAAAAAAAGAATTTAAAATAAAAAGTTTGAGGACGCCTGATCTATGGGATCATACAGACTAAACTCTCCTCCCATCACTTCTACTTCCAGACAAAGACATACAGAGCTAAAGAGGGTATATAATGTGCCTGAGTTCACACACGTAGTGGTAGAATTAGAATTAGAATCATCTTCTTTGGATTTTCAAATCAATGTACTTTAAAATACAACTTGTGCCTTTTTATTATAGATTTAACTATACTGTACCAGTTTGTATTCTAATAGAATATGTGGCTCAAATAGTCAATCTGCCACCATTTATATAACATAAATAAAATCCTTATATTCTGAGTTATTTGATTCGCTTAAATAAGCATCATATTCACCACCTATTTGAAAAAATGCCACAACTTTAATCCCAAACTCTTTTGGGGGACTATCACTGGGACATTTTTATTTAAGGGTCTTTACTACTTACCATCCACAATCTATTTAATAGAATTAATAGCAACTTTTACAAATGATCAACAATTTTATTAAAGCTAAATGTTTAATTAAAGCCAAACATTTGCCCACTCTAGTATATGGAAGAGAAAGGAGTGCACACATCCACCAAAAACATGTCCGGAGTTTTCAAAGAAGCTTTATTCAGAATAGCTGAGATCTGGGAATGAACCAAATAGTTAAAGTACAATGAGTAAACAAACTGGGGCAACACGATGACAACACGCCACGTCAGTAAAATAGAAACAGAGTACTGAGGCATGTAACGACGCTCATGGACCCCAAAGGCTGCATGCTATGTGATCCCATTTACATGAAATTCAAGAATAAGCACAAGTTAAGGGGGACAAAATTTACTAACTTGGAATAATGGTTTCCTCTTGGGCCTCATAACTGGGAAGGGGCGTAAGAAAATCACACGAGACCCTGGAAGTGTTCTGTTCTTGGTCAGATGGCAGTGCATCCAAGTGGATGGACATTTGTAAAGGCTCATCATATGCCTAAGATCACCACACTTTGCAGTATTTAGGTGACACTGCAATAAAAAGTCTTTTTTTTTTTTATTTGTAATTTGCTAATGTATTTTTATTTTTTTATTTTTTTATTGTTGGGGATTCATTGAGGGTACAATAAGCCAGGTTACACTGATTGCAATTGTTAGGTAAAGTCCCTCTTGCAATCATGTCTTGCCCAAAGGAGGAAAGTGGGTAGAAGCTGGCACCACATATGAGATCTGGATGCAAGTCAAGGGGCAGTGGTCCAGCTGTCAGAAACAAAGCAAACAGATGGATTCATTTACTTTAACTCCAGGGCAGATTTCAATTTCAGGAAGTTTGTCCTATTTTGCACTACTTACCCCCCTTTAAATATTACTTTACATAACAAAGAATATATTAACATTCAATTATGAATTTGTTTCTTTAAGATATTTATTTTAATTTTTTTATTAATTAATTTTCATTGTTAAATCATAGCTGTGTACATTAGTGCAATCAAGGGGTACAATGTGCTGGTTTCATATACAATCTGAAATATTCTCATCAAACTGTTCAATGTAGCCTTCATGGCATTTTCTTAGTTACTGTATGTAGGCATTTGTAGTCTGCATTTAGTTAAGTTTCGACTGTACCCATTCTAAGATGCATGGTAGGTGTGGCCCCACCCATTACCCTCCCTCCACCATAACCTCCCCCCTCCCTTCTCCTTCCTTGGCCCTTTCCCCATAGTCTTGTGTTCAACGTGGGTTATAGCTTTCATGTGAAAGCTATAATTTAGATTCATAGTAGAGCTGAGTACATTGGATACATTTTCTTCCATTTCTGAGATACACTGCTAAGAAGAATATGTTCCAGCTCCAGCCACGTAAACATGAAAGAGGTGAAGTCTCCATCTTTCCTTAAGGCTGCATAATATTCCATGGTATACATGTACCACAATCTGCTAGTCCATTCATGGGTCGATGGGCACTTGGGCTTCTTTCATGACTTACCAATTATAAATTGGGCTGCAGTAAACATTCTAGTACAGATGTCTTTGTTATATTGTGATTTTTGGTCTTCTGGGTATAAACCTAGTAAAGGAATTATAGGATCGAATCGCAGGTCTATTTTTAGGTCTCTAAGTATTCTCCAAACATCCTTCCAGAAGGAACGTAATAGTGTGCATTCCCACCAGCAGTGCAGAAGTGTGCCCTTTTCTCCAACACCAACATCTCTGGTTTTGGGATTTTGTTATGTGGGCTACTCTTGCTGGGGTTAGGAGATATCTCAAAGTAGTTTTGATTTGCTTTTCTCTGATGAATAAGGATGATGAGCTTTTTTTCATGTGTTTGTAGATCATGCTTCTGTCTTCTTTAGAGAAGTTTCTCTTCAAGTCCCTTGCCCACCCTGAGATGGGGTCACGTGTTCTTTTCTTGCTAATAGGTTTGAGTTCTCTGAGGATTCTGGTTGTTAGACGTTTATCAGAGGTATAACCTGCAAATATTTTCTCCCATTCTGAGGGCTGTCTGCTTACTTTACTTACTATGCTCTTGGCTGTACAGAAGCTTTTGAGTTTGATCAGGTCCCAGTACTGTATTTTTGATACTGCTTCAATTGCCTGGGGAGTCGTCCTCATAAAATATTCACCCAGGCCGAGTCCTTCAAGAGTTTTCCCTAAGCTTTCTTCAAATATTTTTATAATTTCATGTCTTAAGTTTAAATCTTTTATCCAGTGAGAGTCTATCTTAGTTAATGGTGAAAGGTGTGGGTCCAGTTTCAATCTTCTACAGGTTGCCAGCCAGTTCACCCAACACCATTTGTTAAATAGGGAATCTTTTCCCCACTGAATGTTTTTAATTGGCTTGTCAAAGATCAAATAATGGTAAGCAGCTGGATTCATCTCTTGGTTCTCTATTCTGTTCCAGACATCTACTTCTCTGTTTTTGTGCCAGTACCATGCTGTTTTGATCACTATTGATCTATAGTACAGTCTGAGGTCTGGTAGCGTGATTCCTCCTGCTTTGTTTTTATTGCTGAGTAATGTTTTGGCTATTCGAGGTTTTTTCTGATTCCATATAAAACGAAGTATTATTTTTTCAAGATCTTTAAAATATGACAATAGAGCTTTAATAGGAATTGCACTAAAATTATATATTGCTTTGGGTAGTATAGACATTTTAACAATGTTAATTCTTCCCAGCCATGAGCCTGGTATGTTTTTCCATTTGTTAATATCTTCAGCTATTTCTTTTCTTAAAGTTTCATAGTTCTCTCTGTAGAGATCTTTCACGTCCTTTGTTAGGTATACCAAATATTTCATCTTCTTTGGCACTACTGTGAAAGTAATAGATTCCTTGACTGTTTTTTTCACCTTGGTTATTGTTGGTAAATATAAAGGCTACAGATTTATGGGTGTTGATTTTGTAGCCTGAGACACTGCTGTATTCCTTGATCACTTCTAAAAGTTTTGGAGTAGAATCCCTAGTGTTTTCTACATGTACGATCATATCATCTGTGAAGAGTGAAAGTTTGATCTCTTCTGACCCTATGTGGTTACCCTTGATCGCCTTTTCTTCCCTAATTGCAATGGCTAAAACTTCCATTACAATATTAAAGAGCAATGGAGACAATGGGCAACCTTGCCTGGTTCCTGATCTAAGTGGAAATGATTTTAATTTAACTCCATTCAATACGATATTTGCTGTGGGTTTGCTGTAGATGGCCTCTATTAGTTTAAGAAATGTCCCTTCTATACCAATTTTCTTAAGTGTTCTGATCATGAAGGGATGCTGGATACTATCAAAGCTGTTCTGCATCAATTGAAAGAATCATATGGTCCTTATTTTTTAGTTTGTTTATGTGCTGAATTACATTTATAGATTTACGTATATTGAACCAGCCTTGACACCCTGGGATAAATCCCACTTGGTCGTGGTGTATAATTTTTTTTGATGTGTTGTTGGATTCTGTTTGTTAGGATCTTATTGAGTATTTTAGCATCAATATTCATTAGTGATATTGGTCTAAAATTTTCTTTTCTTGTTGTGTAGTTCCCTGCTTTGGGGATCAAGGAGATATTCGCTTCGTAGAATGTGTTGGGTAATATTCCTTCTTTTTCTATATTTTGGAAGAGGTTTAGTAGTATAGGTAGTAGTTCTTCTTTAAAGGTTTGGTAGAATTCTGACGTAAAGCCATCTGGTCCTGGGCTTTTCTTTTTAGGTAGATTTTGTATAGTTGATGCTATTTCAGAACTTGATATAGGCCTGTTCAAAATTTCCATTTCATTCTGGCTAAGTATTGGTAGCTGGTGTACTTCCAGGTATTGGTCGATTACTTTCAGATTTTCATATTTCTTTTTTTTTTTTTTTTTTTTTTGTAGAGACAAAGTCTCACTGTACCGCCCTCGGGTAGAGTGCCGTGGTGTCACACAGCTCACAGCAACCTGTAACTCTTGGGCTTACGCAATTCTCTTGCCTCAGCCTCTTGAGCAGCTGGGACTACAGATTTTCATATTTCTAAGAGTAGAGTTTCTTGTAGTATTTGTTAAGGATTTTTAGAATTTCTGAGAGGTCTGTTGTTATTTCATCGTTACCATTTCTGATTGATGAAATTAGAGATTTTATTCTTTTTTCCTGGTTAGGCTGGCCAAAGGTTTATCAATTTTATTGATCTTTTCAAAAAACCAACTTTTGGATTTATTGATCTGTTGTATAATTCTTTAGTTTTCAATTTCATTTAATTCTGCTCTGATTTTGGTTATTTCTTTTCTTCTGCTGGGTTTGGGGTTGGAGTGTTCTTCCTTCTCCAGTCACTTGAGATGTCCCATTAAGTTGTTAACTTCCTCTCTTTCCATTTTCTTGAGGAAGGCTTGCAGTGCTATAAATTTCCCTCTTAGGACTGCGTTTTAGTGTCCCAGAGGTTCTGGTAATTCATGTCTCAATTGTTGTCCGTAACCCATCTATCCTTCAGCATAAGGTTGTTTAGCTTCCATGTTTTTGTATGGGTATGCAGGCTCCTGTTGTTATTGAGGTCAACTTTTATTCCATGATGGTCTGAGAAGATGTAAGGAATAATTTTTTTTTTTTTTAATTGGTTGAGGTTAGATATGTGGCCTAGGATATGGTCGATTTTGGAATATGTTCCGTGGGCTGATGAGAAGAATGTGTATTCAATTATGTTGGGATGGAATGTTCTTTAGATGTCTGTTAAGTCCAGATGTTGAATGGTTGAGTTTAAATCTAAAATTTCTTTGCTTAGCTTCTTTTTGGAGGATGTATCCAGCACTGCTAAAGGGGTGTTAAAATCTCCAACTACTAAGGAACTGGAGGAAATTGAGTTGCTCATGTGTGTTAGAGTTTCTCTTACAAATTGAGGTGTGTTCTGGTTGGGTGCATAAATATTAATAATTGAGATCTCATCATATTGAGTATTACCTTTAACAAATATGAAGTGTCCATCCTTATCCTTCCTGATTTTGGTTGGTTTAAAGCTTATTGCATCTGTGAACAGGATTGCAACACCTGCTTTTTTCTCCTTTCCATTTGCCTGGAATACAGATGACCATCCCTTCACCTAGAGTCTACATTTGTCTTTTAATGTAAGATGTGATTCTTGTATGCAATAGATATCTGGCTTGAGTTTTTGTATCCAGTCAGCCAACCTGTGCATCTTTAGAGGACAGTTTAAACCATTCACATTGAGAATATTGATAAGCCTTTTGAGAGTCTGGTGGACATTTTTAATCCTTTTACAACTGTGGAAGTTGGAATTAGATCAAAATTGTCTGGGTGGGTTTACTTTTGTGGTGGAGGATTACGCTGGTCTTTATGGAGGATAGGTCTGAGAATATCCTGGAGAGCTGGTTTAGTTATGGCAAATTTCTTCAACATGTGAATGTCACTGAAGTATTTAATTCTCCGTCATAAATGAAACTCAGTTTAGCTAGGTACAGGATCCTGGGTTGAAAGTTATTTTGTTTTAGGAGATTAAAAGGTGATGACCATCCTCTTCTAGCTTGAAAGGTTTCAGCAGAGAGATCTGCAGTTATTCTAATGTTCTTGCCCTTGTAGGTAATGGTTTTCTTTCATCTGGCAGCTTTCAGAATTTTGTCCTTCATATTAACTTTAGTGAAATTGATTATGATGTGTCTGGGAGATGTCTTATTTGGGTTGAGTCATGCTGGAGTTCTGAAACTATCTGCTATCTGAATTTCAGAATCTCTTGGCATGTCTGGAAAGTTCTCCTTCATAATCTCATGGAGAAGAGACTCTGTGCCTTGTGAAGCCACGTCGTCGCTTTCGGGGATCCCTATAAGACAAATACTGATTTTCTTCAAATTATCCCAGAGCTCTCTGAGAGAGTGATCTGTTTTTGCTCTCCATTTCTCTTCCTCTTTGAGAGTTTGGGAGCGTTCAAAAGCTTTATCTTCAATGTCAGAAATCCTTTCTTCTGGTTGCTCCATTCTGTTATGGAGGGATTCTACTGTGTTTCTCAGATCTTTGAGGGCTGCAACTTCTTGTCTCAATGTGTCAAAATCTTTAGTCATTTGGTCTTTGAATTCGTTGAATTCTTGAGATATCTTTTGGGTTACTGCTTGGAGTTCTAATTCAATCTTATTTGCTATCCAAATTCTGAATTCGATTTCTGACATCTCAGCTCTTTGTTTGTGTATGGGATCTTGTGCTGTGTGTGCCCCATTGATCCTTAGGGGAGTTGATCTACTCTGATTATTCATATTGCCAATGTTTTTCGGTTGATTTCACCTCATGATTGTTTTTCACCGTTGCCTCTGGCCGTCCTCAAGAGTTGGGGATGTGTCTCTCCAAGATTAGACCCCAGCGGGATCATTCTATTGTTGCTGGATCTTTGTAGGGAGTGACCCTGTGTAGTTCCTCTCGGGCTGACCCAACTAGGGAATTCTGGTTGTGGAAGCAGCTCCGGCATGTGACACACCTGGATCCAGCAACAGGGCAGGAGGTGGTGTGCACGGTTCTGGGAGTGCCTGGCGCTCAGTGACTTTGGCACAGAGAGCCCAAGCCTCCAGCAGTCTCTGGCCAGGAGAAGGGCTCAGCGCAGAGGCAGGGAGGGCTCCAGAGGGCACACAGTATCCCTGGCAAGACGAGCAGGCCAGTGTGGAGGCAGGGAAGATACAGGAGGGAGGACGCGGGGTTGTGCAGTTTTTGGTTAGGGCATGCGGAAGCCTGGCGGGCGTTGAGTCGTGGGTCGGGGGTCGCGGCGCAGCTCTTTGGAGGTTTGGGTGGTACCAAGCCGGGAGTTTGAGGTTGCAATGAGCTATGACACCACGGCACTCTACCCAGGGTAACAGCCCGAGGCTCCAGTGTGCCAAAACCGGTCTCACTCTGCCCCTAAGGGTTAAGGCTGAAAGGCAGCTCAGTCCCTGCCTTTAGGCTGCTGAGTCACTAGGTTACTAGCTCCCACCCGATGCTTGCTCTGGAACCCTAAGGGCAGAGCTTGCCAGGGCAGTTCTCTCACAATGGCT
This sequence comes from Nycticebus coucang, assembly GCF_027406575.1. Lineage (NCBI taxonomy): Eukaryota > Metazoa > Chordata > Mammalia > Primates > Lorisidae > Nycticebus > Nycticebus coucang. The sequence continues at coordinate 58,526,415 of NC_069788.1, forward strand.
CCCTGCAGCCCAACTCAGCGGCCCTAGATAATGCCCAAAGTTCTCCGCACTCCTGCTCAAGCTCTCCCCAAGGCAGTTCAACTGACTGCCAAGTCGAAAAACACTGAAACAGTTCACAGGAAGGCCTTTCCGGTTTGTAGTCTCACTGCTGCTTGTACTTACAGTTGCCAGCGGGATTAGGTCGATCGAACACATGCAACCCCTTGCCAGTTTCCCACTGTTTTTGTCCTCCTCTTGGGGTCCAGAAGTCCCTTGCTAACTCCCTGTATCCTCAAAGGGATGATTATAGGCAGATCCCACCAGCCAGAGATGCCTGGAGTCTTATCTCCCCAGACTCACCATGCCCAGTTGCAGGGAAGCTGTTACTCGGCCGCCATCTTGCTCCACCCTCTTTTAGATATTTCTAATTATGAATTTTTAAAGTAAAGATTCTACTCTTCTAATAAGGTGATACATGCAGACAATGGAATATTATTCAGTACTAATGAGAAATGAGCTATTAAGTCAAAACAAGACACAGAGGAAACGTAAATGCATATTGCTAAGTGAAAGAAACCCATCAGAAAAGGCTACATACGGTGTGATCCCAAAACTACGGCAACAGCAGAAACATTAGTGGTAGTCTGCGCTTGAGAGGAGAGAGAGATGACAGTGGAGCGTGGGGCACTGTCAGGGGGTGACACTGTTCAGAATGATACCATGATGGTGGGGACATGCTATTATAGGTTTGTTGAAACACATAGAACACCAAACTGAACCTTAGTCCAAACAACAGAATTGGAGCAGTAATATTTAGGTGAGCGTGCTATGAAGTACTACTACTCCACAAATGCCAGTCCTTTAGGGAGCAAGTCGAAAGGTGAATCAAATACACTTAAGGATTTTAGGTTTGTGTCATATATACTTTTAAAATATTTGTATTTTAAAGTTCTTAACTTCTAGGAGATAAATTCATTTAACCCATGTTTAGCAGTTTGCTTTTCAAATGTGTGATTGAAGATCTATAGAATTTCTAGCAACTTTAAAAATATGAAGTCATCAAAGGGACAATTTCTTTCCTAATAATAATAGTGACATCCATTGCTTAAAATCCCCTGCATTCACACACCTTGGAGAAAAAAATGCCTTGATGTTATTGAATAGAAGTCATTTATGCAATGGCATTTGAATGAGATACATATTGAACATACATATGAAACACATGTACTGTATATAATGAATTCAGTTACCTGATGCAGTAAATTCAAATAGTTACCAGCAACACAAATCATGTATCAGCACATCATAGATACAGTTCCAAAAAAATAACAATCAAATACTAAGTGATGAAATTCCCTGAAGATGAATGCACAAGAAAAGCACAGTCTAGACTCTAGATGGTGAAGTTAGGCAATTTGGAACCCAAACTGAATGTGGGTAATTATAGTACTGGTATCTACAAGGCAGGGTGTCTGTCACCAGGAGACAATGGAAATTCACAGGTCAGTCAGTGGGTTCTAGTTGTCTAGAAAGCCAAAAAATCTAGCTCTAATTTGACACTTTTCCTCCCAATTGGCTCCAACTATAAATAAATGGAGTTTTTTGAGGGAGATACAGACATATAATATACATATGTATTTATTTATTTTTTATTAAGTCAAATACACATAGGTTCTGAATACATTTATGTACATGTGGGGTACAATGTGTTGATTTTTTTTTATACAATCTGATGTATATTAACATATTGCTATAAATTGCCTTCTTGTTTTGGAGCCATGTTCCACTTATCCTATTTCTGAGATGCAAATGACCATAAACTACACTATCAACTCAGTAACAGCCTTTCAAATGGGAAAAAAAATACAGAAACATTACCCCATTAACGTTACATATTAATTATGGAACACAATTCTGAATTCTCAAATATTGAAGTGAGACTGACAATCAAGAAAAAGCATTGAACAATCAAATATTAATTATTATTATGAGAGAACAGAAATATAATGTTTGTTTTGTTTTCCCCATCCAATGTAGGGTTGTGACAAGGACTGCTCATTGCACACTAACATCCTTTTTCTCTTCTTGCTTCATTAATAAAATTCCCAAATTTTAACCAGACCTGTGGCCACCAAACTAGAGATTAATTTCCCATATGGCCGTATAACTAAGTAGGGGCAAAGAGACATGAGCAGAAGAGATTTGCCACTTTGGGAAATCGGCAATCTGATTTCTTCACACCAGCAGAAGAAATGAGCATGTCCTTCCATTGCCTTTCCCCCTTCTGCTGCGGGGGATGCACACGTGACGGCAGCGCAAAGAAGAGCCACCTGAGACCTAGAGGCAGAAGACCCATTAAAGACAGCAAAGCCTCTGAGAGGCTCTGGACCACCGATCTCTGCATTGTGATTATCGGAGTGAAGTAAACTTCTATAAGCTGCTGTATTTGGGGGCCTTTATGTTATATCATATTCAGATTTGTCTAAACTATTACAGACATAATGCTAATAAAGGCTTTAATGTAAGCATTTTCTACATAATACTGCACAGCTATCTTCCATAATAACCTTTTAAACATTTTTTATAGTCATTGCTCCTTAGAAATGAAGACTTTTTTTGCTTATGAACACATACCCTATGTTAGGGCACCTGGCGAGATTGCAGCAGCTGAAGCAGAGGCCCAAGTGAACGAGGCCAGACCTCCATGTCTGCTCATGGTCACTGGCACTGTAAGCCATCCTCCCGCTGCAGCCTTTGGGAAGTGTTACATTTCCACACAAGTCCTGCTCCATTTCCTCACTGTCTAGGTCTCTTCTCCTCTAGAGGCACTCTTGACTTCAGCTTGCCCCATTAGTCAGGAGATTTCTAAACAGAAAATACGTAAAAATTGTAAATAGTGGGGCTTGGCGCAGTGGCTCATGCCTGCAATCCCAGCACTCTGGGAAGCCAAGGAAGATGGATTGCCTGCACTCAGGAGTTTCAGACCAGGCTGAGCAAGAGTGGGACCTGTCTCTAAAAAACAGCCAGGCATTGTGGCGGGTGCCTGTAGTCCCAGCTACTTGGGAGGCTGAGGTAAGAGAATCACTTGAGCCCGGGAGTTTGAGGTTTCTGTGAGCTGTAACGCCACGACACTCTACCCCAGGACACCTGAGTGAGACTCTGTCTCAAAAAAAAAAAAAAAAAAAAAAAAATTGGAAATAGTTGATCTAAAACAGGATATCTAACCTTTTTCTTTTTTTCTCGGATGCACAGTGGAAGAATAAGAATTGTCTTGGGTCACACATTAGGTACATAAATACTACTGAAAGCAGATTAGCACCCAAAAAAGGGTCCATGTATACTTTTTGTGATATCTGACACCACAAATAAGCAAAAAAAAAATGCTCACAAAATCAGTATGTGACCTGTATGCCACAGATTGTACACCCCTGATCTAAAAGACACCTTTATAAGGGAAAATATAGACCATGTTTTGTATTTTCACATCTGACAAGCTGTTTTTAAGGTAAAATTCCAAAATCCCAATAATAGCTAATAACCACTGAGCACCTTCTAGTGTCAGATGCTGTTCTAAGCATTCTACATATATCAACTCATTGGTCAACTAATGTTATCTTTCTTTTTTTTTTTTTAAATTGTTGGGGATTCATTGAGGATATACAGAACCAGGTTATACTGATTGCATTTGTTAGATAAGGACCCTCTTATAATTGTGTCCTGCCCCCAAGAGGTGTACCACAGCCCCTGTCCCCACACCCCCTCCGTCCTTCCCTTTCTCAGCTCTCCCCATCCCTCACTCCCCCACTGTGTACTAGGACCTTAATTGTCCTCATATCAGAATTGAGTACATAGGATTCTTGTTTCTCCATTCTTGTGATGCTTTACTAAGAAGAATGTGTTCCACATCCATCCAGGTTAATACAAAAAATGTAAAGTCTCCATCTTTTTTACTGGCTGAATAGCATTCCAGGGTATACATATACCACAGTTTGTTAATCCATTCCTGGGTTGGTGGGCATTTTGGCAATTGTAAATTGAGTTGCAAAAATGTTACTCTCTTATGACCTAAACAATGTTACTTTATTACATAAAATCTTAAATTACATAGTATCTCACAAAACACTTGATAATAATCTAACATGTTTTTGTAGGTTAACTGCTAACATGCACTGGTTGATATGTGAAAACATCAAAACCTACAGAAATGTGAGTCTGTCCAGTGCTCCACACAAACTGTATATCCAGGACTGTATCAAAGACTGTCCTGACATCAAAACCATCAGCATCACTCAGTTCTGTTTTGGGGGACTCTTCTTGAGTTCTAAAATCAAGCAAGCTCACCTAAGATTAGAGAAAGGAGGTCCTTGACATAAATAACGCTGAGGGTCATGGACTAACTCACTGATAGCCTAATGACAGTTTCAAACAGGAAATGCACCTAAAATTGAGGGAATACACAGAGGTGAAGGTGGGTTGGGCTGGTGGAAGAGCAAAAGAGAAATAGACATGTTGTCATTTATCTAGCATTCTTTTTAAAAACTTTTTTCAAAATATCTTATGACTTTGGGGAGAAGAAACATGAAAAGAAGCTGATAGGTTTCCACTGATAAAACTGAGAGTACAAAAGAAGAACAGCTGGTGCCCTGGGAAATTTATAAAGGCTCACGAAGAGCCAAGAGAATGTCCCAGGCCTGGGTGGCAGGGAGTGCCTATTTACTAGAGAGGGCTGTGTGTGGAGAAGCTCATGATCCTGGCCACCAAACTGATGCCTATACTGTCTCTATGGCCATTGGTGGGGAAACAAGAAGAGTCTGTCCACAGAACAATCAGTCCTTGAGCAACAGATCTCTGAGATACAATTTTCTGCAAATTTCATTTTTACACTGTATTATTTGCAACATGAAAAGCACTTCCAAGTGAGGAAAGCCACACAATCCAAAAGAAATGTTTCTTTCTCAAGTGTTGAGTAGAGGACTCAGTTAAGCAGGTGACTCCCTAAGCTCATTATAGAACCAGAAACCCTTGGTGTGTCAGGCCTAACACAGGCCGTGTAAGTGACACACCACTGCTGAAGCAGGTGTTGAGCTCATTATTTCACATTGACTTGAGTACCAGATGATGAAATGGCACAGCAGTTTTCGGACATGCTATTTTTTTTCTTTTGAATTCCAGGTCACATCAACTAAAATGAGTTTGAAACATTCTAGAAGGCTCAGGATTAAGCATAAAGTGGAAAATTAAAAAACTACCTCATTCAGATTAAGCCTCATTCAGATTCAAAATGGTGTTGCCTTTTCAGAAAGAGTTAGATGTGAATAGAGTGATCAAGATTCAGCTAATTTGCCAGTTTGAAGACAAAACTGATTCACACTCCAACTTTCTACTTCTGGGAACATTTCAGTATAATAATGACCCATTCAGATAACAGAATAAAGACATAACAAATATATTGTTAATAAAACTGATGCATGCTAAAAAAAAAAAACCTGTTTTTACTGAAGTTGAATAATGAAATATTAATATTTTCCCGTGGTTTATTATAAATGCTAGAGTTTATGGGTATTAATTTCAAGTATGATCATCTTTATAATTTAGTAAAGCAGCATCAAAAGCAAACTTCTTTCTGATTAACAAATGCCTAATCAATAGATTAGGGAGACCATACAGATGATGGAACATGGCACTCTATCAAGAAAGCAAAGCTTTTTCTTTCAATACATGTTAGACAGTCATTATGGAACTTGAATGATCTATTAGAATAGAAATAACCACATAATATTTGATTTTTATTAAAAGTAAAGTTTTGAAAAAGAAGCAAAAATGTCATGGGCAAGATTTAGATGTCTAACTTGCTATTAACATTTAGTTAATTTAATTAATAAAATATTATTCATATTACATGTGTGGTACCCAGAGCTGTAAGGATCTAATAAAGTACACATGTTAGTCTGTAAATTTCTGTGCTTTCTGTGATGCTGACTCAGTTAATTGTGATCTTCTGCTGTCAATAACCGGATGACGTGAGTTCCTCCACAGAAGCTTTATGAACATGAATGTGCAGCTTTGACAGGGAGCACAAAAATTAAGCAAGAGGAGTGTTTCAACCCCACACTCTAATGGCCTGACAGATAAAAGGTGGTCCATTTCCAGATATAAATAATTTTTATTGACATCAGTGGGTCGTGTGAAATAAAAACCTCTGAAAATTCTCTCCTCCATAAAAACAAGAAAAGCACTGATAAAAACTATCAGGGCCTTTTTCAGAACTCTGGAAGTTAACTAAAGGCTGGCAGCAATCAAGGGAGTCCTTATTCATGAAAAAAAAAGATGATTTTTTTTAAGAATGGTGAGCTATGTGGTGTTTTCAACCTACCCAATATTCACCTCCCACTGTACGGCTGCCTTGAAAAACAACAGCCTTCAATCACAGTGCAAACCAGCAGCCTGGTAGTCACTAGAGGCGCACAATAGGGTTTGAGTTTTCTCAAAGTCTCATGCCCAGAAGACTGTCATTATTTAACCTGTCTGCTGGTTCCAAGAAAGATTCAACTCAACACAGCTTGGTAATCTAACTTGACCTGGCCCTTACCCAGTGAGAACAGTCTTTTACCCATGGGTATTTGTCAAAAATAATCAGCTGCAATTGTTTAACATCATGGCTGCCTAAGGCTGTGAAAAACAGCTGGGGCAAACAATAAGTCAACCAAAAAGCTTAAAAAGGTAGGGAATGTGATATTAACAGAGGGGCTTTGAAAAACATATTCCTGGGAGTCTAGAAAAACATATTCCTGGGAGTCTAGAAGGTCACATGCATATATAGGGCTGTGTGAGTATGTGAGTTCACGTTGTGCACATGTTCAGTAAATAGCTGAGAAGGCACTAAACTCTCACCCTCTAACTAAAGCTGATGAATTTGCATAAAAATAGAAAGTAAAGAAATGTAGGCCAGGCTTAGTGGCTCATGCCTATAATCCCAGCACTTTAGGAGGCTTAGGTGGGAGGACTGCTTGAGGCCAGGAGTTTGAGACCAACCTATGCAACAAGGTAAAATCACATCTCTATAAAATTGTTTTTAAAAATTAGCTAGGCATGGTGGTGCATTCCTGTATTTCTAGCTACTTGGAAGGCTGAGGATGAACCCGGGAGGTCAAGGTTGAAGTGAGCTATGATCACACCACTGCACTGTAGCCTTAACAATAGAGTAACATCCTGTCTCTTAAAAAAAAAAAAAGAAAGAAAGAAAGTGGCTTTGTAAGCTATCTGACTGAACACAGAAAGGATGCTCTAACATGCACATAGGACCCCTCTGCAAAAACAGAGAGACTTATTAGCTATAAGCATTTAAGGAAATCTCTGTCCAATTGTTAGCTGACCGCAAAGCTACCCACGTAGAGACTTCACTGGCTGTGCACAACAAAGAGTATAGACTTTACAGAGTTATAGTTGACCCTTGAACAACATGGGTATAAACTGTGCAGGTCCACTTAAACACAGATTTTCTTCTGCTTTTGTCATCCCTAATACAGCTAGATCCCACCTCCTCTTCCTCTTCCCTCCTCTGCCTATGCAATGTGAAAACAAGGATTAAAACCTTTATGACAAATAATCTGTTATAATTCTCTTAACATTTTTTTCACTAGCTTACTTCATTATATGAATACACATAACATACAAAATATATATTGACTATTGATATTACTGACTTATGACCAACACTGGAGTTATTAGGCTTTAGAGAGTTAAACATTATGCATGGATTTTTGGCTATACAGTGGGTGGGGTGTTGGTATCCCTAACCCCCATGTTGTTCAAGGATAGTTCAGAGGAGTCACTAAACAACAGCAAACTCCGAAGAAGGGGTAGAATTTGATTTCCAGAGCTGATACATTATCTCGAATATCTAGTTTTCAACAAAAACATCACAAAATGTGTCCCCATCTCAAAATCATACCAAAAATCTCTAAACAAACAAGAAAATATGGCTCATATACAGGAAAAAAAAAGAAGTCAATAGAAATTATTCCTGAGAAGGTCCAGATATTAGACTTACTAGACAAAGACTTTAACATTTTAAATATGTTTAAAGAACTAAAGAAAACCATGTTTCAAGAATTAATGGAGATCTTTTTGCAGTTCACAAGGGTGATGACTGGGTTTTCATGTGTCTGTATGAGATGTGCCTCCCTCAAATCTTGTTACAATGTCAGCATGGTAAGCATCTGACACACAAAACAATTCATTTAATTAAAAAATTAATGGAAAGCAAGAGAATGATGTCCCACCCAACAAAGTATCAATAATGAGAAATAAGTCATAAAAAGAACCAGACAGAAATTCTGATATAAATCAGGGAAGTATTAAATCAAAGAATCACTAGAATGGCTCAGTAGGGGATCTGAACAAGTAGAAGACAGAATTAGCAAACTTGAAGGTCAATTGAGACACTTGATATGGGGAACAGAAAGAAAAAAGAATTACAATTATTATAACAGAGACTTAGAAATCTGTGAGATCCATCAAACATATCAATATGCACATAATAGGAGTAATTACTAGAATGGCTCAGTAGGAGATCTGAACAAGTAGAAGAATCAGCAAACTTGAAGACGATCAACTGAGATGACTTGATATGGGGAACAGAAAGAAAAAAGAATTACAATTATATAACAAGAGACTTAGAAATCTGTGCGATCCATCAAACATATCAATATACGCATAATAGGAGTGCCAGGAGAGGAAAGAAAGAGGCAGAAAGAATGTTTGAGCAAATGAAGCTGGAATCTCCTTAATTTGAAGAAAACCATTTATGTACACATCCTAGTAACTCCAAAACTCCAGGTAGAATAGACTCAAGTGGACCTATACCTAGACATTTACTCAAACTGTAAAAAGTAAAAGACAAAGAGAATCCTAATATCAGCAAGAGAGAAGCAACTTACCACAGATAAGGAGTGTTCAGTAAGATTAACATTTGATTTGTCCAGAGAAACCACAGAGACTAGAAGACAGTGGGATGACACAAAGTACTGAAAAGGAAAGACAAAACAAAACTGTCATCCAAGAATTCTATAACCAGAGAAGCTATCCCTCAACAATGAAGAAGAAATGAAAACATTCCCATAAAACAAAAACTGCAAGAGTTTCTTCCTAGCAGATCTGTCTTACAAGAAATGCTAAATGGAATCTTTCAGGCTGAAATGAAAAGACACGTGAAGATATAAGCCACACAGGTACAATGTTAACCACACAGGTAAACATAAAAGACAGTATAAATGTGTTTTTGTTTGTAACTCTTGTTTTTATCTTATCCAATTTAAAAGACAACTACATGTGTATAAAGCACTAACTATAAATTTGTGTTGATAAACATATGTTGCATAATAATGTCGTATTTATGGCAATAACAGCACAAAGAAGTGAGGTGGGAAGGGAACTACACAGGAGCAAAGTTTTTATATGCTATTACGACTAAGTTGATATTTATCCAAACCATATTGTTGCAAATTAATGTTAATTATATCCTAAAGTTGCCACCATAAAAATAAGAAAAACATATAGTAAAAGGAGAAACAAAGGAACTAAAATGGCACACTGAAACATTTCTATTTATCACAAAAGGAGGTTCTCATAGGTTCAACTGTATCCTTTAAAGAGTTGTTCTGAAGTCCTAATCCCCAGTAGCTATAAAGGTGACCATATTTGGAAATAGGGTCTTAGCATGTAATCAAGTTAAAACGAGATCATACTGAATTAGTGTGAGTCCTAATCCAACCACCAGTGTACCAGAAGAGGACATTTGGGCATAGAGAAAGAGAGAATGACAAGGAAAGACTGAGACGGGGGTGGGAGGCTATGTCCACAAGCCAAAGAACATCCAGGATTGTCAGCAACCATCAAAAACCAGAAACTAGGAGAGAAGAACTCAATAGATCTTCCCTGGGAAGGAACTGACCCTTGCTGGCACCTTTATTTCTCACTATCCCATTTGCAGCAGTTTGTTACAGCAGCTAAACTATTACAAAGGCTGCAGTGGAGGAAGGGAGGAACAACAATGAAAAATTAATGAGGATGTGCTGAGGTAATAAAAATAAAGCCAGAAGGGCGGTGCCTGTGGCTCAGTGAGTAGGGCGCCGGCCCCATATGCCCAGGGTGGCGGGTTCAAGCCCAGCCCCGGCCAAACTGCAACCAAAAAATAGCCGGGCGTTGTGGCGGGCGCCTGTGGTCCCAGCTGCTCGGGAGGCTGAGGCAAGAGAATCGCGTAAGCCCAAGAGTTAGAGGTTGCTGTGAGCCGTGTGACGCCACGGCACTCTACCCGAGGGCGGTACAGTGAGACTCTGTCTCTACAAAAAATAAATAAATAAATAAATAAAGCCAGAAAATTCAGGAACAACTTAACTGAAGATTACTACCTGAAATTTCAACTGGCCACAGCAGGCTGACATTCCTTATGACACTGCAAAAGAAAAGCCAATGTACAGCTTGCTTTTAAAAACATTTTAATCATAAATTATAAAGATCACTTCTTTATTATCATATATTAGCGGCAGATTTATCCACAGTACTTTCTGTAATCAATGTTATACATGTAGCAAACTTTCCACAGCAATTTTTAAAAGCATACAATAATATACATTATAAAAAGAAATAGATTTTCTCCCTTCAAACTAATGAATAACTGGAGAACTTTCAACATTATTCTGAACAATCAGTATGGTTTTCTCTGGGCCCCGTGCTACATCCTCTGATGCTAAAATGATTTATTACACATAGACTATTTGTGCCCATTGTAATCTATTTGATAGTTCTGATATGACATGTGCAAATGAAGGATAAAGGACTTCTTAGCAGTAGGAGTAATAAATGATAATAAGAAATCTGTGTTAAATTTTGAAGGCTTAACATTCATGTCAATTATTTCTTTGGTAGTAAAAGGAAGATGTGAGGAAAAGAACAGATATACATATCAGAACTAAAAACACAATTTAGTAGAATAGAAACAAACAGAAATGGACCAAGGACGTGAACTTTGCTTTTTGAAAAATACACAGAATGTTCCCCAACTATTTTATAAACCATTAACTTCATTACTGACCTTCCTGTTCTATAACATGAATCACCTGAAAAGTCTATTACCCACCTGATTCAAAATATGAGGATTTCACTTTACTAAGTGCTGAATTAACAAGTGCCCGAAGTAGCCTTTCATAGGCTATTAGAGCAAAGAAGCCAATGCAGAAGGGGCCTTAGATCAAAAGCAAAGTGTAAAGGAAACCACATGCCTTGCCCCTGTGTTAGTCATTCTCAGTGCCTGTGAAGGAAAGTCAAAGGCAGCCTGCTCGATGGTTTGAGCATACCTGATTTTCTAAATTAATGAGAAAGGCCCCCAGATGATGTATTGTGGAGTTTAAACTATACTAATTTTGACAGACAACACAGAAAGCCTTTTTAGCTACTCTGGTAAAATTAAGGACTCAGGGGACTGGCAATGTGAAGTACATTTTAAGATGCAAATTAAATGATATACACATCTAATGCCCTCCTATATAAACTGCAATGTACACTAGACTACGAAATTATGAGATTAGGAACGCCATAATTACAATTTGTAAATTCTCAGGCTCTTTAAATATGTTAGAATGAAAGAGATCTATCTATATTTTAAATTTTTATAAAAGATATAAATGCAGACATGGCTAAGGACATTCAACTATAACATCAGTTTCTTTAGAATGGGCTTGTTTGGGCATTTTCACTTATCTCCCCGACACCCAATTTGTCCCTATGCTCTTTTCCTCTTAGGAAAGTCACCTCTTTTGGGAATGAACATCCCTGTATCACTGCATTTCATGAGCAATATCCAATAACCTAGCCAATGGCAAGAGAAAGAAAATTGGTGAAGGTTGTTGAGAAGTTCAGAAGTTTATACTATCATGTGGGTAAAAGCAGTTTAGGATAACCATAAATGATTTAGCTATTTATACTCTCACAATGGGTCTAGACTCCCATGCATGTTTTCTTGTGATTTAGACACTGGGCCTGGGGGTGGCAGTGAAGCCCAAAGGGCAGGTCTCTATATAAATAATCGATGGCCACATAAATAGAATCTTTAAGTAAGGCATTTTCCATTGTGTTGCTTAGGAAGACAGAGGTACACAATATTTTATTATTATTTTTGAGACAGAGTCTCACTATGTTGTAGAGTGCCATGGCAGCACAGCTCAAAGCAACCTCAAACTCTTGGGCTTAAAAGATTCTCTTGCTTCAGCCTCCCAAGTAGCTGGGACTACAAGTGCCTGCCACAACACCCAGCTATTTTTTTTGTTGTTGTGGTGGTGGTTGTTGTTGTTGTTTAGCAGGCCAGAGCTGGGTTTGAACCTGCCAGCCGCAGTGTATGTGGTCACCCTAACCACTGAGCCACAAGTGCTGAGCCAGGTACATAATATTTTCAACACAAGAAACATTCACCCACAAAATAGTTCATTGCCCCCTGAAAACACACTTGGGACAACAAGCATAACATACTGTTCACCAGCAACAAAGAGCAAATCTGTTCTGAAATCCAGTCTGTCTATTTATAAGTACATCTCTCGTCTGGGTCCTTCAGTCAACGTGTGATCATGAGGCTTAATCGTCCAGACTTAACATTACAAATCAAGGCTCAGTCACAGTGCACAAGAAGCTATTTAAACTGTTCTAAAGGGTTGTTTAGTTCAAGGAAACCTTTGGCTCCTTGGGCAAGGCCAGAAGCAGGGACTGAAAACTGGACAAGGGAACAAAAGAATGAATATCACGGGCTGAGACACAAATGTGGGGCGAGCTACAAGTTTGCTTGTGGAAGGGCCTGCCTAAGGCTTTGCTGATGCCCAAACCCAGATCCATCTGAGAAGGTGAAGAGTTAGAATGCATACTGACCTCTTGAAATTTATTCACAACTGCCCAGGCAAGAACGAAATAGAGCATTGAGGATTAGAGTGGTGAAAAGCTGGGTGCCAACAGTTAGTTCAAACCACACACTGACTATCTCAAAAACTGTATGTGAGTGGCAGAAAAGAAAAACATTTTCCATTTTATATCTTTGCTCAAAATAATTCATCTAGCATGTCCTTTCACTCATCAAAAAGGGAGAAAATATTTTGTATACAATAGTACAGAATATATTTACATATTATTCTATTACTCTGGAAAGTGTAAGTCCTAAGGAAAAAAATGTTAAAGACCCCATTTCAACTGTTGAGGTCAGTTAGGAAAATCTGTATTGCTTTAATGAAATGTAAGCACTGCAGGTACGGAGTTTATTATTTTGAAACGATGAGGCAGTTTTTGAAAAGTTTGCCAAGCCAAACATATTTTAATGTTCATGAATTACCATGCAAAATAAGTCCTTGACCAGATATCTATTGTCTTTTATCAGATAGATTTATTTAGCTAAATGTACAATTACATAAGAATTTAAGGTCATTTAACTTGTAGTAAACATATTAACAGCCAATGGTAGCAGGAAGCCGATTTGCTATAATGATTAAAAGATTCCAAAACCAGTAACAGGTGAAATATTTAAAATATCATTGTTCGTAATTAATCTTACGATCACGTGTAACAGAAATACATTAAATGTAAATTTTGAACAATACTATATTTCTTAATTCAAACAAATAAAATGCAGCATAATATCAATGTGAATATTAGTGCAATATTTTTTAAAGTAGTAAATTTAAAAATATGTAATTTGCATTATTATAATTGTAAAGTCCATAATCAAAAGCACTAGATTAATCAACTTGCCTTCCCTGGATCAGGCTGTGAGTTACATACTAAAATTCTGGTATGATTGGGAGATAAATAGGTCTCTTTTATTTCTTTTTTTTGAGATAAAAATCTCACTTTCTTGCCCTCAGTAGAGTATCGTAGTGTCATAGCTCACAGCAAACTCAAACCCTTGGGCTCAAGCAATCCTCTTGCCTCAGCCTCCCAAGTAGCTGGAATTACAGGTGGCAGCCACAGTGCCCAGTCATTTTTTAGAAATGGGGCCTCCTTCTTGCTCAGGCTGGTCTTGAACTCCTGAGCTCAAGCGATCCGCCCACCTCCGTCTCCCAGAGTGCTAGGATTACAGCCTACAGATGAAGTAGAATAGTTTTCAATCTGTTGTTGAATCTACTCTTTCTATTATCATATGCAAATTTAATACTTACTACATGAGCTCATTAAGTATGTTTCTTCAATTCCAGGGTGTATTTCCACCATATATATGTTTGAGTTATCTCTTTGTCAGTAATACTATAATTTAAATGAATCCTATATTGCTTTTTAAGGACAGTGGTAAGTTAAAAATGGGGTTTGTAGATTTCCAAACAGACACTTCACTGCCTGTCTGCCTGTTAGAGTTCTCTCTTCCTTGCTTTTATTCTCTACCTATTTATTCAATATCTACACTATAAAATACCATCCACAATGCCAGACTCTGGATAAAACCTTAAAGTGCATCCTATGTTACATGCAATACACATCTTCTAAAACTAGGGAGACATAATAAAATGTATTAAACAGATCTTTCTAACCATCATTTTAAACAATACAATAGAAACCGGTGTCTTCCTTTAAATATTCTGCCCTTCAAACTGTTAAATAAAAAAAAAAAAAAAACAGTTACAGGGTTTTTTTTTTGTTTGTTTGTTTTTTTGAAAAAATCTGAGAGGTGAATATAAGTGAACAGAAACTGAAGAAGGAAAACTGCCCGGTGAAGTGCTTTATAATTAAGTCTGTTATGTGAAACATCTTCCAGAAACACAAGAAGGCTGAGCCCTACCAATACAAGAAATCCTCACTTTGAAGGTATTAAAGCATCAGGGTAGTTATTTTGAGAGCCGGTTCCTTTTATCCCTACAGTTTAAAAAAATCACTACCTTCATTTACTGTGCTGTTGTTGTTTGTAATCTATTTTCATCTCCTGTTCTGTTTGTTTTTGTTTTTCCCTTTTTGGTGAACTTACTTTAGCACTCTCCAGATAAGTTCTTTCTGCAGAGTGGGCTAAGTGCAGGGAGTGGGAAGTGGAGAAGTACAACAAAGGGCTGGGGATGGGACGAGCATCGCCAAGCCTAGGGGCCACTGCTGCTCGCCCTTTCTGACACTGGGCAGCCATGTATGCCATCTAGAGCTCAGTTACCTTTTCTGTCACACAAGCAGGTGTCTGTATCTGGACTGTGCCACCCAGAGGAGGAGGAGGAGGAGGAGGAACACCAAGGTGTGCCGGTCTTGTCAAAGTGACAAAGTTTAAAAGTTCTTATTTCCAGATGGTGTGGATCTTTGATTCTTGCATATCTTCATTTATTTCCTTTTGTTCTGTTTCTTTTCTTTTTTCTTTTTTTTTTTTTTTGATTAAGATCTCACTATGTCAGGGTGGAGCAAGATGGCAGCCGAGTAACAGCTTCCTTGCATCTGGGCACCGTGAGTCTGGGGATATAGGACTCCAGGCATCTCTGGCTGGTGGGATCTGCCTATCATCACCCCTGAGAGGATACAGGGAGTCAGCGAGAGACTTCTGGACCCCAAGAGGAGGACTAAAACAGTGGAAAACCGGCAAGTGGTCGCGTGTGTTCAATCCGCCTAAACCCGCCCGCAACTGTAAGTTCAGTAGCAGCGAGACTGCAAACCAGAAAGGCCTTACCTGTGAACTGTTTTGGTGTCTTTGGACTTGGCACTCAGCTGAACTGCCTTGGGGAGAGCCTGAGCGGGAGAGCGGAGAACTTTGGCCTTTGTCTAGGGCCCCAGTCTGAGCCGCTGAGCCAGACGGAGCTAATAGAGTTTAGCTCTGGGTCACAGGCAGACATTGTGAGCGATCTGCCCTGGCAAGCTCCGCCCTCAGGGTCGCAGAGCTGGAATTGGGTGGGAGCTGGTAACCCAGCGACCAAGTAGCCTAAGGGCGGGGTCTGAGCTGCCTTGCAGCCCTAACCCTCGGGGGCAGAGGGAGACCAGTTTTGACACACAGGGTAAGTGGATGGCCACTTCAGCAGTGATTCCAGCAACAAGCACTTCCCTGAGAAAGCTTCTGCTCAGTAAGTGAACAAGTTCAAAGTGCCTTTTAAGTGGGCTGAAGAGAGATTTAGGGTGTCTACCTGCTGGGGTTCGAGAAACTAGCAGCCTCCAGTCGTATCAGAACTGTGATTAACATCTCATACCCCAGAAGACCACGTGTTGCCCAGACAATATTCAATTCCATATACATACTGCTTTGTTTTTGGTTGCGTGTATGTTTTTTTTTGTTTGTTTGGTTTTTTTTTTTGGTTTGGTTGTTTTTTTTGTTTATTTTGACGTTCTAGATTGTTGTTTTGTTTTTTAAGTTCAACCTTTTCCATACACATCCTTTTTCTTTCTCAATTTTTCTAGTATAATTATAATTTCCCATTGCTGCCTATTTCAATAATCAGAACTTCATTTTTGTTAGTGTTTCTACCACTATTATTTGGTTTTTCCAGCCAATTTTATCCCGTAAAGTTTTCTGTTTGCTTGTTTTGGTTTGATTTATAGCATTTTTGTCTTTCCTCTCTACTTGGTGGAGGTGGGGTACTGTGTCTGATCAGGTTAGCAAAGAGCTGCTGACCTCAAGGGAACCACCCCACTGGGCACCCCCAGAAGGTGTTTTTTTTTTTTAAGGTTGTATCAAAGTACCCTACTGTACACCTATATTGCTCTGTCTCCCTCTTTCTGTGCCTCTCTTCTTTTTGTCAATAT
Organism: Nycticebus coucang; assembly: GCF_027406575.1. Classification (NCBI taxonomy): domain Eukaryota; kingdom Metazoa; phylum Chordata; class Mammalia; order Primates; family Lorisidae; genus Nycticebus; species Nycticebus coucang. Next base: position 58,543,119 of record NC_069788.1, read on the forward strand.
TCCTTTCACCCAACCACTCTCCTTTCTCTATTTTTCTTTTTTTTCATTTTTTTTTTTTTTTCTTATCACTTGGTCCTCATTTCTTTCATCACTTTTTTGCTCTTAAACCTTCTCACCCTTCTGGTCCTGTAACCCTTAGTCCACAGGCACAAGAACTTAAAGAGCAAGAGGAAGTGAAAGGAAAATTAGGGCAAGTAAACAGATAAAAGAAATCACCCATGAGGAAGAATCAGCAGAAAACTCCAGGCAACATGAAGAACCAGTCCAGAACTACCCCGCCAAGGGACCATGAGGTAGCTACTGCAGAGGATTCCACCTATACAGAAATGTTAGGAATGACAGAAAGGGAATTTAGAATACACATGTTGAAAACAATGAAGGAAATGATGGAAACAATGAAGGAAACTGTTAATAAAGTGGAAAATAACCAAAAGGAAATTCAAAAACAGAATCAAATAAGAGATGAACGATATGAAGAATATAAAAAGGATATAGCAGAGCTGAAGGAAATGAAACAGTCAATCAGGGAACTTAAAGATGCAATGGAAAGTATCAGCAACAGGTTAGACCATGCAGAAGAAAGAATTTCAGAGGTAGAAGACAAAGTTTTTGAGATAACTCAGATAGTAAAAGAGGCAGAAAAGAAGAGAGAGAAAGCAGAACGTTCACTGTCAGAATTATGGGACTTTATGAAGCGTTCCAACATACGAGTTATAGGAATTCCAGAAGGGGAAGAAGAATGCCCCAGAGGAATGGAAGCCATACTAGAGAATATTATAAAAGAAAATTTCCCAAATATCACCAAAGATTCTGACACACTGCTTTCAGAGGGATATCGGACCCCAGGTCGCCTCAACTCTAACCGAGCTTCTCCAAGACACATTGTGATGAACCTGTCCAAAGTCAAGACCAAAGAAAAGATTCTGCAAGCTGCCAGGAGTAAGCGCCAGTTAACCTACAGGGGCAAATCCATCAGATTGACCGCAGACTTCTCTAATGAAACTTTCCAAGCAAGAAGACAATGGTCATCTACCTTTAATCTACTTAAACAGAACAATTTTCAGCCCAGAATTCTGTACCCTGCTAAGCTAAGCTTCAAAATTGACGGACAAATCAAATCATTTACGGATATACAAACATTGAGGAAATTCGCCACAACAAGACCAGCTCTACAGGAAATACTTCAACCTGTTCTGCACACTGACCACCACAATGGATCAGCAGCAAAGTAAGAACTCAGAAATTAAAGGACAGAACCTAACCTCCACACTGATGCAAAAGATAAAACTAAGCAATAGACTCTCACAAAATAAGATGAATAGAATACTACCACACTTGTCAATTATCTCAATAAATGTTAATGGCTTGAATTCCCCACTGAAGAGACATAGATTGGTTGACTGGATTAAAAAACACAAGCCATCCATTTGCTGTCTGCAAGAAACACACCTGGCTTCAAAAGACAAATTAAAGCTCCGAGTCAAGGGTTGGAAGACAATTTTTCAGGCAAATGGAATTCAGAAGAAAAGAGGAGTTGCAATCTTATTTTCAGACACATGTGGATTTAAAGCAACTAAAGTCAAAAAAGACAAAGATGGTCACTTTATATTGGTCAAGGGAAAAATACAACAAGAAGACATTTCAATTCTAAATATTTATGCACCCAATTTAAATGCTCCCAGATTCTTGAAGCAGACCTTACTCAGTCTGAGCAATATGATATCTGATAATACCATCATAACAGGGGACTTTAACACTCCTCTTACAGAGCTGGACAGATCCTCTAAACAGAAATTAAACAAGGATATAAGAGACTTAAATGAGACTCTAGAACAACTGTGCTTGATAGACGCATATAGAACACTCCATCCCAAAGATAAAGAATATACATTCTTCTCATCACCCCATGGAACATTCTCCAAAATTGATCATATCCTGGGACACAAAACAAATATCAACAGAATCAAAAGAATTGAAATTTTACCTTGTATCTTCTCAGACCATAAGGCACTAAAGGTGGAACTCAACTCTAACAAAAATGCTCGACCCCACCCAAAGGCATGGAAACTAAACAATCTTCTGTTGAATAACAGATGGGTGGAGAAAGAAATAAAACAGGAAATCATTAACTTCCTTGAGCATAACAACAATGAAGACACAAGCTACCAAAACCTGTGGGATACTGCAAAAGCAGTTTTGAGAGGAAAATTCATCGCTTTAGATGCCTACATTCGAAAAACAGAAAGAGAGCACATCAACAATCTCACAAGAGATCTTATGGAATTGGAAAAAGAAGAACAATCTAAGCCTAAACTCAGTAGAAGAAAAGAAATATCCAAAATCAAATCAGAGATCAATGAAATTGAAAACAAAAGAATCATTCAGAAAATTAATGAAACAAGGAGTTGGTTTTTTGAAAAAATAAATAAAATAGATAAACCATTGGCCAGACTAACCAGGAATAGAAAAGTAAAATCTCTAGTAACCTCAATCAGAAATGATAAAGGGGAAATAACAACTGATCCCACAGAGATACAAGAGATCATCTCTGAATACTACCAGAAACTCTATGCCCAGAAATTTGACAATGTGAAGGAAATGGATCAATATTTGGAATCACACCCTCTCGCTAGACTCAGCCAGGAAGAAATAGAGCTCCTGAACAGACCAATTTCAAGCACTGAGATCAAAGAAACAATAAAAAAGCTTCCAACCAAAAAATGCCCTGGTCCAGATGGCTTCACTCCAGAATTCTATCAAACCTTCAAGGAAGAGCTTATTCCTGTACTGCAGAAATTATTCCAAAAAATTGAGGAAGAAGGAATCTTCCCCAACACATTCTATGAAGCAAACATCACCCTGATACCAAAACCAGGAAAAGACCCAAACAAAAAGGAGAATTTCAGACCAATCTCACTCATGAACATAGACGCAAAAATTCTCAACAAAATCCTAGCCAATAGATTACAGCTTATCATCAAAAAAGTCATTCATCATGATCAAGTAGGCTTCATCCCAGGGATGCAAGGCTGGTTTAACATACGCAAGTCTATAAACGTTATCCACCATATTAACAGAGGCAAAAATAAAGATCACATGATCCTCTCAATAGATGCAGAAAAAGCATTTGATAAAATCCAGCATCCTTTTCTAATTAGAACACTGAAGAGTATAGGCATAGGTGGCACATTTCTAAAACTGATTGAAGCTATCTATGACAAACCCACAGCCAATATTTTACTGAATGGAGTAAAACTGAAAGCTTTTCCTCTTAGAACTGGAACCAGACAAGGTTGTCCTCTGTCACCTTTACTATTCAACATAGTGCTGGAAGTTCTAGCCAATACAATTAGGCAAGACAAGGAAATAAAGGGAATCCAAATGGGAGCAGAGGAGGTCAAACTCTCCCTCTTTGCTGACGACATGATCTTATACTTAGAGAACCCCAAAGACTCAACCACAAGACTCGTAGAAGTCATCAAAAAATACAGTAATGTTTCAGGATATAAAATCAATGTCCACAAGTCAGTAGCCTTTGTGTACACCAATAACAGTCAAGATGAGAAGCTAATTAAGGACACAACTCCCTTCACCATAGTCTCAAAGAAAATGAAATACCTAGGAATATACCTAACGAAGGAGGTGAAGGACCTGTATAAAGAAAACTATGAAATCCTCAGAAAGGAAATAGCAGAGGATATTAACAAATGGAAGAACATACCATGCTCATGGATGGGAAGAATCAACATTGTTAAAATGTCCATACTTCCCAAAGCAATCTACCTATTCAATGCCATTCCTATCAAAATACCAACATCATACTTTCAAGATTTGGAAAAAATGATTCTGCGTTTTGTATGGAACTGGAAAAAACCCCGTATAGCTAAGGCAGTTCTCTGTAATAAAAATAAAGCTGGGGGCATCAGCATACCAGATTTTAGTCTATACTACAAAGCCATAGTGGTCAAGACAGCATGGTACTGGCACAAAAACAGAGACATAGACACTTGGAATCGAATGGAAAACCAAGAAATGAAACTAACATCTTACAACCACCTAATCTTTGATAAACCTAACAAGAACATACCTTGGGGGAAAGACTCCCTATTCAATAAATGGTGTTGGGAGAACTGGATGTCTACATGTAAAAGACTGAAACTGGACCCACACCTTTCCCCACTCACAAAAATTGATTCAAGATGGATAAAGGACTTAAACTTAAGGCATGAAACAATAAAAATCCTCCAAGAAAGCATAGGAAAAACACTGGAAGATATTGGCCTGGGGAAAGACTTCATGAAGAAGACTGCCATGGCAATTGCAACAACAACAAAAATAAACAAATGGGACTTCATTAAACTGAAAAGCTTCTGTACAGCTAAGGAGACAATAACCAAAGCAAAGAGACAACCTACACAATGGGAAAGGATATTTGCATATTTTCAATCAGACAAAAGCTTGATAACTAGGATCTATAGAGAACTCAAATTAATCCACATGAAAAAAGCCAACAATCCCTTATATCAATGGGCAAGAGACATGAATAGAACTTTCTCTAAAGACGACAGACGAATGGCTAACAAACACATGAAAAAATGTTCATCATCTCTATATATTAGAGAAATGCAAATCAAAACAACCCTGAGATATCATCTAACCCCAGTGAGAATGGCCCACATCACAAAATCTCAAAACTGCAGATGCTGGCGTGGATGTGGAGAGAAGGGAACACTTTTACACTGCTGGTGGGACTGCAAACTAGTACAACCTTTCTGGAAGGAAGTATGGAGAATCCTCAAAGCACTCAAGCTAGACCTCCCATTTGATCCTGCAATCCCATTACTGGGCATCTACCCAGAAGGAAAGAAATCCTTTTATCATAAGGACACTTGTACTAGACTGTTTATTGCAGCTCAATTTACAGTCGCCAAAATGTGGAAACAGCCTAAATGCCCACCAACCCAGGAATGGATTAACAAGCTGTGGTATATGTATACCATGGAATACTATTCAGCCATTAAAAAAAATGGAGACTTTACATCCTTCGTATTAACCTGGATGGACGTGGAAGATATTATTCTTAGTAAAGCATCACAAGAATGGAGAAGCATGAATCCTATGTACTCAATTTTGATATGAGGACAATTAATGACAATTATGGTTATGGGGGGGAAACAGAAAGAGGGAAGGAGGGAGGTGGGTGGGGCCTTGGTGTGTGTCACACTTTATGGGGGCAAGACATGATTGCAAGAGGGACTTTACCTAACAATTGCAATCAGTGTAACCTGGCTTATTGTACCCTCAATGAATCCCCAACAATAAAAAAAATAAATAAATAAAATAAATAAAAAAAAAAAAAAAAAAAAGAAAAAAAAAAAAGAACTCAAAAAAAAAAAAAAAAAAAAAGATCTCACTATGTTGCCCTAGGTAGAGTGCTGTGGCATCACAGCTCACAGCAACCTCAAACTCTTGGGCTTAAGTGATTCGGTTGCCACAGCCTCCCAAGTAGCTGGGACTACAGGTGCCTGCCACAATGCCTGGCTATTTTTTTGTTGTTGTTGCAGTTGTCATTGGTGTTTAGCTGGCCTGGGCCAGGCTTGAACCCGCCAGCCTGGGTGTATGTGGCTGGCGCCCTACCCGCTGAGCCACGGACGCCCCCTTGGTCTGTTCTTTTGGACAGCTTTTCTCCCTTGGTGTGGTATAACAGCCTGGATCATCCCCTGCTTGTGTGATACACAGGAATGGGTAGCTTTCTATCAGAGCAAACTCTCACCCTTGCAGCTCATTTAATTCACCCTTTTTTGCTGCCTCTTCTGGCCACAGTGTTAAGAATTCAAAGTTTAAGATTGTAGGGTGGGCTCTACAATTTATTTTAGGAAGAAGACTTTTCCTTTATTTATTCTTTCACGCATTTATTGAGCCACTATTGGCTGGAATCAATCTAGAGACGGAAATGTCAATGTTGTTGGCCCAAGATAACAATATAGCAGGAAAGGCAAATATTTAAAGAGTTTAAAAAATATGTGGTGAAAATCAAAACCTATTTTCACCAACTATGATCTATGAACTAAACATCTAAACATTTTTTTCCAGGTAAAGTATAAAGTTATATTTTACATCTTCTGTGGATTGTTAGATACTTCTTCTGGAGTATCTATTTAGAGGTCAACAGCTCTGGCCAGTCAGGCACTAAGCACCAGGTTGTGCTGTCCATGCAATGTTACCTGCTGCAATCTTGTAATCAATTACAATGCTAACTTCATTCCAAGAAGCCCCTACTTAGTCACCTCTGAGCCAAAATGTGAATCTTTCCCTTTGTGTTTACTCCCTATCTGAACTTCCCTGGCCCTAGCTACTAGGGATCCCTGATCTCTGTTGAGATCAGTTTCGACTGAGAGAAAGTGGATGCTATCATAAACTGTACACTGGTGGGGCCTATGTCCCGTCCTGCCCACCACACACGTCTAGTGCATCTGCTGGTCGTCATGACAGATGCCTCACGTTTACTGCACACACAGCAAGACTGCCATAGCTCTTAACATAGTTGACTTTTTTTTTTTTTTTACAGAGAATCACTTGCTTTTTCAAGTGTTGAGTCAAAGTGTTAAGTAAAAGTTGATATGCCTGGAACTTATTTTTATAAGTAGCAGATCATAATCATCTCACACTGTCTAAAGCACCAAACTTAATATATAAATCACATACCCTTATTACAAATATCTAGCTAGGAAAATGCAAATAACAAGATGAAAATTGTTAAATGTCTTCATTATATATTTATAATTACAGTCAGATATTAACTCTGCTTTCAGAATTTATAAAATACATTGTTGATATCAAGGAGGCTGTTCAATAAAAACCTCAACTAGTCCTAAAATCAAATCAACAGAAACAATCTTTTAAATGTTTAGATATCCATTAGCATTTATGCATAAAATTTCAGCAACTGTACATGCTTTTAGCTATTTGGAATGTTATTTTTCTGCATAAACATACTGCAAAAAACATATCTGATTAAAAAGTGACTTGTTTCCATACTTTACAAGTGACTTTCCCACAACACTTAGCAGATTCCATGTCTATACCTGTGGGTCTAAGGTAACTATTTTACTTCTCAAATAGGAGTCAAGGATCCTAATTATACACTTTTTCATTTATGTGGTTGCGCCCCTGTCGACATTCTTTGCTTATATGTATTGTAGCATTTGTCATCAGGTACCACAGTTACTTGGACACATGTACATTTTTCTAGTTTGAGACTTAGCTACTTAAGGGTAAGCACCCTCATTCATGAAAAGTAGAAGAATAAAAAAACCAGGGATCACAGAATTCGTTCCTTCTTTGTTCACAGAGATCACCATTTTGTCAACCTAAGTAATAGATAAGGAGCAAGACTCTGTAAAAGAAAATCATTTATTTTGAAATAAGCACTGTAATAGGAATGTAGGTGCCATGGTGCATTACACACAGATCAAGTGGAAGAATACCAAACTCTCTGTCCCCTAGATTCTATCTCACTGCCAAGTATCTTTAGATAAAGGGATGAAACTGAAAACTCTTCTCCAAACTTGAGGCACAACCCTTACTCCTATGGCTAAAAGTGGTTTGAAAGCCTGTAACACTGACTGTTGGATGTAAAATTAACACATGTGATGACAGCAGTTCTGCACTGGACGAAGGTCCAAAATGGGGGAACACTGGCAAATGTATGTGTTGGGAAACTAAAGAAACCACAATGAAGAAACAAAGAACCATGACAAGGTAGCAAGTATTGGCAAACGTGGGCAACATTAATTAATTAATGATGAGGAAGTAAAAACAACGTGATGATTTCCCAAAGAAGGGGATTTTAAAGTCTCAATTCGTTCTTGGTAATGTGGGACTACAAATAACGTGAAAGTGGTTTTAAATAAAGCTCATGCAATGATACTGAGGCTGCCACATCGTCTGTAGTGGTTAGTGTCTGTGTCAGCATGCAAATAGGGTGCTTTTCCTTACCTCCAGATGCTCTAAAATATAGGGCGGATTTGTCATGCCAACCCTCAGCATTGCTCCCTCGGGAATCACTTCAACCAATTTCCACAGGAGTGTGGGGAGATTGGTGCCAATATCTCTGCCATAAGCCCCTGTGTCTTCACTGGTCAACCATATCTCACAGACACCCTCTGTGAATCAAAGGAGATAATTAACAAATCTGTTGCAGAGCTGTCTCCTTCATCATACAGCTGCTCATGCTTTTTAATGCAGTCTTTCTCAACCCTATTATTCAGGCAGTCTGGGTATTCAACTGCAGAGAAAAAGCAGCTTATCCCATGGTGGCAGTGGGGTTATTAAGTTCATTTTATGGATACCAGAGAGTTACAACAATGCTGTAAATTATCAGTGCATCCTATGAAGTGATTAACATTCACAGCCAATCAGTTCAACTGCGCTTCCTCCAAAGCACTTTGATCAAGACTAAAGCTCCATTCCCACCTCAGAGAATACCTACTTTATTGAACACTATAAGCCCTGGAAGGAACCGAAACAGTCCCTCCACAGATTACAGACTACCAGCAGTTAACTCACTAATCAGCGTGTTGCCAACCCAAGGAAAAATGTCAAGTATAGTTAAGGTTTAACTCACATATTATTAATATTAATTATAAGGTACCCATTTTTCCTGTGGTAACTATTCTATCTTCTTTATCCCATTAAAAACAGTGCATTTTATTGCTGCATTCTAAAAAGTTGGTTGCTGCACCAACTGTTTGCATTGGAAAACCTGTTTACTGATAGCCTGCATCCTATTTTTCGTAACTCAGACTTTAGGAAAACATATATATATATATCTGTTGTTATTGTGCTATAAAGAATCCTGACTTCAAGTACTATACTCTGCAATAATATCCCTTCGAACATAGAGAGGAAATACTTTTGGATCACCTGTGTAACCTAAAATGAATTAAAACAGAGTTAACAAGAATCATCCAGGTTTTCAAGGCTGGCACTTTTCTGAACCCATATTCAAATAAAAGATTAGCTATTTTAAAAGACCAAATGCTTCACAAGGCTAAAACAAATGATGAAATGAGCCTGTGAAATTTGTTTATGCTCAAGTGATTTGTTGCTTCTAACTTCCACACGTCCACAGGCACACGAACTTTAGCCTGACCCAAACTGTAAGTTTCTAGAAAACATCTTAACATTATACTTTTAAATTGCCTTGAGATGAAATTTAATTGTCTTAAATTTTAAGAGTTTAAAAAACACATATAAATATTCCTAGCCCAGAGAGACAACAAATAGAATACACGGCTTTTAGGTGAATGTGGACTTAAAACTTACAGAATAAAAAAGCAAAAATAAAGACTTTTCACTCCCTTTAGTTTGTTCCACGGAGGTGGAAAAATAAACAACGTAAAGCTAAGATCTTGAATCACTGTTCTTTGCTTTAGAATGAAAGATGTATTTATTTTATCAAAAATCTATCTAACCCACATAAAAACATTTTCAATATCCCCACCTATCTTTCTTAGACTTGCACATTCTCACCCACACCCGTACATGAAAAGTACAAAAATAAAAATAAAATTTTAGTTTCTCCAGTTTAAACAATCAGTAACTTAGCACTGAGAACAGAAAATATCAAAAAGGAGCTCCATTAAAAAAAAAATTGGAGATGTTATTTTAAATCAGTAGTTTTATGAATATATGGGTTTTCTTAGTCTAAATTAAATATCTAGTCCCAGAAATAATAAACCTTTGCTCAGCTTTAGTCATTTAATAAAACGCTTTATCCTCTAAAGACACCATCTGGCATGCCCACAGGCTATCTTTCTAGTCTTATAATTTTATAAATATTCTCTGTATGTGGAATATTTTCCTATTTGAAAAATGAATTGCAATTAGTGGTCTCATCTTTAATATTATCATATATATGCCGTCAGACAGGACTCATACAACCTATTTAAAAAAAAAATCTTATCACAAAATCCACTCCAGGAAAAGAGATGGCTAAGTAACAACATAAACAGATTTTAAAACATTCTGAAAGAGGTTAGAAAAACAGGACATTATCCATGATTTTCCAGTTACTGGCATTTGAGCAACACAATATGAATATTTTAAAATGAACAGAATAATTTTAATTTATAATTTTTCCATCCAAATGGTTCCATGTTATGCCTTATGTAGAGAAAGCGAGTTCCTGGAACAGTGCCTTGCTGTTGCGAGATGAATATAGAAGGGGAAAAAATCACTATGAATAGGAATGGAAATAACATCCAAGCAGAAAACAGCAGCCAGCTCTTAAAGCTGCATAGGTGGGGACCAATAGCCCCCTGGTGGGCTGAAACTTCAAATTAAATCACATAAAGAGGAAGCAGCTGTAACACTAAATCAGCAACAACAGGAATAATGGTCTTGATGTCTCCAAGATCAAGGCTGCTAAAATACTCTTTATAACAGCAACCTGGTTTAAAACACAAAGGCATGAGAGAGCACGTGCAAATGTGAAACCCGGGACTTGAGGAAAATTGTGTCTTGCCAATTCAATCCAAAAATTTGTCAAAGATGATCATGCTCTTCATCAGTGTGAGAAAGTTCAGACTTTGCAAGGCTGTATTTCAAGCATTAATTCTAATGAGATCTGATCCCTCAATAGGGCTGTAGGAGTCATTTCATACTAAAAGTAAAGCTAAATGTGGAATCCATATGCCTGACATCCTTCTTCCTGAGAAGCCTCCTGATGACTCACAGCACAAGCCATTCCTGCCAGGCCATGCTTGCATCCAAACTCACAGGAGAACCCGAGGGCTACAGTAACCTCATGGAAACACACTGGGAAACTAACACTTGCCTATACAGCTTCATTCCTTCAGGACTTCAGTCATGAGCAATATTTCTTTGCAAATTCATTTCTGTATTCATCCACACATTTATTAGGCCCTTACCCTTCATATGCCCAGCAGCTTTTCCAGTTCATGACAGATACGGGTTCATTAACTCTGTGATCTCAGATTGGCTATCAGCCAGGAGCTGGCAAGGGGACATCCAGAGAAATACAAGTCCATCCCTATTGGTGGTGGTGGTGGTAGAGAGGGATGGTCTTAAGAGATCACAGCCTTAGAAACCAAATGAAAGGCCAGCTGGGCTGGGTTGAAATAGATACAATGTCAGCCGCAACCAGATAGCTCTAGTCTACACCATAACTTGGACTTTGATTAATACATGTCAGAAAAATAAACAGATGAAAATGAAAAAGAGAAGCAAGCAGGAAGAACTAAGATAAGAGAAGTGACTTCCCATTAAAAACTCCCATGCCTGTGAAAATAAATACACGCAAAAAGAGAAAGTGGTGGGTAGGAAAGTAGGAGGCAGAAATTAGCTTGTTTTTTTTTTCTTAAAGCATCGAAGGAGAAATTTTACTTTTTCTAAAAGTGGTTCATCTACCTGACTTTTGTACATTTTCCTAAAATTGTTTAGTTTACGTGACTTTTTAAATGAACATTAGGTTCATCGGATCACCTATCATCCTTTTGAAGTGTTAATTTTGCTAAAAGGAAAAGCAAATACTAGGAAGAACAAAATGTACTGTACAGGAACAAAATCCTTTAAAAAGTTTAGTTATTAGAATCCATTATCATATTATCTAAGCAATTACAGATCAGCTTGTAGGTAAAACAAAAAGCTATTTTTCCCTGAATAGAGAGCAACCTCCATAGCTGAATTCCAATCTCTGCTCCATAGTAATGTGAGATGACAGAGGATGGAAAAAGTAGAAGATATTAGAAGTGAATAAAAGAAACATAAGTCTTATAACATAGAAAATCCTGTTTGAAAAATCAAACTTTGTCAAAACTAAATTTCAAAAGATTGTGCCTCCCTATACTTTCCTTATGTATGAACCTCAGCGTAATGAATTTAAAGTATAGATTAAGACTGAACTCATCTGGTGAGAGAAGTGGTGTTTCTCTGGTAGCTCTTTTATCATTGAAGAAAATTTCTACCATTGTAAGTTGTTAAACTGATCCTACTAAGAGTAGTATCTAAAACTATGGATTACAAACACATAAAAGCTGTAAACAATTATTTGGGGGATTAATATTTAAAGGGCATTATATAGCAGAGAAATTACATCAACTACACATAGCATAAAAAAAATCTTAAAATCTGCAAAATCTATCTTCCACTTGTCAGTGTGCACTTCTCTGCTTCTCCCCAGCTTTTGTTCTTCATTGCTATCCTTTGTCTTTTCCCTTCTACTTTCAATTCTATCCAATTCTTTCTCCACCAATCACTCCAGCCTTTATTCTCCCACTAAGGAATATAAATGAGAGAGAATTATTTGTAATACTTATTTACTATTCATTAAATTATCTGTTTTTAGTTTCTGGTACTTTCTTCTTCTTCTTCTTCTTTCTTTTTCCCCCCAGTTTTTGGCCAGGGCTGGATTTGAACCCACTACCTCCAGTATATGGGGCCGGGACCCTACTCCTTTGAGTCACAGGCGCTGCCCATCTGGTACTTTCTTTTAAGAGTTACAGTGCATTATTACCTAGATTCTTCTGGGTTCCTTCTTCTAAAAAATATCTTAGGAAACTCAGAAATTAATATGACCCTTTGCTTAAACATTAGAAACGTCACAGAAGTTTCTTCAAAGGGGCTGTTTGTAAGTATTCCCCCTTATGTATGGGGGACATGTTCCAAGGCCCCACTGGATGCCTGAAACTGGCAGTAGAACTAACTCCTACCCTAAATGCACAGTTGTTTTTTTTTAATTTTTATTTTTTTCTAATGCACAGTTTTTGATCTGACTGCTGAGACAGTGTACTAAGTGACCAACAGGTGGGAATAGCACATAGAGTATAGATATGATAGACAATGGGATGATTCATGTCCCAGGCAGGACACAAGAAAACAACGTGAGACTTCATCACACTACGCAAAACAGTGTGCAATTTAAAACCTATTAATTTTATTTCCTGAAATTTCCATTTAGTATTTTTTAATTTAGGCAACTGAATTGCTGAAAGTGAAACTGCAGATAAGAGAGGACTATTCATTTAACTAAGAGATAACATAACTCTTAGTTCTTTCTAATGACATTAATGAATAGGTTTTATGTTTTGTTCTTAGATAAAGAAGGACAAACAATTTTATTGAAGATAGCATCAGCTGGGTAGGGTGGCTCACGCATGCAAACTGTAATCCCAGCACTTAGGAGGTCAAGGTGGGAAGATTCCCTTGATGCCTGAACAATATAGTAAGACCCTGTCTCTACAAAAAATAAAAAATTTAGTAGGGCATGGTGATGCACACCTATAGTCCCAGTTACTCATCGTGTGGCAAAATGATCACTTGAAATGGGGAGTTGGAGATTGCAGTAAGCTATGATTATGCCACTACACTCTAGGCTGAGCGACAAAGGCCTCTCACTAGATTAACCAGAAACAGGAAAGAAAGAATCCTAATGATCACAACCAGAAATAAAAAAAGGAGGAATCACACCTGGTACCACAGAAATACAAAAGACAGTACAACCTCCATAGGTGACCACCTCCTTACGTGGATTTAATTTTCATAGACTGGACACACACCACACGTACGTAATAGTACAGCAGGCCTAGTTCCCTATGTTGACCACCTCCATATGTTGACCAGTTTGTTATAGTCCTTTGGGTGGTCAATTTACAGATGTCTACTGTATCATCTCTGAAAACTATAAAAATTTCTATGCACAAACCTGGAAAGATAGAGGGAATGGACAAATTCTTGGAAACACACAATCTTCCTAGGCTCGATCAGGAAGAAACAGAATTTCTAAACAGACCAAGTGGTGAAACTGAAATAGTAATAAAAAACCTCCCAACCCACAAAAGTCCTGCATCAGATGGTTTCACACCTGAATTTCACCAGACCTACAAAGAAGAACTGGTACCTATATTGCATAAATGTTATTTCATAACATTGAGAAGGAAGAAATCCTCCTCAACTAGTTCTACCAAGTCAGTATCACCTTGATACCAAAACAAGGAAAGGACACAACAAAAAAAGACAACCACTGATCAATATCCCTTACAAGTATAAATGCAAAAATTCTCAATAAAATCCTAGCAAATTTGATTCAGCTGCACATCAAAAAGAAAAAAATTCTCCATAATCGATTAAATGGACTTCATCCCAGAGAAGCCAGGATAGTTCAACATATGCAAATCTATAAATATAGAAGCAAAAACAAAGACCATAGGATTCTCTCAATAGATACAGAAAAAGCTTTTGACAAAAAATGTAGCACCTTTTATAAGGAGAACTCTCAACAAAATAGGCATAGATAGAACTTATCTCAATATTGTAAAGGCCATCTAACAAACTCACACCCAACATCATAGTGAACAGGAAAAAACTGAAAGCATTCTCTCTTATAACTGGATCCACACAGGTTGCTCACTGTCACCACTTCTGTTCAACATATAGCCAGAGCATTCAGGCAAGGGAAGGAAATCCCAGGTATCCAAATAGGGAAAGAAGAAGTCAAAATTTTCACTCTTTTCAATGATATGATTTTATATAGAGAAAACTCCAGAGATTCTGTCAAGAGACTACTGGAATTGATAAATTCAGCAAAGTCTCAAGTAACAAAATGAATGTACACAAATCAACTGCATTCTTATACACTAACAATAGTCAAGCTGAGAATCAAATTAAAGACTAAATAACTTCCACAACAGCAACAAAGGAAATAAAATGCCTAGAAATATATTTAACCAAGGATGTGAATCACAAAACACTGAGGAAGGAAATCACAGAAGATATAAACAAATGGAAAAAAACATATCATGCTTATAGACTGGTAGAATCAGCATCGTTACAATGTCCATCATACTCAAAGAGATTTACAGATTCAGTGCAATCTCCATTAAAATACCACTGTCACATTTATGGGTCTAGAAAAAATAATCTTATACTACATATGGAACCAGTTACGACCCTGAATAGCCAAAGCAAACTTAATCAAAAAGAACAAATTGGGAGGCATCACTTTACCAGACTTCAAGTTATACTATAAGGCTATAGTACCCAAAACAGCAGGGCACTGGCATAAGAACAGAGACACAGACCAATGGATCAGAACAGGGAACCCAGATATAAAACCATCCTCATATTGTCATTTGATCTCTTTGACAAAGCAGACAAAAACATACAATGGGGAAAAGAATCTCTATTCAATAAATGGTACTGGAAAAAATTGGATAGCCACATGTAGAAGACTGAAATAGGACCCATGCCTCTCACCAATATGAGATAACATAAAATTAATTCATGATGGATAACAGACTTAAGCCTAAGGCACGAAACTATAAGAATTCTAGAAGAAGAGGTTGAAAAAACTTATATCAATAGCGTAGGCAAAGAATTTACAGAGAAGACCCCAAAAGGGCAATGATAGCTAACAATAAAAATAATAAATGGGACCTCATTAAATTAAAAAGCTTCTGCACAGCTAAGGAAACAATCAATAGAGCAAACAGACAACCTATAGAATGGGAGAAAATATTTGCATGCTTTATATCCAATAAAGGGCTGATAACCAGAATCTACAAAGAACCATGCAAATCAGCAAGACATCATCAAACCCAACAAATAGATCAGTTACTCATAAAACAAAGTTTAAAACTCTTTTTGTTGACTTAGGAACAGAGTTATTGAGAAAAAGATGGTATTTTTAGACCATATTGACACTTGTGATTATACTGATCACTGAAAAAAACTATTGGCATAAATTGATCATGCTATTGCTAAATAAAAACAACCTGCTTGTTTTTTAAAACATTATAATCAGAAAAGAATATTGTTTAATTCTATATGTCTGCAAGAATTTGGAAGTAATGGAAAGTGAAAAACAAGCTAAATACCATGAAAAATACTCTTAGTGAAAAACAAGGTGTCTAGACTCCCCAGTGTCGTAAACATGCAGTGAGCCTCAATGAGGCAGATTAAGTTTATCTTCTTAATACCACAGTGTGTTACGTCCCATATATGGGCTTTTTAATACCCCTAGAGAGAACGCAGACAACAGTGTGTATGAACAGACACTTTGGTGTTTCAGCATGATGTAGAGAGAGACATTGTTATTTTATCCTTAGAAATTATAATAGGCTCAATTCTCAGCAGTCCAAATATTATGAATATAAAAAGAAGTAGACAGGGGGAGGCAGAAAATTATTAGACACCTACAACGCAGTGCCTTATTCTCAAAAAAAAAAAAAATAGGGTCAGTTGATCATAGTGATAGAAATTTAATAGATTTCACGACTCGTGTAATAGAGCTCCAGGATAGTTTAGAGAGCAAAAAAAACCTAAAGCACCTAAGGACCTGTCATTATTTAGGCCACTAAACTCAACTACAGAATGAAGAACAAATATAACTTAAATCTTTAAAAGACACAGTATTTTTATGACTAATGTTTTATGGTCTTAAAGGTCTTTCTCTGAAGTGACCTCTACCCAAGGTACAGCTAAATAGAACTGAAATTTTGGACTGGGTGCAGTGGCTCACGCCTGTAGTCCTAGCACACTGGGAGGCCAAGGCGGGTGGATTCCCTGAGCTCACAGGTTTGAGATCAGCCTGAACAAGTGTGAGACCCCATCTCTAAAAAATAGCCAGGTATTGGGGCAGGCACCTGTAGTCCCAACTACTCGGAAGGCTGAGACAAGAGAATAGCTAGAGCCTAAGAGTTGGAGGTTGCTGTGAGCTGTGGCACCACAGCACTCTACTGAGGGCAACAAAGTGAGACTCTGTCTCACAAAAAAAAAAAAAGGGACTGAAATTCTGAGGTTATAATCAATAAAGTCTGACTTTAAATATAAAACTTATAAATTAATATTTCAAATACAAATAGTCCCCAAGGTACAATGGTTCAACTAAGGATTTTTCAGCTTTCTGAGTAAATATATGACCCCTCTGTTTTTCATTTTCAATATACTCAGTAGGCTAATGTAAGTGTTCCGACCACATTTAAGGTAAGCGTGGCTCAGCTATAATGTTTGGTGGGAGTATTAAATGCATTTTCACCTTAATTGTTTTCAACTTATGATGGGTCGAGATGTGGCCCCATTGTATGTCAAGGACTATATGCATTTAAACAGTAAATACAGTTTTCTATTTTCTATGTTACTATTATATGTTCAGTTTGAAGGTATAGCAGTTATATAGATTCTTATATATGGCAGTTATATAGATCCTAATACAAATAAAACATCATTCATTCATTGCTTCTTCAAGTAACTGCTGGCTACCGGTTCTGTGCAGAATTGCTCTAACTCTTAAGAGATCAGGTCTCCGCCCTCTTATTCAAGTGAAAGTGACAAACTAAATGATAAATAACATACTTATTTATCTCATTAGTAAAAATAAATGATACATTTATCTCTTAAGAAATATGAGCAAAAATAAGTGCTAATAAAATTTCTAAAAGTAAGATAAAAGGTACAAGCAATTAAATTACGGGGAAAGGACACTGGTAGTTTTGGCAGAGAACAGCTGAGGAAGATTTACAGTGACACAAAGCCTGAGAATTCAGGTAGTAATCATGCAGATTAGCTTTCTGCAGAAAGAACACTTGAAAAGGGGGAATGTAAATGCAAAGGCAAGACCTGAGAATGCCTACTGTTCCCAAAGAACCCCCAAGAGGTCCCTGTAGTTGGAATGAAGTGGGAGAGGGGTTTGTGGGGAAAATACTTGCAAATGGAAGCCAGTATGGATGGAAGTTGTTATAAGAGGCTCAAACTCATAGGATAAGGGTAAAACAGAAAAATGACATGTTGATAAGCTACGCACTACCATCTGTAAGGAATATGCAATATCACTGCGGGTGAATGTGCCTTTTCTGAAATGCTTGGGGCCAGAAGTGTTACAGATTTGGGTTTATTTTCAAATTTGAGAATATTTCCAATACACTATTGGTTAAGCATCCATAGTCTGAAAAATCTGCAATCCAAAACGCTCCAATGACCATTTCCTTTGAGTGTCATGTTAGTGCTCAAAAAGTTTTAGATTTAGAGCTTTTGGGATTTTGGATTTTCAGATTAGGGTTACACAACCTATACTGTTATTGGCTACTGACCAAAAAGTAGGGTAGTTAAAATAGTCTTATGTGCCTTTTTCAGGTTGGATGCGGCAGAGATCAGATGACAGTTACATTTTCTGGTGAATTACAAGTGAAAAGGAGGATGCATATATGTGTGGGTACATGGTGTCTAAATGCTCAAGTAAAGTGCAACTCTGGGAGTAAGAAATATTTAAAAGTTTGGAAGTTTTCTGAAGCAGCCTTGAGGAGGAGAAGAATAATCAGAATAGGACAGTCTGACAGACACCCCAATTATCAAGAATTCAACTACCTCTTTGATTTAAAATGTCTAAGAACAAAGCACTACAAACACTTGCAGGTAGAATTAATAAAAAGTAATTTGAGTATCCATTGTAAAAAAAACATATACCAATAACTAATTCTATAACTTGATCAAAGGTATGCTAATCTAAGTTATTTATCTAACAACCTATCTGCTTCTGTAGAGAAGTAGCATTTAATACAAATTGTTGACTCTGACAATTGACAACACAAAAATTTAATTAAAAGAAAATATTGTGAGGACTTCTGCTTCTACCTGGAAATATTACGTGCTACAGAAATTACCTTAATGTTTCAAACAACTAAAAAAACTGACAAAATATATGACACGATAAATCATCTGGCCAGGAACAACAGGCAGTGCAGGACTATGATTCTTGAGAGAAGAGATGAGGGAGCCCCATGATTTCCCATCTTACTGTGTGGAGGCATTTTCCAGGCCATAGTACAGAGAGGCAGGAATCAAACAGAACTTGTTCTTTACTTTATCAAAGAGACAAAGATTGGAGTTCAGAGGTTACAACGCACAGGGTTAAAGATGATAGAGGAGAGACCTGCATGTACAAAGATGAAGCTCCAAACATCAGAAGCAGGCTCCCCTAAAGTCTTGGGCCAAGCACTGACCCAGGTGTACATGAGAAAAAACTGAATTGCAAGGCTGGGGGAAGAAACATGGGGAAATATTAGGCCAAACAAATCCCAGAAGGCACGTTGAACCAAGAACATGTTACTATGAGCAAAAAGACAGACCTTGGGAGCTATGAGTTGTTTCCCAGAGCTTCTTAGAAGTGTACTTCCTCAGTGGTAGAGAGAAATTGTTAAACTAAAAGCTACACTGGTGGGCGCAGTGGCTCATCCCAGCACTTGAGGAGGTTGAGATGGGAAGATCACTTCAGCCCAGGAGTTCAAGGTTACAGTGAGCTAGCTATGAATATACCACTGCACTCCAGCTAGGGTGATCGAGCAACACCTTGTCTCAAACAAAATAAAAACTTAAAAACACTTAAAAAAATTAATTTCAGGCTCAGCACCTGTAGCTCACTGGTTAGGGAGCCAGCCACATACACGAGGGCTAAAGGGTTAGAACCTGGCCCAAGCATGCTAAACAACAATGACAACTACAATAAAAAAAATAGCTGGGCGCTATGGCGGGTGCCTATAGTCCCAGATACTTGGGAGGCTGAGGCACAAGGCTGAATCACTTAAGCACAAGAGTTGGAGATTGCTGTGAACTGTGATGCCACAGCACTCTACCAAGGGCAACATAGTAAGACTCTGTCTCAAAGAAAAAGAAATTAATTTCAAATAACTTAATGACAAAACAAAGTAAAAAAATGTTTAAAGAAACAAAACAAAATCCAAGGTTTAACAATGTAAAATTCAAAATGTCTGCATTCAAAGAAAAATTAACAGGCTTGTAGACAAGGAAGAAAATATTGACTCTGGGCCTGGCACAAGGGCTCATTCCTATAATCTTAGCACTTTGGGAAGCCAAGGTGAAAGGATTTCTTGAGCCCAGGAGTTTGCCTCTGCGTCGAGCTGTGATCACACAGCTACACTCCAGCCTATGTAACAGAATAGAACCCCATCTCTTTAAAAAACAAAACAAAACTGCCTCACAAAGAGAAAAAAATGATCATTTCCATCATCAAAAATTCAACTTTTCCTTTTTTTTTTTTTTTTGAGCAGAGTTTTACTCTGTTGTCCTGGGGTTGAGTGCCATGAAGTCATCAAAGCTCACAGCAACCTCAAATTATTCCTTGGTTTCAGCAATCCTCTTGCCTCAGCCTCCCAAGAACCTGGGTCTAGAGGTGGCTACCACGATGCTTGGTTTGTTTTCTATTTTTAGTAGAGACAAGGTCTCACTCTGGCTCAGGCTGGACTCAAACTCCTGAGCTCAAGTGATCCTTCCACCTTGGCCTCCCAGAGTGCTAGGATTATAGGAGTGAGCCACATCGCCCAGCCCCCAAATTCAACTTTTCAAAAATAACATAAAATATCACTGTTGGGGACTGAAGAAAAAAAGCAAACCAACTCTATTGCCCTCCCCTTTTCCTTGTCCCAATTAGCCAAAGCAGGGCTAATTTGTACCTAGCTATATGATGTAAGACTATAATAATCCCATTGTCAAGAGCAAATTAAGGCTGCTGCTTCTCTCTCTCTTTATGGAGTTTCACCATAATTTATTAACAACAGATCCCATTAGAGTGGCTATTTAGGGCACTGTGCTTAACACAGTGCATTACATCAGTCAATGTATTTGAATATTAAATGCATAGATAATTTTTAAAAATAAGTATTATCTGAGCCAGGTGTTGTGGCTCACACCTGTAATCCTACCTAGCACTCTGGGAGGCTGAGGTGGGTGGATTGCTTGAGCTCAGGAGTTTGAGACCAGCCTTAGCAAGAGTGAGATCCTGTCTCTACTAAAAATAGAGAAATTAGCCAAGCATTGTATCAGGTATCTATAGTACCAGCTACTAGGGAGGCTGAGGCAGGGGGATTGCTTGAACCCAGGAGTTTGAGGTTGCTGTGAGCTGTGTGACACCACGGCACTCTACGGAGGGCAATAAAGTGAGACTCTGTCTCTACAAAATAAATAAATAAATGAATAAATAAATAATTTTAGAAAGGCAAAAGAAAAACTCTTTATTATAAGTACATTTGCACTAGACTGTTTATTGCAACTCAACTTACAATTTCCAAAATACAGAAACAACCTAAATGCCCAGCAGGAATAGATTAATAAGCTGTGGTATATGTATACCATGGAATACTAGTCAGCCCTTAAAAAAGAAGGAGACTTTACATCTTTGGTATTAACCTGGATTGACTTGGAACACATTCTCCTTAGTAAAGTATCACAAGAATGAAGAAGCAAGAATCCAATGTACTCAATTCTAATATGAAGCCAGTAGACGATCTAATACACACTCCAATAAGAGAAACACTGAAATCAATTCAAGGTGGGGGGCAGGGGAACGAGTGAACGAGGAGAGGGGAAGGGAATGGGGGGGCGGGACATAATCATAAGAGGGACTTTACCTAACAAATGCAATCAGTGTAACCTAATTCTTTGAGCCCTCAATGAATCCCAAATAATTAAAAAAAAAAAAAAAAAGCTGAAAGACTTTTATCCACTTCGTTTAACATACACAGATTGTGAAAATCAGAAAAGCTAAGAGACTTGCCCAAAATGATATAACAGGCAGGAATATAGCAGGCATTAGAATTAATCTCTCATTTTTCAATAAAGAATTCCAACAAAATTATTTTTATGCCAATTCAGTGACTCAAAGAGAATACCTATAAAACATTGATTATAGTTACGGCAACATCTGAATACCAACTAAAACCTCAAAATGAAGTGTCAGTAGCATTAGACGTAAGGAAGATCTGCAGAAAGCCAAAGCAGTATGCAAATAGCATGAGGTGCATTAAGAGAAATAAACCTGCGTCTCCAATATAACCACGAGCCACACATGGCTACCGGGCACTTGAGATGCATTTAGTCCTAACCAAGATGAGAGCGAAGTGCAAAGGTACACATCAGATTTCAAAGACTTATTATGCAAAAAAGAATGTAAAGTATCTCATTAAGATTTTTTTTGTTTAAGTTTTTTTTTGTTTTTAAATCATAGCTGTGCACATTAACGCAATCATGGGGCACCATGCACTGGTTTTATATACAGTTTGAAATATTTTCATCAAACTGGTTAACATAGCCTTCCTGGCATTTTCTTAGTTATTGTGTTAAAATATTTATATTCTACATTTAGTAAGTTTCACATGTACCCTTGTAAGATGCACCATAGGTGTAATCCCACCAATCACCCTCCCTCCACTCATCCTCCCTCCTCCCCTTCCATCCCTTTCCGCAAATTCTTAGGTTATGATTGGGTTCTAGCTTTCATATGAAAGCTATAAATTAGTCTCTTAGTAGGGCTGAGTACATTGGATACTTTTTCTTCCATTCTTGAGATACTTTGCTAAGAAGAATATGTTCCAGCTCCATAAAAAAATAAGATTTTTTATATTGATTACAAGTTGAAATGATTATTTTGAATACATTGGGCTACTTAAAATATCTGATTAAAATAAATTTAATCTGTGTCCTTTTACTTTTTTCTAACATGGCTATTAGAAATTTTTAAATTACACACAACTCACATTTTATTTCTATTAGACACAACAGTTATAGATCATAGAACTATCTACAATGAAACACTGAAATAATCAACATGAATTTTTATTCAAATGATAAAATTATATTAATTGTATTTTCATAATCAACAGAAACTCAAAATTTGTCATAGTTAAATAAAATGACTGATGTTATACATTTTTACTTCATTTACGTATATTTATTTTATTTGATTATATTGATATACTTTATTAAAATTCACAAAATTATATTACATAAAGTTAGTAGATAAAAAAATATCATTTACAAACACCCGACTCTATAAGAATAATTTTGAGTATTATCTTTAAATCATCTTAGACATTTCATACAGTTTACAATATCTTAAAAATAGCAAGACTATTTAAAACTATACTTTAAAAGTTCTTTAATTCCTTAAGTCTCACCATTAAAATACATACATGGTAGTTTCTACTGCAAATTGCATTCCTAACTTTGATGCACTCAAAAGATCTACAAATCACTTCAATTATAAACCATTATTTATCTCATAACTTATAAATGAGAAAATAAACATAGAAAATAGGTATAATATGTGACTTGCCTGTCATTAGCCAATATGTGAGTAGAATAGAAATCTTTAAAAGGCTGCTCCTAAATTCCAAGTGTGATTTATACAACTTTTCTTGTTTAGGAAAAAACGAAATATCATTATCAAAGCACCTGTGTTAATTTAAAACTAAAATTCAACACCCCTCAATTCCCATCCATGTAACCATTATAAGGAACCACTCTACCTTTCTCCTTTCCGCAGCCAATATATTACTGTGGAATTTTCTTACTATGATTTAAAAGGAAAGCCAAGTACTTGTAATTGCACTGGCCCAAATTTAGCCAATTACAGCAAAATCATTTTGTTATCTTTTGTCAGTCTGCTGGTTAAGTTTTTAAAATGATTTATTTACTTATATTAAGTCTGCCAAATCTCTTCTAGGAAAAACTATTTTGATACTTCAAATTGCACTCACTTAAATATTCTACAAAACCCTTGTAAAATAAATTTTCTTTCTGTTTTCTATAACTCCCCAGTTCTTTTGTATTATTTCCTGTGGCTTCAGCTGGTTAGGGATTAAACAGAGGTCCTAGAGAGGATCTCGTTTATTTTTAAGATCCCCAACAGTGTCCTATGGAAAGCAATTACTCAGTAAATGTAGCAGGAGGGAAGAGTAGACCAAAAAAAAAAAAAGAGAGAGAGAGAAGCGTCTATTTCTAAGGCGCAATATAATTTACTTCTCATTATGTTTATTGTGGACCACCTCTCCACTGCACCCCTAACCAGAATGAAAGATACAGTAACACTGAGCTTTTCCTCTGTTTACTTCACCTATGTATCTCCTGCAACAGATCACTGCCTGAGAACACAGGAGGCATCCATTGAGTACCTGCTGACTGAACGACTAAATTAATAAAAAGACGGGAAGATAGAAAGCACGCAGAGGGTAGAGGAGGAGAGATCAAGATTTGGAACATGAACTGAAGTAGAGGCCTCCAGCTGTAGTTCTCAGATAACATGGCAGAAAGCAGGAAAGCCACCGTATTTCAAATGGAACACAAGATAGAAACACTTTTCCCCATTTTATTAGAAATTATTTAATCAAATGCCTAGAATATATATATTCAACAGAAAAAAAACACATTATGGCTGGACGTGGTGGCTCTTGCCTATAATCCTAGCTCTCTTCAAGGCCGAGGTGGGTGGATGGCTTGATCTCATGAGTTAGAGACCAGCCTGAGCCAGAGCAAGACCCCGTCTCTAAAAATACCTAGGTGTTGTGGCAGGCACCTATAGTCCCAGCTACTCAGGAGGCCGAGGCAAGAGAATCGCTTGAGCCCAGGAGTTTGAAGTTGCTGTGAGCCAGAAGTATGGCACTTTACCAAGGGTGACAAAGTAAGATTCTGTCTCAAAAAAAAACAAACAAACAACAACAACAAAAAAAAAAAAACTAAAACCCAAACCAAAAATAACCAAAACACCACAAAACAGGTTGTAAAACAGTAAATTATTTAAGCTTCTCTACTATTTATTTCCTAATTCAGGCACTAATTTGTCATCTTTTATACATCCAGACCAATGGAGAGTAGCCACCAAAATAGTAAGAAAAAGTTTTCTGAGGAATACAAAAACTCAAGATTAATCCATTTTCCCTTTAAAATGAGAAAAAAAATACCATTTTAATAAAGAAGAAAAGTTTCACTACTGAATCATTTGAAGATCATCAGTCCACACAGAAGTGTACTGGCTGTCTCTCAGTTTTGACAGAACTCCACACATTTGAAATTTAAAAGATCAAGACAGAAGATAATGTCCCGGGAACAGTGAACACAGCTAGTGATCAGACCTTACTATAGTCGCAAATACCAATGTCCAGTAAAAAGTAGAAGGTTGCTTAAAGAAATTATGATTCTCAGGATTAGGGTTGGAAAAAGTATAAAATAAGCCTGGAATGTTTTCAGGTAACAGAAAGTAAGAAATTGCTCAAAAATTATGAGGGCTGATTATCAAAAGAACTCAGACGCCAACTTGAAGAAGCTCCCAATGGCCAATCTGGGACAATTTGAGGAATGAAATAAATAATGATAGTAACAGAATATAAAACATAGGGCAAAATAAATATCTATGAGTCCATATTTAGAGAAATAAATATCAAAACAAAAAAAAAAAAGGAAGGCAAAGCACATTTCTTTCATATAATTCCAATTACTAAATATAAAAGCAAAGACAGAAAACTCATCTGGCAAACACCATAATAATATTTGTCAGAGGTAAGAATGTTAAAGTTTAGTGGGCAAAAGTGAGGAGAAAGAGGATCTTTGCACAAGTCGTTAGGTATTCCCCATAAGATATTCATTCAAATAAGGCAAAGAACAGCTTCACAATGGAGAAACTTGGATACCTTAACCAAGTGGTAAAATAGCAGTAAAAATCAAGCCCACCAGCAATGAGATATCGTAACATCATGCACCTTGATGCCCTTGAAAAGTGTGTCTCAAGCACTGTAATGGGACTCTTGCCAAAAATGAATAACCTGAATTCAATCATGCACAAATCCCAAGCCAAAATTGAGAGAAGGGCAACAAAATAACTGGCCAAGATATTTCAAAAATATCACAGTTACGAAAGACAATGAAACACAGAACGTCTGCCACAGCCTGGGGGTGAAGGGGCTGAGAAGACAGGACAACTAAGTGTAATGTGGAGTTCCACACTGAATCTCGGACCAGAAAAGAATGTTAGTGGGACAAAGGGGGAAATTTGGATAGGATCTGTATATTGATAACTGTATTTTACTAACACGAAGTTTCTGGTAATAATTACTGTACAGCAGTCATGCTAAGATGTGAGTATTTGAGGAAGCTGTATGAAGGGTAAATGTGAACTCTGTACTATTTTTATTATACAAAACTTTTGTGAGTCACAGGAAGAAGATTAAGGCAGAGTATTAGTTATTAAGACAAAGGACTCAGGGATGTAGAACCTTTGCTTACCAACCTTTACTCCGGAAGCTTCAGGTGAAATTTAAACAGACATTGTCTAATACAAATCAAGAACCTATTTCTCTCAGCACTGAGTCAAAGCCTCCTGATTTAAAGTAGGCTTTAAATCTGTTAGGATGCTTCTAAAAAATGACCTTATCTTTAAAAATCCATCAAACGAATACATTCTTCATCACGTAAGCCACACATACTACATAAAAAAGATAACTTTTTACATCCTCCATTTGCAATCAGGACCTAGAAGACCACCTTCTCAAACATACCACAGTACTGGCATTGTCATCACCAGATAGTATTAAGTAGTTGCTACCAAGCCCCATGTCACATTTCCCAAGATACCTATTTGAAAACAAAACAAAAAAACTAGTAACACAGAATTAAAGAGTAAGTGTACAGAAAAATTTTAAGTTAAGTATTTACAACACAGGTAACTGTAACCAAAAGCAGCAGGCCAGAGAGATGTACAAATGGTGTCAGGGGGCACCAAAAAAGAATACTTACGCTATGTTTTTCAGGTATTAAACTTAGAAACAGAGAAGATAAAATGTATATTACATCTCTCTCTGTAATAGACACCTACATTAATACAAAGGAGAGACTATGGGACTAGGTTCAGTAGTGTGGAGAAATCAACATAACATTTGTATCTCAGAAAGAGAAAATCCGATGGCTGGCAGGCTGGTGACACACTCCCCCCCCCCCCACTGTGCAGGGAGGCAGGTGTGGTATTTGGGGAGTAGAAGATGACTCCAATTCCACACACCACACAGGGCAACCTCAATTGTTTCATGAAAAATGGGAAGCATGAGGGGAAAGTATCTGGCTTTCTAACGAATATATTACAATTTAGCCTTAGAAAACCATGCCTTTCACAATAATTACCACTTAGAAAAGACCAGACTTAGAAGAACGTTCATTATAAATTACAAAGCAATAAAAGATGATGCCAGATGCTTGATTTAATAAAAAGTATGTATAAAGCAGAATTAAATATTCTGCGTTTACCCTGAAGGTCAGAATACCGACGCCCATGTCACCTAAGAAATGAGAAAGGGAAGTTCACAAATGAAGGTAATCTACAGAAAATGACCTTTCAGTTGGGTGTGGTGGCTCATGCCTGTAATCCTGGCACTCCTGCAGGCCAAGGTGAGAGGATCACTTGAGAAATGTGAGATCAGCCTGAGCAAGAGTGAGATCCCATTTCAACCAAAAACAGGAAAAAAAAAATTAGCCAGAGGTGTGGTAGCAGGTGTTTCAGACCCAGCTACTTGAGTGGCTAAGAAAGGAGGAGCACTTGACCCCAGAAGTCTGAGGTTGCAGTGCAGCAGGATGACATCACTGTACTTTCCCTGGGGTAAAAGAGCAAGACTTTGTCTCAAGAAAAACAGAGAAAGAGAGAGAAAAGAAAAGGAAAAAGAAAATGGTCTTTGATTTGGTTTTCATCTACATGTTACTCATAGTGATGCCGTAACATTAACTGGGTGACCTCCATGAGCTGAGACCACATGAGGAGCACATAAGATACATAAGGGATACATCCTGCACCGCCAACTACTACAGCAGTGGAAGTAACTTGTGTTTCAAAACCTGGCTCTGAATAGTATCTATAACCACAATTCTATTGTGATTATGACAGTAAGAGATGAAATCTACGCTAGTCCCCTGAGTTGAGAAATGCCTTTGTCATACCAGCTATGATCTACCAACAGTTTCAACCATGCCTGTATCATACTGAGATTCTCCAGCCCTCAAAGCTATTTGTTTTATATCCTGTGTTAACTGAAATCTGTTTTTAACCTATTTACTGATCCTTGGTCTTTCCTAACTACTGTCACCAGGACATAGGACCATGTAATGCCTTGAATCTTAAGGGTATCAGTAAATAACAAAATACTTTTTACTGTATATAAAAATGGATAAAACAATGAACAATAAACCTAGATTGCAGAAATCTCGATTGACCACAGAATTGGTGTCAGTGACTCTGAAAGCTATTTTACCATAAAAGGCCCTCAAATTACAAAACATGCAAATTATCTTTATGCAAGAAATGTACCAAATATTCTAAGATTCAGAGCGCTTAAAAATATTCACCCAACTGGGATGATTTCAGATTAAAGAAAATAAGGACTGTGTAATTATATACACTTACCTTGACAAATAGAAAGCAATCTGTGATTAGAACATAGCAATTAGTTACAAAATGCTTCACATGGATTTAATTACCCATCAGTCTACATGTAGCTTAATTACTTTTATCTCATTGCATCAGTAAAAGATTTCTGCCTGAGGCAACTGCCAGTCATATATTTATAAGGCTTCTAGACTTTACAGTGAATACATTATAACATTCAGGCAAATGTGCTAAAGTTACAATTGCAGAGGCAGTCTTAATTTTGAGTCTCTAGTCTTAGTTAATAAATATCTCATCCCTTTCTTAGAGTCAACTACCACCTAGTAGGTGACTGACAATGTCACCTATTTGGCTAAATAACATTGTTGACATAAACATCACCTCTCTATTTATTCTAATCCTGTAAAAGCCAGAAAGAAAGACCTTTGGAACCAAAACAATTACCTTAGTGCCTTGAAGCAAAGGGTACTGTAATCTCAGGTACAAGGTAAACACTTAAATTCAAGAAAGGAGATGACCCTCTTTCTTCAGGAAGGCTGAAAAGAAAGCCCTTTTTTTCCTTGTTACTCTAATAATGGTGGCTTCCTGAAATAGATTTTTTTTGGGGGGGGGAGTAGGTGTGATTCAGAGAGTTAAGCACTGTCTTCCAATTTTTTCTCCTGTTTTTTCAAAACAGTTTTGAAATCCATCCAACCAGGGTTTGACTCCTTGATTCTTTACTCAATGACTTTTAGCAAGTTACTTAATTGACCAAAGGATAAACAATAGCCATTTCATTTGACTGCTAAATTCAGTAACATGATTAAATTCAAAGACAAAAAACGCCTACTAGATGTTCTGTCTCCATAGCTAGTACATAATAAAAGTTAGTACAAACATTTCTGGGTTCACTTAGGAAGGGTCCATGAGGATTACATGAATTCATTAGAAGAAAGGGATCTCTTTGTAATAAGTAGGAAATAGCTGTCCCTCCACTGTAAGTAAATATTTTTGGTGTTGGTTTGGAAATTATGTTCTCTAAAACGTGAGAGTTTTCAGGGCTCAGGAATTTGATGTTAGGGAAATCTGTTCTCTGTCTAAATCCTAGTTTAGAACCATGGAAGAAACTCCCTTTTGTTAATGAAGGCAGGTCTTAGGCCAGATTGTAATAGGGGTAACAGCCTGGAAAAGGGTAAAATGTTTTACCAGCTGCCTCTTAAAACCCCCTACTATCCTTTTTGAGAATTAAAACCTTCATTTCTGATTTCTGCCCAAGGCCAAATAATCAAAGGGGTGGGAAAGTTTTGTTTTTTCCACCAGGGGAGATGGCTCAAAGTAATAGTCCAGGCAGAGGTCACAAGTCAGGAAGTTGTCTTCACCAAAGATGCTATAGTTAAACAGCAATAGCCTGAAGCTGAAAACTCTTTTAAAAGCTCTGTATTTCTGCTTATAGATAGGATAATGGCCCATTTATAGGAGAGTCTACCATCTTCCTCATTTGCTGGCAAATTAATAAATTTCTCTTTTCTTCTCCTCAAACCACATGTCCTTGTTTTTGGCTTAGCTGTGGGGACAAGTACTGAACTTATAACAAGACAGGATTGTATCACCTCAATTTACAGAAATCTAAGGAGGTTTAAGGCTCAGAAGTCATCAGGTACCCTTCTGTAATTACTTTTTTACCCAAACCAACATTTCTTCTGTTTACGCTTAAATATAAACAAAATCAACAAGAAAATGGGTCTCAAGTACTACTGTTTAAGAATCGCCCATAAATCAGGTTAAAAATTCAAGTGGAAAAAGCACAGTGAGCAAGATTCTAATTAAGTAGGTCTGGGGTGATATCCAAGCCTGTGCTTTGGTGGTCCTAATAACCTAATTTTGAAAAGACCAAGTTAGAGGTTATATAAGTACCCAGCAACAACAGCTTAACTTTTAAAAGTCCTTCCATGAATCCAGTTAACATTCATACTATGATTTCATTCTTCCCAATCATTGATCCTCAAAAGGACTATAAGCTCCAGTTTCTTAAAAATAGCTTGGAAATGGTTCATGTGTCACCATGATAAATAGGTTTTCCCCTACAGTTGAAATAAGTGAAGAATTAGGAGAGAGACAATATGAAGAGTATATGATATGAAGGCAAGATTTTATGATAATGTGTGGGCACCAAAGCACAGAGAAAGAATTTGACATTTGAGTTGCACGTTAAATGTGTGGAGATAATCTATATTGTAAAATCAGTCCATTGAAATTTTTTGAATTTTTACTCCTTCATTTATAAACTTCAAAGCAATCACAAGATAGTAGCTGCCCCCAAAATATTTTGAGGTTCCTTCAGGTAAGGGTTTTGCATTTCATTCATGTAGGCAGCACAGCTCTTAGCACAGTGACTATCATACATAAGTACTCAACTAATGTTTGCTGAAGGAAGGAAAGGGATAGGCAGAAAGGAAAGAAAGGCTACAAATGACTCATTTTCTAAGCAAGGGAAAATTTTTTCAAACAACTTTTTTCCAATATTATTGTGGTTTGGAAATCATTAGTTAGAAAGTATCCCAGAACTGGCTTCGGCCCCACGTGTGTGAGTTACCACAATGGAAGTCAAAGGGGAAAAAAAATTCACAGGAAAGAGTACAAAGGCATCACAAGAAAAAAACAAATTTCATAAAAACAATGATTCTGGTTTTTTAAGGACATTCCCAAGAAAAGGTGCTAAGGAAGGTGGATCTAAAATTACATCTAAGAACTTTGAGAAAAGTACCACAAAACCTGGGGAAAAGGGTCTGAAGCAGTTCAAGAACAAGCAACCAGGAGACAAAGCGCCAAAGAACAAATTCCAGCCGGCAAATAAATTCAGCAAGAAGAGAAAATTCCAGCCAGATAGCAAAAGTGATGCATCAGCAATCAAGAAACCCAAATGGGATGACTTCAAAAAGAAGAAGAAAGAACTGAAGCAGAATAGGCAACTCAGCAATAAGACCAACTGTGACGTTGTTGTTCGAGCAAAGCAGATCTGGGAGATTTTAAGAAGAAAAGACTGTGTGACAAAGAGAAAAAAGTAAAGTTAATGAATGACTTGCAGAAGTTGATCCAAGGGAAAATTAAAACTATTGCATTTGCACATGATTCAACTCGTGTGATCCAATGTTACATTCAGTATGGTAATGAAGAACAGAGAAAACAGGCCTTCAAAGAATTGTGAGATGATTTGGTTGAATTAAGTAAAGCCAAATATTCCAGAAATGTTGTTAAGAAATTTCTCATGTATGGAAGTAAACCAGATTGCAGAGATAATCCGAAGCTTTAAAGGCCATGTGAGGAAGCTGCCGCGGCATGCGGAAGCCTCAGCCATCGTGGAGTACGCATACAATGACAAAGCCATTTTGGAGCAGAGGATCATGCTGACGGAAGAGCTCTACGGGAACACATTCCAGCTGTCCAAGACAGCAGATCACCCAACTCTGGAAAAAGTATTAGAGGTGCAGCCAGAAAAATCAGAGCTCATTATGGATGAAATGAAACAGATTCTAACTCCAATGGCACAAAAGGAAGCTGTGATTAAGCACTCATTGGAGCATAAAGTATTCTTGGATTTTTTTACCTATGCGCCCCCCAAACTCAGATCAGAAACGATTGAAGCCATCCGCGAACCAGTGGTATACCTGGCGCACACACACGATGGCGCCAGAATGGCCATGCACTGCAGGGCTCACCCAAGAACAGGAAAGTGATTATGAAAACAATGAAGACTTACGTTGAAAAACTGGCTAATGGCCAACACTCCCATTTAGTTTTACTGGCGGCTTTTGATTGCATTGATGACACCAAGCCTGTGAAGCAGATTATCATATCAGAAATCATCAGTTCCTTGCCTAACATAGTAAATGATAAATATGAAAGGAAGGTCCTAATGTATTTGCTAAGCCCCAGAGATCCTGCACATACAGTGCGAGAAATCATTGAAGTTCTACAAAAGGGAGATGGAAATGCACACAGTAAGAAAGACACAGAGATCCGCTGACGGGAGCTCTCGGAATCCATTTCTCCAGTTTTGCTAAACTACCTGCAAGGGCATGCCCAGGAGATGGTTCTAGACAAGTCTGCGTGTGTGTTGGTGTCCACCACTCTGGGATCTGCCACGAATGCCATCGCCAGCTTGGCAGCAGCAGAACTACATCCTGGTGGCAAGGATGGAGAGCTTCACGTTGCAGAGCATCCTGCAGGACATCTAGTTCTGAAGTGGCTCATAGAGCAAGATGAGAAGATGAAAGAGAGTGGGACAGAAGGTTGTTTTGCAAAAACACTTGTAGAGCATGTTGGTATGAAGAACCTAAAGTCCTGGGCCAGTGTAAATCGAGGTGCCATTATTCTCTCCAGCCTTCTTCAGAGTTCTGACCCAGAAATTGCAAACAAAGTCAAAGCTGGACTAAAGAGCCTGGTTCCCACTCTGGAAAAAAACAAAAACACCAGCAAAAAAGAGTTAAACGCAGGATGGGATGATTTTTCCTGTTCAACACGGAAGAGAATGGCAAGGGTTCGGCAGCAGCAGAGAAGGGCTGAGGTTCACCTCACTAATAATTTGGGTGCTCTGTATATATGTTTCTTCTTTTATAAGTATCTATTTATAAAATTGTTTTTAAAAATGGAAAAAAAAAAAAAAAAGGAAAAGAAAGTGTCCCAAAGATAACCAGAAGCCACAGACATAAACAACACTATACATTTTTAGAAAGAAATTAATTGGGCTGGGTATAGTGGCTCACATCTCTAATACTAGCACTCTGAGAGACCAAGGCAGGGGGATTACTTGAGCTGAGGAGTTTGAAACCAACCTGAGCAAGAGCAAGACCCCAACTCTATGTAAAATAGAAAAACTAGCCAGACATGGAGGCACATGCCTTTAGCCCCAGCTACTCAGGGAGGCTGAGGTAAGAGGACTGCTCAAGCCTAGAGGTTGCTGTGAGGTATGAGCTGTGATGATGCTACAACATTCTACTCAGGGTGAAAGACTGAGACCCTGTCTCCAAAAGAAAAAAAAAAAAAGGAATGGTATTTTTATCCCCTTGTATAGTTTATTCAAATAATTCTTACTCAGCCATAGAAGAATACCTTTGTTTGGAGAAAGCCTCCTGAGTTTGCCTTGTACTGGGTAGTGACAATGAGTGCATAGGAAATATTTTTCCTATGTCTTGTTTGTAAAATTGCATAGTGACATTGGATTATTACAATTCAAGGACAGCAAACTTGCGAGCACAGGGCCTGACAGCTGACAAAAGGGTAATTAGTATATATAGTTACTCCTCTTAGCTAAGTGACTTCAAAGATGAATTTTAACTAGAAAAACTTGGCATATATATCAATAAATGTACACACCACATACAAGTATAAACCAGTCATTCATATTAGGCTAAGCTTTAGAGTCAGTATGGGTTAAAATTCTGGCTCTAGCATTTACTTGCTAGGCAGCCAACTACTGTCTCTGAATTCAGGTTTTCTCAGCTGTAAAATTAAGCGATAATCATAACATCTACAGCTCATAAAGGTGCTGTTAACGATTAGATGAGATAATCCCTATAAATAGTTTCCCTCTAACAACTGTCATTATTATATAAGATACCCAAAGAACAATGAGAAGATATGGACCCATTCCAGGTCCCAACATGGGTTTTGTTTGCTGGATCAGGGGCCATTGCCTTTGGAAATAGGAAATGACAATATGTTTACGAAGGCATTTGAGTTACTCTACAATCTCCACTTGAAGAAGAAAACTACTTCTTTGACAGTAAAGTTACAATAAAAAGGATAATTGTGGCATAGCCTGTTCATACCCACATGCAGAAATTGCCCTTTTTGCAAATGGGAACTACCCAAGCACAGAAATCGAGATTGACGCAGGGCTCTAAAAAACAATAAAGTTAATTAAAAGAAAAAAAATACTTCTTATAGAGTTCAAAAACAAGTTAATTTTTTTTGAATTCACGTTTATGGTGCTAACAGCCAAAGAGTTAAAAAAGCAATGAAATAAATGCCTAAAACCACTTCAACTGACTTCTTTTAAATAGCTTTCATTAGTTTGGTTTGAGTCTGCTTTTTAATTCATTAAGTGTTTTTAAATTTAGATTTGTTGTTTTAATGCAGCTTTTCCTGGTACTTTTTTGTTAAAAAAGAAGTCCACAAATCACTTTTACTTTGACCCAGAATATCCAAATTGCCTTGATAAAGAAATTTTCTTGTAAATCAACTTTTTGAAGGCAATTTAAAATTAAGGAAAAAAGAAAACAGTTTCAGAGTATTTAAACAGTACTACAATCATAAATCAGGAGCTGAATTCCTTTTAAAAATAATGTGCTAACACCTCTGAGCTTTTTTTCTT
This sequence comes from Nycticebus coucang, assembly GCF_027406575.1. Taxonomy (NCBI): domain Eukaryota; kingdom Metazoa; phylum Chordata; class Mammalia; order Primates; family Lorisidae; genus Nycticebus; species Nycticebus coucang. The sequence goes on from NC_069788.1 coordinate 58,577,696, forward strand.
GTGTTCTTTGGAGGCTAGAATGGGAAGAGAGCATTCACAGTAGAGGGGGTCACTTCAACCCATTTGCCTGTGGGGAAGAACGCACCTGCCGCTGGCCCTAAAGGTGGACAGAAGGTAGATCTTAGGGTATCAGCCAGCAAAAGTTAAAATAAAAACAACACATCAGCTGCACATTGCCTACTACCAAGCAACAATAACACAATCTATTCTGACAATTATGAACATTAAAAAAAAGCCAAATCTAAAGGTAAAAAAATCTACTAACATCAAATATATGACATAACCTAAACAAAAAATATCCAACTTCCTATCATTCCTTCCTCGTGAGTGAGTGTCCTGTCCCTCAGGCCCTTCTCATTGCCTTTTTTGACTACCTAACTTTCCCTAGTACTCCCCTTTTGCTCTTGCTGGGGAACATCTCCGCTTTTCTGGGTTTTCTCTTCCATTTTCTCCTACATCGTGCTACCAGGAAACGGCTATCCTTGCCCTTCAAGGCTAATCTCTTTATTACCAGGAATAATATGACAATACCTTTATGTATGCTCTCCCTAGGGAAGACTTGGAGCATCCCGAAAGAAAATCCAGCCTCGGAGTGGTTGCATACATTGAAGTCATCTCTTGCCACCATCTGCCCAGGAAAGTTATCCCGCTAATATTGGACTTTCACATGGAGGTCTTTTCCACATCTTACTGGGAACTCTTCACACTGGCTGGAACTGTCTGCATTTATTCTAACAACTGCTATAAGAAAGAAAGGCAACACTTCCATTCTACAGGGTGAAAAATGTACGTGGGGAGTATATGTTCACTCAGAAGGTATAATTAACATTGGCTGGGTTTATAGATACCATCCTCAGGCTCAGATGGAACTTCAAATAGTATACTGAGTTATGAATCTAGGACTCTAGTTCACACGTATTTTGAGTAAAATAGATTTCAGTATGAAAAAGGTTCGTAATTTTGTCAATTCCAGGTTCTGAACAACTAACTTACCAAACAATATTGAAAGCATCAGGGACAGTTCACAGTAGAAGAAATGATTTTAACTGTAGTTCTTCCAATATTGTCTCACCTTAAATAAGTCCTTTAATTTTGTTTGATCTTAGATTCTTCTTCTGGAAAATAAAGAGCTTAGATCAAAGCAGCTCAATTTCTGGGGTTAGAGATCCCATTGACACTGATGGAAGCTATGGATAACCTTCCAAAAACAAGCCACATATAACACCTGGTTTGATGTTTTGAGCGATGCACAGATCTTCGGAAAGCTCATCCAGGAAAAAGTTCTGGACTATATGTTAAAATGTAACATAACAGTGCACACAACAAAGCATTTTCTAAAAAATGGTACACAATCTATAGTACTAGAAAATCGGTTTCTTTACAGTGCTACCAAACACATATTGAACGATTACTCACAAAATTCAAGTTTGAAGGGACTCTGATATTACCAGCCTGCCCATGGCACCCACATATTCCCTTAAATTTTATATGATTGTAAACAATCACTCCATCAACTGACCATAGCCACTATTGATTAGCAAGTGTCATCAGTACCACAGGAGTCAGGATCTCTCTGACCACTCACTTTCAATACTCTCTCCAAACTTTAACGAAATAGTCGGTTAATGCTAAAATGAAATTTCACAGACAAACTTTTCCCCTTCCATCATAGGTAAGCTGTTTGTTTGGTAAGAGAATACGACTGCTTAAGAAAGAAGCATCTCAACTATCAACAGTTAAATGATAGTTGAGTTTAATAAATTATCTTCAAAGATTTTCATAAAAATTGACAATTAATGTTCAAAAAGGTATATATGACTATTAGAGAAAATAATGTCATTAAAATGCATAGTTCTTCTACGTTTAAATTAGGAGAAGACACCACTATAGAGAATAGAAAAATAAGCACTATTCCTAGATTCAGTCTTATTAGTTAACAAAGCAAATAGAAAATATAAAGCAGGGTGGCGCCTGTGGCTCAGTGAGTAGGGCGCCGGCCCCATATGCAGAGGGTGGTGGGTTCAAACCCAGCCCCGGCCAAACTGCAACAAAAACAAAAAAATAGCCGGGTGTTGTGGCAGGCACCTGTAGTCCCAGCTGCTCGGGAGGCTGAGGCAAGAGAATCGCGTAAGCCCAAGAGTTAGAGGTTGCTGTGAGCAGTGTGACGCCACAGCACTCTACCCAAGGGCAGTACAGTGAGACTCTGTCTCTACAAAAAAAAAAAAAGAAAAAGAAAATATAAAGCAAACAAGCACATCCCTGCTTTAGGAAATCTATGACATAATTCTCCAAATATCTTTAAAGTTCCAGAGTCTAGGTTGTATCTTTCTGTGCCACAGAGGTCAAAAATTTGATTTTCCACTTATCTTCGCTATTGTGGTTAAAATCGATTAAAAAGTAATATTAATGCAAAAGAGGTGAACTCCCATTGAATTATTAATAGGCAATACAACTGTAAATGTTTTCATTCACCATTCTTCACTGCCCTTGCAAACAGTTCCACAAAGGGAGGTGCTGAAGCATGAAGATTGTTTGCAGCCATTGCTTTCTGATATGGCAGCGCTGGGAACTGGTGGAATTCTTGCCTCCTTGGGTTATTATCAGACATTGTGAACTTTTTTTGAAAGCAGGCTATAAATTCACCAAGGGGTACTCTTGCCTTCAATCAACAAAATGTTTAAAACGACCCCCATCCGCTATTTTAATGTATTCTTCCCAAAGACTGCTATAAATATTTAATATAAGAAAGGCACTGTTTAAAAACAATGAATAGCTTATGAAATTAAAGTTAGCTGATGGATTACACTATATACATAATACACTGTAAATAATGACAAAGAAAGTACGAGCTGCATTACTCACCTCTTACTTATCTTGACTTTCATAAGGAATATTAAAAAGACACTTAAGATATGAAGGTCAGCTTAATTGACATCATAAGGTGACAAACTCCATGGAGCCATTCTACTCTTAACCCTCTCTACACGTGTGTGTGTACACACATATATATAGAGAGTGTGTACATACACACACACACCCCCTTGGTATATTACCCCTCTGAAAGGATATGATAAAGAATGTCCATTTTTCAAAAAGTATCACTAGCTATGTTCAGAAAAGTTTCAAAACAAGGAAGAATACCTTATACTATGCATCGAGGCCCAGGGTTAGCTTCATGTAGTCAAACAGGAATTATCATTTAACAATAGAATTTTCTAGGGAAGATAGTCAACACATATTTATCAACTGAATGCAAATAGTTATGGTCAGATGCAATTATATACTACATGCATTCAAAATTTCCAAGGAAAGATGATCCTTTACCCCCCCTAGTACAGTCTAACAACTAACCAGCACATTTTCCAATCTCATGAATATCCATTTATTCTTACTCTGTCTTAATAGAAATAAAGAACAGCTGGTGCTTCTTCTCCTATAACTCCAAATCTCTTAATTACTCTGTCCAAATCAAACAATTCCAACTTCTTTTAATTTTTCTCTAACCATTTTGACTGAATTTCTCCAAAGTATAAAAGAAGAATTATTTCTCAATATGTATATATCCTGAGGTAATGTTAACTCTTACAAGAACATATTCTTGACATAATATAAGTATGCTGCCCAGATTATTTTCTCCTGCTGGGTTAGTGCCAAGCGCAAATTCTTTATATGAACAACTCTACAGGTCAACATGCTACATAGCTATTCGTGTTTTTGACCAAATCTTGCTAATTTTCACAGATTCTTTTATTCTCTTGATGCCACCAATTTCTCCCATAATTAATGTCATATATCAACACCCTTTATACGTTTCTCATTCTATCTACTAAATAAAATGCTCAGGCTATTAACAAAGCGCTATGTCCTGCAACATGTACAAACTTATTTTTCTAAGATTCTTATGAAAAAATGTGCTAGAACTTAAGATTTTCATTTATGTCAAGATAGTTAACATTCATTTCTTCTCTGAATTTTGGAGGGAGCATCATTCTATCATAAAAGAGAGGAACAAAATTGGAAATATTCTTCAAAATGTCATAGTACTTCCTAACCAATTATCTTTGGCTTGATATTTTGACTACTGAGAGGCTCTACAATAGTATCTTCCCATTTGTTATCATTAGCAACATTTATAGGTAAGTCTATTTTAAAAAGAATTACTATATTTTATGGAATCTAAGATATCAATAATGAAATATGTACCTTTTTAAAAAATGTACTAAGGAAAAACAGTAACAAAAGGCTTCCACATAATTATAAAATTCCTTCAGTTACAAGACTCATCCTCATTTAGAAGTAAAAGTGTGTAAGAAGTGTATGCTAATATTTTAAAAGATATTATCTTTTTTTTTTTGCAGTTTTTGGCTGGTACTGGGTTTCAACCCACCACCTCTGGCATATGGGGTCAGCGCCCTACTCCTTTGAGCCACAGGCGCCACCCTAAAAGATTTTATCATTTTTCTGCACTCATAACAGTATATTCTATAAGTACATTCCTAAACATCACTAACTTAGTATTTATAAGATAAGCAAGAGAGTTATTTATTTAACATGACAAATAAGTATGTTACTATATCAATATTCTCTCCTAGAATATGAGTATCTTAAATACAGGCATGTCTCAGAGATTTGTAGGTTTAGTTTCAGACCACCCAGATAAAGCCAATACCACAATAAAGCCAAACACACAGACATTTTGGTTTCCTAGTGTACATAAAAATTAAATTTACACTATAGTGTAGTAGTTTATTATGTGTGCAATAGCATTATCTATAAAAATAACATACACATGTTAATTAAAAAATACTTTATTGCTAAAAATGCTAACATTCATCTGAGCCTTCAGCAAAATGTAATTTTTTTGCTGACTGAGTCTTGGTGTTAATGGCTATTGCCTGATCAAGGTGGTGGTTGCTGAAGGATGAGGTTGATGGTGGCCATTTCCTAAAATAAAGACAACAATAAAGTATGCCATATTGAGTGATTCTTCCTTTTACAACAGATTTCTCTCTATCATGTAATGCTGTTTGATAGCATTTTACTCATGGTAGAACTTCTTTCAAATTTGGAGTCAATTCTCTCAAACCCTGCAGCTGCTTTATCAACTAAGCTTATGCAATATTCTAAATCCTTTGTTATCATTTTAACAATGTTCACAGCATCTTCATCAGAAGTAAATTCCATCTAAAGAAACCACTGTTTTTACTCCTCATCCATTCCAATTTTTATCATGAGATTTCAGTGACCCAGTGATATCTTTAGACCCTATTGCTCATTTTAGTTTTCTATTTCCACCCCATCTGCAGCTAGTTGCTACCCTGGAGTCTTGAACCCTCAACATCATCCATGAAGGTCAGAATCAGTATCTCCAAACTCCTGATAAGGTTGACATTTTGAACTCTTTCAATGAATTGCAAATGTTCTTCTTCTTCTTTTTTTTTTTTTTAGAGAGAGACAGAGTTTCACTTTATCGCCCTCAGTAGAGCGCTGTGGCATCACAGCTCACAGCAACCTCCAACTCCTGGGCTTAGGCAATTCTCTTGCCTCAGCCTCCCTAGTAGCTGGGACTACAGGCACTCACCAGAATGCCAGGCTATTTTTTAATTGCAGTTTGGCCAGGGCTGGGTTCAAACCCGCCACCCTTGGTATATGGAGCCAGTGCCCTACTCACTGAGCCACAGGTGCTGCCTGAATTGCAAATGTTCTTAAGGGCATCCAGAATGGTGACTCTTTTCCAGAAGGTTTTAATCTTATTTTGCTCAGATCCATCGAGAAATCATGATGGAAATAGCTTCATTTAAAATATTTCTTAAGGTTGTAAGATATGTTGAAACTATGCCTTGATCCACAGACTAAGGAATGGATGTTGTGGGAGCAGGCATAAGAACAACATTCATGTCCTTGTACGTGTTCCCCACAGATACTGGGTGACCCAGGCGCATTGTCAATGAGCAGTAATACTTTGGAAGGAATCTTATTTTCTGAGGAGTAGGTCTCAACAATGGGCTTAAAATTTTCAGTAAACTATGCTATCAACAGATGAGTTTTCATTCAGGCTTTATTGTTCCATTCATAGGCACAAGCAGAATCGATCTACATGTTTCTTAAGGGTTCTAGGATTTTTGGAATGATAAATGAACAATGGTTTTCACTTAGAGTCACAAGTTGCGAACCCCTAACAAGAGAGTCAGCTTGTCTTTTAAAGCTTTGAAGTCAAGCATTGGGCTTCTCTCTGGCTATGGAAGTCACAGATGGCAGCTTCTTTCAACAGAAGAAGAGTATTTCATCTGCACTGAAAATCTGTTGTTTACTGTAGCCACCTTCATGAATTACTTCCCTGGATCTTCTGGATTACTTGCTGCTTCATCTTGCATTTCTATGGTATGGAGATGGCTTCTTCTCTTAAACCTCATGAACCACCCCTAGCTTCCAACTTGTCTTCTGCAGCTTCCTCACTTCTCTCAACTTACATAGAAATGAGAGTTACAGCCTTCCTCTCAATTAGGCTTTGCGTAAGAGAATGTTGCTGCTGGTTTGATCACTTATCCAGACCACTCAAACTGTCTTCATATCAGCAACAGTACTTTTCCACTTTCATGTTATTTGTGTGTTCACTGGGCTTTTAAAGCCTTTCAAAAACTTTTCTGTTGCATTCACACTTTGGCCATATGGCACAAGAGGCCTTGCTTTGGGCCAATCTTGGCTTTCGACATGCCTTCCTCACTAACCTCAATCATTCCTAGTTTTTTCATTTAAAGTGAGTGATGTATACTTCATTTTACTTAATCACTTTTAAGGCCACTGCAGGGTTATTAATTGTATTAATTTCAATTATTATTGTTTCCCAGGGAATAGAGAAGCCCAAGGAGAGGACAGGAATAAGAAACAGCTGCTGGTTGGAATGGTCAGAACATATGTACCATGTGTAGATTGAATTCACCATCTTATATGGACGCGATTAATGGCACCCCAAAACAATTATAATAATGTCAAAAATCACTAATCACTATAACAGATACAACAACAAAAAAAAGTTTGAAAAATTGCAAGAAATACTAAAATATGACACGGAGATACAAAATGAGCACACATTATTGGAAGATTGGTGCGATTTCAGGAAAACGCAAATTAAAACCCCAATGAGATATCACCTTACCACTATCAGAATGATCATTGACCAAAAGTCAAAGAACAACAGATGCTGGTGTGGATGCAGAGAGAAAGGAATGCTTATACACTGTTGGTGGAACTGCAAATTAGTATGACCTCCATGGAAAACAGTATGGAGATTTCCTAAAGAAATAAATGTAGACCTACCATTTGGTCCAGCAATCACACTGCTAGGTATCTACCCCAAAGAAAAGAAGTCATTTAATCAAAAAGACACCTGCATTTGAATGTTTATTGCAGCACAACTGACAATTGCAAAGATGTGGAATCAACCTAAGTGCCCACCAACTCATGAGTGGGTAATGAAAATGTGGTATGTCTATACCATAGTACTACTCAGCCATAAAAAGGAATAAAATAATAATGTCTTTAGCAGCAATTTGGATAGAATTTGAGACATTACCCCTAAGTGAAGTATCTCAGAAATGGAAAACCAAACCCCGTATCTTCTCTCTAATAAGTGGAAGCTAACAATGATTACACATGGACACACAAAGATGTAAAAGTCAATTGGAAACTAAGAAGGGGGAAGGATGGAAAGGGAAGTGTGAGATAAAAACTTACCTGTTAGGTACAATAAGTACCATTCTGGTGAGAGAGGCACACCAAAGCCCTGCCTTATGTATTATACAAGGTATCCATGTAGCAAAAACATTTGTATCCCCTTAATATTCTGCAATTTTAAAAACACCAACAATAAAGAGGGTTAAAATGTAAAAAGAAAATAGATCTTTCCAAATGATATACAGACGCAGTTTAAATTATAAACCATTTAGTACATGATACAAATTTCTGTGCATTATTTGGATTCACCAGAACAAGTTGTTTTTGTAATGAACAAAAGTGTCCCAACGGATGAATTGTTGCTTAAATAATTATAAACACAAGTTATTAAATTCAACTTTCATTTCTCTGTTCTCATCCCAGTACTAAGTCAGATCTTGCAAATTGCAGATGTTGTTCTGGGTGAAAACTCTGAGTTGTTTGACTCAAAGAATTAAAGTTTAATATTAAACGCAATGTACAGAGAAATCAATAGCTCCCAATTTACCCTTGCTATCCATTCACTTCTGCAGTTTGCCTGCAATTCTTCACAAAATAGTACACACACCCACACACATACATACAAGCTACTAGATGACTCAAAATCTTCACTTAGACAACACTCCCTTTACAGCGCCTATATTGAGTGAGTTCCTTGTTTTGTTACATTCTCCCCCACTCTGACCCAAACTTCCCAGCAAACAGAAATAAAGTCAAAGGATGAAGGAAAAACTTCAAAAATCAGGATTTATTTATACCCTAAGATGTCAAAAATCTTTTACAATATTTCCTCGTATGCTCAACTTTGAATATGTGATTCATTCTGGATGTACTGTGTACCTTGAATGTTAGTGGGGCAATGATTTACTCAAATACAAAATTTGTTCCTCAAATAGACCACGGGTTTGAAGTAAGTTTGATGTGGCTCTTTTCTCTGGCACTAAGAATGTGTGCCTTTATCACAAAACCAGTTTGAATTTTGTTCAAATATCTTGTTACACTTTAGACAAAATGTTCTGCACCTTTAAGAACACAACTCTGAAAAATCTATCAGAGGTCTTTCATTGCCAGGTATAGCATACAAATAAATTGGGTTTTCTAAAGTAAGTGCAAATCAGGCCAGGCATCTCCCAATCCACAAAGAAAAGTCTGACTTATTCCTCTTTCCTACAAGCAGAAAGTTCTGCAATTGTTGACAAACTACTCAAAGAAGGCTTAAATTTTCCACGTAGCATTCTCTTCCTCATTTGTCGTTTTGGCCATGTGTGAAGAATAGGAACTAGAGAAAATAAGGCTCAACTGCTCAACTCTGAGAAATTATTTCACCAAGAGGCAGTGAAATGAAGTGTATCTCTGTAGTCACTGCCAGCTGCTAAAAGATAAATAGCCTGTGACATCAAGCCACAGAGCTGGTAGGTTAAGGATGACTATTCTCTGAAGTTATAAGCTGGAACAGACCACAGAGCCATTTACTTAGACTCTGAGATCAAGTTGAGAAAATAAGCAACAGAAATTTCTAACAACAGAACCTTAGTTGTGAAACGCCTACTTAAAAATAAACCCGGATAGCCATAAGCAAGTCACTTAACCTCTCTGAGCTTTAGTTTTCTTTTTAAGACAGAAATAACGACTTGTCTTGCTAAATTTTATATGGCTCAAAAATCATTCATGTAAAGTATCTAGCACAATGAATGTACCCAGTCAGCCCTGGATGAATGGAAACAACATTGAAAAAAAAAATCTTATTTTTTTTAATAAGAAATTTTAGAGAAGAAACTTTCAGTTATGTATCTATGAAAGGGGCTTTAACCATTAACCAAGGTGTCCTTTTTTCTTTTCTGCTGCGTATTGGAAAACTGGAATCGTCTTGGGCCACATGTTAAATACACAAACACTAACAAAAAACAATAAATAAAAAAAAAGTTGCACATATTTTTTATGGTATCTGACGCCAAAGATAAGCAAAACAGTCCTCAAATAATTTATATGTGGCCCATAGGCTGCAGGTTGGACACCCCCAAACCTTCTGAATCTCTAGGGAGGCAGTTTGGCCCATATTATTAAAGTAACACTGCCGCTTGACTGCCATATTTCCCAATTACTGGGTACATAATTCTCATACAAAGGGTAAGTAAAACTTTCAACATGAGAGTCAGTCTGCTAAACTAAGAGTATTTGAATAATCATTTCATTGGTCCATAATTTATGGAAACATTTTTTCATTGTAAGTTCTTTCTTAGGTATACAGTCCACAAGCAATTAGAAAATTAGCATAATTATTTTAATACTAACTAAATGGAATTGTAGATGTCAGCAAATAATCATAAAAACAATAAAAATAATTTTGGTTTAGTCAATTCTATATACAGGGGACAAAGAACCTGAATCTTTTTTTTTCTTTTCTTTTTTTTTTATTGTTAAATCATAGCTGTGTACATTAGTGCAATCAGGCAGGGTCTGAGCTCAAAACTTGAATAATGTCATTTTTAAAACTAGACCTGGAGATGTTTACTTGCTAATGATAAATGCACACTGGGTTAGGGATTGTGGTTTGAGTATCCATGGGGGTCTACCACAGGAAAAGCTAAAGATGAAGTGAGGATAGAGGTGAAAGTCAGGGAAGTGAATAGAATAGAATAGATTCATGTTTAATTGACAAGTTGATAGCTGGGTAATTTTTGTCTTGGCGTTAGACGATTTTAGATTTCAATACCATTCTTTGACTCTGACTTCCCTTTGTCGAATTTTCAAGATTGTAAACTTAAAATAGTTTCAAAGATTCAGGTTCTTTCTAAGATGAAGAAAGAACTTCATCTTTAGCTTTTCCTATGGTAGACCCCCATGGATACTCAAACCACAATCCCTAACCCAGTGTGCATTTATCATTAGCAAGTAAACATCTCCAGGTCTAGTTTTAAAAATGACATTATTCAAGTTTTGAGCTCAGACCCTGCCTCTGCCTTTCTGCAAAAACCGGCCAGACCAAGTGTGATCCTTCACGGTGCTAACAGAGAATTGACGTCTTCCAAGTACTTAGCTGTAAGCAACAGTAGCTGCTTGAGAGTAATCACACAGGAAAGGCGCTTATTCAAAGGATATTACAAATGAGGCTCAATATTCAGCTTCTCAAATCAAGGTCCAACTCAGCACAAAACAGGACTAATGAGAAAAAACCCCATAGACACTGTCACCCTGAAGAGACACTATTGCCGATCTGGCTACCAAAACAGGATGCTAGGTGGGGCTTCCATCCTCAAGTTGATCATTTTAGAATTTAGGTTTGCTGGAACCCAGATGACATACCAATGCCTCAGGGCACACAGCAGATTAGTTCTCCATATTCTGTCCTGGGGAGGTGGTTCTCGTAAGGTTAGAAACTCTAGATTACAACAAGAGTTTGAAAGCTGCTGGGCACCCAAAAAACATCACTAATGCCAACTGTGCAGGGTTGTACGTTGCTATGGGCAGTGCCTGTGGCTCAGTGAGTAGGGCACCGGCACCATGTACTGAGGGTGGTGGGTTCAAAGAAACACCCATATAAAGAAGACAATGGACAGTCTTCAGTCTTTCACCCTGGAAAAGAGATGTGCTTTCAAAGCAATTAGATCATACATATAGCAAACGAGTATGATTTGGATACAGCAAATGTCTCCAATTATGACTTAAGTCTACTGTGAATAATGAAGATGAAAAATCTACAGTGTTCTTAACTGTCTAGTGCCAACAGTTCCCACACCTATCAGCATCCTTCACCTTTTAAACACGGATGGGCACTTCCGCCGCATGAACCCTCTATTCTGTGTTGCACCTTTAACACTCCCTTTCCCTTCCCCTTTTCGCTATACCCACAGTAATCCATATAACTACTAACACAGTAGTTTTTGCCGAGTTCTCACGGCAAACCACTTTCATCCTTAAGCATATGTACTTCATCAGAACCTCCTCTGTGACAGGAATACTTTGTTCTGACTCAAGAAGTGAAGAATTCCAGGATGTGATATGCATGGCTACTGGCCAGCACTGGGATGGGGAACTGTCCGGGAACAGGAAGTGCTGGCATCACGCATGGACAAGCACAGGGGAGATGGGCTGGTCAGTGTTTCCTTATGCCCACTATGAAGTGTGAATCCAACTATGTAGTCTCCCGGATGCAAACTGGATTAGGGGCTGGGAAGACAAGTGAAGTAAAGAAACCAAGAAGTAGAAGTAAGAGAATTATCCCCGCCAGCCTAATCGTAAAAATGATTAGAAGGACACATAAAGTTTCACAGTGCTTCTATTTAAGTGTAATTATACAAGTGTATGTTCGATTCTTCTTGGTGCTTTTTTGGTGATGCACAAGAATGAGCATGTAGCACACACTCCAGGTAGGCTTGCATTTTTTTCTTTTCTTTCTTTTTTTTAGAGACACAGTCTCACTTTGTCACCCTCAGTAGAGTGTCATCTCATCACAGCTCACAGCAACCTCCAACTCCTGGGCTTAAGCAATTCTCTTGCCTCAGCCTCCCAAGTACCTGGGACTACAGGCGCCCACCACAACGCCCAGCTATTTTTTTGTTGTCGTTGTCATTGTTGTTTGGCAGGCCCAGGCTGGGTTCAAATCCGCCAGCTCCAGTGTATGTGGCTGGTGAGCTATAGGCACAGAGCCAAAACTTGTAATATTTGAAGGATACTGTCTTAGTACATTTGAATTTCTGTAACAAAATTCCTTAGACTGGATAACCCGTGAGAAATGTATTGTCCATAGTTCCAGAGGCTGGGAGGCCCAAGATGAAGTGCCAGCAGATTTGGTGTCCAGTAAGAGCTTGTTCCCTTATGTATTCCGCCTTCTGTAAGTCCTCACATGGCATATGGGTCCAACAAGCTCTCATAGGCATCTTTTATAAGGGCACCAATCCCGTTCATGAGGACTCTGTTCTCATGGCCTAAACACTTCCCAAAGGCCCCACCTCCTAATACTATCACCTTTGGAATTCGTTTCAACATATGAATTTTGGAGAGACACAAACATTCAGACCATAACACGTATATTCAATCTCTTAAAAATATGCATGATATAGGCTGAGCATGGAGGTTTGTGCCTGGAATCCTAACACTCTTGGAGGCCAAGGCAGGAAGATTACTTGAGCATAGGAGTTTGAGAACAGCCTGATCAAGAGTGAGACCCCATCTCTACTAAAAACATAAAAAATTAGCTGGATATGGTGGCACGCACCTATAGTCCCACCAGCTACATGGGAGGATGAGGCAGGAGAGGAGGATTATTTGAGCCCTGGAGTTTAAGGTTGCTGTGAAGTGGGCTAACTCCATGGCACTCTAGCCTAGGGCGGTAGAGTGAGACTCTGTTTCAAAACCAAATAAATAAATAAATAAATAAATAAATAAATATAACCATGAGCAAATACCCATTGTAGTAGACAAAAAGGTGTACCACTAGAAAGCATTTGATTCTATTGCTTGTACAATCTCCTTTCTATTAATTATTACCAGAAATTGTTCCCTTAAAGAAAGGTCTCAATGTGTATAAACCTCTCTTAGGACATAAGTATGAAAAATAATACCAAAACAAAAGCAAGACAAATGCTCTTAGATTAATGCTTTTAGAATACATCAGTAATAGCATTATTAAGCACAGAATTTTATGCTTCTTGATGCATTGCATTTTTCAGACCTAAAAGATAAATGTCCTTTTATATGGATCCTGAGTTAGTGAAAAATCCTCTGAAAGCCCTCTGTTTTCTCCATTGGAGATAGGTTTCAATGTCTCAAGCACAGGACTGTCTCAAGGCCTTCCTGCCTACTGCTTCTCAACACATAATCCTCTTTAATCAGCCTTATCTTTGCTAACCTTCACCCCCACACAAATGTTCAGACCAGCTTCAGTGCTCTTGTTATTTCTTCTGCCTTCTGCTCATCTAATTTGCTACTTATCAGTGACTTCTCTAACATCTGTACATTTTAACTTTTTACCCTCTAAAATAACTTTTATTTTTGAATTAGTTTTACCTATATAGAAGTTGCAAAAATAGTAGAGCTCCTTTGTATCCTTCACTCAGGTTTCCCCAATGATATCATCTTATAGAACCATAGTATCATTTGTCAAGAACAGAAAATTGACACTGTTACCCGAATGTTCACTCAATCACAAGCCTTTATTTGACCGCTCCCTGTTCTTCTAGCATGAACTCACTTTTTGAGGGGAAGGAAGAAGCTGTAGTTCTACAAATCTTACTGCATCGCAGACTCATGGAACTACTGCCATAATCAGTGCACATCCCTTTATAGTTACTACTCTCCCCAACTCTGGCAATTGTTAAACTGTTCGCTGTCTCTATAATTTTGTTACTTCAGTGATATGTAGTCATTTGAGACTAGGTTTCTTTAAAACTCACCACAGCGCTCTGGAGAGCCAATGAAGCTGCTGCACCATCGGAACCTCTCCTTTTATTGCTGTGGAATATTCCATTTTATGCTAGACCTTACTTTGCCCATTTACTTGAAAGACATTAGAGTTATTTCTAGTTTGGGGCTATTACAAATAAAGCTGTGATGAACAGTCATATATAGGCTTTTGTGCAAACTTAAGCTTTCCTTTCGCTGGTATAAATATACAGGAGAGAGACTTCTGGGTCATATGGCACCCAAGATGGTTAATTTTTATGTGTTTAATTCAAGTTGCCTAGGCCATGGTACCAAGTTGCTTGACAACCCCAGTCTAGATGTTAAAATAAAGAGATTTTTTAGGTCTGACTAACACTGAAGCCAGTAGACTTTGAGCAAAGCAGATGACCTTCCATAATGTGACTGGACTTCTTTCAATCAGTTGAAGGACTTAAGATTAAAAACTGAGGTTCACAGACAAGGAAGGAAGTCTGCTTTCAGATTCAAGACTGCGACAATGATTCCTGCTACAATTTCTAGCCTAGCTCAACCTGCCCTATAAATTTCAGACTTGCCAGTTCCCACAGCTGAGTGAGCCAATTCCTCAATCCTTTAAAATCTCTCATTCTCTCTCTTTTATACCAACTACCTACATATAAACAATGGATTCAATTGGTTCTATGTCTCTGGACAGCCTGACTAATACAGTAACTAGTGAGGCTAGGAAATAGGCAAGAATGTCTGCTCTCGTCACTTCCTTTTAATTTTTCCCCCATCATATAAATAATCTGTGATTTTAAAGCATAATATAAACCAATTTATAATAAATTAATGTATTTCTTTTGAATATATACATATTAGTTACCCAAAGATTAAGAATTTACTAGAGAATCAGTAAACATGTAAGAATATCTTATTTTAAAGACCATTAGTATTTCAGCAAGTAAATTCTTTGGGAAGAAGCAAAAAACAAACTTCCATAGTCAATTTTATACTCACCATGGTAAACTAAGTAAAAAATATGTTCAGACATATTCTGTGAGTTTGGAGGTAATACCTTAGTGATACAAATGATACTCAAATTTTGTCGAAGTAGTATCAGATTTATGAAAAAAATCTACACATTAAAAAGATGGAAAATTTTCATATGCCTAGTAAAGACCTTTTCAAGGCTTACATTCAGCTATAGAAAATTACTATGTTCTATTCAGTAATAGCAAAACTTGTTTTAAATTTTCTTTACATAGAAGCATTTCAGAAAATAATGCAGAAATATCCACATAGTGTTAACATCTCTGCCATTGAGACACTCATTCAAAAATTCAACAAATCTCTACTGCCGTAGGCTTGGAGGAGATATCCAGTACAAATCCTCATAGAAACCACACTGGGCTGGGGTAGGGTGGAGGGGAAAACACGACAAACAACCAGATCATGATAAATTCTTATAAAGTAAAACTAGGTAAGACATTAAAAGATGGAGGTGTCGGCAGTGGTGGGTGCTACTTTAGAGAAAGTGGACAAAGAAAACCTGAAGAGGCGACATATGGGAATCACATAAACACTGTAAGGCCACAGAAGACCTCCCACAAAAAACGGATAGAAAAAGAGACCCTCAGAAATTTCTCTCTAGTAAGGTTCATCCTCAGTTCAATTATTTGGCCACTTGGGTCTCCAACTCTTTATCTGGCTTTTGTAAGGTGCCTCTAATTTCACTCTTGATTATCTGCCTCATTCAGCTATTCCTGAATCAGGTCCTCACCTCCACCCCTCATGTGTTCTCGTGTGTCTACCAAGGCCCTCCAACCTTTTTGATTTTCTGCTGTACACTGGCAGAATTAAAAGTTGCCCTGAGCCACAGAGTAAATGCACAAACACTAATGGAAGCTGATTTGCAAAAAAAAAAAAAGGTTCATGTATACTTTTCATACTATCTGACACCACAAATAAGCAAAGAAAATGTCCTCACAAAATCGGACCCCAGGGTTTGGCCTCACCCTTGCTTAGGAACCGAAGGTCTGACCAACACACCCTTTCCCTCATGAAATTACTCATCTGTGGAAACTAGACCAACTTCACCTCCAGAGAGGCTTGGCCCTTTACTTCACCCCAGGACCCAGCCCAGGACAGCCTGCTGCTTCCCCACCCAGGCAGGGGAAGTCAAACAGGTTTAAGTGAACTCCACTTCAAATGAAGAAATAAGAAAAAAATATTAGCTAAACACAGAGTAGGGGGGTTAAAGAGTAAAGAACACTGGAAATGTTTACGCCTGCGAATGAAACTAATTATAATAAAGTGGCCTGATAAAAATCAATGGCAGAAATAGAGGCTTCTTCATGAATTTTCATTCAAAACAAAATGGCCATAGATCACGGGTACATCAATCACCATGTGGTAGAAAAATACAAGAGCTCTCAAACTATGGGGTGGTCCTTCTCAGGAGAAAGTTGTCAGAGCTGTCTGACTTTGATCTCTCATTCACAGAAATAGCCTGGAGAAACTTCTCCACCCTATAAAAATAATAAATCTCAGAAGCCACACATTCAGCAGGCCAGAAATCCCCTCTGGTGAGAAACCTTCCTTTCCCAAGCACTGAGAAAACATTAACTGTTAAAATTCCGGACTGGAAACATTATAAGGAAGACCCAAAGGAGCCGACATCTGTGCGACAAATCTCAGAGGTTGGGATGATGCAGGAGGGGGAAGAATCCGTATTACTCCCCACATCAGAACCCAGAAAATAAATGTAACTGAGTCTATTCTGGTCAAAGGGAAAAACTAAAAGAGCACAAATAAGAGTGTCTGTAATAATATAAAAACCTATGTAATGTTTCAGATCCCTTTAATTCTTGATGAAACTCATGGAGAGGCATTTGGTGGTGATATTCCCCACAAAAGATTACTGATTCATGTGCATATAAGCAAAGTTAGTAGGGGAAAGAAAACAAAGCAGAAAGATAATGAACTAAACAACATCCTTTCCCTCATCCTGCCTTTTGGGAAGTTATACAACTGGTGAGGACCTTTCTTGTCTAGAAGTAGTACAGAACAGTAGCTGGAACCAGATGATTGGACTTGACTCTTGGTTCCACCACTTAGTAAGTAGCTACTATTTGACTATACCACAGAGGTACTCAACTGACCTTCAGTTTTCATCAGTAACATGGAATTAATGAACAGTGCATAACTCACTGTTTATCCTGAAAATTAAATTAGACAAAGCATACAAAGTATCTGGCACATGACGATTGTTCCACAAAGGCTATCATTACAATCAAATATTCCATATTTATGTGTTAATAAGTATTGGTAATTATAAACTTAATCAATGGCTTGCTGTATTATTAGCTCAGACAAGTCATTTAACCACTCTCAGCTGCAGCTTTTACATTCTATAGATTTACCACACAAATCGGAGGGGAGTTCATCAGCCCAATTTCTGTATGTCCCTGTGCATTAGATTGCTAGGATGACCCTAACAAAGTACCACAGACTAGGTGGCTTTATCCACAGAAATTCCTACTGGAGGCTAGAGGTGCAAGACCAAGGTATCTGCAGGGCTGGCTCAGGCTGAGGTTTTGAGGGCTCATCTGTTCCATGCCTCTCCTCCAGCTTTTGCTGGGTTACTGGAAATATTTGGGGTCCCTTGACTAGTAGAAGCATCATCCTGATCATCACCTTCATCTTCACATGGCTCTCTCTCTGTATGTATATGTCCGTCTCCAAATGTTCCCTTTTTACATATCCTACCTAAATAACTTCATTTTAACTCGGTTACTTATTTAAAAATCTATCTCTAAATAGGGTCTCACTCTAAGATTTTCTGGGTTAGGATTTTGAAATATATCCTTTGGAGTGATACAGTTTAACCCTCAACACCATGAACATTAAAAGAGCCAATAAACCAGGACACACATAGAGAGTTGAAACAACACCTCCCTTTTATGTCCAAGAGAATTCTGACTCCTGGCTAGATAGAATTCATCTGGCCCCCAGTGATAGCTTCAAATAGCTGCTCCTGCAGCACACATCTATTGTCTCCATAGGTAAGATTGCCAGACAAGTTAAATTTAAATTTCAGATAAACAGTGAATACTTTTTCAGTCTAAGTATGCCCGATGAACCTCTTTTATTTTTATTTCTTTAGCTGCACCCTAATTATAGGTGGGTTACGTTGCCATGAGGAGCTCACAAGGTTAGGCAGCATTACTTAAATTTCATCCAAAAGAGTTACTTGAGGTACTTTTTATGCATACAAATTCCCAGGCTCCATCCTTGATCCACAGAATCATACCCTCCATTGGAGAAATCTGAAAAGTTCTATGTTTAATCAGTAGTCCAGGTAATTCTCCTCAAAGACATATGGGAATCAATTAACCCTGTTGCTCACCCAGACTGTACGAACTCTCAGTGAACCTGACTATGACCACCCACCTTGACCTCTTGCTTTACCCAACTCTTCATAAGATGAGCTCTACACAAGGCAGTCATAAATTATCTTACAGATTATTTATTCCCCAACTATTTTACAAACTACTTACAGGTTTTAGTTTCTTTTGTCTCATTCACACTGAGGTGGTAGGCACTCATACCAGTTGAAATGTTCCCAAGGTAGATAAATATAGATACACAAACATCCAGGGAAGTAAGGAAAGACACATACCGGGTGATTTACAAGCATTATGGGACAGAGATGGAACAATGAGGGGAAGATATAATGGATAAAATAATAATAAAGAAAAACAAAATTTTTTGAAAGGGACATATTTCATTAAAATATACATATGGGAGAAAAAAAGACACTTGGAAAACAATGGTTTAGATGAGGACAAAGAATAGCTGAAGAGCTGTCAGTACAATAAGTACAAGGAAAAATGATACAGTGAAAACAAAATCAAGAAATTAACTGCTGGGAATAACAAATCTTTTTCAAACTTAGAAAGTGACAGGATAGGAAACAGGACTAGATAACCACAAATAAATGCCTCTCCTCTGGGGAGGTGGGAGTGGCGCTGATTACTGCATTAGTAAGACTGTTTTTCTCTTGGCTTCCTCCACACCAGGTCCAAATGTTTAGCCCCTCTTGGCACCAAACCTTGATGTTATTTGAGGCCTGCTCTGGAGGGCGTTCCCATTGCCTCGATTCTCAACCTCCCTGGCACAGGAAAATAATCTGTTTCCCTACAAGTGGAGACTCTGAGGGCAGAACTGTACTTGGTTTTTAGGTGGTCTCACTGCAGCTGAAAGTATTAAAATACGTTTCCAACACTGAAAAAAAAAAATAAAACAAGCAAAACCAAGGCAAGTACCACATTAAAACAAAATCTGTATTTTAAGTTAATTTTAAATAAAGCACCTAATGGCATTTAAGAAATTCATTGACTACATGTTCAATAACAGTTCGGATGTGAACTAGTGGCCTTTTTAAGCAAGATATTATTGGTTTGTAAAACCAAATCACAGTAAATTCAACTAAAGAACTGGACTAATTCTAAAAGATGCTGGGCTGTGATAAATTCTTTGAATAGTGAGAACCATTTTTGGACCCTTCACCAATTCTGATAATCTAATCCCAATTATTTTTCTTGAATTGAAGGATTTCTGAGTTCTGTGTAAGCTGAACTCTGCCCTGCAGAGGCTTAAATTCAACAAGACTATACACAAATCACAGATACACACTCCTTGTATTACAGATTTTAGCTTTCAGATTATAATTTATAGTATCTACATTTTTATTTCTAGTTTTATTAGAAAAGGCTGCAACAAAGAGGAAATAACCAGAAAGTAAGAAAATTCATTAAATAGATCCAATGTCTAGCGCTCATTCAAATATATTGTAGAAAGAAAGCCAGATATGCAACTTGTTCTTTCGCTGAAAATATAAATGAAAATTCCTCTCAGAAAAATAACCAAGAAAAAAGATTATTTAATGTTAATAAAAATATTCTATCACATTATAATCACTATGAGATTGACTACAATGGAATCAGATTTAATGTGTAATTCAGGATGTCTATTCTTTTGAAATTATTACTTAAGAGTTCAAATGTTTATTATATAAGTCAACTTCAATATAAGTCAACGGAGGAAACATTTTTTCCTGATGATATGGAAATAGTTGAAGATTGTATAATGCTTCATACTTTCCACATACATTATTTCTTTTAATTTTCATAAATAATCTAAGAAAAATTAAATATTTATGTAATGTCACACAGCTGGTTTATAACTCAGCCCGTATTAAATCTAGACAAGTGATATCCACCCCAGTGTGTCTTTTTATTTGCTTATCAGTCAAGATTCAGCAAGGAATTCATTATAATCATTCAATTAAATTTGTATTTAGAATTCCTATCTATCTTAAATGAATTAGGACATTTTAAATCAACACTAAATATTTTTAAGTAATTATACTCAGGCCTATCCAAATGTGATAAATATAGATAGTACTCAATTCTTTTACATTGATCTTGCATATTCCAGACTGTCATTTGCTTTCCCAGCGAAAAACACATTAACCTTTCTTTTGTCTCCATTTAATAATAATAGCATTGAAGTGGTAGAGAAAAAATACCAACTTTCAGGGGCCTACATTATTCAGATTCCATTTGATAGTAGTTCCGGGACAAAAGGCTAAGCTGTAGTCCCCAGAAGACCCTTCCATGAATGGTTCTGGGTTAGTATTGGCCCAAGAGAAATCTGCATGAGAATGGGAAGCAGCCATGAAACAGCAGCCAGCACTCTCTGAAGGAAGGTCACCATAGATTAGAAGTAGTGACAGGAGACGCACATGGGTTGGTCCAGGGTCCCAGCTCATCCTCCTGTCCTGATTCCAGCTCTTTTGTCCCAGTTGACCCTGTTGACCAACAGCAGGCCGGGACCCACTGTCAAGTGCTTGGCAGCAAACCCACAGCCCCCCATAACTTTTGCCTTCACCGTCCACCTCGGTGCTGCTGCACCTGGCTTCTGACTCACTGGCCAGTCACTCCTCTCATCCCACCTGGACCTCCTGCTCTCAAGATCCCCCACCACACTGAGAGAGGTCTAAGTCCCTTAACTTACAGTGATTCGGCTTCCCTTAATTGACATACATACTTTCTAGGGGATATTACCTAGGGAGTTTTAATTGATTAAGTTTTATTACTATTTTTTTCTTTACAGTCACACGTTTTCAATATCTTAATGTTGTATTCTACATATCATCTTATCTATTTTTTTTAAAGGGCAACTCTGTTGTCCTCGGTAGAGTACTGTGGCGTCACAGCTCAAAGCAACCTCCAGCTGTTGGACTTAGGCAATTCTCTTGCCTCAGCCTCCCAAGTAGCTGGGACTACAGGCGCCAGCCACAACTCCCAACTATTTTTTTGTTGCAGTTTGGCCGGGGCTGAGTTTGAACCTGCCACCCTCGGTATATGGGGCTGGCGCCCTACTCATTGAGCCACAGGTGCTGCCCCATCTTATCTATTTTTAAGTGTACAGTTCAGTGGTACCGAGTAGATTCATATTGTTGTACAAATATTACCACCATCCATTTCCAGAACATTTTTAATTTCCCAAACCAAAACTCTATACTCATGAAACAATGACTCTATTCCCAGCCAACCGTTACTCTACTTTGTCACTGTATTTTGACTACTTTAAAGCCTGTGTATACGCAATCATACAGCATTTTTCTTTTTGTAACAGGTTTATTTCATTTAACATAATATCCTCAAGATTCATGCACAGTGTAGCATATGAAGGCTGTCCATAAAGTATCCAGACATGTAACACAAATGATGCAGACATTTATTGAAAAAGATAAAAGGAACACTGTACATAGGACAATGGTACCTCAGTCCCCTTCAAAGGAGGCATCTTAGGACCTCACATAGTTCTCCCAGTGTCTCTTCCACTGTTCAAAACACTCTGCAAAATACTCTGTTGGAACTGCCATCAGCTGCCTTGTCAGGTTTTCCTGAATCTCACTGATGTTCTGAAATCTCTTTCAAAGGTAATTTTAGTTTGGGCTTCCCCAAAGCCAGAAGTCACAGAGTGCCAAATCTGGACTGAGGTGGGGCTGAGTCACCTGAGTGGTTTGATGTTTTGCCAAAAAACGCTGCACAAGATGTGACACATGGGCAGGCACCCTCTCATGACGAAGCTGCCAAACACCAGCTGCCATAGCTGCCCTTCTGTCACTTTGCATCTCTCAAGGGAGAAAGAACATTGAGATAGTGCTTCGTATTAATTGTCTGGCCTGGAGTAGTGCACTTGTGATGAATAACACCATCCCAATCAAAACGCATAATTCATATGGTCTCGGTCTTAGAGCAACTTTGCCACACCTTCCTCACACGTGGAGAACCAGGCGGCTTCCACTGGGACAACTGGGTCTCTGTTTCTGGATCATAGATAGCTAGAGACCCACAATTCACCTCCAGTTACGGCCTTCTTCAGGAATCTGGCTCACTGGTACCAGTCTGAAGCAAGTCATTACCAAATGCAACACGATGTTCCTTCTGCTCTGACAGCAGAAGCTGTGGACACATTTTGCCACAACACATTTCATGCTAAGACTCTGTATCAAAATCTTGGACACAGTAGTTCCTGGAATCACCCCAGACTGGCTTGCAGCTCTTGCACTGTCAGTCAGTCACTGATCTTTGTTGACTGCAGCCCAAACATGTTCACACATTCTCAGGTGTTCTGCTTGCCGCAGCCCTTCCAGAACGTGCATCACTTTCAACAGATTCTCGACCATCTTTGAAGCAACTGTGCCACACATATTTGCATTTCCCTCATTCCATCATCCCCAAAAGCCTTCCGAATCATTTAAATAGTTTCTACTTCTCCCTACTTAATGAGCACAATGCTAGGGTATAGGACACCCTCTTGGGAGTGGGACACAAATATATAAGAGGGACTTGCCTAACAAATGCAAACATTGTAACTTAATTCATTGTACCCTCAAATTAACCTGAAACAAAAACATAAATAAATAAATAGTTTTCAAGGGGGAAAGTCCAAGCTTAACACAAAATCTGATGCACATTTGCTCTATTCGGTTGAATGTGACAGCCACACAGTACGCTTGCCCACTCGGCGGTGTCTAGCGCCCCACTGAGTAGTACAGTGGTCACTGTTCACACACGTGCATTCCCGTCCACTCTCCTGGGCTGTCCAGTTATACTGATGTCAAGCAAACTGTTTTCACTATATTAACAATGGCTGTGTTTGCAGCCTATGTTAGAATGTGAACAAGGAAACACTTCTTTCATGTTGCCATTTGCTCTCACATTCGTGTCTCCTTTTGTGGTTAGCTGATGTTTTGTGGTGACACGTTTCTCATTTCCTTCTGTATACAAACGACTTCTGATAGTTCGATTTAAGATTTTTCTTTTTTTACTTCAATATAAAGTTTACTTCTTTTAGAAGAAGAAGTGGAAATACACTATGGAGCAGAAGGATCTTGGACTTGGAATCACAGGGAATTCCCAGAGCCAAATAATGCTGGCCTTTTCATCCATCCATCCATTATTTCTTTACAGTAAAATAATAGGAAAATTATTAACTCAGTATTTTTTTCAGTAAGGACTAACATCAAGTTATCTCTTGATTTAAGATTTTTTGACTTCATGATAAGTCAAGGAACATAGACAGTGGCTCAATTTACAATTTCTCAACTTTATTTATCAGAATATTAAGTGCATTTTCAACTTAAAATTTTCAATCTACAAGGGGTTTACTGGGACATAGTCCATCATAAGTTGAGGAGTATCTTATATTTTATATGTATTTACTTTGTGGTTACCATGGGGACTACGCCTAATATACTAGTTAGAGCACTCTAATTTGTATTTATACCAGCTTAACTTCAATAACATACAAAAGCTCTGTTCCTTTATATCTCTGTCCTTGCTCCTTTCCGTTGCTTATGCTGCAAAATTACATCTTTACACATTGTGTCCAAAAACATAAACTAAAAACTTTTTAATGTATAAGTCCCTTAAATTATATTTAAAAAAAAAAAATGTAGAGTTACAAACCAAAGTTACACTAACATTAGCTTTTAGACTAATAAATCCATTTTTTAAAAAATGTATTAGTCTCTTAAATCATGTAGAAAACAAAAAGCTGAGTTACAAAACGTCATTATAATAATACTACCTTTCATAATTTCCCACGTATAGGCAGTCCCCAGGGTATGAACAAGATAGGTTCTGTAGATCTGTTTTTAAGTTGAATTTGTATGTAAGTTAGAACAGGTACATTTACCTATTACCTGTAATAGGCTTCGTTTGTTAGGGTGAGTCATGAATTAGTCAGATGGTTATAACTCAGGGACTTACTGAAATAGCCTCCATTCATAAGAGTGAGTTGTAGGTAAGTCATATGTTGATATATCAGGGAGTCCCTGTATTTCTCTTTACTAAAATCTTTAGCTCTGCATATACCTTCAAATTATTATCTAGAGTTCTTTCATTTCAACCAAGACGAACCCCTTTGGCATTTCTTGCAAGGCAGGTCTAATGGCAACAAACTCTCAGTTTTTGTTTATCTGAGAATATCTTAATTTCCCCCTCACTTTCAAAGAGTACTTCTGCATACAGGTTTCTTGGTTGTCAGAGGGGTTTTCTGTTTGTTTGTTTCTAGCACTTGACTATATTAGTCTACTGGCTCATGAATGCCAAAGTTTTTGATAAGAAATCTGCAGATAATCTTAATGACCTGTGAAGAATTGCCTCCTTTTGCTGATTTCAAGATTCTTTTTTTCTTCTTTTGACAGTTTAATTATAACGTGCCTTGGTGTTGGTCTATGAGTTCATCCTCCCTGGAGTTGGTTGTGCTTCTTGGATGTTTACATTGTCTTTCATCAAATCTGGAAAGTTTCCAGTCATTAACTCTGTCTTTCTTCTCCTTCTGAATCTTCTCCAATGTCCGCACTGGTCTGCTTGATGGTGTTCCATAGGCTCTTCACACTCCATTCTCTTTTCTTCAATCTTTTTTCTGTTCCTCTGACTTGATAATTTCTATTTTTCAGTTTTCAAGTTCATGGATTCTTTCTTCTGCTTGTTCAGATTTGCCTTTGACTCCCTCTAGCAAATTTTTCATTTTAGTTATGATACTTGATTCCTTTTTATGTTTTCTCTGTAGTCTTATCTTCATTTTGTTCATATACGTAGTATTGTTTTTTGAACTTCACCCACTACTTTAGTCTTCCTTGGGTTTTCTGAACATATTGAATGCAGTTGTCTTAAATGTCTTTGACTAGCAGATGAGCCATTAGGTCTTTTTCCGGAACAGTTTCTGTTGGTTTTATTTTTTCTTTTAAAGGTACCACACTCCCTTGTTTCTTTATATGCCTTGTAATTTTCTGTGAAAACTATACACTTGAATTGAATCATGTGGTAGCCCTGGAAATCAGATTCTCTCTATTCCTAAGGAATTGCTGGGATTTTTTGTTTTGTCTCTATGCTAAGGTCAGCTTGAGGTGTAAACTTAAGGTCTCAAATCTTTTCTAAGCCTGCATCTTTTCCTGGCTAAGTGTGGTGGCTTTCTAATTTCCCTCACATATGAAGTTACTTCTGAATGTCTTATTTTCCAAAATCTGGCACCCAAAAGGAAAAAAAAAAGAAAAAATGAAGGGGATAAAAAGGCCATCAGACCTTTATATTCCATGAAACTCACCTGAGCTGAAGGGGGAGAGGGCTGCAACAATGGAGGAGACTACAACAATTGCTGCCCCTTTGTCTACACTTCTGTGATAAAAAGTAGCGGTCAGCACATGTATCCCAGTATTTGGAAGACAGGTTCCTTATTGCCCATACTAGTTACCGCAAGCTGCACGCAAGCTTCTCAGGGAAGAAGTGTGTGGTTGCCTGCATTGGGGCTGAGGAATAGGGTCGGTAACTGCTACCGTGTTAAGAACTAAAATTAACCAAAATTAACCACAATTTACCATCAAAGCCTTCCCCGAGAAGCACCAAGCCTTCAGTAGATTCTAGAGTTCCAAAATTGTTACAGCAAACAGGTCCTGCCGGTGCATTCACCACCCAAGTGGGAAGACAGATTCCTGGTGCTTTTTATTCTGTCATCTTCCCAGAATCTCCTGCACAGTCACTTTTCAGACTACAATTTCTAGTATACATTTATCATGACGAAAAAGACCAACTCTGCCCTGTGATATAATTGCACACAGGCTTCAGAATTTCATTTATTCCTTAGGAGTGGTTATAAGCACTTTTGAATAAAACATTTTCTATTTAGAAGCAGCACCTTTGTTACCAGAATTCTCTCTTCTTAGTCACTATGTTCAAGTGTGTGGAAAATACAATCATGATTGAACAATCAAACTAAAGCATATAGGAGCAGAAAATCATCTCATCTTCTTCAATAAATACACAAGGAGCATTGTAAAAGCAGCAAGGCTAAAAGAGGGAACATCAAGATCGATCTCTGAAGACTTCTAAAATGATGCATATTTCTAATGTTCAATTATAAAATCTCAAAGGAACTCAGGCTGAGTACAGTAATGAACATGCACTTACCAATTCTAGCAGCATTTTATTCAAGAACACATCTCCAAATAATGATGCTTGGGAAGATTAAAGGAAATAGTGTTTCAAAGACTAACATTCTCAGAAAAGCTCTGAAATAAAAATTAAGATATTCACCATTAAAGGGGGTTGGGCATGTGTGTGGGAAAGGGAGAAGGAGGAAAGGGAGAGATGTTTTTATTGTGGTTATTCAAATATAGACATTTGGCATAGACTTTGGGTATTGGATTGGCAAGTAGATATATTAAAAATAATTTGTTTTTCCACCCTGAAGTTACAAATTCAAACTAGTCCATTTTCTGTCAAAAATCATTAAGTTCCTATTACACATGAATGCCATTCAGTTTACAGAACATAGTGATTGCCAAAGTAGGTGACAGAGGGATGACTGACCACTGTGGGCAAGTGCCCTTGAAGGTAGCGACTGAGCCTATCACTGCTGTCTTGGGTGGGTTCTGCCCCAACACATACTTCCTCTGTCTTCCATTTAGACTGTCCAAATGATCCAATGTCACCCCTTGCCAACGACCGTTCTTCTGTGATTGCCTTTTCGAAAGCTTCCTCTTTTTTTTTTTTTTTGTAGAGACAGAGTCTCACTTTATGGCCCTCGGTAGAGTGCCGTGGCCTCACACAGCTCACAGCAACAAAACTCTCCAACTCCTGGGCTTAAGCGATTCTCTTGCCTCAGCCTCCCGAGTAGCTGGGACTACTGGCGCCCGCCACAACGCCCAGCTATTTTTTGGTTGCAGTTTGGCTGGAGCCGGGTTTGAACCCGCCACCCTCAGTATATGGGGCCGGGGCCCTACCGACTGAGCCACAGGCGCCGCCCGAAAGCTTCCTCTTTTTATGTTTCCCTTTCTGGGTGTCATTCCTACACATATTGTCATTTCTTTTTACTCTACGCTCCATCTCTAAGCTATTTCATCAGTATTATGGTTTTAAATGTAACCTGTATGTTGGTAATTCTCAAATTTAGATCTCCAGCCAAGATTCCTTTTTCATACTTCAGATGTGGCCATTTATCCATCTGTCTCCGGGTATTTCCCCTTTGAAATCTCATAACCATTTCAAAATAACACGTCCAAACTTAAACTCCAGAACTTCTTACTCAAATATTTGCCTCTTCTGCTTTCCCCCATTCATTACAATATCCATGAACCTGAAAACTATTAACTCCTCCCTCTCTTTTATTTACACCTCGTGTATAAATCGAGTTTATTAACCTAATAATAAATGTGGTGTGTGTGTGTATGTGTCCATCTAACATCTGTTCATTGCATTCCATCTTTATGGCCATAGTGCTAGGTCAACCCACAATGTAATTTCTTTAAATAGCCACTGATTTGGTCCCTCTGCTTATATTCTGAAATCCTACAATTTGTTTTCCACACTGCAGCTGCTGGGCTTTTAGAAATGCAAATCAGAGGATGTCATCTCACCGCCTAAACCTTCTTGGTAATTCCCATTGTGCTTGGGCTAAAATTCAACATCCCTCATCTGGTCATTTATAAAGGCAATACTGATCCACAGTGTTAGATACACGCAGTCCCAGGTTACAAACAAGATCGTTTCTGTAGGTTTGTTCTTACCTTGAATTTGTATATAAGTTGGAACACAAGCATTTAGCTATGACCTGTAATAGCCCCCATATGTAAATGTAAGTTGTACATTGATCAGATGCTTGTAACTCAGAGACTGCCTATATTGAGATAGTGGTTAGCCTAGGTAGCAGGCTGAGGGATAAGAAATTGGTTTCTGAGTTGCTGGGAATGCTCTGCTTCTAATTTTGGGTATTGGTGTGTCCTGTTTATGAAAATCACCCAACAGTATACTTAAGATTTGTATATTTTTTTGTATTTATGTTATAGATGAATACAATATTAAACAAAAATCTAAGAGGTAAAAAACAGACTACAAATAGAGGTAACAGTTACAAAAATGCTATCTTCATATATGTACATGACCAAAGGTTCCACTTAACACGCACTGTCCCTCAGGATCAGTCTCTGCCCACATATTAATTCTCCTCTTCTTACCCCTTTCTTCCCCAAAGCAAGTACAGTGAAGCTGTCATCTCTACATTTCAAAGGAAACTCAAATGCTCAGATGTTAATACGTAGGTTCCAGTGGTCACCGCCTCTTAATGAATATGAAAGAGGGCACGGTCCATAGATTTTCAGTGTATGATTGCTCCTGAAGCTACTGTAAATTACATAAACCCTACCATTTACCTTCCAGGAAAAATTTTTACACAAATGACAAAATATCCTATCATATGTTTATAAAAGGTTCTTCTAAGGAATACTGTCCATTTTCCTACATTTTATAGCACATTGTTGAGGCAGAAATATAACAGTACAATTTGGAAAAAGAGAGTTTGTGTTTTCTTCCTTTAGTCTGAAGTCCATTAGCAAAAACAAGGTGACTCCATGAAGAGAAAGTTGGAAATGACTCTTCCACACAGGTGCTGTTTAAAAGTGACATTTCTGACAAGGGAACAGATGTTTAGGGGGGAAACGCTTTGAATAAGCATACACTTAATGACACTCAGTCTCATCATTAAATTTAACAGCAGCCTTTTTTGCTCAAGTGGCCCATACACGGTGCGCCACTAGCAATATCTCCTTAAGGTGCTGGTGCTTTAATTTGCATACTACATCAGAGCACAGCCATGTGACAGTCCTCCTCTGGATAGATGCCTGGAGCTTCTCACAACTTACTAAAGAAGCGGAATCATTAGCACTGACATATTTCACTACAGCTATTGGAAAACTAGCTCTGAAATGGTAGGGGTCGTCAAAAAATAGTTTTCATTCCAACACTTTACCTATTGGCCTTAGAAACTGGCCTTAATATGATTCCAGGTATACATTTCTTGCAACTCTTTATAAGGATTTGGCCACATATAACAATATCAGAGGTAGCACTGTGTGCATATGTGAGGTACACTATATGGTGTAAATTAAGAGGAAAGGGGCTATTTAATTTCAAACTGTCTAGGAATAAAAGCTACCACAGGTAAAAACTTAAGCACTAGACTACTGAGAAGGTGAAATATAATTACAAAGGTAGCAAGAGTGGAGAATGCTGTAGCACCTGTAGTCCCGGACCATTCCATCAGCGCTCAAAGCCAACACAGCACGGTCATCAAATGTAAAAATGTCATAGTTATTATGAGGATAAAAATAAAATTTACGACATAAAAATTGCTTAGCACTGTACTAGTAAATATTATACTCCCAATAAATGGTTTTAAAAAATAGCAGCATTCTGCTCACTGCAGCAGAAATAAGACACGGTATGTCCTGAAAATAACAGCTCATTACTTACATGTAGTGTGATGGAGTTGCTAAAAATCTAGAAGAGAAACCTTCCTAGGAAACTGTGCTTTGTTCACCAGAACTAAACATGGGCCAGTCACATAGACCAATACCTCTCAATTTATACGCAAATAAAATGTGGAATTTAGTAAGATGATCTTCAAGATATTTCTTGGCACTAATATTCTGTTACAGGTGAAACCCTGGGAGCTCTTTAATCTTGGTGTTAGCTACTTTGAGCAAACATAAATTAGTAGGGAATCATTTCATAAAAAGTTTCATCACAAAATTATTTTAAATAGGGAATCTGGCCAGGTTCACTGGCTCATGCCTATAATCCCAGCACTTTGGGAGGCCAAGCCAGGAGGAACACTTCAGGCTAGAAATTCGGGACTAGCCTGGGCAACTGAATGATACCCTGTCTCTTAAAAAAACAAATAGGGTAGGCCAGGTATGGTGGCTCACACCTGTAATTCCAGCACGCTGGGAGACTGAGGCAGGTAAATCACCTGAGCTAACAAGTTCAAGAACAGCCTGAGCCAGAGCATGACCCCATCTCTAAAAATAGCCAGGTGTTATGGCAGGTGCCTGTAGTGTCAGCTACTTGGGAGGCTGAGCCAAGAGAATTGTTTGAGCCCAAGAGTTTGAGATTACTGTGAGCTGTGATGCCATAGCACTCGAAACCAGGGCAACTGAGTAACATTGCTTTGAAGGGTAGACTAGGCCCTGGCATCAGTGCATACCTTCCCAAGGGTTGTACTTTGAAAGTGACTGTAGTGATCTACAGCAATGAGATATGGGCTTTTCCTAACGTGAGTTTGTGAACTTAATTGTCAGGCCTCCATACCATTTA
The DNA here is from genome assembly GCF_027406575.1 of Nycticebus coucang. Lineage (NCBI taxonomy): Eukaryota > Metazoa > Chordata > Mammalia > Primates > Lorisidae > Nycticebus > Nycticebus coucang. The sequence continues at coordinate 58,608,502 of NC_069788.1, forward strand.
GAGTTATAAAGAAAGACATGTAGGACATGAAGATATATACAAACCAATAAAAGACAAGGAGATAAATAAAAGCAAATAAAACAAACTCAGTCCAACTAAAAATAGTAAAGGGTCCACCTAGTCCCCTACTACAGAATGCAGCTGTCATAAACTATATACCCAAGAGGAGATAACTTTCCCCAACCAGAAGTAAAAGAATAAATTATCTGCTGATTAACAAGAATGTACCCAGAAGAGTAACTACATTTTATGGTCTTCTCTAAAGATGCAGTAACATGATTTCATCAATTCATTAGATTTTTTAACTGGGTCACTTGTACAATCCAATCTTAGATCATTATATTTTCAATTACTTTAAAATTTATTTTAATTAATTTATTTTGAACTATTTTATAATTAAGAAAAGAAAGCTAATACATGTTCATTGTAGACATAAAGATAATGAATACTGACTGTAAAAAATTCCAGAAAATATACAATTAAAATAAACTAATCCCACTACTAAAAGATAATCATTTAGAGATTTTATTTCAATCTAGTCTTTTTACTACACACACAGACATCACTTTTTCTTACATAATTAGAATAATGTTGTGGTCTCTTACTAAAAAGATGACTTATTTTCTGAATATAAAATTGAAAATTTGGCAAGAAATGACACAAAATTAGAGCTATTTCTGGAAGACTTCCCTAATAAATATGTGTTTCTTCCCTATGTTGTAGATACATGCTGGCTGAGGCACTCGGCTGACCACCAGATTCTCAAGATCAAGAAGGCCATGGTGTGTGACCTTATTCTCAGTCCGGTTTGGGGCTGGATCAGGCAGCCTTGCTTTAAGGGACTCGGCATGCTCATCAAGTCTCCACGTGAACCTGCACCTTTCCATCACCACTCACGCACTCTTCATTTCTACTGGAGGTTAGGAAATACAACTTCTTTGTTTATGGTGTCCCATTTGCCTCAATTCATTTCTGAACAAATCTCCATAACTGATCACCTTTAATTAAAGGTTAAGAATTAGGGTCTTCTTGGTATTAAGACACAGGGCCTTTGGGAGTTGATTAGATTATGAGGGCTATATTCTTGTGTATTGGGATTAGTGTCCTTATAAAGAGGCCAGAGAATTTCTTTACCCCTTATGTCATGTGAGGACACATACCATCTTTTTTTTTTTTTGAGATAGTTTCACTTTGTCACCCTCAGTAGGGTGTCATGGCATCACAGCTCACAGCAACCTCAAACTCTTGGGCTCAAGCGATTCTCTTGGATCAGCTTCCCAAGTAGCTGGGCCTACTGGCACCCATCACAACGCCTGGCTATTTTTAGGTCTTGTTCTGGCTCAGACTGGTCTAGAACTCCTGAGCTCAGGCAATCCGCTAGCCTTGGCTTCCCAGATTATAGGTGTGAGCCACCATGCCCGGCCCTACATGCCATCTGTGAAGCATAGAGCAAACCTTGACCAGATACTAAATCTGCAGGCACCTTGATCTTAGATTTCTCAGCCTCCAGAACTATGAATAATAAATTTATTCTATTTATAAATTTCCAATTCTAAGGCATTTTGTTTGAGCAGCCCAAATGGAACAACACACAGGTCTGAGTAGAAAATAATCTCTGAGACCATCTTCTGAATCCAAGAACATTTTAACCTAATTGAATTGTATATAACAGAGTTCCAAGGCCACAACTCTTTTCTTTGAGAAGAAAGGTTTATTTTGAGAAAGGAAGGGAGGGGAGAAGGAGGGAGTTTTCATTCCCCGCGATCTCTCTCACCCTCCATGCCCAACCTGGTGATATCTGGTAGTCTCCACCTCTGACAATGGGGTACAGAAACTGAGTTGAAATGTTAACTGAAAAATGAAAGAACCACAGTAATCTGATGAGTTCACAAATCAAACCCAACTATATATGTTTATTTTTAAACCACAAAATTCAAACCATGGCTTTCAATATTGATTAAAAATAAGCATTCTTAACTCTTAATTTTATTTAGCAGTAGAAACAACTCATTTTAGAAACTGCAAAAATACACATTTTATGTCAAATACACATATACAAATGTTATACTTACAAATTTGTTTTGACCAAAGTTTCTTATCTATTCTCCATCACTCCATTTTTAAATTGCATAAAATGTTTTCAAAAGGAAAAAAAAGCCACTTCCGATCGCAATATCTACATTTTTATCTGTCAGTGTTCACTTTTAGTCATTGCCCAAAATGCTAATTTTTTTTTTTTTTTTTTTAAATATAGCTCCAGTGATGTTGGAGACAAAGCTGTAAGTGGCAGCATATCAGAGACTACTGTGGAGAGAAGGAAGTAAGACATTTAATTTTATCAAAAAGGGTCAACTCAACAAAGTTGAGGAGCAACCTCACAAAGTGAGTATTAAAATACGTATATTTCCATGGAGGGATGACCCACCTAAGGATGTGTGTGGATCCTGGAGTGCTTGCAGAGTGGCAGGTTATTTAGGGAAGCCGTTCCCTTTCCTTCCAGGAATGATTATAAATAGAGGCAGTTTAACGGTGCTAACAAGACGGAGACAGAGTACTGGCACAGCAGCCGATGTTAGATGTTACATGCAAACTCTGAAACCCGTATGGAAATTATCAGCAAATGGTGGTAGATACCTCCTTACTGAATGTATCTGTATCTACCATCTTACAAAGAAATAAGGTATTTTAGTTCACTGTTCTGATGAACATTATAGATTCCAAATTCTCAAAGTCAATAGCTGAGCAAGGATGTGGGGAAATGGAAACACACACTACTGAAAGGAGTACATGAGAGCATTTAGGTAATTTCCAGAAAAGTTAAGAATGAGCATATTCATTGACCCAGATTTTCACATACCAGGTAGTACATCCTGAACTAACTCTCACATGTGTAAAAAAGAAAGTAAGTACAAGGATGTTCAGTACAAGTCCATCGTTCATAGCTGGAAACAACACAAACGTCCATCGGCAGAGGAATGAATAAGTGTAAATTAATAACTGAATACGACACAGCTGTTAAATGAATAAGAACAGATGTATGGACACAATGACTAGATCTATAAAACAAAATGGTGAGTGAAAAGAGCTAAGTTAAAAAATATAAGCGTACAGAACCTTTCTTAAACATTATAAAAATACAAAATATATATATGCTTAAACGTACAGAGAAAAGATACGCACCAAATTAATGACAGTGGTTATTTCTGGCAGAGAAGTAGATGAATTTCAGAGTAGTACTTTAATTTCAAACTTGTTAAAAATTTAAGGTGTTAATATATTTGAAAGCACAACAAAAAAAGAATGCAGCCTAAGAGGTTAAGTCTTACAAGTTCTAAATTTATTACTGTTAAGTTAGCCTATTTGAATGGTATGGTAGGAATAAAAATTTTTTTTGTTGAATCTATATACTAATTTATAAGATAATACCTAACTAAAAAATAGTTAAGGTAATTTTTTAAAGAATCAAACTGTTGGGGCGCACCTGTGGCCCAGTGAGTATACTGGCCCCATACATGGAGGGTGGCGGGGTCAAACCCGGCCCCAGCCAAACTGCAAAAACAAAAAAATAGCCGGGCATTGTGGTGGGCACCTGTGATCCCAGCTACATGGGAGGCTGAGGCAAAAGAATCACCTAAACCCAAGAGCTGAAGGTTGCTGTGAGCTGTGATACCATAGCACTCTACCCAGGGTGATAAAGTGAGACTCTGTCTCTATTTAAAAAAAAAAATCAAACTGTTGAAGTCAATAACATGCTAAACCAGAAATAACTGCATCGGGCTGACTCCAAAATAACATTTTAAATACTTAGAATGTAGCCAATAAGCTAATGAACCACCAAAATCCTCTACAACGGGGGCATCCAACCAGCAGACACATGCTGATGTTGAGAGGATTTTTTATTTATCTGTAGTGCTGGATATCATGAAAAATATGCAGGGACTTTTTTGTGTGTGTGTGCTGATCAGCTTGTGTTTTCGATGTGTGGCCCAAGACAACTCGTATTCTTCCAAAGCGCCCCAGAAAAGGAAAAAAAAAAAAAAAGCAGGGGTTGGACACCCTGCTCTACGACAATTCCAATTTCTCTTCCATCCAAATACACCTAGCACATATTTACATGTCAGAAAGTTTGAAACGTGTTTCTTTTCCATGTATTTACAATTTCATTTATAATCACCACATGAATGCTTTGACAAAGACCATACTATTAAGATAAAATGTTAGTTTCTGCTCAAGTGAAAGGGTCCAAAGTGGCATATTCAATCTGTTTGTTCACATACTCGTCTACTAGTCCTACCACTACTAACGGTAATCATACGTTTTGGAGCACTTATTCCACGCCCAGTACTGTGCTCAGCCCCCAGCACATGTTTCTTCATCTTATTCTCACCACAACTCTATGAAGTTAGTCCTGTTATCATCCTCATTGAGGACTGAGAAGTTAAACCCCTTATTCCAAGTCACACACATTTAGCAAAGAGAATAATGTGCTTCATTAGGTTACAGAAGTATTTAACTGCTGCATAGTCTGCACACTACAAGATAGAAAACCTTAGCAACAACATAAATAAGTGTAGTTATGTCCAGAACAAAAAGTTATGCAATGAGCAAGCACATTTTAAAATTCACCTTATCTTTCCCCCAAGGTCAGACTTGCCCCCCTCAAATAATCAAGCTAAGTACACCCTTAACATATAGAAGTCCCCTCCTCTTTATCCTGACTATTAAAAAGCAGTTGCTACAGACACAAGATCTAAATTTGGACTATGCCAAGAACCATTTCGTTACAGGGTGGGGGAGCCAGGCCCAGTGCACTGCACTGTTCTTCTGCTCTGAGGCAAGCAGAGGGCAGAAAACACACAGGGCAGCAGGCTGTAACTGCGGTCAGTGCAGCAACTTGAATGAGTCATGATGCTCTAACTGACTCCAGTCAAAATCCTGAAGAATTTAGTATGTTATTAAGATGTCCTAATGTGCTGCTTTTGTGATGCCAAGTCAAAAATATCAGCTATTTAAAATAAAGCAGCACAAAGAGCTGAGTATTTGGGATCATTCCAGACCCACCTACCGGGTAATGCTATTCTGCTTTCAACAGCTGTTTCTACTTACCTGAGGTAAGGCAGGTGCAGGACAAAAGAAGCCAACAACTCTGCACCTGCTCTCTCAAATTCAGCTCAGGTAAATCAGTACAAGTGACCTTTGTGAGCCTGTCACAAGGAGCAGATGTTTAGTGGAAGACCGGGAGGTTTTCATCCACTTGACTTTGCCTCAGTTTAATTCATTCAATTTAACCAATCTGATCAGATTCTACTGACAGATGCTTAAGGCAACTGCTTCCAAGAAGTTTGGCTTATCTAGGAAAAAAAAAAGTTTGGCCTCTCAGAAAATACTGGAACAAAATCATAGCAGGCCAAGGTAGAAGTGGAGAGTAAATACAAAGTAAGTGATAACTCCTTGGAATCAATTGTAGAGTGAGAACCATTCTATTAATTCTGGAATTGGATGTAGATGAAGAAGGGTTATAAACACTTTGTTTTAACCTTGCATCAACATACACAAACATGATAACGAAGCCTCATGTACTTATCAGTCAACCTCAGCAAGGCATTTGGAGGTCTCAGATAATGTCATTTCATCTAAAAATATGTCCTTCTTACCATGACTACAAAGGTTTTAATGTGGACCCCTAATATTCTGAAATAAAAATTAAAATAAAATAAAATGAAAAGGTTTTAAATGGCTTTTAAAATTCATCAGTATTCCATTTTATAATTGCCTCATAGTGGTCCATTTCTTGTTTGTTTGAATAAGGATCCATACAGAGTCCACACTTTGCCAGTGTCTTTTAAATCTCTTTTCATCCATAAAGTCCCGCCACTTCCATCTCTCTCTTCCCTCCCTTACTCCTCCTCACTTCTATCTTTATTGAAGAACTGGTTTTTGGTCCTGTAGAGATTTTTACAGTCTAGATTTTGCTGACTCCATCCCTGAAGAGTACTTTACCACGTCCCCATGTCTTCTACATTACCATAAGCAAGTTCAACTTTTTAGTAAGGTTCCCTCAGGGGGTGAGGGGTGGGGAAACATCCGTTTTTAATAAAGACACATATGCAACAATCACAAGTCACAAAAGGGCTGAAGAAGAGGCAAGACAAAAAATAATGGCAACTAAAAGGATGCTGCAGCAACTGAAAGGAGAGGAAAAACAGGTGACCATCAAGACAGCAGAAGAGCCCCCTCCACACATAGGGATACGCAGGATGGGGAACAAAGAGTGAGACGACAGAGCAGCTCAGGATGACTGACACCACCGGGCATCTGTCAAGCGCTTTTACAGGCATTGCCTCCCATGATCTGCACACCATGGAGAGTGTTATTCACCCGCCATAGGGACAGGCCACAGCATGCCCACCTTCCTGCTGCTAACAAATGACTGTGTCACAGTTCAAGCCAAAGCCTCGCAACTTCCCTTCAGCTCAAGATCACCAGTGCTAGGAGTGGTGAGGAGATATGGAGAGGAAGGACTGGGGCACTGGACCGTGAGTACGCCTCATTAATCTCTTGCAGCAAAATTCCTTCCAACCCTCCAAATGAACAAGCCATTCTTCCTATAACTCATGTCACAGCCATGTGAATAAATTATTGGCTATGCCATGAGTTCTGCAGCCAGAACGTCTGGGTTTAAAGCCCGATCCTGTCACCTTACTACCTTTGTGCCAGGTGTGTGGGGGGAAGGGGAATGAGAGTAGGAGGTGAAATTATTTATCCTCTCACCTCTTTCCTCATCTGTAATAAAAGATGATAATAGCACCTTTGTCTTTCATGAGGATTAAACAAGTTAACTGGGGAAAAAAGCATTTAGAACAGGGATTGGGATGTGGTTATTGCTTAATAAATAGTATTATCTTATTGTTCTTAAAGTATTAACCTATTATTATATTAACCAGTAGGATGTAAGCATTCCAAATGGTATATGAAATCAGCACATTGCACTCATAAATGCATTAATGTATACATGATCTACCTCTTTATGATTTAATAAAAAAAAAAAAAAGGAAAAGAAAAGAGTTACAAGAGTACTTTCTCTTTGATGCCCTTTCCTATATCTAAATACTACGATTCCCAATCTGATGAAAATTACCTGATATACTTGTTAAAAAGACCAATGGTGTGATCCCCACCCCAGACCCATAAAGCAGAATCTCCAGGGAGAGTATAGGAAGTATATTTTGAACCAGCACTCCAGATGATTCTTATTTTAAGGAATACTAAACACTACAGACCTCAGGAGAGAAAACTGAATGTTACCATAAGATTCTGATAACCATTACATGTATTTGCTACAATATTGCATGAAATTATACTGGCCATTAATAGAAAAAATGTGATTTTGTAAATACTTTTTCCTTCCTGAAGATATATCAGATTATCAATTGCATAGCAATTTTTCTATATATAATGCTGAACACTTCTTTCTTCACAAATGCTTACAGTGTTCTGGACACCAACAATTTATCACTAGACAGGAAGTTCTAGAGAAGGAAAGCCTACAAAAACACCATTTGTGCAGTTTGCTTAGAGTCTACAAATTTATTAATTAAGCAATAAGAAATACCAAGATGTAGCTCTCAGCTCTGAGCACACTGTAAAACATCAGGCGATAAGCCCAAGGCAACTGCTAACAGTCCATAAACATGAAGCTGTTTTATGTTGCTGCATAACTATCATCTTCAAAGCTCAGGATTACTTTTTTCTTTCATATCATTAACTAGTTTTTTATTTGATGCAAAATTTACATAGCATGAAATGCACAAACCTCAGGTGAGTGCTAACAAATGTACACACTGTGTACCCAAATTACTCTAAAGATACAGAATACTGCATTTCCTCTGGAAAGTAATCTCATAAACTTTATCAGACAATCTCTCTATATGCCCATGCCTGGAGGCAATAAATATTCTGACATTTTTTCCCCCACCACAGATTAGTTCTAAAGATTCATGTAATTGTAATTACACACTATGCATTTTTGCATAATGCTTCTTAGCATAATACACTCCTATTATTGGTTAAATCAACAGTTCATTCCTTTAATTTTGTTATTTCTGATTAACATGGGAGTACAAACAATTAGGTTGCAATGTTTGCATTTGTTAGGTAAACTCCCTGTTGTAGTTATGTCCTGGACCCAGGAGGTGAGCCATACACCCTTAAACTGTGCCGATTTTCTTAGTAAAGTATCACAAGAATGGAAAAGCAAGCAAGTGCCGCCCCTAGGTATTTTATCCTTTAAGATACCATTGTAAATGGAATTAATTTCTTAATTTCCCTTTCAGATTGTTCATTGTTGATGTAAGAAACACAACCGAATATTGTGTGTTTTTCTTATAAACCTATAACTTTGAGAAATTCATTTATTAGCTCTGTTAGCTTCTTTGGGATTTTGTATATTTAAGATCGTGTCATCTGTCCAGAGGGATAGTTTTACTTCTTTTCCAATGAGGATGCATGCTGCTTTTTGTTTTTTCTTGTCTAATTGCTCTGATCAAAAACTCTGACACAATGCTGAACAGCAGTGGTGAAAGTGGGCCCCCACCCCGTCCCCCACCCCATCTTGTTCCTGATTTTAGGAGGAAAGCTTTCATTCATTCTTTTACCAGTGAATCTGATGCCAATTATGGGTTTTCAAGACATGTCCTTTACTGTGTTGAGAAAATTTCTTCCTATTTATGGTTTTTTGAGTGCTTTTATCATGATGAAGTGTTGGATTTTGTCAATTGCCTCTTCTGCGTTAACCAAAGTTACCAGTATTTTCCCATTTGTTATACTAATATGGTGCATTACACTGATTGATTTCATGCTGAACCACCTCTACATTCACAGGATAAATCCTACTTGGTGCTGGTATATAATCCTTTTATTATGCTACTGAATTTAGTTTGTTAGTACTATTGCTGAGGATTTTTGCATCTATATTCATAAGGAATATCAGTCTATAATTTTCTCCTGGTATCTTTTACTAGCTTTGGTATCTAGGTAATGCTGGCTTCAGAAAATGGATTAGAAATTGTTCCCTCCTCTTCTTTTTTTTTATGAATTTGAGAAGGACTGGTGTTAATTCTTTAAATCGTTGATAGAGTTTACCAGCAAAGCCATCTGGTCCTGGGTTTTTCTTTACTGGGTATAATTATTTTTTCCAGTAAAATCCATCAAAAGGTTTCCTCCCATAATATTTAGGAAATATTTTAAATATACAAAAAAGGTCAGCCAGGCACAGTGACTCATGCCTGTAATCCTAGCTCTCTGGGAGGCCGAGGCAGGTAGATTACTTGAGCCCAGGAGTTAGAGGTTGCTGTGAGCTATGATGACACAGTACTCTAGTGTGGGACAACAGAGTGACTGTCTAATTAAAAAAAAAAGTCAAATAACTTTACAATAAGCCTCATGTACTTACTTACCACCTAGATTCTATGAAAAAGTCCACACAATATTTGCTTTACCACAAAAATATCCATGCTACATTTTTATGCATTTCAAAGTAAGATGCATATATCAAGTACACTTCACCTCAAATACTTCAACAAACACATTGTTATCTACAGTTGCCAGTAACAAGATGTGGCTATTTCTTAATTAATTAAAATTAAATAAAATACTTAGCAACTCCATCACACTACTCATATTTCAACATATTTCAATGTTCAACAGCCAATGTGGCCATACAACCATGGGAAGGATAGCCCGTCACATTCCAGAGGGTAAAACCATACCAGGTATGCACAGGACAGGGTGAGAAGCTCAGGGACCATTTGTAAGTTCTGCCCACCACACATGGGAAAGGGGCACCTGCTTGGAATTGCTCATCCTTGTCTCAACTAAAATGCAAAACCTGGGAAGACAACATATGCAGAGGAGATGAGAAAGAAGCATGGGGCTCAAATCCAATTCCCCATGCTCCAATTCCCATACAGCCCCTACTAAGAGTTTTATTATTTCCTTTATTATAGATTCGGGAAGGTCCTTTGGAAGAATTGTCAGTACGGCCCTGTATCAATCTGTGTCAGACTTCATAGCAATACCTAAAGTATGTAATTTTACCTATACCTCAAAAATGGTGGTAGACTTCTCTTTTACAATGGATAAGAACTACTGCAGAGCATATAAAAATGTCAGAGAAAAGCAATCAAAGTGCCGAAGAGACTAATTCATACCTGTACAAAATGTAAATTTTAAAAATGAGATTCTTTTCAGCTTTTTAATCTTAACAACACACAAAAAAACACTGACTCCAGGATTTAAAGCAAGCCCTTATGAAAAGAAAACATAACCTCATAAGCAAAGACTACATGAAAATGAAAACTCTAGTAGGAAAATTGGAAATTACACTGAACCTGTTTTCAAAAAATCTTTATGTAAATGTTTATAGTGGCTTTATTCATAATCACCCAATCTGGAAGTAACCTAGGATTCTTCAAATGAAGAACACATTGTGATACATTTACACAACGAAAAACTACTCAGCAATAAAAAGAGATGGACATGCAACAGCATGGATGAATCTCAAATACATTATTCTAAACCAAAGAAGCCAGACTGAAAGGGCTTGTAGGGAGGAAAAATATCGTTTTCCCCTACTATCCGACATGCTCTGGCTGTGGCCTATAAATCAGACCAACGAGAGGCAGGTTAAAAAGAAAAGGCAAACACATTCTCAATATAAGTGTGTGTGACATAGGAGCCTTCATAAGGAAACGAAGGTAGAAATGGTTACATAAGGATGTTTTTATAGTAGGTTTGATAAGAGTGGAGAATCATGGGAAATGTGATAGGGCAAAAGAATATGAGTTCCAGGCAGCAAAGTGAGGGGGGCTTGGCAAGGCCTTGCATTTGACCCCTTGGTTCTTGGTGTCCTTCTGTGTTTGGTGATGAGGCAGCTCCTCTCCTCCAGGTACAGGAGGGGCCTCTCACATGATGATCTTATGATCTGCTTCAAGGGAAGCTCAGAGAGTCCATCCTGCACCTGCCATTTCTCACATTCCTTCAGCTTAAAATATTCAGTATGCCAAGGTGCCATATTTTGGGGTATCATCAAGCTCCATACAATAAGACTCCATTTATATGACATCTGGAAAAGGTAAAACCAAAGGAACAGGGAACAAATTTGTAATTATCAGGGCTTGCAATGAGAAGGAAGGTTGGCAAAAAGGTAATTTTGGTGGGTACTGAAATTGTTCTGTATCTTGATGCTAGTGATGGTTACATTTTCCAAAAGGAGTGCATTTTAATATACAAGGTCAGACAATTAAGTTTGCAAACTCATCCTAGAAAAAGCACTATATACCTCATTGCTGAATATCACTATGGCCACCTTCAGAGTATTCCGCTTGGGAAGATATTACTGATACCAGTGCCTAGTCCATCCTTCTGAGCACTTTTTCTAGGATGAGTTTGCAAACTTAATTTTCAGAATTTGTGTGACAATAGCTCTGAAGGCCATTCCAGAAAAAGTGTTCCAAAATAGCTCTGAAGTGTGGACTAGGCACCAGCGTTGGCGTACAGCTTCCCAAGGGGAGTACTTTGAAGGTGACTATAGTGATGTTCAGCAATGAGGTATGTAGCACGCTTTCTAGAATGAGTTCTCAAACTTAATTGTCTGACATCATATGAATAGAAAAAAAATAGTAGCCACTTTGTAAATACAACAGGAGAATTAAAGAATATAGACTTGAGAAACACAATCATAACAAAAAATAAAAAAGAAAGAAAGAAAGAAAACGAAAGCAAGATGTTAACAGATGTGAAGGACATTTAACGGATGGCCATTTTAGGAATAGGCAGAGCTCAGAGACAAAAATAGAAATAATATGGCTGCTTACCTAGAAAGCCTCAAAGAATCAACTAAAAAGCTACAGCATGAATAATTAACAAGAAAGTTCAATCAAGGGTCTAGATAGAGCAAAATCAATAACTTGTCTATGAACAAGAGATGAAGTTAGAGAATATATTCAAAGAAGAGTGAGCTAAAAATCAATCTTCAACAGTAAATGTACAGAATTCAGAATTTTAAAATGAAAGTTTTCAATTTACATGTCATATATGCAAAATATATGCTAGAATTATATATATAAAAAACAACAGTGAAAGGAAAGCCTTTTTCATGATTTCTGAGGCAGCATTGTTATCTTAGAATCTGAAAGACATGAAAATTCTCAAGCTCCACTTAAAACCAACAAAATCACAAACTCTGGGGATGAGGTCTGGCAATCTTTGTTTTTGTGATAAGTCTTGTGATATCAGTCCTGTGATTGTGATAATTCTTAAAGTTTGAAAACCAAGATAGCTGATCACTAGTCAATTTAATGAACAGTGATGGGAGAAAGGCTTAGTTAGGTAAAAGGATATAATATTATGTCAGATTATAGATGTCAGATTATAAATATATACATGGTTCCAGACAGGTAAAGAGTTGATGAATTAGTGAGAAAGATTGTTTGGCTCTTATACACATACACATACACACACACAGATTTGTGGTAAAGACAGATCCATGGACGAACCCCCTACTTCTCAGCTGATGGGCCCTTGCCAAAGAAAGCCCCCCAATCTATCCATTAAGTCATCTTGTGAACTCTCTTATACCTGCTGAGTTGTCCAAGTGTACATGAACAAATATTAAGGAATTTTATAATTTTTTTTAACCTTATGAAAACTTATTTAGCAACCCTTTCCCCTAGGAACCTAAGTCAATTATTTGACTTTTAGATAATCAACATTTAAATACGTTTTCAGAACCACATTGTATATAAATTTAGGAGGCTTTGTGTATGGAATATAAGACATAGGGCATAGAAAAATTATAACATAAAAGTTCAGTATTAAGATAAATTATGGCATCTTGATTATATATTTAAACACTGTAAAAACTAAATTTAGTTTCCTTGATGGGGTAAAAAATAGTATAAAATACATAGAAATAGTTACTACTACTTCACATTTCCCACTCTAAACATTCTGAAGCCCTTGGCAAATTTCTTCATGTTGGTCCACCAGGAAATTACTTACAGAAATTCTAATATAATAAAATATTCCCCTCAGTGCTTCTCGGGATGTACTGCAGAAGACACAAAATTTATTTACAAGTGTTTTTTTAATTGCTCAACTATGAGAGCTACACCTTTAAAAAAATTGAAACTCCTATCTTGATAAACAAAATATGGTTTTCTGAGAGACAAAAAAATGGCAGATGGTTCTGCTCACAACACCTAGAAAACCCTGAAACTGAGGAAGAGGCATGAGATTTAAAATGCAGTGAAGCATCAAATGAGGAAAGGTTAGAAGTAGAAAGACAATCAGTGTCAAAATGTTGGGCTCTAGTTTAAAAACAGAGTGAAACTTTACTTGATTATAAGGAAAAGGCTCTATTTTCAAAAATTAGTCAACTTCTTCTTTTCTTTTCTTTGAGACAGAGTCTCAGTATGTCACCCTAGGTAGAGTGCCATGGCATCACAGCTCACAGCAACCTCAAACTGTTGGACTTAAGCGATTCTCTTGCCTCAGCTTGCCAAGTAGCTGGGACTACAGGCATCCGCCACAACGCCTGGCTATTTTTTTGCTGTAGTTGTCATTGTTGTTTAGCTGCCTGGGCCGGGCTTGAACCTGCCACCCTCAGTGCATGTGGCTGGTGCCATAACCACTGTGCTATGGGTGCCAAGCCTAGTCAACTTCTTCTTTTGGTAGGTTGGATTCTCCCACCCAGTATTTCTCTCAGGTGTCAGTAGTAAAACAATAAGGGTCACCGCACAAAACAAGAATCAGAAGTCTAGGGAATCAGGGGTGATTTTCAGAACCAGAGAGGAAAGCAAAGCCAGAGGAGAGTACAAGCAAGAAGTCCAGGATACCCAGCAAGGACAGAACAGAAGTTGCTGGTATCAAGTATCAAAGGAGAATGAAGTTTACATGTCAAAATACCAGGCAGACACAAAAGGAAGCATGACCCCAGATACACATTTTAGCTTTCTCAATCAATCTTTGGATCTCCAGTTCTTCATCTATAAAAGTGAGAATAATGATTATTCAAAAAGGCTATTGGCAGGATCTCACCTATGTGCAAGTGTGAGGATGTTCAGTATGGCCCCGGGTGTAGGGCTCAACTACAACTTGAACTTTACCTTAGAATTGAAAACAATGTAACCTAAACATTTGTACCCTCATGTTAATTTGAAATAAATATATATATTAAACAATTTTTTAAAAGGTTGTTTTCAAAAGGTAAATGGTATTAACTATTGAAGTGGCGTCCTCAGAAACACAGAGGGAGCCCACGTGAATAGCAGTCCTGAGACTATACAAATATTTCTTTATCCTTGTAGTACTGGAGCAATCATGGATGGGGGTGATTTATTTAAATTTGGATGGAGTTGTTATAGTTAGCTTTAAAGATTTATTGATTTATTTAACACCTGAAGAAGTCCAGGACAATGGTGTATATTGGAAGGAGGGCAGGGCAGATTCTACGGTAGGTGAGCATAGAAAGGGCTGCTGTAGATCAAAGCCTGCAGGGAAGAGGGAGCAGCTTATTAGATAACAGATAAGAAGGGCTTTCAGTCTGGCGGTTCTCAGTTACTACCTACAGTCTGGGTCCCCACAGCATTCCACTAGCAAAATTTCACTCAGAACCTACATGTATAAGACACTTTGGGATATGGATAAAAACATTCCCACACGTGCTTTAATGTGGTAAGAAATAACACACGTAACCATAATGCAAAGAAAAAAAAAGTAAAATGGCATTAAAGCCACAATAGTGCCAGGAAGGGAGAAATTCTTTCTGGTAGGAGAAATCAGAGCAACTTCTAAAACTGAATGTGGCAATTTTGAGCTCAAGCCTGGAGGAAGAAAACAGGGTCAGGAAAGACGCATCATCTTGGTGCCAAGTTTGAGACACATATAGAGAGGTACGCACAGGTGTGTGTGGCAGGAAGGGCAGGAAGTGGGGTGGTTAGGGCTAAGGCTAGAAACTAAGACCACGAATGGCCAAAATTCCCAGCCTAAGGAGCTAGGATTATAACCATACTTAGCCAACTACAGACATTTCAAACATTCAAGGGCTGAGTCAAAACAGGAATAGAAACTCTGCTTCTAGAAGAAGTAAGACTCAATTAAGAGTGACCCAAATGCACAAGTTTAAAACAGGACCAAGTCATGAGTCAGACCTGGATAAGTAACAGGAAGAAATGTACGCAGGACTAATTTAGGGTCGAAAACAGGTGTTCTGAGTTCATACTGAATTCCAGATGAGGAAGCAGAGTCAGGGCCAGCCAGGGTAACTCTCAGTGAGTCACTAGTAAATCAATGACAGAGGTGTTAGCTCCAGGGCAGTGAGCTCAGACCAACCGGTCTAATAGCCAGAGAGGTACTACTTGGTCCTAGTCAGCCTGTAAGGACGCCTGAAGATTCTGTGATGATGGGAACATGAGAACATGAGAACATGACAGTGATTTTAGACAGAGGGAAGATCTAAAAACTCCAAGGACTCTTTGAAGGTATTAGACTAAAATCCTTTGAATCTCATTGGGTTTTAGATTACAAAGACTTGTATATGACATTTACAAATCTGTCAGGGTCAGAATTGCTAATCTTATTTAACACTTGAGGCATTTTCATAGCCCTCAATCGTGACTGCTATTACCAACATATTTTTGGTGAAGTGTTCCATATTTTACATCACTAACTGCAGGAAAGCTTCCCTAATCACACATATCTTCCCCACCAGAGGACTGATCTACCACAATAGAAATGCTTATCAATTCTCCCACATTCACAGCAGTCCATACCATTGCCCATTTAGAATGCAAGGTCCATGAAGCCAGAATAGGAACTGTCACCACCATGCGTTCCAATCCCTACTACATACTATATGCCACATAAAAGTGTTGAATAAGCGAACTGATTTTTAGCTGGTTCTGGTTAGAATTTACATTTAAAATATATAGAAGTCTAACATTTAGTAAGCAGACTGATAATAAAAGAGTATGAGAAGAGATAGACAAGAACTCTATTGTGTCCGTAATACGAGGAATCAGTCAACCTTTCAACTGTTCTTCTTTAATTAAAGGTGCTAAAGCAAAATACTCAAAAGAAAACTAACTGTCCCATCACTGTAAGGGAAGAAAACAAAATGCTTAATGACTACCAAATCATAGCAAGAATCCCAGGTTTGTTACTACTTAAAATCAGAATATACTGACTTTGCAAGAAACATTTAAGTCAAAAAAAAGATAGAAACATTTAATTCAAAAAAAAAAGTTTCAATTCTTAAGTAAACAAATTTTCACTGAAATTTTTCCTTTTAATAATTCCACCCAAGGAAAAGCACCAATAACAAAATACTAACCACTAAAGTAATTCATTATCTGTGGGATGACCGTACTAATTTGAATACATTATCTTGTAACAAATGGTAAGCCTTCATACCTATTTCTACATTCCCATTCATAGTACCACAAACCTTAACGTGGTACGAGACCTAAACAGATCCCCTGCACAGGCGTTATTCCTTCAGAACAGCACAGTGATCAGAACAGGCCGCTGCTGTTCTTACCCCCCATATTTATACATTTTCAAAGCTTGTAGAAACAGTGTCAGACTGAGGTGGCTTTCCAAGGAATATAAATTGTTGCAACAACCCTACCAGGTAGATATTATCACTGCTCTTTTGCAGATGAGGAAACTGAGACTCAGAAAGTTTAAGAAATTTCTTGGCGAGATCTAGAGAAGTAACAGAATCTGAATTCATATCTAAGCCTGCCTGATTTCAAAACTCATATTCTTTCAAAAAAAATCATTATGTCCAGTATGCTCAAAATAAAAGCTTTGGAAATGAAAAAGTATAAGAAGAAAAAAAAAAATCAGTACACTTAATCCAGGGTAGATAATTTGCCATCACGAAACAAATAGTGCTATTCTGCTAACATGTGTCCACTACATAAGAGACAACTGCAAAAGAAAGTTTTATCCTCCTGTTTTTTTCCTGTTGTTCAGAATGATTCCACCCTGAACAGTACTGACATCCTGAATCTTCTGACATGTTAGCAGCAAGTAGTAGCAGCTCAGGCTCCTCATTTGTACTGGCAACGTCTGTACAGAAATACACCCTTATTGCCTGCCCCAAGTGGAAAAATCTGCTGCTTAAATTTGCAGTGACTTTTCTGAGCACCAGCCCAGCCCTGTTAGTTCAGGTTTTTGTATTTGTCAGTAGCAACTCACCAATGTGTTGAGATCATGAGTCAGCTCCAAAACCCCCAGCAACAGCTGGTAAAAATGGAATGTTAATTCAGTACAGATGGTGAAACACTGCCTCTATTTTAATTTATTTACATTTTCAGAACTTTTGAATCTGCAGTTAGATTGCCACATTATTTTAATGTGTAAGTTTAGCCTTTTTCAATTTGGTCTGTGCTCCGTAAGAATTAGTGTTTATATGTCAAAAATTCTTTGAAGAGGCCCAATTAGGCCTATATTCCCAGAGTCCATGTTTTTACAGTTATTTAAACTGGTGAGCCTTTTTAAAATTTCTCATTATACAAATCACATATAGTCAGGACAAAACTAGGCTTAATTCATACCAAAATATTTCAAATGGAACTATTATATATAACAATAATTTTTAGTACCTTTATATTTCCACAATTGCCATGTTTAGTAATGTGAGAGTAATATTAACAAGTTGTAAGATTGTTAAATAGCTTTGTAGACCTTTTTTTTTCCCATTAGTGAAGGTAATAGAGACAAAACACATTATTGCCTAATTTTTGAAAGCCAAGTGAACAGAGAAAGGAGATACCCAAATAAAATACTTACAGCACTGCTGCCCCCTCCTGGAATCAGTCTTTCAACCCCCACTCATCACATCTCAGAAACAACAGTGACGTGAAATATTTTAATTCTAAATATTGAAACATTTTAAAAGACAAGTGTTTCTATTCTTTTCTCTTATCAATTCAAAGGTCTGTAAAGATATATAATGACTAGGTTATAGACAACCACTCTCTTCAAATGCCCAGTGCTTACTGAGAGTAGATTTTGCTACCTACATACTAAAAGAGCTGGAGAATATTTGTTTTGAAAATCTTTAACCTTCCTCACATCAGTTCAAAATTTCTCAAGTTTTTTGACATGACTCTCTTTTCCTTGTTGTGTCAGAGTAGGAAATGTCCCTAATCTGTTGATTGTTCAATCTTACCAACTTTTCCTATCTCCTTTGAAATCACCCTTCGATCAATTAAGCTTACTCTCTCCAGTAACATGAAAATCTTGCTCTCTACTTCCCTAACCTGTGTCATCTAAAAACATGCATAAATAGCCCCCAGTGTAAAAATACATACAATTTCATCACCTATTGTACCATTTCTGTTCTCGCCATAGTTGGCGGCACCAAAGGGTAGCTATTATGGGGCTTTAGCTATCTCCCCAAAACTCCACCCCAAGCCCCAATAATTTACTCCTATATCTCAGGCTCAATGTCCTTCAGGCCAGTACAAATAAACATAACTCGAAGTAAAATCAGTGTGTTTATTTTAAAACCACAGACCCCACTCTAGGAATGGCACCCTTAATCCCTTTCCACAGGGAATTGTGCCACAGCTCCATAACCTGCAAACCTTGACTACTTGGATTTCTTCACCTCCTCTTACCAACTCAATTCACTGCAATCCAACGTCCTAAGCCATCACTAACTAAGGCCTCTTGGAAGGTAAGAGAAACTTGGTCACATACATTTAAGGTTCAAAGAATATTAAAAATTAAGCCAGCTCAAAACAGTGTTAAACAAAGCAACGCCTTTTAAAACACCCACAGAAATAAATACAATGACTTGAGAGCCTTTATAGATGTGCGGTTGGACCAATGGCCCTCCCACAAGTACCTCTGCTGGGCCCTACTCTAAGGACTGATTCTCAGTACTCTCTGGGAGTAACAGTGATCAAGATCACCAGCTGAGGAATCACCATTTCCTGGATATGTAAGTTTGGGAAAGTTATTTAACCTCTTTGTGATTGGGTTTCTCCTTTGTGAAACAGGAAAATTATAGTACATACTCAGTATGATTCTTTTGAGACTGATTACAAATACAATCAGCTTAGAACAATGCCTGGCATCTAAGAAGTCTTCAAAATTTATCAGCTGCCATTATCAGTACCATCTTCCCAGCCTCATCATCTGAGTGATTATCATCCCTTCCAGGTCCTCCTCTAGTTCTAGAGATCTGTGATAAAGAGTTCCCAAATCTATAATTCTGACAAGCTTCCTAGGTAATTCTTATGCACACTGAAGTCTGAGAATGACTAGTCTAATGAAACTGTTCTCTTAAGATAATAAGTTCCTAATTGTCACATCAATGATCACTTCTTCTCCTCAGCCTCAGCCAATGGCTGGCATCTTTGCAGTTTTCTGCTCTAATGTCTGACTCCAAAACCTTCACTTGAACTTGAATTTCTAAACTCAGCCTCATTCCAATGGGAATCTGGAATGGACAGCTATATTCTTCTACAAAGAAAGACAACACTATACTGGATCCCAAACTAAAAATTACCCTGTCCTTGAAAACATGCTGCTCCTTTTGTGATCTCTAGTTCCATTACTGACATGGTCTTTTCCAATCACTCAGGCTACCATCCTCAGTCATTTGTGACTGCATTCTTTTGTTCATTCTCCAATTTTTCAAAATCTGCATTTTAAAATATCCTTTGGTTCTAACCCACCCTTTTCCAATAACCCCTGCCAAAGTTTAAGTGTCACACCTGGACATTTTAACAGCCCTTAATGATCTCCCTTCTCAGACCATCCTTTATACTACACAAGAACTTGAATATCTTCCTAAAATGTAAACTTGTTCCTATGTTCTCTTTGACTGATACTATAAAGGAAAAGTTGATTTCTCTCCAATAATTAGAAAATAATGATTCTGCTTCTCAGAAGAGGACATAGGCTTCAAAAATTTCACCCCTACAAAGACTCCCTTCACATGCAGCTAGTCAAACTGTACACTGTCCGCCGAAACATCCACGCCCATTTCTTTCTGCATTTGCTGGCATTATTTCTCCAGCCTAGAACGGGAATTTTTTTCCAGATTATTGTAACATCTACCAAACCCAAGTGTCCCTTGAAATCCAAATTAAAGACCACTTCCTTTATAATCCTGTACCATCTTGAAAGCCAAAATTAATCTTTCTCTAGACAAGTGTTTTATAACAATTTTTATCTCACAGAATACTTGAACCTACAGTTAAACTTCCATAACACACTTAAATTATGTTGATCAAAAAAAAAAAAGAGTAAAAGAAAGAATATACTTACTGTGCTTTGAACATCTTATGAAAATAATTTAATTAATTATCTTTAAAATTTTTCACAGCACACCTAAGATCCTCTCCCAGCACACCAGTTGAAAACCACTGGTTTATCCTCTAAAGACCCTTTTTAAGTTCTTTCTTTCTTATTTCTAAGTACAATTTTAACAATTAAAATTATAAAATTGAATTAACCTTTTAAAGAGATAACTAGAAACTAGAAAAATAAGCTTTCAGGGGATAATTACAAAAAGTAAGCTTTTTCAGAGTAATAAAGATAATATTACTGTTCTAAAATATGCATTTTTAAATTAAAATATTTTTGATAACACAAGTTGTTGGATATATTTTTAAATACATGATTTTTTTGTGGCTATCTCCTTCTATAATTGAAGAAATCTTTAAAACTATACAATTGCTAATATAAGTTCTAAAGAATATACTTAAGTCTTTTCTTTTGCTCCGTGTTTGGGCAAAATAATTTCAAGATTTTAGTTTAAGCTCAAGCTAAACTGTCTGAAAAGTCCAAGTCTATTGTGTTCTTAACCATTATCTGTTCACAGGTAAAGAGAAAAGTATTTTGTTTTTAAATAAACTGAATATGACAGAGCTGTGAGAGCTAAAGAGATTCAAAAGGAAATTATAGTAATTTCAAAAAACTTTGAATTCTAGTTCAGATAAAATAATAAGTGCATGTGGAATCATAATCAAATAACAAGGAACTATTTAGCACCAATTTCTAAAACACAGATCATCTTTTAGAAGGGTCAACAGAGGAACAGTGAAGGACTGACTCATCAACTACAAGTCTTGGTCAAAGGCCAGTAAAACA
Source organism: Nycticebus coucang (assembly GCF_027406575.1). Classification (NCBI taxonomy): domain Eukaryota; kingdom Metazoa; phylum Chordata; class Mammalia; order Primates; family Lorisidae; genus Nycticebus; species Nycticebus coucang. The sequence goes on from NC_069788.1 coordinate 58,629,676, forward strand.
CAAATCTTCTGGTATGAATCATTTTTTATTATTTTCTTGATGTTGATAAGTGGTTTTATTAGTTTTTGTCACTGTTGTTGGTGTGTCTTCATTAAGGAAGCTAGATGAGAGTTATCTACACTTTACCAGAGCTTCTAAATCCAAAGGTATTTATTAATAGACTTGGGGGAGGGGGAAGCCTGAACTTGGATGAGTTGGTTACACAAATATAAAAGTTTGTTTTCACTTATCTTTTGCCAAAATTCAAATTTAGTACTTCTTCAGTTATGAAGGTATAGATATTTGCAATACCTGTGATTTTGTCCATAAAAAATTATAGATACTTCTATATAGCATTATATTTCAGATATCTTGAAATATCACACAGTACTTTGAAATTATGATAACTATTACACGTAGCTGCATCTTGTTACTTAACATACTGATAAAAAAACATTGATAAAGAAGCACATATATTACTATATTATGCAAACATTCTTTTCAGACATTGAGAATGGTACTTCAACATTTTTCTTTTAACTCTATGAATTTTTATTTTATACACTTTTTTAAATGTCATCATGAGTAAGTATACACAAGTATTTCTCCTAATTGATTAATGCCCTTCAGCCAGTTGGCACTGCTTCCCCATTATGTACCTTGGCATTGTGTATGTATAAGGTATCCTTGATTTTGAGGAATGTATAGTACTAGCAAATAAAAGATAATGACTTACTTTTTTTTTTTGAAGATTTTTTTTAATTAAATCATGGCTGCATACATTAATAAAATCGTGGGGTACAATGTGCTAGTTTTATATACAATTTGAAATGTTTTCATCACAGTGGTTAACACAGCCTTCATGGCATTTTCTTAGTTATTGTGTTAGAACATTTATATTCTACACCTAGTAAATTTCACATGTACCCTTGTAAGATGACTTATTCTTGTCTTCCTCCTGTGTAATGATTTCTGTGAAGATAATCTAAATATTAGATTGTGGGTTTTAACCATTTTTATGTAATGGGTCCTTGTCAGTTAGCATGCATCATAAGGATCTACCGAGTAGCATCCACCTACCAAGCGACCATCTACTGAGTGCCTGTGCATAAGCCCAGTGCTAGGGGTACATTATCATGAATCTCATGATTTATGCAAGATAAAGAATTATTATTGTCCTTTTACAAATGAGATGAGTGAGGCTTGGAAGCTAAATTACTCACATACCTGACTAGTGGCCGAGTCAGGATTCAAGTAGCATAACTTCACTGCTCAAGTTCTTACTATACTCACAGCCTGGTGAACACATATATGATCCTAGCAAACAACAATTGATGCATGAGAAAAAAATCCTGGTATTTTAATGCTTTGTACACAAACGAGTAAACTTCAGGAGAAAAGCCAAATACTGCTAATAAACTTTCTGTCTACCACCACAATATATATTATGTAATAATCAAGTAATTTCTGAAAAGATAACTTAAAAGGAATTTTTAACCACTTCTCATTGCTGCCCTAAATGAGATTACAGAGAGTAGTAGGGGAAATGATATACATTTTATTATAGTAATCTTTTAGAGTGGGCATATTCAGGGTAAATGAGTTGGAAAAAAATTAGTTGGGCATTTTAAACTACTAAAATTGCTTGTAACTCTAGCCTTTCATGGAGCCTGAGGTATCTGGAACACAGGCTGGAAATCACTGATACCAAAATCAGTGATGGGACATTCAAATGACAGCAGAGTCATTTCCAGAAAAACTCTCTACCCCACTGTGGCACAACACTGACAAGACTGACCTCAGGACCATTACTGAGAACATTCATGTAGCTTTTGGGAAAAGCTAATATGTCTGTCTCTTATTTTCCATTTTAGGAACATTTATGGAAATAAAATGACAAAATGCATGGGTATTCTTTCAGTGGAAAATTTTATGGGGGCATTTCTATTATTTATAGAAAGCTCTTAAGTCACTCAGACCATATAAATGTTATATTTGCACTTATTTAAAAAATTGTGAAATCACTAATCTCTTGTCAGTTTCATACAACCACAGACCCTAGAAGATTGTCCAAATTATTTTGATATAGTGCACACTGTTATAAAATAGTATAGAAAATCAGCAATCAGATGCTGCTTCATTGAGACTGTGTGTTATTATATGAATATATACTACAGATCCCTTTAAATTTTTTCATGATATGGATATTCATATTGATAAAGAAGAAACCATATATGAACTACTTATTAATAACACACTAGCTGCCTTAATTATTTTTAATATTATGTGAAAATATTCACAAAAATTAATTTAGCAAGTTTTAAGCATTTTACTTCCCTTTACAATACACAACCCTTAAATACTATTTTCCTTTTTTTTTTTTTACATTTTAACCTTTCTTGAAGTGTATACTTCAGTGGCACTCAGTAAAGTCACATTGTTGGATATATCTCCATATTTTCTTATTCTGCAGCTTGACTAAAAAATAACTTCTTATTATATTTGAGGCCAAAACTGCATAAGCAAGTAGAAATAAAACATACACTTAAAAAATAATCAAAGAAAATGCATTTTAACAGCTGCTCTTTCAGATATGTATTGTATGTAAAAGTTATTTTGAAAGACAAAGGTGATTTGGTTAATTTAAACACATATTTAATTTTATTTTAAAAAAGTATAAAAGTGATAAATAGTTTAGAATTAAATGGTCACATGAATGTTACTAAGGATAGTTAGCTTTATTAAAAAAGAAACCAACTAGATGATTTGTTTTTTCACATGGCCAAGATTGTGAATTACATCTTATCAATACCACTGTTGAGAGCAACTCCCAACTAAAAGGAGATGAGATACTGAACAGATGAAGTGCTGTTCAAAGTCAATGCAGCCCAGACTTAAGGGACACAGGAATTAATGAGAAAATGAGAATCTACCAGATGGTGCTACAGTATTCCTCGCTGCACATCCGCCACCTCAAGCAGCTTCTATACATGCAAAGCCCCAGGGCCCCACCTGGTAGCAGCATAATTACCCTAAATGTGCACTTATGTTTCATTACACCTTGGCCATTACTATGTGCACTGATTACAAGTATCAATCCCTTTCATTTTCATACACCTCTGCAGTTCCATAGCATTCAACTGTGAAAACTCAGAGCTCTAGTCACTTCTAACACACGGCCCATGCTGATAAAACCACAGAGGGTAAATTATTTGTCACTCTACAGGGTGCCAATTCAGTTTGATAAGGATGACATCATGCCCATTTTACCAATAACAATGGCACTAACAAGAACGTGTAATCAACAAACCTCAGTCCTCTGCTAGCCCTGGCAGGTGCAACTCTTTTTATGCTAAAAATAAGCCAACATTAGCTTCCAGCTCAAAACTATTTCTTTTATCACAATGCTAAGCAGAAGTTGGCTTCCATAAGGCACTGCAGCTGCTGCTGCCACGGCCGCTTCTGCAGATGCCTGCATTAATTGTATCAAGGACACACTGAAATAAGTGCTTATTCAGCACAATGGCTATTGGGGAGCAGCTGGAGGCGCAAGACAAACTGTCTTAAAGAGAATGTACCAACCCAGTGTGTAAATTACAATGATGAAGAACAAAGGGAGTCTAAGTTTAAGGGCCTCATGTAACCTCAGAGCAGCACGAAAATTTAGTGTTATCAATGGAGTCCAGATCAAATAAATAAGGAGCAGACCTTTTGGATCTCACAAGCCTACTTTTAGAATGAGGGTAATATTTTAGTGCACTTTCAACGCAGCAGAAATAGGAAAGCTGTCATTAAAAGTATCACCAGTGTTAGTACTTCCCTCCTTATATGTATAAATCATAATATAATCCCCCTCATGTATGATTATATGTACATGTGTGCATTTGAACTATACTAATTAAACATCAATGTAAGAACAGCATTATTATACAGAAGCAACCTGCAGCTCAAAAGAAATGCAAATGTGCCCAGCTTTCTTTCTTAGCTCCTTACAACTTAGTCATGTCCCCTCTATACATCCATATAGATGTATGGAGATAGGATATATAGATTCACGCTCTTTAGTCCTTTCCCTCCCATGTTCTAATCTTAGCTTAGTGAGCAAAAATGAATTAATGGTGATGAAAGGCTTCTCTGGATAATTATGAAGGTTTTGATCATGCCTTGGTTTGATCAGTTTTGGTTGAGGACAGGGGAAATGGATCAATAACAATACCCCGAGAAGAATGGAATGTGAAGGCAGAGAAATAGGCTGAGGCCTACAATGAAGTCCCATGACTCTCTCCCAGCCTTCACCATGACCTCTGCAGTAATACTTATCCTCTCTAGAAGAGGCAAAGGATGACCACACTGCTGTACTGGTTCTGAAACTGGCCTGAAAACATATCCCAGGCCCTACTAATACAAAGTATCTAATCTTCTTGTCTTCTGCCTGAGATCATGACTAAACTGCTTTATATTTGCACCACCAACACCCTCATTCCTTGAGTAAGATGCACCTCAAACACAAATGCCATTTTTGAACTTTCACAAAATGACACACAGGTGAAGAATGACATTTTCATAAGTCAAAAATGATCACAAATCAAAATAAATTATTTGACAAATTTTCAAATATATAAGATCCTACAAATCTACAAATTCACAAAGGTTATACCACTAATAATTGGCTTTCCTTGAGGTGACATTTTCCACATAGAAACAAAGATTATTAATTTACAACTAAAAAAATTGTTGGAGACTTACTATCTATTACACTAAGATGTAAATGCTGAGCTGCTGGCTAAGCTCACTCATCACATAAATGTGTCTGGACCCTCCATTTTGAGCCTCACAATATAAGCTCTTCAAATACAAATTCCAGCCTCAGAAAAATTCAAATGGCTTCTCTCCACAGACTTGGAGAAATAGTTAAAAACAAGAATGGCTAGTCTTGAATATCAAGGTTCCACTACAGATGAAGTACAGACCTGCTTTAATTTTAGAGCTTAAAGCAAAAAGGGTATTTTAACAAAGAGACTGGGCAGGTTTGCAGAAACTCTGCCAAGGACATGCAGGCGACAGAAACTGTACCTGCAATCTGCATCAAGAACCAAGTAATCATTTCCGTTTTTATGGAGCATTTCCTGGCCAAACTGCCATGATGTTAAAGTGATGTTACTGCCATAGCCAAACAATTATATAATCTGCAATCCCATAAAATAACAATTAACGAGATGTTTTCATCTAAATGATATATGGGTACGTTTGAAAATTCCGAACCAATTTAATCACAATGAACACAACTCAAAGGATTCCATCCACTCACCCATGGCCTCACGATGTATAAAATAATATCTGTGTGAACATTTTAAGGAGTTAGAAAGGATAAATTTTTAAAAGAATGAGAACAAATTTCTCATGTAAATTACAAAGCAAGATAGCTTTTATGCCCCAAAAGGTCTTAACAGGGTTTTTCTTTCCTGAAGCTGTTTTTTCTTTGTGTGTTTTTGATATCTGACAGATATATTAGCTCTTGAGCATCGTTTATCATGTTTATTTTTAATAGGTTTCCCTTAGAACAGCTGCCTAAGATGCTAATCTTTCCTTTTTTTTCTTGGGCCTTTGTAAATATTTGAAATAGCTATTCATTAACAGTTGCACATTTATTCAGTCCTGTTGTACAGCTTGTGAACTGGAATTAGCTTTTATTTTATTTTTTCTATCTGTTGGCCAGACGAGAGAAACCCTGCTGTTTGGGTTCAATCTGTCAAGGTTCAAATTATCCTCCAACTGAGAGCTAATCAAGGGCGGCTGACCTGGTTTACAAGTAAACTAGGAACAAAAGTGGGTTTATTTTTTCTTTCTTTGGAGCACTGGTTCTCAAAAAGTAAAGCAAAACAAGAGCAAGTCACAAATACAATTGCCCCAAATTAAAAACAGGCACAAATGGCAACTGGAGAAGAACTAGATTCACTCAGCATTTCTGAAGGTTTCCAGCTATTGATCCATTTTTTATAATAATTGGTTTGCAAATACATTTCTAATTAAAATTCACAGCTCATTTCATGCAACTCTGTGCCATGAGAAGAACATAGATTTTAGGCAATCAAGCTATTCTGATGGGTACGTTGGAGACTCTCAGTATTTTCATGGATCCCAAGCCTCAAATTAATAGGTATATGGAGCAGAACTAATCTTTCTGCATCATTAACATCAATACTATATCCATTTTATGTACACTTCTTAAATATGATATACAGAATTTTATTTTAAATACTTTCAAATTCCAACCTTGACAAGGATGGGTATTTTTACAATTTCGTTTTAAATGTCCCACAATGGGCTTTCTGGTGAATGTACTTAAATGTAGCCTTCTTCACAAACACATACATTAAAACATTTCTCTCAGTATATTCAGGTTCCCAGGGCCTAAAACGATTGCTTGGATCTGACTTTTCAGCATCCTGTTGTTTTTAACAGGCAAGCAATCTTTTGAAACAGCTGTGGACAACAAAGCTGAGGACCTGAGAAATGGATCAGGGTTGCCATTCAAGAACACGAGGATTGCAGTTCCACTAAAAGCTTCTCTTGAAATGATCCCAGCTGATTAAATGACTCCAGTTACCATAATAAACTGAATTGTCCTATAGCAACCAATACATTCGCAATAGCCAGTATTTGAGCACGAGATTTTCCCCAAGGAGAAGCGTGCTACAGTGCGGTGTGCACTGGCCTATCAATCAGGAAATCTCTACTTGAATGCTCCTTCTCAGACTCGAAGTCTGACCTTCCTGTGTTCAGTGAGAGAAGGATAATGACCACCAGCAGTTATAATTCACCAGGTGAAGATAAACATAAATGAAAAGCTAGATGTAAAAGAGAAAGAAAATTACTTGATGCCCACTTCTCAGATAACTGAGTATTTATATAAGGACACATCAAACAGCATAATGCCCAAATTATATTTATAATCACATCTGTATTCATCAAAACTAATCATAATCATAAACTTAAAAAATGAAAACAAGGCATAAAGTCAGCACTATGCTGCTTATGTTTATTGGTGGTAGGATAGAATAAATACTAAGTGAAAAACATTTTTATTTATTGAAGGATGGTGATGCTGATTCCTAGAGTAGTACCCGTTTGAGAATAATCAGGAATATGGTGGCTGACTATATTATATAACATGTCACACTCACATCCAGCCTGAGAAATATTGTTTTCCTAAAATACACGGGTCCATATTTCTATTTAGTTTTCCCTTTATTTATTCTGAAATGCCAGCCACCATTAAGCAGAAGCTTATTTTTTAGCAGTCTTATATTTCAGCATAGAAAACAATTTGTTTCATAACTTGCTATCAGTTAAATTTAGAAATTACATATATCTTCTTCTAAAGTTACAGCATTCACTGCAGAAAATGTAAAATGTAAACAGCATTTCACTATCACAAACACTTCGCTTAACAGGTACTTGACAATGGTTGTTAAATAAACAAATAATAGTAACAATTAAGATTAATGTACACTCTAATCTTGGCCAATTAGCTAAAAGAAAGAATCTCATTCTCCTGCATTTACTCTAAAAAAACTATTTTAAATGCCATCATTTTAGGTCAAGAAACACAATAAATGCAAAATATTTGATGACGTGAGTAAAAAAACTTACAAAATTTTAAAATTCAGGGGGAAAATCATATTTTTCATGTGATTGCAATATTTATAAATTTACAAAGAGGATTTAGTATTTGAAAATTTAGTTTCAGATATGTTATTGCTGCACATAGTCAAATTCTGGGCTAATGCCATTAGAAAAATTATTTTAAAATCTTTATTCAATTTATTTTCCACATAATATAGTGCCAAATTTCTTCTATCCCCCTCCTTTACTAAAACTAATTACATAGTGAATTACATTTGAAAGTCAGTACAATATAAATGAAGGTCAGACCATTGCATGTAAGATATTATAAGTCTGAAAAAGCACAGATACAACCAGAGTGAACAAATGCAGATATAAAAACAGAAATGAATTCACTTACATATACCACGTAGGAATTTTTCAAAGAATCCAATAACTTTCTTTTAATTTCAGTTTTTTTCAACATTTCCTATGTAAATATTCACTTTGTTTCAAATATTACCTAGCTCGCCATTATTTGCTTCCATAATATAGTATGGGTATACATTAATATTCATAATAATGCACAGTCTTAACTGTGCCCGATCCATAGTATCCTCCCTAAATTGCCCCACATCCGTGTACAATCCATCCCTTTCTCACTACCCATCAAGGGTGCTGGTTGGCTATTCCTTCACACTCCAGGACCCATAGCCAGACCTTTACAGAGCTCATTCTGGGAATGCTCACTTCTACCAGTTAGTAAGGCAAAGGTGAGGTTTCCATTCCACAGTTCTGAGAGAATCATAGGGACCTGCACGTACGCATTCATTCAGAAAAAGAAATTATTGAACATTAATTTTGATACCAAGATAAGACCCAAACAGTCCTTACTGCAGACCAAGTAAAGTGGAGAATATAAATATTTAAACAAATCACTTTATCTAAACCCGGTAATCACTATCAGTGACATATAAAGAAAACAAAACCTGTGTGACTGAAGAACAGATTATGTGATGCAGAAAGATCAGAGATGATGACTGGGGGAGATAACTGAGCTGAAAATATGAAGAGTCATGAACAGCACATCATCCTACAGGCCCTTTCTACTCAGTATGTACCAAGGACCAGCAGAATCAAATTACCTGGGAGCTATGGACTCTCAGATCCCACCCGCGGTCTACCAACATAAAATGTGCGTGTTAACAAAATCCCTAGGTGATCTTGAAAGTCTGAGAAGCACAGTCATAGTCCGGCATTTTTTCCTGAAAGCAGCCCAAGCATAGACGTGTGAAAGTATGTGGGTTTGAGCACATACACACATAAAATAAAATTGGAAAGAAGACGAAGCAAATGTCAAAGTATTTTCTTAGGTGGTGACTTACTTCACTCCTGTTCCTCCTTCTTGCTGTGTTACATCATTAAGAACAACAACAATACAACACTATTTATTAAGCATTTTCCAAGTATTGCAGACTCAGTATTCCATTATTCTATTTAATTTCCATGCTGATTATCAATTAAGTATGCTTTATCCTTATTTTTCAGATGGGAAAACTGAGGCTGGAACAGAATAAATAGTTTTCATAAGGTCACAGGACTAACGAACTATGAAAACAGAATTGAAACTACTATGTTCTCAATCCAAAATATGCCACAGAATCATAAGCTCATGGGCATCACTGATCTTATCACTCAGTCATACAAGGGCTCACTTGCTGGGCTGCAGACTTGGCCCCTGGCTCTGTGATGTTCAGCTTTCTCTGTGCTTAACAGTTCCTGGTGACATGCCAGTAATTGTTAAAACTTATGCCCAATATTGCTACATACACGTATTTAGTTTCATGGAAAACACACCTGAATTTATCTGACTAATCCTAATAGATAACGAAGTGTAACAAAGCTATTCTAATATTTTGCTATTAAAACACATTTTAAAAAATATCAAACCTATGCCTATTGTGGCATAACACACCACATAAAAAAGTTAGTGGCTTAAAACAATAGTTTCTTCCACAATCTGGGCTAGGCTCTTGATCAGGTGGGCATGTCTTTTGATCAATGTGATGGCTAGAGTGTTCAATGTGGCTTCTCCATCCATGTGTCTGGAATCACAGCTGGACTCCAAATAGTCACAAGTCACAGCTAGACTATTTGTGGACTGGATAAACATCTCTTGTTCATACAATATCACCAATCGGCAAAGACTCACCTCCTTACAATGGTGGCTCAGGGCTCCAAGTAACATTCCATGAGAACAAACCCGTGTACAAGGGCTTGCGTCCTGTCTCCTGATGATCTGTGATCCAAAGCAAGACACGTGGCCAACCCGAGTGTAAATGGGAAAGGGTCTGGCTACGTGAAACATAAACACTAGGAGGTGGTATTCAAAAGAGGTAAGAAAAAACCTACCCAGGAATTTTTAATAGTTTAACCACTTTGATTCTCCAGATTAGTTAACTCTTAGATTTTAAAAATATATTTGTGAAATACATAATTATGAAATGATTATGTACTGTATAAAATCAACTCGGCTTAAATATTTCAAATGATTTTTAGGCCGAAAGTGGGCTTTGCCCATTGCACACATGGATTTTAGACACTGAGTCAAGTCCAACACTTTCCAAGTGGCAAATAATATACTGCATTTTAATAAACCAATTGAGAGTTTTGCCTGTTTAATTTCCATGTGCTTGGGTTTATTTACTCTTTTTTTTTATATATATATTTTTTTATTAAATCATAACTGTATACATTGATATGATCATGGGGCATCATACACTCGCTTCATAAACCATTTGACACATTTTTATCACAGTGGTTAACATAGCCTTTCCGGCGTTATCTCAGTTACTGTGCCAAAACATTTACATTCTACATTTACCAAGTTTCGCAAATACCCCTGTAATATGCACCACAGGTGTGATCCCACCGATCCCCCTCCCTCTACCCACCCCCCCCCTTTCCCACTTCCCCCTATTGTTAAGTTGTAGCTGGGTTATAGCTTTCATGTGAGAGTCCCAAATTAGTTTCATAGTAGGGCTGTGTACATTGGGTACTTTTTCTTCCATTCTTGGGATACTTTACTAAGAAGAATATGTTCCAGCTCCATCCATGTAAACATGAAAGAGGTAAAGTCTCCATCTTTCTTTAAGGCTGCATAGTATTCCATGGTATACATATACCACAATTTATTAATCCATTCGTGGATCGATGGGCACTTGGGCTTTTTCCATGACTTAGCTATTATGAATTGGGCTGCAATAAACATTCTGGTACAAATATCTTTGTTATGTTGTGATTTTTGGTCTTCTGGGTATATGCCCAGCAGAGGAATTACAGGATTGAATGGCAGATCTATTTTTAGATCTCTGAGTGTTCTCCATATATCTTTCCAAAAGGAATGTATTAATTTGCATTCCCACCAGCAGTGCAGAAGTGTTCCCTTTTCTCCGCATCCACGCCAACATCTCTGGTCTTGAGATTTTGTGATATAGGCTAGTCTCACTGGAGTTAGAGGATATCTCAAAGTAGTTTTGATTTGCATTTCTCTGATGATTAAAGATGATGAGCATTTTTTCATATGTCTGAAGGCCGTGCGCCTGTCTTCTTCAGAGAAGTTTCTCTTCAAATCCCTTGCCCAGCCTGCGATGCATCTTCTCGGACCATCATGGAATAAAACTTGAATTGAGTAACAACAGGAATCTGCATACCCATACAAAAACATGGAAGTTAAATAACCTTATGCTGAATGATAGCTGGGTCAGAGATGAGATTAAGAAAGAAATCGCCAATTTTTTGGAACAAAACGACAATGAAGACACAAACTATCAGAACCTCTGGGACACTGCAAAGGCAGTTCTAAGAGGGAAATTTATAGCACTGCAAGCCTTCCTCAAGAGAACGGAAAGAGAGGAAGTTAACAACTTAATGGGACATCTCACGCAACTGGAAAAGGAAGAACATTCCAACCCCAAACCCAGTAGAAGAAAAGAAATAACCAAAATTAGAGCAGAATTAAATGAAATTGAAAACAAAAGAATAATACAACAGATCAATAAATCAAAAAGCTGGTTTTTTGAAAAGGTCAATAAAATAGATAAACCTCTGGCCAACCTAATCAGGAAAAAAAGAGTAAAATCTCTAATATCATCAATCAGAAACAACAAAGACGAAATAACCACAGACTCATCAGAAATCCAAAAAATCCTTAATGAATATTACAAGAAACTTTATTCTCAGAAATATGAAAATCTGAAGGAAATAGACCGATACTTGGAAGCACGCCACCTTCCAAGACTTAACCAGAATCAAGTGGAAATGTTGAACAGACCCATATCAAGTTCAGAAATAGCATCAACTATACAAAACCTCCCTAAAAAGAAAAGCCCAGGACCAGATGGTTTCACGTCAGAATTCTACCAAACCTTTAAAGAGGAATTAGTACCTATATTACTCAACCTGTTCTAAAATGTAGAAAAAGAAGGAAGACTACCCAACACGTTCTGTGAAGGTTTATTTACTCTTCACTTTTCTGGCTATGACTTCTTCCTCAAATATCTTTATGTTAATGACTTTCTGGAATACTCTTCTGGGTTTGCATTTCGGGTTTCCATATTTCTGGGCTGTGATCAGTCTATATATCTGGTATACATGCATACATGCAAATCCTATAGTAGCATCAGGCCTGACTTCTGAATATTACTACCGCTCTTACCCCACCACTACAGCTTACAACTTCATCCATTGACTAGGGTATTTTTAAAAACCAAATACTGTATGTTTCTCCTGATAAGGTAAAGATGTAGGCAACCATTCATTCACCCCCAGATGCTAACACCCCTCTTAGACCTACTCAAATTCTTCCTCTTCCTTATCTTCTAACTCAAAACTTTCCTGCTGAAAACTCCTCATTACATCATTTTTTTCTCCTATTGTCTTAGAATTGTCTTTATAGAAAGATTTTATTAGTGCTATAACTACTACAACTGAGGAAGCCATAGGATAACAGCGAGAGAACCGGATGGGTGGTGGGTACTTGGTGGGGACAGCTCTTTAGGTTTCATGTTCCTCATCTGGAAATGAAAAGTCCCAACGGTAATCGCAAAGCTTTTGTCCTATCCTATCACTTATTCATAGATATATATTACAGTTAAGACTATAGAGTTTCCTGCAGGCAGGAAACAGAAAAGGAACAGGCTTCCATATTTCTCCTGAAGTACATCTTCACAATATAGTTTATTATTTTATTTTTATTTTATTTTAATTATTTTTTGAGATGGACTCACTCTATTTTTGCCCAGGTTCGAATACAGAAGTCTGATCATAGCTCCCTGCAACCTCACATTTCTAAGTTCAAACAATTGAACTTGGCTTCCCAACAAGTGCACACCATGATGTCTGGATAAATTTTTTTAATCTTTTCATAGAGACGGGGTCTAGCTGTATTGTCCAGGCTGATCTCAAAGGCCCGCACTCAAGAAATCCTCTTGCCTACCCCTCCCAAAGTGCTGAAATTATAAATGTGAGTCACCAGACCTACTTTATTATTTGTTAAAAGTAAATTCTCAGAAAATCGGGCTATCTTGTGATCAAAAATAATCTACCAATTTCAAAGTTATGTGCAAATGAATTTTAGTTTATCAAATTTTAGTTTATCAAATGTTTCAAAGATTTATATTTCTCTTTCCATATCTTAGTCAAGTAATAGAAAGTGACTCTTTTAAAATATATGTAATTTAATTCTGTAAGGAAAAACTGATAATGTAAAATGCAATACCTAAAATTAAAGTTTATTTTTTGTTTATATATTCTAACTAAAGTGATAAGTACTTATAGAAAATTTGAAAATATAAAAAGTAGAAAAAAACTTTTTGTCTCCCTAACAAAAGTTACATTTTGGCTCAATTACTCCTTTTTTCTACTCTTAGTTCTTTTTGCTTTTCCTTTTAAAAATAGTCAATTATATAACACATATGAATTCATAGCATATTTTTAAATAAACATATGAAGCCACACTTTCAAGGTTACTTTAATCTTTGTAAACATTATTATATACAATTGAATTATCATTCCATCATGTAACTATATTTAAATAAAGCACTTTCCAAGCTATTGGAAATACAGATTTCCACTACAATAGAGATTTAGCATTTCTTGAATTCATTCTTCTCAAATAAAGAAAAATATACAAAGGCATACCCTATTTCAAGCAAAGAAAGATATCATACAAAAACACACAAATTATATTACTCCTATACCTATAAAAACAAATGAACTAATTACTTCCCTCTTGTTGATAAAGAATTACTTCCATAATACAATAGGCATATGTGTTTTATAAAACATGTTAAAGAAACTTAAAGTTACCTTTGTTCTTCTAATCATAACAGTGTGATATTTTTCTTTGAAAGGCTCAACTCAAATTGTACCAAAAAAGTGGTATTAAAAAGGAAAAAAATCAATACAGACTACAAACCTAAACTCTGGAAAAGATCTAGGTTAGCAATACTGAAAATGCTAGGGCTTCTAAAATAGACATTCCCAGGCGAGTAAACATAGCTCTGAGTCAAAATCTTTATAGTGGAGCCTGGAATCTGCATTTTAAAACTCCCCAAAAGAGGACAGGCCTCATGGCTCAAGCCTGTAATCCTAGCACTCTGGGAGATTAAGGAGGGTGGATTGCTTGAGGTCAGGAGTTCACATCAGCCTGAACAACAGTGAGACCCCGTCTCTACTAAAAATAGAAAAACAAGCCTGGTGTGATGTTCATGCCTGTAGTCCCAGCTATTTGGGAGGCTGAGGCAGAAGGATTGTTTGAGCCCAAGAGTTTAAGGTTGCTGTAACAAAGTGAAACTCTGTCTCCAAAAAAAAAAAAAGAAAGAAAAGAAAAACAAATATGATGGAAGATGGAAGATCTATTATGGGAGAAATGGAAAATTGGCTCAGATTTTCATTACTTCAAAGAAAAGGTACATTTCTTTCCCAATTCACTAAATATGTTTATCATGTCTCAGTATATTTACTCATGAAAAGTCTCTAGACAAAAGTTTCTAGAAGTGGTCTTTGTTTCATTTCCATGGCAAATGTTTGGAATGATTTATTTGAAAAATGCAAATTCCAGGGCCTATGGTAAGACCACTGAATTGTGAATTTGGCCAGATATTTGCATTTCAAACATACCCCCAGAGGTCCAAGGCATAAAGTTTAAATTCTATTTCTATAAATGATTACTTTCTCACCATCATTTACCTCCCTTAACTAACATTCAACAAATCATAAAGATCTAAGTAGAGTGTATGATGATAATCCATTCCTTTTTGATTCAATTCGCTCTTTCACCAAATCTTTCTCATCGATGCACAATTACATTGTCACTAGTTAAATCCTCATACTCCTGAGGGTTCCCTCTTGTTGACCTTTTAGAAATGATGAACTAAACGGGTGTGTTTTAAAAAGTCAGCAATCTAAACCAAACTTTTCTTTCTTATATTACAAATAACAAGAAATGTGCTGGAACTCACCAAGAGAAATAAAAAAGCATAACTGAGAGCAACAAATAAAAAGAAATACAGAAATTTATAACCTCTGCAGAGCAACCAAGGTCCTACTAACAAACATTTTTTTTCCATGCAGAAAATTGTGCTCGCTGTACCTGACATTGTGCGAGTATGTTTACTGCAATTTAATATCCACACAAGCAGGGGAAGAAATTTAATAATTTTTCAACTGGAATGAATTGACAGCCAGCGTTAGAGAACTGCAGAGTCTGCAGAATCAATAAAAGCTGCTGGCATCACAAAGTAGTACTTTTGCCCAGAAAACATCTCACAAAGGTCAGGTTTACAAACCACCAGGTAGCAGTATCACTTTCACATCTTTCCAGGGCTATTAAAATTCCATTAAACAACTTTCCAAAGCTAACTTGCAGCTTTTAAAGTTCACCAATATCATCCCAGAGACCGAATGGCCTCAGTTTAAACTGTAAAAATAAACACTTGGTTAAGTTTTATGTCTTGTCACCAAAAATGGGTCAAGAGAATTCTGTTTAGTACAAGAATAATATCTAAGCAACGTGGACCTAAGTGGACATACCCTTTTAGTAAATATTAGACAACCATTAACTATCAGAAAATGATCTCCCAAGGTAAGTTATTTTCTCCATTACAAATTTGCGAAGCCACTGTCATTGCATTATCAGCCCCATGTGATAAGACAGAGTATTTAACTGTGTTGGAAGAACAATATGAAGCAATATCTCTTGCTCATTTTGGAAATATAGCTTTTCCATACTATAGTTTGATTATAGGTCCCAACCCATATATGGAATGTCACCAGGCAAAATCAATTCTACATTAGATGCTCATCAAATATTCATCAAGATTCTACTAAATCCATATACACACTGCCACGTATGTCTGACACCAATTCCCTCTTGGTTCAGTCTTGTGGTGTCCTAACACAGAGATGGAAATAATGGGAAAACAAAGCAGCGTCTCCCTCTTCCTCTGAGCAGGGACACATAGCTGGCTAAATATGGAGGCAAGAGTCTTCATGAAGTACACCAGTTCTCCTCCAAAGGGCATAAACTTCATTATTTGCTCCTTTGATCTTAAGAGCAGATGGGTTTTCACTCAATCAAAACAGAATACGGGCACCTCAGGATCTTAATAGAGAACACAGAACTCTGCTGCCCTATTTGAATCAAATGCCTGGATGAAAGAATTATATTTACAATGGAAAATGGGCAGGCCATTTCTTCCTTTAATTTGTTAGTCTCCACATTTTTGAATATCACTTCCCTGAATCAATTAAAAATTTTAAAATGTATTCCCACAGATGTATGTTTATTAATTACATTCATACACTATTGTACTAATATGTTACATATGATGTGAAACATATACAAAAGAAAATTGTAAAGGATGCAAAAATACAAATAACTATAAATTATAGAATTTCCTTCCTGTACCTAGATAGATCACCTCACAAAATGGCCTACACTGTACAAATCCCTAACCTTTCAGCCTTTGTAGCAGGATTCCTTGACATGTATGGCACCCAACAGCTAGGAAGTGGGCTGGATTACCAGTGAGTAGCAAATACTTTGTATTGTCTTAGCCTCCGTAAAAATCCCTTCAGAGTGTGATGCTTTTCAAGGTGTATCTACAAGTTCTAAGAAGGAATGCCAAAACAGACAAAATTCCGAAACACAGCATGGGAGTGTTAAAGGGATGCTGTTGAGACCTACTACCCCACTCAGCAGTCCCTATATGAGCTCCTCCTATGCGAAAACTTTTCAAATCTAATGCCAGGCTGGCATTTTTTTATTCCCCTTAAGGACAATAAGCTTTCCAGAAGTTCAGGGTCAAATCTACAGCTTGCTTTTAGAAACCACACGTGATTACAGCTGACTTTCCCATGTCCCAATTCCCCACAAACTCTGAATTTTCTATTCTTATTGGTTTCCCCGGGGACTCTTCATTTTACATATTTTTATACTTAACTGCATATGTATACATTATTTTATAGAACACAACAGAGAAATAAGTAAATAAAACTCACCAATAGCAGTGAGCAATGATTATACTATGATTTTCATAGGATGGATGCAAAAGGATATTATTCTCAGAGGCTCCGCATTTTCCTTTCTTTCTTTCTTTTTTTTTGTAAAGACAGAGTCTCATTTAGCACCCTTGGTAGAGTGCCATGGACTCACACAGCTCACAGCAACCTCCAGCTCTTGGGCTTAAGTGATTCTCTTGCCTCAGCCTCCAAGTAGCTGGGACTACAGGCACCGACCACAACGCCCGGCTATTTTTGTTACAGTTTGGCTAGGGCCAGGTTTGAACCCACCACCCTCAGTATATGGGGCTGACGCCCTACCCACTGAGCCACAAGTGCCACCCAGAGGCTCCACATTTTCTGTACTTTGGCTATATACAGTCTAAACTATGAAAACTCAGAATTAAGAACAAATGACATCTGTTAAAGAGCCTTGGGATCATGTCCTTGTTTCCCACAGCATAAACTGCTTGCTGAATTATCAGCAAACCTAGCCTGCTGTTCCCCAATCTCACTGGCAGAAGTAATCAAAGACTGATTGTAATAACGTATTGTTATCACAGCTTTTCAGAAGGATGTGCCTATTAGCAGAAACAGAAACTGCTTCTAATAAATGCTCAACAAATATTTGTTGAATGAATGGAAAAATAACAACTACAGAGTTCTAATAGTTTAGTTACAGAGCCAATGTTTGATTTCTTTCTTTCATAGGCCTTTAGCATCACATAAGCCTTGGGATTCAGAATGTGTATAAATTTCATCTTGAAAACAAAGTATAATCCAGTGGCAGTGGCTAACAAGAACTGCAGTGAGAGGGAGTCTACGGTGGAATCTCCAAGGATTAGCACAGAATGTCTAAACTAGGGAATGTGGAGGGGCAAAACAGTGTTGTCAATTTGCTGAGACTGCTCTACATGGATAATGAATGGTTTCAAAATCCAAAGGTACTTATTGAAGTTAAAAGTTTCAATGATTTGTGTTACCCCAACACTTGATTCCTGCTTCTATACAGTTGAACTTTCATCAGTCAAACTGGCTTTTCTTGTTCCTTCTAAACTAGGTGGAGCAATAGTTCTTAAAAACAAGAAGCATGTGGCTTCCATCTTTTTAATTCCTACACATGGAACAGTAAATACTCCCTAAATGTCAGTTGACTCTTTTGTGATGCCTTAGATGATAACAAAAAGCACTGAGCCTTTGGATTTTGAAGCTATCTGTTATCTGTTTAGGGCAGTGTCAGCAAATTAACAACACAGGGTGGCCCCCCACCTTGCCCAACTTAGCCATTCTTTACTAATCCTCAAGGGTTCCTCCTCAGACTCCTCTCAGTGAAGAGTTGACAGGATCAGCTCATTTCATAGTTTCAATCAAAAAAACTGTCTAGACTAGTGGCTCTCAGTCCCAGTTCTCAACTCTGGGTATGTGACAGAAGCGCTTACACATTTGAAAGCGTTAAGGTCTCTATGCACAGAAATTGTGATGCAATTACCAGGGATGCGATACAGACAGACTTTTGGTTTTGGTTTTGTAAGATTGCCAAGTGGCTCAAATAAACCGATTTGAGAACACTTTTCTAGACGGACTTTTGGCTCCTGAAGACTATATCCTTCTCTTGGGGATTTACACTGTGTTAGCATTTCAGGGACAACAGGAGGTCTGTCAAATAGAATCTTATTTAATTTAAGTTAGCTTCACCCAAAATTGTCCATGGAAGCCCTTCCTCATGAACTCCTATTATAAACACAGGGTTTTTTTTGTTTTTTGTTTTTTTTAAACTGTTAACAATTTAATTTATACAATTAGTAAGAATGCAACACAGTTTTATTGGAAGGCAGCCAGGCCCATTCATTTGAGTATTGTCTGTGGCTACTTTCATGCTACAAGGGCAGAATCAAGTTGTAACAGAGATCCTATAGCTGGCTCATGAACCCTAAAATATTTACTATCTGGCCTTTTAAGGACATGTCTCCCGTTCTTGGATTAAAGTGTTAAGGAATACATCAAAAAACACTCATCTAAGCCAGCAGGTTCTGGCTGGATCCAAATCACTAGGAAAGGCTTCGTTAATTGGGGCCCCATTTCTACTTCAACCATGGCAGTTTTGCCTCTACTGTTTCAAATTTCATTTGAAGAAAAGGTGTTCCTTTTGTTGCTAAGAAAAGTTTGAACACCACTGTCAGGAATTCAGAGATACACATAGGCAAAGGCCATGCAAATTACTACTGCTTTTACCATGGATAACCTTAACTAACACTCCCTAAAATCAAAGTTATTACTCTTAGCTTATTTAAACTGAGTATCTGGTAAATAGCTATTTGGGCATTGTGCCCCCGTCAAGTTATGTGTATTACGTACATTAGTACTCATGAAAATGCTATATAAAAGTTCCTTTTTAATATTATATTTTGAGGGGTTTTAAGTGTCAACAAGGAAAAATCCCTGTGGAGATCATATCTTTAATATCTATATATTACTAGTCAAAAGCATTTTCATTATGTCTCTTTGGAAATAATGTATGAAAATAACTCTTAGTGTTCAGAGTCTTGAAACATGTAGACTTCTCATGACAAACTATATACTTCCTTTTATATACTCA
Organism: Nycticebus coucang; assembly: GCF_027406575.1. NCBI lineage: Eukaryota > Metazoa > Chordata > Mammalia > Primates > Lorisidae > Nycticebus > Nycticebus coucang. Next base: position 58,649,420 of record NC_069788.1, read on the forward strand.
GATTAAATTATATAAATTATTTCCCTGTGTTTCTGAAGAGCCAGGATTCATCAGCTGGTAAAATTACCTTCTCTTTTTCAAAACACAATACAGCATTTTATACAGCTTTTATTCCCATGGTCTATTACATACTATCATTTAGTACAAGCTACCTAAAATCCTTTTTGGAAGCAGACAATGTCTAACAAACACATAAATTAACATAATTAATCCTATAGAAAACACAGCTTTCTCAGTCATATTTAAATACAGCACAAATGAAAAGATAAAGGAATTAAAGAGACATTTAATTTAACTGCCACATAAATTAACAGAATATATAGTTATTGGCTGCATTTTGATCTTAGATCAGAAGCAATATATAGTAATCATCTCTAAAGTCAAATGTGGCTTGATTTAAACCACATAACTGAACAATGTGAAGCCTAGACAACCGAAAATCAAATATTGGTTATATTCTTTCCTACTCCTAAAAGGGCAGGAAGCTATGTTTTGCAGTTGTATTTTATAATTAATCTTATATACAATAGACAGTATCTTTGCAAGTCTTGAAATACAACAGAATTTATTGCTTTTAAAAGTTCCAACATGAATATTGAAATCACTAAGCATCTATTTTCTTCTTGTTCTGAATATTTCACCTTAATTTATTTTACCTTTCCACAGCCAGTTTATGCCACTTATTTTGCAGGGGCTTTTCAGATTTATGAAAGAGAAAAAAAGTAGCAAGACACAAATGAGATCTAGAAAAGCGCACGAAAGCAATAAAAACAGCTCATCCATCATCTCTACATTTTGATTCCAGAGACAGCAGTGAAAGGTGTTGTTTCCACACCATTCACCCAGCACACTTAAAAAGGTTTGCTCCATCACTTACACAACTGAAACTGATTGATTAGCTGCTAGAGAAAAATCAATACAAATATCCTAGAAAACACTAGCTTGTAAATTCATTCTGGCCCCCACAAAGTACTGGTCACCTCTCTACATGTCTTTCTAGATATCTAAAATGCAACCATGTGACACCCAGCAACCTCAGCCCCCAAACACTGTTAATCCTAGGAATTTTTAAAATCTGAATCTCAGCAAAGGTAGATGGTAAAAAGGAAAGCCCCCAACAGTCTGTAAGAACAATGAGATGACACCCAGAAGTTGCCTGGTAAATCTTAAACTCATATACAGCACTCGCCACAAATTCAAAAACATTTTACACTGAGAAAGTAAAAATAGTGAAAATGTCAAAAGGGTTAGGTTAAGTAAGAAAGGAAAAAAGCTAGGAAACCAATTGAATACATATACTTTATGTATAAAAGATACTGAAGTATCTATTTAAAAATATAAATAGTTTTTACTTTAGTGCTATCCATTCAAACGTTAACGAGCCCTCTTTCTCATTTTTTTGGCAGCTGAATGTACATTCACCATATTTTTAGTACTTTGGAGGCCATTTTATATTCTGAATGATTTCATGATTATTTCAGAACCTCTTCTGAATGCTTCCTTGCCTTTGAGTTAGTCCTTGGTTTCTTCATTCATTAGACTAATAAGAAATAAATTTTTATGAATATAAAATGTCTGATAAATGTGCTATTCAGAATAAAATAATGATCTTATGATATACACTATCAATAAGAGCTATCACATGACAGGCAATCTGGGCTTTAATCCCACTCTACAATTGGTCTAAAGTTGGAAAATCAATGTGGACTTCTGACGGCTAGGAGACCCTAAAATATGAACACAAGGAAAGAAAGGAAATGCCAGTGTAAGGATAGGAAATTTAACTTCCCCTGGTAGAATGGCTTTAAACATTATATTAAAATTTAGTGGCAACATATTCAGATTTTTCAGCTTAGAGCAACTTCTCATAGAACTGTGTTATTCATTACAGAACAGGCAATCTACTCACAGTAGAAAGTAGCATGTTAGGGTTGCTGGCCCAAAGAATATTCCTAACATCTGGATTCGTAAAGAACTAAAAATGCAAAAGTCACAGGAAGAAGAAAATGGGCTATTTCTTATAGCATATTTACCTTTATAATTATTCTTCACAATTTTAAAATTCAAACTTGGGATCCCTATAAGATCACTGAACTCAATGTTTTTTGTAGAAAAAAGATAGTGCTATTAACTCTTTAAAATGTGACCTTACAGACTGATATTTCCTTTGGGGAAAAGGAATTATAAGGCCATCCTTAGCATAAATCTGTATTTCTCAAATTTAGAAAATGAAAGATAACTGTTTAACTAATTTCTATCTACACATTTTTCATAAAACATTTAAAAATCAAAATTAAGATGGAATTAGAGACCATTATTCTAACTGAAGTATCCAATAAATGGAAAAAACGCGACATGCGTTCACTATTGAATTGGAATGAACTGATGAGGACTGAAAACTCAGGAGACTGGGGAGGGCGGGGGAGGCGGTGAGGAGCGAAAACCTGCCTAATGGGTACACTGGATACTTGTAACCCTGACTCGAGCACCATGAAAACAATCCGCGTAACCAAAAATGTTTGTGTCCCTATAACACTGTGAAATAAAAAAAGAAAAGAAAAACTGTCATTTGATTGTAGGCATTAATATCTGTTATGGATGTTCCAATATTCTCAAAAGATTCACTTTAAATTCCTTAAAATAAAATGTTGTCTTTGAAACACTGACATAGCCAACTACTTCACATATGTTACGTCAAATTCTCACAACAAACAACACCAAATGTTTCAGGGCTCAGAAAGCCATAGCTCAGAGAGGTCAGATGCCTTATTGCAATCGTGTGGCTAGGCAGCAATAGAAACAGAGCAGTGTTTCAAAGCCAAATTCTGCCTATAGCAAAGAGCACCAAATAATTGAGGACTTGAAATATTCCTGAACATACTGGCTCTAAAAACTAGCATTTCGTTTCAACTCTAATACACAGAAAATAAGACAATTGAAAAATGTCACGAATGGTGCTTACGTATCTTACCAATGATGATAAGAGTAATCTTCTAATACTTTCTCTACAAATAGCAATTGAATCGCTGCTAACCTCTTATATATTCTCTGATTCACTCACCATCAACTGGCCCAAATCACTAGGATATAACGATGTTAACTAAAGTCCTGCAGAGGCAACACTCCTTACCACTATGGCTCTGAGGGCGTTTCTACAGGTAAATCAGGGAGCTAAGCTTGACAGCTTCAGATAAATCCTATAATCAGTTTGTAAAAATTATGTTTCTGTTTTTTTCCTCAGGTCACATACTACATAAATGTGTCCATTCACCATAATAAAGCCATCCTATCAAAATGTTAGTGTTAGTGATAAGTGGGGATAGATGGATGGAGAGAAGAGAAGACTTTGACTTCTTATCTGATGGTTTTATGGTTTTATATTTTTCAAATTAATTTTCAGTTAAAATGAAGTATAAGATTTTTTTAAAATTATAGACAGTTGCATTTAGAAATTAATAATGTTGAAAAGGTACTAATTTGCACACCTTCTAATTTGAAATGTTTGGTAGATGGATCAGATATGTTTAGCATTCCCATCATCTGACAGATATATGGAAAAACAAACACTAATTAAGAATGCCAGTAAAGATATCATTTTCAAACAGATGAGGTTTCTGTGCAAATCTGTGCCCTTTCTAAAACATCCTTAAAGTTAATAATCATGTTGCAGAAATGATAACCACTCAGGTTTTCCTCACATCAGAAAGTAACTTAGCTCTAAAAACAGAGCCCTGGCAATAGTCAATAAGTTTCCTTCATTTCTCTTTCAACACTAGTTGAATGTGAACATTGGAAGCGACTGAGCTAAGAATATAGAGAAAAAAATTATTGGGAGGTGTCAATAAATTAACCATGAGTATATTTATCTCTATTAAAAGGAACATTCCAAATTCATGTTGGTAAAAGATTTACATAGACTAAATAAAGAAATGAGTTTGGAACTCAAACTTTCTGACATTCAGGGTTTGAAGTACTAAAAATAGCACTCTAAGTTATTTGCTAGAAGGAAAAGTATATTGCCAATAACTATTAACCCACAAGATTAAGAGACAAGAGATTATCTCCTGTTGGGAGTAAAAACACAACACTATTATATACACACATTATAAATAAAGACAAAAGAGGAAGCTTATGGTTTAAGCAGTTATATGCCAACAGCACTGTGACTCATGTTAAAGATAAGTCTCACTATATGCTGAGAGGTACCTAGATAATCACATTTTCCAGTCAGCGATGACTCAGAAGTAGCTGGTCACCCCAAACAAAGCAGTATTCTCATTAGGAGTATCCCCAGAACCACTCTTTACTGGTTCACCATTCCTAGAAATGAGGGTTGGGAGGGGCTTCTTTATTGACTGATAGGAAAGACTACCATCTTCTCCTTCAACAACTTTGGGAAACTTTCATGAGCACTATTTTCTAAATAGTCCAAAAATGCCACAGAGAGAAGAAAGAATCTTCATTCAGTCCACAAAAATCTTACAGATACCAGAGGCTCATGGATTTCATTTCTTTAATTTACGTTTTGTCTTTTTCATGGAGTCTAGAAATAGATTAAATAAAGTTTAAAATATGTCACTCACCTTTGAGTGATAATAGAAGAACAGTAAAAGAAGAGTAATTAATGTAAATATACCTGAGTGACTAAATCTGGTACAGTCCCTAGTAGTTGAGCTCAAATATTTCTAAACTCTTAACAAAGCTAAAGAAGGTATCTAAATTGAAGGATTACTGAGAAGATAGATACATCTTATTAAGAACTTTACAGATAATTCTAGAAAATCTTACCTTGAAAAGACTGTTTGGCTCTATCTACTAATTCATCAATTGGATAACTGGCCAAATTTCCTCTGGCGTGTTTAGTTTTGCAGTAGGTACAAGCATTGAGACACCTGTTCAAATGACAGGGAAAAAATGAGACTCAAATTTTTTTAAAGATAGTGTGTATTTAACATGGGGGGGATCCTAAACCATAAAGCACAACATTTTAGTAACATTTGTTTAGATTATATAAGAGATTCAGGGCGGTGCCTGTGGCTCAGTCGGTAGGGCGCCAGCCCCATATACCGAGGGTGGCGGGTTCAAACCCGGCCCCAGCCAAACTGCAACCAAAAAACAGCCGGGCGTTGTGGCGGGCGCCTGTAGTCCCAGCTACTCAGGAGGCTGAGGCAAGAGAATCGCTTAAGCCCAGGAGTTGGAGGTTGCTGTGAGCTGTGTGAGGCCACAGCACTCTACTGAGGGCCATAAAGTGAGACTCTGTCTATACAAAAAAAAAAAAAAAAGAGATTCAAAAAGCAAATATTTACCATGTGTCATATTTATTTTATTTCCACCAGGCACCCAAATTTGAAATTCTTATAAGTTTCAACTGTTTCAGAAGGGCTGTGCAAATCACGTTAGTTATCTAAAAATATACATATCCACAAGGAACAAAGTTTATAAATATTTGTAATGATTAACCAATCAAAAGAAGTTCAAGACCGGCAGCTGTTTTTTGTAAACCACCATCGCTTCCTTCACCATCATATAACTAGAAAAATTTTAATATCACTTATACATATTACTCAGAAATGACAAAGCATACTTTTAACTTTTTACTAATGATGTAAGAATAAATAGACAACATAGCATTTTCATAAGAAAATACATGCTTGAAGTTTTTCAGATAATACATTTTGAAATCAGAAAAGGATATGAAAGCATATCTAATGAGTGTTCTCTGAGATCATATGTGAAAGTAAAAAAAGCAGAATGACAACATTAGCTTTAGAAAATCTAAAAACAGACTTCTCAAAACTATTTTATTTTATTTTATTCTTGAGACAGAGTCACACTCCATAGCCCCTGCTAGAGTGCAGCAGCATCATTCAGGGTGCAGCGGCAAGCTCCAGGTTGCAGTGGGTTATGAGTGTACCACTGCACTCCAGCCTGGGCAGCAGAGCAAGACCCAATCTCACTGCAAACTCAAATTCACTCAGATTCTCTGCAACCTCAGATTCTGTTGACTCAAGCAATCCTCCTGCCTCAGCCTCCTGAGTAGCTGACATTACAAGCATGTACCACTGTCCCAGCTAACTTTTCTATTTTTAGTATAGACAGGGTATCACTCTTGTTATAGTCTCTAACATAATAAAGGATTATCTTTTTAAAACTAAAATGCTGGTTCTGCTCTTATAATTTTAAAACATGATTTAAATAAATTTCTTATTACAAAACAAAAGAAATACTAAATACAAAATACAAAATACTAAAATAGTCTTATACCAATAAGATATGGCTCAACAACACTGAACAAAACAAAATCCTTCAGTAATTCAATTGTTGTAACGAGTAGCAAGATTTTCAAGGACCATCATTATATAAATACTTTAAAATTTCACTAGTGAAAAAAAGTAACTTTTAATAATTGAACCTGACCAGCATGTAATTCCATTTACATATGCCTTTAAAATACAGAAGAATCACTATATTTAGCAAATATGCAGTACTCAATTTCAGATAATTTTTTGCATGAAACCCTTAAGTTAGGTAACACACATTTTGAAATATGTTTTACTATTTAACTGACCACATAATTTAAACTGCTAAACTTCTTTCCTCCTAAGAATTTACTTTTTCTTTAATAAACACACATTGTGGCCTCTTATGAACGGAGGTTTTAGTCTCCCAATTATATATTTTCTCTTTATGATTTCTATTTTTAAATTTTAGATTAATATGAGGGCACAAACAATTAGGTTACAAAGTTTACATTTCTTAGCTAAAGTCCCTGTTGTAGTTATGTCCTGCACCCAGGAGGTGGGCCAGATACCCTAAAATGTGCCCGTTAGGTGAGAGCACACCAATCCCTTCTCTCCCTCCCCACCTTCTCTTTATAATTTCTACCCTTTCCACAACAAGAAGGAGAAAACAATTCTGGTGTCCTCTTCTAGGGAGGGTAGCTCACTTCTGTTTAGCCCTGACAGAGTACCAGACACTGCTATTGATATCTCATTTAACCTTTCCACCCTCGGGTGTTCCTATCTCGATCTTAACAGACAAGAATCTACCTCAAAATATCAGGTAACTAACTTGCTCAAGGTCATGAAACAGCTGAGATTCAAATCCAGGCTTGTCAGATTTCAAATTCTAAACCATTTGAATACCAAGCTCCCTCTCTTCCCCAGAATAAATGTATGTCAAACATTCTAACTACGTACAAATGCAAATAATAAGAAAAGCAAATCATCTGACATGATAAAAAGTAATATAGCATAGTTAAGCAAATTAGGAGGTTAAGGCCGAAGGATCACTTCAGAACATAAGTTTGAGATCAGCCTGGGGAATAGAGAGACACCATCACTACAAAAAACTTCAGAAATTAAAAAATGAACTAGGCCTAATGGCTTGTGCTTATAGACTGAGGTGGGAAGATCACTTGGGCCCACAAGCTCCAGATTACAGTGAGCTATGATTATACCACTGAACTCCAGCCTGGGCAGCAGAGCAAGACCCAACCTCTAATAAAAAGTAAAGTGATATAGCATATATTCAGAGATATGGCCAGTATTATCCTCTTGTATATGAAGCTATTTAAAATATGTATTTCTGTCCATTATTCTTTGGAAATCTAAAGCCAGACTTCTTGTCCATGCACCACTGGGCCAAACCATTCATCCTTATATATTTACAAGTTCTATTTTCATCCTCCTGCTGCTTCTATGGCAAAATGTGTTACGTCATGTGACTTGCCTTGTTGGTTTAAATTCTCCAGCTCTGTCTGCAGGGTTTACTTGAAGGCCCATGTTCTCTCTGCTTGCTTCCTCAAGCGTCTCATGGTCCCCTCACTGTAGTGGGCCCTGACATTTACCTATGATTTCCTCTATGACTGGCACCAAGTTAAATCAGCATCCTTCCAAGCAATCTGCTACGTCTACCACCTAATACCACTTCAGGTCACACGTTCTCTTTCTCTTATTTGCCCTATAACCCATGCAGAGCCCGATAAATTAAGTGGACAATTTTAATGGAAGATACTGCCTATGACAATCCAGAGATCCTGAATCTGAAATGTTCTAAAATCTGAAGTGTTTTGAGTCCCGACCTGATGCCACAGGTGGATATTCTACACCTGACAGTCCGAGATAAGTTGAGGTCAAAATGCATCAGAACTTGGCTTCATGCACAAAATCATTTTAAAATATAAATGAAGTTACCTTCAGGCTATGTGTATAAGATGTATATGAAACATAAGTAAATTTTGTGTTTAGACTTCGGTTCCAGTCTCAACATGTCTCATTGTATATATGCAAATATTTCAAAATTTGGGGGAAAAAATGAAATCTCAAACTCTTCTGGTCCCAAGCCGTTAGGATAAGGGATACTCAATCTGTAGCAATACTTTTGACTTGGGCTGTTTCTTAAACGTTACTGTCTTAAGAAAAGCCAATTGGGTCAAAAGGCAGGGAAGAAAAACAAGAGGAGACAGGACAGGAAAGGAATATATTTATAACATAAATGGATTGATAACGTGTAAAACACTTAAAATAGTGTCTGTAACCAGTAAGTCATTAGTGAGTGTTGTACGTTAGTTGTTTAATGTGACTGTTTTTAAACAATTCTGTAAGGAAATAATTATGCCTTATCACCCCATGTTCCAGGTATATCCATGGAAAGGATATGTTGTTGATAGGCTGGCTTAAAAGCCAACTATAGAAAGCAAATCGTATTTTCCTATCTTACTTAATGAAGGTGGAAATGTATATCCTCTCATGGAAAATCACTAATGAAAAAGAATTCAAAAAAAAAAAAAACAGAAAGAAAGAAAGAAAATGAACTAACAATTTTAAATTAAACAAAATGATGTTTTGAAAAATTTATAATACTCAAAATAAGCTACTAAGTATAAATCTTACACAAAGAATTCAAAACATTCTTCACTGAACTCTTCCCTTCGGTTAATTACAGTTGGTGAAATATCAGTAAAGTTCCACATTCTTTATTAGATAAGATGGGTTCAGTTATCAAAATAATACGTGATATCATTTTGAAAAAGTGAAAATTTCTGAAGAGTACATTTCTTAAAGCATGCTATAACAGTACCAATTCAAGCATTAAATCTGCTATATCTTACTTTTAAAAAGGAGAAAGATTTGTTATAATACACAGGGGGAGAAATGCAGAGCAAAATCAGAAATGAAAGAATGAGCTTTCTTATGCTTTTTGGCTTAAGAACCACTTTTTTCAGTCGCCAGGAATTATGTTGACCAATCACTTCCACATGATAAGCTTCCCATAAAATAAATTCATAATAGAAACCTTTAAAAGGCAGTTTCAGTTATCTGTAAACAATTAAATAATTGTATTAAGAGTAAGCACACTGAGCCAATTTCTTCAACTGTCAGAAAACAAAAGATCTTTGAAGGTTGACTGTTGAAAGCCAAAACCAAATGAAATGGCTGTTGAACTTCAAGGAAGATGCAAAATCTTGAGAAGACTTGGCGACAGCTGTGATGGAAGCATAGAGCTCCTACACCGTGCTTACTAATCTTTCCATAGTTTGTTTGTTATATGGCCACAGGCTAGGAAATAAATAAAAATCTCAAAAGCAGAAAGGGAGATTAAGTATTCAATTTAACAGTATAACTCAGAAGTTTAAAAAGCATCTGTGGCAAAATGTTTTTAAATTATATAAGCTAAACAAATGAAATAATGAATTTTGAATAAGTTAAAATATTTTAAAAGTTTTAAACATACAAACATGTCAGTTGAATACTCAAACTACTTAAAGAAATTGAAAACTAAAAATTTCAACATCCATTTTTTTCTTTTTAGAAAGAGCATCATTAGCTATCAAAAGTTCTGAAATAGGGGTAGAGCAAGATGGCGGCCGAGTAACAGCTTCCCTGCAACTGGGCACAGTGAGTCTGGGGAGATAAGACTCCAGGCATCTCTGGTTGGTGGGATCTGCCTATAATCATCCCTTTGAGGATACAGGTAGTCAGCAAGGGACTTCTGGACCCCAAGAGGAGGACAAAAACACTGGAAAACTGGCAAGTGGTTGCGTGTGTTCGATCGACCTAATCCCACCAGCAGCCATAAGTACAAGAAGCAGTAAAACTGCAAACCAGAAAGGCCTTCCTGTGAACTGTTTCGTGTTTCCCGACTTAGCACTCACTTGAACTGCTTTGGGGAAAGATTGAGCAGGAAGGCAGAGAAATTTGGGCATTGTCTAAGGCCCCAGACTGAGCCGCCGACCGGGGCTACAGGGAGCCATTGTGAAAGAACTGCCCTGGCAAGCTCCGCCCTCAGGGTCGCAGAGCAAGGATCCAGGGGGAGCTAGTAACCTAGTGACTGAGCAGCCCAAAGGCGGTGACTGAACTGCCATACAGAATAACCCTCAGAGGCAGAGTGAGACCGGTTTTGGCACACTGGAGCCTAGGGTTGTTGCCCTGGGTAGAGTGCTGTGGCATCACACCTCATGGCAACCCCAAACTCCTGGGCTTGGCGCCACCAGGACCTGCATAAGAGCTGCGCGGTGACCCGCGACCTGTGACCCGTGCAGGCAGGGCCTCTGCATGCCCTGACCAGGAACTGCAGGAGCCATGCAACCCTGCATCCTCCCTCCTGTACACTCCCTGCCTCCAAACTAGCCCACTAATCTGGCCAGGAACACTGGTAGCTGCGTGGCCTCCGGAGCCCTCCCTACCTCTGCGCAGAGCCCTTCTCCTGGCCAGAGACTGCTGCAACCTCAGGCTCCCTGTGCCAAAGTCACTGAGCGCTAGGCACTCCCAGAACTCTTCGCACCACCCCCAACCCTGTTGCTGGATCCCGGTATGTCACACTCCAGAGCTGCTTCCACAACCAGAAGTCCCTGGCTGGGACAGCCGCAGAGTAACTACACAGAGTCACTCCCTACAAAGATCCAGCAACAATAGAGTGATCCCACTGGGGTCTAATCTTGGACAGAAACCTCCACAACTCTGAGGACAGTGAGAGGCAACGGTGAAAAACAATCATAAGGTGAAATCAACAGAAAAACTCTGGCAATATGAATAATCAGAATAGATCAACTCCCCCAAGGATCAATGGGGCAGACACAGCACAAGATCCCATGCACAAACAAATAGCTGAGATATCAGAAATCAAATTCAGAATATGGATAGCAAATAAGATTGAATTAGAATTTCAAACAGTAACCCAAAAGATATCTCAAGAATTTAATGAATTCAAAGACCAAATGACCAAAGATGTTGACACAATGAGACAAGAAGTTGCAGCCCTCAAAGAGCTGAGAAACACAGTAGAATCCCTCAGTAACAGAATGGAGCAACCAGAAGAAAGGATTTCTGACATTGAAGATAAAGCTTTTGAATGCTCCCAAACTCTCAAAGAGGAAGAGAAATGGAGTGCAAAAACAGATCACTCTCTCAGAAAGCTCTGGGATAATTCGAAAAAAACCAATATTCGTCTTATAGGGATCCCGGAAAGCGACGACGTGGCTTCACAAGCCACAGTCTCTTCTCCATGAGATTATGAAGAAGAACTTTCCAGACACGCCAAGACATTCTGAAATTCAGAAAGCAGACAGTTTCAGAACTTCAGCACAACTCAACCCAAATAAGACATCCCCCAGACACATCATAATCAATTTCACCAAAGTTAATATGAAGGAGAAAATTCTGAAAGCAGCCAGAGGAAAGAAAACCATCACCTATAAGAGCAAGAACATTAGAATAACTGCAGATCTCTCTGCTGAAACCTTTCAAGCTAGAAGAGGATGGTCATAGACTTTTAATCTCCTTAAACAAAATAACTTTCAACCCAGGATCCTGTACCCAGCTAAACTGAGTTTCATTTATGATGGAGAAATTAAATACTTCAATGACATTCACATGTTGAAGAAATTTGCCATAACTAAACCAGCTCTCCAGGATATTCTCAGACCTATCCTCCATTAAGACCAGCGTAATCCTCCACCACAAAAGTAAACCCACCCAGAAAATTTTGATCAAATTCCAACTTCCACAGCTGCAAGAGCATTAAAAATGTCCACCGGACTCTCCAAAGGCTTATCAATATTCTCAATTATGTGAATGATTTAAACGGTCGTGTAAAGAAGCACAGGTTGGCTGACCGGATACAAAAACTCAAGCCAGATATCTGCTGCATACAAGAATCGCATCTTATAATAAAAGACAAATATAGACTCAAGGTGAAGGGATGGTCATCTATATTCCAGGCAAACAGAAAGCAGAAAACAGCAGGTGTTGCAATCCTGTTCGCAGATGCAATAAGCTTTAAACCAACCAAAATAAGGAAGGATAAGGATGGACACTTCATATTTGTTAAACGTAATACTAAATATGATGAGATCTCTGTTATTAATATTTATGCACCCAACCAGAAAGCACCTCAATTTGTAAGAGAAACTCTAACAGACATGAGCAACTCGATTTCCTCCAGTTCCATAGAAGTTGGAGATTTTAACACCCCTTTAGCAGTACTGGATAGATACTCGAAAAAAAAGCTAAGCAAAGAAATTTTAGATTTAAACTCAACCATTCAACATCTGGACGTAACAGACATCTACAGAACATTTCATCCCAACAAAACCGAATATACATTCTTCTCATCAGCCCACAGAACATACTCCAAAATCGACCACATCCTAGGCCACAAATCTAACCTCAGCAAATTTTAAAATATAGAAATTATTCCTTGCATTTTCTCAGAACATCATGGAATAAAAGTTGACCTCAATAACAACAGGAGCCTGCATACACATACAAAAATATGGAAGCTAAACAACCTTATGCTGAAGGATAGATGGGTTACAGTCGAGATTAATAAGGAAATCACGAAATTTTTGGAAGAAAACAACAAGACACGAATTACCAGAACCTCTGGGATACTGCAAAGGCAGTCCTAAGAGAGAAATTTATACCACTGCAAGCCTTCCTCAAGAAAATGGAAAGAGAGGAAGTTAATAACTTAATGGGACATCTCAAGCAACTGGAGAAGGAAGAACACTCCAACCCCAAACCCAGTAGAAGAAAAGAAATAACCAAAATCAGAGCAGAATTAAATGAAATTGACAACAAAAGAATTATACAAGAGATCAATAAATCCAAAAGTTGGTTTTTTGAAAAGATCAATAAAATAGATAAACTTTTGGCCAACCTAATCAGAAAAAAAAGAGTAAAATCTCTAATGTCATCAATCAGAAATGGTAACGATGAAATAACAACAGACCCCTCAGAGATTCAAAAAATCCTTAACCAATACTACAAGAAACTCTACTCTCAGAAATATTAAAATCTGAAAGAAATCGACCAATACCTGGAAGTACACGACCTACCAAGACTTAGCCAGAATGAAGTGGAAATGTTGAACAGGCCTATATCAAGTTCTGAAATAGCATTAACTAAACAAAATCTCCCTAAAAAAAAAAGCCCAGGACCAGATGGCTTTACATCAGAATTTTAACAAACATTTAAACAAGAACTCATACCTATATTACTAAACCTCTTCCAAAATATAGAAAAAGAAGGAATATTACCCAACACATTCTACAAAGCAAACATCACCTTGATCCCCAAACCAGGGAAAGACCCAACAAGAAAGGAAAATTATAGACCAATATCATTAATGAATTTGATGCTAAAATACTCAGTAAGATCCTAACAAACAGAATCCAACAACACATCAAAAAAATTATACACCACGACCAAGTGGGATTTCTCCCAGGGTCTCAAGGCTGGTTCAATATACGTAAATCTATAAATGTAATTCAGCAGATAAACAAACTAAAAAATGAGGACCATATGATTCTTTCAATTGATGCAGAACAAGCTTTTGATAATATGCAGCATCCCTTCATAATCAGAACACTTAAGAAAATTGGTATAAAAGGGACATTTCTTAAACTAATAGAGGCCATCTACAGCAAACCCACAGCCAATATCGTATTGAATGGAGTTAAATTGAAATCATTTCCACTTAGATCAGGCAGCAGGCAAGGTTGCCCATTATCTCCCTTGCTCTTTAACATTGTAATGGAAGTCATAGCCATTGCAATTAGCGAAGAAAAGGCAATCAAGGGTATCCACATAGGGTCAGAAGAGATCAAACTTTCATTCTTTGCAGATGATACGATCATGTATCTGAAAAACACTAGGGACTCTACTGCAAAACTTTTAGAAGTGATCAAGAAATATAGCAATGTCTCAGGCTACAAAATCAACACCCATAAATCTGTAGCCTTTATATATACCAACAATAACCAAGCCAAAAAACAGTCAAAGACTCTATTCCTTTCACAGTAGTGCCAAAGAAGATGAAATATTTGGGAGTATACCTAACAAAGGACGTGAGAGACGTCTATAAAGAGAACTATGAAACTTTAAGAAAAGAAACATACCATGCACATGGCTGGGAAGAATCACCATTGTTAAAATGTCTATACTACCCAAAGCAATATATAATTTTAATGAAATTCCTATTAAAGCTCCATTGTCATATTTTCCTATTAAAGCTCCATTGTCATTTTTTAAGATTTAAAAAAGTAATACTTCATTTTATATGACATCAGAAAAATCCTCGAATAGCCAAAACATTACTCAGCAATAAAAACAAAGCAGGAGGAATTACACTACCAGACCTTAGACAGTACTATAAATCGATAGTGATCAAAACAGCATGGTATTGGCACAAACCTTATGCTGCAGATGTAGAAGTAGATGTCTGGAACAGAATAGACAACAAAGAGATGAATCCAGCTACTTACCGTTATTTAATCTTTGACAAGCCAATTAAAAACATTCAGTCGGGAAAAGATTCCCTATTTAACAAATGGTGCTGGGTGAACTGGCTGACAACCTGTAGAAGACTGAAACTGGACCCACACCTTTCACCATTAACTAAGATAGACTCTCACTGGATAAAAGATTTAAACTTAAGACATGAAACTATAAAAATACTTGAACAAAGTGCAGGGAAAACTCTTGAAGGAATCGGCCTGGGTGAATATTTTATGAGGAGGACTCCCCAGGCAATTGAAGCAGTATTAAAAATACACTACTGGGTCCCACTACTGGGACCTTTACTTACATGGTAAGTAAAGCAAGCAGACAGCCCTCAGAATGGGAGAAAATATTTGCAGGTTATCCCTCTGATAAAGGTCTAATAACCAGAATCCACAGAGAACTCAAACGTATTCACAAGAATAGAACACGTGATCCCATCTCAGGGTGGGCAAGGGACTTGAAGAGAAACTTCTCTAAAGAGGACAGATGCACCATCTAGAAACACATGAAAAAAAGCTCATCATCCTTAATCATCAGAAAAATGCAAATCAAAACTACTTTGAGATATCACCTAACCCCAGTAAGAGTAGCCCACATAACAAAATCCCAAAACCAGAGATGTTCGCGTGGATGTGGAGAAAAGGGCACACTTCTACACTGCTGGTGGGAATGCACACTAATACGTTCCTTCTGGAAGGATGTTTGGAGAATACTTAGAGACCTAAAAATAGACCTGCCATTTGATCCTATAATTCCTTTACTAGGTTTATACCCAGAAGACCAAATATCACAATATAACAAAGACGTGTGTACCAGAATGTTTACTGCAGCCCAATTCATAATTGCTAAGTCATGGAAGAAGTCCAAGTGCCCATCGACCCACAAATGGACTAGCAAATTGTGGTACATGTATACCATGGAATACTATGCAGCCTCAAAGAAAGATGGAGACTTTACCTCTTTCATGTTTACGTGGATGGAGCTGGAACATATTCTTCTTAGCAAAGTATCTCAGGAATGGAAGAAAAAGTATCCAATGTACTCAGCCCTACTATGAAGCTAAATTATAGCTTTCACATGAAGGCTATAACCCAACTATAGCACAAGACTATGGGGCAAGGGCCAAGGATAGGGAAGGGGTGGGGTCTGGTGGAGGGCGGGTAATGGGTGGGGCCGCACCTAAGGTGCATCTTAGAATGGGTACAGGCGAAACTTACTAAAGGCAGAGTACAAATGTCTACATACAATAACTAAGAAAATGCCATGAAGGCTACGTTGAACAATTTGATGAGAATATTTCAGATTATATATGAAACCAGCATATTGTACCCCTTGATTGCACTAATGTACACAGCTATGACTTAACAATAAATAAATAAATAAATAAATAAGTTCTGAAATAATTTAAAAATCAGAGCTACATTCTTAAAAAGTCAACTATACTTACGTCTTTTTATGTGAGACCAAACTAAAGCTTATTCTGACCCAGGCCTCTGTTTCTCTCTGCTTCAGGTTGAAGATTAATTAAATATGCAAAAACTATTCCAACTGGCATATTAATACTTCAAACCAGTATGTTCCATTCCACTCACATATTTTAATCCTTATTTTTAATAAACTGATAGAGTATAATAGCTCTCAATTCTTCAAACATTACAAAGTAATGAGCCTTTAATAAGAGGTAAAAACCATACTGTGGCCTAGCCACATTCTTCTATATTGAAGCAACATCAAACAAAGGGGAAAAAAAAAAAAAAAAAACCCACGAAACAAAGTCACAAAATGTAGGCTGTGTCAGACTTAATTATTAAATATAGCCGACTGTGAACCCTCATCTTGATTTTAAATGTTTTTCCAGGAAAATTACAAGCTTTTTGATCTTTCAAACAAATACAGGAGATACTTGTACCAGTATAAAGTCTAATTAGATCTTCAAATGATAACACAATACCTGTTTGCTAACATCAGAATCCTTAACAAGCAAAGGAAAAATGACATACTTGAAAAACTAGCAGAATATACTTACAAAATTCCAACTTTAACTTCCTGAGGCCCGAACTCCTTTTACCTAAAATGTATCCCTGCACTCAAGTCACTGACTCAACCTTTTCTCCCAACTCCAGAGTCTTACCTCAATAATTCACATCTCTACCTTTAATTGTGCCCTTTCCAGTTATTTTCCTTCTGCATTAAAATATGTTCAAAATCTGAAAACAACTGCAGTTATATTTTCTCATATTCTATCTGTATTAATTAAATCTCTTGCTTCAAAAAGTTATTCCAATATATTTCTTTTTAATTTTTTTTTTTTTTTTTTTGTAGAGACAGAGTCTCACCTTACCGCCTTCAGTAGAGTGCACTGATGTACACAGGACTCACAGAAACCTCTAGCTCTTGGGCTTCCGCTATTCTCCTGCCTCAGCCTCCCAAGCAGCTGGGATTACAGGCGCCGGCCACAACACCTGGCTATTTTTTCGTTGCAGTTCAGCCGGGGCTGGGTTTGAACCCGCCACCCTCGGAATATGGGGCTGGCACCCCACTCACTGAGCCACAGGCACCACCCTATTCCAATATATTTTAACTCCCTACCTTGTTTATCATTCCCTCTATATGAAAGAGTTATCTTTATCACTATCACCCATCAATCCCCATGAAAATCATCATAACCTTTAAAAGTGCTTTGGAGGAGGAATGGCTAATAATAGTAAAAGATGGCTGTTGGATGCTTACCTAAAATGCTTAACAATTATGTACTTCACTTTAATTGTTTTCATTGACCCTCACAAGCAATCTTGATATAATTATTGTTACCCCTGACTTTCATAGAGGAAACGGAGGTTCAAAAAGATTGAGAAACTTGTTCAAAGTAACACAGATAGCCAAATCAAGGACCCATCCATTCTCATCTGAAATTCTTTTTTTTAATAATTACACTATGTGTTTCTCTTAATACACAATGACTCACTGTGTGTAGGAATACATCACTGATTGTGTGCTTATCTTAATACTGATATTTAAATTACAGTTTACTTAAGAACAGGTATATATCTCACACGGTATTTAACACGTGCCTTGGACAGTATTAGAATACCAGTAAACACTGAAAGCTGTTGGTGACTTCAGAGTGGAACAAAGTAGCTGTCAAGCCAATACTTGGCTACACAGCCAGGAGAAGCAGAAAGTTATCCAGTAAGACACAAGGAGATAGCGAGTCAGGAATGGAGAAGGCGCAGGGCAATTACAGAGACCTTGCCAGGCAAAAGAACCAATACTTTAACAACATTAAGAATATGTGCTTATCTGTTGAACCCAAACGTGAGTGGAATTACAGAGAATTATGCCAGCACACTGAGTCAATTTGAGTTTTAGGATCCTTTATTAGCCAGCACAGAGAGGAGTTCATACCCAAAGCACTCTAGCAGAGAGAAGCAGGGGAGCAGAGTTTTTAACGTGTGCTTTCAGTTGGGTGTGGTTTCTGAGAGTGAAGTGGTTAGAGAAGCAAAATTCACCAGATTACAGTCTATAGGGAGGGGTGTAAGTGGGCACAAAAGGGCCTTTAAGAAGAGTGGGTGTTCCAAAGTGTCCATCGACCCACGAATGGACTAGCAAATTGTGGTACATGTATACCATGGAATATTATGCAGCCTTAAAGAAAGATGGAGACTTTACCTCTTTCATGTTTACATGGATGGAGCTGGAACATATTCTTCTTAGCAAAGTATCTCAGGAGTGGAAGAAAAAGTATCCAATGTACTCAGCTCTACTATGAAGCTAAATTATAGCTTTCACATGAAGGCTATAACCCAACTATAGCACAAGACTATGAGGAGAGGGCCAAGGAAGGGGAAGGGAGGGGGGAGGTTTTGATGGAGGGAGGGTAATGGGTGGAGCCACACCTACGGTGCATCTTAGAATGGGTACAGGTGAAACTTACTAAAGGCAGAATACAAATGTCTACATACAGTAACTAAGAAAATGCCATGAAGGCTATGTTGAACAGTTTGATGAGAATATTTCAGATTGTATATGAAACCCGCACACTGTACCCCTTGATTGCACTAATGTACACAGCTATGACTTAACAATAAAAATAAATTAATTAAAAAAAGAGAAGAAGAAGAAGAAGAAGAGCGGGTGTTGCACCCAGACTGGGAGTTTTCGAGGTTTTGCAACTCTAAATTTATTTTTTTCTTGTTCCTGGAGGATGTATGTGCTCAGGGGCCTGTAAAAATATGTGAGGGGAGGGACAGTGGGGGCTGCAAAGTTTTAAACCATGTACAAGATGGAGTCAGCCAGTACAAAATGGAGTCTATCAGGCTCCACATATCAATACTCCCAATCGATCGCAAAGGTGTAAACAGGAAAATAAAGCTTAGAAAGTGCAACTGTAAGACCAAAGACCCTACATAGGAAATAAATACATTATAATCTGCACCCCATGTCAAAAATACTGCCCAATATAAGAGAAGTCAAAGGGCCTCAGTGTCTATGAAAGACCATCCATTAGCCTGAGAACACAGCAAGACCCCATCTCCACACACACTCACACACCAGGTAACTAAACAGGTTGGAGTGCCGCATGCCTATAGTCTCTTTTCAATACTGACTATTTTTTCAACAAAGCAACAGATTTAAAACACACACACATGCACAAAACTGGACACCAAATAGAGTCTCAACTATTGAGTTTGCCAAGTGAAGATATGTTCTTAAAAAGTAAAACTACCTTGTACCATCATTTGTACTATTGTACAGAAAACAGACAAATAAAAAAACACCAAAATAGGAGAAATACCATAATTAAGGCTCACATGTATTTTTATGAAAAACTACATTTTACTCATTTTACCACAGATCAGCAAAAATCCGTCAAGGTCTACACAAACTATTGCTGTAAGATGATTCTTTAATATCTCCTAGGTTTTACTTATATTTTGATGATAATCTATAGAATTAAAGATGAACAAGAAAAAAAATGGGAAGAAAATGGCTTTCTTTAACAGAATTATTATCCTAAATCAGCTGATATGTCAATTAATGTACAATATGTACAATAAACATAATGAGTATCAGCGACAATTGCGGTGGATTTCTAACATGTTCTATTTGTAGCTAGTGGGTTACCCACTGGAGACACAGTCCCATACCCATATAGCAGCAAATGTTTCCTGAATGTGTTTAGTAAAATAGAATGGTGAAAGACAAGGAAATCCTGTCAACTTAGAGCTTATACTTCCCCCAAATTCTCTTCTGTTCCATCTACAATGTTACTTTTGGTTTCACTGCAACAATGAGAACAGTCAAATAATTAAGGCTAAAATTTTATAATGTCTGTATCTTTCAAACATGGAACTAGAGATAGCTACAGTGGGCAAATAATATTTGCTGGTGAATCAAAGACATCTGAATGGACATTTGAGGTGGAGACCCCATACAAACTGGTTCTGCGCTACAGATTTGAATTAACTTATGTCAAAGATGAAAAAGAAATAGGGATTATGGATATGCAACTGTATATCTCCTACAATAATAGTTTTAGTTATACAATGTGTGTATAAATCATTTAGAGATATATAATTTAAACTTTAAAAATAAAATTCTGCCATGTAGTACATATCTCTAATATATCATAAAGTTAAAAAGGCAGTACCAAGGGCGGCGCCTGTGGCTCAGTAGGTGGGGCGCCGGCCCCATGTGCCGAGGGTGGCGGGTTCAAACCCGGCCCCGGCCGAACTGCAACAAAGAAATGGCCGGGTGTTGTGGCGGGCGCTTGTGGTCCCGGCTGCTTGGGAGGCTGAGGCAGGAGAATTGCTTGAGCCCGGGAGTTGGAGGTTGCTGTGAGCTGTGTGACGCCACGGCACTCTACCGAGGGCCATAAAGTGAGACTCTGTCTCTACAAAAAAAAAAAAAAAAAAAAAAAAGAAAGAATAAAGAAAACAAAGGCAGTACCAAAAAAACCTTTAAAAGTTATATAACCAAGTAGATGTATACATATATGTAAATCATATACACAGAAGTACGAAAACACAATTTCTTCCTACTTCCATCCCTTCTCTGCCTTGAAGTTTGTTTGCTTTTCGTTTTCTGGTAAGATACCGCCCCCTTACCAGACTTACTGAATCAGAATTGGCAAGAATGTAAACACAGCATGCATATTTGTAAAAAGGAGTACTATTATTACACACTGAGTTAAAGCCAAATTTATATGATGACAGCATTAGAAATAAAATTCCTGTTACTATTCTGTGAATTAATAGTTAACCTCTGTTTGCTATCAAACTAAGCATAACTAAAGTTATACCTTCAAATATTCTAAAGGTCAACACACGGAATGTGATCTCTCACAAAGGCTGACGAAAGGGTTAATGTGAAGACTGGACTAAGCCACGTGCTAAATATACCAACCAAAAAATCTGAATAATGGACCGCAAAGTATAGTTTAAAAGTAAAAGAGTAACTGTGAGGAAACCTATTGTTTTTGCTTCCCCAGTGGCTCTGGAGGCTGACGTCTGCTGAGGTGAAATCTCACAGGAAACACTGGCTGAAGCTAATTCTATAACATGTAACAGGTACCATATTTTGGCGCCTGGGATAAAAGGTATTGTTCTAACACTGGTCAAAACATCCTGGGGGGAAAAAACGTGTTATATTTCAAGGGTGTTGAAATTAGAAAGCTAAATTCAAATAAATTTCTCTAACCTGTGTGGGAAAATAAATTGTATGGACCAAATAATGGTGTGAGTAATTACATAAGGAAGAGAGATGAGGTGTTTTAAATTTAAATGGAAAAGTAATGCCTAAGCATTTATGCAGTTACCCACCACCTTAACTTCAATAAATACTCTAAATTTGAGAGCTATAATTCTAATCATTGTAATAATTTCAGTAAAATTCAATTGCCTAACTCTACCTTTTGGATATTACTACCTAAAGCATTACTAAAACAAAATATCATTTACTACAGACTAGGTAGTGTGCTGGTCTTTTTAAAAGAAGATATTTTTGTAATATGCAAACTTAGCCAGGCATGGTTGCTCACACCAGTAATCCTAGCACTTTGGGGGGCCAAGACAGATGAACTGCTTAAGCACAGGAGTTTGAGATCAGCCTGAGCAAGAGTAAGACCCCACATCCACTAAAAAAAAAAAAATTAGACAGCATTGTGGCAGGCGCGTATAGTCCCAGCTACTCGGAAAGTTGAGGCAAGAGGATCACTTTAGCTCAGAAGTTTGAGGCTGCTATGAGCTGTGATAACACAGCACGCTACCCTGGGGCAACAAAATGAGACTTTGTCTCAAAAAAAAAAAGCAAACTTGTATTTTTGGTAATAAAAAGTCAGACAATTAAGTCCACAAACTCATTCTAGAAAAAGTGTTACATTGCTAAACATCAATTCAGTCACCTTCAAGGTATTCCCCTTAGGAAGCTCTGCAGCAATGCCAGTGTCTAGTACACCCTTCAAAGCAATTTTGGAACTCTTTTTTTCTGGAATGGCCATCAGAGCTATCATCATATAGATTCTGACAATTAAGTTCATAAACTCATTCCAGAGTGAATGAGCACTACATACCTCACTGGTGAATATCACTACAGTCACTAGATGGCCAAGGGGAGCACCTTTTCTAGGTAAGTTCATAAACTTCACTGTCAGACCTCATAGGAGGAGTGAAATTCAGCAAATCAAGCAGCCTGTGTAATGCAATCTTTAGACTAATTTAATTCAAGGCTTTGCTTTTCCCACTGCTAATTCTTAGGGCACCTCGCAGTTAGTGACACAGTTGCTCTACCAACTCCCTATCAAAAGGCCTGGGAGCAGCCTGTCCAGGTGAGATACACTCTCTCTTTCTCTTTCTGTCTGCATAAGAGGGAGTAAAAAAGGGTATCTTTTCAACAATCAGGAGAAGGAAAGGGAGGTGAAAGTAGTTATCGATTCAAAGTACACAAAGCAAGCCTCACTCATACACATTTCATCCTTGGTGCAGATAAGATAGTGGAAGCTCCATTTGTCAGGTAAGAAAACTGATACAGAAAGGGATTATAAAACACAGACTAAGTGATTGCATCCATCTCTCACTACTTATAAGAAATGACTCAGAGGTTCTTTTTATTCAGGTTTGGTGGTGATGTTGTTTATTACTTACTATGCATTATTTTAGAGAATAATTATATTAATAATCTTAACGTCTTTACTGACATAAATCTGACGTGCCATATTCTGCACATATTCAAAGTATGCAATCTGCTTAGTGATGACATACCCCACAATCATAAATTACATACCCATCACCCCCACAGGTTTCCTTGTGCCTCCTTGTCATCCGTCCCTGCAGTACCTCTAGGACCCTGCCCCAGCACCCAGGCCACTACTTTTCTTTCAGTGTAAGTTAATATTCATACTAAATCTGCTTCCAAGAATTTCCTATCAGTGAAATAATAGAGTATGTACTCTTTTTGTCTGGCCTTTTTCAAGCACACTGCAGTGTGTTTCCAGTGGCTCATTCCTTTTTATTAATGAATACGATTCCTTGGGTTCCTTGCTTTCCACTTGTTCCCTGTGAGGCCGTGATAGCAGAGGGTGACAGAGAGAGACAGAAAAGCTGGACAAGAAAGAAGGGACTTGCTTTTTTCTCATTTGCTTCCTGTCCTTATTCATAACACCAGTTTCTAACTCTGACGAAGAAAGCATTAACATCAGAACTCATGAGCAATGAACTAATGCCTTAAATTTCATGATTACTCGAAGTATTTATTATAGCTGCTTCAACTAAAAGAAGCTTCAATGTTTAAAAAAAAAGAATAAAAGAATAAAATGTGTTGCTTATTTATTTTAGGCTATATAAAGATAAGCTTAGGTTGAAAGTAGAGAAGGGAGAAACATACCATTAATAGGAAGGCCCTCTTTGCCTTGGAAAAGTATGATAATGTGGGCTCCAGTAAGGTTAAAACAAAAACAAACCAACCAAACAAAAGGCCAAATTGCAGAAATCAAGCTTAGGTTTGTGAAAGCAGAGGGTGGGAAGTTAGAGATTCCACAAGAGATGAGATTGGAGCCCAGAGCACATCCAGTCCCCCACAGCTGTCCTTTCCCAAGCACAGCCAAGCATACCCTTGCCTAACACAGACAAAGCAGTTCATTGTGAAAATGCAGCTGAGGTGTATGTAGCCTAAAGGCAAGGGAGAGCAGCGGCCAAGATAGGGTAGTGCCCTTTCAATTAGGTCCTGGGGTATGGGTGGAAGTTTCCTGCTATAGCAGAAAAACTCCCAGGCTTAGTAAGGATGGCCAGGCAAGGTCCCTAGCTATGGTTACTGCTAACAGAAGTGACCATTAGTAAAGATATCTTCTTTACTAATTAAAAATTAAGTATCTTTAATTAAATATCTTCTATTTAATTTTTAAGGGAACTGATTTGCCTAAAAAACCACAAAAACCTGCTGAATGTCTATGTCAATGGTTCTTAAACTAGAGAGTACATCAGGTACTCTAGGAATTCTTGTCAAAGCACAGATTGCTAAGCTCCATATACTGATTCAGGAGGTCTGAAGTGACACCCCAAATCTGCCATCCAAGTGATGCTCCCAGGAGCATGCTGAGAACCTCTGTTCAAGGCAACCCAAGATCTCTCCCACCCAAGCTCATATTAGTGATAAGAGAGCTATTAAAAATTGCTGTCCCCAAATGAATGGCCCTTCCCAAAGGGCACCTCCACATGTGGCATGGAAAACAAAGAAAAAGATGATACTTATTTTTTGGGGGGTGGGAGGACGGGGCGTCAGTTGTTATCGAATATGCTAAGAAATTAAAAAAATTAACTTCTGCCAAGTACAGGGAGTACTCAGCACTCCTAGATTATGAAAGTATAACCAATGCAAGTTGTTTGCTAGTATCCTTTCAAAATGGGAATCTTTATTGCAATCATATAGCTCTTGCTTACATGAGTTATTCTTTAGCTATAGGTTGCAAGATCACTAAGAGCTACGTCAGACTGCAGAGATAAAACTACATATTTCCCAGAGATCCTGTTCTTGGAACTGGATGAGACTTTGAGTGTTCCTGTTTTAGGGAGGTGGTTTTACAGCAAGTTTTAGTGAGGAATTTGTATGGAAGGAAGGATGTGTATGGATGCTTGGGAGTAAAAGGGGTAAACTATACTGCCTTTTGCTAGACACCTATCTCAGGACTTACCTCCACTCTCTTTCCTAAATAATACTGATTTTTGCCTCAGAATCTATTCTTCTCCCATGCAGTCAACAAAGTGCAAAGAAAACTAACCCCAGCACCAGTTCTAGAATGGAGCATTATTAATCAAAGACAAATCTCTTTTCTTTTTCCAATAAATGCTTAGTTCAGAAACACAGACTTAATCCACATGCAGCATTGTCATGGAAATGGGATTTAGTTCTGAAATGTACATGAGATAAAATTTCTATGAATAAAATATGCTGAGGATTCTGGAGAAAACTTTGCTTTGCTCTTAAAATAGAGGCCTTTTCTTTTCAACACAGTTTGCACTCAAGACCATTTGATTCTCATACTAAAAGCCAAAAGAGCTATCACCAAGGAAATCAAAGAAAAATGTGATCAAACTACTGGATGAAGGTGTACCTCTTAAATTCAAGTCATATAACTCATTTATCTCATTATCATTAGGTTGTAAATGACTTGAAGTTGAAATATGTAAGTCTAGAACCCATTAGGAGATCCAAAGAACCAATTAAATGGTATTTACCATAATAACTTTATTTCCTCCTGAACTTGAATAATTTTCTTCACATTTGCAATCTCTCTAGGTGCCAACTTTGAGAAATGCTTTTTATTGGGTCATATGAGATTTACAAGATGAATAGATAGTTGCTGTCTTCAAACTAGAAAAGTACCATAGGATTAACAAAATATAGGCATTCCATAAAATAGATTGCACTGGAAATTTGCTGGGTTTCTGAATTCTAGCTTATGCTAAGACTCAAAAATCCTAAAGAAAATGAAAGCTACAAAGCATCTCGGACATACATGTTTATAGTTCAACCTTCTCATTTTACAAATAAGAAACAAAGACCAAGCAACACAGCAAATTAATATGAAGACACAAAACCCAAGTTTTCTGAAATTTAACACTTCCACACCAATGGAAGTGTTAAACCAGGGTCTCAACCTTTTACCCTGGTCAAACACAACAATAAGATACACCCTCGTCCCACCAACAACAGTAACCGCTAACAGGAAGAACAGAGAGAATGAATGGAGGGGAGAACATTACCAACACTCCAGGGGCAGACAACTTCTTTTCCTATGGCCTTAATACTTTAGATGCTATACCCAATTTTCTATTAGTGTGTATTCGATTTTAAAATTTGGTACTAAAGTATATGATTCTCAAATTTATTTAAAAATTTTTGTGAAAACTCAACTTGAGCCCAGGATGAAGGAGGGAAGGGGAGGGAGATAGGAGGGGACGTGGTGGGAGGGATAGTAGGGGATAGTAGGGGGACCACACCCATGGAGCACATTGCAAGTACAAGTTGGATCTATCATGTGTAGAACACAAATGTCCTAATGCTATAATTGGGTAAATGAGGTGAAAGCTATGTTGATTAGTATGATGTAAGCACTCCAATTTGTACAAAGAATCAACACATTGAAAATGGCATAAATGTATTTATGATCTATGTACAAAAGACTTGATAAAAAATAAAAAATAATAATTGTTGTGAAAATATATCATACAAATTCTTTTACCTTAGGAAACAAAGGATAAATGAATGGAACCTTGAATAACAGATTATTGTTCTTAAATTCATATAATCATTGTAAAGCGCTATAGAGATATAGGACAAAAGATACTGTTGCACTTTTGCTTATAATAAGGTTACTTTTGTTTGAAAAACATGAAAATGGAGTCATGCCTCTATAATCTATTTTTTAACAATCATCATTCTAAAGTTTAGAATGTTAGAAAGTTTAGAAAGTTATCGCAGACTCCAATGCGATAACTGATAGACAATAAGCCATTTTTAAGGTAAATAACAAACCTATTGTAAAATGGTTATATAAATTAATTCATTATCAAATTCACATATTCACATAGTTGACAAAGTACCAAAAGGTGCACTGTATTATTTTCAGACCTTGTCTCTTCCCTAAGTCTGAGAAAACAAAATTATTAATGCCAGTAAAACAGTAAAATAATTAAATAGTATTAGTTTTCAAGATTCCTACACACAGGATTCTACCTAATCCTAGAGTTACCTATTTTGATGTTAACCTATATGACTAAAGTTGAATGTCTTGTATTATGTGCCTACCCAGGGAAGTTTTGGCAAAATAAGGAAACAAGTAGATAGGCCTAGTATAATTAATATCTGTAATATCCATTGTATTAAGTACACAGGAATCAAAAGGAATCTGTTAAGGGCTCAATACCAGAACAAGAGCACTTGAAGGCTTTAATGAAATCTTGATGAAGAATTCTAAAGGAAAATATACACAATTCAAGATTATACAGACAGTGGAAATGTAAAATAGTGTACAGCTGCTATGGAAACAGTATGGCAGGTCCCTTAAAAAAATTTAACACAGAATTACCATCTGATTCAGCATTTCTACTTCTGGCTAAATACAAAAAAGAACTGAAATTAAGGAATTAAACAAGTATTTATATAGTAATGGTCATAGCAAACATTATTCACAATAGCCAAAATATAGAAACAACCCAAAAATCAACTGATAGATATATGCATAAATAAAATGCGATATATACAGTACTTACAGTGGAATATTATCTAGCCTAAAAAAGTGAAATCTGGCCAGGCACAGTGGCTCATGCCTACAACCGTAGTACTTTGAGAGACCAAGGCAGGAGGAGGACATGAGGCAAATAGTTCAAGACCAGCCTGAGCAAAAGCAAGATCCCTGCCTCTACTGAAAGTAGAAAAAAATTAGCTGGGCATGGTGCAGAGCCCATAATCCCAGCCACTCCAGAGGCTGAGGCAGAAGGAACACTGGAGTCCAGGACTTTGAGACTGCTGTAATCTATGATGATGCCACTAACCTCTAACCCCCAAAGAAAAAGATTCTGTTGAAAGGAAGAAGAAAAATAATAAAGAAGGAATAGAAAAGAAATCTGACATGTTACACCATAGAAAGCCTTGAAAACATTAGGCTAAGTGAAAAATCTAGTCACAAAATGACAAATAATGTACAATTCTCCTTACATGAAGTACTTAGAGCAGTCAAGTTCAAAGGGACAGAGAGTAGAATGGTGGTTGCCAGGGCCTGAGGGAAAGAGGAGATAGAGAGTTCTTGTTTAATGAGTGCATAGTTTTAGGTTGAGAAGATGCAAAAATTCTGGAGATGGACGGTATTGCTGGTTGTACAACAATATGAATGCATTTAATGCCTTTTGACTGTATACTTCAAAATGGTTAAAATGATTAATTTTATGTATTGTATATTTTACACAATAAAAAATAAAAGACTGATTAATGATAACACTACATCATGAAAGAGACAAAGAAAAATAGAATTCTACAATTTCAAAAGTTCAATGATCACCTAAAGCCTGTCAATGAAACCCAAGTTATAAACATCTGTTAAATTTCAACACAAATATAATGAAACAGGCATCATATTCTTTTTATAGAAGTTACTTTGTATTATCCCTCTAACAACTGGCAACAAAATCCCATGCCTAAATATAATAAAAGTTTATTAAAACAGCAGAAATTGTCCTCACAACTCAGAAGTTGTCTTTCCCACACTAAAATAGAGCAACAGCAATTCCACATTTGTTGTTTGTATTTCATCACTGTTTTCAGACAGAACAAGAGATCTGCTGCCTACACACCATTTCTCAGCATCAACACCAATCTTCTTATGCAATTTGAAGTTCTGTTGGCAGGTTAAAGACATTTTTCCAACCACAAACAAAAACTTCTTTTGATACTCTAAGTGAATGTTCAAGGAAATGTTCCCAATAAAAAAGGACTATTTAAAACAATAACGTGAAAGTGTATCAACAGTCTTAAGAAAATAAGAGGTAACTCAAGGAAAACTTCACATCTAAATATAAGACATGGAAGACTTTGTAGTTACCTCACTGAAAAATCACCTCTCTTTATGTCTTCATTTAGGAACTTAGCAAATGTTAAAAGAACCCAGAATGCTAAAAAGGAAGGAGGGAGGAAAAACACATTACCTAGTCCTCCATGCAACTCCAGGAACTTAAAAAAAAAAAAAAAAAAAAAAAAAAAGCCCTTTACAAAAGGGCTTGATAATGGAAAGTGTTTAGCTTCAATTGTTCATTCCTTAAGAAATACAGAAAACTAACTTCTATTGGAAATTTTTAGCTTAAAAAAACTTAAGTCCTAATCAGTACTGTTAATATCTCATAAATATTTATTATTGTTTGAAAAAAATCATTTGTAAAACTAGATGCACTGTGACAGTTAAGACTTACAGAGCACATCCAGTGCCAGGGACTATTCGAAGCACATTGCATATATTACTTAAATTAATCCTGAAACCATCCTATGAGGTAGGTATTACTATTATTCTGTATTTTACAGAGAAGCAACTGAGGCATGGAGACATTAAGTGATTTGACAAATATCACAAACATCGCACAGCCAGTTAAGTGGTATTACCCAGACAGTCTGGCTCCAACATCCAAGCTCTTAACTATTACACATACTACCCGTCATAACATATTGAAGAAATAAAGATGATTTTGATAATGCTGAGCAAGCTCCTTAATAATCACATAATATAAAATATTTCATTTGTCTTTTAGGTCATAGTATTATTGCTTTTACTTGTTTTTTAATTATAAGCCACTGTCCCAGAGAATGTAATTCACGGCATTAAATACACTAATACAATTTAGATTTTTGCTGTCCGTGACCAAAGAGAAAGTAAGCCACAGAAATTAAGGGTTAATTGTTTTCAATCTTTTGCTAATTTTACAACAAATATACAAGTATAAAAACAAAGCCAACAGGACTTGGTGGTTTGCTCAGCAAAAAAATAAATGTATCAACCAATAAGGAAATTAAAAGTGCAAAGGACAAATCAGAACATTTATAAACAGACATGTGGTTGAAATTTTCAACATATTAGACTCAAGATGTTGAGGTGTAGGTAAATTGTCCAAAATAATTAGAGGTTTGGAGGAAGGACAGAGTTCATGATGAGTATGACTCATATGCATCTCACAGCAAAACAAAAACCACCAGACGTTTATCTCTTAAAAACAAAAGACACTGAGTCTGGCACCAGCCTGCAAAGCAAGAAATACCATGTGCGAGTCACACACTCATGTGCTATTTAAAAATAAAAAAGAGAGACAGGCACATGATGAGTAATGACTTCTAAACCTGACCTTCTCTGAAACAGCCAAGTCCATTTATAACTCCCTAAAAAATTTCAAAACACCTGAAAATAGCAAGTTTCACAAGATAAGTAAGAAAAAGTAAAAACACATTTTGTAAGTCAGAGGATAAAACGTATTACAGCATGTAGCAACTATACTTAAAAAGGAAACGAAAAAGATAATTATCACACAGACTATATTCATTAAGTGGGTTCCCTCCTCCCTGTATTAACATGAACTCAGTGAGGTCAACCATTGTCTTCTTAAGCTACCTAGATTGGGTCCACTGTCTGAAGAACTGGCTTCAGGTTAGAGTAATTGTTCCACAAACTTCCAGTTTCTACCTCAAAGGAGAAAAAGCTGCACTTAGTCTAAAGATTGCATTCTCTTTGAAGAGAACATAATATAATTACACGTAGCAAAAGCACTTCTTATGGAATTAACTTTGGTCCTATCTGTGAGTAAAGAGAAAGTAGCTACTCTCCCCAAAGTGGAATATAATGTACAAATCTCCCCAAGATGATTTCAAAAAGCTGAATGGAGAGGAGATAAAAATCTAACAAAGAAATGCCATAACAATCAGACTGGGGCTCGGAGACCTGTTTATGTGGCTTGCCCTTATTTAGAAGTTGGCAATATTTTATTAAATCATGACTAATAACTAACATGGGTTAATATCTGGAAACTGGGACCATTTAAAATTCATTAATTACACCCATTGTCAGCAACAGTTAAAGTATTTACAGTAAATACCACCTGCCACTAATGGATATGCTTTCATGTCACAAGCACTGCCAAGAAGAATCAAGACATACTTTAAAAGTTCATGAGAGCTGTTCTAAAAGCAAAGTGGGATAGAATATGACTACTTACAACTAAAGGGGGGGAGGGGGATAAAATTCTACAAAAAGTGTGTAAATACACTTTATTTCTGTCTGTATCTTGTCTTTGACCAGTAACAATCCTTCACAAACCAGTACCAGCCCACATCTCGAACAGCACTGAATTACAGCTCTACCTGTTTAGCTTCTCAATTCCAGCCCCTGAGAATCCCGCAGTCTCAACAGAACCCAGTTTGAAAACCTGGAGCTTGGCCAGGCTCAGTGGGTCATGCCTATAACCCTAGCACTCTGGGAGGCTGAGGCATGTAGATTGCCTGAGCTCAGGAGTTTGAGATCAGCCTAAGCAAGAGCGAGACCCTGTCTCAACTAAAAATAGACAAACTAGCCTGCCATCATGGTGGTTTCCTGTAGTCTCAGCTACTTGGGAGGTTCAAGCTTGAACCCAGGAGTTTGAGGTTGCTGTGAGCTATGACACCATGGCTTTCAAGCCTGTGACAACAGAGTGAAACACTGTCTCAGAAAAAAGGGGGGAGCCAGGGGTTAAATGGAAATAATTGAATGAACCATAGCACTCCTTCTAGATAGATGGCTCTAAAATAATGATAATAATAATAATAATGTTATACTTGCATGTGCCTCTTGACGACAGACTATAAAATGGCCTCCATAATCCCACCTCCTGTAATTCATACCCTTATGTAATCCCTTCCCCTAAAGTGTGGGCAGAATCTATAATTTGTTTCTAAGCAATAAAATATGGCAAAGGTGATGTCACTTGTGTAATTATTATATAAGAATATAACACATGGGGTGGTGCCTGTGGCTCAAGGAGTAGGGCGCCGGTCCCATATGCCGGAGGTGGCGGGTTCAAACCTAGCCCTGGCCAAAAACCAAAAAAATAAATAAATAAATAATTCTTTACCTAACAATTGCAATCAGTGTAGCCTGGCTTATTGTACCCTCAATGAATCCCCAACAATAAAAAAAAAAAAAAAGAAAAAAAAAAAAGAAAGAAATAATACATTTAAAAAAAAAAAAAGAATATAACACATGTCTAGCAAGGAAGTCCTCCTTTGCTGGCTTTGAAGAAGCAACCTGTCATGTTGTAGTCTGCCCTGTGGAGCAGGCCACTTGGCAAGGATCATGGGGAGGGTGGCCTCCAAGTGACAGCCAACAAGCAACTGAGGCCCTCAATCCAATAGCCGGTAAGGAACTAGATGCTCCCAACAATCATGTGAGCCTAAAAGAGGTTCCTTCTCCAGTCGAGCCTCAGATGAAACCCTAGCCCGTGACTGCAGCCTGGCAGAGGGCCCTACATGTGCCCAGACTCCTGATCCACAGACATGGTGAGATAGTACATGTGAGCTGTTTCAAGCAGCTCTGGTTACAGTAATACTACTGTATACATACAGCAATAGAAAACTAACAGAGGGCCTGTAGATTTGTCCAACTTATATGGTTACTTAATGATCAAAGAAAACAGTCCTTTTAACAGAGATTCAAGAGGCATCACCTAATTTCAGCCACACTACAGACTAGACCACCGAAAGCATTACTAGCTAGGGTAGTAGCAGCAGCAGCAGTAATGGCACAACATCTTTGGTAGGTCTATCTCACACCAAATCCACCTCAGCACAGTCACAGGGGATCTCTCCAAACTCACCATAGCAACCATCCACCTGGCCAACTTTACTTTAAAGCAGTTTTCTTTTTGTGTGTGAGAGACAGAGTCTCACTATGTCACCTTGGATAGAGTGCTGTGGCATCACAGCTCAAACTCTGGGGCTTAAGCGATTCTCTTGCCTCAGCCTCCCAAGGAGCTGGAACTATATGCACCTGCCACAACGCCCAGCTATTTTTGGTTGCAGTTGTCATTGTTGTTTAGCAGGCCCGGGCCGGGTTCGAACCTACCAGCCCCAGTGTATGTGGCTGGCGCCCTAACCACTGAGCAATGGGCACCTAGCCATAAAGTAGTTTTCTAAATTGTAAGTTATCAGGACTTTATTTTTTAACTACTAAAATAGACTTAAAAATATTGGAATGCATCACATGTAAACATGTAACATATCAATTCAAATGAGGTGGAATAAGACAAGTGCACAGGTAACTCTTATAAGAAGATATGACAGGAACCACAGGAATGCCCAAATCAAATTGAGAAAGGAAACAGTCAGAACTGGAACCAGAAAAGCCTTCATGAAGAAGACAGCACTCTAAACAGGCCTTGACTAAGAGGGCAGAATTTCACAAATGGATACCAGGAATGACGTTCTCTCTTCAAAACAAGACATACACAAATTGGTGTGTGTGTGCGTGCATGCGCGTGCATGTGTGTGTGAGCGCGTGTGCATGTGTGTGTGTGCGTGTGGGGTCAGAGGGAGAAAGACAGAGAAGCGTGTGGGGAGGGGAGGAGGGGAGAAAGAGAATACGTATATGAGTGTGATTATAAAGGAGAGTTTTTAAGATACACTCAGGCTAAGGAAGAGATTGAACACCCAGCTGAGAAGTTTGTATTTAATTTATTATAGATCCACAGCAAAATGTTAAACACACTGGGTTAGAAAAAATGATGCTGTTTGCCAGTTGGCCTGGTTTTGTATGATTCAAAAACTGTTATCTGAGAAGCATCCCTTGGGCCAGACTTATGTTGTAGCATGCTGTGATTGTGGACCATGGAACTGAATAGAGGCCTAAAATATCTGGTGACATTTTGACCTAATTAATCAATTAAAGAACTTTCTTTACAATTTTCCCTTTTGCTTTTCATAACTAAATACATTCTTGTTGTTCAATATTGACTTTTTTTTTTTTTGAGACAGAGTCTCAAGCTTTCACCCTGGGTAGAGTGCTGTGCTGTCATAGCTCACAGCAGCCTCTAACTCTTGGGCTCAAGCAATCTCTTGGCTCAGTTTTCTATTTTTAGTAGAGACAGGGTCTCGTTTTTTGCTCAGGCCAGTCTCCAACTCATGAGCTCAGGCAATCCACCCTCCTCGGCCTCCCAGACTGCTAAGATTACAGGTGTGAGCCATCACATCTGGCCAATATAGACTTTGGTTAATATTACTTCAATATAGCAACTTTTCAAATAGTATTATGATTTGTACTATAAAATATAAGGTGGACATAAAGTTCATGTGCAATATAAGTTGCTATTTAAATATGCCCTATATCAAGGTCTGGCATGTTCTTCCTGTAAAGAGCCAGACAGTAACTATTTCAGATTTTGAGAGCCATTTGTCATTGTTACACTTACCTAACTCTGTTGTTGAAGAGCAAAAATAGTCACCAGCGCCTGTAGCACAGTGGTTACGGCACCAGCCCCATATACCGAGGGTGGCGGGTTCAAACCCAGCCTGGGCCAACTAAAACAACTGCAACAAAAAAATAGCCGGGGTGTTGTGGTGGGAGCCTATAGTCCCAGCTACTTGGGAGGCTAAGGCAAGAGAATCGCTTAAGCCCAAGAATTTGAGGTTGCTGTGAGCTGTGACGCCATAGCACTCTACTGAGGGTGAGATAATGAGACTCTGTCTCAAAAAAAAAAAAGTAAATGAATAAGCATGGCTATGCTGAAACTAAATTTTATTTACAAAATAGGGCAACACACTGAGTTTGGCCCATAAGCCATAGTTGACTGACCTCTACTCTGTATTTTCTTCCATTAATTTACTTTCACATAAAATAGTAAAATTAAAATGTAACTTGTTCCTGCAGACTGGCCTTTTAATGATATGATTATATCAATATTTATTGAGGCTCTACTGTATCTCAGGTACCAAGTAAAGTTTATTATTTCTAGTCTATTAGAATAACTTCCAGAAATGGATGAGGACATCTAGAAGAAAATCCTATCAGCTTTGTCTTCAAAATACACTCCAAACCCAACCCCTCCTCCCATCCTCCATCTGCTCTTGAGCCACCCAGTCAGTAGATACCTTCCAAGCACACACTCCGTGTTCAAGGTGCCTGGGACACATTACAGAGCAAACCAGAAAAATCCTCACCCTTGAGGAGCTTACCTTCTGGCAAGTTCTGGAGAGTGAAAAAGGTCAAAGGACAATAAGCTTAATTAATTAATTATAAGTGGTAATATATTAGAGAGTGGTAAGTGCTATGAAAAAAAGAAAGAGAGAGAAGTAACTGGGGTTGGGGACATCAGGGAATGAGGAGAGTAGCAATCTAAAATAGCGTGGCCTGCTTAGACCTGGTACTTCTGAAGGAAGAGTGTTCTAGGCAGCAATCCCCCAGAGAAGAGGTTCCCACAAGGATGCTGTTTCCATCATCTCTGACCTGGACTATTAAAGTAGCCTTCAATTCTCTCTTCTTTCATTCTGATGCCACAACAGGATTTTCTCCACACTGCAGCCAAATAATACTTCAAAAATATTCATCAGGTCATGCCAACTGCTCATACCAATTCCTATTGCCTGGTAGATGAAATCCCGGGTCTGAGATGATTCCCGACTGCCTTCCGATCTCATTTCCCACCGTTTCCCTTGTAATACTCTATGCACAGAGGCTTCCTTGCTTTTCCATTCCAAGGCCTCTGGCCTCTGCCTGAGACACTCTTCTCCAGATAACCTCATGGCTCTTTCCCTCACTTCCTTCACATCTCAGACCAAACACTGGTACCTCAAAGGACATCCCAAAATTGTCTCCGTCCAAAACAGCACCACGTATCCTCAGCCTGCATTCCCAAGATCACACAGTGGAAGAGTGGCTACTCCAGGACTTGAGCTCAAGACTGGGGGACACCAGGACCAGCACCTCTCACTGAACACCTCCTAGGGCATGTCCTTGTGGAAGTGGAAGTGGAGGAGTCATTGATGAATCTACACACGTGGGCAGGGCTAAAGCATTTTAATAGTAAGTTAGCCTGGTGGTGAAGAGCAGCAGCCTGGTACTTTACTGGCTTTATGACTTTAAGCAAATAAATTGCTTGATCATCATTTGCCTCATCTATATATTCAGAATGAGTCCCTAACCTCGCAGGGCTGACAGAAGAATAAACAGCACCTGCAAATTACTTAGAAAAAGCCTGAAACAGTGTAAGTACTCAGTGGGTGTTTATTATTATCATCATTATGGTTTCCAGGCATGAAAACTTGACTCCAGGCAGACCAAATGTACTGACATAAGCACAGGTAGCCAAAGAGGTGTGACGGTGTGATCAGAGGCAGAAATCTGGCCCCTCTTCCACCAGCACTATGGCAATCCCGATATGGGAGGTGACAATGCTGCCTACACACTTGAGGACTATGACCCTGCATTTACTTTAGGGACTTCTTCTGGGGAAGAAGCAGAATTGAGAAGAAGCAAGAACAAACTCTAGGAGGGACTCTACTAGTCCCAATGGCAGGCTACACGCAAGACTCTGGCCACACGGAGGGCTCTCCTCATCCTCCAAGAGTAGCGGGTAGAGGAAGCCTCTTCCAGGCGGGGCAGTCTCTGTGTCTGTGAGGCATCACGGAAGAGCTGGCACTGCTCTCGAGGGCCTCCAGCTGAAGGTGTGGCCCACAAGAGAGCTTCCTAAGCATTTAACAAAAATAATAAATAAAAATTTCTGGCATCATATTGACTGCTATCACTGCAATAAAATGTAATAAAATTTACTGCTATTTCTATAGTAAAACGATTTCGTGAAGTAGAATACAAAAAAATTCATACGTTTTAAAATGTCTTCATTCTTTGTACTTATTTTCAAGTATAGAAAAGAGCCTCATCATGTACTGACCAAAGCTCTCAATATGTCACAAGAGAAATGTTTGTCATGATTTTTAAAAGACTTCATGCCTAAATACCTGGTCGCCTTAAGGTAACATCTATGTGGCTAACTGTTTTCTCTCACGAAAGGTGTAAAGCAAAGTCTAGTCACCCATTTGACCACCAAGCATCAAGGAGGGCAAGCCCTAAATGAATAAAAGGAAAAATCACATTTTGCCAATAACAATTACTATAATGCCGCATCTTTTCAAATTGAAAATAACTTTATTCATAGGGCTCAGAGTCAGAAGAAACCTACAAAGCACACATTACAGATCTTCTCCAAAAGTACACTCCGGGCTAGGTGTGGTGGTTCACATCTGTAATCCCAGAACTTTGGGAGGCTGACATGGGAGGATCACGTGAGGCCAGCACTATGAGACTATCTTCTG